>NC_071667.1:26607500-27857500 GCF_028554725.1 Zeugodacus cucurbitae
TAGCTATTTTGACCAATTTGATTTATATACCAACAAAATGTTCAACTAGCCAACAACCGTCCCCTCGGTCCGTTGTCTTCATCCCATCTTATATTTTCAGAAAATGAATAAATTTGGTCGAATTGTGACTGTAAGTGGTTATAGTCGAATCGATGATAGCGCGCCGCTCTTCTCTTTCCCTCGCAGTTTGGCGTCAGTTGGAGATCCCAAGTGTAGCCAGGTCGCTCTCCACCTGGTCCCTCCAACGGTGTGGAGGCCATCCCCTTCTTCGGCTTCCTCCGGCGGATACTGCATCGAACACTTTCAGAGATGGAGTGTTTTCGTCCATTCGGACAACATGACCTAGTCAGCGTAGCCGCTGTCTTTTTATTCGCTGAACTATGTCAATGTCGTCGTATAGCTCGTACAGCTCATCGTTCCATTGTCGGCGGTATTCGCCGTCGCCAATGTTCTGAGGACCATAAATTTTGCGCAAAATTTTTCTCTAGAAAACTCCTAGTGTCGTCTCATCGTATGTTGATATCGTCCAAACTTCAGCACCATAAAGCAGGGCGGGAATGATAAGCGACTTGTAGAGTTTGATTTGGTTTACTTTTCAATTGCCTACCCGGTTCAAAGTAGCACCTGTTGACAAGAGTGTTCTGCGTTGGATTTTGAGGCTGACATTGTTGGTGTTGTTGATACTGGTTCCCAGGTATATGAAATTATCTACGACTTCGAAGTTATGACTGTCAACAGTGACGTGGGAGCCAAGATGCGAATGCGCTGACTGTTTGCTTGATGACAGGAGACATTTCGTCTTGTCCTCATTCACCTCCAGACCCATTCGCTTCGCTTCCTTATCCAGGCGGGAAAAAGCAGAACTAACGGCGCGGTTGTTGCTTCGGATGATATCAATACCATAGGCGTACGCCAGCAGCTGTACACTCTTATAGAAGATTGTACCTTCTCTGTTTAGCTCTGCGGCTCGTATAATGGTTTGGTATCGTGAAACCTGGTTTGGTATCGAACGGCTCGGAGAGGTCCTTCCTATGTATATATGTACATATATTTGGCATAGGAACCGCTTACGCGATTATAGCCGAATGAATGATCTTGAGATAGTTTGATATTTAACTGTATTTCGAATTCAGTTTTGAGATGTGGTCTGAATCGGGTTGAATTTTTGCGCCGGAGATACTCTCTGTTTCAGAAATGATTTGAAATGTTTGTTAGTACTGGAATAAGTTGACATAATTCTCTAATTGTCGATATATAAAGTTTCAGATATTGCAATGTAGACTTGAGTAATCTTGAGCTTTTACATACATACACACATTACAATGAAAAGAAAAACTCAAGCAGGAGTTTTCGACAAAGATTCGGGTAAAAGTACTTTCAAAAAATTAGAGAGTGTTCTACAATTATTTATAAATACAGATATCGCAACAAATTATGACGCAAAATAAACTATAAGCAATGAACAATGAAATGAAAAGAGAGGGTGCTTCGATAAGAAATCACTGAATAAATCCATCTATCTATATGTACAACAAGAAGAGATGTTCTTAATTTCACTTAGATTTGAAAATCAATTCATAACAACAAACACACTGACAACGGAATACATTCATTCACTTTACTAGGGGCACAAACAAAACAACAAACAAAAACTTGCAACGTTGGTGCCACATGCACTTGGATCATCTTCCGCGGGGCTGCGGCAAGTGAATGAAATGATACCAGATGGGGCGGGGAGAACGCTGCATGCATATCAAGCAGCGGATGGCACGGCGCTGGCTGGCGACGACGACAGGTTTGCAGGTCGTCCGCCAGCCGTGCGCGGATTTTTACGTCTACAATTGCTGAGTGTTATTGTTGTTGTACAAGACGCTGGGTTAGGGAAGAAGTTGCAACCACACATACATACATTCGTATAGCGGCAAAGGCGAATAAAACTCATACAAAACAGCAACGCGACAATAACGTGTAGATGTGTGAACAACCACAACAACATCAACAAATGCAAGCAACAAACAACTAGGGGGAATGGATTGCAGTGAAGAGGAGTTGGGGCAGCGCGCCACGGTTGTTGGCAGACGAACGCCTGGCAGCAAGAAGCGTGTCGCCAATTGATCGTGAGTTTTACCTAGAAAAATGTCGCGACAATAGTAATGACAACAGCAACAACCACAAGTCATGCAGCGGTAACAGCAGCATTGACAATAGCGAATGTTGCCTGCAAAAACAACAAGAAACTACATAAGCAATGGCAACAAAACAAAAAATCATTTACAACAACAAGCTTGCTTGCAACAAATACGAGCATTGAACAGGAGAATGAAAGACTGAGCAACCAGCAATCGCAACAACTGGCTTGCGTTGTGGCAAGTAGCGATTGTTGCAACTGTGCAGCAAAATAGCGGAGAATGCAATTGAAATTGAAGAATTACTTGAAGAATGTCAGCCGCGTTAGTGCAGAATACATTATGCCGCCGATTCATTGTGTCGCAACAGCGAGCGAGCGCTCGCGCTCACCGCCACTCGGAGCACATCCAGCTCAGGCGGTACGACGAGCGATTGATGAAAAAGTCGTCTCCCAGCTTCAGCCACAGCCTGTTTCCCCCCATTCTTCCCACTGCACGTTCGCTCTTCACTTTCCTTGACACTTCCCGATTAAGTACTTTTCTTTCTCTACTCTATGCCCTTCAAAGCAAAACAATTCTTGCATTGATTTGACGCTTGCTGTTGCTCCCCTTTAATTGGTATTGACTGCTAGTATTTTTTTGTTTTTGTTCACAAGCTTCCCTTGCACTTACTCGTGGCAAGTTTTAATGACCGGAGCCCTTGGCGCTCATCGTTCGCGACCACCACCACGACCCAGTCCAATAACATGCAATGTTCGTTGGGGGGAACTAAGTAAGCGCCAATTTGCTGTTGTTTTTGTTGCAATTCGATTTTGCTGTTCGTTGCATTGTTACTATTTGCCCTGGTTGTTGTCACAGCTGATCGTGAGCGAGTTCAGTTCATGGTCGCCCCGCTTGTTGTAGTTGGTTACATCGTGAAATTGTTGCGACTACTTACAAGCTGGTGCTCAGCAGTTGGTTACCACGCAAGTTGTTGCAGTTGTTTTGTGACAATTGTTGCACGAGTGGCATTGATGGTTGCAACGCGCCGCGGTAGCGTTTTGGTGCTGCGCTTCTTTGGTCGCTCAATGAAATGCAGCTCCACTTCATTTTGCAGCTCATTACGAATGGAAATGATGGAAATGCCTGTCTGTAAGTTCGTCCGTCCGTCCGTTTGGCTAGCATCTACTGCACTTTTCGTTGATGGACAATAATGAAGCTACAACAGGAAGTCGTGTGATTTTGCCATGTTGCCGTCCTCTAGCAGGCTCCCCTCCTTTTAAGCATCTTGCAAGAAACGACACATCTGGTAGGGAAAATTCGCATTAAATAGACTGTAGACACAAGTAAACATACATACATCCATATTAAGTAGGACTCATTCTTAAAAATTAAAGCCTTGTGGAACTAGCGCTTGTCCTTGTCAAGCAGCTACTGCATCAAAGTTAACTACAAGTATTCGGAAATATTTTTAGTTGGAAAGAAAAACTTGTTGGTTGGATAAACGAAATGTATCGGTGTAAAGTCCGAAGGCCGTAAGCTCAGATTTATTTTTTTTTATAAATCACTGTTTGATTCAACAAAACATTTTTTATCAATCGATTTGAGTTTCCATCCACATTATATTATTAAGAGTACATGTTTCTTAAACTCTTATCTAAAACCCCAGTAAAACTTTACTTAAGCTGATATTAACTATCCACCTAAACATAGCTAATACATAACTTATGTAAAGTATATTTGATAAGTTGCCACAAAGCGTAAACAAAATCGAACCTTGTACAATAGTAGTACCATTTTAATCGCGGAAAACTTTCAACTGCGTTAAACCAAATATACCAATTGGAGCCCTTGAACAATCTCAAGACGCACCGAAATTGAAAAGATTGCGAACTATGTGACTAAATGACAATTATCAGTAATTTTGCGATGTCAATTTGATTACGAAAATTAAATACGAGGTCGCCAGTCTGGCAACAATTTTTTTTAATTCAACGCATTCGCTTGAAACTCTCTACTCGAGGATTTTCGGGGTCACGGATTAAGAATCCACTAGCGGTTGTTCAAATCCAAAATGGCGGATCCAATATGGCAGACACTTTTTTTTAAATGGCTGTGTAGGCCAAATACATGAAATACTTAAGAGAACATTTTTCTGTAGCGGAATAAGAGGATCTGGTCAACTAGTTTCCCTCAAACAACTTCTTGATGTGGCGCCGTTTCCCATGAATTTCCAAACTGTGTTTTGAAAATATACACTTTTTCCTGTGGGTGCTGTCTTGAGGGTCGAACCATCATCGAAAGTAGGCGAAGAGCTCGAGTTATTTTCTTAAACCCAATCATCCAAGCATAAGCTCTATAATCTTCTCTCTATTCACATATTCGTATGCCTTATTTTCGTGTGTCTTCTTAAACTCATACGTCTAATCTATTCATGTTTCTTTGTTGCAACACATTCCAAATAGTTAGATCTACCGATGATTTATCGACGACACCTAAACTCCTGCAACAATTCAAACAAAAATAAGTTAAGTTTGTTTTTATTTTAACGGAACTAATTTTAAATTGTATGCGCATGACATTTAATTATCTTTAGTTACATACTCGTATGTATGTATGTATGTTTGTGCACATTAAACTGCTCAGTGTGACATATTGATTTAATAATATGGAAAATTATTCACATTAATGCCGCAGCGCAATTATTTTAATTTATGATGACAATATTTGCTTAAATATATATCTTCATATATGTATGAGTGTTTGGGTGTTGCATCCACTTGTTAGCATATTCAATAAAGCTTGGCTTACAGCATTGGTCAAATGTCAGTACATACATATCTATGTGCTGTGGCTATAATTGTAAGTAAATATAAGCTATATTAGGTGTAATATATATGAATGCAATAGAATACCCTATATTAAATCTACACTATATCTTATGTTATGTTGATATTTTATATTAAGATCACCCTTTAAAAAAGATTGACTAACGATACAACGAGTACCATCACTGTGTTGAGAAGAACTGTTTTGTGTTAAATACATATTAAGAAATTGACCTGTCACCATGTCATGTAAATATAAATATATAGAAGCTGTGAGATACCTGAGATACCAGTTGGCATCCAACTCCTCACCCTGAATGCATTTTATAGCTTTTACGCACAGCCAAATTAATTGATCAATTATAATTTTAATTGTGAAACCAGTTTTTGCCCTTCGAACTGCTGGCTACTCGATAATCGATCAGCTGTTATACATTTCAGTTTTTGGTTTTCATAAGAAGTTGGTAAGTTTCAACAGCTGATTGCTATTTCCTCATTAACAACCAATATTTCCAGCAGCGACATCTACCATCGAGTAGTGTTATTTACAAATACGTTCTTTGTCCCAGAGTTGTATGTAATTTTTAACTCGATTACAATTCGATAATGTAAAAATGAGATCGAGCAAGGACTGTTAATTGATCAATTAGCTTTTGTGCGAAAAGGCTATTAGGGGATCACTTTGTCGGTAGTTGATTTCAAAATGCTAAGCAAATCAATTGCAGCTGTTTCAAATAAAAGTTTAGTCTTGAATCTAATTTATAACTTTTTTTTAAGATAGAACACACAAATTCGGGTACAAATTAGTCGCATCATATAACAAGCCCCAAAAATAAAAGAACTGCTTGTTCCATTCACAACAACAATGCATAAACATTTCGTAGTGGGTATATAGACATACATATTTACCAATGTAACTGTATTAATTTATTCTGCGATTTCCCACAGCAATTGCTGTTTTATTATTAAGTACATACTTAGTATTGAAACACCTTTGAGTCTCAGTTCATTTTGTTTTGTTGTTCTAAATGCGCGCAGTTGAAGGTGTTGTTGTCAATGCATTGTTGCTATTATTTTTAATGACAATTGCAATGTTTGGAAGACAATAAAAATATATGTAGGTGAAGTTATAAGTACCAAAATACATGTACACATATTTACATATGCACTAGCAATTGACTGAATATGTAGCTAAAGGTCTGACATTGGCATTATAATACATGCTTACATACAGTAGCGATGCTTGAATGAAATTGCATTTTATATACACATGTATGTACACATATACATATTTTTATTGCCGCTACCATTGCCGGCTATTTCCAAATTGTTGTTGTTGTTATTTTTGGTTTGTAGATGCAAATCGAATTGCTATTGTTGCATTGCCTTTCGCTATTATTGTCACCAGCAACCGGAATAGCCTAATAAACAAAATAAAAATAAATGTTTTTACCGACAATTTGTTGTTGTTGTTGCCACCTACCTACATTCGTTCACCTAACAAATTGTTGTTGCTATTGCAATTGTTGAGAATAAATTGGCGACTTTTGTTTTTCGTTGGACGCAGTAGGCACTTTGTAACGTTTTTGTTGTTGTTGCCTGGCCATGTTGTTTATTGAATGGCAATTATGACAGCAGCAACTACAAACGCTAATGGATGTTGTTGTTAGAACAACACCAGCAAACAATATTTGTAGTTACATTTAGCCAACAATTTTATGGTGATTTTTTCTCACTTTATTTTATTGTTACTTCTACTACGAGGGTGGTGTGATTTGTCAACGCCGTTTTGGATTTTCTCAGTTGCAACACAACTATTGTTAGTGAACAGCTGTTATTTCAATAACGTCTCCTCGATTTGCCGTAAATTTCAATTGCTAAAAGATTTCGTGGTATGCTCTTCTCAACACCATCGGTTCTATGAATCACAAATAATAAGGGATTACTAGTGTTTATATAATATTACAAGGCAATAAGGAACATTCTTCTAACAGCAGCTGTCCTATTTGAAAGGGTCGGTCAAAGAGTACAATTGACGATTTAGAAATGAAATCATTGACGAATGTTTTCGCTACCGAAGATCAACTCTGGATTCAAACAAATTATTCCCAATAAATACATGTATGTATAGCAGCAACGTCTCTGTATAATTCCACCCTCAGGAAGATTTTGTGTGGACCAATATAATACGATCTGACTAAAATTGTCGTTGACTTTGTATTTACAACATCCCCGCAAACGAGTTCGGTAAACTTCCTTCGAGATTCTTTTAAAATATTCGTGCTATATAACAATTGTGTTTGATGTTCACTTTTGTTAGAGAAATGTCGTCGAATTGTTCTCGGGAGTCTACATTATGGAAAATGTATTTATTTAAAGAGCATTCAAAATGTATAAGAAATTTTACTCGAACATTACCAGATAGAAAACATAAGCTCTAAGAATCAACATATTTTTTGGTCGAATTTTTAGGTCGGGACCAAGACTCATCCTAAAAGAAAGCACTTTTTCTCAAGGAAGTTCGAACCATGCTTGCTAGAGGACGACCAAAAAGACAACCTTTTTTTACGATGTGCTTGAATGAAGAGCGCAATATGAGTTGATTGAGATTATGGAAAATAATTCATTTGAGAAAATAATGCTTTGAATATTTTGGGGACCAATCTATACATATATTAAATGGCTATATGTATTCCGTCATTCCCTGTCTAATTCACAGACTTATCGAAGCAAACTCGTGTATTGCCGAGTAAAACTCATCAATTACAAGCCAGCCATTCGTTGCTGCGTGCTTGTTCCCTTTTTGTAGCTGTTGTAGCTACCGCTAGCATTTAGCTCACAACTGTTTTTTTATACTTTAAATTTGTTTTTATTGTTGTTGCATCAATATGCTTTTTGACATTGTGAGAATTTTTTCAAATTGGCCATAAATTTCGTCGTTTGTCGTCGGCGGTAATTGTGTCGCGAAACTATGAAAGTGTTTGTATTCGCCGGTGTTTGTTGTTCGGTGTTCAGTGCGCGTTGCCTCGTGTGTTGTTGCTCATTGGCTGTTGCATTTGTAGGGTCATTGCTGCTGCTATTGACATAGAATTGGCAGATGATTCATTGCTCAGCTCAGCTCAGCTGGCAAATGGTGTTGGAGAATAAATCAACATTTTTTGTCGCATTTTATTTAATTGATGTACGAAAGCTGATACATAATTAAGTAGCTGGATAACCGATAACGCTTTGTGGAATCTTTTACGGTATAAAAATTCCAAAAAAGATTTAATTCAATATAATAATGAATTTGTAATAAAAAAATAATTTTTGATTTAGAAAAACTTTTTTTTAACTTTAATTAGTGTCTAGAGAACACCAAAAAGGAAGTGGTGAACTTAAAAATCTAGCTTTAACTAAAACTATTTATTTATTATTTTGGTACTATGGACATTGAGCACACAGATCAAGAGGCGGTCTATTGTATATTTCCCCATTACAAGTTATTCTTTTGAAGCTAGCTAACTTAACTGATACTCCTTCAGTCACAAATAGTCAACGTATTTTCCTAAGTATCATCGAGATACTCTCAAATAATATCCATCAATCAAATTTATAGTCTCTAGTGTATTTAAAATTAATTCAATTTGTTAAGAAATTCAATTTTCTGTTAAGATACATGTTTAGTTTTATGTGATCTTCTACTGGACAAGCAAAAACATATATGGGCATTTCCGCCATTTCGAACGTGACAATCCTACACCTTACAACTAAAAAAAAGTATGAACAAAAATGTTTTTAATTTTGACAGTATGATTTTTTAATAGCCCTTCATTAGCTTTACATTTAGTGTTAAGGTTGATTTTGGAACGGTATTCATTTTCAAGATAATTGCAGAAAACCAAGGCATTCGCACGGGACAAAAAATGGAAGTCGTTTTTGGGAACAACGATTCAAACGGCGATTTCAGCGAATTGTGAGGCAATATTCAAATGTTTTTGATTGTAGATCGTTGTGAATGGATGCCTTTAAAATTGGTATGAATTTCATCCAAAAATAATTTACAGTTTTTTTTTAATTAAATATTTACCATATTCGCACATGACATGTCGCACGGGACATATTTCTCCATCATAGTATTTATGTTTTTTATTTTGTTATAATACGGAATTATTTAACAACAAGTCCAATAAAATGGCTTAAAAAGTAGTAAATGTATTTATTTATTTATTTTAACTAATATCCAACGAGAAACAACAAAAATTCTATAGTATGAAATGAAAATGGTATTATGAAAGTGAAATAGATTTCTTTTTTCAGAAAATGCTGTCTTGGGGTATACAAATTTTTGGATTTCGTTATCTGCCAGACTTTCCTTTTGATAACTGCTCCCATTCCATCGACGGCTCCTTGCAAAAAAAAATTCTATTCTAATGAAGAGTATTTTAATTATTTTACAAAATCAACCAGGCTTGATAATATAAATTTGTTTTTAAACTGAGAGCAGTAACCTTAAAAACAATAAATATTTTAGAAAAGCAACTAAAGGATTACTTAATTTTAGTTAAGAGATTTATCAAGAAAATAATATGTCATGCGTTAACTTGTCACTTATAAAAGCAAACGATTTTCTCCTGACAACCTTGTTAAAATGAGCACTCTTATTTTGATTTGTAAGCCTATAATTTTCGCCAAAATCTATTTGAATAGTTATTTCAGTGGAATTTAAAGTGCGGTTTTTGTCCATATGTAAGTAATTAATGTAAATGTATCTATTTACATACTTAAGTAAATTTTATAAGACAAAATATAAATTTCAATTTTTAAATTCCCCACGATGTCGCACGGGACCAATTTTAAGTAGTTACCAAAACCACAAATGTTCTGATTTTTGAACAAGGTTTTTTATACTCTCGCAACAAAGTTGCTTGCAACAAAATTGTTGCAACGAAGTTGCTAGAGAGTATTATAGTTTTGTTCACATAACGGTTGTTTGTAAAACCCAAAACTAAACGAGTTAGATATAGGGTTATATATACCAAAGTGATCAGGGTGAAGAGTGGAGTTCAAATCCGGATGTCTGTCTGTCCGTCTGTGCAAGCTGTAACTTGACTAAAAATTAAGATATCTTGATGAAACTTGGCACACTTATTTCTTGACACCATAGGAAGGTTGCTTTCGAAAATGAGCAAAATCTGACCACTGCCACGCCCACAAAATGGCGAAAACCGAAAACACATAAAGTGCCATAACTAAGCCATAAATAAAGCTATGGAAATAAAATTTGGTACGAAGGATCGCACTATGAAGGGGCATATTTGGATGTAAACCCCCAAATAGGTTTTTTTTTATCTCGCAAATCAATAGAGCTATATAAACCAAACTTTCTGCAGTCAAAAACCATATCTCAGGAACTACTCGACCGATTTCAATGAAACTTGGTTTGTAACAGTTTCCTTACATCCCAATGATATGTTGTGAAAATACGCCAAATCGCTTCACAACCACGCCTACTTCCTATATACCAGAACTTTGAAGACGATCTGAATCGTATACTTTACAATGTATAAAGTAAGCACTAGTGAAGATATCGGTGCAGAACTTTGCACAACTACTATGTTTATAGTGTGGCAGCCCCATTCTAAAAATCGCCGAAATCGGACCATAGGTTTTTAAGGCCCCATATATCGAACACGAGGAGCTCGGTGCTTCTAACGTAATATTATGGTTTCCAACTTTCAATGGACTTTTTACAATATATATGACGAATATGTGGGTCAAATTGTGTATTATATAATATAAATTAAGTTAAATAAATAAATTTCGAGAGTATAAAATATTCGGTTACACCCGAACTTAGCCCTTCCTTACTTGTTTTATTTTAATTGTATACAAGTTTACTGTTTATACCCAAAATTTGGCGAGCTTTCTGCTTTCCGATGCAGTGGTAGCAAGTGTTACTTTTTGATGTCGCACTGGACATTAAAATATAGGATAATAAGAGAGCAAAAACTTACAGTTATTTGCACTCGCATGCTTTCTTATGCATTTTATTTTCCTATTCGTACCGTTATAAAGGTTTTACGCAAAGCAAAAAATTATACATGATATGTTTCTTTAACAATTTTGACGAAAAAACAAATGCAGTAGAAAAATCGAAATGAGAAAAGTAGCTCCTATGTGACTTGATTTCGTATATCTCGTAATTGGTTATGAATTAACTTAAAATTTATGTAATAGAAATTAATTTAAATATTTTCCTATGAAAATATGCAAAAACTTTGTAATTCTAATTCTATTTTGCCTGTGGTGGACCTTCTGGCGGAAATGCCCATATTACAATTTCAATTTTACAATTACAATTTTCAGAATTTGTTATGTTTGTTCATTATTCTCCCTAAACAGAAATTAAATAAAAAACTATAACCAATAATATAATATTTTAGAAAATATTCCAAAATTTGGATTTCTCTCTTGCGCAACATTTGATTATTTTCACAAATATTAATTTGAATTCAAAATTTCGAGAAAATTCGAAAATTATAAAACCTAACGTACCCAACATCTTCATACAAATTGCAATAATTTACTAAATTTTTACTAAACATTTTCAGTATTGAGAAGCTTATCCCTTACAGTTTTTAGCACCTGCTCCCCTTCAAGGAAGTAGTCAAAATTGCAGTAGTATGGATTAAAGAATTTCAATGTCCTCCTGTGATTACTCATAATTCCATAGAAAAAACATACGGGTCTTCAAATGGTGGTAAATGATAGCTAACCCAACTCTTATTTTTATACATTTTTTGAAAATTTGTATAGGGTTATACATACCAAAGTGATCAGGGTAACGAGTAAAGTTCAAATCCGGATGTCTGTCTGTCCGTGTGTCCGTCTGTCCGTCCGTGCAAGCTGTAACTTGAGTAAAAATTGAGATATCTTAATGAAGCTTGGAACACGTGTTCCTTGGCACCATAAGAAGGTTAAGTTCGAAGATGGGCGGAATCGGACCACTGCCACGCCCACAAAATGGCGATAACCAAAAACACATAAAGAGCTATAACTAAGCCATAAATAAAGTTATGAAAATAAAATTTGGAACATAAGATCGCATTAGGGAGGGACACATTTGAATGTAATTTGTTTGGAAAAGTGGGCGTGACCCCACCCCCAAATAGGTTTTTTGTATATATTTTGCAAACCAATAAAGCTATATAAACCAAACATTCTGCAGTCGTTTCTTTTAGCAGTTTCCTTATACACTCCAAAAATGAAAGAAATCGGATAATAACCACGCCCACCTCCCATACAAAGGTTAGGCTGAAAATTACTAAAAGTGGGTTAACTCACTAACGAGAAACGTCAGAAACACCAAATTTTACATCAGAAATGGCAGAAGGAAGCTGCTCTGAGATTTTTTTACAAAATGGAAAATGGGGGTGTCATCGCCAACTTATGGATCAAAAACCATATCTCTGGAAGTATTCGACAGATTTCAATGAAATTCGGTATATAATATTTTCTTGACACCCTGATGACACTGGTGGAATATGGGCGAAATCGGTTCACAACTACGCCTACTTCCCATATAACTCAATTTTTAATCCCTCTGATTCGTTCACTTTATAATGTATACATAAGGAACCGATAAAGATAGCGAAATAAAACTTTACACAAATACTGTATTTGAGCTGTGACATCACTTGTGGAAAAATTGTCAAAATCGAACCATGACTTTCAAGGCCCCTGATATCAAACATGAAGAACTCAGTGCCTAAGAGTAATTTTTCACCGAAAATATAGGTAAATCTCTAAATAAATTGCGAGAGTATAAAATGTTCGGTTGCACCCGAACTTAGCCTTTCCTTACTTGTTTAATTTATTTTCATGAAATTATCAAACTTTAAATTTTTGTGCTTTCTTATTATTATTATAAAGCATAAGTTCAACCTCACTTGACCTCCCAAAAAATTTAAACAATTTAGTATGACCTCACGTAACCAAATCTCGACCCTCCACTTATTCTCACACATTGCTTAGCGAGACGCTTGAAATACAGAGAAATTTGATGTAAGTAAACCAAACACCCCAGCTCAAATTACCCTTTCAAATGTAAACACACTTGACCTCACAATACCTCTTAAAACTTTAATGTGAACCCTGCCAAAGGTCACAGATCCCACCAAAATGTAAACTTTACATGGTACTTCGAAATGTAAATAAACCTGACCCCATGTAACCGCTTAGAATATAAACAAATCCGATCTATCATAAACTGACACAAACTACCAAACTGTAAACAAACCTGACAAAATTCATTGACCTCGCTCAAAACGTAAACAATCCTCTGTCAAAGGTTATTTACCTCCACAAAATGTAAATAAACCCCTGCCAAAGGTGGGTGACCTCGCCTAAAATGTAAACAAACCATAGCTAAGCGTCAATGACCTCGACTAAGACGTAAACAAATCCCTGTAAATGGTCAATGACCTTAGCCTAATTGAAAACAAACTCCGACCAAAGTTCATTGACCTCGAGCAAAATGTAAACAAGCCCCTGTCAAAAGTCAATGACCAAAATGTAAACAAACTCCGGCCAAAATTTATTGGCCTCGCCTAAAATGTAAAGAAACTACGGCTAAAGTTCATTGACCCCGAGCAAAATGTAAACAAATCCCTGACAAAGCCAAAATGCAAACAAACTTCAGCCAAAGGTTTGTTTACGTTTTAGCCGAGGTCAGGGACCTTTGACCGGGGTTTGTTTACATTTGGCTAGGGTCACTGACCTATTTAAAATAAATGGAGATTTTATTTTGTGTGGTAAATCAATCTTAATTAGAGTTTAAATCGAGCAGAGGGCGGTAAATTAATCAATTAAGAACACAATTAAATGGATTTAACTGCTGAAATCTAGTGGCATCAAAGGGTTCAATATAGAACCTGAAGATACTCGCATTTCTCGGGTCTATGGTGAGGAAATAATAAAATATCTCCTTCTCAAAACACAAGTGAGACTAGACTTCGACGAATGGATGGATGCTTAATTTCTCAAATTTCTAACTCAACGTATCTTCTTATAATCAATCCTCTTGCCGAAGACCACGGGGCAACTTGCTTTTAAATTCACTTAACACTTCATTTAACAAAAAACTGTTTACCCACTACAAAATCACAATTTTAATTGAATGCTGGACAAATATTTACGAAAAACGAAATGCAAAACCGAACTTCACACTTTGTTGTCTCAAAGAAAGTTCGGGCATCAAGTGCAAACTGCATACATTACATCAAAGCAAACTGCATGCTGAGAAATCAAACAAAGCAAAGTAAAGCAAACAAATATGTGTTAAGCAAAAACAAAAAAGTGGTTACAAAAAAATTACATTAACCAAACCAAATTTACAAAAACAATAAATTAGAGATGCTTTAAAGATGGGCATCGATGATCTCGCCGGAACGAAACCGCATGCTTGAGCAACAATTTTCGAAAGACTGACGTATTTGCATTGGACCAACAAGAGGCAGCTGAAAAGAGCAAATGAAGAAAACAAGCAGACGCTAAGAAAGTGAAGTGTGAAAAGCCAAACAATGGGACGGGGGGAGTCGTGTACGAGTATATCGAAAAGGGCTCACACCGTGTCCGGCGTCCATTGTAATAGGGTTTCTGCAAGTGTAAGATATTGAAGACCGGGCTAGTGATGGATTGCACGCGCTAACACCGACAATAATACCAATATGTCAAAACAACTGAACAGAGAGACGTGTGCTTTACGACAACGGAAACTCATAAGCGGTTAAGTAAATCAAAACACACATACTTCTCTGCAGTGATTGATGACATTTTTATTGAAGTAAAGAGAGTGTTTTAATATATACATATATGCACATATTTTTTGCCGAGATATTGTCGACCCTTGATACGACCCTTCCTCCGAGATTACAGATCAACCTACCTTGTGCCAATGTTTAGCCTGAACAATAAATGAATAAGAAGGCTAGAAATCTTGCAATATACAGAATAAGCCCCAGCCAATACCAGTACTATAATCAGTGCCCTCTATCGCAAAGCAAGAGTTTTCATTAGGCTCGTCTTTTTATATGACCCCTAAAGGCAGAGATATGCTGGGTCCTCAATAAATACTTTAGAGGCAGACCTTTAAATGCAAAAGAATGCGAGATCGTTTAACCTCGCCGACTATTTCATACGTGTCTTTTCGGTAAATATTTTATCAGAATTTACAAGAGTTTGCCAGACACCAGCAATAAAAAACCTGAATGCATTATTTCAAACTTGCCATGCGACTAAAAATGAAAAACTCAAGACGCAACAAATTCGTAAATGAGTGTACCAAGTTATAAACTAAAATTCTTAGTGTTGCCAATGAGATGATGCAACGTCAAAATGTATGTGTGTTGTTTATGTTTTTGGTGCAACGAATCACATTTCGTTATGTGCTAAAAATTTTAACACAAAGTAATAAAGACAAAAAATGGCATGCATTTGCAGTGGTGGCAAGAAAAATGGTGTTTATGAATATTTTGAATACAGGGTGTCTTGGTATTACTTTTGTTGTCTGCACACAAATTCATAATAGTTATGGAACAAAATTGAATTTTATAGTTACCTCGCTAGGTTGGAGGAATGACTGGAAATCTCACATAAGCCTGATTGAGGTCCTTCGCAATTTTCTACACAAATTGAAATGGTAGTAACTCGAAGATCGACCATGGTGTTTGCAGGTACTTCTTAAATTTTTTATCAAGACTGCATGCACTGCCTCAAAAGTTACAGAGTTAAACTGGGATAGTTCGCAGAAAATTATTGGAGTAACTACATATATATGTACCATTTCCTCGACAGTTTGGTAGAATCAGATTCCAGATCATTTGAACGAAACAAAGAGAAGATCTTCGTATTATCCCAACTTTGTTGAATTCTCGAAACGTTTCAGTGGTTTTATCTGAGCTTATTTATCAATAAATGGCAATGTACAGCACATATACTAGCACAGTGAACTCCATATAAGGTTCTAAGCCTCATTGGGTGCATTTCCTTGGACCACCGTCAATCATATCATTCCGAGTAAATAACCGTGTGAGCCTGCTTAAGCATCACAAATTATTGTTGTTGTTGTGCAAGTATTTTGATGTGTTAATGAGTTGTGATGGCTTTGTGGCAAGTACCCACAAACAGATATTCTTTATTTGTTCCCGTCGCATTTTTATTGCACTTCACTATGCTTTGTTATTGTTGCTGTTGTTTTTTGGTTTTTGTTTTCATTGATGAGTTCATAAAGTGCAAATATAATTGGTAAATAACGCAACTTAAATGACCGTTAATTACACAAAATACGCTGTTGCAAGGTGAGGCACAGGAGGCAGAGCCGAAGGCGGTAAAGGCAACGCTAGTGAAGGTTGGTTGGCTGCTCGTTCGGTTGGTTGACTGTGCTTGCCCGCCGGTAATGAGCTTGCTCATTCGGTGTTTAATATAAAATGTCAACAATATTTAGTAAAATTTCAAATGAGAAATGTCTACTTAAATGGATAACTTAACTACACGTCGCAATATTTATTCAATTGACGCCTACTTAGAGCGGCTTGTTTGCGTTTTGAAAAGCGTAAAGTTTGGGGTGTGAATGTTAAGTAGCTGAGCAGCCGATTCTCACGGTGTTTTAAGGCATTGGCGTAAGTAAAATTCGTTTTGTTTTTATTTCAGAAGTGTTAAGTATTATTGAATAAGGTTATTAGTATTGAAAGCTTGAATATAATCGCTTGAGATTCGAATAAGGCACAGAAATCAAATCAATGCATGTGAGAATGACCTGTCTAATATTGAAAACCAAGAAATTTGAATAAAAAAGTTCTTTCACAGTTCTTGAATAGGAACTGAGATTTCACTTCACTTTATGTTAGATATTTGAATAATATTATTTGTAATATAAATAACACAAAAACATAATCAATTAATGAAATAATACTATTAACATCGATGGCCATCCCTATTTGAAACATCGGAGGACCTTTAACTTCTTTGAAATGTCAGTAAGTTCAGACAAACTCCAGTCAATGAAATATCATATTATCGTATATGATAGCCGTTCAGGTTTTACTACTACTTTTCCGTTGAACGCTTAAGGAGCTATACCACTTTCAAAAAATCGTTTTTTTATTTTTTGTTTATTCGGTATTTTATACTTTCAAAAATATTCTGTGAAAGCGATAAGGTCGTATCTTGAATAGCTTTTGAAAGCGTTGTAAAGAACGACCGATCGCAGGTATAAGCCGCTAAAGTCGAAACTTTAAACGCGTTTTTCTCGAAACGAAATTTTTCAAAATTGCTGACATCATAACTCAACGAGAAATTGACTCCTAGAAATCAAATTTTAACTTAGTCTTCTTGAATATATTTACTATACAATGACCTACGATCTTTTTGATTGGTTGAAAATTGTTAATTTGGCATTAATAAAAATATCATATTTTACCTTAAAACGGATTTTTTTAGAACTACGCCATTTTGTCAAATCTTAGGTCATTATATAGGAAATACCTTCAACTTTAATAACCTTTTTGATTTTTCTTGAAGTGAAAACTTCTTATTTTGTTTCAGCTACTCATTCGGCCGGAATCAAGTCAGCAGTTGAGGAACTTTTGACACCTCCTAAGACAGCACATAACTCGCAACAAAGTTGCTACGAGAGTATAACAGTTTTGTTCACATAACGGTTGTTTGTAACACTATATCAAAGTGATCAGGGTGACGAGTAGATTTGAAATCCGGATGTGTGTCCGTCTGTAACTTGAGTAAAAATTAATATATCTTAATGAAACTTGGAACACATGTTCCTTGGGGCAGTGAGAGGGTTGCTTTCGAAAATGGACCATTGCCACGCCCACAAAATGGTGAAAACCAAAAACACATAAAGTTTTTGGTTGGGGAAGTGGGCGTGGCTATAAAGCTATATAATCCAAAGTTTCTGCAGTCGGTTCTCTTACGTACCCCACCCCGATTTAGTTGAAATCGGATAATAACCACGACCACCTCCCATACAAATGTTAGGTTGCTGTACGAGTTATACGACGACATTGACATAGTTCAGCGAATAAAAAGACAGCGGCTACGCTGGCTAGGTCATGTTGTCCGAATGGACGAAAACGCTCCAGCCCTGAAAGTGTTCGATGCAGTACCCGCTGGAGGAAGCCGAGGAAGGGGAAGGCCTCCACTCCGTTGGAGGGACCAGGTGGAGAGCGACCTGGTTACACTTGGGATCTCCAACTGGGGCCGAACTGCGAAGGAGAGAGAGAGGTGGCGCACTATCGTCGATTCGGCTATAACCGGCTAAACGGTTGCAACGCCAATCACATACATACATACATATAGTATATATTACGATTTTCGTTATTCTATTAAACTTTATGCCGAATTTATGGGTAAATTTTGTATGTTTGCAAGTTTCTTCAATAAATTCGAGAGTATAAAATGTTCGGTTGCACCCGAACTTAGCCTTTCCTTACTTGTTTCAATTATTATTTATTAAAAAAAAAATTATTTGTAAAAAAAATATTAAAATATAGCGAAAATATACCTTATTATGTCCAAAAAACTTCGAAACATTCGATCGAGTACTTTCTAAAAAAAATCCACGAAATTGCCTAATTTTTCATGGGTTACACTGGCATAGCCCCTTAAGAGTTTCGTTGAGTAATGAGCTTAGAAATTCTTGTAAATAGTACAAAGTATTTAAATACGAGATTGATAAGGAAAACTATCCACAGAACTGGGAACTAAATATGAAAACCTTTTACAGTAAAACCTGTCTAAGACACCTGCGGTTCAGCACTTTTTGTCCAACTTATGCGAGTGTCCATGTTATAAAGAAATGATTTGAAATATTCCATTGATGCTGAAATACAAATACAATATTAAATGTATTGTCGAAAATAGAAATGGATTTTAACGTTTGCTGTTTAAAAATTTAGAGAAATTTTGTCGAACTTCCAAGAGAGACAGTGCCCAAATTAAGCAATATGGTATTCGTCAGACAAAAGGTTCAGGCCGACTTAATACTCTCATGCTCGAATTAAAATGGGCGGAGCTAACATATTTTTAGGACGGATATATATTAGCCTTAACTCAAAAATGAAGTGATAAAAATTTCAAAGTCATATGTATCCTGGTAAACTAAACTTTCTCATGATTTTTTTTAATAACTCTCTTATCTTTACCAATTTCCCTCTGCGGAGAACTTTTACTGAATGCACACGTGCACAGCTCATATCAGAAAAAGTAGTTGTAAGCTTGCACAACACATAAGTCTAGATAATTGAAAAAACCGCTGGCCAAAAATATTTAAATAACGACAATTAGAAGCCGTTAAGTACCTATAGGCCTATAGGCAACATTGGACATGACCAGCATATTTATTTAATTCGATGTGCATAACATAATTATGTTTTAGGTTTTATTTGTTGTTCTACACAATACAAATCTGAGGCCAGCAAGAAACTAAGCCACTAGGACACCAATTTTTTACATTTGAGTGGCCGGACCTTTACCTTAACTTTACCTCTATAGACTTTGCAAAAGCTTTAAAGTAAGCAATGTATTATTATTTCTCTTATTTCGATTTGGCGTCTGTCTATAATTTATTTTAAATATTTTTCAATAACGAAATTCTAGATGTTTAATATTTTAATCAGCTTACTATTCAAAGTATTTACTTAGAAATGTTATGCGGTGTTGATTTGACTGCACACATTAAAAATATATATACGATTCTATTTAATATTGATAATAATATTATTTTAGTTTTAATTGTTAACATTGAACTTGAGTTTTAATTTTTTTTAATTTTGTAGCTAATTTTATAATCATTCAAGAATTTAAAGAATTCAAGCATGTGATAACGATTTGTTTACCAAATTTTAATAATATACATACATATGTATGCACATATATATCAATAAACAGAAATACTGAGAGAAATACTAGTTGGAGAATATTTTAGGCCGCTACAACAATAACATAAATTTCGTCGAATATATTGGATAACATACTATAACTTGCAAGAATTGCCCGCATTCAGTGAGAGTGGAGTCAGATTAGAACCTGAGAGCATACGCTTAAATCAAAAAATTACAAAGACTTTATAAATGAACTTATAAAGTAGCTTTGGAGTGTGATATGTCTTTAAAAATCCATGTATGTATATGTTATATGCTGGACTCTATGAGTTTTCATATGACAAGAAATATTAAAATCTTGTTAATCAGTGTAATTATAGGCAAAGACATTTGTTCCAAAAACTCAACTGAAAATTTATGCTATTATACATACATATATGAGCACAACAAGTTCAACAAAATAAATAAATACAACAACAATAATATAGGGAACGCACACAAATTCTTCATCAAAATGTCTTGTAGAGCCCAGTTGTTGCCACGAAATGCCTATTTCAAGAGTCACACAAGTAACCGCAATAAATTCCCTGCAACAATGAACAAACGGATTTGAAAGCCTATCAAATAAATTATAACAGAAATTAATCCCAAACCGCCAAAAGCAAAAACAATCGTAAAGTGGGGGCAGCGGTGCAGATGCAAGCGCTTCCCATGCTGGGAGCTTGCTTCAACGACAGACATTGTCTTTAGATTGGTATCCGCTGGAGTTCTACAAGTGTTTGTACTATGTCGAACACTTTGTCAGCATCAATTCACTTTGTCATCGCATACAGTGTGAGGATCATAACATGTTGTTCCTCCTTCCCACCAAATTCAGTAGTAGACATGTTTTATTTATTTGCCGATTTGGTGACAGCGTCCGTGTGTTTGGCATTGTTAACGAAAAAATTGGTTTAATGTATTCTCAGCAACATGTGCTTTTGCGGCTGCATCTACCTGCGTCTTCTCTGTTTTATTTTCGAGTACCATTAAGCGGCATAATTTGAATATTTACCCTTTTCCTAAGGTTGAAAGCGTCCGTCCATTTACCACACTTTGAGTAAGCGAGAATTTTCATTGGAAATAAAATTTTTCTCTGTAGTTTATGGGAACTATTCACATACCATAGAATGTGTCGAGTATTCCTTTCTGTTTGTGTGACCCCATGAACCTAAGCCGCAATTGTTGACTTTTACACTCAATTAAACATGGATTTATAGTAATGAAATCAATTCGAATAATCCGATGGAGGTATCAAATATCGTAAACAATGATAGCGAAATGATGTGATTGATGATCAATGAGAGATGAGTGTATTGGATTACCAAAATATTTTCCTGAGTGGGAACTCTGAAATACTGTGGATATTATTTTAGTAACTTGACTGGTATATAGACTTGCGCACGAATTAGGAAACCTTAAAACAAGTACCGATTATTAATCATGTGTCAAATCTTACAGAGAATTCGATTCAGGGGAAGCAAACCCACTATCTGATTATTGAGTTTAAGTCCACAGTTCTAAATGTAAATTCGCTTCTTCAGAATACAGTATAGAAAATCCAATAAAAATATTTATTCATCTTCTATATAGTATAGTGCATATGAATATACTCGTACATAGCGAAAACATTTATCGTCCATCAATTGAGATTTTATGTCATCTTAACTTGATTGCTGCCGGATTATGCGCCTCAATGCGCTGTCAACTTACAGCTGAGCTAAGTGGATCTGAATTACACGGGTCCGCGCTGAGTTGTTCGCAGCAAGGCAAAGTTATTGGTGCGCAGAAGGGGTATTGACCCAAGCAGGGAAAGCAAACACAGTGACCAAAAGAAAAAAAGAAAATAAATAATGAAAAGAATTTCATAAGCAATACAACGAGTTGAAGATATTTTGTGAATATAAAAAAATTATGAATATTTAGTCAAAGCGGCTGTGTCATCAGCAATCGATCGCGTTAAATCGTTTAGCCACTTTGGCCGCGACCTTCTGTCTGTCCCTTCGCTTTTATTTTTGTAGTTTCATTGATTCTTTTTGTCTCTTCTTCATGTATGTATATTTACCCATGTTTCGAGGCATCCGCTTTGATGTGAGAAATATTCCCAGCCTTCTATGTATATGTAAGTATGAATTGGATTTTGAGTGAGTCACGGGCGATGATTGGACAGCGCTTACGAATACTTTATTGTTTCTTAGCGTTGTTTGAAACGGGAAATGCTTCGGATACTTTTTATTTTGTTTTTACTGTTGTAATTTAAAATGCATTGGATTTAACATTTTTACTTTCTTTAAATAAATATTTCATTGAGTTTCATTTTTCTTGAGCGCAGTTAGAAGAAAGCACACAAATTATCGAGTATTCATATTGTTCACATTTAATTTAGCTACGATAAAGTCATCTGGTTCGTAGTTAGGTAAACTTTGAATAGCAATTTGAGCAAATAAATAACGCCTGATCAAGATAAGTAAGAGAAAATATCTTATTGTAAAACATTTGAAGATTTTTACGAGGATCCTGAGAGGTAGTGAAGAAATATAGCCACAATGCCCTCTGGTGAAATACCTGCCCGAAAGGAAATTTGGACCGGTTGTACTGAAATTCTGATAAAAAGGTTTATTCTAGTTCTTATTGAAAATGAAAAACCTTAGCATCCCAAGAACTTAAATCTCAGGGAGAGCTTCTTCCAATTCCATGAAAGCAACCGATCTGGTTGTCATCTGACTAAAATTTGTTGAAGACTTTTTAGAATTGAAAATTTCTAAAAGCTCCATAAAAGCTCAGAATTCACTACAGTCTTGTAACCTTGTAAAAGTAATAAATTGACAAAGAAAGTTCAAGTTGAGTGTCCAATTAATTTATTTTTAGAATCTTCGAATTCCACTTTTCGAGTCTACATAGCATTTGTTTTCAAGTGCAACAACATACAAACTCCACAAGCCAATAGCTTCATCTCCTTGCATTTGGAACAACACCGATGACAAACAAAACAAACAACAACATTCGTCACGAACAAGTTTGTTGTGTGGCTGTAGATCGTTTTGTGGCGATTAGAAGACAATGAAAGCACGATCCAAAGAGATCTAACGCAATCTGTACACTGTTGCCGACTATATGTATATGAATTTAAGTAAGTTTGTATTTGCCACAATGATGGACAAGCGGATTACCATTGTCAGGGTGGACTGACTGACTGACTACTAGGTGGCTGAGTCGAAAAATGTATTGTACCTACATACTAGATGCTGTGATAAGGCATTATATAAGTGGATTCGTTACATCATTACAAACGAATTTGAAGAGTCTTGGGGGAATAAATTGAAGAAGAAAGCTTTGGAGATGCGCCGCCCGAATGAGCACCACAATAAGTGGATTAAATTCCAGTTGGATGATGCTAGTTTAAATGGAAGTGTAGAGAATATTTCAAGTACTAGATTAGTGCAATAAATTTATTATAACCTTATAGGCATTAGTTAAGGTTTAAGGTAAATACATATATATTTTAAATACTCAGTTCTGAAAATATTTGATAAGATATCATATCCTGATCGCTAAGTAAAATACAATCCTTTTATGAATCTCGCGAAGAACTCGACCTTTGGCCTTTCGGTACAAATTTAACCAAAATACTCACTCATCTTGTTGTATCGTCAAAATGATTATTTTAAATAAATAATTCTTTTTTCTAATTCTAATTACAGATAGAGATGAAGATATCAGCATTTTTTTAGGCGAAACTCATGACGTTAAAGGTCGACCACCGCCGGTGAATGATATGAGGGAAGAGTTCGAGCGATCAGAATCCTCGTATATTAACGTATTAATTGTAATAGTACCTGAATTAAGCTTATGTACAACGTCCTTGGTAAGCATCTTGAAATAATTGCATTTAGACTAGATACAAAACTGAGTTGTGATGGCCTTTAATTAGACAATCCAGATTGACAGCATCATCAAATGTCAATTTATTCTATATCCGTGATTCCTTTAAAGCCCATGCAGCAAAAATATATCAATTACTGTAGAAATAACAATAACAAAAGCACACTTGCGGCAGTTGATGAATGAATCGACGATGACAATCAACTTTTCTCAGCTCAATTGTTTGTCGTCCACCATTGCAGCACCGACGGTGAGACGAAAGCGAATGACCAAAACATTGGCACCGATGACACACAAACTCGACTCGTGCAACGCCTACATAAATATACAGAAATCACTATAAACACATAAACAAACAGAAGATGCGCCGAGAAGCGGGAGAAACAAAAACAAAACCAATAAAAGAAAAAAATAAAAAAGAAAGCAAGTCAGAAACTAAAAGGCTAATAATAACAAACAGAAAAAATATGGTAAATATAAGACAACAACAATAATAACAAAAATATAAAAGTGATGTGTGCACTGAAATTTTGAGAAAAAAAATAAATTTGATTTACTAGAATAAGAAAAAAATAGTAAAAAGAAAAGGTAGTTAGTTAAAAAAAGTTTGCTGTGTGAAGAAAAGGTGACAGACAGCCACAGCTCACCAACTAACGAGGGACCGTTAATAAGCTGCGCCAGTTTTGTGAACGAGATTTGAAGACACACCAGCGCGTTCTAGCTGAGGGTGATGCTGGCAGACAGACAGATCACTGAGGCTGAGGGACGAGAAGACTTGTTGAATGGTCATGGAGACTTATGGAAAAAAATAAAGTGAATGACAAATGTAGACTAAACGTTGGTGGAATAAGGTAAACAGACAAACAACCGGGCAGAATGACCAGCAGAGAGCAGAATCGGCGATGAGTTGACAACAACAAAAAAAGACAATTGAAATGCAATCAAAGAGACGAGTATAGTATTTTTTATTGCGCTTTTGAAAGTAAAGCTTCGGAAGATGAGCGGAACGCGATGAAAGCGCAATGACAAACGAAAGTGCTGGAGCACTTAAAATTTAAACAAAAACATTTAAAGAATGAGCCAAACAATAAACGTAATTAAAAGTGGTTGCAAAGAGATGGTTGACACATATGAGCTTTCATAAATAAATAGGTTTTAGTATCAAAAGAGAGTTATTAAAATTAAATATATTTATAGAGCTCCCAAGAATAAATTAATTACTATAATAACAACTAATAAATGAGAAAACAGAAGCTTTAATCATATTCTAAAAACTAAACTTTTACTAAACTAGATTTAATGACTTCTTATGAATATTATCCATGACCCACGAATTGGTAAATAATGTTCTTCTGAATGAATAAAGTTTTTCTGTGTGTATCCACCTTTTTAGTTTGTTTTGTATTATAAACAGAATTGTTGGAAGAAAGTGCTAATCATCACATAGTCAACTTCAACAGCGTGAATCCGTCAAAAATTGTAGCTTATCACTTGGCTATCAATGACCCAATGATTTTTCAGGGAACCTATAATACGGTTTACTTCAATCGCTATGTGCCTTTCTGAAGCGATTGCTTAGCTCTCGCAGCGTTTAAATACAGTCATCCAAGGGTAGGTTGTCAGAGTGCCAAGAAATTCCAAGAAATAATAAGGATGGTCAACTTAACTACATCAGCAACCTTACATTCTTACAAAATTCCGCTTAGGCTTCGCACCTGAATGAATTATACCCATCAATATCTTGATGGAGTATGTATGTATGTGATTGGCGTTCAACCGTTCAACCGTTTAGCCGAATCGATGAGAGCGCGCCACTCTTCTCTTTCCTTCGCAGTTCGGCGCCAGTTGGAGATTCCAAGTGTAACCAGGTCGCTCTCCACCTGGTCCCTCCAACGGAGTGGAGGCCTTCCCCTTCTTCGGCTTCCTCCGGCGGGTACTGCATCGAACACTTTCAGGGCTGGAGTGTTTTCGTCCATTCGGACAACATGACCTAGCCAGCGTAGCCACTGTCTTTATTCGCTGAACTATGTCAATGTCGTCATATAACTCGTACAGCTCATCGTTCCATCGCCTGCGGTATTCGCCGTTGCCAATGTTTAGAGGACCAAAAATCTTGCGCAAAACCTTTCTCTCGAAAACCCCAAGAGTCGTCTCATCGGATGTTGTCATCGTCCACGCTTCAGCGCCATACATCAGGACGGGAATAATGAGCGACTTATAGAGTTTGATTTTGGTTCGTCGAGAGAGGACTTTACTGTTCAGTTGCCTACTCAGTCCAAAGTAGCACCTGTTGGCAAGAGTGATTCTGCGCTGGACTTCGAGGCTGACATTGTTGGTGTTGTTGATACTGGATCCCAGGTATACGAAATTATCTACAACTTCGAAGTTATGACTGTCAACAGTGACGTGGGAGCCAAGACGCGAGTGCGCCGACTATTTGCTTGATGACAGGAGATATTTCGTCTTGTCCTCATTCACCTCCAGACCCATTCGCTTCGCCTCTTTATCCATGTGGGAAAAAGCAGAACAAACGGCGCGGTTGTTGCTTCCGATGATATCAATATCATTGGCGTACGCCAGCAGCTGTACACTCTTGTAGAAGATTGTACCTTCTTTATTTAGCTCTGCAGCTCGTATTATTTTTTCCAACATCAAGTTAAAGAAGTCATTCGATAGTGAGTCACCTTGTCTGAAACCTCGTTTTGTATCGAACGGCTCGGAGAGGTCCTCCCAATCATGACGGAGCTTTTGGTGTTGCTCAACGTCAACTTACACAGCCGTATTAGTTTTGCGGGGATACCAAATTCAGACATCGCGGCATAAAGGCAGCTCCTTTTCGTGCTGTCGAAAGCAGCTTTGAAATCGACAAAAAGGTGATGTGTGTCGATCCTCTTTTCACGGGTCTTCTCCAAAGATTTGGCGCATGGTGAATATCTGGTCCATGGTGGACTTTCCAGGTCTAAAGCCACATTGATAAGGTCCAATCAGTTTGTTGACGGTGGGCTTAAGTCTTTCACACAGTACGCTCGATAGAACCTTAGAGGCGATATTTAGGAGGCTTATCCCACGGTAATTGGCACAGATTGTTAGATCTCCCTTTTTATGGATTGGGCAGAGCACACTGAGATTCCAATCGTCAGGCATGCTTTCTTCCGACCATATTTTGCAAAGAAGCTGATGCATGCACCTTATCAGTTATTCGCTGCCGTATTTGAATAGCTCAGCCGTAATCTATCGGCCCCTGCCGCTTTGTTGTTCTTCAGGCGGATAATTGCTATTCGAATTTCTTCATGGTCGGGTAATGGAACATCTATTCCATCGTCATCGATTTGGGAATCGGGTTCGCCAACTCCTGGTGTTGTACTTTCACTGCCATTCAGAAGGTCTGAGAAGTGTTCCCTCCATAATCCCAGTATGCCCTGGACATCGTTTACCAGATTACCACCTTGGTCTCTATATGAGGATGCTCCGGTCTTGAAACCTTCGTTAAGTCGCTTCATTTTTTCATGAAATTTTCGAGAATTCCCTCTGTCTGCCAGCTTCTTAAGCTCTTCGTACTCACGCATTTTGGCCTCTTTCTTATTTTGTCTGCAGATGTGTCTCGCTTCCCTCTTCAGCTCTCGGTATCTATCCCATCCCGCACGTGTTGTGGTTGATTGCAACATTGCGAGGTAGGCAGTCTGTTTTCTCTCCGCTGCTAGACGGCATTCCTCATCGTACCAGCTGTTTTTTTGACTTTTCCGAAAGCCAATGGGCCGATTAGCCTCAGGCCGTTTGGCGATGTTGCGTCATGGAGGCTGAATTTTCCGACGATTGTGCCAAAGACACCTTCTTTAACCACCCTGGCGTTAAAATCGCCAAGCACGATTTGACACCGTGGCGGGGGCAGCGCTCATAGGTGCGCTCATAGAAAGCATCTTTGGTCACATCGTCCTCTCTTCCGTTGGGGCGTGAGCGCAAATAAGCGATGTGTTGAAGAACCTCGCTTTTATGCGGATTGTGGCTAGACGTTCATCCACCGGGGTGAATGCCAGGACTCGGCGACGGAGTCTCTCTCCCACCACAAATCCAACACCAAATTTGCGCTCCTTTATATGGCCGCTGTAGTAGATGTCACAAGGACCCACCTTCTTCCGTCCTTGTCCCGTCCATCGCACTTCTTGGATGGCGGTGATGTCAGCCTTTAGTCGTATGAGGACATCAACCAGCTAGGCAGAGGCATCTACCCAATTAAGGGTCCGGACATTCCAGGTGCATGCCCTCAAATCATGATCCTTAGTTCATTTGCAGGGGTCGTCATCGAAAGGGGGGTGTCTTATCCGAGGCTTTCGTCGATTTTTCATTGGTACTTCGTTTTTATGTGGTGGGTCCCAAGCCCTACGCACAACCGCATAAGCGGGCTTCGCCTTCCCACTTTAGCTCGCCTTCAAACGGATGTTTGTTAGCTACCCAGAGGACACTTAGTCTAAAACCGGAAGTCGTGAGCTGCTTGAATCATGTGGAGAAGAATCGTTTCGGGCCACTCCCAAGTGAATAACAATCAAAAACTTTCCTCACTTACGTGAACTTCTACACATGATCCCATCCTCCTCCTTGATGGAGTAGCGCTGTTAAAGTCAGAGAGGAAGGAACTCAGCAGCGTAGTGAACTGAACATTAGGCACTGAAGTTGAACCTCTTCTGAATTCTAGGGTATCTAAATCGTAAGTCTACAAAGCATGCAACATTCCGAGTTTGACAGCAACGAACACGTGTCTACAATGTCAAGGACCGTGGGTGCGACAATTAATGATGAGAGCCAGCCGTTTAAGCTGCTCAGCAAGTGCACTAAAGGGGTTTCGTGCTTAGAAATTTTTTTTTTCATTAAAGCATTTTAGTCTGCGAAATTCATCGATTGAAGTGTAGGGCATGGAATAGCTGAGCTTTAAGCGTTACCAGTATGATATCAATGAAGAAGAGAGGAAGAACAAGTAATGTGACGTTAACATAGTTTAACAAATTCAACCTCACGTTTGGATGTAGATCCTTTTACTTTGGGGGTATCATTAGTAAAGTTAAAAATAGCAAATGGAATAAGCGCCTGAATTGAATTCTTTAGCTACATTATTGTAAATTTCCGAAATAAATGTGTAACTTGTTCAGCGTTGAAGACTCAACTAGATATAATTATTCAAACAATCAATGAATATAGGCTTAATTACAATAGATCTAGCAACCCAGTGTCGTGCACTCGCTTCCTTAATTAGACTCTCGGATTTGAAAATTTACGGTCTTCAGAATGAATAGTGCATTAACCACATTGAAAGGGATAGTCCTTCAAAATCCGCTTTACCGAAACCATATTTCAGTTGTCCACGTGACCTTCTTACGTACGTCTAATCATCTACGTCGGGCATACGAATTGTGAAAATCCCTTGTCAGCCCACATGCCTTAACGAGTATTCGACCGACACACGCGCCCACTCGTTATATGTAGGTTTGTCGTGAACATAACAGAAATAATAAATGCTTTGCAAACAATAAAAATTTAGGAATTCAAAAAGAATCTCCACAATTCACAGATTCGAAATATATAATTACTTTACAACATTATCAAGAGACGTTTAATTTGGCATTCAAATGGTAAGTGCTACAGCCACAACAACCGCAACAGCGACACCGTGTTAACAATGTATTTAAACAGTACTTAAATTAGCCTCATCATCATCATTAACCGACTCCACCGCTTGCATTGTATTTTAATCGCTGTCATCATCCACATTTTCTTAGGCATTGTTTGTTTTGTTGTGCTCTCATCTAAGCTCGTTGAGCTTGCTTTGTGTTTGTTGTGAGATGCACTTTAATATGCTTTGAGGTTTTCTATTATGCATCATAAAAAGTGGCGTCGATTACCTGCTATGGGACTTTAGTTTGGTTGGGGACCTGTTAAACATCTTAATTAGGTGTTAAGCCGCAGGAACCACATTCGGCGGCATGACTACTAACTAACGGTATTCAGTGTCAGCTTTAAGCGGTAACGCCGCACTTGACTGGTTTTCTTTCATTTAAGGGTTCTCCTTAGTAACTATTTTTAATTTTTTTTTAAACGGTACTTTTTATTGGTTAGTATATTTTTGTTTGCTTACATCTCATTAGTTTATTAGGTCCAAATTCAACGTAGAAATATACATGTGCATAACAATGACTTTAAGGCAATAGTGAAAAAAATCGGATTAAGACGGAATTGAACTATGCCTCCTTCATTGTTTCTGGTATCAGATTTCAGCATCCCAGATTTTTTTGTTATTTTAGCAAAAGCTGAGACCAAAGCAACGTCTAAAGAGCATTCATTCTTCAACCGATTTGAACAGTTATGCCTTGTAGTCACCGATAAGTAATTTCTCAAGTTCGTTAAAGCTTCTCGGAAAATCGTTGCATTGGTCCATTCGGCCTCCACACCGGTGTCTGTAGAGGAAGATCCTTTTGACGAAACTCTAATGTGGGATTCCATTCCAAAGGATTCTCTGGAGAAGTAAGATTGCGTCGCATGCAGCGGTTCGGTTTTGCACAGGGTCGACAGTACGAGAGATTTTTAGTGGTTGCACTGTGACACGGGACTGTGGCCGACCATGGTGATCTGGGTAGATTCCGATTTTTGTAGGTGTCACAATCGTCTCTTTGTGGCTGCGTGTTGGGACACATTCCCACGTGACAGCCGTACTCGCAACTGCCTGGCGGCCAAAGCATGAAATCGATCGACGACTGCCATTGATCACACGAGGGTAGGGTGAACTGTTCCATGTCCCTTAAACGTTGTCCATCAGCACAAGCGCCATTAGAGGCATATTTACGATTATCATAGCTGCAGAAGAGAGCGAAGTTAAATATAAACCTGACTGTTGTACCCATGTAAATTCATTTACTCGCTAAACATATTGTGGCGATTTCTCTTCTTTTTTTTGGAAATTGCTGTGTTGGACCTTGGTAGCAGTTGGTCTTGAATTTTTGCAAGATACAGAATTGTTGTAATTTAGAATATTTTTTCGAAACATATAATGTTTCAAAGAAGAAATGAAACAAAAACAAAAAAAATATCAAATAATTTTCGAATTTGAAGTGTCAGAAAGGAAACAGATGCCCTTCAAATTGAAAAATATTAACATCGAGATTATTTTTGATGGGTCATGATAACGTATATTTTTACTACCAGCTTGCGACCCAAAAATTTTTAAATTTTATTGCAGTTTGTATATAGTCATAAAAGCAAATCTTAAATAATAAAATATTAAACGAGCACCATTATATAGTGGTATCATACTATTAATATCCACGCAAAGCGGGGGAACCATAAATGAGATATTCACGAGCTCTGCGAGAGTGATGTTTGATGTTTGAGGTATTCTCAGCTATGGTTTTATAAAGCATATAATGAGAATATTGAAAGTTCTGCAGAACTTCTGTCCGTGAATTAGACTTGAAAGATTAGATCTCAATTTTTCGCCTAGCAGAGATGAAATATAGAATCGTGAGAAAATTCCATCAATATTGGATTAACATTTAAGTGAAATATTTATTGAATATATTTTTAAATAATCACGAAAACTGATTCGTAGAGAACTGAATAATGAATAATGTTGAGAATAACAAACTTTAAAACCAAGAAAGTTACAAAGTAAACAAGAATTTTGATATAAGCAAGAACAAACGGAAATAGCTCCTTTATTGATCTCTCCTGTACTCCTGTCATATTTTTAAATACATATTTTCACTTTTTATTTAATTTAATTTTGACACAACTAGAAGTATCATATTTAATACCACATATTATACCTCAAGCGGCATGCATAAGACAACTGATTCATTGTGCAATGAGATGGTGGCGCACATGATCTATGGAAATGATTTCTAGGCCAAATTGGACAACGTTTGCTGTAGCACTTGCGGTAGTAAGAACATTTGTAGGTCGTGGCGCTTTCTGGCGGCGCTGTAGGACGACCAAACCAGGATCTCGGCAAAATAGGGCGACGACGTCGTGGTTGTTGGGCGTAAATGTTTTCACAACCATCAAAGTTATCACAGAGATCATAACTGACACAATTCGCAATAGGATTATATTTACCATAATCCCAATTATATTCGTCCCGCGTGTTACTTATGGGAGAGAAATCATTATGCCTGAATTCGATAAAAATTTTAGTTTACATTTTTGGGTGAAAAGCAAATTTTGGTTCTAAGGTAAATACTTACTTTTGTGTCATTATGTGTTAATATTTCTGGGTTACAATGGATTTTACTTTTTTTTTGTTTTTAAATACGAATTTGAGAAAATTTTGTTTTCAGATTTCAGAAAAAGGGTATAGTGTTTGAAAGACAGACAGGATAATTTAAAAACTGAATTTTTTTTTTTTCGAAATAAAATTTGAGTAAAGTACAGCAACACACTTTCTTCGGGTATCTAATTAATTTATAATCTTATTTGCCTCATTTTTAAGACGAAATATAAGGACCTTCGATGAGTGTGCATCTGTTGTAAACCCTGTGGGGTTCTACACGGCTTAAACAGATGTTTTGTTAATCTATAGCAAGAGAACACTCCTCCATTGACTGAGGGTAACGAACAAATCGATGGTATAAAGACTGATACAGGGCGCTTGTATTAAACAAACAATAGCACTGTAGGATCTTGTCTTTGGGTGTTACTTGAATATAGGGATGTATTTGTTTGTATTGTGAAGAACGCTTTGAGAAGTTTTATAACTAACAAGTTGTAACACAGAGTAAAATGATCACTGAAATGAGATTTATTTGTTTCTATCTATGGTTGACAAGTCACCAAATTTTAATCTATTTTTTAGAGTTCTGTTCCAAGTGTTCTATTATTTTCTAAAATCTAAATTTATATTCTGCAACCAGCATTCCAATCGACCGCCTTGGCACATAACAGCTCACTGTGCACACTCTTTCGGTTCGGCTTTGGGTTTTTTCGAAGGCACAGCAGGTAATTGTTCGCTACAATCAGGAGCAGTGAAGCTCCAATTGTATTCATGCGGAAATGGCAGGTTCGGTTGCAGCGGTGGACATGATATAAACGCCGCACAAGGCATATATATGGGAAGAAAACACATCGCTCGGGACACAGTTTTGATATCGGAATTCTTCCTTTGGGAGTGCGTTTCAGAATTGTCGCTATTGAAAATGCAGAAAACGATGTTATTAAATAAAATTGTTCTATAACTAGCTATATATGTCATACTCCAGATCCATTTGATGTTGAATTTGTTGGAATTTCTGAAATTTAGATTTGTAGACAAAAAGAATAATAGAAAATATTATTTGTTCTTAAAGGATATGACAGATTTATAAAAAATATTTAAATTACTTATTTTTTTGTATTTTATAAGGAAGAAGGTTTTTTGATTGCAAAGTTTATTTTAGTAACTTCAATAAATATTTTCTTTATAAATATCCGTTTCTTCATCTATAGTTTGGTTGATGCCTTGTCGAGGTCAGAGGTTGTATACTTATACTTTGACTTGCCGTTATGCCACAAACCGTTATGCCACAACCCGCTCGATATAACAAATCTATCTATGTTTTCGAGTCTTTATTTTTTGTCAGTGAATGTGTTGCTATTCAACATCCATAAAATAGAACCAGATTTCCTTCTGATATTCCACCTGAAATATGGCTTTACATTAATCTAAATGGAATAGTAGTATACAGTTTTCGAAATAGAAAATTCGAAATATTCGAAAATATAGTAAGTACTATATTCGATTCTTTAACAGGGTATGCAAATGTATACTATCTTATCTTATATTCAATTCAACTGATTTTGACTTAGTTGCGGCTTTCAAATAATTTTTTTAAGAGGTATTGTAGAGCACTAACGATTTATATATGATTTTGATGACTTGAAATTATTTTTATATTACCCAAAATTTTTAGAGGAAGCTCGCCTGTTGACAGCACTTGGACCATATTTACATGGGAATAGATGCTTCGGTTTATCTTTTTCAATACTGCTTACTGTTAAGTTAGACATTCAACCTATACATATGTACATGAAGAAAGCCATAATGTCTTATTTCTAACGCACATGGGTATAAATAGTCGATCAACTACAATAATAGAAATATATGCCTTGCTATAGCTGGAGGATGAGGAGGAAGAAAGTGCTGGCCTTCTATTGTGTTTTGCTCTTATATTATGCAGTTCAGTACACACGTACACACATATGCATTCTACGTGTTTGCAAACAAAGTCGGAGCGAACCGTTTGGCGAGATAATAGACTGTAAAATTGTTTACTGATGAGACGTTTCACATAAACATATTTACACATTCGGAGCGTTGGGAAAGTAATAACAAAGCTTTACATATACATATATTAGCAAGTGCATAAAAGCTTGTATGTGTTAGTGTGTATGTGCAACGGTGCTAGATTGCAATTAATGCTGTGCGCGTTGTTTTGTTAGCTTTTTCACACCGCTTTTAAGCGGCGCCGTTAAATTTGCTTACAATTTTGTTTTTGTTTTAATTTGCATTTTTTTGCAACACCTTTTTCATTATTTTATTTTTGTTAGTTTTTACACGTTCTTAACACATACTCAAACATACAATGTTATAGTACATATGTAAATATATACTTCTAAATATGTACTCGTATATATATAAGTAAACAATTCAGTTGCACATTCCGCTGAGAATTTCTCACAACTATAATAAAGTGTAGTATATGCTCATTATTGATACAAGCGCATAGTTATATATAATTGCATAAAGATGTGCACAAAAGTGCATATTCGCACATTGCCTTTGTCTGTCGGACAAGTTGCGCCAGACAGCATCTGCGCCGGATCATCTATGCAACAACAACTAAATTGTATATCCATTATTCCATTCACTAGTATATTTGACTGAATATGCATATGTCTGAGAGTCTTAATATCAATTAGTACTGAAAGCAAAAACAAAATTTACATATGATGCATTGGATGATTGTTTATATGATCAGTCAGCTGATACCAATATACGTAAATCTGTGTAAATATATGTACATACATACTTACGTAGATATGTTTATGGATATAGGTATTAATTTGTCATTAATGTTTTTTTAAAGAATAGCTGTGAATTGTTTAAAATACAATAAACTTGATAAGATAGCACAAGGTTTACAACATGGGTATGAAGCTTAAGCTATAAGATTAATTCGAGTTGCCACTTTTTAAAATTTGTTGAAATAGATATATTTATAATAAGGCTATGAAGCAGAAACTAAAGCACTTTAAGACTAAATTTAAAATATTTTTTAGAAAAGGTTGATAAAACTTGTCCAGAAATTTAAATTTTTAAGTAAACAAGTAAAGGTTACGTTCGGGTGCAACAGAACATTTTCTCTCGCAATTTATTGATGTAATTTTATAAAGATAACACAATTGGACCCATATATTAGGCATAAAGTCCAATAAAATAACGAAAATCATCATATGGGGACTGAAGAAATTCCTAAACCGATTTCACTCGTTTTCACCACCAACATACATTATAGCCAAGATTATAAGCTCACCTTATTTGGCTAAGATATTTCACATATTAACCGATTTATTTCGAATTCGTATTTTTGAAAAACCTATAATTAGGTATATGGGAGCTAGGGGAAGTTATGAGCCGATTCTAACCATTTTAGGTACAGAGACACACTATTAGAAGAAAAAGATTCCCTCTCAATTAAATTAAAATATCTGAGAGATGTACCGATATATTCGGTGAAAAATTACCCTAAGACACTAAGTTCTTCATATTCGATATCCGCGACATATAAAAGTCTATGCAACAACAACTAATATAGTCCGATTTCGAAAAAATTTTCACAATTTATGTCACAGATCACATGCAGTATTTGTGTAAAGTTTTATTACGCTATCTTCATTGGTTCCTTATGTATAAAGTGAAGGATTGAGATGGAATTCAAAATTGATTTCATTGTTTTTCACACGTGTCATCAGGGTATCAAGAAAGTGTTATATACCGAATTTCATTGAAATCGGTCGAGTAGTCGACGCCACGCCCATTTTCCGTTTTCGAGTTAACTCATTTTTAGTAATTCTCAACATGACCTTTGTATGGGAGGTGGGCGTGGTTATTATCCGATTTCTACTATATTCATGGAGTATGATGGGTTACGTAAGGGAAACGACTGGAGGAAGTTTGGTTTATATAGCTTTATTGGTTTGCGAGACATGTACAAAAAAGCTATTTGTGGGCGTGATCCCGTCCCCTTCCCCAAAAAATTTACATCCAAATATGCCCCTTCCTAGTGCGATCCTTTGTGCCATATTTTACTTTTATAACTTTATTTATGGCTTAGTTATGAGACTTTATGTGTCTTCGGTTTTCGGAATTTTGTGTGCGTGGCAGTGTCCGATTTCGCTCATCTTCGAAAGCAACCTTCTCACGGTCTCAAGGAACATTTGTACCAAGTTTCGTCAAGATATCTTAATTTTTACTCAAGTTATCCGTTGCACGGACGGACAAACAGACATCCGGATTTTAACTCGTCCCGTCATCCTGATCATTTTGATATATAACCCTATATCTAACTCGTTTAGTTTTATGACTTACAAACAACCGTTATGTGAACAAAACTATAATACTCTCTTAGCAGCTTTTATAAGTATAAATATATGATTGTCCATATTAATAAAAATATAAATATACCCTTATTTTTAGCCTCTGAAACCCACCTACCACATTAAGCTAAACTAGTTCAAGAACTTCGAAATATTTTTTAGAATGACTGCAATCCGTTTGAAATTTTTTTACCAAGTAATTAATAATTTTAACAATTTTAAGTTTTGAAGTAATTACCCATATCTAACTAAATAAGTTGAGGAAGTTCAAAATATGTTTGTTTCAAATAATTTGTCAAATAAAGTTTGAAAAATAACCTCAGTATTACAGTAACAAATATATTTGTGGTGGAACGATCAGGCGAATAGCATTACTGAAAGAGAGCGACAAGATCAAATAAATGTGGAGCCAATGTATTTTATTGACTTCGAAAGGAAAACTTGACCACATACCAAATTTCGTATTCAGTTTCGTCAAATGATCTGGTATCTGATAGACATAATGGTAGGATATTCGCAAATATTCCCATAATTGTTGTTATGCAAAAGATATATGCCTTCGATCCAAAGGATTTAACTACTTAAAAGTCTTCAAAATTTGTGCTGACCCATTATATAAGTATGTATATGTATTTAATCCCATGCAGATAAAGACTATAACCACTTTGTGGCAACTTTACGTTCGTTCGTCTTAAATGGGTGTTAAATTGGTTAAAAATGATGGCTCACCTACTTTTCGCTCTTTAAAAACCAATAAAATTGCCAATTAATTACTTAATTGAATTAGTGAAATATTGCTGAAGGCATACTCGTACCAGCCACATCAACGAGCAGCAGGTGTAGACGCGGCAATGCTGTTTGTTGGCGCAAAGTAAGAAATGCAACCTATTTAATAGTCGGGTATTTTTCCCCCTGATAAATTGAATAGAATCGATTGGCAGCCAATATTAATACTCATTAGCCACACATAAGCGCTCGAGTGTGTCGAATATTCTCATATGAATGTATTTACTGGAGATTTATTGAATTGCTTATTAAAAACAATGTAAATCTTTAGAGCGAGACGAGTGGGGAGAGTGGTGCTGCGAAGAAAAAAGTTTTGCGCTGATGGCGGATAAAATTCCCACATGAATGTGTGACCTGTAGGAAAAATGTAAATTAGTGGAATTTTAATTTAAATGATTTAGCGAGGAAATGTGTGTCTGCCGAGAATAAATCCAACCAAAGAATTTATACATTTTGATAATAAATAATTCTTTAATTAAATAGAAATATCTAATGAAGAGTAATCTAAAACAGGTAGTTGAGAGAGAGAAAGCTCAAAGAGAAATGCCTTGGCGAATTGTGGTTAATCACAACCTTATGAAGAATATATCTAGATTCTACCTGAACAACTTCACGTCCATAAAATTGCACCCACTTCAAATTTTTCATAACTACAGCGATAGGAAATCGTCAGTTCTTTTCCTAAGGGGTAGCTATTCATGCCAACATTTGAATGCCTGTCTCTGACTAACTGCAATAAACATAAATCAAAGCTCGCAAGAGGGAGAATGAGAAGCAACGTCGAGATGATGCCTGCAAGCGAACACCGAACGACAAGTGGATGAATGGATCGTAGGCAGACGAGACGTTGACGACGCAGTCGCCGACAGCAACCAGTCACTGGCAATTAGCAACAGCAACAAAAAGCAGCAGTCAGCAATTAACTGCACTTAGATCCAGCGACAGCAACAAAATACAACAACAATAACAGCAACAAGAACAGTAAACTGCTGTTAAAGCAGCAAATATTGCAATTAGCGCTTACCTTCGCCTATCGAAATTCGAACATAAAATTTCTCCAATTTGTTGCAATTATCCACAAAGCATCCACAGCTCGGGCGAACCTAAATGGATGTGCGAGTTTAGAAGGAAATACAATAGCAGCAAAAACAAAAACAAAAAACATTACAATTAAAGAAATACATTTGTAAAATTAGCAACAGTACAAACAACTTCTTTAGCGACCACATTGTTTGGGTGTGTGTGTGTGTGTGTGTCCAGCAGCGGCGGGAGGTGGCTTCTGACCGCTGTTGGCCTACACGCAGCCGGCCAATTGACTTGGCGCAGACAGTAAAATGTCAATTTTCGCCAATAAATCACATATTTTTATGACAAAACATAAACAAAACGACGGCAACAACAACAACAACAACAGATACACAACCGGCCTGTAAAACGTGTCATTGTGTAAGTGTCAAACAGCATCAGCCCATATAACACCAGCCAACACAACTAGCCGTATGGGCGGCGAATGACAGCTCGTAGTCGCGTCTAAATGACCGCCGAGTCGCGTTTGGCTATTAAGTTAATATGGACTCGTATTTGTTACAGGTGAATCAGGCAACTGCTATGTGCTATGGTTAATTACAAAAACAATATGTAAACAAAACGAAAAAATAAATATTAATTACAACAACAAAAGTGTTTTTTATTTTTTATTTTTTTTCTTATACGACACTAAAAATCTTGATACTTCATTACACTTTGGCCTAAAGCATTTATGTAGATGAAATGCGTAGAAAAAGTAAGGTTAGCATATAATGAGAGACAGTGTGAATAAGCTAACGTCACATTAAAGTTCGTCAAATTACGTGTGTTTACAAAGTAAAAGTATTTAAATAGCTGTGCAACTTTTTCGTTTGTCTCTTTGGTTTAGAAACAATGTTTTCCAGCCATTTCACATCAATACAGGGTAGTTCAGCAGCAACAATTGTTCGTATTCATTCTTTCCGCCTTTTGTCAGTTTGTCACCAAAGTGGTAATACCAAGTGAAGACAGGTCCTTCTCCGCCTGGTCCTTCCAGCGAAGTGGAAGTCTCCCTCTTTCTCGGCTTCGACCAGCGGGTACTGCATCGAACACTTTCAGAGATGGAGTGCTTTCGTCCATTCGAGCAACGTTATCTAGTCAGCGCAGCCGCTGTATTTTTATTCGCTGAACTATCACGATGTCGTCGTATACCTCGTACAGCTCATCGTTCCATCGTCTGCGGTATTCGCCGTTGCCAGTGTTTAAGGGACCGTAAATCTTCCACAAAACCTTTCGCTCGAAAACTCCCAGGGTCGCCTCATCGAATGTTGACATCGTCCACGCTTCTGCACCACAAAGCAGGACAGGAATGATGAGCGAGTTGAAGAGTTTGATTTTGGTTCGTGGAGAGAGGACTTTACTTTTCAATTGCCTACTCAGTGCATATTAGCACCTGTTGGCAAGAGTGATTCTGCGTTGGATTTGAAGACTCAAGACTTTCGATGTTGATGATGGTGCCTAGGTATACGCCTATAATCTATATTCACATATATCTTTATATATGTATATTATATAAACCTTCTGTACGCGTGTAAGTCATTGAACTCCTCTTAAACGGCTGGACCGATTTTGATGAAATTTTTTGTATGCATTCTAGGGGATTTGAGGATGGTTTAGTTTCACAATATGATCAACTAGATATTGTTTTTTTAGTTATATTATTTATTTAAAAATTGTTGTTGATGTTTGCACAACTTGCATAGGATCCGGCAGTAAATGTGTTGCTAAGCGCATAACTCGAGAACAGCTGAATCGATGTCGCTAATTCTTTTTTTACAATATTCCTTAAAGTACAAGGGTGGTTCTTGCGGAGAGAAAAATTAAAAAAATTACCTGAAAAAGTCTGCTGGTCATTATTAAAATATTGCCGTTACTGTATTCCAAAATATTTCTCCAGTGATACCCAATAAGGGAAATGGTAGTGGAAATAAGATATTGTTTAGTATGTAAGATATCGCCTAATATCGTATATGTTGTTGTGGGCTGCAGTACTAAAGCTGTAAAACATTTTGTTCGATGATTTATCACTCTACTTCACTATGTGCATGGCCTTGGGACTATCGTAAGTGTATCTCATATATGATACATATCCTGTTATACTTATACAAATAATTTTTTTTCGCATTTTTATCCAAGAAAAAAACTCTTCATATATCGAAATCCGTAACACCCGTCCTTGATCATAAATAAAAAAGCGCATTTGTTTTTTAATTCATTCATAAAAATTTTATTATACTGCTTTTTTAGTTTTTATTTTATTTTTAATTGTTTTTTTGTTTGTTTTCTTTTTGAAATTCATTTGTTCGCTAACAGCTAAGTAATTTCAGTATTTATATAATTTTTAGACTAAATCGGTAAGTACAATAACTAAAGTTACTAGTTTCTAACGCTAAGCATACAGATTACACACTAATATGGTATAAATGTACATATATATGTAAATATATAATTATTTATTTATATTTTTTATGCATACACAAATTAATTCGTAAATAATAACTTGATTTTACATTAATTGCTTACACTATTATTTACATATTTGCAATTGTGTGTGTGTGTTTAGACATGTTATTTATTTTTTTTATATTTTGTTTTTCAATAATTACATATTTACAACATTTAACTGCTTGTGAAGTGGCGAGTTGTGGGTGAGTTGTTTTTATTTTTTTTTACACATACAGACATTTTGATCGATATTTTTTATAAAATATATATATATTTTTTAATTCACTTCTGTTGATGACTCACACAGCTTTGATATAAAACAACATCTTTTTAATATTCCAAGCGGAATATATTTTCTAAATAAAATTTATAAATTAAAGAACCATTTTTTTTTAGCTGAAGTACTAATTACTACATTTTTGGGCTAAGAAAATATTATGGCGAGTTTTTAGTAAAAAAAAAAAATACAAAAAAAAATGTTTTATATATAAATAAAAAAAAAATAAAAAGTAAGAATGTTAGAAAACAAAAAATAAAACATAAATATTAAGCAAAAAAACATAATTATTTATTAAATGTTTTATAAAACTTAAATTAACATAAATAAAAAATAAAAAATGAAAGGAAATTATTCAAATTAAAAAAATAATAATAATAAACAAAAATATAGAAAGAATAAAAATAAAGAAAGAAAATAAAAATAATACAATTGAAAAATAAAAAAAATATTTTGCGTATTTTTCATCACCCTGTACATTAAAAATTTTCCAAGCGTTAATTTTTCAATGAGAGTTAAGACATTTTTTATAAATTTGCGTTTAAAATATTGAAAAAACTTCATTTCACATATTATTTGCATTATATTGCCTTTGAAATAAACTAATTTTCACCGAATAAAATTAATTTAAAAATTTGCTAAATAAAAACAACGAAATTAGTAGCTGTGTGAGTGTTGCCATATGGAAAATATTTTGGTTTAATTTTTATAAAAAATATGCGTTTTTTGTTTTGTGCAGTCAATTCAATTATGTATATTTTCTATTTTTTTATATTCATATTTTTTATTTCCATACTTTTTATTTGCTAGTCTTTTTATTACACTCTATAACTTAAGTTTTTTTGTTGTGGTTTTTATTATTTTTTTGATTAAAACTACTTTTCACAAATTCGTTAAAAACTAACGAGGAACCATTTTGCCTTCATTTCACTTCGATTGCGTTTCATTTTTACATTGTTCAACAGCTTTATTTTACAAAAGCAACATTGCTTTAATTGTTTACATGCAAATACAAATGTATACCTGTGTGTGTTTGTGCTTATAGACAAGTTTCTTAATCGGTGACATGCTGCTTAATTTTGCCAAACTCGAATAAAAAAAATGTTTTCTTTTTAAAATTTGCTTCGGCGTAACATCGTTGGGTTTGCGACAGATGTAGTGCTTATATTTTTGGCCGGAGTGTGGTTTAAATTTTTTTAATAAATAAAAAATATTTTTTTTTTCAATTTTTCTAAATATTCTTGTTGTGAATTTTTTTAAATACTTTTTCTTTGATTTTTTTTTTCTCTTTTTTTTTAATTATTTAAATTTTTTTTCAATTATTTAATTTTTTTAATTTCTTTCCATTCATTTGGAATTTTCTAATTTTTTTTCAATATCTCTGAAAAAAAAACATCCAGCAACGCTACTTCCCTTCTCTACTCTGTGCATCGCGAAAAGTTGCAGCCGCGCATCAATTTGAGATCATCACTAGAAATTAGCAACTTTTCCTTTATTCAAATATGCTGTTACTAGTACAGCAACAACGACAACAACACAAATATGAATAATAATATAAATAATAACACATGTTTGTTTTTATTTTTGTTTCATTGACATATCATATTTTCCATCGTGCTTTTAATAAATATGTATTTCAGTTTTTAGGCGCTTCATAAGATTTACAATTTTCGCTTTCGTCTCGATTTAACTCATAAGTAGCTATAGTTGTATATACATATGTATATAAATATATATAATGTGTGCTTTTACGCTTCATTTACACAATACATGCTTTGCTAGCAATTTTTCAGTGCTTGGGTTTCTACACAATCGATTTCAGTTCAAACAACGCTTGCAACAAAATTTGTTGTAATTTACAATTGTTTTTGTGTACGTCTAAATTTTAATTAATTTTCATTTTTGTGTTTTTGTTTTTACATTTTTCTGTGCGGAATTCAAACATTTCATTTTCATATAATTTAATAAATTCAATACATTTGAGTTTGAGTGAGTGTGTGTGTGCTTTCCAGTTTTGTTTGTGCTTTGTCTAAGAAAAAATTACAATTTTGTATGCTTGTGTGTGTGTTGTCGCAATTTGTGACACTGTGCGAAATGTATTGCCATTTTTATTAGCTAGTTACATACAACGATATGCCAAAGTGTCAAAAGTAAATGCAATTTTTTGTGTTTGGTTTACAGTTTTTTTATTTTTTTTTTTTAATTTTTAAAAATTTCAATTTTTTCTTTACTCGCTTCCTAAGTAATATTTTAACTAAATATGTATGTATATGTGTATATATATAAAATAAAAATAGCGTAGAAAATAAGTTTATATGTTAGTTTAGGAATAAGTGGCATCACTAACAAAAATGCTTTTGTTAATAGAATAGTTTTGTCTTCACTTTATAATTTGTTTGTTTGCTTGTTTTGCTTGTAAACTAGTTGCTTAGGCATAAAAATTAAACTAAAGGCTGCATAAAAATATATGAATTTATAAATATATGTTAACTAAATTAACTAGAGTGCGTTAGCCTGTGCGAGTGTGTGTGTGAATTTTGTAAGGCAAAAAATTAAATTTACTAAGAGTTAGATAAAAAAAAAAATTTACAAGAATAATATTAAGAATTAAAAAAATATATCAAAAATATGAATTTAAAGAAAAAAAATATCGTTTTACAAAAAAATAATAATAATTTTTTACAATGAAATACAAATCAGAACATAAGCTAATTTTTCTGGCGGTAAAAATATTATGTTTTGAAATTATATCTGTTTTTAAGAAATTAAAATATTTTTTAAACAAATATATAAGGTATAAGTACTTTAAACACATAATGTCAATATGTTTTTGAGATCAAAATCGTTTTTGTCGCAAGTAATTCAATTTTAATCCCGAAAAGATATTTATCAAAATATATAATTTTAAATAAATTTATTTTTATAATTTTTTTGTTTAATATTTAACCTGTAAGCCTTACAAAAAACACTAACACGCCGCATAATAATTGAAAATCGAGAATTTTGCTTGTTAAATAAACTAACAGAAAGTCGAAAGTGTGTGTAAATTGTAATTAAAACTAATATATACAAGTCAGTGTAGGTCTTTTTGTTGCTTTCTCGTCGAATTCAAATTTTTTTTCAACTAATTTAATTTTTTTTTAATTTTAAAAATATTCAGAAAATGGCAAATTTTTTGTTTTTCAATTTTTATATACAAAATATTTATGTTTTTTTTTGTTTCTTAAGCACAAAGTTTTCGCATGCAACAGGTTAAAATGTCAAATTTACAGTATTTTTTTTTTTATTTTTGTCTTTTATTTATGTTTGCGCAGCAGAGCGGCTTTGTCAGTTAAGCTTTAACTTTAAATACTAGCGCTACCACTTTAATTCACATATCGTCACAGCAATCAGCGCGCTCCGCCACAAGAAAAAAATATTAAAAAATATAAATAAAAAATCTAACAAAAATTTTTAGGTAAAGTGCGAAAATTTGCACTAAATATTAGGTTGTGCCGAAAGAAACTGCTTTAAACACAAGGCGTCATGTAAAAATACTCGTCGTTTGCTACTTGCGGAATGCGTCAAAATCTATGCTTTTCGCTTAATAAATATTACAATTTAGTAAATTAATTTAACAATTAAAAATTCTCATAACACTAAGGTCCTGTTTGCCATAAATTCTACAAAGCACACGCATACTTGATACATTTTAATACATTTTTTTGTTTAATTTCTAGATAATTTCTCCGAATTTATTTCGAATTCGTCTGCTCGCCACTCACGTTCGTTCGTTCGCTTGCCCGTTTGTACGCACAACTAAATTACTTACGTCTAATTACTGTTAATTATTTATACGGCTTTTTACAATAAATTCCTTATCAACGTCAGTCCATTTCAATAGCGAAAATTTACAATGAAAAAAATAACTACTATTTATAATTGAGAAGGTAGCAGCACTACGGCGCTCTAAAATTCTTGCATTTACACAGCAGCAGCGTTAAATTTGTAATCATAAAATAGTAATAAAATTTAAAAATATATATGTATATGCATTAGTGTGTTTGAGTTTTAAGAAATTTCGTAGCAAATATACAACAGCGCGTTAAGCGTGCCCCCACCAGCGCGCCAAAAACGTACGTGCGCGCACCATAGCGCGGTCGCGCACGCGCCGCTCATTCGACGCCACAGCCAAAAACTGCGCACCTGCACGTGAACGTGCTCACATGTGCGGTGTGCCACACATTACGGCGCGCGCCTGTTGTTGCTGCTGATGCGCAGCCGACGCCGCTGCACTACTCCCCGCTGACGCCGCTGCAGAGGCGGCCATCATTTGGGACGCGCAACCGCCACTCACACCGGCTGCCGCCAATGATGGCCACCGTTGACTGCAGTAGGCGCTTTCGCCCAGCACCGAGATGCGTTTGCCCTCGCCAGCGCTGCCGCCATGTACGCCATACTCTTTGGTTGCGACACCACCGTTAGCGCCGACCACACCGCTCATGCCGGCAGCGGCACCGTTGGCAACGACAGCAGCAGCGCTTACGCCTGCTACGGCGCTTGCGGCATTATGCAACATTTGTGAAGCGCGATGCATTAGTGTGGGATCTGTGTTGAGTTGTTTCTGTGATTTGGCGCGTTGCAATGGTGCGATTTGACCGACACCGCAGAATTCCGAATTGGCGTTGTTGTCCGCTGCGTAGTTGGCTAGTGCGCTGCCATATAGCGAAGTGTTGAGGCAATCATCTGTGCTCGCCGACGCCGAAATGTTGTTCACTGATTTGTCCCATGTGTTCTTGATAATGTTCGGATTGGAGTTGTCGAAAGTCAGTCCAGACGATGAAGTGCGTTTTACACCCAAGCCAACACCGCCGACCACACCGCTCATAACACCCATACCGCCGCTGACATTCGCGTTGTGATGCAACGTCGCCACCGCATTCTGTTCGTTTTGCTTGCGCGCCTCCGCGTCGTCCTTCTCTTGCGCACGCTTACGCTTGCGTTTCATGCAGACCACTACGCACGCGGCGATTACCGCCACCACAGGCATAGCTACCGAGAGTATGGCAATGAGAAAGACCTGTCCACTGGTCAAGCCATCGCTGCGTGCCTGCGGTGTGGCTTCGTATTGGCGTGCATTGTACGACGCCGACGCATAGGACTCCTCCTCGCACTGTTTGCCATGGAAGTTATTGGCGCAAACGCAATGGAAACTGTTGACGCGATTCACGCAGGTGCCACCGTTTCGACAAGGCGCCGACATGCATTCGTCAATGTCAATCGAACAATCTTTACCTGTGAAACCGGCGCGACATGTGCATTTGTAATCGTTATTCAGGTTGGTGCAGGTGCCGCCATTGGCGCAAGGTTTGGTCAAACATAAGTCCACTTTATCGGAGCATAGTGAGCCCAAGTAGCCGGGCACGCATTGACAACGGAATTGATTGATCATATCAATGCAGGTGCCGCCGTTATGACAGGGATTGCCTTGACAATCATCGATATTCTGTTCGCACATGCTACCCGTAAAACCGCTGCGACACTGACACTTGTGATTGCCCGATGAGGTCATGAAACAGCTACCACCATTCTGGCAGGGATTTGGATTACAGTTGTCCACATGCAGTTCACAGATGCGTCCGCTATAACCGCTTGGGCAGTCACATTGGAAGCCTTTGGTGGTGTTGCGACAGCTGCCGTGGCGACAAGGTTTATCCAAGCAAGTGATCACTTTCTCCTCGCACAATGGACCGCCCCAATCCTTCAGACACTCGCATTTGTAACCGCGACTAGAGCCATCATCGTGACATGCGCCGCCATTTTGACAGGGGTTACCCTCCTTGCATGAGGTGATTTCATTCTGACATTCGGTGCCGGTAAAGTTCGGTGGGCATTTGCAGGTGTATAGATCGGGGCCGGAATTGAAGCAGGTGCCGCCATTTTGACAAGGACGATGATTGGTACAGTAGTTCAAGTCCTGATTGCAAAGCAGACCACCCCAGCCTTCCTTGCAGATGCACTTCCAGGGTTTGTTGCAAGTTCCGTGCACGCAACCCGGGTAGGGTTCACATTCGTTGCAGAGTGGTCCCTTCCAGCCGGTTTGACAACTGCAAAAAGAGAGCGAAAAACAGTTGATTAATTAGCTAAATGTTCATAATTAATAGTGTGTGTGTTAGCTAGTGCACTTTAGCTAAGCGCTTATGCAGTGAAAGCGCTCTGTGTGAAGCAACAGTGTAATAAATATTTGTGTCAATTCATTTAATATGCAAACAGTATTGTGTACAAAAATAAAAAAAGACAATTTTTCGGGTGTTTAAAACCACAATCGGCAATACATATGGGAGGCGTTGCAAGTGCATAAAGTTTAAAAACAATTAAAATGCTTGCAGTGCTCCAATTTACGAGCTGCTTGTTTACAAGATACTATAGCACACAAAAATCGGCGAAAAGGTGCCGTAGAGCGCTGAGGAATCAACAATTTCGACAAGCTGTTGCTGAGGACGCGCGTATTTTAAAAATTCTTTCACGTATCCAACAAACATGTTGCTGCATTTAATTTTCATTCATGCGGTCACAAACGCGCACAAACGCAAAGCGAGTTAAAAAAGAAACAGAATATATCGAAAAAGGTGGCCTGCAAGTGATGATCGCTGGCTTGTAGGGATTTGTTTAAACGGTATGTTTGGCAGAATATGGACTGTACAATGTTAAAGAAAATGACAAATAAAACAGTAAAACATGAAATCTTTGCGCCGAATTTCGGGCGCTGCGTTGACCCGACTGAACGCTTGCTTTTGCTTTTAATTTTTGATATGATCTTTTTGATTACGATTTCCTTTGCTTTTATTATTTCGTGTGTGTGTTTGGCGAGGTTTTTGTGGTGCTCCGTCATTATTGTCATTATTGAATTAAATAGTTTTTTTTTCATATTTATTTTTACAGCGCGCATATCCTTTGTGAACGAGAGCGCGAGCTTCTATACAAACACAAGCGACGTGATCGCGATCATTGCCGGCGCGAAAGCAAAATTGATGTAGGGATGGCATGTAAAGAGACAAGTGTTGGAACTTGGCGAAGAGTTGAGTCCGTAAGTAAGTTATTGCCTTTAAGTGGATACTAGAACGCGCGCGGGCGCACAGTCGCAGTGACTGCATGCGTATTTGTACATTTGCCATGCATGTGCTTATTGGCCGTGAGAAATAATTTGCAAAAATGGTCACACACCATAAACACACACAACAAAATGGATGGACGGTTGGATGGTCGCTTCGTGGCTGCTTGGACAAAGAGCGAAAGACAGATAAACAGACAACTAGCAAAAGTATATAAGAAATGGAAGCGTTGCACACATAAAGTGCCAGATATGAGTGGAGAAGAAGAAACACAGTGCAAATAAAAAATATGCAACCGAACAAAGCGTATAGAGTATGACGCACACAGCCGACGCAAAACCTAAGCTCAGTTACGCTTAAAGACACTTAAACTAGCTACGCGTACTTATATGTACCAAGCGCTTGCATTCAATACTAGGCTTTGTAGTAACAAGTTAAGACGACGCGTAGATCGCCATGATCGCCGACTGCTAACTGCAGTCCGAGTCACCTTTCGCCAAATGGCCAACTGTAAGTGGAGTTATTTACTTATAATATTTATAAGTGCTTTTTGCTTCGTCTTCTTCTTCCTCTACTTCTACTTGTACGTTTTATTGCAGCCACCCGCCGTTGTGCAGTCAATACAATCGTTGCGGCGTCTTTCGCTTCACCTACCGCTAGCGCGCAATGGCAGGCAGTCAGTCAAACAAATAGTCAACGCGTCAATGTGATTTTGTTGCGGCTGTCACTGCGCAGCCGAAACAGTGACAACGACGCGTTTTAGCCGTCAAGTGCATTGGTCAAGCCAACAAGTCGCTTCGTTGTTGGTGATCGCGCAGTTCTTCTGTGGAATCGTAAATCTGTTTTTTATTTCTTATTTGCGCTCGCACTCTTTAGATTATTTTTGTTGTGTTGAGATGGTTGCAATTTGATTTGTGGCTGACAGACGTGCGCGCGTTTGTTGGTAAGTCGCAGCAAGTGATTCTGCGTTCGCGCTAGGCACTGGTGGCTCAACTGTTTTATTAAAATAAAAAAATATTTCTTTTCATAAAAAATTGTTGCGCATCGCGCTAACAAAGTCTCTTATAAACACTTTACTGACCTACATGTGAATAATAAAAAATTATTGGCCACCTTTTTCCACGCGCAAAAAGTGAAATGTTTCTGCGCTCATTTACAAGCTGAACTACAAGCGTAAATGATTGTCAAAAGTCCGCAAAGACAATTCTTTGGAAAGCTTTGCGAATACCCATAGATTTGCGGCGGCAATGTGGCGCAACAAATTGTAATTAAAAGCATACATGTAGGCATCCATATGACATTCGCCATACTTTCATGGCACAAACGCGACGCGCATGCGCAACAAGCAAGCAGCGCTGAAGTGCTCATTAAATTGCTTCAGTTATGTTACAAACAAAAGTTGACTATCACTTCATGTGATTGTTGTTGCTGCTGCTACACTCCAGTTATGATAGTCAGCTAACAATAGCACATCAAGTGCCACAAGCATAACAAGCTACTTCATTAAAATCAATTTTTATATCAAAAGTGCCAAAGCGAAAGAAATTCAAAATCCAAATTTTTGTATGAACTTCAACAGCAAAGGATGAGGGGGATAAACAAGTAATTGAAAACTTATATATAATAGCCGCGAGCTGTGGAGCAAAACATGTGTACGCGGCACCAAGCAGCGGCGCAAGTGCTCAGCGCTCAATTTCAAGTAGAAACGAAGAGCGACTGCGCAAGCGCTACCTACCACCTAGAGTATTTATGTTAATCACAATAAGACTCATAATAAACAACTTTACTTTATTTGTGTGACTGGCGATTTTTCTTTGTGACTGAGGATCGTCTTCACTTGCAAGCTGCATGAGCCTGTCACGTTTCGGACTTGAATGTCTGCTAAGGGCGCTGCGTAAATCAATGAAAATGCAAATAAATCAGCAAGCGGTGCGGCGCGGCACAAGGGCTAGTAATTGCAAACACAAACAGCCTGTGCGTCAGACAGGCAGAAGACACAAGACGAATCACCTGTGTGCATCGCAGATAATATCAAGCAGAGAGTAGGAAAGCTCTTGCAGCTGCGTCAGCGGCAATACAAGTGGACAGTTCGACTGTCAAGCACTGGCGGGAATGAGTGAGCTTCTAGCGCTTGACTGACTTCAACGTTGCCGCATTCTGACTGTGGCAAGTGCAAGCGGACAGGCGCAAATTGGCATGACAAGCGGCTGAAATGGCGAACGCATGATTGCAAGCGGCAAGAGCGTATATGCAAATGGTGGGACCGCTAATGCTGATGCCGTGCGGATTTGCAAGCTTGCCAGTGAAGGAATTACGAATAATTGAATGAAGTTATGCGAAAAAAATAATATTTTTATCTAAAACATATAAAATTAATGCAAAATATTAGCTATTAAAGTTCTAATAAAAATAAAACTTTAAAATGCTTCATAAGAAACAGCGTTAATTCTCAAAAATGTTTCGATCGTGCTGATCATTATACCGATCAGTCATATAATAACACCATTTAATGCAAATTTATATTAAATGTGCAACAAATAATTACAAAATCACCTGTAATGTGTACGAAAGAATGCCATTATAACTTAAAAAAATAGGCAAAATGATTTCTACTGATCGCGCTGATCGTATGAGACTGTAAAAATATAGTTAACGACAAGTGATTTAAATCTTCTTTATAAAATAAAATAAAAATTAAAAAATTTATTGAAATTATTTCTATGACTGCGGTAATAAAAAAAAAACTATTTTTAGTGATCGCGCTGATCGTAATAATTACTGCGCATATTTTATGCCAAAACAATTGCTTGAGCAAAAAAACTGTTATTATGATTATCTGATATTAAATGCAAAGTAGATGGTTTTTGCTGTAAATGCAACTCAAGTTAGTAGGACAAAGATCATGCCGATCGTGTATGCATGCATGTAGATGAGGCAATTTGAGTTAAAAATGCTTGCTGAAGACAATTTTTTTTAATGAAGATCGCATATCGTGATATTTTAAAGCTTATTTATTATTTGCAAATATTTATTTGCCATAATCTTTTTTAAAGCGTAATAAAGCGCCAGCAATTAAAAGTGCAAATTAAAATCACATAAATTGAAATGCAAAGCGAGTTAGTTGCCGCAGCGAAATCGATCACTTTTACTGCATTTTTGCGCCGAACTAGGTACAAAAAGCAAACACAAACTCACATGCGCATGCCATTGCGCCTCTTGATAAATTGTACAATATTTACTGTTGTGTAATCATTAAATTTGTGAAATGAAATTACGAGTAAAAGCGCCACAAATTGAGCGCATAAAAATATACATAAATTTCTAAACAAAAAAAATAAATAAATGAAAAGGTATTTGATATGTGCCACACACCAAACATACTACAAGCCAACAACTAACCTAAATCGTAAATTATGCGAGGTTATTAGTAAGTGGCAGCAGACAAGCAATGTGCCAGCGCCCAACCTAAAAGCAGCAGTAAATTGCGAAAGGAGGAGGAGGAAGGGTGGCGCTGTGGAAGAAGCAGCGCACAAGCACTTGGTGTATGCAAAGTTACATGCAACTACCTTGGCTAATAGAATTTTTATATGCTGAGAAAAGGGCCTTCACCTAAAAATCAATTACCAATAATTCATTTGAATTCAGCAAATTGCCATTAAACCATTAAAGTGTTAGCGCGCGAGTGAGAAGTTCTTGAGCAGTGGCGAGCAGAGTTGCTAGGCAAGCGGCAGCAGCGCGTTGAGGTTACAAAGTTAGTGCTACGTAGTTGATAAGCAAAAATCACAACCACAATGTATGTGATATGCTACGCGCTATGGCACGCACAACGCATGGCAAGCAACCTACAAGTGGAACAGCGTAGCATAACAAAGAAAGCCAGCGTTTGTTTGAGCGCTTTTGTGCGTGGCTTAACTTTGAGCTACTTTTTGAGCACCTTTACACATTTTTTTGCTTTTTTTATTTTTACATTTGTTTTTTTGTTGTTGTTGTTACTGGTTTGTGTTAGCATGAAATTGCCACTGGCAGGCAAGACGCTCGCCGCGCTTGCTTGTAAATATATGTATGTAGTGCTGCGTTATGCATGTAATGCTTGTTATTTCATTTTATTGTTGTGCTATTTGACTTGTTATACTATTGCTAGCTGTCTGTTGTTGTTGTTGTCGCTGGCTGGTGTTTTATGGCCGCGCGCACGGCATGGTCATTGCTTGCTTGGCATCTTTTATACATATATTTGTATATGAGTGTATGCTTGTGGTGCGCATTCGTACGTAGCAGCAGCAGCGCGCCTCACGTGGATGCGTGCGGAATTATTAAAACATTCCCACACATTACCACAGCATATTAACCGAAAGCAAAAACAAAAAAAGCATAAACAAAACAAACCAACACAAGCAGCAAATGGCATAACAATAATAATAGTGCTAAAAAAAACACAGAGTGAAGAACGTGTATGCGCGGATTCTTGAACGCGTGCAAATGTGCTGGGCAGCAAAAAAAATTTAAAAAAAAAATATAAAAACTACAACAACAACTATAACAACAGCAAATAATGTAGCGCAGTGAGAAAGGTGCATATTGCTCAGACACGTGCATACATATATGTATAAGGTGCAACACTGCGCTTCGTAACTATTTGTCTGAGTGTGTGTCTAAGCGCTTCCAAGGAAAACTAATTTCGATTTTATTGCTTTTGCTTAACTAAATTCAGCGCAACATTCGCCATTCTTTACGAGTATTGCTTTATTTCTGCGCTTTTTTATTGTTGTCGACGCCCACACGCTTGTATGCGCTTATGTACATGTACATATTTGCATTTAGTTGGCCCAACCGGTCACTCATGCCACTTGCGACTGCTAGTTTCGGCCGCTCATCGCCAAATAGTTGCGCTCTTCGCCGTTCGCTTTCCCCCTCCATGGTCTAACTTCGATTTTATTGCAAATGCATACATTAACTTAATTATAACAATTATTTCTTTGTTGTTGTACTTGTTGTTGGTTGCAAAATGCAAAAGAAATAATCGAAAAAAAAATCTTGCTACTAACTTGGCTTAAAGCGCAAGTGACTACCTGTTGTAGCTTCTAAATGAAGCGACAAAAATGCCAACACACATACATACAGACAAGTACAGATATTGCCAGCTGCTTTTAGTGCTATGGCTTAGCTGCCACGAAAAAAACGATCATCATTATAAGCAACAACAACAAGAATGGCAAGAAAATTAATAAAAACCGAAACAAAGCATTAAAACAACAGCAACAACAACACATAGCGCAGTTACACAGTTCCAGCCGGCTAGCAGTCGCCAGCAACAAGCCGCAATATTGTCATATTCTTTTTTGCTGTTGCTGTTGTTGTGCTCATCAAGTTGTTGTGTTATGTTGCAGCGCTGCTGTCAACTGCGTCACAATTACCGTTGAAAGACACACGCATACACACATACAAATACAATAAAAAATATATAGCAAAATTGCTTAAGAGACCCTTAAGCTGCAACACCAACAAGTGCCTGTGTGCGTGTTGCTACCATTTTATACCACACACACACTTGCAACAATCAGATACCAGTTTATGCATTTGCTTTTCAGCCATCTTTTTTTCGTATACATACTACTGTTGTTGTTGTCGTTATAATATATTGTCAATACATATCACATAGCACAATACACCTGCCGTCATTATAGTCGAGTGTCGGCTGCTGCTGCTGCTGCAGCGGCTATCTTTAATTTCAGCGTCGAATTAATGTGTATAAATGTGACTGCACCTGTTTGTGTGTGTAGCGCGTTTAAGTATAATGAAAATGTTGCGCAGAAAACAAGGTGCGCCTCATGCTAGTTGGAGTAGTTGAAATTAGTTATTGCTTTTATTATATTCGTACTTTGCTGCTGCTGCCATCAGCTACATTTCGCCTTCAACTCATATTTCATTAGTAGATATTATTTATTTGATACGTTGTGCGGACTACTGCAGTTTTGCTGTTGCAAAGTGTTGATGTGCCAACAGCAGAAGCGTAAAAAAATGGAAAAAATTAAGACAGCTGCTGCTGCTTAAAGCGGCGTTGGTAAGCTGCAAAATAGCAGCGCAACATGTTGCAAAGTGTGGCAATTTAAAAGCTGCTGCGTAAAGACATTATTTTGGACACACTAATGTTGAAAAAAGCTTTTCACGAAATGTTGCCAGCAACAATGTAGCTCTGCAACATGTTGCTGGCGATTGCAATATTTGGAGTACGCCATTTTACGCGCAAATATTAGTAGTTATTACTAAATCAATTTATTTGTAACGAAATTTACATATATTTCCGCAACAAATGCTTAGCAACATGTTGCAGAGTACGTTAAAGCAGTGTTGCTACCATTGTTGTAGGCAATTTATGCATTATTTTTAATTTTTCAACAACCGTTCGTTACAAAAACATACAACAACAGCAGACTGTGAGAAAAAGCATGCACTTCACTGCAATTATCGGCAAACAGCCGCAAGACAGCTGACTACGCCTGCATACAAAATTACCTGACGCGAAAACGCAAGCACCAGCTTGTATGGGTAACAAACGCCCACAATAACCATAACACGGCGTATGTATGCCACCGAATATGCATAACTCTTGCCTAAATGCGTGACGGGGAAAATGAGTTGTGAAACGAACACACGCGTGTACATATACATATGTATGTATGTACAAGCAAAAACAAAAAACCGCTACTGTCACACGAAATTTCACTCAGCTGTGTGCTGAACTTGATTTATTTGAGAATGCCGTAGACTTTAAAATAAAAACAATAGCCGCAAATGCATAATAAAATTCATAAATACGAGTAGTAGAGTGACTGCTCTCAAGAATTCTGTAAACTCAGCACGGTGTATTCTTTCACCTGGATGAAAAAACAACAACAACAAATGATAAATAAATTTAAATATTTATTTGTATGTGTCAGTGTTGCTAGCAAGCCACAAATCAGTCTATCAGACTTAGCGCATAGTTGTTGTTGTTGTCGTCGCCTTTGCCATTGCCACACGCTGCTGGCATAGCAATGTGGGAACGAATTTGTGTTACAATTTTTAAATAAAATATTTTTCGTTGACTTCCACGGCTGGAGTTGGCGAGCGAGCGTATATATGTATGTATGCAAGCAGTAATGCAAAACCTCAAATGAAATTGAAGATAGCAACTTGAATAAAATTGTTATAAAAAAATCAAAAAAAAAAAAAAAATATTATTTTTTTTTAATACAAACTAACTGCATTTTGGTGCATCATCAGATTGCAGGTGCAGCGCTTGAAAAAAAAAATCGCAACAAAAAGTTTATTGTGTTGGTGGCAGACAGACAAAAAGTAATTTGTGCCACTGCGGGGCAGGAGTTTGGGCGGCCGAATTTTTGTGGCATATTAGGCAATGAATTTGAGGGCGAAAATATGTAGAAAAGGCAATAAAAGCTAATAAATGCAAATGAAACGGCATTTTATTTATGGTTGTGTGGCAAGCAGAATACGCCCTTTTAGTGTATTAAAATAAAGAAAACAACAACAGCAACAAACAAACAACCAAAAAATAATAATGATAGCAATGCGCCACAACTATGTGGCAGACAACAAAGGGCGGCCATAAACTCACGGGCACAAAGTATCTATGAGTGTGTGTGTGTTTATTTCTGCAACTAATAAGCAGAATACACGAGCTGGGCCATATGGAATGCAAAATAAAACCGATTAAATAACTACAAAAGGTGTGCCAGTCAGCAGCGCAGCAGTGATGATGTTTCAACTGCTGACTGTCAGCTAAAACTAATGCCGCCAGCTTGGGAGTGTTTTGGCTGGCTGACAAACTGACTGTCTGTATGCTGGCATGCCTTGCTCTACCAGCGCATTATAATAATATAAACAAACACGAAACTGATGTTGTTGCATGAAATTTGAAAACTAAAATGCAGCAAAGGAGCGCGCGCGCAAACAACAAAAACCACAACGAAATAAATGTGGTGCGCGCGGTGACACCTTCATGGCTGAGGATGCGCTAGTGCAGCGCGACAATGCGAAAAAATAATAAAGAACTCCGAAGCAAATAGCTTTGAGCGGCGCGCCCGTACGCGCATAAGAAGCGCTGCAGCGCACAGTAGCCGCACTAAGCGCGCTGTGATGCGCCGACACACAGCCACACAAGCGAACGTGCAAAACCAATTTTAATTAGCCTCAAACAAATGCGCGCACTGACTGACGGACTGCTGGTAAGTGAGTGAGTAAGTGACTGGAGTGCTATGAATAGCGTAAGTTGCCGCGCGGTAGTGGTGGCGTTGGGTACAAGCGCGCCGTGCAAGCGCTGCGCACATGAATGAATGGCGCGGCGAACAAAGCGATTTGGCAATAAAAAACAAAGAAGAGCGCGCAAAAAAAATTAAATAAAATTTAATAAAAAAATAGTAATAAGCTTAGCAACTATTTGGAGTATAGCGTGAAAATTTGCTGAAACGCCGCCGTTTGCTGCTATTAAATGGGTGGGTGGCGGCGGTTGTTGCGAGCGTGTGCAGGCGTGTATTATTTAAATGGTTTCGTGTGGTTATTAAGAAATTAATAGCATTTGCTTTGTTTATGCAATACTAACACTTATTTCTATTTATTTCTATGTGTTAATAGTTAGCTGTATAGATACTTACATGCATTGGTTGGGCTTGTCGCAATGGCCATGTTCGCAGCCTTTCGTGCACTCAGCTGCAATGAGAAGATGAAAATAGAAATAGACATGAGTCATTTATTGCGAATTTGTTGTTTGTGTTATTAATCAAGCTATGAGATAATCGTATAAATATAAAAATTAAATACTAAAATAGTTCATTTTATATTAAAGAGTTGATTCTTAATTTTATATTTTTGAAAATTATAACTACAGTTCATTAGAAAAAATATTTAAAATGATAATAAAAAATATTAAAATTATATGCATCTTTGATTTATAATATTTTTCAACTTTTTCCGCAGTCAACACCATAAACTTGCCACATTTTTATGCTTTTTTCCAGCTGAAATGTATTTTTAAAATAGAAACAACACACAACGCAAGCTACAAACATCAAAGCGATGAGTTTTTAAATAAAATGCATATTTTTAATTTAATTTTTTTTTTTGGACGGCAACCAACTCCACAACGACAGAAAGACATCCCAACTCAGCACATAAAAATATTACGATAAAACTTGCAGCGGCGCATGGAAAATAGAAAGTTGAATGTCTAAGTAAAGTTGTGGTGAAGGCACTCAACAACAACAACAACAACACCAATAATAATAACAATAAAATGCGAAGGTGTAGGTCGTCGACGCGTCGCTTTTGATGGGATATTGCAATTGTTGCGTTGCTTTTATTGCCAACACAAGGTATGGTATGCACCCCTTGCTGCTCTCGTCACTGTGGTCCACTAATGTGGCGCTGCGCGGGTGTGAGAGCGCCACAAATGAGATAAGCAATAAAAAGCGCACAAATATACAATAATTTTCTCTAGCGCTCATACTTTTGCCCGTCTGATTGCAAGCGGTCGGACAACTTTTTCGTTTTAATTGTATGCGCGCGAGCGCCCGCGTACACAGCACCACACTCATTGGGTTGCATTCGCAATTGGCGAGATACATCATCAATACAAGTTGTTTGCGATGCTGCATCGCGGATGTGCAATTGCAGGTGTTTGATTTTTATTGGTATTTTATGTTGGGGTTTTTCGCTCGTCTTACAAGCGCTTGCTGTTGCGACTATGTATGCAAATGTAAAGTGTCTGGCTTGTTTGCCTTTCTCACATTAGCTTGTGTGGCTTATGAAGTGTTTTCTGTGATTTCGTGCGGTGAAAAGGCACTTTCGCAGCTAAGCGCTGATTTGACGACGTTTACTTTTTCATTAAATTTAATGTCAGTGTTAGTGTAATTTTGTTGAGATGTTTTGCATCTAACATTAGCAAACTACTTTTAAAACAAGTAAAATGTATAATTTTATAAACGAACTAACAACTAACGAATAGTTACAATAAAAATTGCAAGAAATGCACATTTTACAGTCGCAGATACTTTTGTATCTTATAGATACACTTCAATTTCTATGCTAAATTGATGTTATAAGCCAGCATAACAGGTTTAGTTTAGAATTTATTGCAAAAATGCACAATTTGTCGTCACAGATACTTTTGTATCTGAGAGACACTTTTTAAAAAAATGTACAGAATTATTGAATTTTATACGATTTTGCATTTATATGCATTTAATATGCTTGCAAACTAATTTTTTTTATAACATTCACCCCACATACACATCAATATAGACACTCTCTCACAGCGGCTATTTCGTATCAAAGGAATTTTTACTTAGCACAGAGAAACTTCCTCTACAAACTTAAACAAAATAAAATCAATGACGTGTATAAGCCAGAAGGTAGATAGTAGCTAAAAACCCTAAACCCCAACAATAACCAATAACAACAACAACCGATAGCAATGCCGATCATTGTTGTGGCAAAAAGGAAACACAGAAAATGAAATAATCTCATGGTCAAAATACAAAACGATTCCCAAGCCTCCTTTCGAGTCAGACGAAATAGGCAGTTAGTCAGCAAGCCGGCCGGTCGATGGGTAGACGAGGCATTTAGTTAAGAGAGCAACCAACTCCAGCAAACACGTACATATGTATGTATGAGCATACAAAGTATTGTACAATTTTAATTTTTATATGTGTCTGCGCATGTTGCAAGCAACACCACCAACAACAACAGAAATATGCGGCAAACGTGTTTTTTACCGAGGGTCGGGCAGTAAAAGGGCAAGCAGTCAGAATGAAGGGGGCAGCGCAACCAAGATGGGAGTTGCCATTATGGCATGCGTATGTATGTATGTATACAGTTGAAGTTGTGCAACAAAGAGAAAGAAAGAAGTAAAAACGCGAGAAGATGCTGCCAGAAATAAATGTTGCCACGCATTGCGATTGACTTTGAAATTCCAAGCGCACATACACACAAACCAGCACAGGTGGTGGGTGCGGGAGAGACGCGGCAAACAACCCACAATTCATTCAAAAGCACACGAGAACGCGAGTGAACTAATCGAGACGAGTCGTTGTGGAAAAAGGTTAATAAAATCGGCCAACAACAACAACAGCAACAAGGAATTACTCGATCGTGGAATCTGGCTACATCTTTTGCGACGGCGCATGTAAGCCGCGTTGTTGTTGGTGGAATGCTCGTGGTCCTTTTCGATTGATGTCTTGGCTGATTTGAGTTTGCAACAAATACATAAAGTCGATGCTAACTAAGCGGCAGATAGACAGACGTCTACCCTTCGAATAGCTGCCACTCGCTGACTTTTTATTCATTCTAAAGTTTGGTTGCGGCGCGCTGAGAAGTCTCCTAGCTTCGGGTGCGAAACAGTAAAATTGCTAGAAAATCACAAAAACGTGAGCGTATTTTCGCTTTGCGCTGCCTTTTCGTTTTTTTTTTTTTTTACTCTGAAGACTCCAACAGCCAACTCTTGCTTTTGTAGAGCGCGCCTGCTGCCTTCCTGATTTTCCGCTGAAGTGTGCATTCGCCTTTTAATTTTCCTCGCCAGCATACCGGCGTCCTTCCTCACCTTGGCCGCGCTCGAGGCGTACGCTTAAAGGCAATAATGCATAATATTGTGAGGCATTTGGCATTCTCAAAGACTTATGTGGCTAGAGAGAATGAAACAGTTGGGCAGTTACATAAATAGTCGCGTCGCATGGCGGCTCATTGCCACAGTGCGCGCTATTACGCGACGATGTTGCTGCAACCGTTGAGTGTTGCAGTGTCGTGCAAGGACTAGTGGCAACTGCGATTTGCTACATCTGAAAGTGAATTTATGTATGGCTAAGTGGGCGCACACGGCTGCAGTATCGCATTCATGCCACAAGGCATGCACAAGCGGCAGCGCAGGCGTGAGTGAGTAAGCGCAGCAGCGGCTGTAAGCCTCTCCAAGGGAATCCCAGTTGGTGTTGCCATATATGCGAATGGGCGCATGTGTGTGTGGCGTGCACAAGTTCACACGCCCGCAAGGATTTGCGCTCCATGTGCATTAGCTAGCCAGTCGATGTTGCACATGCATTATTGTTAATGTGGTAAATGCAATAACTGAGCGAGTATTACAAAATTGCTGCGGTGCGATTTTTCCCAACGTAAGCACTTTCACTGTGTGTTTGCGATCAACGAAGCTATAGATATTTGTAGATTTTATAGCTTAAAATGGTAATCGGTTGTCAGCTGCTGTGCTGGGATAGCGATCGCTTAGATAAACTAGATTATAAATGGGTAAGATGGTGGGAAAATATGGTTCTAATAACAAATTGCAAATTAAATTTCATTTTAAGTAAAGCGCATGAAAGTATTTTCGTTGTTGTGAAGAAGCTTTCGTTTAATAATGAAAGCTTTGCAGCTTTTTTGAAAAATGCTAATAATTTAAAGTCTTAAAAGTAGACAAACCAAGTCTTCAAGTGAAAGAGCTTTCATAAGTTCAGAGCTTTTACATATAAGAAACTGAGCTTTCACATATCAGCGCTTTTTAGTGAAAGCTTGTTTGCTGAACTATGCGTGAAAGTGCACAAGAAACTGTAAAATGTCTAAATTAAGCAAAAAAGCAAATAGAAAATTTGAATTATATATTTTTAATTTATTTTTGCATAGTTTTACTATTAAGTATTAAAAATGCGCAAAAATTTCGCAACAATAAACAGCTGTTGAAATGTAGAACAGACCATTCACTCAAATGAAGTACAGTGAACGATTTTTTGGGTGAAGTAGCAACAAGTAAACATAACAACGCGCATGCGCACAAGCAACTACATTAATGAGTGATGGGTTACCAAAATAAAATGTACAATAAAAGCTATTTGAGCACGTGAAGCTAGCTAAGCAGAGCGTTATTTATTTTTTAAATACATTTTTTCATTTATTTCTTTTTAAACTAAACAATTTTTTTTAAATATTTTTTTTTTTTTAATCAAACAGCTTAAGTAGTTTTTCGAGTAGTCATTAACATATCAAACAATTTGAAGTTGCTGCAAGAATCTAAGTACGAGAAAAGCAAATGAATTTATGAAATGAAAAAAAAAAAAACAAATGTGCGAGTACACAAATCACCGATCAAGCGAGCTGATCGATCGCGCTTTGCTTGCTTAAAGTTTATGTCATTTTCGTAAGAAAACCACTTTGAAAAATATGTGTGGCGAAACGAATTTTTTCAACGCGTTTATTATAAATTGTTTTTGTTGTCATTATTGAAAATCACTTGCTTGTCAAATCAAATGGGATGATTTAACAAAAAAAAAAAAAAAATGTTGTAAAAGGTGAACGGCGCAATTTTGTATAATAAAAAACTAAAAAAAAATATTGAACACACAAGAGAGTAAATATCGATTTGAATTACCGACTGCTCTTTTGTAGCTACATACAGTGGACCTAAGCAAACATTCAAATTAAAGTGTAATTATTGTCTCAGCCACGATCGGCGTACGATCGGGAACGAAATGCGGCGATGAATAGAAGCACGCTGGCGAGTGTGTATTGCTGTAGTACCTGTTGTTGACATTGATTTCTGTAATTTTTTTTAACTACTGCCCAAGCTACAAGGAAGTGCTGGCAAAGTACACGATCATTGCTTGATCATGCTTTATATGTAGAAGGGGAATAATGAATACATGTATGTATGCATGTGTTATTTATTATATGTAAATTACAAGTACAAAATCAATGAGTGTAGAAAATTTCATTTGTCATCGTCCGCGCTTCAGCTTATAATTTTGTGCTATTGTTTTTGTTTCAATGGCGGCGATCGCGAGTTGAAACGATCCATTGAACGCGGGTATTTGACGAAGTTATGAGGCGGAAATAAGCTAGGAAATCGAGTGAATGGTACTCTAGGAGAACTGGTAGGGACTACTGGGAGCAATTCTTCGTTGTTTCGTAGATATATATATGTATGCTGAGGTAGTGTAGAACAACAAAAGAAAGTGCAATGAAATGCTGCTGTTAATTTTCTAAAGAAAACTATGCCGAGAGACTGCGATTAACAATTGTTGGCTGTGGAAATTTCTCAACAAACTTGGGAAAATAGAACTTTTCGAGAATGTGTTGAAACAATACGTAAAAATAAAGCAGACAGCGTTCAAGAGGGCCAAAAGGAACAAGGTAACGCAGAATATAACGAACAATTATAGCTTATTAAACACAAGCGCCACGAAGAAATCAATATTCTTTTCAAATAAATCAAAATAAGCTTAGAATCTCCTCCATTGAAAGAATAAGTCAGCGGCATAATAGAAACCACGAAAAACCCTTTACTGCCGCACAATGAAGTGCTGCAGCTTCAGCTAAGCCGACAAGGCAACAACATTCATAATCTTTTTGTTTGGATTTTCGGTCGTAAAATATAATTTTTTCAACACAACTTTTTGGGGAGAGGCTGCTTAGTTTGGTAGATTCTTGCAACAAAAAAGGCAGCACAGAGAATGTCGATCAAGACAAGATACATAACACGCCATGCTACGCTCTACACTTTGCTATGCTAAAGAACCCAACAATGAATGAGCGCTGCTGGTGAGAGCGGAGGGGGGGACACGCACAGGAAGACAGCATATTGTAGGCAAGCAAAGCAAGAGCCTAAGAAAAATCTTCCCACGCTACAGTCTGGGCACTCCACTCAGGTGAGGGCGAGGGAGGGGCATGCAGCGCATGAAGGAAACGAGCATTCGACCTTATTGTTGTTGGTGTTGGTGCATATGGAGCATTAAGTAGCGGCTTCCAGAGCCTGGCAGCAAAGCAAGCAGGCACTTCAGTTATTTCGGCGTCCCTTTTCGGTTGTTACTTCGGAGGCAGCAGCTTCTTGCTTGATCTTGCTTGTGCAAGACAAATAGTGTGCTTTGTTGTTTTTGTTGCAGCCAATACCTGTCGTACCACTACAACAATCGCTTTGCGTGCGCTCCACGAAGGGATATGTTCTGTGCGGCAGACAAACACGCAAGTAAGTGGAGCAGCCAACTAGCGGCGGTGAGTCGGTTTATGTGTGTGTTGCGTTTGTGTTCAAAATTTAAAGACCCTTCAGCTGCGCCACTCACTGCTCCTCTTCTTCTTCTTTCTCTCCTTTTTGTTGTTCGAAATTTTTTCGTTGTTAGCCCGCTCCACGCCAGCGGATGTTGATTACACCTTGAATTTTATGGTAAATATAGCATTTTTTTCGGTGCCCGCAATTGTTGAGCGCTTCCTTTTTTCGGTGAACGCTGTCAGTTTGCTGTCCTTCGACGAGAGAGTGTATATGTGTGCGTGCTTTAATATTTATTTTATTTTTTTCCTTTAAGCAAACGGACAAACGAAAAGTATCGCAAGTTGTTGTGAAAACAAACACAACAAAAGCAAATCGGAAGCATTGCAATTGCCAAAAAAATACAGCTGCCACATGGTTGCACCGGTTTTTCTGCCGCTTGTAGCCGACTTAAACGAGTAAATGGCCTTAAATTGCGGCGCTGCGTAGCGTTCGCGTTCTATCTGGCTATAATTTGCCAAAAGAAAGTAATGAGCTATAAAGGTACACACACAAAAATTGGCGTAGGATCTGCAGAGCTGCGTTCCTCAATGCATTTATGAATGATATACTTGGCGAAAAGTGCGTAGCACCGGCGATGTGGCAAGGTTGCTGAGGTAGAAGTACGTGAGGGGCCCTTAGTAGTGTTGTTAGCGACTACAGCAGCTTCTTGGGTAAGTAAGTGAGCAGACATGTGTTTTAATCAAGAAAGGAAGTGAGCGATTTGTCGAATAAATGAATGAGTGCATCATTTATACGTGCTGCGGTGGCAACGGGTTAATAAATAAACCGTATACTGTACTGTATGCGTTGAAGGGTGGATTTATTATTGAATTTTATTATTTTTTATTTTCATTATTAATCTTTTTTTATATTTTTAATTGTTTTTTTTTTTATTATTCTTATTTTTATATTTTATTTAGTAAATTTATCATTATCTAGTGTGGTTCCTTACCTTTATCACAATAATCACCCTGCCAGCCAGTCAAGCAGATAATTTCACCGCTCTCCGAACAGGTGTAATGTCCGAAGGGATCATCACGTGGCCTACACAAATTCGCACAGCCAGCTCCATAGTAATGCGCATCGCAGGTAACACGAAAATCATATTCCAACCAGGTGTATTGAGCTTCGCTTTTATTCGATTTCCACTCGGGTGATACTTCGAGTACTTGTTGCAGCGATAAGCGTTGGATAAGCAAATCTGAAAATAAAAAGAAATTAATTAATAAAAAAAAAATAAATATAAAGAATAAAGAAAAAGAAAGCTGGAAAAAATTTTCAGGCAACATTTTTAACTCGTTCATTTAAAATTCTTTATTTTTGCTTGAGGTTAATGGGAGAACTACATGGAGTTGCTGCAGCGGTACTTATCGCTGTCTAAATGTACACTTGCGCATTCTTTTGCGCGTATGCCGGCGGTTAAGGCTATTAAATGAAGATTAATTATTGTGCATTAGTGAAAATGAGAGGCTGAGCCGTGAAGAAATGCAGCAGTGTATATGAGATGCAAGTACTTGGCAGTTGTATGGAAGATGGGACAAGCAGATTGACTTGGTTAGTTGGCATGTTGAACAGGTAGATAAACAAGAAATACACATGGTTTACTGTAAGTAGAAAGATATGAAGTTGTTTGCCGCATCTTCAAATTATAGATGCTTATCTTAATGTTTTTAGGCGCTACAAGTTGTTTGCTACACTTTTTTAATGTGCGCTGTTTGTTGTTGATTTGTTAATTTCGTATTTTAAACACAACACTATAATTAGCGTGGTTTCTAAGGAAAGCGGGGTTGTGAGAATTTTGTATTCTTGTATCGTTCACGTGGTAGACTGACGAGAGAACCTTTAGTAAAATTTAGAAAAGAACACTGAACAGTTCATTTTTAAAGAGTAAATTGTCGATATTTGACGGCGTGGCAAGCAAATTACCAACTAAGGACCGGTCTGGTGAGATGTTGCTAGCAACATTTGTTGAAGTGAGTTGCAAAATTCATATAAAATTGTGCACAAGTTGCTGGAAATTTATTTATTCATATGTATATGTGCGTAAAAACTTCTACAAAAACACACGACTGTGGTGTATATGATGCAAAATTGCAGGTGCATGAATGGTGAGTTGCAAGTGTGGTGTGGCGAAAACAGCAAAGAAATAACGATAAGCACACAAAAACAACAACATAACTACCGAAAAGCAACAGCAATTTTACAGCCAACATCAAATTACAACAGCAAAAGCAGCAAAATTGCGGTGACGATGCTTAAAGTTGAATGCAACATAAATCTCCCGCATGGCTAGCAACGAAATACACACACACACAGGCAAACCAAAAGCAAAATAATGACATGCAATATGTGTGTGTCTGTATGTAAACCGCATTATTATACACGCGACTGGTATTGCACCGTGCAACCGTGTAGGGGCACCAAGGTGATTGTGCGCAAAAACGTAAAATGCAAGAATACCGCAATGTCCGTAAGAACCCGGAGAAGCATAGTAAAAGTTGCAAAAACAAAAGAAAGAAAATAAATTTTTAGCACAAAGTCATGGGGTGCTGGAGTCCGTCTGTGCAGCCAGAGCGCGTAGTATCACATAAAAGCCAAGCAGCAGCATAATCGTCATGGCACAGCGGTCAGCAATAACAATAAACAACAATTTCTTAGGATTGGATTTTCGAGGTTAGCGCATTTTGTTGCTGCGCGCCTCGCCCTCTGCAAGAACTAAAGACTTAAGCAACGAACCGCAACGGCATTACGGCGCGCACTTAATGTAGCCTAGCTGGCATTTTTTATGGCATTCACAAGTAGCTGACAAAAGCAAAAGTGTTTGTCGGTGGCTTAGACCTTCCATCTCGCATTGGCTGTTGCTGCTGTCGCATTTAATTTGCACTACACTTAAACGAGATCTACTTGAAATGATAGTGCAAACGCGGCCGTGTAATTGCCCGGCAGCCGGTGGTACGTGTTTATGCCACTGCTGTTGCCAATAGAGTGGCTGGCGAGTGTTGGCAGGAGAGGAAAAAGGTGAGCAGAAAGCAATGAGCTGGTCGGAACAAGTGTTTAGAATGTTTGTGAAGCGTTGGCGATATGGCAAGTGAAAGCGTTGTTGATGGAAAATAGTTTTGGATTTTGAATGAATTAATTGAAAGACGAAAAATCCATATTAAAAAATTTTGAACAACTAAAGTCAAGAATCACGTTCTACAATATATGTATATCAATACTACACAAAAATTGTTTAAAATCTCTCTGTAGTACAAAAAGCAACTCATACCAACTGACAATCACCTATTGTAGGCACACTTACTTATGAAAGTGGCATAATTTTCCACCACACTGCATTTGCCCCAAATCAGCTTATCACATACACCTGCATGCCACATATTAGCGCAATAAATTTCCCACTTCAGCCTACAAAAGCAAAATTTCGCTCTTATCGCTCGCCACATGACAGCGTCAGGCGTGGCAAGGCAATTCCCAGCGTGCAACAAACACGGAATTGGCGGCGAGCTGTCACAGCTTTTATGCGTTAAAAAGTTGCAAGAAAAATTGACAAACAAAAATATGTTTTAAGTGCGACAGCTAGCAACTAGCAACTAACAACTAGTTTTCTGGCTTTTATCGCTTAAAACATGCTTCATGCCACACGTAAATGTAGGAAATCAAATCATCAAATCGCTAACGCGCAAATATTAGTAACTTCACGCAGGAGACGACGTTAAGACGTTCGTACTTTTTATGTTTATTATTTATTTATTTTTATTTTTTTTTTCTTTGCTTTGCTGTTATAAATTATCATGCGTTTTTAATTTTTTATTATGAATATTTCATATGCGTAAGTTGGCTTGCCGCATTTTTGTGGGATAACAACAAATATGAAGAACAACAACAAGGCGCGCAGTTAGCTAATGCATATGCGGTGTGGTTGCGCTAAAATTTGTAGAAAGAAAAAATGTGCGTCTAATAACCTGTCATACTACAAATCCAACTGTGCGCATGCGCGACAACTTGCTGCGCTCTGCTATGCCTTGCTGCGCTACGTTGTGCGTATGTGTGCAGAAATTATAAGCAGCTGCGGGAGGCGATGAAAAAATGCAAGCAACGCTAACAATAACAACAACAACAAATGTAATATCAGACAAAATAAACAGCTAATGGCGAACGCAAATGTGCAAAGCTTTTAGCTGATTACCAGCGCAGCCGCAACGACAGAGAAACCAACAGACAGACAGATAGACAGAAAGGCATATGAAGGTGCCACGCAAAAATTCCGAAAATCCATTGGAATGCCAGCATGGTGAGTGCTTGTGTGTGATTGTAAGTATGCAACTCCACTATGCCACATGCCACACTGGCGGCGCAGACACGCTGTGGCACACACAAATCTCCGCAGTTGTGTGTATGTTGAGGTAAGCTTGCATGCCAGCCAAGTCAAACAGCCTCCTAGCCAGCTGATGCACGTCGGTGGTGAGGTGACTTGGCGACCCAGCACATGCGCTTAGCGGTTTTTTCTAATATGCAAGCATATTTTATTTACTATTTTTTTACCAAAAAGAACACAGCAAAAAAGAGTTGCTGCCAGAACAGGTGCCGTACTCGGGATCTCGTCTCTTTTGCAATTTTCAGTCTTTTTTATTAAATTTTCGAATTCGAAATTTTTTTGTGCTGGCAACATTTGCTTGTTAATTAATTAAGTTAATTTGTGAGCGTTGCAAAATTTAGCGTTTTCGCATTCGCAGGAATTTCTGCTTTGACAACCGGTTATTTGTTGTATGCAACATGTTGCAAAAAGGCATAAAATTTATCAAAATTCACCAAGTCTCAATAGTAAATGACATTTTTCGCATATTTACCGTAGTCTAGTTAGAATTGAACGTATTGTCAGCGTGTTTGTGGCCAAACTGGCTGCCACGGCACAATTAGTTGACTAGAAGTTCGGCGTAGAACTGGTCAAGTGCCACAAAAACTGGCAACGCTGCCTGACGGAGCGCTTGTCACCAGACGAGTAGAGTTGTGTGACAGTCGTGTTGCATACATATGTGAGTTGTCAATGCATACGATTTCCTGCAGTTGACAATGAAAAGGTGTACTGCACGGCGTATGACCAAATAAAAAATTTATTATATGAATTTTCGGCCTAATTAGTGCGAGATTTCAAGCGAAAAACACTAAAAATTAATAATAACTAGTTTGGAAACATATCATGTATGCGTTGAAGTAATGTCAGCTTAGCGCGGTGGGACTGCAACGCGTACGAAAAATAAAACGTAGAAGAAACAAACGTACACACAAAAACAGCCACAGCAACAATAAGCAACAAGTGAACGAAGAGCTAACAACAAAAACATAAGCTCGAAACAACGAGTAAACACATAAGAACAACAACATTTTCAGAGCACAAGTGCCACTCAAGCCACAAACGACGCGCGAAGCAAGAAGCGAAACCCAAACATAACAACAACGATGAAAAAACACACCGAGAGATCTGAAAATATTTTCGATATACTGCCACAGAGCCAACGAGTCAGCCAAGCAAAGCATCAAGTTAAAATTAAAAGATAAGCATTTAACAACTTGCAACAAGCACTTGCAGCAGCGCTTGCTTTGGCATTGGCAGAGATTAATTGGTAGGTGTAGAAGCGCGTTTCCAGCAAGAAGAGGTTAAAATGTTAAGAAACAGCAGTAAACACGGCAGAAAAAACGATAATGCGCCGAAGAAGAATTTCAAAGAAAAATGTAAAAGAGAAACATTAAAACATATAAAATTATGAAGAATGCAGTTGAAGTATGAACTCTATGCAAAACCATTGGCGAATATTACAAAACACCTGCACACGGGGAATGTTGAACGGCAGGAGTAAAGAGTTCAGGTTAGGATTAATTGAAAATAGAAGCTAATATATACATAAGAGAGCAAACCAAGTGCTGGAGAAAAGCCAGTGCAAAATGAAACCATTTGAAGTGAGTTTTGGGATTACTAAATTAATTAGATAATTTGAGGTTGAAATCATGAGCAGGGAATCTCAGGTTTTAGAACTTAAACACATGTCATTACTCGATAGACGTGTGGCAACTTCATAATACAAAATTATTTAATGCTGACGCTGTAAGCTACACTCGAAGCAGTTGAAGCGCCACAGCAACTTATACACTCTTCGAAGCACTGTAAGCCATACGACATGCGGCGCGCATAAAAAACATTGCATTTTTTGCGTAATTTATGCCGAATTAAAAAGTTGTTGCCAACAACAACTGGTTAGTTGGACGCTTAGCCGGAGTGCGACAGCTGGACAGATAGCGTTGGACAGGCGTAAAGTAAGGATGGCATGAAAAAAGTAACGAGAAAATGATATTTAACGAAAAAAATAAAAAACGATGAACAAAATACACGCAACAGCGCAACAACAATTTCAATTTAATGAAATTAATCCTTGACAAGAGGAGTTTGCAGCGTCGAGTCATGTGGCATAAAATTAAAGCGCGTTAAATTCAAAGGAGTTGAAAGACCGAGAGTTGCTGCAAAAAATGCAATAATATTACGAATCGCGATAAAAATCTACAAACGACATGCAACATCAAAAGAAACAACGTGCACACTGTGTGCCACCACAAAAGCCAGTTTTTGTTGGCGGCGAAGGTGGCAGGCACTGCAAGTGCGCGCAGCAAGTTATTTGAAAGGAGAAGTAAAAATCGCAACAGGATGCGCACAGCAGGACATGCACGCAATGCACAGACAAAAAGTGAAATGCCAGCGCGCATGCAACAACCATTGCACAACAACATGAACAACAGCAAAAAGCAACGAAGAGGAGGCGTTGCGCGTTATTGGCATGTAGGCAGACACCGAGATTGCAGGTTAACAACGGCACGGCGGCTGCATTGAAATGGAAAATGAAAAATCGTGTGGCAATGTTAAATCATTAGGATGATGTAGGAGTTATTTTCGATTTTCTATGGAAAAAAGTGGGAAACAAAAGCCAACAAGGTTGTAAAGAAGAGACGCATGAGATCTTCCTTTCGACCTTTTTGTGTGCGATGCGCATGAAAAAGTATAATTAAAATTCCACAAAACCTTATTTTTAGGCAACAGTGTTTGGATCGATCGTAATGGTGTAAGGAAAATTTTAATTAAGGAAACAGCAATAGGCGCTATAGGCCGCTGAGAAACCGAAAATCTACAATAAGTGTTTGCTGAGACAATGAAGTGGCCGAATAATGTGGAAAAGGTTGAAGAAGAAAGTATTTTTTTTTTTTTTGTTTTTGGTTTGACTATTTTCTACGTAGAAGTAGGAAACATAAATCAATCGCATCGAGGAGGCCTGGGAAAATCGTTACGAATAGTATGCCACACTGGCAACATATTAACATACAAGCATTCAATAGGCATTACAAAAGGTAAAGAATAATAAAAAATGAAGAGAAAAAACGCCGCTGGCAGGTAGAGCAGCTGTTGACTGGCTGCGATTGGTATTGAATATATGGAAATGTGAGAAGTTCGTTGTTAGAAATGGTAAATGTGTAGAGAAAATGCTGCAGGTAACTTGTTGCGGTGTAATATGCGCTGCCAATGACGATTAACAAGTGACATTGGAGCTGAAAGAAAAAATGAAGCACATAAGGCAAGCTAAGCGAGTGAGATTGAACAAAAGAACATTAAAACTAAATGAACTGGACAATATTGACGGCGTTTTGTAGGTCGAGGCATTGAAACATTTTATAGCTGATTGAGTAGAAAGGAATTTATGCCTGAAAATGAAATAAAAACGCGCATAATTGAATAAAAGAAACAAACGCGTTTAAAAAAAATTACAGAAAAATATAGAAAAAATGTTCGACTTGCAACAAGCGCTGTGTGGTCGCTGCAGGTTGGCATATGCCAAAAAATCCCAACAAAAAAGCGCTGCTCAAGCCTGTAAAGTGCGCGATTGATGTGCAACATGCCACGCTGCCGCATGTACTTACACACATGTGTGTTTGTTGGTTTTTTTGTCGCAGGACAAAACAATTTTATCGCTTTGAATAATCAAAAGGAATTTAAATTGCAACAAAGCGACAGTGAGCAAGCAAAAAAGTTAACAGCAACGGAAATCGAAGATGCGTCTGCGGCAAGCAAGCAAACAAAAAAAAGAAGAAGGCAGGCAATGCGACATTATTGGCATGCAACAAGCGCAATGTGCACGGCAAAAGAAGTAAAACATTGTTGATGTTGCAGTTAGCGGGCGATAAATGCGCGCTTGGCGTTCAGTTGACAGCGTGATAGCAGGCGGGCGTTGGGTGTCGCGCCAGTAAAAAAATAGTTGAATAAAAAGGGCAAGCAATGTTTGAGTCAGCAAGAGAGTGTTGCATGTTTGGCATGCAACAGCAGGTACTTTGCTTTGTTGGTTGGCATTAAATTTAAAAAGGAGTAAAGCGCGATATTCGTGCGCATAAAACGAGCAGTATATATATAGATACAGACGAGATGGATTACACGATGCCCAACATGAACGTTGATTTTGGCCCTGTGAAATAGCAAAGACCGCGGTTGAGTTGCAAGGCGCTGCAAACATGCAACTAGCCAGACTAGCGACGCTGTTAAGCGCTTGTTACTAGGCAACTGCTGGCGAGACAATAAATAAAATCCAATAAATAAAGAAGTGAAAATAAAAACAATTTAAAAATTTGATAGCGCGCGAGTTATTTCTGCGATTCCACATGCCAACTGGCGGCAGCGGCAGCAGGAACGACGAGCCACTGCAGCAGCACAGCAGCGCGTGCAACATTGAAATGTTGCGTGGTGTTGCAAGAGTAGACAATGAAATCTGCCAACAGAAGGCAGGAAGACAGACAGCCATGCAGACACATCATGCAACCAGTTAGCCAGTCAGCGCGCACAAAAGTCGTGATTCGGCGGCGCTTTTTAATGGCTCACTGCAAATAGACGAATAAGCGCACTACAGCAACAGCAAGAGCAACACAAAACGCGGTCGCATTCATTGCTGCCGCTGACTGGATTAAAATATTTGCAACATTTAACGAGTGGCAGACAGCAATAGCAATTGCGGCGCTGTGGCAACAACGGAGAGTGCTGCTACACGTCAAAGTAATTGCTGCATTTGCAGACGCGTTCGTCCGTCCATACCAGTGACCGCGAAGGAGTCGAGCGGGAGTAGGAGGCGCGCCAGTGAAGATGGCGTATTGGATGTTGGTTAAATTAATTGTGGCTAAAATTAAATTAATACCAACTAAATGCTGAATTAGTCGTGAAATAACGAAGCGACGTTAAATTACCACAGACACAAACACGGCCAAACATGGCAGGCAGCAAGCGCGCTGCACAGGCGGTGGCGCGGCACATACACTTCCGTTCTGTGGCAGCCGCAAATGAAAGCAGATATAAAGTAATGAACGAGTAGAAATTGCAGAAGCATGAAATGAAGTGCAACGCATTTTCAAGGTTTTTGTACAAGCACAACAACAACAATGAAGCATATTAAAGTACGACAAAGGGTATGCGGGAGCTGCAAGTAGCGGATAAGCCAGACTAAAACAACTGACATTGTTTTAAGTGGCAACATATATGTACATGTACGCTTCGATATAAAAAACAGGGACAAAAGCTGATATTTAAAACCACTCAATATGCCGGAAATCTGCCCCAGCAACAACACGGCACAGAATATGGTAAGAATGTTAGTCACAAGACAACAGAGAACGAGGGCTGGCTATAGAGCGTTGTACAGCAGGCAAAGGGGTAGTTGGTGGCAGGATGATGTGCAAGTGACAGGCGCTTAGGTTTTAGAAGCACAAAAAACCAAAACCAAAAAGAAGTATAGTATAACAAAAAACTCAGCTCTTCTGCCAAAACGCATATCAAATGACAAAGCAAATTTGATTGAAAGCAGGCACGACTGTGGCAGCATGAAAAAGTGTCAGTAAACAGGCGAAAATGCGTTGATCCTCAGCAGACTTACGTTGATCGCAATAATAATTTTTGTCTTTTTCATTTGACAGGATGCGCGCACATAAAGGGATGACATAAACAGGATATCAAAATATATGTGGAATTAACATTTCTTCATGCCACTTTGGGGTTGCGCAAACGATCGCAAGTGCTGCGCGTGCGCGTTGAAGGAAGTAGTAAAAATATTTGGCAGATATGAAATTGGAGTATTAAGGAAGTGTAGTAAATTGATTGGCATATTTAAGGGTAGCAAAAGTATTTGATATTAGAAAGGAGGGAAGTGGAATTAAACGCTCACTACATACGCGATCGGTAGGGAGCACATGGGTAGGTAAAAAGGAAAACAGAAAGTTGTTAGAAACTTCGTACTTTTTGATCAAAAGAAATATTTTAATAATTATTTTTATAGCAACTTACTGTTTGAGCGCGTATTTGCGCTGTTATTTGTGTCATGTAATGCCTCGACGATCAGTGTGAACGTGCCCTGTAAACAAATGAAGTAAGAAATATATTAATGAAAGCAGAGATAATGACTTATAAACATATATTCAATTAAAATCTTTATATAATATGAAAAATGCAGAAATCTTAAAAAATGTATATTCACGATCACTAAAGATCGGTTTATAAAACATGTAAAATAGCTTATTATTCATAAAGAAGCTAAAAATAAGTTAGAAATAATGGTTTTTTATAAGAATTTGGAAATTTTTTTAGTTGATTAATGTGATCGTTCAGTGAAGATCACTAAAAATATCAGCAATAAAAGAAAACATTACAGAGAATAACATATTAACATTTAATTAACATTTTTCGTAGTAAAAAAACAATATTAAACGGATGTAAAATTTAGGCGCTGATCGCTTAAAACGATAAAATGATCGTGCAGCAGTGCTTTTTACATTATCAACAACTGATTTCCGCTCAAAATATGAGCAAAAGATAGTGGTAAAAGAGAAATTTATTCGTAGCGAAAAATAAAACACCGATCATCAAAATGAGGATCATTAAAACTGGTGATGATCAGCGACAAAAGCGAAAATTTTTCATAAACTAAAAGCGCATAAAGCAGCGGAAATATTAGCGTAAAGCACACGCTATTAGCTAAGTCGTAAAATACTCGAAAACATACACGAAAAAAACATAAAAATAAATAAATGCAAATTTAAATTAGTGACAAATTAATAAATTGTGATAAGCACACGACTATCTCTATATACATATATTTACGTAAAGTGGCAGCGGAAAAACTTATGCCACAAGTATATGAGTTAAAAGTGAAAAGGCGCTGCTGCAAAGTGCTAATGGAAAAAACAACGCCTACACCGCGCTGACCATTCAAACAATTTTATAAAAGAAACAGAAAACAAAAATATGCCGGTGTTGCGGAGCGAGCGTGGTGGTAGGCACATGCTGTGCCAATACAAAGTTGCCAAGCGCGTTATTGTTGCTGTTGTTCACCAGCTAGCTATGAATAATGCAATCAAGTAGCAAAATTCATAAGTAACGGTGTGCGCAGGCGAGAGCGGTGAGCGCAACAGTTGCAGGCATTTGAAATGCAAATGTGCGCGCGCGCCGTGAGCAGAAAGCACATACTAGGCGGTTGAGCGCATGCGTGCACGCCACTTGCCAAAGCGCCCTCAATTCATACAAAAACAAACAAATAAAATTTGAATAAAAAACACATGCAGAGCGACTAAGATTGCAGTTGAAAATATTTGTATGGCTTCATTTCGCTGTTGAATATAAAATAAACGAAGATAAAGCTGTTCGAAAATGCAAGCGTAAAATATGCAGAGGAGGATGCGCCAACGCCTTGGCCATTCGGCGTTATTACTATTGCAGTAAAATGTTGCGCTTTCGATTTTCGAAAGTTCAAACAGGTTGCGCTGTAGTGGAAAATATAGTTTTCGTTAAATAAATAAATGTGTGGGTGTTGTGCGCTTCCTACAATGATAACGCACAAATGATAAATGTGAAATGTTAACATTAAATATTGCATAAAGACGCAGGAACTTGTTGCGCGCATATTAATTTACGCAGCAAAAATAATAATAGTTTATATTAGAAACAAGTTTTTATGTAGATTTTTGGATTATAATTTTGTTTAGTATGTTTTCCAATGTACGTGGGCTGTCGGAAACGTTACGCTAATCTGCAGGCGAGGCATTTTATTGAATAATTTCGGAGAAGGGTCACTCACAACAATGTGCTGAAGAATTTAAAAACAAAAAGTTGTTAGGGCAGCGCGCATTCATGCGCAAAAGGCATTGAAATGCCGCGCAATGTGTAAGCAACTTGAATGCGCTTGCGCGCAACACTAGTGAATGGATGCACAACCAGTGTTGAGCAAGTAACGCCGCGCGGCAACCAGCTGGGCGCGCTGAAGAGGAAATTATTGCAAGTCACAAGTCAAAAATCGGCAGCTCGTCAAAATGTTGCAAGCACACAACACCGCGCCGCGCAAGTGCATGATGAGTAGTTAAGGCGCAGTGTGCGCGCACAATCAAATGTAATAATTTAAAGCAAAAATCAATACTCGTTTATTGCATTTGCAAATGTACAAATAATAAATTTTGCATTGGCAAAAATATTATATTATTGGCATACTAACAAAGCCAAAGCGCGTTGGGCAAAAATAAATTTGGGGATATAATATCAGTAGGCGATGCACAAGAAATATGGGCACGGCAGGAAGCAAATCAGACGACATACAGATTGCCGCTTAGCGCGCAATAAATTGCAAGCGGCAAGTATGTTGCAACGAAAGCGACAATGAGGTGGCGAAAAGAAAGCAGGCGCGCGCGCAAGTGTGCGCACACCTCAAAATACCCATAAAAGGTGTTGCTGCTGGCGAGCAGTAGTAGGTGATACTTGGTAATGGCAAAATAACATTGCGCGGTGTGGCGAATTATTTTGCAAGGCGCGCATTGTCGCAAAAGTTGGCAGACAAGCAAGCGATCAGCAGTTGATCTACTGTGTGGCTACCGACAGTATACAAATAAAATATATGACGTCGCACAGTAATTTCCAGCATTTCTGTTGCGCGTTTCATTTGTCGCCACCAACACCGCCGCCCATAAATTGTTTTAATTTTCTTCTATTTGCAATTACCTTCAGGGGACCGTTTTAATGAAATGAAGAAGCTACAGCAGCCGCAGTGGCTGTCGACAATGCGACAGTTCGCGCTAAAAATACACACGTTTGCATCATTGTCAGCGCGCGTGTTGCACGGCGACTGCATGCAATAATGAAACGCTAGATCGCGTGCAACAACATGGGGCAGACAAAAGCGTTGCATATATGTAGAAATTTTTCAGACAGCCGCCGCCACAAGTCAATGAGTTAGTAAATATAAAGTGCATATGCATTTGATGGCATGTTGTGCGCCTGAGATTAAAGTTCAATTTCAGCAGCAGCCAAGCAACACCCTTTGTTAGCGCGGACCCCAAAGTTTACATTCCCCAACGCGCGCGCCGCTATAAACTACATACAACTCATTGCAGTTGTTGTTATAGTGTCTTTGACAACATCTATTTTTAAGCGCCTGACGACAGTATGTGAAAAGTAGGCGTGCTGCACGGCTGATCATGCAAAATGGGTAGCACGAAGGCAGGCGTGGTCTGGTAAGGGGGGTGACCAACGCTGGGGCTTCACCTTATTGTAGCTGTCAGTCGTCTGACAATTCAGTTTGTAAATACCTTTGGGTAAAGTGAATTTAAATTCTATATAATTTTGCTGAGAAATTTTTTGGAGTTGACGCATCGCAGCGTATTTACTTTTGTTGGGTGTTAAGTAAATTACGTGCATTGCGTATTTAGTTTAAGGCAGACGCAATGAAGCACGCTTCAGCATTGGCCACAATGACCCAGAAACTGGTAGAGGAACAAGCAGAAAAATGGTGCAACAAAATGGGTTGCGAAGAGAAATTTGTGTTTGCAATTCTTAAAATATATTTGCTTCAATAATATATATATATGCCACATACAACCAATACGAACCAGTACTTCAAACGATGGCAATTAGAGACTGAAAGACAATGTAGAAGAAGAAGTAGAGAATGACAGAAGAAGAAACTTCAATTCAATTATAGATAACGCAAAAAGCCAGCACTCGCAGATAAGCAGCAAAAACACAACGACCGCGGAATTTCACGTGCCACATTAACTTGCCACAGCCGTAGCGCGTTGACGACCAAACGACCGGAGCTGGTACCTTGCGCGAATGCACAGCTATCTCCGCGGCTTATCCCTTAACCGCTACTAAATTGCTAAAACTGTTGTTGTTGTTGTGAAAATGATAAAGATGACGTTTGCAATGTTGACGACAATGACGCGCTGAACGCTGACAAGCGCTGATGGCCGACGTTAATGACACCAGTCAGGCAGCCAGCCAGCCAGCTAGCGAGCAAGTCGCGCGGCACCACGCTGATCGCACAGCGTACGCGACGCAGTAGTTAGTTAGTGGAGAAAAGTGGATATGGGCAAAGAGAGTGACGGCAATGCTGATAATGATGATGACTAGTGACGTTGCACATGCGCGCTGTGGTAATTACACATGGCGTGTAGCAAGCGATCAGCAACTATGCGGCAATGCGAAATAGGAAATGGTGCTGTTGCCGCTGCTGGTGCTGGTGGTGGTGGTGGCAAACGGAAGAAGGCATGCGTAAAAAGTAAGTGAGTAGTAGAAGAAGGAAGTATGTAAGTAAATCACCCTTATGTAAGGAATTGCTGGTTGTACATATGTTGACAAAGTTCACTGCGCTAAGTTGCTTTTGCAAGTACATATGCCAGCGATGATGTGGCAATAAAAAGTTGTTGTTGTTTCATATATACGCATGTGGTAGGAAGAAATATTTTTCATTGCCACATCCGAAGCTAAACATTATGGCGCTGCGGTGTGTCTTCCATTGAAGAACGCTGTGTTGCGCGTTAAAAAAGCCGTTGTGCGATCGCAAAGTATAGTTGAAAAATACGTTAAAAATTGCTGAATTATTGTGAAGCTTGAGTGCGTCGCAAAGACGGGGGTAACAAATACAAGCGCGCCGCACAAGTACAGGCAGTCTAAAGAATGCTTGCCAGAAATTATGCAGGTATGCAAAGAAAAATAAAAAATTAAATATAAATAATAGTAGCAGCAGAATAGAGAAGACACCTGAGTGAGTGCATATAAAAATATAAATTTTAATTAAAGCGCTATAGTTTTAATTAAAAAAAAATACGAAAAATAAGAAAATTTATTTTTGGAAATTGAGATTTATTGAGAAGCATACGTACGTATGTACATATAGCGTCACACGTGTTACGAAAATAACACTCCGCGCAAGCGAAATAGGGGCGCGCTGTTATTATTGAGTTTGTTGCAAGTAATGTTGCATTGTGCTTTATATAGGTGACAACGAAAATGAGGGGGCGCTCATACAGTGTAACGTGCAACACGCAATACAAGCGCATGCTATGAGTGCTTCGTGGAAGTCCATTATTTGTTTGACTGCAAGCCGAAGATGCAATAAACTAATTGTGGTTGCAACGCAAGGGAGGGGCGGATGTGCGTATAAATCAACTATATGTAACTGTTTCATTCAATTATAGTTAAGGCGCAATAAATGTCGTTGCAGGCGCTGCATTTGTGGTGAATGGAATATGAGTTTACGATATGAGTGACGGGTGAAGCGACCCAGTGGGAAAAATATACTAAAGTAAAAATAAGCAAGAAACAAGCGCGATGATAAATAAAATACTCGTTCACCAAAAAATAATTTGCATTTATTTGACGCGCTATCAATCAAAATTTATATGGAAATGAACAAACGTTGTACAAATAAAAATTACAATATTTACGCTTACTAAGAGATAAACGAATTTCGAAGGAAAAGGCGGCAGTGTTGTGCAGGAACACGCGCCACAAAAGAAATAGTAAAACAGCAAACAAGAAGTGGGCGCGCTGAGCAGCGGCAAGCAGGAGGTACATAAATATATTTATACCCATGCGCGTTATTCCTTTGAATGCCATAAATTCCAATTGGAACAGCATAAATGTGGTGCTGATCACAGCAAAAATAACAACAAGCCGAGTATTTACATTAGCGCGACATATAGAAGGGGCGCCGCTAAAGCGAAAGTCAGCAAAAGCGCCGTCGCTGCGCAAAGCATAAAGGCGACGGCGCAAGCGTTAAGGAAATAAACAACAACAGCAAACAGGCAGTGAGCGCTAATGATTCGCTAATATTTTTGTTGTTATATTGCTGTTGTTGGTGGTGGTTAAGGTGATGGCAGCGCAACGGTTTGGCCGTTGGGTGTTCCAACATGCTGGTGGTGGTGGTGGTGGTTGAAGCGAACGCGTCGACCACGAAAAGGGGTGCATATGTGTGCACATAGCATGTTTTGAGAGTTAAAGCGCACGCGCGGCGGTTCGTTGCGCGGTATACACGACGCGACGTGGTTTTAGCGCATTTTAATAGCTGACAGCTGTTCGGCATAAAAAGCGGCAACTGAAATGTTTACTTTACGCTACAAAGTGGCGGTGGTTGCGCGCGGAGTGTTGAGGTGGTGCCGCGCAGTCAAACAGCTAGCCACCCCTTGTCTAGCGAGCGCAAGTACATATGTGCGTAGTTGCGCGCTCCGTCGGCGGCGCTTAGCGACAAATATGTATGTAGAATTGCTCTTGCACCCTAGCTATAAATATACTAGCATGTGTGCGTGTCTAAAGTGCTTTGCTTTGTATTTGTTTAGTTGTTTTTGTATGTATATGACTTTTTGTTGTCGTTTTTGTAACGTACTTTTTGCGACAAGGACACGTGCTTCGGCGCGATACAAACTATAAACAGCAAAGAATTAATTTTAAGCGATAAGAAAATTTATATGATTTTTTAGTTTGTTTTTGACTTTTACGGCGATCAGAGAAATTGAAAAAAAAATTGAAAAATTATATAAAATATAAAAACAAATATTCACATGAAAATCGACGCAAATATATTTTTAAAATATATTACTGTTTATTTATAAACCATAACTGCACACGTTGGTGCATATTTTATGAATCAGTCAGCACAACAACAGCAAAAAATCCTACCAACACGATGCGAAAATGTGCCACTTGGCAAGCGCTGCGATGGCTGCCTTAGTGTGGCAAGTTAGCTTGGCTTAACGCATGTCTACACACACAGATATATGCATATGTTGCATGCAACATATGATGTGCGACAGTCGTGTAAGTAAAAGAAAAAACAAAAACAACAGACAACTTTTTCGCAAATTTCTTTCTTTTGATCGTTTGTGCAAGTCAAAGCAAATCACTTCCCGTTTCGACAGCCGAGTGCGCCAGTACTACAGACGACGAAGTGTGCGCCTTTTGTTGTTGCAAATGTATCTATACATTTGGATTTTGTTTAAAAATAACTCGAAAATGTTGTGAGGCATTAATTTATAGAAGTGCGTTGTTTATGTGTGTGTGTCACACTTTGCTGCGCGAGAAACTCGCAGAAATGGGCGATAAAGAGGGGTAAAATTATTATTTATTTTTTATTTTTTTAATGTTGCTGGCGGTGCGTGCGGCAATAACTTTGAACTTTTAGCTGGCTTGTTTATTTTCTAGGTTTTGAACATTTTTTAAACAATTTTAGTCGTCGATTAGAGGCTTGTTTGATTTTTTTTTAACTTTAATTGAATAAATATATGAAAAATAAATTTTTATTGTAAAAAATCTGCTTGCTACTTACCGGCCATGCGAAATTGAAGGCGAACTGTATGGGATTCGTGAAGCCTTTGCTTTTGAATTTTTGCGTATTCGTTAGATTTACCGAATTCTCTCCGAGTATCGGCGTCACTACGTCACCGTACGTACACTGTGATGTCGTATCGATTTTCGCCTGATAATGTTTGAGACAAACGCGAAACCGTGTCTTACATGTACCGATACATTTGCCTGTTTGCGGATCGGAAATGCCGCTACAGCAATTGCCCTCGCTATCGCGACCGTAATCGTTGTTGAAATAACGTAAACGTAATTCGAACAAACCGGAACTTTGGACCTGGTAGGAAGAGAGGAAAAAATAAACATTATTATTAACATTTTTTCAAAAAGAAAATTAAAAAAAAATAAAATATAATCGAAATAATTAACGAATTGCTGAAGCTAAATGCGCAGCTGCATAAAGATAGCGCTGTCCAATATCAACTTCATCACCCACTGAGCAAAAACTAAAAATTCTCTTTTTTTTCTTATTTCTTTTTTGAAATTTATTTTTAAATTATTTGTACGCGCCGCCAACTAATCGAATTATAAAGCAATTCATTTCAGTTTACACACAATTCGTTTATGCTGCGCCTTCTCTTTCTTGGGCACCAACGCTGGCCTTCCAATAATTCCACTTAAAAGATGTTGCATTCCGCGTACGTTTTGTGGCGGCATAAAATTCCAGCCAGCCAGCCGGCAAGTTGCCACTGCAACATGACAATAAATCTTTCAGCGCGGTATTTAAGCAAAATGCTACAAAATTGCAGTCAGGCGGACAGGCTATAAATGCTGAGATACAGTAAGCTCAAGTTGAAGAATTCTTGGCGGCGGCTGGCAGAAGCACAGAAACACAGAAAAAAGGTAGATAAAAGGAATTGAAATAAAAGCATGAAGGCGATATAAATGAAGAAATTGGCGAATTGGAGACAACAGCCGCCGTTTAATGTGTGACACACAGGAAGAGCGGCGGACGGACGGTTGTTCGATCATCAAACGATTTTTTTTTTTATTTTTTCAATAATTTTTCATATTTAATTTTTTATCAATTATTTTTTTTTGTATTTAATTTTTTTATAAATTATTATTCATATTAAATTTTTTTTATTAATTATTTTTTAAAAATTTTTTATTTCACCATTATTTAATGTTTTCCTTAATTTGTGTAAATTTTGGATTTTTTATTAACAATTAATTTAACTGTTACAAAAAAACAGTTACACACAATTTCTCTTCACATAAATCACTCAAAAAGTTTCAGATTTTTTTTACTTGCAACGCCAACAACACTGCTGCTACACAGCTTTTCCCACCAAATCACAAACGCTTGCATTTCATACAGCAACATTTTGCTGTCATGTGTCGAACGGCTTTACGAGGAACTTGTGACTTCGAAAACCAAAACAATAACAAATATATGCACACTTATGCCAAGTGTCATAAAGATAACGAGGCGTCTAATTAGCATAATTTGATTTGCGGCATTAAAAAGGCAGATTTTTAAATTAACAAAACAACAGCAACAACAACAACAATAAACGCTGTTAAACGTTCCAAAAATGGCAGCGGCGAATTTCGCATTTTTAATTTAATGTTTTTTGTTTTCGCAGCTGCTGCTGCTGTTGGGTGATAAAAGTGTCGGCATTTAATAGCGAAATTTTTTTTATTAGTGAGCGTTGATGGACGCGAGCAACAGCCAGCCAAGTCAGGCTTAAAGTGCGAGAAGACAACAAACTTCGAGCAACAAACAGCGCCGCCACTTTGTATTGTTTTGGTACATAAATTTCCTAGTTAATTAGAAAATGATTAAGTGATGAGGCGAAATCGAACAACCAAAAAAAAAAAAAAATAACAACAAAATGTTAAACAGTTAATAGCAAAATTAAATACAAAAATCGAAAAAATCGCTAAATCATAGATTAAACCAAAATTAGAGATTAGCTTATTAAAATTCGTCAGGGAACAGCAAAAAATAAGACATCATTAAATTTTATGCCAACATATGCAAATCGATGTCATAAAAAATGTGTAGCCAGTTCTCGTTTCGATTTTTGGTACACATAAAAAATGGTAGCAACTGTATGTCAAAACAAATTGATTTCAATTTGAATGTTTAAAAATAAAAAACATTAAAAAATTAAATAGCGGCTATGTTGTGGCGCTGAAGCGGGTTAGACGGATGCTTTAAAGATAATAAAAATAAGTTTGTGGTGAAAACAAACGCTGAAAGATAGCTTCAAATTGTTGTAATTCGCTTTTATAGCGCACAAATGATCGATAGCGAGCGACTAATGACAAGAAGTAGCTGAAAGCGTTTATGCTAATAAATCAATTTATTGGATTTACATAAATATTTATGAAAATAAGCAATAAAAAACTAGACCACAGCAAGGCAAAGCAAAAAAATTGAAAAGCTATGAGACAGGAAGCGAAAAGTAAAGAAATTAAAAAATTACAAAAAAAGATTATAAAATAATTATAGATAATAAAAAAATAATAAATTTAAAGTCAAATATCAAATAAAATTAATTGAAAAGCGTTAAAAAATAATAATAAAATTGAAATGCTTTAAATACAACAGAGACACCAAAAAGGTCGGGCATTTTAACGAAAAAGGCATTACAAAACTTTGAAATTCTTCACTTTTTTGCATTACAGAAAATAAACAAGCGCTTAATAATGAAGAAATTAAGTAAAAATGGTAACAATTTTTTGCAGCCACAGAAAAAACCGACAAGCAATCAACGCTTCATTAAATACACAACCAAAAATGGAAGCAGTCGCCACGTAGAAACAGCGGCAACAAGCTGGTAATGTTGTTGCAAAAACAATGAAAAAAATGTTAAATAAGAAAAAGCAAGCAGGAAAAATTGGAGCGAACAAGTGTACAACAACAACAACAATAATGCGAGCGCAAATAGACAGAAAGGCTTCCTCGAGCTGAACGCCTCAGCATATGCTGGATAAATGAGCAGCAGCAGGCGTTTGAGTGGCCCCAAAATAGGCACACAAACATACATATATAATATATGGACAAATACAAACAAACATCAGCTGCACTGTGCGCTGATTTATAACTGTCCGGCAATTAACATTTACAACAAGTTTAAGCTTGTTAAAATGACAATTTAATTGTTAACAAGACGACGACGTCATAACAAAATCGGGAAATCGAGCGAAAAGTAAAGAAAAAAATTAATAAAAAAAAGAAAAATAAAAAAACAAACAAAAAAAGATATATACATTTAGTTGTAATGTAAAGCAACTCTGCAAGGACGCAGACTTTTGTTAGTCACTGTATACCAAGTGCATGTGGCAAGGAAGCAAACTTGATTATTTTGTGCTTTGCCACTTTGTGAGCTAATAGTTAAATGCTGTGCACTTTATTATACAGTGTTACATATTTGTTATTGTTGTTTGCGCTAGACAGCGTTGCATCAGCATTGCTGTTTAATTACTTAATTACTCGCTTAAACTGATAGCACTAGTGTGGCTAATTTGTCTGGGAGAATGACGAAGCTAGGCGACAACGAATGGCAAGTGTTTGAAGAAGAAGAAGCAAAAAATTAAAGCAAATATAAAAAAATAACAAAATAGAAAAAAATAGTACTAAATAGCGAAAATGTGCAATTTGCAAGAAGCTTGCATAAAGGAGAGCGCAAAAATGTAATAAAAAAGTAAAATGAGTGATCTCAAGTTCAATTATACATTTTCGGTGCAACGACTTTTGAGGTTAATTTACGAAAAAATATCTACTCGAAACTTAAACGCCATCATAAATTGATTGAAATGTGTAGCTTTTGAAGCGTCTTAAACCCGCAGACAGAGGCGGCTACTAAAGAAATTTAAATCGTTTTCGATATGCGTAGTTAATGAGCATAGCGTTATGATTTGTTATTTGAAAAAAAAAAAAAAAAATCACGCAGAAAATACGCAGTTAAAGAGCGTGCACACTTTAAACGCCCATTAAGAAATAAAGCGGCTTATGCTGGCGCTTAGAATTAAAGAGTAAAAATAACAACAAAGCGTATTGATGAAGCTGAGACGAATCATGGCACGCACAGCTTAGGTGGCGTGAAGGCAACAGCAAAAGAAGAAGCGGCTACACATGTAATGAAGAAGTTAAACACAACAATAAAAACGAAAAAGAGGTGCATTAGAAGCAAGAAGACGGTTAAAAAAAAAGACAATTGAAGAAGCAGGCAATACTTTTGGTTTAAACTGGAACGAAATTTATTAAAAAATTAAAAAAAAATATTTCAAAAATTAGAGCAAATAAGAAGCAAAAACAAACTTCTACCATTTGCAGCTATCTCCGGAAAAAATCTACACAACTAACACGCTGTAGCCGGCCATACACCCAAGAAAGAGCAGACGAGAGTCGGGCTAATGACCAAAATCAAAGCCGAAACTAAAGCTAAACTTCAAATAAGAAAACATTTGAAAAGAAAAAAACAACAAACAGCAAGCGAAAGGAAATTAACGCTTAAAACGTCACACCAAAAGCGTAAAAATTCGCAAAAATCAAAGCGCAAATTATTGGCAAAGTCCGGCAAAAAGTCAAGTTAAAGTGGAAAACAAAAAAAAAACGAATACCCAAGAAATAATATGAATCATGCTTTTTCTATGACGACAAGCAACAAAGACAGCAATTTGGCGCAGAAGACTACACAACGGGCAGCGCCAAATCCCAGCCAACGGCAAAACTTAGTTAAACCGAAGACAGGCTACAAAATCTACACCTAAAACAACTACAGAAGAGCAATAAAAAATGCTGGAAAAAATCCAATACCAACGAGCAAACGGTAGGCATATGATGGGTACACACGCTCTAAACTGCAGCACAAGCACCATTTAAGAGAACGCCTAAAAAAGACAGAAACAAACTAAGCAAACGAAAAAAGAAATGTGAAAAACGAAGAAACCTTAACAACATACAGCTAAAAGCAGTAGAAATATGTAGGTAAGCATGACTGAAGTCGAGAGATACAAGACACCACAGCGGTGGCCGCAGCAACAGAAGCAGCCCAAAAGAACGCCCGTTCAAAGTATGCAGTCACAGCCAGTCCAGCCAGCCAACGAGCGATCGACGACCGTACACTAACCCAAACGGGCGCGCTGATCTTGTCAAGTAGGTATTATAATGCGGAGGGAGACGACCGACCGAAAGAAGCACCAACAAACAGACGAAGAAGCAGATAAAGTTAGTTTAGAAGGGTTTTTGGGGGAGATCGGGGTGGCGACGACATAGTAAGCGGTGAAACAAGCCGACTTCAACAACTAGCCAAGCAGTCAGCCAGTCAAGCCAACAGTCAGCTAACGAGCGTATGAACCGAACGCGCGACCGACCAACGAACCGAACACCCGTCAAACCACCAATCATGCCAACGTCTGGCACCAAAAGCCAGCAACATAACTACAGCGAAACAAACAACAAAAGCAAATGAAGGCAAAAATAAAACCAAATAAAAATACAAATAAAATTGTGAAGCAAAAAAAGAAGGCAAAGCAAAGTGCAGGCATAAAAAATTTTTTCAACTAAAACCGAATTGTTTCCCACGGCATACGATTTGCCGGTCAACATTGATGGTTTAACAGCGATGCGGCGGCGCAGTAGACGCAGACGCTGGCGCTGACGTCGCCAACACCGTCGACAACCGACAGCCGACAGCCCAAGCTCTTATGACGATGGTGATATATAGCGAAAAATGAGCAAAACCAAACACAACAGCAACAATAAGCCGACGCAGTGTCGAAGAATAACAAGTTTGGTGGAGCTGACGGCAAAACGATGCGACTCACGAACATGTAGATGGGACGAGGGGACGAAGCTGAAACCGGAGATTGAGGTGGTGGTGTGCAGTGCGAGTGAGTTAAGAAATAAAAGCCAACTGAAGATGCAAAAATATGAGCTTTAATCAACGAACGACACGAACGATGATCACTGCGACTACGACGAGAGTTTGTGTGAGCGCGTAGAGCAGCTGAGAGAAATGCCGATTGCAAAATGCTGGCAGTTGAGCCAGTTTGCGGAGCCTGTTTCTTGGCTTGGTGAATGCGCCAGCTTGCAACGGCGTTTTTTCAACGCCCAAAGCTATGAAAGCAGTTAGCTGAGAGCGTCGTAGACACGAACAGCTGTGCGCTTAAACATACCACTTACATATGTATGTACCATGTACGAGTGTGTGTATGGCTGTCTGCGGCACGAAAGATCAATCGATCGGGTGTGAGTGTTGGTGTTGGGAGGCGGGGGGTGTGTTGTCGGACTCGTTGCGTTGGTTTGTAGCGAAATGTTGCAGCTGCTGTTATTGTTGCAAGTGCGACATGTGCAACATGCGAGCGCCCAGAGAGCCACAGTGCTGAGCAAATGAGTAGCGAAATTGTGGCATTTGCAAACAAACTGGATTTGAGAGCGCATGTTTATAGTTGGTTGGGTAAGGCGGACAACGGCGACACTTACTTGCTAGTAATGAAATAGGCAAAGGCAAAAAGTCATATGAATATTGCATTGAGCAAACAACAAAAACAGCAGCAGCAGCAACAACAACAACAACAATGCAAGTGCGCTGCATGTGAAATTGTGAATTGCATGTGTCGATTGATCTTTTGTTGTGCACACAGTCACACACATATTTGCAACATTTAGTTGCCGCTTCTTCCTCTTCTTCCTGCGTTTTTTCATAATGTTGCTGCTTGTGAATTGTAAATTAAAAATGCTGCATTAGCAATGCGACGCCACAGCGAGTTTAGCTAAGCAAGTCTGCCGATCAACGATCACCGATCGACGAAATGCGGATGATACTGGGAAAGAGAGACAGACGAGGGGCGTTGCTGATCAGCAAACGATCATGTTCAGCATGGAAAAAAATGTTACTTGACCATCATAAATGCAGTTGTTACAACAACAACAATACTAACAATGAAAATAGCGAGCGTGAGGGCTCATGCAATGGCAGTCCATGGTGGCAGCAACATTTATGGCAAACCTTAAACAACGGAAGGAAGGTTATGGCGCAGTCGCAGCGCTGTCGCTGACCACAAGCGTTATGTTGGCTGCGAGTGTTATTCGCATGGGTTTTATATTGAGGAAAAACAACTGGACTTTTTAATATTCAATGTTGCATGCAGCAACGGGCTTGGCGTGTGACTTCTCCACTTCGAATTGTTTTATTTCCTCATGATTTGGCAAATCTAGCGAAAGTGAGGAAGTGGCTGTAAAGGTAGAAGAATATATGAGTGATAGAAACAGATTCTTCAGTTTGTGTCATCTCTGCTTTTATAAATATATATTTCCGTAATAATTTTCGAATTTAAGTCACTTTTAAATACCTCATTTACAAAACCAATAATTTCCATTCCAATAACCACAAATATTTACGCTTTTCAACCACATTCCAGTGACCCTTAAAAACTCATCTGCACAAAGTAAATAAGCAAACATTTTACGCTCCTCTTAAGCGAGGCCAGAACTCGAAAAAGTAGAAAAAATTAAAAGAAATCAACAACAAAAACTTATTAAAACTATGTTAACAAACAAACAGTTGAAGCCGAAGAATCGCGGCAATGCACGAAGCTTGAGCGGCCACCAGTCAACCACGAGGCAGTCAAGGCAAGCCTCTAAGCAAAGTGCTCCCCCCTCTGCCACTCACAGAATACACCAGCACACAAATACTTGACAAATGCCACAAGGCAGGAAAAGCCAACAAGTGATGAGAAGATCAAAAACAAAAGCAACAACAACACAATATTAATGAGTAAACATATATTTGCCTCAACTGTCAACACAAACAAAGGTGTATTATTGATTTAACAGAAATCAATTTGAATATGTCAAGAAATTGCTGTGTTGTTGTTGTTGTTGCCACTTTGAGTGTACAACAACTAGACTTCAGCACTTCTAACTCAAAAATGCACTACGCTTTGACATTTCGAAGCTTTGTTTTCGTTATGATTCCTTTTTTGTTGCTATTGTTGCACGTTATTTCATTTCTAAGTTGCATGCCTCACCAAAAGCTATATTGATGTATTGCTGTGTGCAGCGCAAAAACCACAAATCGTAAAGTTTTGCGCTGGAAAAAAGGCGGCAAAGGTTTGTGATATTTTTGTTTTTGTTGTATTTTAAATAATTTATTTGTTTTTTTTTGTTTGCTTTTTCACGATTTTCCGCCGCCCGACCATAACAATTACACAAAAGCGCTGCTGCATAACGGTTAGTTTAAGTTCAAAATGCAACAACAACAACACTATTATGAGTCAGTTGAGTTGTTGATGAGGGAAGAAAAAGAGCAGCAGTGGAAGAGTGTGTCAGGATGAATGGCTGACTGATTGGTTGCAACATTGGTTGGCTACGTTCGCGCTTGTCGGCTGGTTGTTTGGCAACTTGGTGCCAGCTCAGCTCAGTCAGCTCAGGTGAGGAATGTGTCACTCAAACGTGAGAAAATCATAAATTAGAAACCAATGGAAAAGCAACAGCAACAAAATAAATAAGAGTTTAGAAAAAAAGACAAGTTAATGAAAATAATACAAAGCGAAATTGAATTGCAGCGTGCAGCAAGCTGGGGATCGTAAAACTGAGCTATAAAATATTAAAGAATACAATAAATTGTTTGCAAATTTTCATAAAATTGTTGTTGCTTGTTTAATATTTTTTTCGCTTTCACCACGTTGCAGACAAATGTCAATGAAAATATTTTCCAGACAAAACAACTTGCCACAAGCTTTAAGCTACGACTAATAAATGAATATTTCTACGCAGTGTATTGCAAGTGATGACCTCATTATGTGCGCTTATATTACTCACTTATTATTTGAATTAAAAGTAAATTTAACAAATTCATAGCGGTAACCCACTTTTAAGCCAAATAGGCAGGCGCATGCAGCATAGTATGGAGCGTTACAGTTACTTAAATAAATAGATCGTAACTTATGAACTTTATTACGCATGAAGTGCGTGAAAAAGTGGGTGAAAGAAAAACGGAAAATGTAAAATACAATGGTAAAAGGCAAATAAATTAAAAGCGCTGGCTTAAATTGCCATGAAATATTGGCCTTAACAAGCAGCAGACGCAGATAAAAATGTGCGCTTTGAATCTTTACTTTAAATGGAAGTAAAAAAGTGGTGGAAGGAAAATATTATTAAATATTCAGTGTTGGAAACAAAAAAAAAATCTTTAAAAAATATTACTTTTATTGTTTTCATTAAAAATTATATTTTTTAGTACAATTTATAAATTTTGATTTTTTTTTTTTATAAAAATTTTAAATTTATTTTTGTATTATTTCTTGTTGTATTATTAAATAATAAGTATTCACCATTTTTCATACATTTTTTTTATTATTTCTTTTGTTTACATTTGCTAAAAACACCAACGCAAGTGGAAAAACTCACAAGATGCAAGAAAAATAACAGCAACCAACAGTTGGTTGGTTGGACGACTTGCTTGAGTGCCTTTGAAAATGAGAAATAAGTAACAAAAAAGCCCGACTTAAACTTGGCTTGGGCACATAGCAGCACAAAAGTTATGAAAATAAAAGAAGAGAGGGAAATAATATAAAAATTATTGCAGAGCTCAAGTAATGTCTGCGTTACAGGTGGGCCAAGAAACACACACCACCAGCTCGTCTAACCGACAATGTGCAGCACATTTGATCGCATTACAGCCGCTCTAGTAACTAGCGGCATGCAACATAAATATTTATAACATGTGTGTGTGTGTATACAGCAACTTTCGTTATACAGGAAAAAATGTAGAAAAAAAATTTAAAATATAATAAAAAATAAACTTCAGGTGGGGGAACGCGCGCGTGCACTCAAGCGTCTTACATACTACAATCAGACAGTCAGTCAAGTTAAGCCAGCAGTCAGTCATTCTTGCAGTTAGTCGCGCTTACGCTTAAGATGACTGCATTACCGTTGCTGCGTTAATTTGCCACTTCGTCTCATGCAACTGCCACATACATACATACCACACTACTAATGCTGTTACCAAGTTAGCTTTACTGTTACGACTTTCTTCAACTACGACTTTATTGTGGCAGCCATTTTTTATTTCAATAAATTATAAAATATAAACATAATTTACAGTTATGCGCAACGAAGTTAAGTAAAGCAAAAGCAACGCTGCATTGTTGTTGTTGTTATTATAATTTTTTACACATTAAACAAAGGGTCCACACACAACAACAATAAACACTTGTATAATAAGCGTGTAAAAAACTGTTCCAAAGCGTAGCTGCAAGACAAAATTAAGGCAATACAATTAACAGCTAAGGCAGTCGAAATAATCATAAAACAAAAACGAGGAAAAATTATGAACTGTTAGTGCTGGCACATAAAAAGCAAAGCAACGGACACCCCCTTCCTTCGCGTTCTAGTGGCTTTGCTGACTGTTCTTGTCGGGTTAACTTAATTAAGACGAGTGACGTTCACCGCCTAGCAAAACAACAAACACACACATATAATAAATGTGTGGCAGAAATAGTTGAGGCAAAAAACGCGTTTGAATTAATTGTTCAAAGCTACAAACATACATACATATGTTGCATATAAAAATATACATACTATGTGGCAAATACAAGTGCCTTCATATACAAGTATATGTATATAAAACACGCCTGAGGTGTCGTCTAAACACCGGTTGTGCAAAGCTTCTTCACTTTTATTGTTTTTGTTTTTGCCACAATATATCTAATTTTGCTTTGCGGACCCTTCTTATTAGCGGCGTGTGCGCGAATTTCAGTGGCAGTCGGTCCCATTGTCAGTGGTATCTGGCAGATACTTAGTAACTTCCGTAAGTGCAACTTGTAGTATGAGTGATTAGTTTGCTGTGTAGTCGCGGCAATTAGTGCAAAACCGTTGAGAAACGAATGCAATGCCTTAGATTTCTTCTGTTTTAGCAAAGATTATTTATTGTTGGTGGAAATATTTGTCAAGTGAATGTTGATAAAAGTGTGATTGATAAAGGGGGAAAATAACGGTAATAATTTTAATAAAAAATTAAAAAATATTAATAAAAAAAAATTAAAAAATATTAATAAAAAAAAATTAAAAAATATTAATAAAAAAAAATTAAAAAAATGAATAAAAAATAATAATAAAAAACTATTTAAAAAATTAAAAAAAGATTGTTATTTTATTTTTATTTGTATTTTTTATTTCTATTTTTATTTTATTCAACAATTAATTTAACCACATTTTTATTATTAAATTAAATTAATTTTTTTTTAATATGTATCTACCGTTATCTCAAAACCAAAATGTATGTTGCACTATGTTTGCGTACACTAGACTCGCACGCTGTGAATGAAAAGCGAAGAGCATTCTAGTTTTTCTCTTAAAAAGAATAAATCATTAATGTCTTCAGCGTTACTGTCTCAAGACATTGAAAGCAAGCTACTAATGGCATGATTGCTTGGAATTAGCGCAGCATGTTGTCATGCCAATCGTACGGCAGGAGGTTGACCATATAAGAATATTAAATAAATTATTGAAGAGAAAATTAATAAGCATGTGAAAGAATGAAGATTATTTCGATAAAGAAAATAATGAAATGAAAAATAAACAATTTATGTAAAAAGAAAGAAAAAAAGTATAAAAAATACAACCTTTTTTAATTAAATTTTCTTTAATATTATTATTACCAACATTTTTGTAAACTATTTTAAGCACAAAAATGTGTTAAAGTATGCAACTGAAGCCAAGAGGAGAGACACAAAAATTTTATTGTTGAAAATCGACTTGAAGGTGCACTTAAAAATAGCAACATCAACACGCTGAAGCCAGTCAACATTGCATATGCATGTTGTAAATATTTTTCAGCTGCTCACAAGACCGCAGGAGATGCATTTAGCAGCAAAGGCAAAGGACAGCGCCAAAGCAACAAGCGAAAACAGCCGCTGGGAGGGAGAGTGAACTTAATAAAAAGTGAAAAAAACTAAAACAACAAAAGTAAGTACTAGTTGTAAAGCACGCAAAGAAATTAAATTGCTGCAAGACGCTGATATTCGACTAAATTAATTTCAGCTGAGCAAAATTAGCCACACACAAAAAATCAACGGCAATAAAAAAATGGGCACAGCAGATGATAATCATGTTGATGATCCTACTACACGCAGCAGAGCATACGAGGGCATACTAAACTCCACAGGAGCACGGTGAGCAGCAGCGCCCAAACAACCAACATATGTTTTTCGCCACGACAACCAGCAGTTGTCAGAGACGGTGGACGGTAGGAAAAAATATAAAAAAAATTTTGTAATTTTAGCAGCGCTTTGCAGAGAAAAAATGTGCAAAGCAAAAAATGCGTGCAAAAGCAGGAATGCAAAAGGAAAAAATTTGCAATTTTTTTGAAACGCAACTGGTGAAGGGTTAAGGGCGGGCAGTAAGCAGCGCTTTCTGCAAGCAAAGGTGCCATTCCAAAGGCAAATTGCTGGTGGTGGAAATATTGCTGGATGCTGCCTGTTTTGTTTTCCATACGCTTGCTTATTATTAAACAAAATTTTCCCTTCTTAGCACGCTAGCGGCACATTGACCTACGCTGTGTGCCACCGTAACGGCTTTGTGACGAGCTGCCTGCACTGCTTCTTGGTTAGTTGATCGCAACAACAGCGCGCCGGCGACAAGTTGACAGCCACAAGCAGGCATTCAGACAGGCAGACCGACACACCATTGTGCGACGAAGCACCGAGCAAGTGAGTTAGTCACTTTAGGCATGACAGATGTTTCTTCAAAACTCATGCTCAACTAAAAAATATTTTATAAATAAAATTGCAAGTGATAGGCTGCCGTTATGTTAGTACTGTAACTAAAATTCATAAAACAAAATTATGCTTTTACTCAAAAGCAAGTCCAAATTTTTTAATTCAGTAATTAAATAAAATTCTAACATATGCATGTCCAAAAATATATTATTATATTCAATACCATGCATCAAGGTCAATTGTTGTTAGGGGTTGTAGTCAAATTGATTTCTAACTCTTCTGCGTTGCAGCGTTTATAAAATATTGAGCCCTTCACAAAAATTTCTATCAGCTATCAAATTACGCTGGCAAACACATTTGTTTGTACTTCCATTAAAATATAATTTTATATTTAATTTTTGGAACATGTGTGCTTAAGTGCACTTAAGGCCTGTTCACAAAATGAATGAATGCAAAACAGTGTTTGCAAGAAAATATTAAAAAAAAAAACTGAAATTTTATTAAAATATTAAGTCACAAAATTTCATAACTGCATAAATCCACACATTTTTTATTTTTCCTTTAAGGAAATACTTTTTTATTCCCAGTACACCTCGAGCAAACGTTCAGCGTTGCTCAACACTTACCTCATTGACGATGACAAAGAGCGTTAGGATTGTCGCTGATATCAGTTTTATCCAATTCATTTTGATATATATTTGTGTTCGCCGTTAATCCTTGTAAATATATAATCCAATTGCGTTTGTAAATTGTCTCCAATTGCAGCTGGTATGCTGTCCGTATACTTTCGATGCAATGTGTATGTTATTATTTTATATAAATATCCTTTAATATGGCATAAAATATTCACACACTTGGCTTATTTGTGCCTGTATTTGCCAAACATCAGCAAAGGAACAGTGTGTAGCACAAAAGCAATTAGCCGTAAATTCTTAGCGCACACTTTTTCGTAGTTTTTGGTTTTGCATAAAAAATATGTTTTTAATGATTTAATATAAAATGTATTTAGCAGCTAAATTTGTTGAGTTTTTTATGAAACACTTAATTAACTGTTAGCTCAGCATGGCTATGCGCTTGTGAACTGTTGCAGTGTAATTAGAAAAGCTTATTTCTAATTATTTTTTCTTTTAATTATTCAACTGCTCGCATGCTTAATGTGTTTATTTGCTGCTGCTGCTATTCAAATCGGTATGCACTTTACTTCTTCTTTTCTTTTGCACTATTTACGTTTGTTCATTGTTTCGCTTAGAAAGTTCTTTTCTTTTTTTATTAAATTTCAGCTTTTACGCTTTTTTACAAAAAATAACGTTATTTCTGCTAATCAGCTTTTGAGTTGCGTGGGCGACAGCACGTGAACTTTTGACATTTCCGCGCTGCGCAGTTGGCTTGCGTGCGTTTTCAGCCGCGTCGTCGACGTTGGCCGTGTAATGCAAAGTAACGGTACACTTGCGTTTCGCAGCAAAATATGCTTTTGTGAAAAAAAATCGTTTAACGCACGTTTGCTTTTTTCTTTAAGAAAATGTTGTTCTTTTATGCGCCAAAGCTTTTGCACCACTTTAATTAAAAGTTTTTTAGCATTTAAGTTGATTCCGCGTCACCACGCTTTTTTCACTAGCATGTAAGTCCGTATGAATTCCGAATTCCGACAAACAAATTCGCAGCACAAAAAGCACATGGAATGATTCTGATCAATTGGACTTTTAATTTATAAGCCAACTTCTTTAATGCAGAACTACTTCTGTCTTCTTCAGCAAATGCACTTATAACACTTTGAATTTTCTCAATAAATGCACGCCAACTATTTTGTTGAATGATTTCAAATTTTCAAATATTTCGCTTAATTATTATTTGCTAATTGCTACTTTGAGCGCGCACTGCACTATCGCGTACAAAATCCGCAAATATTCTTGTGTTTATCGTGTTGGGTTTGTACGTCGTCTTCAAACACTTCTTTATTTTATTTCAATTTTCTTTACTTCTTTTTTAGAACTCTAGCAGCAGAGTTATAAAAATCTTGTTGTTATTTGTGTGTTTGCTTCAGGTTTGTTAGCGTTGTGCGATGCGCAGAACCCGACGATGTTCACCACGCAAACTTCAATTCAAAACTGCCGCTACGCTACGTCGCCAAGTTGCTGCCGCCCGCAAAACTTCAACAACGCCGCGAGCAAAACAACCAACTGCATTCTCTGCTCTCTGTGGCGTCGCACCTTTAGCGCTGTGTGTGCGTACGGTTCGGCATATGCCGGCATGTCAGCCTGTTGCTCTGCTCGCACTTATAGGTGCAATGGCAGCTGCTCCGTCGACAGATGTTTTTCGTTGTTTGCTTTATGCAATGCATTCGCTGTTATTGTTGTTGCAACGGCAATATTTGCCTGCATGCATTTGCTCTTTGGCTTTGTTGAGCGCACGGCAGAGTGTTGAGAGCGCGTGGTGTGAGCAAAATTGGTGGTTTATTCTCTGCTGTTGCTCTCAAAAAGTGTTTACGTTTTGTTCTATGTAAAAGGTAGTAGGTTTAGTAGTAGATATTCGACATAAGTGTGTGTGTGTGTAGTGGTTGCACGTTTTTGATGATGCGTTTTCTTCTAATTTGTTGTTGTAGCGCTTATGCATTTTCGTTGAAATAGTCGCTTTTCATCAGTTTTCATTGAGTTGAGTAGATATGCCAGCGGCGTAGGAAACATATTCGTTGCTCATTAGAAGGGCAAGCATGGAGTGGCTCCCAAACTGTTGTTGGTAGTGGGAAAATTGCGTATGCTTGTTGATTGATCGTTAGGATGAGTGTAAATGTAAAGTTAGATAAACATTTTTTAGTAAAACGATTTTTTCATACAATCGTTATCTTTCTCTTGGGCTCTGTAGAAATTCAATCCATTTAGAAAGTTTACTCGTTCATTCATTACAAATAACTCCAAATGGGTAACTTTATAGCGAAAACACTTTAAGGACAGTTCTTTCAGTTACGCCTTCAATTGCCTCATGAAACTGGTTAAACTCGGGGTTTCAGAGCAAAACCGATTTCACTAGCATCGATCTTCAAACAATAAATAACAATAAAGGACCCTTTCGATGACCTACTCTTACTTATCCTTATCACTGGAAACAGTTATTGTTTTCTGTTAGGAAGTTTTTTTATACAATTACGTGATTTCTCTAAAGCTATAGTTGTTTATTATAATATATTCAAAACGTTTCTTAGACTGTATTATGATATTGTAGTTTTTCGAACAAGTTTAGTAAACATGTAAATGTGTTTTAGAATGAGTTGAGTCATTTGTTGTTAGTATGAGATTATGAAAAAATTGAGTTGTAACCGAGTAAAAATTACTCAGAAAAACATCAATATACTTTTAGTTCTACGGTTTTTTCATATTTGTTAAGATAATTTTTTGGTTACTAGTTTTCGATTTGTACCCAAACATTTGGAATAATAACAATACTGTTGTCAATAAAATCTCACTGGATCACGGCAGATCATCTAATCAGTTCTGATATTATGTATTCCTTCATCTCAGTAATAATTTATTAGTAGAGCTAGATCGTTTTATATTTGAAATCCATTTCCCCATCAGTACGAATCATTAAAACATTGTTTATGATGAAAGCACACAATTCAGTATCAATAAAGTAATTATAAAACTAAAAGCTGGAAAAGGGTTCTCAACCAATATTCTACCAGTAAAAAAGTAAAAAATTAAGATAGCAAACCTGTCCCGCATATAATGGACGAAGAAATACTAATTCAGAGTATAAAGAACACAATAAAGGAAGTGTTCCAGTGTAAAGGATATACATAAAGGTAAGTAAATATATAAGTAAGTAAGTCTATATTTCAAAGCAACGAGAACAATACTTTATGCAGCATTTCATCGCTCGTTGAGAAGGGTTAAATGGATAGAATTGGTTGCGCGCGCAAATATTTTGAATGAAATGAATTTTATGAATGAGCTTTGCGGCAACTTGCTCATAATTGTTGTGCGAGTTGTATAAAAAGCCGAATTTTGGCGGCAAACTTATTGCCTTGGCTTTACAAAAGCGCATAAATTCCAGGAATTTACTGGGTGAAGAATGTAAAGACGAAAATAAAATGAATGAAATTAGTTATAAAATCCGGTTTTTAATGGCTAATAAAGGGTGATTTTTTAAGAGCTTGATAACTTTTTTAAAAAAAAAAACGCATAAAATTTGCAAAATCTCATCGGTTCTTTATTTGAAACGTTAGATTGGTTCATGACATTTACTTTTTGAAGATAATTTCATTTAAATGTTGACCGCGGCTGCGTCTTAGGTGGTCCATTCGGAAAGTCCAATTTTGGGCAACTTTTTCGAGCATTTCGGCCGGAATAGCCCGAATTTCTTCGGAAATGTTGTCTTCCAAAGCTGGAATAGTTGCTGGCTTATTTCTGTAGACTTTAGACTTGACGTAGCCCCACAAAAAATAGTCTAAAGGCGTTAAATCGCATGATCTTGGTGGCCAACTTACGGGTCCATTTCTTGAGATGAATTGTTCTCCGAAGTTTTCCCTCAAAATGGCCATAGAATCGCGAGCTGTGTGGCATGTAGCGCCATCTTGTTGAAACCACATGTCAACCAAGTTCAGTTCTTCCATTTTTGGCAACAAAAAGTTTGTTAGCATCGAACGATAGCGATCGCCATTCACCGTAACGTTGCGTCCAACAGCATCTTTGAAAAAATACGGTCCAATGATTCCACCAGCGTACAAACCACACCAAACAGTGCATTTTTCGGGATGCATGGGCAGTTCTTGAACGGCTTCTGGTTGCTCTTCACCCCAAATGCGGCAATTTTGCTTATTTACGTAGCCATTCAACCAGAAATGAGCCTCATCGCTGAACAAAATTTGTCGATAAACACATTTCGAACCGAACACTGATTTTGGTAATAAAATTCAATGATTTGCAAGCGTTGCTCGTTAGTAAGTCTATTCATGATGAAATGTCAAAGCATACTGAGCATCTTTCTCTTTGACACCATGTCTGAAATCCCACGTGATCTGTCAAATACTAATGCATGAAAATCCTAACCTCAAAAAAATCACCCGTTATAAGTTTACGAAAAATAATTTCATATTTTAAATAAATTTACAGCACTTGGATTGCTTTGCTTCCTGCTAAATATCCTTATTTGCGGTTCACATCGTCCTTGTTGAGGAGAGCAGTCGAAAAAATGTGTACAAACTGTATGTAAGTATGTATATTTGATATATGTACGCACGTACATATTTGTTTTAATGTAGAAAAACCTGCAACGGAAATTTTGTGCCAACAGCACACACATTTAAACGCACAGACGAACAAGCAAATTACCTGCTGCTGCGGCATAATAAGGATGAGCAACAACAACGTTAAAAAACGAACACTGCGTATACAAAACAACTGTACACATCGACATATTATATATACGTATGCGTGCATACAAGTAGTGAACTTGTCCTAAGCGAACGACCGGAAGTACCGGTCCGTTTGGCAATGTGAGTAAGGACACAGCACAAGGTGCAAGTAAGGATGTACAGCCGAGCGAGAGAGAGAGAGTAAGAGCGCACAATCTCTATGCTAGGGTATACAAGCGCACGATTTCCAGTTTATGCAAAGCAGTGATGGATTGCGCGTACCGCTGCTTCCTCGTTAACCAGAAATGCGATAAGGATGTGTCGTTTAAGGATAACTACATAAGTGCGACGCTTACGCCGTAGCTGCACTCATACATATATTTTCAGGGAATTATTGCATAAGCACTTTGTTGCCTGTGCTGTTGCGTATGTGTGGGCGAGTTTCTCTCGAATTTTTCGCTTTACGCCTGCGCAGCTTCGCCACAGTTATGATTGGAAGCAGTGCTGCGCTGTTTCAGCGGAACTGCTGTGAAAACGGAAGTTAAAATTCATGCAATACAATTGAATTGTTGCTTGGGAAGATTTCCACGAAATTCCCACGCGTTAAAAGGTGTACGCTTCCGGTCCACCAACTTCGAATTGGAGATGTGAGAGATTTCTTCGAATATTCTCGAATGAAACAAGGATTCAAGTAAGGAAAGACAGCATTCGGTTGGGGATTAGATTATTCCTATTTCCAAATGCATATTGTATGCCTGAAAGTTCGTAGGGATGTTTAAGACAAACTGTTGAGAAGTTGGCATTGAGCAGAGCTTATAATATAGCTCGAATACAGAGCTTTACTCTTTAAATATAGTGATTGGCAAATATATGAGATGTTTTAGAGACCCAGTAGAATCCATGATATGTCTTCGGTGATTTCCATCCTTCAAAACGTTCTTCTTTTCAGTTTCGAAATAGTTCATTAGATTTTTGGGTTATGTTTCATATTTATTTCGGTTGGCGCTTTCAAAACGATGAAGCAGTGTTTTTATAATATCCGTTAGGATCTCTAAAATGGTAATATTAAATGCGGATTCTTTGTAACCTGAGGAATAGTTCTTTTTTCACAAATCGGTGAGGGTTAAGTTTAGTGGTTGTCCTTTTTGGGAGGTGCATTGAGAAACCAACGGGACTGAAATCCTCCGACATTATTATGTTCTCTCTGAACCACCATGTGCACTTAATAATTGAAAAAGTTTTGAAAGTCCAAATTCCGGCACATCGTCACCGATAGTTGAGATTATTTTCCTATACAAAGCCTTACATGTGCATAGAATATGTGCTCTAGTCTATTTTTCTTCTATATCTTCTCGGATTCAACAGTAATTACTGCAAGGTATCCCCAGTCTGCTGGCGTGTCTCCCAATCAGAGAGTGACCGCTGCTAGTGTTCTTATGTCATTCCTTTTAAGAGCTTTTTTTGATCTATCTACAACATGTTTCTCGATTAAATATCTGCAAGTAGCCAGAGGCATATATGTAAATATATGTATGTGTATGTGATTGGCGTTGAAACCGTTTAGCCGGTTATAGCTGAATCGATGATAGCGCGCCACTCCTCTCTTTCCCTAGCAGTTCGGCGCCAGTTGAAGTTCCCAAGTGTAACCAGGTCACTCTCCTCCTGGTCCCTCCAACGAAGTGAAGGCCTTCCACTTCCTCGGCTTCCTCCAGCGGGTACTGCATCGAACACTTTCAGAGCTGGAGTGTTTTCGTCCATTCGGACAACATGATCTAGCCAGCATAGCCGCTGTCTTTTTATTCGCTGAACTATATGGATGTCGTCGTATAACTCGTACAGCTCATCGTTCCATCGTCTGCGGTATTCGCCGTTGCCAATGATCTGAGGACCATAAATCTTTCGCAAAATTTTCCGCTCGAAAACTCCTAGCGTCGTCTCATCTGATGTTGACATCGTCCAAGCTTCTGCACCATAAAGCAGGACGGGAATGATAAGCGACTTGTAGAGTTTGATTTTGGTTCGTCGAGAGAGGACTTTACTTTTCAATTGCTTACTTAGTCCAAAGTAGCACCTGTTGGCAAAAATGATTCTGCGCTGGATTTCGAGGCTGACATTATTATCGGTGTTGATACTGGTGCCTAGGTATACGAAATTATCTACGACTTCAATGTTAAGACTGTTAAGTGTGAGCCAAGACGCGAATGCGCTGACTGTTTGTTTGATGACAGTAGTTATTTCGTCTTGTCCTCATTCACCTCCTGACCCACTCGCTTCGCTTCCTTATCCAGGCGGGAAAAAGCAGATCTAACGGCGTGGTTGTTGGTTCCGATGATATCAATATCATCGGCGTACGCCAGCAGCTGTACACTCTTATAGAAGATTGTACCTTCTCTATTTAGCTCTGTTAAAGAAGTCACACGATAGTGTGTAACCTTGTCTGAAACCTCGTTTGGTATCGAATGGCTCGGAGAGGTCCTTCCCAATCATGACGGAGCTTTTGGTGTTGCTCAACGTCAACTAGTTTTGCGGGGATACCAAATTCAGACATCGCGGCATAGAGGCAACTCCTTTTCGTGCTGTCGAAAGCAGCTTTAAAAACGACAAAAAGGTGGTGTGTGTCGATTATCTTTTCGCGGGACTTCTCCAAGATTTGGCGAATGGTAAGGCACTGATAAGGTCCAATCAGATTGTGGGGTCTCCCTTTCTATGGATTGGGCAGAACACACTGAGATTCCAATCGCAGGGCATGCATATATATACTCCCTCTTTATTAACATCCAACTGTAAAGTGGTGCACAGTCTGGTTAGTTCATCTGCTTCTGAAATATGTGTTAGTGCCACTAATAACAGCAGAAATTTTTTAATATATTCGATAAGTTCCTAAGATAATTTATTGATTTTAAAGACCCTCGGCTATTTCTTGTTATTAACACTCTTTTCGGCAAAGCGAGAAGGCTTTATATAATTTCAGACAAATTTAATGCGATATCTGAGAATCTTTGGCGATGTTACTGTTAGTCCAAGGACTATATATATACATATACATATAGATTAACCAAAAATAAATATACATATGTACTTAGAGAATAATAAATACGTTTTGAATGAATCTCTTGTATACGCCTCCTTGAGAAATTTGTTTTGTAGCGCCCTTTTGTGTGCCATGTGCACATAAAATCTAATCAAGAGAATCTCGAAATCAAATATCAATAAAATGTTACGACCTGCACCTGATCAACTTCCGGAAATCAGTTAGCTGGACGCGCGAAACCTGAAATCTACAAATGAGCAACAAAACGAGTAAGTATATTTGGCAAACAAAAACAAAACAGAGCGCTATTTTTGGGGATGAAGTAGATCCACGGCGATTAAGAGCAACCCCAAGACAGGTAAGTGCTTGAGAAAGGTGCTGAAAGAATAAAAACTAAATAAATAATTTTGCGTTTCCGCCAGAGATGTGAGAAAAACAATCAAAGCCACGCACACAAACGGGCTCTTATGTAATAAAACAACTGTTGATATAATTTAATAGTCGAAACGGGGAGGAGTAAAGTGCAAAAAAAGTGTAGAGAACAACCAAACTGCCGCTGATCCACAAAGTCCTTTTCGCAATTGTTGCGACAGGATAACGTTGCAAGTGTATTGCGGCATATGTTGCGCGAAAGGCGGATAGCGAATCACTGTGAGAACTTGCAGAAATGTTTGGAAGATAAAAATGCGGATTAAATAAAGAAAAAAGAATCTTTGGAGTTGCCAAAAATAACATTTGTTTGCTGCTTAATATTTCCCTTACCAAATTGAAACTGGCACACAAACAACTTGTCACTTTGCTACTTGAGTATTCTGGAAAGTCCAAAGATTCGCAGCTGCCATCTTTGTTACTTTGCATGAGAAACACGGCGAAATCTTCGGAATCATTGCAGTAAATAAAGAATACTTTAATTGTTTTTACGACTGTTGCATGTTGCAAGCCAGAAAAAAAACACCAAGGAACTACTCATGCAACAATCCGACACGTCTTCTTCGTACTGTTAAGTGTTTTGCGAAAATCCTTAGACTACTCAATTCACCTGCAGAATTTCCCAAGCAATGATTTCCTTGTTTCTTCGACTTCCCACACAAATATTCTCACGCACTCATGACAGTTGGTCCTTCCAAATTGTGCACCGCTATGATTTCACTGCATTTTGTGTGCACAGGGATGCCTCGCATACACTATTTATCCTTGAGTGTGTTATTTGAAATCGACACATTTGCATCCTGTGCCATTGTACGTTTCCTTTGCTTCCTTATTTTCCTTATTGATGTGCTCATTCGTTTGAGGGTGTTCTTCTAGAAATCCACATGTCTGTCTGATTTGTGTTTTGGCTGTGGGAAAAAAGGATTTTCTCTCAACAGTTGCATCGCTAACCCCATATATACATACATATAGAATGCATGAGCAAGGATAACGAAGTGTTTCCATGGGAAAAATCTATGTCAAACACCTGCAGTCATGTAAAACTGTTGCCACTAACATTTGGAGTATGAATTGCATTAAATGTAATATTTATGTGTCTTTGGATGGTGATAAGCGAAGTGCTCACACGGATTCAAGTATCTTTTGCCACTAGAAGGCACTCATCAACTTTACATGACATGATTTTCAGAGAAGTATTTGTATAAGTGTGGAGAGAGGAAATAAGAATACAGCTATATCCTATAAACGTTTGTGGAACTTTCGTATTAGTAGCTTGATTCCAAACTCAGGAAACAGACAAATCCCGATAGGGCACTGTAACTGGACTTGATCCAAGAAGGACACACCCCAGCCGTAGGTATTCAGTGGATCTTTAAACCCAATATGTCGCTGAAGCTTCACTAAAGCTCCTTCAGTTCAAATACCCACAGAAGTTGGATGTCGCAGTTCGATAAAGAATTGTTGGCTGAGATCCAGTTTGAATAAAGCTTTGTAATTGTATATGTATATTTATATCCTCGGACTATCTCTATGTTCCTATGTCTCATCTGAAAAGCTATCTTAGAACCGTTAGATACTGAAGAGATCCAGGTGATGAGGATCCTCTGTTGGTTTCATTGATTCGAAAATGAAGAAACTCCACCATCCAAGTATCGAGTAGTGTTTAAAATAACTTGGTTCTCTCTAGGTTGGATAAATAATCTATGCTTCATGTAACATCAATTAGGCTCTCTCTATTTTCGGCTCCTAATTTATTATACGAGAAGATTTTCTGTTAGTCCACGAACTACTCTAGATGCTGAATATATATGTATATCAACAATTATAGTTTGCGCCGAGACTTTTGGCCTGTTGTGCCCGTTTTCACAGTAACAATTCAATCTTGCTTGTCGACCGTGTAAAATGGTATCCTACTGTGAAGAAGGACTCAATGGGCCTAACTGTCACTGTTGAACGAGATAGGTCGCCTGTCAGATCACTTCTAGATATACCTCAGATCATTGGGCCTTCATGTAAAGCACATGATCGAAGTCAACTATATAGTCATACTGGTACATTTGGGTCGGCTCAACATAAACCGAGACCACTCCGCTATAGAAGCTGTATATTCGTCTTATTTACAAATCTTTCGAGCATACTTCTGTACAAAACCATCGTCTCAATCATCGCGGAAATTGCTTGCTAATTTAGCTTAATATTCTTTTAATCAAACGCATACAATTCGAAGAAATACGTCTTACGACAGGTTCTGTGGCAAGTAAACACGTAGAAACAGCAAATCCACAGGCATGGCATCAAAATGCCTTGGCGGCTGCGTTTTTACCCAAACAACAACTCTTCGTCCGTCTTCTGCACACTCATCGGCAGTGCGTTGTCGCTCGTTTGCGCGTACATGACCCCAATATCTTTTATCAACAATTCGTGCAATACCCTGCCCCAAAACTCTGCGCACAGCTTGTTCATGCAGTGGGTATGTATGTGAGTATGTGGCCACGATGTTGGCTGAGGCTGGCCACCATAGCACACACACTTTTGACCAGTTCAAAGCATTATTGCCTTCTTACCTGCTTGAATGCTGTTTTCTGGGACTTTTGTGCGAAGTTTTTGTTGCTTTTAATTTTCGTCCAGCAAGTGAAGCCCCATCAGCGACGCACAGACTATGGCAACGTCTACCAACACGCAGTCTCTACTTTGACCGCACTTGACTTCACTTCGTAGGGCTGCGCATGCGCCTATATTTGGATTTTGGCAACGAAACGGGTTTACCATTACGTTCTCTTTCTTTTTTGTTGGTTTTGATCTGATCGGATCTTGGGCGGTCGGGGTAGGATCTGCGTGTTGCAATCATTTGCGGCATGATGTATGTTGCGCTTTCGATTTGGAGCAGCAGGACATCTGTCCCACTTGCCACCGCGTGCACGTCTCGCAGCGGCTCTTCGTCCACTTCGTCAATCTCTCATCCCCAAATTCGCGTTACTCATGCGTTTCGTGCGTGCGTGCATTGCTTAAACCTGGCTTTTTTCGTTAAAGCTGCTTTACAGGTGCTTTTTTGCAGCCTTCAAGCAGTGGTTTGTGTTGTTGTTGGCTTTTTGAAGTGGAAAGTGTACGCGCAGCGGCTGTCGACTGTCGTTGGCTGCCGTTTGCTTTTGCTCCACAGCCTCGAGCTTCTCGGTCGAGTCAGCCTTTGTATTTTTATGTGTGATCACCTGTATGAATATGCATATGTTAATACGTATGTATGTATGTCTGTTCGTTTGCTGGCATGCAGAATGCATTCCCATGCTAGCATCCATATGCAAGCGGTCTTCTTGCTCTTTTTTCCTCTTTGTTATTAACAATTTTTCAACAATTTTAAAATTTATGGCGTTAAACGGTGCATGATGGATCACTGGAAAAGGGCAATAAGTTACGCTTCGCGGTACTAAAGTAGCAACTCGCATACGGTGAGTGCCCAGCTACGCGGGGAGGCAAGGGAGAACACTGCACACATAAACACAGTTGTTATTTTGCATAAGAATTCATCGCGCTTGCATTTGCTTAGTGCACTTTATTGCTTTTCAGTTTTTAAAATTTAATTTTCTGCCAAAAATTTATGCCCGCCACTTATGCGGCAGCGTTCGATAAGGTAGTAAATTTAACAATTTTAATATTTGCTACTAAACGTTTTGAAAAATACAATTAAATTATTTACTTAAAGCGATAAATGGTGTGGCTTTTATTGCTTCACAATATTGTAATTATGTGTATCACTGAACTATATGGTCGTCCTGGAAGGTGCTTTGAGACTTCCAAGAAGTTACTTGAGAAATAATACTTATATTGCACGAACAAATTGCTTGTTTTATACCGCTTGTTGATAGTTGAAGAAAAGTCAATATTTCAATTCTGTTAACCTGAATATATACATATGTAGAACAGAACTCTTTATGATAATCATAACTAATCTGACTCCTTATGTTAAAGATTTGATAATACTGATATGAAGAATGCTCTTTCTGGAATGCTTCGAGAATTGAGTCTTTCACCTCGAGATTGATAAGTCTATACTACAAGATAATATGTGGCTTCAAATTCTGCCCGAAGTTAGATATATATAATAGAAAAAATAGATGCCGTCTTTCGGCGAACAATGTCAAAATCGTGTTATAAGACTAGTTATATACTTAGAACTAGTTACGGCACGTGATCGATTTTATCTACTTAGAAGCACGGATCCAACTTCATAGAGATAACTTCTTTCTGTATAATTTAGATGGTTATCAAAGAAAGCTAATGAGAAATATTGTAAAACCTCAACCATTTCAATCGAAGATTTCAGAGTTGAATCTAGCTTTCAGTTGAGATAGAATATTTGAAACATTTTATGATGATCCATTGTCGTAGATAATGATAAAGGAATGTCCAACTTAATCCAGCGTGAGAGCGTCTCAAAATTGGTAAATCAGACAACTTCCACGCCCACAAAATAGCGATAATCGAAAACTTATAAAGGGCTATACATTATAATCTGGTATGAAGGATTGCACTAAGAAGGGTGAAATTGGTCGTGCTCCCGCCCCCTACAAAGCTTTTTGTACATATCTCGTAAACTACTAAAGCTATATTAACCAAAGATTGTACAGCGGGTGCAGCTCAAAATTCTATACAAAATTTTAAATGGGTGTTACTCCACCAATTTCAACAAAAATTGGCTCGGACCATTTCCTTGACATCCTTGACAGAGTGGGTGCTGACTTAAATGTGAGTATTTGATGACAACATATCTGATGGAGTCTATGGTGGGAAAGGTAGCAGTTTTCTTATAAAGCTAGTAAGGATATATTCATACACTCTTGTCACGTTAGGAATCAAAGCTCGTGACTAAGTCCACTCTGTTCTTACCGGAATATCGAATGACAAATCGAGTTAAGCTAAGGCGGAGGTGGTATGAGACCACATTATCAAGAGTTAATATAAAATCAAAAGTTCAAAATATAATCCCTAAAACTGAGAGTGCTTCTAAGAGGTCATAATTTTGTTTAATTTTTTTTTCGTCAGCAGCGAAAAAGAAAACTTAATCGTATCCAATAAAAATAAATAAAAAGTATGTAACTTAACATCTGCACTGAAGACTACTAACTGTTTCGACGACAGCACCAACTTAACACCCAAAAATTTAAATTCGTAAAAAAAAACAACCAGCAGCAGTGTCATTACACCAACATAGCAACAGATAAAAGCCGTGACAACAATGTTGCGGACCCACTGATCCAACACCTCCTCATATGGCCCGCATATGCTCCCATGCCAATACACCTGACAGATGCACACACACACACACACATATCATTACATGCACACTCAATGTGGGTACTTGCTCCCTGGTGTTATGCGGGGCGGGTGTACGCTGTCGTCGCCACGCGCCTAAAATTTCACCAAAAAAGCCACACAAGTCACTGTGAGTAAAAAATGAGCAAAAAGCATAAGCAAACAACAGGCAACAGCAATAAAAAACAACAACAATAACAACGATAATGCTAGTTTCGAAGATAACAACATTTGTAGCTGGAAATTGTCACTGTTGGCCAAGGCGTTGAAGAAATGCTGAAATTTTGCCGAAAAAATGTGGCTAGAGTCGGAGACCAACTGCGTGCCACACACCTATATGAGTACATACATACATACACATTCGGTCAAGCTTGGCTTACAATCTTGCAAAGTGCATTGGCTTCCACTTGCAGCAGCTAGCAGCTTGGCGACTTTATAAATATATGAACTGTGTATTTTTCTTCAGGTGAAATTTACTGTCTGCGCTTCTTCCTCTTCTTTCGACGCCTTCTTTTTGCAAAGTTTACTTTGTTGTTGTTATTTCGGCTAACTTAGTAAACAACTGTAAAATTACATTGAAGAAACTATACTGATACTAGTTTCAGCGTTAATATAAAGGGAATATAGCAAGAAAATCGAATTTGCCGAGTTACTCTTCATATTAATGGTGTATGTCTCAATCAATCAAACAAATTGAACCTATTCAATTATGCGGTCTCCAAACAACTTATAGATGTGTTAGGCTTACTATACGAAGGAAAAATACCGGTCCTGGTGGTCTAAATCTGATTGAACTCTTTTGAACCACTAATTGCTTTTGAAACTCGGTCTCAAGCCCTAGACCAAACAAGTGATACCCACTTCATTCATCTTCGGCGGCCGATAAGTAAGATATTTTCCGATCTTTTTAAGCACTTCAATGTAGTTGTAAACTTTTAAACTATGAGATAGCCAGAGATCCAGATCATCTCACATCAATATTATACCAAGAACCGAAGAAAAAGGTTACAGGTTAATTGTAGCAAATTAAGGTGGTCCGACTATCTTCAAATAGTCAAGCTATCGAAGTTTAATCAGACCAAATTACCATTGCATACTCGAGAGGCATCAGTTTTTAAAATTAGCCATCCTGGAATGTACAAACTGTTGATCTGCTTTAGACAGAAGTTTGCAACTTTTGGTGCCAAAGTTATCTCAGTAATGATTTGTAGAATCGAACAGAAGTAATGGAGACGAGTCTAAGAAATAAATTTGTATTTCTCCGAGTAATGGTAAAATTGGAATTTTTTAAGAAAATACTGTTTATTGACTTTTATCGTAACTCATTACTTCCCTGATCTGATGATAGAACTTCAGTCAGAAAATTTCTCAATCTTGTGATTTTTAGGTATGAAGAAGAAGAAGTACAAACTTGCAAGCAGAAAAATAATAATCCCCAAGTTCCAGATATTGTGTAATAGATATAGGCTTTCCACTCAGCTGTGCAAATATGTGTCCGACCGAAAATAACTGTAAATTTGGATTGCTATGTATGGTGCGCGCTTCAGGAGCAGACAAGTCATTCCATAAAATTTCCTAGTAAAAACCATACAATTTATTTATAATTTTTTGCTTTTTTATAGAAAGTATAAATGATCAATTACAACAAAAAACTACCTCTAATGCTGCGATTAAGACGACAAAGCGCTTAGCCGATAAATAAATAGTGATTTACTCGTAACTAATTTCGATTTTACTGCCTCTTTTCAGCAATCCTTTTATTGAAGAGTGTCAATAAAAATAAAAATGCCGTCGAGATTTAATTGCTGCGGAATTCATTGAATTTTGAAGGGGTAGCAAATCCTGGCGGTGAAAATTTGCAAAATTATTTCTGTCTTTGTAAAGGAAATAAATAAACCGAGTCGGTATTGCAATAATCGTTTTTTTTAATAGAAAAGAAGCGTTAAACAACTTTCAAAAAATATTGCGGAAGAGTTTTTTGCAGATGTTTATTTAATCGACAATAAATGCTATAAAGAGTGAATTAAACTTGTGTTATGTAATAAATTATTTATTGTTTAATTTTATTAATTTGAATTGCTAACATGTATGTGATAGACCTTAAAAATATGTTTATAATCAATAAAAACGTTTCGGTTAAAAAATACTTAATAACGGATTATTAATAGTTATGATTACTAAAAAAATTTAGTCAGCTGATAACTATTTTCAGAAAATAAAAATTTTGGGTTTTCAATAGGACGCTACATAAGCAGACCGATAGGGACAGCAAACGATGCCATATTTTTCTCCCGCTCTTTTGACATTTCTCTTCAGTAAGGTTTGCAGTTCATCATTGTCCCGAATTGGATGATATGGACTTGGACAATATGTGGTTTCAACAGGATGGCGCCACAAGCCACACAGCGAATTTCACAATCGATTTATTGAAAACCAAATTTGTTGAACGTGTTATCTCACGAAATGGTCGTGCGATCTGACGCCGTTAGACTATTTCCTGTGGGGCTACGTCAAGTCCATAGACCATAGCCAACATGCCAGCTTTTGATTAACTTCGTACGAATATCGAACGTGAAATTGCAGCAGTATCGGCCGATTTATGCTTGAAAACTTGCTTTTCTATGCCATGGAAACGTGGACTTCAGTCTTTGGAGTTATGGATTCTTAGAAGAATTCTAAAAATTCCATGGACAGATAGAGCCACAAACAGTGAAGTTTTGAGAAGAGTAAACCGCAATAGAGAGTTGCTAAAGACTATAGTGTGCTCTGCCCAATCCATAAGAAGGGAGACCCCACAATCTGCGCCAACTACCGTGGTATAAGTCTCCTCAATATCGCATATAAGGTTTTGTCGAGCGTATTGTGTGAAAGACTAAAGCCCACCGTCAACGAACTGATTGGACCTTATCAGTGTGGCTTTAGACCTGGAAAATCGACAACTGACCAGATATTCACAATGCGCCAAATCTTGGAAAAGACCCGAGAGAAAAGAATCGATACTCACCATCTTTTTATCGATTTTAAAGCTGCCTTCGATAGCACGAAAAGGAGCTGCCTTTATGCCGCGATGTCTGAATTTGGTATCCCTGCAAAACTAATACGGCTATGTAAGCTGACGTTGAGCAACACCAAAAGCTCCGTCAGGATCGGGAAGGACCTCTCTGAGCCGTTCGATACCAAACGAGGCTTCAGACAGGGTGACTTACTATCGTGCGACTTCTTCAATCTATTGCTGGAAAAAATAATACGAGCTGCAGAACTAAATAGAAGGGTACAATCTTCTACAAGAGTGTACAGCTCCTGGCGTATGCCGATGATATTGATATCATCGGAAGCAACAACCGCGCCGTTTGTTCTGCGTTTTCCAGACTAGATAAAGAAGCGAAGCGTATGGGTCTGGTGGTGAATGAGGACAAGACGAAATATCTCCTGTCATCAAACAAACAGTCAGCGCACTCGCGTCTTGGCTCCCACGTCACTGTTGATAGTCATAACTTTGAAGTTGTAGATAATTTCGTTTATCTGGGAACCAGCATTAACAACACCAACAATGTCAGTCTAGGTCATGTTGTACGGATGGAAGAAAACACTCCAGCTCTGAAAGTATTCGATGCAGTACCCGCTGGAGGAAGCCACGGAAGAGGACGACCTCCACTCCGGTGGAAGGACCAAGTGCAAAGTGACCTGGCTTCACTTGGTGTTTCCAGTTGGCGCCAAAAAGCAAAAAGGAGGAATGAGTGGCGCGCTCTGGTGGATTCGGCTATAATCGCTTAAAGCGGTTCCTACGCCAAAATAAAGACGAAATATCTCCTGTATATATATACTATACAACAAAGAAAACATGCCTATCTAGGACATATTCTGAGACACCCTAAATACGACCTCTTACAATCAATTATCATAGGAAAAAGTGAAGTGGTATTGGCCGGAAACAACTTTCATAGCTTAGAAACATTTGACAATGGCCAGGAATTTAGAATTTTGGCAACCACATAGATGTTAAAACAATATGCTGCGATAATTAAAAACCTGTCTTTTTTTATAATATATAATAGATATACAGTGGAACTTCCATAACTTGAACTTCTATAACTCGAAGATCGCCATAACTCGAACTTTTGAATTTGGTAATAGCGTTTAGAAACCAAATTTCATACAAATTTCGTTCCGTAAATCGAACTTTTCGACCAGGGCATAATACAAAATTTAAAATTTTACTATCGAGGCAGAATTTTAAAAGAGCCTTTCTATATCTTATTGATACGAACAAAAAATATGATATTACACTTATGAGTTGCAAAAATCATCTAACAAAGGCATGTGTTACAGACATTAAGAGCCAAACCATAGCAAAGTGCAACCAACAAAATTAGAGAATACATGTTTTAAAGTATGTACATATAGCTTTATGCGAACGAAATAAATAAAACTCTGTATAAATAAATATTATACATCTTTTTAAGAAATTTGTATGAACCGACTTAGGGAAGTTCCACTGTATTTAATATGTAAACATTATACTTTTATAAAGAAGAATAAATATATTCCATTCCAAATATTTTCCATATAATTGACCAATCGAATTAATTTTAAAATGTATATGTGAAGGTGGCAACCCTTGTTAAACATATTTTCTACCACAAGCACACTTAAAACTCTCTAGTTGTATATATGTTTTATATTACTTTATTTGTATTTAATTAAGTAATGAATGTGGCGAGAATGAGTGAAATCGGTCCAGGAACTACCACGGTTCTCATAAACTATATTAGGCAATTCACAAGCTTTGTTGTATGTCTTATGTCATATTTTAATATTCTTAAAAAATACGACAGTTGTGAGCACCCTTAACTGTTGTATGTTATATTTTGTCATATTTCTTCATTTAATCAGCTGATAGTGAAAAATTAAGAAGAGAGAAACGCGATCCGCGATAAAAAATCATCAATATATATATGCGATCATCCGATTTTGGCCTTAGCAAAAAAAAAACAGCGATTTTTGCTGAGGCCAAAACCAGATATATGCCCGTATTTTCCAGATATATACATTGTGCGGTATAAATCGGTTGAGAAGTGTTCGGGCAGAAGGGCACGAGCAAAACCGACCACTGGCCGACCCAAAAAACCGGGTTTTCACAGAAAACCGACTACCCACTCGTCGAAGTTTTGTCCCAAAACGCCCCAAAAAAACCGGTTCCAAAAAGTAACGGGTTACTGCAGTACTAGGCATAAGCCGCAAAAAATCGAGTGCAGCAAGTGGGTAGGGGTATAGAATAGCGAAATCAAGAAACATACCACGCAGTGTTGTATCAGTCATATTTTAATTTTGCATGTGAAACAACAACAGTGTTGGTATTACAGTCATAAAAAAATATGACAATATGACACAATATGACACCTTGTGAATACCCTATATATTTAAATCTTCGTTACTCTAGTGGATTTTATGTCGAATATATAGTCGAATTGTGTGTTATCTAAATAAAATTACATCAATAAATTGCGATATTATAAAATATTCGGTAACACCCGAACTTAGCCCTTCCTTACATATTATAAGAAAGTATTAATTCATACCCTTCTAAATTAATAATATCGTTTATTGTTAATGACTGCTACTAAACTATTCGTATTTTATTACATCATTTTTCATTCTCCCGCTTACACACACATATACACACTTACATATAAAAAGATCGCTTCCCCGCTTTTGCGGCAGTTCGAGTTAAACTGCGGGTAGTCCATCGACTTCGTTGTTGGGGTTTTCCCAAGCTGAAAATTATCAGCTCGAATTGGAGCCAAAACAATAACAACAAGAACAACAGCAAGGAATTACATAAATATTCATGTGTAAACAAAATGCAAACAACAACAACAAATAAATGAAAAATAACTAAAATGGTAGCAACAACTAAGAATGGTAGCAATCGCAACAAATTGATGATTGTTGGTTAGCAAGCAAACATTTCTCACATACCACCGGCCCGCATCTTGGCGATCACAACAATGCCACTTAGGCAGAAAGGTACTAGAGCGACAGACAAAAACAACAACAACAACAACATGAGATGTACAACGTTAAAAACGTGTTAACAAAATGCCAGCAAATTAGCAATTGAACGAGCAGTAGCGACAAACCGTTGTGGAAGCTAACTTGTGAGCACCTTAAAGAGGCAACGAGCGCCCCTCGACAACCCCCCTCCCCCTACTGCATGCCACAAACATAAGCGTCTAATGTGCACGTACTATAGCAGCTGTGCGCCCTGTAACTAATCTATAACAACTTTGTTTGCCGTTGCTGCTGCTGCTGCTGCCGCCTCTGCTCTGCTGCCTACACCCCCAAATCCCTTCTGTGGCGATGTGTGGCATGTAAGCGCTTTTAATGATGTGAAACAATTAAATGATAATAAGTTGTGTATGCCCTTGGCAATAACAACAACAGCAACAATGCTTGTAATAAGTTAACAACAACAACAACAATCAGCGTTTATCCTAACTGCCGTAGCAAAAGCAGTAATACTATAAGGCAGCAGCTCTCAGGCGGCAACAGCAGCAGCTACATTTCGATCCCACCAAATATTACACATATTGCAAGCACGTGAGTATGTGTGCGTGTGCCGCCAAACTCCCATGCTGCTGCCCATTTGGACTTAATATTATTATGCTTTTCGAGCGAGTACGTGCGAGTATTCAAAATGCCTTCTAACAGAAAATGATAAATGAATAAATCGCTGAAATGGCAGTCGATTGCAACAACAACAACAACAAAAACCACTGAAATATTAATAACAACAAAAGCAACAGCAACAACATCGTCATTAACAACAACAAAACTACCACATGAAACAATAACAATGACATCAACAACAACAGTAACAATAATGATTTTCACAAATTTACAAGACTGTTTATTTACTCGACTGCGCCGTTCAAAAGCTCAAAAAGGTGTATGTATGTATGTGTGTGTGTGCGTTTTAAACCCAAATAAAATATGTGTACATGCTGTGTGAAGAAATCAGAACATTTGGAGCATTTAATTGTGCTGCGCGTCGATAGGTGGCCCGGTCAGTTATCAGCTTTTGCGCATGCGCAATATAAGCTGTTGTATACTAAGGCAAATTTATTGCATTCTTCATGCTTTAATTCGCTTGCACACACATATACGCCACATATATGTATTTGATATGTGCTTGGGGATGTGCCGACTATGGGTGTTGCATATAAAATTAGTTAAATAAATTTTCGAAATTTGACATAATTTCAAAAATGGCTTGATAAATGTGGATTTTGCTATTTTGGCTAAACTTTGTTAAGTTGCGGATAATTATTGAATTAAAGCATTTCATAATAATGAAATGAAAAAATCAAAAATTGCAATATTTTGCATTCTGATGCGTATTTACTACAGCTACTTCGGAAGAATATTAATTTTAATGGTTGAATTATTGTTTTTACGACAAATTTTTAAGCTGTCATGTAGTACTGAGTCACTTAATGTGTTTCTAGAAAGAAATAAGGAGGCACTACGTTGAGTGATTACGAATATTAGACTCTTGCATAAGTTTTTAGAAGTTCTAATAGATAATATAAAGAAATTTCTTCATATATCCCTTTATTTAATCCGCAAGCTTAGTATTTGAAAATTCGGTTCTTATCAATAATGCTGAATTTTACGAGATTAATTCTTTATAATAGGATGACCAAATGTTCCAGAACTGTTTCACTTAATGGCTGTGTTCTTAGTTAGGGATATTCGAAATTGCTTGCAATATATTTCGGTTAGAGTTCTATGGAATCCAGGGTATAAGTCCGATCCTAGTTTCCGACCAACTTCAGAAAAGCATTTTCTAAACACTAAACAAACACTACTTGGGACTCAAAAGTTTCGAGAAAATTTCTGGTCAAATATAAGCAGAAGTGTTGATCTGAAAATACAAGTAACCCACAGAGCAATTTATTGAGAAGTAATCTATATCCTCAGACGGATCGTTGAAAATAATGTACATGCGCTAGAAAAAGACTCCTACATAAAATTTATACAGAATCATTACGGTATTCTAAGGAATAAATGCCGAGTGATCTTTCGCAAACAGATATTGAAAACTGTGAGGTTTTAATTCAGATTCAACTCGTTACGAGTGAAAACAACTTGGTTAGGATACTAAAATAGTTCTTTACCTAATATTAATCAAGATCTTTGAAATAGGTTGGCCTCTAATTATTTTACGATAAAATATATGTTAAGATTTCTGGCCTGGCCACGAAGATTGTGCAATTAAAGAGTGTACTTTGGCTTACCTCGATCCTTAAATAGTCAATTATTTAGAAACCTGATTTCAAAGTTTTTAGGTTATGGTCGCTTGAGGACTATAGAAGGGAGAACCTTTGACTGATCGCAAGAATATCACTGGTTTCGAGGTTTAAATCCCTGCCACTATCTTTTAAATCACAAATATTTAATTGAAAAATGATTTACATTTATATTACGCTTAGGAGCACAATGTCCAACTCTCGAGTATAACTGCATTCTTATAGTTAAATGCGTGAGAGGAATTAAGCTCTTCTTATTTTTTACTTTTGTGAAAATAAGAAAGTTAAACGGATCATTTACGTTTGCGAATGATAGATGTGATGTGAGAACGCCTCAGATGTTGCCTGCAGATAACTGATGCTGGGAAGAAAACGCAAACTTTCACGTTTCCTAATTAAAAGTGACCAATGGAGAGAAGAATGAAAGGATTAAATTAAACACACATACACACCATATAATACAAATGCAGGCTTAAATTTACAAAAACTGACTTAGCGTTAATACAAACGGCGATGCGTGCAACATTTACCGCGCTGCAAGCAGATGTTTGGCAATGAGATAAACGATTTTAATGGATTTCGTCTACACACCTTCATGCGAAAAATGCCGCAGCGGTCAGCAATAAGTATACACACGCATACATTTCAAAAATTCATATATACATATATATGTAGCTTTGGAGCTCATTATTTTTTGGCTGCGTTTCTGGCTAATCTCTTGTATCTTAACTCATTTTTTGTGCAGATACTTTGGCGTTGTTGCTGTTTTTGTTGTTTGTATGTATGCACCTGAGTATGAGAGCGGAGTTGACGAGTTCCCGCGTAATTTTGCGTTACTTTTATCTTAATGCGCACTTCTTTTTACGTTTTACTTCTTATTTCTTGAGTTGTGTCTTCTAAAAGTTGCGCTGTGAGTACCCAACATTGCACTTAAGTTCACTGTAATCATATGTCAGAGATATAGGAATAAAATATATCGAATTCAAACTTAACTTAATTAAGACCTTTTGCAAGGTCTGTCAACAGCTTCCTACTGTTGACAGTACAAATACATTAATTTTTATAATGAAAGCTTTTATCATGTGCTACTCGTGGATCAAACTTAATTTGCCCTGTACTCTCTTTCAAACACCGATTCAAATTACAATTATGTAATGGTAGCCGCATGCCCGACGATTGGAACCTAAGTGTACTCTGTGTGTCAATCTGCGCCAATTACCGTGGGATACGCCTCCTCAATATCGCTTATAAGGTTCTATCGAGAGTACTGTTTAAAAGACTAAAGCACAACGCCAACAAATTGATTGGACCTTATCAGTGTGGCTTTAGACCTGAAAAATCTACAACTGACCAGATATTTACTATGCGCCAAAGCTTGGAAAAGACTATGCCGCTATGTTTGAATTTGGTATCCCCGCTGTGTAAACTGACGTTGAGCAACTCCATAAGCTCCGTCACTCCAGATGGAGAAGGACTTGTCTGCACTTGGTATCGACAATTGGCGCCAAACTGCGAGAAGACTATAACCTATATAATATCAACTTCAACAGCTTGACGAATCATCTATTTCCATTTCTTAAGATACTATTTACTTAAAAATATCTGATGAAAGATGTTGGATAAGGAGATCTACGAATCAGTAACGAAAGTATAATATCCAATTGCGCTTTGGTACGCATCTACACCAAACATTACTAAGTTAAATCTATAGAATATGGGATTGTACGTCCATTTCAGATCCTCATATAAAATATTGTTGAAGAATTCAAGAGATGTTAGTTTTAAACGATGGAAGAACCTACTACAGCACTATCGATTGCCCAATTGTTAGACAAATAAGTAGTCTATATGGATACCCTTAACACTTACAGCATACAACCTTGCAAATCTTGACCTTTGACCGTGTGTTATGAATATGCATATCAGGGTTTCAAATTTGGGTTATATACATACATATATGTACGTATGTATGAGTTTTAGTAAATCTTTTTTTGCAATTTCAAAGTGTAAGATATAAAAAAAACATACGTGTGTTCGTTTTTTTATATAAATACACTTGTATATATTTACACGCTGGACAGCTGCCAACATCCGGTGGCGTTAAGTGAGTGCCACACGCATGGCTTAACAAGTCTCCACGCAAATATACACAAACGCACACTCAAACACACAAGTGCCAGTGTGGGCACCTGCAAAACCAGCGCCAGCGATTTCCGTTTTTCATCTCCAACTTGTTGTTATTATTGTTGTTGTCGAATCGCAAAATGTGCGCATTTTAATTGTTTTCGATGGCAAATGCATTTTTTCGCCGAAAGTCAACAAGTTAAAGTCGATACTTCAACGCCGATTGTCCGCATGTAATATATACACAGGCATATATTTGTCTATACAGGCGCTTGTTGATGTCACAGCGGCGCTCTGTCGGCGTGTTGCATGCCACCACAGCACCTTTGGCTGGCAGATATCACAACCGACTTGAGACAATGTAGCAAATGTTGCTGTTGACAAAGGAAGAAACGAAAGCAAAGCTTCAGCAAGGCAGTCAGCCTGTCAGTCATAGCCAACACCAGTAAGCAGCACCAGCAACAACAACAGCAGCAACATGCAGTGAAACAGAAGTGTGGAAAAAAGTCTCGCGCGCATGACAATATTCATAAGAGCAACAACAGCAATAACAATAACAAGAGCTGGCACCTATTGCCTGCCTCGGCTGCTCCAACGAACTGTAGCGGGCATCTGGAGTCGTCTGTTCGTCAGGAAGGAAGAAGCAGCAGCAGAGAATGCAAAAAAGCGCAGAGAAATAAACAAAAAAGCGAAAATGAAAATGGGTAAAAAAGGCACTGCCAACAGGTGGAATATTGCTTTTTTAATGTCGTTAACAATAAAAAGCATATTAATAAAAACAACAACAACAACGAATCATCAGAAAAAATCAGCAACAAAAAATGTATTGACAAAAGCTCAAAGACTTGTTAACATGATATCGATGCGCCGAATGTCTTACGACTCCGCCCTTCGCCCGTCTTCCCTGAAACGCTTGCACGTGCTCAGCAGCAGACAAATACAACAATTGTGTTGGTAGATAAGACTTTAAAGCCCCTCAGCCACGTTTCTACTTTCTGCTGTGGCGCTTCAGTTCTTGTCACTACTATTGTTGTTACTTTTACTAGTTGTTGTTGCTTCCGTTGAGCGCCACCAGTAATAATTACAATGATTAGCGTTGCATTTTTAGACGACGCCTCGCCGTAGCGCCAGTTAATGGCTTTACTGGCTTCTCAGACTGTTTGCATTGTTGTTGTTTTTATGTGGAAATTTCTTCATTATATGGTCCATATCCAAGTAGTCGAGCAAAAATTAGGTTATGCCTTACTTTGTCAGTAAAGATCTTTGGAGATGTTGGGTCAACATTTTTCTAGCACTGATCTCTTAGGGGTATCCAATTTATCTGTATACGACAGTTATAGATTTGTTATCCATTACCAGGAGTTGGAACGAAGAGGGCTAGAGGCCTTTCATGAAGTTATTCGCAGTTTTAAGTTAGATGACTCTCCGTTGGGTGTTTTCCTTAGTTCGGTTCCTCGGTTAATCCTGTTATAAATTTCGATCAATTTCGATGTTCCCTACTTTTTTAAAGAAAAAACCCAGAAAATTCAAAGTTAATGGGAAATATTTATTGTCATTCGAAAGAACACTCTTTGACATTTATTTTTTAAAGATTCTTCTTCTTGACTGGCGTAGACACCGCTTACGCGGTTATAGTCGAGTCCAAAACAGCGCGCCACGTATCCCTCCTTCTGGCAGTTTGGCGCCAATTGATTATTCCAAGCGAAGCCAGGTCCCTCTCCACCTGGTCCTTCCATCGGAGTGGAGGTCTCCCTCTTCCTCTGCTTCCACCAGCGGGTACTGCATCGAATACTTTCAGAGCTGGAGCACCTTCATCCATTCGAACAACATGTCCTAGCCAGCGTAGCCGCTGTTTTTTTATTCGCATACAGCTCATCGTTCCATCGTCAGCGGTATTCGCCGTTGCCAATTCTTAAGGGACCATAAATCTTACGCAAAAACTTTCTCTCGAAAACTCCTAGTGCCGTCTCATCGGATGTTGACATCGTCCACGCTTCTGCACCATAAAGAAGGACGAGAATGTTGAGAGACTTGTAGAGTTTGGTTTTTGTTCGTCGAGAGAGGACTTTTCCATAGTAGCACCTGTTGGCAAGAGTGATTCTGCGTTGGATTTCCAGGCTGACATTGTTATTGCTGTTAGTGCTGGTTCCCAGGTAGACGAAATTATCTACAACTTCAAAGTTATGACTGTCAACAGTGACGTGGGAGCCAAGACGCGAAAGCGCTGACTGCTTGTTTGACGACAGGAGATATTTCCTCTTGTCCTCGTTCACCACCAGACCCATACGCTTCGCTTCCTTTTCCAGTCTGGAGAAAGCAGAACAAACGGCGCGGGTGTTGTTTCCAATGATATCGATATCATCGGCGTACGCCAGTAGCTGTACACTCTTATAGAAGATTGTACCTTCTCTATTTAGCTCTGCAGCTCTTATAATTTTTTCCAGCATCAAGTTAAAGAAGTCGCACGATAGTGAGTCACCTTGTCTGAAACCTCGTCTGGTATCGAACGGCTCGGAAAGGTCCTTCCCGATCCTGACGGAGCTTTTGGTGTTGCTCAACGTCAGCTTACACAGCCGTATTAGTTTTGCGGGGATACCAAATTCAGACATCGCGGCATAAAGGCAACTCCTTTTCGTGCTGTCGAAAGCAGCTTTAAAGTCGACAAAGAGATGGTGTGTGTCGATCCTAAATTCACGGGTCTTCTCCAAAATTTGGCGCATGGTGAATATCTGGTCCGTTGTTGATTTTCCAGGTCTAAAGCCACACTGATAAGGTCCAATCAGTTTGTTGACGGTGGGCTTTAGTCTTTCACACAATACGCTCGACAGAACCTTATACGCGATGTTGAGGAGGCTTATCCCACGGTAATTGGCACAAATTGTGGGGTCTCCCTTTTTGTGTATTGGGCAGAGTACACTGAGATTCCAATCGTCAGGCATGCTTTCTTCCGACCATATTCTGCAAAGAAGCTGATGCAAGCAACTTATCAGCTCTTCGCCGCCGTATTTGAATAGCTCGGCCGGTAATCCATCGGCACCCGCCGCCTTATTGTTCTTCAAGCGGGTAATTGCTATTCGAATTTCTTCACGGTCGGGCAATGGAACATCTGCTCCATCGTCGTCGATTGGGGAATCGGGTTCGCCATCTCCTGGTGTTGTACTTTCACTGCCATTCAGCAGGCTGGAGAAGTGTTCCCTCCACAAACTCAGTATACTCTGGTCATCAATAACTAGATCACCTCTGGGGGTCCTACAGGAGTGTGCTCCGGTCTTGAAACCTTCAGTTAGTCGCCGGATCTTTTCGTAAAATTTTCGAGCAGTACCCCTGTCGGCCAGCTTGTCAAGCTCTTCATACTCACGCATTTCGGCCTCTTTCTTTTTTTGTCTGCACATGCGTCTCGCTTCCCTCTTCAGCTCTCGGTATCTTTCCCATCCCGCTCGTGTTGCGGTCGATCGCAACATTGCGAGGTAGGCAGTCTGTTTTCTCTCCACTGCGAGACGACAATCCTCATCATACCAGCTGTTTTTTTGACTTTTCCGAAAACCAATGGTTTCGGTTGCAGCTGCACGTAAGGAGTTTGATATGCCGTCCCACAGCTCCCTTATACCGAGATGCTGATGAGTGCTCTCAGAGAGCAGGAGTGCAAGTCGAGTAGAAAATCGTTCGGCTGTCGGTTGTGATTGCAGCTTCTCGATGTCGAACCTTCCTTGTGTTTGTTGACGTGTGCACTTTTCTACACAGAGGCGGGTGCGTATCTTAGCTGCTACAAGATAGTGGTCCGAGTCGATGTTGGGACCACGAAGCGTACGCACATCAAAAACACTGGAGACATGTCGTCCATCTATCACAACATGATCGATCTGGTTGCGAGTGATTCGATCCGGGGACAGCCAAGTAGCTTGATGGATTTTCTTATGCTGGAATGTAGTACTACAGACGACCATATTTCGGGCCCCGGCGAAGTCGATCAGCCTCAGACCGTTTGGTGATGTTTCGTCATGGAGGCTGAATTTTCCGACTGTTGTGCCAAAGACACCTTCTTTACCCACCCTAGCGTTGAAATCGCCAAGCACGATTTTGACATCGTGACGGGGGCAGCGCTCATAGGTACGTTCTAGGCGCTCATAGAAGGTATCTTTGATCACTTCGTCCTTCTCTTCCGTCGGGGCGTGGGCGCAAATCAGCGATATGTTGAAGAACCTTGCTTTGATGCGGATTGTGGCTAGACGTTCATCCACCGGAGTGAATGCCAGGACGGAGTCTCTCTCCCACCACGAATCCCACACCGAATTTGCGCTCCTTTATATGGCCGCTGTAGTAGATGTCACAAGGACCCACCTTCTTCCGTCCTTGTCCCGTCCATCGCATTTCTTGGATTGCGGTGATGTCAGCCTTTACTCTTACGAGGACATCAACCAGCTGGGCAGAGGCACCTTCCCAATTAAGGGTCCGGACATTCCAGGTGCATGCCCTTATTTCGTAGTCCTTTAAACGTTTGCAGTGGTCGTCATCAAAATTGGGGTCTCTCATCCGAGGCTGTTTTTTCTTTTTCATTGGGGGGTGTTTTTATGTGGTGGGTCCCAAACCCTACGCACAACCGCATAGGCGGGTTTCGCCTTCTCACTTTAGCTCGCCTCCAAACGGATGTCTGTTGGCTACCCAGAGGATACTTGGTCTAAGACCGGAAGTCGTGAGCTGCTTGAGCCACATGTAAAAGAATTGTTCCTGGCCACTCCTAAGTGAATGACAGTCAGAAACTTTCCTCACTTACGTGAACTTCTACATATGACTCCATCCTAAAGATTATCTCTTTTAAATGTTGGCCGCGCGCTACGTCTCAGATGGGTCATTCGTTGAGTCCAATTTTCGATTTCTCGTTCGAGCATTTCGACTTGTAACTGGCGAATGACACGCGTGATGTTTTGCTCCAAGTCCTGAATCGAAACGGTATTCTCCGCGTAGACTTTAGACTTTACATATCCCCACAGGAAAAAGTCTAACGGTAGGATATCACACGATCTTGGTGGCCAATCGACCGGTCCAAAGCGTGATATTATCTGCTCACCGAAATGTTCTCCCAATAAATCCATTGATTGATGCGATGTGTGGTAAGTGGTGCCGTCTTGTTGAAACCAAATGTCGCCGAGACCACGAGATTCAATTTCAGGCATCAAATAGTCGGTTATCATGGCACGATAACTGCTCGAGTTGATGCGAACGGAGTCGGATCGACTCTCCACGGTCTTCGTATACACTTTCAGCTACGGCTTCACTGCGTCCCGGACGTGGTCTCTTCGGTCAAATAATATCCAATAATGAATGCTGGGTCTCAAGATGGGGGGATGGTGTTGCGGATATTACGCTTGGTAGGTCGATTATGTTAATCATAAGTTGAGCGAATCGCGCGAAACACATTATTTATGAACGTGAATTTTTGTAATAAAGTTGAACAATTTGTAAATGTTGTACAGGCGTAAGTCTTTCCATGATGAAATACCAAACAATACGGGATAAAATAGCATGACAGCTTGGCACGACTCACGCGTGGAAAAGTACCTTTACTTGTATCACCCGATAGAATTGACGCAGCCTTCGTATTTGGAAGACAATATTAAAGTTAAGACCTGTGAGTATATTATTTACTACAGCCCCACAAGATTGTAAGTTATCTGTAAAGAAACTGCCTTCGATGAAATGGACGAACTTCGGTTCGGGATTGGAATGATTAAATGATAATAACTGTACTTAATTTGTAGCAAGTTAAAATGGACTTCCGGGAAAAGTGCGACATATAGGAAGTTATTCGAGGGCGGTCGGTTTGTACTTAGTACTTAGCATACAAAAGAAAAACTATTTTTTTGGAAAAATTGCAATATCAATGGAGAATGTGAAAACTACGCAATCCAATATGTGGATTGGTCTCAACAAATATTTGTCTTGAAGCATGTGCAATGTGGCGATTTCTAACATCACAAGCTGTTTTAGCAATTAATGTCCTTAAGCACTTCCACTGCATTGAGTATCAACTTCCAGATAAACTGTTTAAGTTGAGCGATTCCTTGAAGTAAGCTATGGAAAAAACGCATTCTTAGTGCAATGCGAAAGTGCTGTCACACTTGAAGCCAAGTGTCCACGAGTAAGGCACCAGTGCGCCCGACAACTTATCACAAATCTGCCATGGAAATGGTCTGCAATTCAAAACATGTGTTGCGCATGCGCAAACAATAATTCAAATGCAACTAATATACAACAGAAACCACATCCTGCATACCGTCGAAACTAAAAAAAACATGCACTGTAATGAAAACTGCTAGTAAAAACAATCACTGAGGCACTAAAAAACTCATAGAAATGACATCAGTGTAGCTACTTGAATTACAAGAATTTCCAAATTAAGTGGTCTCTCGAGTAAAAGGCAAAAAATATTGGAAAAATGTGGCGTGCTAGTCTACAAGCAATTCAATTTTCAAAACAACATTTGGCGGAGTAGATTGGAAGCGAAAAAGGACGAAATGCCGCACACAATTAGAAGCGAAGCGCAAAATGTAGTATTTGTAGGTGTCGCCAGAAATACCAGAAAAAAACTGGAATAAGAAACTCGTAGGCGTCAACTACGGTCACAACCTCTGCTCATTTTGCCGCAACCTTCTCTAATGCCGCCTTTGCCGAGCTAGGCACTCACTGCGCATGCGTGCAACAATGCCGATTGACAAACGAGTAAAATCAATTTGCGGCAAAAGATGAAAGCAGAAATTGCAAAAATGCGACCTGCCAGGCCAGCAATGCCATGCCACTAGCGGTACATGTGTAAAAAAGGAAGATTTAATGCTCTGCATAAGGATAATAATGGAAAAAGGACGCTAGTGTTGCAAGGAGCACGTACAAATAGGCATTTAGGTATGAAAATTACTATCGACAAGTATGACTGTATGTGTGTAATGCAAAGACAATTGCTCAAATGCAAAAGAAAGATCCAGGACATGCAAGGATATTCATAGTTAAATGATTTTTCGCTAAGATACCGCTGTGAGTGGGCGGATTTCGGTGGCATACACCCACAACTGGCGAAAATTCACGAAATTGTGGCCAAAAAATTGCACACACATACACAGTTATATCAACAAAATATACAGTTAATTCCCTATTTGTGCCATTATCCTGCCAGCGGCTTGCACGCTCCCAATATGTCCACCCAGCACCATTTATCAACAGTCTTCATAAGCGGCGCAAATAATTATATGTTGCTTAAATGTATTTACCCGAAATTTGTTATCATTAAATGTTGTCTTAAATGCAACACACATACATACACACAAACAACGCAAAGAAACGCATTTTAAATACTAAAACAACAACAGTCGACTCGGCGGTTCAGCCAAATCTTCATGCATCTGCATTTGGCTTTATATCCGCCTTTTGTCTTTGTTTTTCTTCGCTTAATATGTATTTTAATTTTTGGTCATCCTTGTGCAGGACCTCGTCCTTTTCGTATCCTGTGGCTCATATTTAAGTAGCCGTCACTGCACCTGCAGCGTCGTTGCTTAGCGAAATGTAAACATACATACACAGACGTATTCACTGTTCAGCATCTGCCGTTTTGGCTTTACAGCGTCGCCTTTGTGAATTCGGCTCTGTTTGGCTTCATTTTAATTAACTACTACTGTTTTGGCTCTCTTATTGTTTTGACTGAATTTGCGTTCGTGAATATGAAGGAAATGTTTGAAACAATATTTGTTTGGTTCTGCCTGAAAGCAGGTGTTCACAGTTGGTTGACTGTACTGGAATCTTCTAAATTCAAATCTGTCCTAACTGTTTTAACAATAGACGGTCTTAGACGACAGATTAGAGGCAGACTAATGTAAGCTAAACCTTCTTGTATCTTTCTTACTGTATTTCAGCTTTGTTTTATCGTATTCGGTAAAAATAAAAAAAATATATATTCGATCGCTTTTCAAATACATTGCTGGTAAGAACATGGTCTCATAACAGCCAGGAATGTAAAAATAGGAATGTATAAATATTTTATACAATAATAAAATTAGGTAATTGCAACGAAAAAAAGTTTAAATCGTCTTCGGACGGATTGTTTGCCACAGTGAATTAGTGAGAGTATAGCTTCAAGTCTGGTAAGATCAAATTATGCGAACACTCTGTAGAGTCAAGAGTGTTCGAAATTGAAAAAGTTGTAACTGAAAGCTAGAATGAATGAGGTTCTTGTTATAAAGGTTTATTTTAAGCTATCTAAAGCTCAAAAACTTATTTACCAACCTCATATACGAACTGTGATATTTCGGTTTCATAGTATGTAAGAAAATTTTGGGGGGTTTCAGCTTTGGGAAAGCTGAGTTTTAATTAACTTGTTGATTTGATTATATGTACAAATAGTACTTAGTGATTGCCAAGAATCGTATATCATATAGTTAGCATTACCATAATCTGTGATAATAGTTTTAGTTTGGAAACTTAATTGAACCTTCTTTATACTTGGACTAAGAAGTCGATACAAAGTTTAGTAATTCATAATCTCAAAAAAAAAAAAATATTATAAAACTTTATGATCATTGGCAATATCCTCTTTCTGTATATCGGCCAAAAGCGTCTCGTGTAGCAGGGCAGCAGTGGAGGATGTCGCCAGAAATAAGTGATTTCACTTCTAGTGGGTGGCAGTCCATAGGGACATTGAAGGTAACGAGGTAGTGGACGAGATTGCTAAGAGAGGCGTAGAACTGTTATCCGGAAGCGTGATCGACGTAGATAAACCCATGCACCGCCTATATGACAAGAACTTGTTAAGAAAGTTCAAAGCGCGCTAGAAGGATCTACCGGGATGCAAAACCTCCAAAGTTATGTGAAAGCGCTAGATCAGAAGTACACGAAGTTCCTACTGACGCTCAATAGAAGGAAATGTAGGAACATGGTCGGCATACTCACTGTTCATAGTCTGGTGGCGGCGCACGCCTTCATGATGGGGCTGACAGATAGCAAATAATGCAGGAAATGTCGAGAGCAAGGTACCAGATAAACAAGAATATTATTAATTGATTTTTTGTTGTTTCAAATTCGAATAATTTGTTAGTTGTATTATTTAGTATGTATTATGTATCGGGAAGGACCTCTCCGAGCCGTTTGATACCAAACGAGGTTTAAGACATGGTGTCTCACTATCGTGCGACTTCTTTAATATATTGCTGGAGAAAATAATACGAGCTGCAGAGCTAAACAGAGAAGGTACAATCTTCTATAAGAGTGTACAGCTACTGGCGTACGCCGATGATATCGATATCTTCGGAAGCAACAACCGCGCCGTTTGTTCTGCTTTTTCTAGACTGAATAATGAAGCGAAGCATATGGGTCTGGTAGTGAATGAGGCCAAGCCGAAATATCTCCTGTCATCAAACACACAGTCAGCGCATTCGCGACTTGGCTCCCAAGTCACTGTTGACAGTCATAACTTTGGAGTTGTAGATACTTTCGACTACTTGGGAACAAGCGATAACAACACAAACAATGTCGGCCTCGAAATCCAACGCAGAATCACTCTTGCCAACGGGTGGACTTTGGACTGAGTAGGCAATTGAAAAGTAAAGTCCCGTCCTGATGTATGGTGCAGAAGCGTGGACGATGACAACATCCGATGAGACGGCACTAGGAGTTTTCGAGAGAAAGGTTTTGCGCAAGATTTATGGTCCTCAGAACATTGGCAACGGCGAACACTGCAGACGATGGAACGATGAGCTGTACGACGACATTGACATAGTTCAGTGAATACGCTGGCTAAAAAAATATAAGCAATTCTTTAGGGCTAAATTTACGATATGTCTAATTGATATAAAAATTCCTTACTTAGTGACATCATGAACTATAGAAAGGAAAGACTTTTCTTGCAATTACCAAGAAAATTAGCCAATTCGTTTTGATTACAAATTGCCGTATCGAAGTCTTGTTACCATAAAACCAGCTAAAACCCGTTAGCTACCACTTGGATAACTACCAAGACATTCTGTTTTGATTTTTGAGCGAGGTGAATTTCAAACTTTTTTTGTTGCAATATTTTCTGTTTTGACATAAAATGTTCATACAAATCTAATTACGGCACACAGATGTTCCTGGAAACATGTATGTATATAGTTATTTATAAGATTGCAAGAATTCAAAAACTCCTTTTGCATAATTTTATGTAAATATTAGTTCTTCTTCATAAATTAGATCTCTTCAGACAAATCTGCAAACATTAATACATACATTCCAACTACTATTGGAGATAAGGGCACAAACTCTCAAAGGTATGTTTGTATGAACAACTGTGCAAATATTGCATGACATTGCAAAAAAAGCAAAAGTGTGCAAAAGATGAAAATTCACACTAAGAAACTTATGTTAAGGAAAACAAATAAATAAATCATTTTGCGCAATTTTTCGATACATTTTACTGTTTGGCTGTCTTTCTTGGCAAACAGCTAACAAATCACGATTGAAGGTAAGCGAAATGAAAAAAGTAAATAGACATATATACATACATACATATATTCAAAGAAGTTTCTGTGTATTTGACCAGCTTTGAAGTTCTCTAGTGGACTAAGAAAACGCATAGTAACCAATAGAGTGCGCCATATGGCCAACTGGAATGGCTAAGGATTTTCCGAGACTCAACCTTAAGAATTCCTTTGAAACACTTTGTCATAGTAACGAGAGATTGCTCGGGCTAAGTATGCACATAAACACACAAATGTACTTATTGTGTGCGTAGGCGCGCATGCTGTGCAGATCCTTGTGTTGCATGTCCTGCGAACAAGCTATGGACGCTGCCGTGCAACTCTTAACTGCCTGCTGTGTACTTTATGCCTGTAACACTGCATCGCTCACTGGGCATTTGTACTGTACTTTTCTGCTTTTTAGTCAACTCCCATTCTCTGTCAAACCGCTTCAATGAGCGTCTGCAAAACAGCATGTGATCCTCATTTGAGACGATGGCCTGTTGCGAGATCAACGTCGAGATACTCGTCTTCGCTACGTGCAGCATCTTCAGTTTTGTCCGATCGGCTTAATTGCAAGTACCTAGCTGTTTTGTGATTTTACAAAGTAGTTTTCTGGAAATTTTCTAAGCGAAAATCGCTTCGTTGCACTTAGCTGCCGCCAGTGCAGCCGGCCGCTTAGATAAGCGAGTTGGCGTGGCTGGCTGCCTGTCGTATGGTGCATGTAGGTGTGTCCTTGCTGCACCCACCCAAGTGGTTTTTTTGTTTTTGTAGTTGTAAGTGTAGTAAATGAGAAATAAATCAGAGCTCTCGTTCAATCCAGACTTTGGTACAGTTTTTTTTTGAAGAATTCAAAATTTTTGAGTTTGCATTTTCTTTTACCATAATTGTTACTAATCTCTGATTTCGTGTAAATCTTTTATATCTGCTGTAAGATATCATTTGGCATTCAAATTTCTTTTTTTGCGCTAGTCTTTTTCAGTCCGCTTCGTTTTAATCTCTGCTTTTGTTCTATAATTGCATTATTAGTTTGTTCGCTTCTTGACGATCTATATTCTCTTCAGCATCGGCAAATATAAAGTATCAGATTCCTTATCCTCACTTAATCCTGCTTCGATATATTCTAATTTACCTTTGAGGTTGCGAATTACTGTTAAATTTACACATATTAATTTCTCTTTATCCGCATTTATACTACTCAATTTGTACAGTTATAGATATCTGATAAAGATCTATGGTTAGCCCAATTTGTTTCTAAAAATGTTTCCTTAAAAGAGCAATTGATATTTTATTTGCTGCACATAATATCTATCAGTGAATGCAATTTTTTCACATTCCGATTGAAAAATCGATTATTTCATTTTGTTCGAAGCTACCTTTTTATAGACAAAACTCTTATGTAAATTGTAGATAGTGTATAAAATGTCTATAACCGTTCTTGCTTTACTAAAAATTGTCTCTTCTGAAAATTTTGTAAAATCGAAAAAAAATTAAAATAAATCTCTCCGAAATTATTATTGGAACTAAGCGCAGTACAAAAACTTGAAACACAAAAAAAAAAACAATCAATTATATTCTGTTTAGAAAGCGAAAAGTTAATTCCAAAGCTTAGATCTCTAAGAAGAAATTGATATCTCAAAAATTAGCTAAAATTTTGATACGTTGACATCTAAATTGATAGAGCATCCTCTCCTTCAACATGCACTATTTCAAGGGCTGTCCCTCTTTTCATGGTGCTTACCGTCTACATATTGTGGGTGATACTTTGAATATCAAAAGGTTGAGGTTGGTGTTTAAGAATCAATCTCAAGATTTTTAAGAATATGTGGACATTAGGGCAATAAATTCCATGCTCTAGATATAAACGTTACATAGATTACCATAAGTTGTTGTTATAAATCTGTTCTGATGAAGAACAACTATTATATCCGAAACTCTTTAAAAACAAAAAAAAAAATAAAAGTATGTGCAGTATACAGTATGTATAATATATATTTGGTGTAGAAAACGCTCACGCGATTATAGCTGAATCCACTGGAGCGCACCATTCATTTCTTCTTCTTGCTTTCTGGCGCCAATTGGAAACACCATTGAAGCCAGGTCACTTTCCACTTGGTCTCTTCAATGGAGTGGAGATCGTCCTCTTCCCCGGCTTCCACCAGCCAGTACTGCATCGAACACTTTCAGAGCTGGAGTGTTTTCATCCATTCGAACAACATGACCTAGCCAGCGAAGCCAGCTGTCTTTTTATTTGCTGAACTATGCCAATGTCGTCTTATAAATCGTACAACTTGTCATTCCATCGTCTGCGGTATTCGCCGTTGCCAATGTTCAGAGGACCATAAATCTTCCGCAAAACCTTATTCTCGAAAGCCCCAAGTGTCGTCTCCTCGGATGTTGTCATCGTCCACATTTCTGCGCCATACATTAGGACGGGAATAATGAGCGACTTGTAGAGTTTGACTTTGGTTCGTCGAGTGAGGACTTTATTTTTCAATTGCCTACTCAGTCCAAAGTAGCACCTGTTGGCAAATTTACAAGTATCTACGACTCCAAAGTTATGACTGTCAACAGTGACTTGGGAGCCAAGACGAAAGTGCGCTGACTGTTTGTTTGATGACAGGAGAAATTTCGTCTTGTCCTCATTCACCATCAGCCCCATACGCTTTGCTTCCTTATCCAGTCTGGAAAAATCAGAACAAACGGCGCGGTTGTTGTTTTCGATGATATCAATATCACCGGCGTACGCCAGTAACTATACACGCTTATAGAAGATTGTACCTTCTCTATTTATGTAGCTGCTGGTATTATTTTTTCTAGCAATAGATTGAAGAAGTCGCACGGTAGTGGGTCACCCTGTTTGAAACCTCGTTTGGTATCGAACGGCTCGAACAGATCCTTCCCGATTCTGACAGAGCTTTTGGTGTTGCTCAAAATCATTTTACATAGCCGTATTAGTTTTGCAGGGATACCAAATTCAGACATCGTACCGATTCTTCTCTCCCGGGTCTTTCCCAAGATTTATCGCATAGTAAATATCTGGTCCATGGTGGGTTTTCCAGGTCTAAAGCCTCACTGATAAGGTCCAATCAGTTCGTTGACGGTGGGCTTTAGTCTTTCACACAATACGCTCGACAGGACCTTATATGCAATGTTGAGGAGACCTATTCCACGGTAATTGGCGCAGATTGTGAGATCTCCCTTTTTAGGGATTGGGCAGAGCAGATTGAGATTTCAATCGTCGGGCATGCTTTCTTCCGACCATATTCTACAAGGAAGCTTATCAGCTCTTCGCCGCTGTATTTGAATAGCTCGCCCGGTAATCCATTTGTAATCTTACCTTAAGCTCTGTGTAAAATATCTTTCATTAACATCTACATACGTATAAATTTATGTGCCTGAAATCAAAAGTAACCGTTTAATATTGAATGTAGTTTCATAGAAGTTAGTATTTTTCAAGCTTACTATTAGCAATTTTTTGCGCAAGATCTATGGTCCTCAGAACATTGGCAACGGCGAATACCGCATACGATGGAACGACGAGCTGTACGAGTTATACGACGACATTGACATAGTTCAGCGAATAAAAAGACAGCGGCTACGCTGTCCGAATGGACGAAAACACTCCTGCCCTGAAAGTGTTCGATGCAGTACCCGCCGGAGGAAGCCGAGGAAGGGGAAGACCTCCACTCCGTTGGAGAGCGATCTGGTTACACTTGGGATCTCCAACTGGCGCCGAACTGTAAAGGAGAGAGAGAAGTGGCGCACTATCGTCGATTCGGCTATAACCGGCTAAACGGTTGCAACGCCAATCACATACATACTATTTGCAATTCAATTGCACAGAATTATCTCCGAAAAGGTCAGGAGATATTTTACTAAGCAGGAAACTAAACACTAATATTCTAGCAATATAGCATGCTTTATGCTTCCCTATAACCGAGATAGTATCAGTGGGATATACAAAATGAATTTCAGTGCAAAATGCTTTCATCAAAAAACAACAGCTTGACTCTCCTGTAACGCGCAATACAAATGTATTTATTTCTTCGTGCACATCGGTGTTATTGATACTTTATTAATCTGAAATTAGGATATTTTATAGACCACAAAATTCACCGCAAACAATAGCAACATGGAATCAAAAAAAAACGGTGAAAAGAAAACACAAAACAAATGAAATCAATGCGAATTTAACGCATTGAAGCAAAAATCCAAGCCGAATCGAACGCACCCTCGTCGATAGACGAAGGAAAAAGAAGAAGCAGAAGAATACTATTATAAGAAAAAGGAAATTTCATTGTTGTTGCCAGCGAATCAAGGTAAAAGAAAGACTGCAGAAATGCAGATAACAAAGGCATTAAGCAGAGATAATAATAAACGTCAAGCGGCGACCACAAGCAGGCGTTGCGAATTCCGAGCAGATGATGATAATGATGATGACGGCGAAGAGGAGTCCCCAGTGTGCGTCGCAAATGCGTGTGCATGTGTGCGTTCATTGTTGCATGGTGTTTTGGCGTTGGCAGCCGTTGACGTCTTCATTCGACCGCTAACAACATTGACAATGGCGACAATAGCGCTGACGCAAATGCGGTAGCACCGCTCATTGTTTGCAACATCCATAATACGCTAGGATATACACATATATATATAATTTATTTTTTCTGATTCTGACTTCCTTGACGCAACCTTAGCAATTGCTGTGCATTTCAGCGCTTGACCGCCTCAAACTTGCGCAGCGGCTGCCTGCAGTTGTTAACAGTTATTTATTTCGCATTAAGACTCGGCAAAAAATAACATTTGTGTGTTTAAGGTATATTAACAACAACAACATGCCACAGGATATAAGCCAAAATGTGGCGCGTTGTCGAAGGACACATTGTTGAAGATGAAGCCATCAGTCGCTCATCAGTCATTTAACTGATGCTTTCGCTGCAAAGCTGCAATTCTGAAGTAAACAGCCAATGATGCAATCAACTAGTCAGTTAATCAGTCAGACAGCGGTTTTCTAGTAATGCCATCAACAATTTTTATCAGCGCCGCAGAACACGCAACACATTTATGGCGGTTATCTTGGGGAAGGCGATATAAAGGAGGTATAGTCATTAATAAACAGGGTGGTCCAGATACAAGTTTCTTAAAAAAATATTATCACCGTCGTTCCGTAACGTTCCTTGTTAATTCAGTTCTCTAAGCTCTCTGTGGTAGCTTCTGGCTCTATTTCCCACCTTTTTAATTCCTTTTATGGGCTTAAGTAGGAAAAATATGTAATTTTCGGTTAGAGCCGGTTCTTGAAAAATAAATTTAACGGTATCAAAACGAAACAACAAAAATAATAATACGGAACTTGATGAGACAAGATTCATCTGCGACCTGGGGTAACCGTGCTGAACTGACACATTCTGCGGCTACATTGATTTCTGAAGGATTGAGTACCGTTTTCCCAAAAACCAGATTAGATTTCCTGATTCACATTGTCGTGGATATGGTCTATTTTGTTTCGGTTCCTGGAGAGACACTTACTCTCTATCAAAAAATCCATCTAGCACTAGCCCCCACTGTCAAAATGAAAATTTTTTAAATAAAATACAATTTGAACCACCCTATACATATGCATATTAATGCATGAAATAGCGGGCTAGATCCATTAATGTATATGTTTATTTGTTTATAGCCTTTCCATTTCATGCTTCACTTTTAAATGTGAAATATATTATTCATCTCTTGTTTTTTTTTGTTGCCTCCTGTCACTCATCAGCTTGCAGCGCCTTGCCGCAAGCAGTCGTCAATCATAATTTTAAGGATAATACTCGAACAAAAGGTTATATTTTAATGCATGCTACCAGCGCCGTTATTATCCTTCTTTGCATCTATTCTGCGTGCATTTGACTTGTGTTATCGATCAAATTTTCAGCGAAATAATTTCTTGTCTGCCCACTTTCGTGCATCAACTGACATCACAGTTAAAAAGTAGTTCAAGTTGTGCATCTGTATCGTAATTACATATGTATGAATATAAATGCAATATTTCTTGAGTGTTTAATTACATAAACCTGGGCAATAACTGCCTTTCATTACCTTTCACAGGATGCGCAGCTGATCGTCAGTGTTGCGAGATATCTTCATTTTCTCATAAAAGTCTTGTTATGAAACCCATTGTTGTTGTTGTGCTACTCATAATTGCGGATAAGCCGCTCTGGAATGGGTATTTAATACTCAAGTACATGCCATCAAGGTGAAAATAGTTGTTGATCTTTGAACAAACTGCCGATCTGCTGTGTGTGAGGATTATGAAATTAAAGCGAAAAAAATAGTATTTCCTTCTTAATATCTTTGAATGCCATATTAACAACATTTACTACGCCAGCGGATCGCAAATTGAGCTGTCTGGGGCCTAAATATTACATAACAACCATGGATGAAGAGTTTGACACATACAAGTCCTATCTCATCTATAGTTAGTCTCGTTCGGTATGTTGGGCTTGTTAGAAATGTCTGACTATGTAGGCAGAGCCTTCTGTTCCACTGCAGAGTGCCTTTTCGATACCTGATATAAATATTTGCTGTTGTTCCTTGAACTAGATAGTCTGAATTAACGTCGTCTAAGTCGGTGATAGCGATAGTTAAAGAAGACTAATAGAATAGTGTTGGACCATATCAATACGCGGTATTGTTAGAGAAAAGTGTTTTCTCAGTGAAACAGCAAAATTTTCCTCGATTGTGTAATCTAAAGGGTCAGAAAGAACCAGATTGGAAAGCAAGATTCTATATTAAATTTCAACTGTAGACTTTGCATTACTTCTCCGAATGTTTCCAAGCAGTCTCCATTGAACAGATTGCAGAGGCGTTCCATCGGTAGATTGGAAGACTGAATGTTAGTCAGCAATTCAATGTCTTCAATGTCTTAATTATTTTTTTCTAGCTTTCAAAATTTCAATGAAACCATCATTTTCGGCTAGAAATTTAAATAATACTTGTTTCTTTACAAAGGCGTCTCCTTTGCTCATTGTTTTTGTTTCTCCTGCTGCACGGGCCACTTCAGTTTATTATTTGTTATGGGGATCGTTAAAAGTGAAGAGTTATCTTGGCTAGGTTATGACTTTTATATTCCAATTAGATGAGCTAGCTCTCAGGGAATATGTGTGAATATCGAGCAGTGAATCTGTTGGTTGCTTGTTCTGATTGCAGCTCTTTGGTTCTTGGTTGATTCCAGTTTCTGGGGTCATCTAAAAAAAAAGAGCATAATTACCTTCTATCACCAAGTGATCCCTTTAATCCACGTAGTTTCTTTTATTTCTTTTAATGGAACCTATTCTAGAAAATAATAAATAAATTCACGGTGATGCTTTGCGTCTAAATATCAAAAGACGTTTCACTTAGAGCTTTGTTATTATGGAAGGATTGACTTAAAAGCTAAGATTTCATATCTAATATTGTTTTAGAATTTACAACAAATGGCTTTCATGAATGAACAAAATTGGTATATGTATTTTACTTATAAATATGGGGAAGACCCATATCAATTCTAAGATTAAACGATTTTGAAAACAAATAAACAACATTCCCGCGAAATTGTTGAAAACAGCACGCGGTTTACTTCAGCCACGCTCACGTTGGCGTGTGCCAAAATATTTGCAAAAAAGTTTCAAAAATTCTGCGAAAAAATGGGGTGAACTGAAAGCAAGGAAAGAGTTTGTTTTACAACGGTGCCAAAACCAAAACAATATTCAAAATATAGATAAAGGGGGATTGAGACAAAAAATATATAAGAATACCTAAATAAAGGGTGCTATTTCGGAGTATAAATGAAATCCTGTAGTCCAATCTGAAAAGGTGATTTTAATGAATTGTAAACCAATAATTAATAACTATTTCTTTTTTCACTGTAAGAAAGTCTCATCAGTTGATCTTCGCACTCCAAAACTCCGAAAAGCATTTCGTAATTTGCCAAAGTGGATTCTCGGCAAATGTCAAATACAGGTATTTACTTTGACAGCGTATTTGACAGCTAACCCTCTAGGAAATTCTAAATATCTAAAAATAAACCCTCTATATACTCAGAAAAATCAATAATCATTGACTGATAAGCAAAAGAATGCATATTCGACAATCCAAAGGCATTAGCCCATATCTGGCATATCTTATCTTAGCGAAGAGACGACAACAATTAAAGAAGAGCCATAAAAAAACGTATTTCTCGGTATAAATGTATGTATATACGTATGTATGCGTGTCTAAGTAAATATGGTTTTATGAGCATATCGAAAATACTTGGCAAACACTTCGATATCGATAACGAAGCCTTTAAATCCAAATCAAATAAAGAAGTGAAAGGTAAACATGCATATCTGTGTGCTTGTGTGTGCAGAGATGAATTTAATATTCTTAAATTTTTACCAAGTCTACTCGTGAACAAATTAAAACCATAATCTTATCGCATATTTTTATGAGCGCTAAAAGTATCTAATGCGCATGCGCACAAACCGATTTTCTAAATTCAAAGAAAATTAATGAAAGAAAATAAAATAGAATAATTTCAGCGCTGCGCTGCAGCTGTTGCGTGTGCGAGTTTTGGGCACGCGCCATTAAAAGTTTTATACTCGAACGGGCGCCCGCTTTTTGCTTAGCTGATTTTTACGATTTATGACAGTTGCTGTTTGGCGAAAAACTGAATTTTATTATATTTATTTAATGCAAAACGAACAATCGCCTGAAGGAAAATACCTCCACGCATCTGCGCAGTTGGCGATGACGCAAGACGTCGACGCATTAATTTGCTATTAAAACGCAATAAAAGTCAAGCTGTCACTAAACGCTTGTCGACAAGTCTATTTTCTGTACTAAATGATGAGAATGTTAGCATATGAAGGATGTCCGCTGAGCAGTTATTTTATAGCTTTTTAGATTTATAATTTTTTCTTAATTTTCACAGTTGTCTTTGAATGACTCGCCCTTAGGATAAATATCCTTAGAAGGAGTATTTAAATTCATTAAATTATTTTCTTGTTGCAACATATGCGCATCTTACATATGCCTATATTTATCAAGAATTTAGATGTATCGACCAACCAAAAAGACATATTATTCGTAATGCGTTTTCAACCTCTCGTCAATAGGCACAAGGGGCGCAGTACGCATTAAATAAGCTATTTATTTTGTTTGTGTGTCGAGTCTCGATAGAGAGATCTAAAATTGTTTGAATGCATAATATTTATTAATTTTCAGAATGTTAAGGTTCAAGGGAGACTAAATTTGTTCTTGTTGTAGGAAACGAAACTGTTCTTTTCGCGAAGCATATTCTTTTCATATGATTTCTTGAAAAGTTCTAGGTTCAATAATAAAGGGTTTTTTCAAAACAGACGCTGCAAAAGTAGATCGATAGGGACAGCAAACGACGACATATTTCCCCGCTCTTTTGATATTTCTCTTCAGTAAGGTTTGCCATTTCATCATTCCAAGATCCAACAATGAGTCGAAATTATTAAAAATTAGTACCGAAAATCGGAGATAGAGCGCTACGTCCAATTTATGGTCGTCATAATCGTCCTGTCTGACCTTTCAATGATAACCGAATATTTTTGGCCGTTATTGGATGATATGGACGAAAATTTTGTTCAGCATCTGGACTTTCACAGGAATAAATAATTTCATTGATATCCCCAACCGTTATTGTTTTATTTAAAACTTTTTTAAGGCTCTTATTGAAACCCTTTACAATAATTGTTAAAGGTTTTCTTTTCAAAATGATTTAAGCAGAAAGCCCTTATAAGTTAAAAAATCTTGATAGAAAGTCAGTATCATCTCATAGAATAATATGAAATGCTATACGAACTCATTCGTCTCGGCTCTATTTGGCATTTTAAAAATATTTTGACGGTGTAACGAGACTTGTTACAATAAGTTTTGTGGAGTCGCAAACATTACAAAGAGCATGGAACATTTTATTAAGATTAACTCTATCTAATTCTGCAATTGAACCAAACCATGATTTTAAAGAAATAACAGAATCAATGAAAATTATTAGCATTGGTGAAGTGTGCGATGAAGAGAATATTAATAATACATGCGTTCATGAAGAACCTGGATTCCTAATATTAACTTATTATATTATTGCCGGTTTGGACAGTAAAGAGAGAGAAGATGATGAAGAACTAGAAACGAGGCATTTATGTCAAGTACCATCACACCCAGAAGCTTTTGAAGCTCTAGTGTTGATTTTAACAGGTTTGAAATATAGGACGAATCGGATCCCATACAGTTGTTACAATTGAAGCGCATCAGGGCCTTGGCCGCAATGCAAAGATCAATCAATACTTATTTTTAACCAATATTTTAAATTATATATGTGTAGGTACTTATTGTCATTTTGGCTCTTATTATACTCTCGCAACAAAAGTTGCTAAGAGAGTATTATAGTTTTGTTCACATAACGGTTGTTTGTAACACCCAAAACTAAACGAGTTATATATAGGGTTATATATATCAAAATGATCAGGGTGACGAGACGAGTCAAAATGACGAATGAGTAAAAATTGAGATATCTTGATAAAACTTGGAACACATGTTCCTTGGGACCGTGAGAGGGTTGCTTTCGAAAATGGGCAAATCGGACACTGCCACGCCCACAAAATGGCGAAATAAAGTTATAAAGGTAAAATTTGAAACAAAAAATCGCACTAGGAAGGGGCATATTTGGATGTAATTTTGTGGGGAAGTGGGAGTGGGCCCGCCTCCAAATCGGTTATTAGTATCGGTATTCGGTATATAATATTTTCTTGTCACCCTGATGACACGTGTGGAAAATGGATGAAATCGGTTCACAACCACGACTACTTCCCAAGTAACTCAGTTTTGTACTCCATCTCTCAGGTATCTTAATTTAATTTAGAGGAAATATTTTTCTTCTAATAGTGTAACTTTCCCTAGATCTCATATACCTAATTATAAGATTTTCAAATTGGGTCAAATTGTGTGTTGTATGTATGTGATTGGCGTTGCAACCGTTTAGCCGGTTATAGCCGAATCGACGATAGTGCGCCACCTGTCTCTCTCCTTCGCAGTTCGGCGCTAGTTGGAGATCCCGCTGAACTATGTCAATGTCGTCGTATAACTCGTACAGCTCATCGTTCCATCGTCTGCGGTATTCGCCGTTGCCAATGTTCTGAGGACCATAAATCTTGCGCAAAATTTTCCTCTCGAAAACTCCTAGTGTCGTCTCATCTGATGTTGACATCGTCCAAGCTTCTGCACCGTAAAGCAGGACGGGAATGATAAGCGACTTGTAGAGCTTGATTTTGGTTCGTCGAGAGAGGACTTTACTGTTCAATTGCCTACTCAGTCCAAAGTAGCACCTGTTGGCAAGAGTTATTCTGCGCTGGATTTCGAGGCTGACATTGTTCGTGTTGTTGATGCTGGTTCCCAGGTATACGAAATTATCTACGACCTCGAAGTTATGACTGTCAACAGTGACGTGGGAGCCAAGACGCGAATGCGCCGACTGTTTGTTTGATGACAGGAGATATTTCGTCTTGTCCTCATTCACCTCCAGACCCATTCGCTTCGCCTCCTTATCCATGCGGGAAAAAGCAGAACAAACGGCGCGGTTGTTGCTTCCGATGATATCAATATCATCGGCGTACGCCAGGAGCTGTACACTCTTGTAGAAGATTGTACCTTCTCGGTTTAGCTCTGCAGCTCTTATAATTTTTTCCAGCATCAGGTTAAAGAAGTCGCACGATAGTGAGTCACCTTGTCTGAAACCTCGTTTGGTATCGAACGGCTCGGAGAGGTCCTTCCCAATCATGACGGAGCTTTTGGTGTTGCTCAACGTCAATTTACACAGCCGTATTAGTTTTGCGGGGATACCAAATTCAGACATCGCGGCGTAAAGGCAACTCCTTTTCGTGCTGTCGAAAGCAGCTTTAAAATCGACAAAAAGGTGGTGTGTGTCGATCCTCTTTTCTCGGGTCTTTTCCAAGATTTGGCGCATGGTGAATATCTGGTCAGTTGTCGATTTTCCAGGTCTAAAGCCACACTGATAAGGTCCAATCAGTTTGTTGACGGTGGGCTTTAGTCTTTCACACAATACGCTCGATAGAACCTTGTATGCGATATTTAGGAGGCTGATCCCACGGTAATTGGCGCAGATTGTGGGATCTCCCTTTTTATGGATTGGGCAGAGCACACTGAGATTCCAATCGTCAGGCATGCTTTCTTCCGACCATATTCTGCAAAGAAGCTGATGCATGCACCTTATCAGTTCTTCGCCGCCGTATTTGAATAGTTCTGCCGGTAATCTATCGGCCCCCGCTGCTTTGTTGTTCTTCAAGCGGGTAATTGCTATTCGAATTTCTTCATGGTCGGGTAATGGAACATCTGTTCCATCGTCATCGATTGGGGGATCGGGTTCGCCATCTCCTGGTGTTGTACTCTCACTGCCATTCAGCAGGTCGGAGAAGTGTTCCCTCCATAATCCCAGTATGCCCTGGACATCGGTTACCAGATTACCACCTTGGTCTCTACATGAGGATGCTCCGGTCTTGAAACCTTCGTTAAGTCGCTTCATTTTTTCATAAAATTTTCGAGCATTCCCTCTGTCTGCCAGCTTCTCAAGCTCTTCGTACTCACGCATTTCGGCCTCTTTCTTTTTTTGTCTGCAAATGCGTCTCGCTTCCCTCTTCAGCTCTCGGTATCTATCCCATCCCGCACGTGTTGTGGTCGTTTGCAATGTTGCGAGGTAGGCAGTCTGTTTTCTCTCCGCTGCGAGACGGCACTCCTCATCGTACCAGCTTGTTTTTTGTCGTTGCCGAAAACCAATTGTTTCGGCTGCAGCGGTACGCAGTGAGTTTGAGATGCCGTTCCACAGTTCCCTTATACCGAGATGCTGATGAGTGCTCTCAGAGAGCAGGAGTGCAAGTCGAGTAGAGTATTTCGTGGCTGTCTGTTGCGATTGCAGCTTTTCGACGTCGAACCTTCCTTGTGTTTGTTGACGGGCATTCTTTGCTGCACAGAGGCGGGTGCGTATCTTCGCTGCGACCAGATAATGGTCCGAGTCTATATTTGGTCGTCGGAGCGTACGCACGTCTAAAACACAGGAGACATGTCTTCCGTCTATCACAACGTGATCGATTTGGTTCCGCGTGTTTCGATCAGGAGACAGCCAAGTAGCTTGATGTATTTTCTTATGCTGGAATCTGGTACTACAGACGACCATATTTCGGGCCCCAGCGAAGTCGATCAGCCTCAGGCCGTTTGGCGATGTTTCGTCATGGAGGCTGAATTTTCCGACTGTTGTGCCAAAGACACCTTCTTTACCCACCCTGGCGTTAAAATCACCAAGCACGACTTTTACATCGTGGCGGGGGCAGCGCTCATAGGTGCGTTCTAGGCGCTCATAGAAAGCATCTTTGGTCACATCGTCCTTCTCTTCCGTTGGGGCGTGGGCGCAAATCAGCGATATGTTGAAGAACCTCGCTTTGATGCGGATTGTGGCTAGACGTTCATCCACCGGGGTGAATGCCAGGACTCTGCGACGGAGTCTCTCTCCCACCACAAATCCAACACCAAATTTGCGCTCCTTTATATGGCCGCTGTAGTAGATGTCACAAGGACCCACCTTCTTCCGTCCTTGTCCCGTCCATCGCACTTCTTGGATGGCGATGATGTCAGCCTTAAGTCGTATGAGGACATCAACCAGCTGGGCAGAGGCACCTTCCCAATTAAGGGTCCGGACATTCCAGGTGCATGCCCTTATATCATTATCCTTAAAACGTTTGCAGTGGTCGTCATCAAAAGGGGGTGTCTCATCCGAGGCTTTCGTAGATTTTTCATTGGGGGGTGTTTTTATGTGGTGGGTCCCAAACCCTACGCACAACCGCATAAGCGGGCTTCGCCTTCTCACTTTAGCTCGCCTTCAAACGGATGTCTGTTGGCTACCCAGAGGATACTTGGTCTAAAACCGGAAGTCGTGAGCTGCTTGAACCATGTGGAGAAGAATCGTTTCTGGCCACTCCCAAGTGAGTGACAATCAAAAACTTTCCTCACTTGCGTGAACTTCTACACATGATCCCATCCTCCTGTTATCTTGTGTATCTTGTGTGTTATCTTAATAAAAATATATCAATAAATTACGAGAGTATGAAATGTTCGGTTGCACCCGAACTTAGCCTTTCCTTACTAGTTTTATATATCGTATTATCTAAACGACGCATGTTCAACCGTTTACATAATAAAATTGTATTCAAATTAAAATGTTGTTTTATTTGCTTTGAAATCTACTATTATCCGAATCAATTATCCGGGATACCTCGATCCGATTTGATCCGGATAATCGGGATTCTGGCTTTAGATCTGGAAAATATGATACTACCCATAATAATTTTTCATAAAAACTGAGAAATGATTACTAAAAATAGGGTATGGAAGCATTCACTCTATCTATTCAATGTATGTGTTTTTATACTCTCGCAACAAAAGTTGCTAAAGAGAGTATTATAGTTTTGTCCACATAACGGTTGTTTGTAAGTCCTAAAACTAAACGAGTTAGACATAGGGTTATATATACCAAAGTGATCAGGGTGACGAGTAAAGTTCAAATCCGGATGTCTGTCTGTCCGTCCGTCCGTCTGTCCGTGGGCGTGGCACCGCCCCCAAATATGTTTTTTTCTTGCAAACCAATAAAGCTCTATAAACCAAACTTTCTGCAGTCGTTTGTTGTAACCGTTTCCTTATACAGTCCAAAAATGAAAGAAATCGGATAATAACCACGCCCACCTCCCATACAAAGGTTAGGTTGAAAATGACTAAAAGTACGTTAACTCACTAACGAGAAACGTCAGAAACACAAAATTTCACAGAAATGATAGCAGAAGGAAGCTGCACTCAGATCTTTTTACAAAATGGAAAATGGGCGTGGCATCGCCCACTTATGGTCAAAAACCATATCTCAGGAACTACTCGACAGATTTCAATGAAATTCGGTATATAATATTTTACTGATTAATATATAATATAATATAATATTTACCCTGATGACATGTGTGGAAAATGGATGAAATCGGTTCACAACCACGACTACTTTCTTTATAACTCAATTTTGAATTCCATCTGAATCCTTCACTTTATAATATATACATTAGGAACCAATGATGATAGCGAAATAAAACTTTACACAAATACAGTATATGATCTGTGGCATCACTTGTGAAAAAATTGTCGAAAACGGACTATAACTTTTCAAGGCCCCTGATATCGAACATGTTGAACTCAGCGCCTAAGGTTAAATTTAAACCGAAAATATGGGTAAATCTCTCAGCTAATTTAATGTAATTCAGAGAAAATTGTTTTCTTCCAATAGTGTGTCTCTGTTCCAAAAATTATTAAAATCGGGTCACAACATCTCCTAGCTCCCATATACCTAATTATAGGTTTTTCAAAAATTTGTTGGGCCTTATTACGCATATATGTATTGGTTAATATGTGATATATCTTAGCAAAATTAAGTGAGCGTATAGTATTAGATATAGTGTCCCTTGCTGGTAAAATTGAATGAAATCGGTTCAGGAATTACCTCAGTCCTCATATCTATATATGACGATTTTCGTTATTCTATTAAATTGTATGCCGAATTTATGGGTAAATTTGTGCTTTATCTTAATAAAATTTCTTCAATAAATTGCGAGTTTATAAAATGTTCGGTTACACCCGAACTTAGCCTTTCCTTACTTGTTATATATGCTAATATTTAAGTTCGACACCAAAATGAACTGTTTTCTTCGAGGGATAACCATAATATTAAGTAGTAGTCACATTTTTACTGTGTGAAGTGGGAGTGCACTCCTATTGATGTGGAAGACATCAGAAATGTCAAGGGTTTGTGTAATTCTTCAGAAAATTTAAAATTTGTTGGACTTAGCTGGGCCACTCTCGAGGAATTCACTCTCAACTTATTGCCGTTATTGTTATTTTTTCCATACCTTACAAATAAATTACGTTTTAACAATTTAAGAAATGCACAAAAAATATTGTAAACTATACACCCTGACTGTGCAATGCAACGCCAGGCAATTAGTTGCGTGCAACATATTGCGACCGCTATGAAATTTTCAAATTATAGGGCTGCAGTTAACTCTTCCCCTTCGAAGAAAAATCCAGAGCACAGACGGCATACAAAATATTCTACATCTATTCAATCACTCAGATGGCGGGTGAAGATTCCTTTTGAATTTACTTTTTTGTATTTTTTGCTGTATTTGTGAGATCGCTCAGCTGTGACTGCGGCAATACACAAGCTAAACGGACGACTTGTGGACATTCGCGTCATACGTCATTGCACATTCCAACAAATAATTTGACAACAACAACAACAATAACAACAGTTGAAAGTAGTAGGTAATCATGAAAAACACCTGAGCCAAATTAGAACGCCGCGTAATTTTCGACACAGCGCAGCGTTGTTGGCCGTAAAATGACTCGCTGTGGCAACAGTTGCACTGCACTATTTGACACACATATATACATTCACATGTATTTATTTATATACAAGTCATACGATCAGCCAGACAGATCCGTCAGCTAGCTGCCACGGAGTACTACTTTGCTACAGACAGCGTGCAACAGCTGCTGCCGCACGAAACGTATCAATACTGTAAATTGTGGCAGCGGCAGTTTAGCGCAATTTAATACGAGACGTGCAACATGCGCTTATTGCTAACAAATAGTAGAAGGAGTTGCAGGCACTGGAGGCTAGAGTGTGGAGGGGCGACTGCGCTAACAGCGCGCTAAACGTTTGGGGCACTTCGTGGCCATCAGGCAGCCTTGCATTTTGCCTTCAACCATTTCCTTTTTGCGCGCACTTACGTTTCCCCTTCACTTGCGGGGCGCCTTTGCACATTTGCCTGCGCTAATTTAAACTCATTATCGTAATCGTGTTTATCCGCAAATAACTGCATGTGTTTAAAGGTGAATTAGCGCAGGCGCGAGATCTACCGCATGCCTGGTTGAGCATTGCCGTTCGTTAAAACAAATATCCGTGAGTCTTCTGCGCTATCTGGCGGCTTCAAAAACATATTTATGTTTTAAAAAAGAATTTTCAAAAATAATGTCATTCAATTCACGCTTTAGAGAGGTATTTTATCGTTGTAAACTCATAAAAAACGCCTACTGTTACTACCGTTTTCCAATATCAACATTTACCATTTTCATTTTCCAAAGAAGGCTTCTTAATTTTGTCAGAAAATTTCACTCACGTGCAACATTTTGTCGCCATATTTAAAATTTTTTTTTTTGTATTTTTCTTTAATTTTTCCGTGTACACTTTATCGACCGCCAACGATCAGTTGACCATCATGCACTTACACACTCTTATTACATACACATTACATTACCCATATGCCCTTCGCCTTCATTAGTTACTCATTAGACGTTTTTATTGGGACAATGTGTTCGACGCTTATGGCACACACATTTGCTTCGCTTTTCCGTCATTTTCCATGCCTTCACACTTTCGGAACTTGCGCTTACCTTATCCGCTGTTTAATGTCACCGCCCGTCACCTAGAATTCCTCAAACAGCCTGAGACCCACAGTATTTTCGGCATTTCTTAGCTGAACTAAAGTCACGGTTTTGGTATGTACGTCATGGTCTTGATTACGTTTGATTTTTATTGCGTCATAAAAATTGATAGACAATTTCGATTTCCTCAATTGCATTGAAATTTATGAGAATACCGTCGTACAGTGAGAATTTAGTTAAACTTTTATCGAAAGTATATTTACATATTTGAAATACCTTCAAATCGATTCAAATATCCGTAGATAAGATTTTAAAGTCGTCAGTCTGCGACCTCATCCTTAAAATCTTATATTAGGTTGGGAAATATCTCACTTCCGCCCTATGTATTAAGCGCTACAGAGCTTGTATCTGGCAATAATATACATCTTTGAGAGGTCTTGACATAAACTACAAAACGACGCTATGCAATTAGTTTGTGTAAACATGGAGTTCACTAACGCCGAAATTCGCGCTATTTTAAAGTTTACCTTCGTTAAAGGCATGGTGAAAACGATACCATGGATAAGTCAGACGGCGGAAGACCTGTGATGAGGAATACCAATCAAATCAAGGAAAACATCGAGTTAGACCGGCATGTGCATCTCGCGAGATCGCCCAGGAGATGGGAATTAGTCACCAAACCATTTAAACCATCTGAAGAAGGCTGGATACACAAAAAAGCATGATGTTTGGGTGCCGCATGATTTCACGCAAATCAAATGGACCGAATCAACGCCGGCGATATGCTGCTGAAACAGAACGAACTCAACCCATTTTTGAAGCGGATGGTGACTGGCGACGAAAAATGGATCACATACGACAATATCAAGCGAAAACGGTCGTGGCCGAAGGCCGGTGAATCGTCCTAAACAGTGGCCATGCCGGGAAGGCTTTGTTGTGTGTTTGGTGGGATTGGAAGGGAATCATCTACTATGAGCTGCTCCCCAGCTGGACAGACGCTTAATTCTATCATCTACTGCGAACAACTGGACCGCTTGAAACAGACGACCAACCAGAAGCGTCCAGTTGATGACTCGTCAGAAACTACGGGAGCTCTGATGGGAGGTTTTATCGCATCCACCATATAGCCCGGACATAGCGCCAAGTGATGAACCGGTTCCTGTCCATGGCGAACGCCCTTGGTGGTGTAAAGTTGAACTCAAAAGAGGCTTGTGAAAAATGGCTGTTCGAGTTCTTCGCAAATAAGGAGGGGGGCTTCTACGAGGGGATATTATGAAGTTGCCGTCTAGATGGAAACAGATTATGGAACGAAACTGCGCATATTTATATAAAGAGCAAAAAAGCGGAAGGGAGATATTAGCCAACCTAATATTTGCACCTCTTCCGCTTACTAATTTTTTCGTTCAGCGTAAAAATACTCAAAGGTTTTAGATCATAAAATAAGGTGTTTTACTTGTTCATATTTAACACTCAACAACTTTTATAACATTTACAACAGATTAAGCGAAGAGAGCACTAATCAACACTTTGTTTTTTATAATTTACAATTTTATATTTTTCTTGTCTACATGTTATTTAATATAAGAAACGATCTAATATAAAAGTGGTGAAATGTAGTATTTATCTAAATTATCATATCCAGGATTATATATTATCTGATCTGGCAACATTGCAAATTGTTATAAAAAAATTTTGAGGCGCTCTCACATTGGAATAAGTTGGAGATCCCTTTATACCTGCTGCAGGGTTCAGACTGGATTCCTTCTTAAATCAATACAACCGAAATTCTTATATCTTCATCAGACACAGATTGTAATATAGAGGAAGTACCAAATACATTTACATCAGATCAGTAAAAGTTTTCGGGATATAAAGAAGATGATCAAATAAAAATTAAATTTAAAAAATTTTAATTTTGTTCAAAGCCGAAGTTCGTTGTGCAAGCTGCAAAGCTGAACGCATTTAAGGACGAAGAGAACGATATTGTTCCGTTGACGTCATTTAGACTGAAGCTCTGGTTGGCACGAAACTTGCAATATCTTTGAACTTATCAGAATGGTACTTAGTTGCTTGAAACTCGTCCCAATTCGTTTCCGATTTAAGGCATCTAGTGTAGTTTCATCGCAGAACATACATGAGTTTTAACTTTTCTTGTAAGGAAACAATACTCTTCAAGTTAAGTATATAATATATTTTTTCCATAAATACTTTGCTTCAAAGGATCTCAGTGAATTAAAAACGTATCATATATCAACGATCAATTCTCTATAACACATCGTCATTTCAACGTCTAATACAAAAGCTGACCATACATCAGTTGAGCCTTCCTTCAACACTGTTTGCTCTTATTTTGACACTATTAAAATGTCATTTTCGGTTGCGCCAACCCGAAGGACTATGAATGACTTGAATGGACGAATTGAGCAGCCGGCCCGTGTGCATGTTCGGCAATAAATTTTATATAAATGTGACATTTTTGATCACAACAAAGAGAATACGAAAATAATAAGAAGCAGTGGCAGCACATTAAGGAATTGCATAAGTTATTGAAAGAATGTGGCGAGAGAATACGAAGCTACTGATCCTGCAGCGACAATGCGAGGACACGCATGCGCAGCCATAATAACAACAATACGGATGAGACAATGCTGTTGAAATCGCAGTAAAGTACTTGAGATAGTTATAAAGCAAAGTTGTTGGCTTTTGTTGTAGTTTTTTTCTCCACTTTTCTTAGCGCGTTTACTTGGACCGAAACAATAAGAATGCGCACTCGAAATCTACAAGTACAGTAGTGCGAGTCGTAAACATTGGCATGGCTATTACTTAGCGTCTAAGCAATTGTTGACTGCTGCTACACCTGGCATTTTTTTACGGCGAAGACAAATATAATCTGTGGACATGACAGCGTTCAGCGCTCGGCAGATGCCAAGGATAATGCGTGCGTACAGTTTGCCAAAATAGAGTCCTGTCTATGCGCAAATGCAACATGCAGCTGCAAGACACAGCACGTGCTATGGCTTCACTGTAGCTAGCAGAAAGAAGTAGGAGCAGCAGAAAAAAGAAAGCCAAGAACACTTACTTGTACAACATGTTCATGATGAGTGACACCCACGTTCACTTGATATTTGGCTGTGCGTTTTTTGTGGATTTTTTTCAGTAAGATTTCTATTTCGGAAAATTTCTGCAGAAGTACCATCTTTTCACGGTTCACTTCTTATCGTAAAAGTGCTGCTGACATCTGTTTGATATTCATATTGTTCAAGTATCTGTGACAAGTATGGACTGCAGCACTCTTCTGCCGCACACCATATGCTACTGTAAGGAAACAAAAAAAATAAATTTTTTCTGACCTTAACCGATCTTAATCTTAATCGAATAACTGCTGCATAACAGATTACTATTAATTGAGCAATTTTCCGGATAAAGGCGATTATTATTGTACGAGTCTCATGTAGAGTGGGTCAATGGAAGTGTATCGATAGTCGACAGAAAAATGTTTCTGCAGTATTATGTAATTTTTATTTATGTAAAGTTCGGGCAATGATGATACCAAGTTTTCCATTCCACTAAGTTAGATCATGGAATGTGAAGTTCTATTGCTAATTTAATTAATTTGATTAATGAATCCGAATTTTTGATAAAGATCCGAATAGCGCTTTAGTGCCTTTCTCCATCAACGTATTCTCAGATCGTCCAAATTTGTAAGTCCACTGAGTACATCGACTTTTGTTCGAAGTTTAGTAACCACTTGTTTCTCATTAGAACTACCACGAACCTTGTTATTCTTTTCAGAACTCTTTGTTGTGCAATCTGACAATCTGCGATCTCGTTTTCCCCTGTTTAAATGTCAAAAGTCACTATTGAATATACAAAGCGTTTCTCGATTGAGAAAAGAACACTCCTCTTACTTTGTCGTGCCGATGAATACATTTCGACCGTTCAATTAGTATTATGTCCTTAATATCGGTGCTATTTCACTGCAGTTCGCAACAGTTTGAGTGTGCGCATGTGCGGCTGCTTTAGCCATTTGAAAAATGAGCACATTGCATGAAAACAAAGTTTTAACCACTTCCTTTCCGCCGTAGAGGTACGCACGAAAAAAACTTTAATAAGTGGAAGAAGCAGAAAAAAGTACTCCAAATTATCAAAACAGTAATAAGTTAAATACGAAACCTCTCCATTTGAAGGGCCACTGCGTTTGCGTGCGCGCTTATAAATAATTCTATGGCATGGCAAATGGTCAACAGACAGTACCAGGTGGTAAATCCCTACAGCCAGTAAGCCAGCCGTTTTAACTCTTCTGCGCTCGTTGCGCGCTAATTGCAGCGTCGAAAAAAAATCCTGCGCATATCCTTTCGCTATCCTTGCTCCCAAAGGCAACATAATAAGCGCAAAAAAAAATACAAAAAAATAACTGGCAACTGTCTCCGCCAGCGCGCTGTGTGCTCATCATTTCGGGTCTTCAGCGCATGCGCGTGGTTTTTTCGGCGTTACCACTGCCGTGCCCTACCCACCGTGCCGACATGCCCACACTCACAGCCGGCTGCTTGATTTCTTCCAAATTTTGGTTGCTTTTAATACTTTTTTAACCGTTTTTTACATAACATTTTGGTAGCATCTGTAAAATTTTTTGATAGCCTGTATCCTTTTCTCGGTTTTTTAAGGTTTTTTTCATACTCTATACACACATTTTCTGTTCATTCGAGTCGTTTTCAGCTGAGTGATCTCTATAAAAAAGGCTAGTGCGCTCATTAGTGTGAAACCTGCCGCCGTCGCTGTCCCGTTGCCTTTGGACTACTGGGCAATTGGCAGTCAGCCGCGTGTTTGTGTTGTAGGCAGATGCTTTGCGGGATTTTCGTTCTTATTTTCATGCGTGTTTGTTGTTTCATGTGGGTAAAGGGTTCAGGTTGTTGGCCCATGTGGCAAGCTGTTGACCAACACCTTTGATTTTAATGCCACATAAATTGAATTCGTACATCTTACATGTGTCGATCGTTCTTTCTGATATGCAAGAGAGTGCCTTCGTTGTTTCGTTGTTGAGGGGACTTGATGTAGTTGATTGCCTTTCAGTTTATATGGATAAACATAAATTTAAATTATTTTAAATTAATTTAGTTACGACCCTCAGTCACTTGCAAATTACTTAAGCTGACAAACAGCTGGACTTATGATTTTATTACTTAAGAGAGACATTGTTGTTATTGAGTATGGATGTATAGAAGCAAGTTACGTCAATATACAATATTTGCTTAGAAGATCCAAAGTTGAAACAAATACCTTTCCATGGCATTGAAAATTGTCTGTGGCAAGGATTTGACCTAACAATTCACGAGTCTGTTCTCCGAACTCAAAACAATTCTCAACAGTAATTCTAGAAACTTTTGAGAGCTTCTTATACAAAAAAACACACCTTTAACTATTGATACATTTGGGTTAAGGAAAATATTTTTTTGTTGAGCTGGGTTAACTGAACACTTTATTCTGACGATCTAGTTTTCGCCATACTCCAGTGGAATCATCTCGTTAATGAAAATAGTTATCTTATCAGACTTGTAATGGGCTCAAGGGTTATGGTATCGTGGTAAATACCACGATAGAGAGCTACATATTTCTATTACCAGACTGATAAAACTTCCAGACCCCGTTTACATTGCACCCACATAGCAGTTCCTTTTTCAAAATTAATAAAAATAATCAATTTATTTGGGTTGAATTTTGGCTGATTATGAATGTCGAGATAAAAGTTAAAAGTGTCTGCAAATCATACTATTCAGTTTCTGCAATACGAGGTCCCTGGATGTCTGATAAGGAAAAGAGATGCCATTAGCTGACCACCCACATCTTCAGATTTATCTGATCAGTCGACCATGACTTCTATTGTGATGTTCATTCCTCGAACCACTGACGAGCTCAAGGCAAAAATTTGTGAAGAAATCCTCTTTATCGCTTCAGAGGTGATGGAAGAAGTAACACAAATAACAGCAAAAATTGATCGTTTGATCTTGTGTCCAATAATAAATTTTAAGAATTAAATTTACAGACCGTCTTGAAATAAGGCGTATAATCATGTATTTTAATTGCTGTTGTAGCAATGTTTTCTTAAATATGCTCCATATCCAGTCAATCAAAACACGTACCAAAAAGCGATCAATCATTTACTTTATTCCTTATCCTTTCTCCGTAAATACCGTCTATTCATTGCAACGCTGAACAATCACTACGCAATATTTGCTGTCAATATTCCCTACATGGCTAATACTGCCAACATAAAGGCATTTATACTCACAAGCGCAGCGGCTGATGAGTCATTGTTTTGCAATATTTGTCAATTGCCCCGTTGACAACCCTTTAGAATTTTGCCAATTTTCCTTCTTTGTTTATAATTTTCATTGGGAGCGATAAAGGATTACGTTGAATTATTTTGTGGCAATTGATTTAATCCACAGCAGAAACATCTGCAAGGCTTTTTCTTCTTCTTTGCCTTTGTTTCTGAGTTGAATCACAGATTTGTTTTCATACGTAGAAAAGTACACTAGATTCAAAACACATCTAATTTAAGTTCTGCTAAATATCAAGACAATTAACTAAAAAAATGGGCTAAACCAATCCTCCTGGTAATTTCTCCTTCGTACTGGAGCGGAGTAATTTTATAAATTTTTTCACTACTGAGGTTATGGTCAGAAGATAAAGCACCAATTTATGGAGAAAAAACGATGGTTCTAGTTCATTTCATAGTTATTGTCGATGGTTTTGTAGATTTTGAAGGCATTCCAGGCAAGTGTGGTTGTCGGTACTATTAGTGAACACTATTAGACTACGATCAAGTAAAATAAGGTTGAAAACTATCTTCATTCAGGTACATAAACAAATTAGTTTGACGAAAGACATCACTAAATTTGCCATCTGCCACGTACTCGCCGAGCGCATACTCAACCACTCAGTTAGCCTGAGCCCCCGTGACCTGAACAGCACGTGCTATTGCCGAGTTCAGGTGTATCCGAAAATCATGCTATTGTCTCAGCAGCCGAACTGCGTGCATTGTGTGGGTGACTACCCGCAGCGTTGCATATGCAAATAATAATTTCCTCAACAATGCGGAGCCGAAATGAGGAGGGCACAAGAGGCAGCTGCAGAAATGCGACCGAAAGCAACAGGCTGTTGGATTTTACGCTTGACCGGGACGAAAACAAGGCAACAGCAAAACATTAATCGCATTCACATTTCACGAAAATGTTACAAATTTCCTCACAAGAACAACACACATACATGTACGAATAGATGCAAAGTAGTTTTTCCACTTATAATTGCCTTCTCTTGGAATACTGAGCATATTTCTTGGCATTTGACTACAACCTGCCTTTTGCCACTGCCACTCCTGCATGCATATCCTTCAACTGCACTATGTGTGCAGAGGTTGCATGCCGCACTTTGGAACGTGCCACGGCGCACCTTTCGTTGACCTGGTCAATGCGGCGCATTGTTTGTGTAAGGAAAAACACTCAGAAGTGTAAGAAGTGCAGCTTTTCATATTTTCCTGTTTGTGTCATTATTCAAATTGTTTTCGATTTTGTGTTTGTAGCAAGGGAGATCCTTCGCTAGCTACGTGTTGCATCTACATTTTTCGACGCTTGACCGTTTCGGTTTTCAACACTCGGGATTTTCCAATAGTTTTAGCAGTTGTTGTTATTACTTTTGTTGTTTGCTGTAACCTTCACGGCTTCACCTTTATGCGTGTTCTTGACTTTTGGTGCTTAAGCTGGCTTTTGTTGCGGTGTGTGTGCAATTGTAGTTGTTTGTATGTTTTAGCTTAGTGGACAGATGTTTTCACAAATTAAAAAAAAAGACAAATATTTAATTGTACTTTAGCGAAGATGGCAACGTTGTGTCTAGAGATATTTATTGATACTTATGCACAAACATTTATACAATCTAGTCGCAGCTATACATATATACCTCACCTTTTATGGCTTTTAAAGGTTTATTTGCTTGTTTTCTTGAAATTATTTACTAGTCTTTCTGATTTCTAATCAATACCTTGTCCCTTCACACACACACTTACATATGTATTTGTATTAAAATGTAACCCGAAACGTGACTGCGTTATTTGAAAGAGAATTCACACCTCTTTTAGTCCCAAAGCAAACAGAAACGTGAAATATTCGTGTTGTAAATAAATTTCTGTAAACAAGCACATTTTAATTTGGGATTATTGGTAATATATAAGTATGTTTGAATGTGTTCGTATATATATATTTTTACTCGTAGTTTTTGTCTTAGAAGCATACTTTAAGTGCTTGAAGTGCTGGAGTCTTCGCAAAGCATTAACCCTTAACGCTTTTCGATTAGATCACCCAGTACTTGGTACACGTGTTTCTTGGTCCCATAGGAAGGTTGCTTTCGAAGATGGACGAAATCGGACCACTGCCACGTCCACAAAATAACGAAAACCAAAAACACATAAAGTGCCCCAACTAAGACAACACTCTAGAGTCGTATCTTTTGGACATTTACAGAAACCTTAAATTTCATGGTAAGAAAGGCACAGAAGAGCTGCACTCAAATGTCTAAACAAAATTTTAAATGTGCGTGGCGCCGCCCACTTATGGGCCAAACATCATATCTCAAGAACTACTCGGCGAATTTCAACGAAATTGGGTTCGTACCTTAGGCATCCTCATACTATGGTTTGAAAATTAGCGATTTCTGGGAACCACGCCTATTTTCCCTGTACCACAATTAGGAGGTCCATATGATTGGTTTACTTTACAATTTATAAATTCTGCACAAGTGAAGGTATCTGAACAGAATTTTGTACAAGTGCGTCATTGTATGTCTCTGTGCTCAATACTTTCTTCAGTCCCATATTAGATTAGATTTTATTAGAGGATCGCACTGCGACCTACGGTCTATTGTGCCCTCAGCTCCATATACCTCATATACAGATTTTAAAAGTTCCGGTGGACTTTATACCGTATATGTCGTTTAATATGTGAGATATCTTAACAAAATGAAGTAAACGTATAATCATGGAAATAGTGTAGCTTGATGACGAAAAGGTGTGAAAATGGTCTAGGAATTACTCCTGCCTCCTTATACTATAAATAATGATTTTCGCTATTCTAGTGGACTTTATGCCGAATATATGATCCCAATTGTGTTTTGTCATAATATATGTAATTACATAAATAAATTGCGAGAGTATTAAATATTCGGTTACACCCGAACTTAGCCTTTTCTTACTTGTTACCATATTTTTTGTTCCAAATGAAAATCCTCTCTTTGATTACACTGACTTCTCACTAGCCAAAATGTTCAAACCTTTTTATAATGAATAGCCTCAAGCCCTTAGAATATAGGAGATACTTGTTAGATATTTGAAGAACACAACATTTAGAGAAAAATCCAATCAAAACAAACTGGAAATAACGAAGGTATTTTCATTTTGTTTATAAGAACAGTAATAACAGGAAATCCAGTTATCTCATTTCCTAAAATATACTTTGTCGAAGAAAAATTTGAATATAGTATCTTGATATCATGACACCGTTATGAGAGAACATAAAATTAATAATTCCTTCTTAAACATATGACCTTAGTATTATATATCAAACGGAGAGACGGATGAAGATCCCATAAATAATTATTTAAATAGTGTCTATATCATAACTTTATAAGATAAGTATCATCAGTTTTGTTTGATGGCTATTGGTTTAATAACCAAATTCTTATTAATATTTATCTATTAAAGAATCCAGATTTTGAAGATCCTTATTTTGAAGATTCAAAGTCATCCATTGAAATCTTTCTAATATTATATAATCACCCTAAAGATACTCAAATAAAACGGTTCATGATTCCCTTGTTTGTTCTACAATATAATTCTAAAGTAGCTTTCTAATAAAATTCTAAATGAATTTATGAATGCTGTCCACTTAGGGTAGAAATCAGAGCGCTTTAATTAGATATTTAAATATATATCGGAAAATCGAAAAAAACTTGTCTTGAAAACTTTGAAATATTTACTTAGAACTTTTAAATTGAAAGTCATAAATTATCATAATTCAATATTTACTATAAATCCTTTAAATATGTGGAAGCTTTCAAAATAAACTATAACTCCTATTATTGTTAGAAAAATTTACATAAACTCATAAAAAAGTTTCCCAGCAATCGGCCCTATTAAAATCCCTTTAGATATTGGTATGTTTTTATGTTGATATAAATCTTCTTAAAGATACCGAATCAACGTTTCTCATACAGATTAGCTCAAAGAAAGGACTACAAAGGCTTAAAAGTAGAAAAAATAAATGCCGAAATCAAAAAGACAAAATCAAAACAAAGAACTACAATTGGAGTATCAAAACTCAAAGCGAACAGAGCGCTAAAGCTAGTAAGAGAACAACAGCAAGATGCCAAGGCAGCTGGTAGATAGATAATCTTATGGTGAAAGGAGTGAGCCAAATGAATAAACAGATTCAAACACACATTTATATGACAAAGGCAGTAAAACTAAAGGTTTGATAAACACAGCTGCGCTTGATATCCTGCGAAAGCCGCTCAAAAACCAGAAAGAATCACAACAAACCGAAACTACACTTGCGCCCATTGAATTGAGAATGAAAAGCGGGGCATGGAAATTGGCTAAAATCCAAAGGGTTGTCAGCGCCGAAATTGACAAATATTGTACAACAAAGCAACAAAGCGATATTATTGTTTGAGTGAATTGCGTGCCGATTGCAGCACTGGCAGGCGGCGAAGGATATCTTGCTTGCCACGCTGCCACAAAGAGTTGATTGACTGATGGATCAATATGCATAGTGGATCGATTGAATGCATGTTAAATGGCGTTTGTTGCACTCAGTGGATTGATATTTGTAGAGCAGCAAAGCTGCAACAATTGCCAGACAAAGGAGGAGTATTATTGCAAAGCTGTTGGCTGGTTGCGACAGCTTGACAATTTGCAGATTGCGAAAGGTTAGGAACGAAGGATTTCAAAATTTTTGCGCAAATAGAAGGGATTAGTTTTGGTTATTTATTTTGTATAACTGCTGCAATTGTCAGTTCGTTTTTGCGATTGGTTTTTGGGCGGATTTGTGACATGTGGCATATGCAAAAATTTCTCTCTTGTTTGGTTTGAAAATATAGTGCAATATGAAATAATAGTTTTCTGGTGGAATAAAAGGAATATATATTTCAATATATTTGGTATGGTTGTCAACTCCGATTTGGTACACTACAATAAGTGCAGGCAAGGAGTGTTCGAAACAGTTTAATATTTATAATTATAGTTTGCATATGCCGGTCTAATAATGCTTAGAACGACGACATTATTACGAACTAAGCTGAACTTGGTTGTTTCTACAAATGTATTTGCCATACTTTTGAAACACCTGGAAATTATGATTAGGACACCTGCGGATTAAAATTACATATATTTCCAGTTTATATTGTAGTTCGAAGATACTTATGAAACCTTCAGATCAGGCATTTAGTTCAGAGATATGGCTATTACACATACTACTAAGAACGAGAGAGATCATTCTATGATCATCTTCAAATAAAAACTATTTTGATGAGCTGTAGCTCTTTAATCGAAATTAACTCTAATACTGGTTAAAACTTGGAAAAAGTCTAATTTGAAACATTCCATTGTATATATAATTATTGTATTTGGTTATAAATAGTATCTGGGACATAAATACCTTCATCTGATTTTTCTTTATTCCATATCTGTTTGCATTATTGGCTTATCTGTTATATTAAGTCTACAACTTTGCTTCCGCCGTTTTTTTTTGTAAATTTAAGTTTTTTTTATATAAGGACGGTTACAAATGTCGATGAGCCTCAGCCGCACTTTTCTTGAAATTAAAAAAAGAAAAGCAAAATTTCCCGCAAATGTCGAGAATTCGGCTCAAAAAATGACATTTTCAGTTGAGAATAAGTTTGGGATGCAAACAGATCTCTACAAATATTTTGTTGGCTTCTCTCAGCTCAATGCTAACCAGATAATAAAATCTTTGTCCTGGTTATTATTACATCTGACTTTATCGATCATAATAAGAGATATCTCAGTGAAATTTCGGATCAATGCTTCGATTAGCATGGTACCACTCGGTTCCAAATCTTTAAAAGAAAGAATGAAAATTATTTATTTTATTTGATTTCAAAAATAAATATCTTTTCAGGTAACCAGTACACAACAACATAGATTATGGCAAGCTTAAAATATAATTAATGAAAGGAGTGAAGTACCGTTTGCCACGAGCTTCAAAGTACCCAATGAAACCCACATGTGGCGCTGAAATCATTTTTTACGTCTGATTTATTACATTTTTGTTACAAACAACGCTTTGCGCAAGAAAACACTCAGAAAAGTGTCGCCTGCTTCCTCCATACAGCCATATTGTCCAATAAGTTGTCTTGACGATGTGACACAGCTGCTGCTGCACGCTCCATAAATTTAATAAAAAAATGAAATAAATTGGAAAAAGTTAATCAAAAACAAACCATAATGAGCTACACGCTCCAAATTCAGCTTAAGCAGGATGCATGTGCGCAGGATGAGCATCCTGCATGAGTTGTGATTTTTTACACATTTTTCTATTAAAAGTCGCTTATTGCTCGAATTTATTTTTAAAGATTGAATAAAAAACGAGGGAAGAGCGTGTTAGAAAGACGTTGCAAGGAAATGCCTCAATATGCCACTTCCTACCGAGCAACACACGCGCTGACCTTGACATTGTTTTTACTGCGTCAGGGCAGCCAGCTGAGCGCAAGTACGCGGCACACACACGCTCCTTTGCTGATGGCATGCTGTTGTGAGCGTGACGCCAACGCCACAGCGTGTACCCACGCAGCTTGCCGCTCGTATCCTTTTCACCATCTCGGTCTCGGTACAGTTTATTCCTATTTCTAGTCACTCGCTCGATATGCATTGCTTTTTTAAGCAGTTGTTCATTGTTGTTGTTATTTATCATCAGTATTGTATTATTTTTTTTTTGTTATCCTCTCATCCTGTGTAACAAATGTCCTGCTGCGCTCAGCTCAGCACAACTTGTACGCTGCTAAAGCGTATGAAAATATAAAAAACACAATTTGAGCTGAAGAATAAAGGCGCGTAGTGAAAGGACGCAAGTAAGCTAGCGGGCAGATGTTTTGCTCCTACGCAAGCGTCTTTTTGTCAGACTCACGCATGATCTCTTTGTTTTTGTTTTCTTTTTTCATTTGAAATTCCTTTTTTAGTGGATCTTCACTTTTTATTAGTTCTTCTTAAGTGAAAAAATTTTTTAATGGTTTTGCGCGTACTTAGACAATAGCATAGGAAGGCTGGTGTTGTTGTGTTCTAAGGTACTTTCTGCTCCAATAAGTATTGTTTGGAAATTGAGTTTTTTTATATTATCCAATTTATTCTTGAAATAGACACCCTCGTATTAATAAGAATAGAGTTCTTTGAACTTTTTTTCAAAACATTCAGAAATATACTAAAAGGTTCGAAACCATCTTAAAGATTTAACTTTGTCGACTTGGTCCAATCACTAATATATTACCGTACCTCTTTTTTACTCTGTACCTTTCAAAATTAAGTCAGTCGTTCTAAATGTCCAAAGATTTATCTACACTCCATTGAGCTCGATTGTTTCAAGATTTTCAAAACTACAAAATTTCAAAGTTTAAGATTACAACTCCTATAAATCTTTCACAATATCTCTCCCACAGTTTTATGCAAATAATAATGATATAAATTGTTAGGTAAGATTAGGTTCAAAGGTTGACCCTCGTGACAGGTGTCGTGATGGATAAAATACCCATTGTGATGCCAAAAATACCCGAGTATGGATCCCAAAGAAGACCCTTATGTATCGCCGAAGCACTTTGATCCTAACACAAATTTTATGATGCGGATATTCTTCATTCCGTCTAATTCGCTTGCTTCCCCAAAGGCACAGCTACCGAGATGTTTAAACCTCAGTCTTGCGAACGCTGGACAGTGGAAGAGGATATTACTTGATGTTTCCACCTCGCTTTCCTTCATACAGCCATGCTAGTTTATATCCGGCATGATTCCTATCCAATGGCATCCATTCCGCAGAGTCTGGTCAAAACTCCCACTATTGTGGCAATGTTAATCTTTTTAAGTGCAAGTATTTCAGCTGAGCTCGCCTCCCTCCATACAGCTATGCTAGTTTAGAGTCCGGTAAGAACGTCCATCATTGTGGCAAGGTGAATCTTTTTAAGTGCAAGTAGTTCAGCTGAGCTCTTCCACTCTGGGACAAAAGGATATCGCAAACGAGCAGATTCGGGTTGGTAACCAGCGCTTACCGAGCTCGCCAGAGGATCAGTGAGCCTAGATTAGAGCACAAGAGGACAAAGGAGCCCCGGTTCGTCCTAGGATGATGCAATAGGACGACGGGTGCCTTTTCTTGCGAGTTCATCGGCTCTGCATCGAGCCTGAAATAGCTTGATACTATCAATACAACCTTAGACGCTCCTTAACTAGCTCACTAGGAATCTCAGGGCCATAATTGCCACTACTACTATCGGAGTGGATAGTTTGAATAACAGTTTATCCTAAATCCTGAAGTTAGCTTATTGAGAATATAGATATGATAGATATAATGGATGAAACATAGTAAATTAAAAAGACGATGTAGAAGCTCGATAAAGCTACGATAAGATTTTTATCCACCTCAGAATTATACTTGGAAGACTTAAAAACAAATCGAACCCACCATAAACCCTTCATGGAAATGAGAAATATTGTCCGTGTCGGTCTTATCCTTTGAGGACTGTCAACTTCATACAACAGAAAGAAAAGTAAGTGATGAACTGTCGGCTAAACATCCACTATAGTCACCTGAAGGACAAATTTCATGATAACCCATAATATTTTAGAGAGGATAACAATCAACTGTAGAAATGAATGGCCTAATATTTCAAATATATTGTCACTACTATGCATATTTAGAGACATATTAAGGCAATTTATTGAAAAGAAAGTTCGCAAATGCCGGGCAAAATAAAAAAGGAAACAAGTGACTTTCGACTCCTGTCTTAAACACTTGAAGAAAACTTACAGCAGTCAAACACGTGAAACTAAATTGAATCATAAAGAAACATTAAGCACTAAATATGCGTTGTATAACTCAATTCCAGAGAGCTCAAAAAATGGCACATTAAAGCGACAAAGCGAGGAAAATCAAGATAAATAGTGCCGCTGTGGCAGTGTGACGCCAACGTGTGCAGGATATGTGGAAAAGGATATTGGAAAAGGTGCAACGTCGAACAAGTGACCATCAATAACGCCGTTGCATAAAAATTGGGATCCTTTGGCAGGATCAAGTGCGGATCAACTGCAACAAAAGAACACACATCGAAATTTAGTTATAAATTAAAGCAACTGCTCGCTTCAGTGAGGGGCAAAACTGCGTTTGTAGAAAAATTACATCAAGTCTGATCGGAAATATGTATGTTTGGCTGAATAGATCCTTCGGCGGCGTTGCCACGCGGACAAGTGTTACCCACTACACTGAGACTACCTGTCATTGGCTGGTGGTCGATCTGCGGGACAGTCGAACACCAAACAACCTGCCATTGCGGCGGCAGCTGATTATTGGCGTCGCTTCACTCATTCGGTTACTCGGTTGGTCGCTCACCAATCGATCGATGTCTATCTCCCGCTACGCTCTTTTTATGGTCAGCCGTACTGTACAGGCGTAACAAATGGACGTCGCGGCGTAACCGATACAATCGAACACACACGTACACACTCAGCATTTTTTATATAACCGAGCAACTATTAGCAGTTCAAAGGACATTCGATTGCGCAGTTGGACTCCCCGCGCGTTAAATGTACAGGTATCTTTTACTATCAAGTAAATAAAGGACAAAAGTGTTATCCTTTAAGGTACCAGTTTTTGATAGTGCACAACAACAAATGGTGTTTTCATTATTTATTTGCTTGAAATTGTTTATTTTTTTGTTACGGTACCCCCTCGCCTGCATACCTTCTACGGCTGTTTAGATAAAATATGTTATTATGTTTTCATCCTAATGGCTTACTATGGAATTTTTATTATTTTCATGTTTCTGATAAGATGCACTAATTGTTAGAATGGTAGATAAGAGTCCAGCGCAAGCTCGTAGCTAGCGGAGAGGTTTGGTAATAATACTGCATTATTAAATTTTTGTTTGAGTATTTGGGTTCTAGTTTTTATGTAACGGCTTGTGTGAGATCGTAGTATTGCCAAAAAGCCTGCTCGTTTACCATATATATATATGTATATATTTGGCGTAGGAACCGCTTACGCGATTATAGCTGAATCCACCAGAGCGCGCCATGTATTTCTACTTCTTGCTTTCTGGCGCCAACTGGACACACCAAGTGAAGCCAGGTTACTTTCCACTCGGTCTTTCCAATGAAAATGTCAATGTCGTCGTATAAATCGTACAGCGCATCGTTCCATCGTCTGCGGCATTCGCGGTTGCCAATGTTCAGGGGACCATAAATCGTCCGAAAACTCCAAGAGTCGTCTAACGGATGTTATTATCGCCCACGCTTTTGCGCCATACATCAGGCGATTTTTAGAGTTTGATTTTGGTCACTCCGACAACAAAGCGGAAATACTGGCCTTGGATTAGATGACAGGACGCTCTTAACTAGTTCGGGAGTATCAAACATCCTTATCAGAGCGAACTAGCTTGCAAGAGAGGGGATCGTAGTAAGACTGAGTAGAGTAGAGTAGAGTAGAAGCGGCTGGGTTGGCCGTGGTCCACTTGCTCTAGAGCGCTGGAAACACTGATTTCGCGTGAACTCATCAAATGCTGGACAATAGCCAGCACCTGTGCAGTTGTGAGATCTTTCTGGGCCACGGTAGACCGAAACCGGTCGGTCTTTCCAGCTGCTGTCGCTTAGGAAGGCTCATCTGTCCAATAGGCACACATGCAGTGAAATTAGGGATCAGGCCAGACGCTAGTTGTCAAAGCTACTTGGAGAAAGGTTAAGAGGAATCATCCAAGCACTTCTTCCTTCAATTTCCAGATTTCACCTCATTAGGGTTAAATCACTTCGGTAGGCACACCTTCGGCGAACCCAGCGAAGTGACTGGAATCGACTTTAGCCGACTTAAAAACTTTGTAATAGAGTCCAAGCGCTTTGTCGTATTTTGAGAGTCTTGGCGATATGTTTGGAGGATTTGGATGCCACAAAGACAGTCGAAGCTGTCTAAGTGAGACTCTCTGCAGTCATGGAGATCTACCTTGATAGATGTCTCTTGAGTAATGAGAGAACACATGAAAAATTGTCTAGAGTAAAATTTTGGTTCGAAGTTGCTGGTAGCAGATTTCAACTTCAATAAAACTGCCTTTATCGTATAAGTCTGGCTAATATCCATTTACCAGTACACTTCAATAGAAAAGTTTGCAAAAGCTAAGAACAGACCCATTACGGTTGATGAGTTTAAAGCGTATTTTTTTCATCATCTCATATGAAATGAGAATAGTAAAAAATTATTATTTTGTTCAAAAGTTAACTGCTTATAAACTTATCAATAATATATGCTATATACATACTTATACGTGGATATAAATGTCTATTTAATTAACTGATGATCGTCTGCAAACAAACAAATTATTTCTGTGAAAACTTGAAGAAATCGGTTAAATGTGGATCAGATAATTTTCCCATGGCGCAAGAGTTGCTATACACGCGAGTCAAGCAAACATTTTGAATGTCAATTTTTTATTCAAACATAAACGTAAACACCAATGGCCATAAAATACATATACGCATACATGTAGATGTACACATTTATGTATTTATTTTGTAAATTGAAGTGATATGGCGAGATGTCAATAAATGAAATAATTCAATCAGCGATTTCCCAGTGACGGCCAACAGCGGGTTCAATTTGTATGAATTGGGTAGATGGAAAAAAACGTGTGTACTAAATATCTATTGGCATAGCAACGGACACATACATATGTATATGATCGTATATGTAAGCATTTGAGATAAAAAACTGCAACCAAACATACAGACTTTTAACTGTCATTTCACCAACCGATATGCGCTTATTTGCTTTTTAACGGTGTTTATATATATACATATATATATATAGATATATATCTAATAGCAAAAAAATGCCACACAACATTCTGCGCCAGTACTACAACTAAGGGAGCAGCTTTCAACCGCTGACAACATTATTAGCTATGACAGCAACATTGGTGAAAAGGAGCAGTAAACAACAACAATAACAAGCAGTAGTGTAACAATTGCAAAGGTAAATAATTAGATTGACATCTTCATCATAAATAAATGTTAAACAATGTTGACGCAACAGTGACAACAACAAGAGTATTCGATGTTAAATCTGCACAATTACATGTTAAATGTACATATGTATGTAACTACATATATAAAATTGAAATGTAAAAACTTTTTCTTTACAATTATATATTAGGGAGGTTGTTTAAATTTTTTTATACTCTCGCAACAAAGTTGCTAGTCCGTCCGTCTGTGCAAGCTGTAACTTGAGTAAAAATTAAGATATCTTGATTAAACTTGCACACTTATTTCTTGGCACCATAGGAAGGTTGCTTTCGAAAATTACTGACACGTCCACAAAATGTCGAAAACCGAAAACACATAAAGTGCCATGACTAAGCCATAAATAAAGCTATGGAAATAAAATTTGGTATGAAGGATCGCACTATGAAGGGGCATATTTGGATGTAATTTTATTGGTGACTACTAAGTTTTTTGTTCATATCTCGCAAACCAATAGAGCTATATAAACCAAAATTTCTGCAGCCACTTCCTAATACAGTCCAAAAATGAAAGAAATCGGATAATTACCGCGCCCACCTCCCATACAAAGGTTGGGTTGAAAATTACTAAAAGTGGGTTAACTCACTAAAGAAAAACGTCAGAAACACCAAATTTCAAATGAAAAATGGCAGCTGCACTCAGATTTTTTACAAAATGGAAAAAGGGCGTGGCGTCGCCCACTTATTTGTCAAAAACCATATCTCAGGAACTACTCGACCGATTTCAATGAAACTTGGTTTGTAATAGTTTCCTTACCTTCCAATAATATGTTGTGAAAATTGGCCAAATCGCTTCACAGCCACGCCTACTTCCTATATGCCAGAACTTTGAAGACGATCTGAATTGTTGACTTTACAATATATAAAGTAAGCACTAGTGAAGATATCGGTGCAGAACTTTGCACAAATACAATGTTTATAGTGTGGCAGCCCCATTCTAAAAATTGCCGAAATCGGACCATAGGTTTTTAAGGCCCCATATGTCGAATTCGAGGACCTCGGTGCTTCTAACCTAATATTATGGTTTTCAACTTTCAATGGACTTTATACAATATATATGACGAATATGTGGGTCAAATTGTGTATTATATAATATAAATAAAGTTAAATAAATAAATTGCGAGAATATAAAATGTTCGGTTACACCCGAACTTAGCCCTTCCTTGCTTGTTTTTTTTTTAATTTCATTGTCAATAGGTCTTTATTCAATGCTTTATAAAAAGTGTTACAGTGATCGGATTTAATCTGCAACTTCATAATACCCCTCGTAGAAGCACCCCTCCTTATTTGCGAATAACTCGGACAGCCACTTTTCACAAGCCTCTTTTGAGTTCTACTTTACACCACCAAGGGTGTTCGCCAAGGACAGAAACAGATGGTAATTTCTTAGCGCTATGACCGGGCTATATGGTGGAAGCGATAAAACCTGTCATCAGAGCTCCCGTATCTTCTGACAAGTCATCAACAAAGCGTGTGGTCTAGCGTTGTTCTGATGGAACACTACACCTTTCCTGTTGGCCAATTCTGGACGCTTCTGGTCGCTCGTCTGGTTCAAGCGGTCCAGCTGTTTGCAGTAGATGGTAGAATTAAGCGTCTGGCCATATGGGAGCAGCTCATAGTGGATGATTTCCTTCCAATCCCACCAAACATACAGCAAAACCTTCCAGGCAGGCAATACCGGCTTGGCCACTGTTTGGGACGATTCACCGGCCTTCGGCCACGACTGTTTTCGCTTGATATTGTCGTATGTCATCCATTTTTCGTCGTCAGGCAGCATATAGCAGGTGTTGATTCCGTCCAGATGGTTTTTTGTGTCAAATCATGTGTCACCCAAACATCAAGCTTTTTTGTGTATCCAGCCTTCTGCAGATGGTTTGGTGACTAACTCCCATCTCCTGAGCGATGTCACGAGTTGGTACATGCCGGTCTAACTCGATGTTTTCCATGATTTGATTGGTATTCGTCGTCACAGGTGTTCCGCCGGATGGTTCATCCATGCTGTCGTTTTCACCCTCTCTGAATCGTCAAAACCATTCCTCCGCAGTTCGAAGTGATACAGTACCATCCCCCAAAACACCATTAATCTGAAGGAACGTTTCTCTAGCGGATTTGCCTTTAACGGAGGAATAAAATAGTTAGTGAACTCCATGTTTACACGTCTATAACTGTTGAACGCAATATCCAAACTAATCATACATAGCGTCGTTTTGTAGGTTAACTCAAGATTAAAAGTATATTAAATATATATTATATTATTAAGATACTAAAGTTTGTCATTTTCATATGAAAATGTTTCTTTCCTCCTTTAAGTGTCACCCTAATACGACTATAGCCACTTAACTATATACAAACCTTTCTATCTACACTTGTATGCACTTTTTTTGGCCCATTTGTCTCCTTGTTGCGCTTGTTTGTTGCTGTTATTGCTGCTGCATTCGCATGTACTTGCCAATGGTAAAGACAAATAAACGAATTTCGTTAAAAAGTTAACAACACAATGGCGGCATAAGTAACTGTAACAATGGAAGCAACAGCTAAGGCAGCTACGGGAGCAAAGCCAAACAGACAACAACTCACTGAACCAACACAATAACAAAATAACTTAATTAAAGTTAACAGTAATTGACAATTGGCGCTGCCAGGTGGTTCATCTAATAGCCAAATCAAATAATATAATTCTAAAACAACTCAATTTAGGAAGCTAATGAAGAGAGGTGTCTGTTTGTATATATAGACAAATGCTCCTCGTTGAGATATATTATAAACGAAGGAGGGAATTGGAAGTTTTCTTCCTTTATTCTGTAAGAGTATGCAGTTTCCAAGCCCATATCAGAAGCCTAACTCTTCGAAAATCCAACAAAAAAGAACACAACTACAATTCTAAACTCAATTTCAATACAGTTTGCTATTTCGGACCCACTCTGGACTCACCAGAAATCCGTTTGTAATAAGCTAGAGGTTATAGCGAAGCTGAACTAAACAGTAGTGAGGCAAGTAGCTAAAGGGTGATCCATTTCGAGGTTCCCTACTTTTTAAAGAAGAAAAAACACATAAAGCTCAAATTTAATGGGACATCTTTATTATCATTCGAAATAACATTCTTTGGAAATTATTTTTTAAAGACTATGTCTTTCAAATGTTGGCCGTGGCTATATTTCAGTTGATCCATTCTTTAAGTCCAATTTTCGATGACTCGTTCGAGCATTTCGATTGGTAACTGGCATGATGTTTTGCTTCATGGCCTGAATCGAAGCGGGATTGTCCGCATAGACTTTAGAGTTTACATATCCACACAGGAAACACTATAACGGTGTGATATCACACGATCTTGGTGGCCACCGAAGTGTTCTCTCAATAAAACCATTGAATTATGCGATGTGTAGGAAGCGGTTCCTCGCCGTCTTTTTGAATCCAAATGTCGCCGATATCCGAAGCTTCAATTCCAGGCAACAAATAGTCGGTTATTATGGCGCAATAGCTGTCCGAGTTGCTGCGAATCGACGTGGTCTATTCCGTTAAATATTATCCAAATAATGAATACTTGGAGCACCCGTTATAATAATTACATACAAAACCTGGGAATTAAGTCTTCATTTCAACTCATTTCAACTGAATGTCATAATAAGATGGATAGGCATGACCACCTGTTCGCTTACTCTTATACACCTGTATTATTTATTGTGTCATGTTTCAATAACAACATCGCTAATGACCAATAACAATAATCTAAACTATCAACACCACACTTGAAGTCCACTTTCTGCAACAACAAATGGACAAAGTGATACCGGTGAGTGATAAATTGTGGTCCAAATCAATTAACAGCGTCGACATCAACACGACAAACAGAAATTGGAGCACAGAAGTAGAGCCAGCAGCATACAAAGCACAGGAGTTGAGGCTACACACATATGTAGCTGTAGCTGCTGAGAAACTGGTTGGCCGGCAGGAACCAGCTCGCAACGAGTTCCCGAGCCGCAATTTGTTTACAATTGCCAGCGAAGAAATGAAAATTTTACTAGGAATGCTGAGTGCTGAAGGAAAATGAGAGCAAACTGAGGTGCTAATATGGTGGCGGAGATGGCAATTGTGTGTGTGCCTCAGACGCCACAGTAGCGAGCAAAATGCGCGGCGAACCAACAATGATTAGTTTATGAGCGCGCAAAGTGCTAATCAAAATGCAAATATAGACATACAGTTAAGTGAAGGTAGAAGTAAGTAGACGCATAGCTACTGCTGGCTACCACCGCAGTTGCAACGGAATTAGACGGATGCTACTAGACGGCGTTTGGCCACGGCATGTGCGCGTAATGGACGTAATATTGTTGTTAACACCTCACATGCCAGTTTACGGCCGCACAATAATCAAGCACGGCTGGAGCTTTCAATTCATTGCGGCTGCAATGCTTTATTATTACCATGGAATTGGCTTGTTGATCAGTAATTACGCATGCGCTGCCATTCCGATGAATTGTAGCGCGGCAGCGGTTTGAATGGTGTGCAGCTTCGTTAGGTGCGACCGAACAAATGTGCAAATCATGCCAGACAAGCAACAAGACAAGATGTGGGCTTTTAAAAAGCGCTCAGCAGCACAGTTTACATGCATAGCAGGTCTGTGTAGCGCCACTGGTCAAGCGGTGGCATCTTCATTAGTTCAACGTGTAATTAATAGCCACATGCGATCTATTTAGGCGTCTACAAGCGTAATACAAGCAACTCATGCGCCTTTTGCATCACTCATTTCTCGAACTGGAACGCGGATTTGAATTTACTTTCTGCGCGTCACGTGCATGCCTGCTTATTTTCTCGGTCTATTAGATCTATTAGTGGGGCCGTGTTACGTGCTCACAAGTGCGAGTGTAAATATGCGTATTTATTGTAGATTCATGTAAATTGTGTGAAAGTCAGTTATTATATAATTGTATGTATTAAGATTTTTCATTGGTACTTCGTTTTTATGTGGTGGCTCCCAAACCTTACGCACAATCCCGGAAAGGGTTCGCCTTCTCACTTTAGCTCGCTTCCAAACGGTTGTTTGTTGGCTACCCAGAGGATACTTAGTCTAAACCCTGAAGTCGTGAGCTGATTGAACCAGTCAGCGCATTTGCGACTTGGCTTCCACGTCACTGTTGACAGTCATAACTTCGAAGTCGTAGATAATTTCGTATACCTGGGAACCAGCATCAACAACACCAACAATGTCAGCCTCGAAATCCAGCGCAGAATCACTCGAACCAAAGTCAAACTCTACAAGTCGCTTATCATTCCCGTCCTGCTTTATGGGGCAGAAACTTGGACGATGTCAACATCAGATGAGACGTCACGAGGAGTTTTCGATAGTACAATTTTGCGATTTTCGATGCAGTACCCGCGGGAATAAACCTAGAAAGGGGAAGGCCTCCACTCCGTTGGAGGGACCAGGTGGAGAGCGACCTGGTTACACTTGGGATCTCCAACTGGCGCCGAACTGCGAGGGAAAGAGAGGAGTGGTGCGCTATCATCGATTCTTTCATAACCTGCTAAACAATTTCTACCCAAATCACATACATATGTGAAGCTCACAGTTTGAAGCAGTGTTGGTGAAGTATTAGCAATAATACCATAAATTCGTTCTTACGTTGGGGGAGATGATGAGACCAGTATGGAGGGACTGATAAATAATTAGTAACTATAAACAGTTCTCATTGGTCCTTTTCAACTTGCCTGACTGACTGACTTTTCCAACAAAAGTAAAATCTAATACCGACGTATCAATTTTGTCACGACTTTACCAATTCCTTGAAATGGTACATGATTCGAACATAATCGAACATATGTATATAACTCATTAAAACACTTATCGGTCGTTCACATTTTTATACCCTGAACAGGGTATATTAAGTGTGTCACGAAGTTTGTAACACCCAGAAGGAAGCGTATATAAGTATAAAGTATATACATATATAAATGATCAGTATGTTGAACTGAGTCGATTTAGTCTGTCCGTCTGTCTGTCCGTCCGTCCCTCTGTCTGTATATATAGGAACTAGTCCGTCAGTTTTTAAGATATCGTTTTGAATTTTGCAGATGTTATTTTCTCTTCAAGAAGCTGCTCATTTGTCGGAACTGCCGATATCGGACCACTATATCATATAGCTGTCATACAAACTGAACGATCGGAATCAAGGGCTTGTATGGAAAACTTCCGCATTTTACCACACGAAATTTGGTATGAGTTATTGTTCATAAAAATAATTTAATCTCCAAAAAAATTGTTCAGATCGGTTCACTATAGCATATAGCTGCCATACAAACCGAACGATCGGAATCAATGGCTTGTATGGAAAATTTTCGCATTTGACGTGATATCTTCACGAAATTTGACATGGATTACTACTTAAGGTAATAATATAATCTCCGAAGAAATTGTTCAGATGGGTTAACTATATAACCTTAATGTTTCTAGCAAACAACCCGGCTAAAAATAATTAGTAAAATGTTTTCTTTTTTTTTACTTACTTTTTCTTACGTTTTTAGATTTGCTTAAACACATAGTTACTAAAAGAAATGCACCTGTGAAGGCTATATTAGTTAACGTTTTTTCTTGTTTATTATTCTATGTATTATACTTCGGATTCGAATTAGGTTTGGTCCATTTTTATCTATTTAGACCACTTTTTGGTCCATAAATAATAAGTCAAACGGTCGGCTAATGTCGATTCCAGACACTTCACTGGATTTGACGAAGGTGTACGTAGTGCTTGGATAATTCCTCTTCGCCTTCCTCCTAGCAGCTTTGACAACTAGTGTTCGACTTGATCTAACCGCATTTGGATTTATATTAAGACTTTTGATTGCTGGAAATATTTAATGCAGTATTAAATAATACTGGTAGGTGTCTAGTTAAAAATATTAAGTCGGGAAGTTATTGAACTCTTTTTAGGTTTAGGCTACTCAGTTGAAAGGATTCGCTATTATATTGTAGACTCGATTGCTCTAGAATACAATATAGAACACTACTATTTACTTTGCAAACAATCTTTATGACTCAATTCCTCCTAACCTTCCTCCTCAATTTCCTAACCTTTCGCATATATTCTCTTTTAGAATATTCTTCTGTCAAACAAATAAAATCTGCTGCGATTTCCGATACGGATTATATGCTTCGCTAGAAAAAGGGTTAATTACATAACCTTTCTAATAATTTCCGATTTGTATGCATAAATTATAGTTGCTTCTCACGATACTCATATCCAATTTGCATCAAAATATCAGGAGATCAGTAATAAAATGAAGTAATATGCTTCCGGTGGCACCCTTATTATAAATTAGAAATATGTATTATATGAACATCTGTATGAAATGCCAAAATCATTAGCAAGCGGTGGCACCTCATCCCAAGCGCACAAGTGAACTATGAAATTCTAGACAAACCAAATGCACAGATCAAAACTCTCTTTGGACCCAAAAAAAAATAAAAGAAAAATTATTCTCACAAATGGCTATACAATGCAAAATCTATGAATGAGGACGGCACAGCTAAGCGCACTTCCGGTCGCCCAGGCCGCGTGAAGTGGAAAAACAACAAAAGATATGTGTGGCACAAAAACAGGAAACGCAAGAAGAACACCGAAATATTAATACGATTCTCATTTGAATGCGTTTAAGGATCTGCAAATACAGGCATTGTTTGCCAAGTGCACATGTACTCGTACGTATGTATGTCTGTACGTTCGTCCAAATGTGTGTGGTGGTTGTTGATGCTGGTGCGGCGGTACCTGTTGCTGTGGCAGCTGCTTGCTGGAAGCGTCTTGCGGATGTGCGGAAGTAAACATGTGGCTGGGAGAATCAAAACAAACTGGGTCAGAGTGTAAATCAAAACACACATAAATAAATGTACACAAATGTAGCATTTTTAAGGAAGTATCAAAAAGTGATACTCATTCTATATATAAGTACAATGATACCTTTTGTTTCGCCTTGATTTGACTACAGTAGCGCCGAATAAATTTTTTTTTGATAGATTGGCGCCACTATGCCACGTCAAATCACTATTTCCTGGGCCTGGGCTAACGCCGGAGTGTCCTTGTTATCTCTCTGCTAACACTAACCATATCCAAGACTTAACCTATATTGCGGAACTACTGACCTATGTCATGTTTATTCTATCTACGGCGGTATTCGTGATTTAATTTTGACTTGAGGTAAATCGTAAGAGATCTAGTGAGCCCTTCGCTTTCATAAAAGTTTTCAATTCTTTTATGCAAATATGGTATCTGTGTATTTCCCGCCTTTTTGAGGTAAGGGCTAAAATACTGTAGATATTACAATCTCAGATATTCAGGTGAAATGCGGGGAAAAGAAATTGAGGGAATACATAGATTTGTCATGAGTTTAAGCTTTATCGATACAAGAGATCCAACTACATGAGTATTCTGTAGACTGTTTTTAGCATTACAGGTGACTTAAACCCTAAAATCCGGACCTAATTTCTCTCAACTTATTGAATTCTGGCGGCCTTATTTCTGTCTGCATTAGAAAAACTGTGATCTTATGTTGGGAACTGAGCTTCTCACTACCCTATATTTCAGTAACTTATTAGTTTATCGCATTTAATAGAAAACTCGGCCTAAAATCTAACAGAGATACACATGTTTAACAATTCCCAACACTTTCTTATGATTTGTGAAACTTAAAACATTTACATGGTATGCTGCACTTCAGCGACATCTAAATCAACTCACATCCCTCATTTACATATCGTACTTGTCATTTCAAGTCAGGTGTTGCGGCGTACTAAAAATGCTAATCTCCAACAGCCATCAATGAGTCTGACTGCATCCCAGAGATGATATCACAACTGCGACATACCGAACGACATTTCAACTGGAAGGTGTTAATCCGTCATTATGGTGTCATTTCGACATTGCTGTCACACGGCACATCAGTCACACAAATCAAAAAAACATTCCCGTGTAGAAGACGAGCGCAGCTCCTAACTCTTTTTTGTGGCCAAAACAAAAGCAAGCAAAGAAACAGAAGCAACAGATTGTGCGCTTAAATGGCAATTTTCGGTAAAAATTTCGGCGCTACTGGTTGACAAACGCGCATACAAAGCGGCAGACGAACGACAAGTGTGCGTGAGCGCCATGCCAATGAGCTATCTGAATGGCTGATGGAGCTGTGGAACTGTGGTGAGATGGGCGCGAGTTAACTTGTATCTTGGTACAAGTATATAGATCACAGCGCATTGTTAGAAAAAATCACCAAAAGCTACGAGTCGAGTGACACGTTTTTGAAAAGTTCAAATATTAGAGGTGCTCGATTTTGAGATTTTAGGGGAACATAGATTTTGAGAAACTCATTTACTAGGGTTTAATGCGATGATAATTTATAAATACTATCACTGAATATTAAAAAAATTTATAGAATTTCAGTAGTGTAGTCTCTTCTCAGACTACAGTTAATTGAATTTTTTTGTTTGAGATCCCAGCCCCTCACATAATATGAAGGGCTATGAAAGAAACTCTCAAGCGCTTTAACTAAATTTATATGTAATATAATTCAAATAAGAGCATCCTAATACATATGTATGTATTCTGTTAAATTATTTAGCTTTGTGAGAATAACAAATTATTTAAATAAAATGCGGGCAGTAAACATGCTTAGCAAACTGATTGATATAAAATTTACTAATTTATGAGGAATGAAACAGGAATGAAATATATCACACGATTATTGATTACATTTTAAGCAAATCATACATATGAAAAGAAACGCGAATTAAATTTCAATTATTTTGAAATTTGCGGAGCCAGGAGCATTATTTGTCTCTGATAAAAATTTGTTTCAAATATAGTACAGATTAAGCATTAATATAATCTTTGAAGTCTTACATCGTGGTTTAGGACTTATAAGTCATGTAAGACCTTAAATTTGTTGAGTTACATAAACTCAAATTCACACCACGGATTGAAGAAAAAACCCGCCTAAGATGTTAGCGAACCTGTAAGTACCAACTATAATTATATAATATATGTATCTCATATGGATTTCAACTTACTTTATAGATTGGGATCTATTACAAGCGATAGGAACTGATGACACGGGAGCACTCCTCAAAACAATTTGTGGAATATTGTCTGCTATTATTAGGTCTACAACTTTGCTTCCGTGGAAATATGGACTGGAAGTTGAAGGTAGATTTCCAGAAAAACAAGGTAGAAATTCGAACCTAAACTTAGCACTTGATTTGCATAGCATAGCCAATAAGAGATTTAGTTCTGTAACTTCTTGGATGACAATCGAGCATCTGGTATACGAATTAGTTTCTGACACAACAAGGTCTGGAAGGCAATTACACAGTTCAAGTGTTCGCTGAAAATCAAAACGGTCGAAGTAATTCGATAACTGTTCATATTCGGGCTTCTTAAAGAGTTGAATTAGTCATTTTTTATGCCAATTATTAGTAGTCGACTAAGACTTCAACTTAAAAAAAAAGATCTTTCATCGCTTCGTCGAATTCGCTGATTCAGATAATAGCATTTTGCTAAATGTGTTATTGCTGTTAATATGCTACGACGCGTTGCGCATGCGCAGTTAGCAGTTAAAGAAAGTAATTGAAAAAGTGCCTACTACAAGCAAGCGCCAACAACAACAAGTATGCGTAAACGATTACAATGATTGATAAATAAAATAAATGTATTTATTTAATTTTTTTTAATTTTTTAGTAACTCTGTCCCCGACATCGTAAATTCATTGAGGAATTTATGTGCTGCACTGAAAACGTGACAAGTTTATGAAGATTTATACAGTTCGAATTTGTATATGTTTGTTTACTTTTTTCTTAGTAACCGCTTACACTCACTACATTAGGCTGGCAATTAAATATGGCGGAAAATAGATTACATCGATTTCTCCAAACATCTATACTTCTGAAATCGAGAGTTAAATGAAAGTTAAATCGAGAGTTAAATTAAAAAAATAAAGTTGGAAATTTGAAGACATTTGCAGATTGTCAAAGCGCAAAGCGTAGCTAAGGGGTCAAAGTTCATATTATCTCTATCGTCTTTACTTTACTGAGAATAATAGTAATTTTTTGCATTTCAAAAGAAAAAATTGTGATGTGATGTGCTAATCTACTGTGTTAACTAACTTGTATGTGATTTCTTTAACCCTCTCATGTCAGAACTAAAATGGGTGGAGCTAACATTTTTTTAGGACAGATATATATTAGTCTTAACTCAAATATGAAGTGATAAAAATTTCAAAGTCCTATGTATCCTGGTTCATTAGTTACAGGATGTTGCTTATAGGCACAAATTAGATTATTATAAAAAAACTAAACACTTTTCTCGTGAAATTTTTTTTTTAATTAACTCTTTTATCTTTACTTATTTATATAGTTCACTTTGTTTTAAAATAAAACAATTTTTTTTTTATGTTTTTGAGCACTTTTTGTATAAACACTTCAGTATAACTTTTTCGCGAAACCGATTTTGACAATTCCACTCTGCGGAGAAGGCCTACTGAATGAATACGTGCACAGCTCATTACAAAAAATGTAACTGTAAGCTTGCACAACACATAAGTCTACACAATTGAAAAAACCGCTGGTCAAAAATATTTAAATAACTAGAGTTAGAAGCCGGTAAGTACAATGTTGCCTATAGGCAACATTTGGCATGAAAGGGTTAACTGTAGTAGTATAAACCACTGTTGGTAGAGAATAAAAAAAAAATAAATTTAAAATATTTAAGGTTCACCCTAGTATATAAATGGTTCCGAAAATTTTGTTTCAGTTCTGTTTAGTATGTTTTTGCTATAAAACGACATTTTCGGTGTGGCTCACATACACTTCTTGGCCCCTTTGGCGTATACTTAACATGCATACACACATAAACAATTGTGTAAATTTGCATTTACTGCTACTAAATATGTAATTGACGCCTTGTTAATTCTCACGATTTCGATTCAGTATTTTCGTTAATAAAACAAATACATTTAAATGTGCTTAAATTACGTATTTTTCATTCATACATACATATAAACTTATAGATATACATATATGGGCTGCGCATGCATATTCGTGTCCATTGATTTGTAATTTACTCATTAAAATGCAATCATCACACTTTGGAGCATTGGGTAACCGCACAACCGAAGAGGTGGGGAAGGTAAGCAAAGCATGTTAGTTAAATGGTACGTATAAATATGTGTGTATATATGTAAGTATGTGCGTACTCGCACCGAGTCGGAACCACGCATTTGCAACGAGCTCATCAAGTCGCACTAAACACGTATTTATGAGTTTGTAGATACCAACAAACAAGCTTACCACACACACACATACACACTTTCATACAAATACAAACCTACATAAAGGTATACACCTATAACTGCTTGTACATATGTAAATCCCATGTAAATCCACTCTTGCAACTGTCTTCATTTGCGTTTTGTCCTCTTCTTCATCTTATTTCTCTTCTCTTAACCCCCTTCCCTCCCTCTGATTGTTCACCCAGCGCCGGGACTATAAAAAGCCAATTTGCATTTTATAGCTTCATCGCTTGTTGTTGCTCTTGTGGCATTTTGTTGAATTTTAAAATTTCTTTTCGCTCTCCACATGACATGATTTCGTTTAATTTGTTGTTTTTAACTGACATTTTATGCGCTGTTGCTGTTAATTTGTAATGCCATAATGCAATTGTTATGCAGCGTCCAACATGCGGCGTACAACCAACCGGCCATCACCAAATGGCGACGCATCATAAACCCGAAGCCCCAAAGTCCATCGCCCACTCAGATCGATCTGCAAAAGCCAATTTCGAAATTTTACCACGACATGTCGTTCTGTGCATAGTGATTTCTGCGATGTGGTACGAGTGTTTTTCGATGAGCCAGTGTAGCAAAAAAGGGATTTCACAATAACATTCCTTATGTTGCAGTTATTTCAAATCCCCTCAAAGATATATTTAAGCTTGGTTACTTTTTTGCGAACCGATCGGTCCTTTAGTTTACCGGCGAGAAAAAGTGATAGGAGACCGGTAACGTTGTCTGTCTTAAGTTCCTATGCTATGGACATAAATTGACAATTAAACAAGTAAGAAAAGGCTAAGTTCGGGTGCAACCGAACATTTTACACTCTCGCAATTTATTGATATATTTTTATTAAGATAACACACAATTTGACCCAATTTGAAAATCCTATAATTAGGTATATGAGAGGTAGGGGAAGTTACATTATTAGAAGAAAAATATTTCCTCTAAATTAAATTAAGAGAGATTTACTGAAATTTTCGATAAAAAATTACCATGGGACACTGAATTCTTCATATTCGGTATTCGAGGCTTTGAAAAGTTATAGTCCGATTTCGACAATTTTTTCACAAGTGATGCCACAGATCATATACAGTATTTGTGTAAAGTTTTATTCCGCTATCTTTATTGGTTCCTTATGTATATATTATAAAGTGAAGGAATAAGATGGAGTTCAAAATTGAGTTACATGGGAAGTTGTCGTGGTTGTGAACCGATTTCATCCATTTTCCACACGTGTCAGAAAATAATACATACCGAATTTCATTCGAATCAGTCGAGTATTTCCTGAGATATGGTTTTTGACCCATAAGTGGGCGATGCCACGCCCATTTTCCATTTTGTAAAAAAATATGAGTACAGCTCCCTTATACTATTTCTTCTGCAAAATTTAGTGTCTCTGACGTTTTTCGTTAGTTAGTTAACCCACTTTTAGTAATTTTCAACCTAACCTTTGTATGGGAGGTGGGCGTGGTTATTATCCGATTTCAACTATTTTCATGGTGTGTTGTGGGGTACGTAAGAGAACCGACTGCAGAAAGTTTGGTTTATATAGCTTCATTGGTTTGCGAGTTAAATACAAATAACCGATTTGTGGGCGGGGCCACGCCCACTTCCTCAAAAAAATTGCATCCAATTATGCCACCTCCTAGTGCGATCCTTTATTCCAAATTTTACTTTTCTAACTTCATTTATGGCTTAGTTATGACACTTTATGTGTTTTTGGTTTTCGTCATTTTGTGGGCGTGGCAATGGTCTGATTCCGCCCATTTTCGAACTTAACCTTCTTATGGTGCCAAGGAATATTTGTGCCAAGTTTCGTCAAGATATCTTAATTTTTACTCAAGTTACAGCTTGCACAGACGGACAGACATCCGGATTTCAAATCTACTCGTCACCCTGATCACTTTGGTATATATGACTCTATATCTAACTCTTTTAGTTTTAGGTGTTACAAATAACCGTTATGTGAACAAAACTATAATACTCTCGTACCAACTTTGTTGCGAGAGTATAATAACTCCCAAACTGTTGGCGTGGATGAGTATCTCAACAGTTTAGACGAAGTTTGAACGTCGATACCGGTATGTAAAGATACTTACTCGCTGGTTTTCTGATCTGTGCCGAAAATAGGCCTTGGAGTTCTGAACTTCGCTAACTGTTTTTAATCTCCATTGGTTTAATTTTCTGTCACTTCTGAAATCAATCAATCATAAATAATATCGTAGAAGATAATCCGCATCAACATTACGAACAAGGTGCTTATGAGGTGGATGGAAGATTGTAGACCTGATCTTACCACTACTTTTTAAACCTTTATGAATAAAAACTCTAAAATGTTACTAACCCAAATTTGCTTCATAGTTGTTTAATCTAATGTACTTGAGCTATTTGCCGACACAACTAGTTAATTCTAACCCAATGCTAAGGGGCTTAATAGTTAAAGAGGCTGCATTCATGGTCAGAGATTCCATTTCCTTGAAAACTTCCAGAAAACATAAGTATGGTGGCTATTTTAATATAAGAAAATTTCAATATTAGAACAGAAACAGCTACTTACTGTCTTGAAAAGCTACCCTCATACCTAAAATACAATGGCGCTTATTTGGACAAATTTACATGCGTTTAACTACCAAAAACGAATTCTACGAATTATTGCTTACTTCTCCCGTACTCTTCTTTTTCTGTCGCTCAGTCATTATTTAGCGATTGACGCATCGACAACTGTCAAAATTATTATTTTTTCTCACATTAACTTCCCCGTTGCTTTTTTTTTTTATAAAATTCCTCCATCATTTACGTTATTTTATCCATATCATCCACGGTTTTAGCGATGACTCAAATATTCTTCGCTTGAAAAATTTTTATTTTATGTAAATAGAGCGATTTCGCCTTGAAATCGCTGTCATATAAATCAATTAGCATTCGCTCTTGCAGAATTTTAAATTCAATTTTAGTAATGCACTCGTGTAAAATTTTGATTTGATTTTTTTGTTTATTGAAATAAAATTTAGATACGTATCAGTGTTTCGCAAAAAGGCATTTTAATGTGTTTACATGCTGACAGATATACTATGTATGTATATCTTGAGATTTTCAATAGATCAATCACCAATCAGGGTAAGCCAGGAGATAATCGAAACGGTGAACTTCTTTAAACCGTCAAAGCATTTATGGGGCCTTTTACTTCGGTAACCTTGAGGAATAATCTGATATTTTAACTGTGAACATTTTTTAAGTAGAAACAGTTTTGTATAAGAAAAATTGCGTCAATATTAGACAAAAATAGTATTCACAAAGGCTAACAAAAAATGTAAAAGTGGATTGAAATAGCATATTAAATCGGATCGGATCCAGATTATGCTCAATTGTTCGATGATTCGGCTTTTGAAACTGACCATTTTTTGCAACGGAAAGTCTGTATTGCGCTGATAATGCTGATAAGGAGGTGGAATTTGAAGACGATGTAGCTTTCCCCGAAAGTGTTGAAGCCAGCAACATGATCGTGGATTTCATTAAGTTCTATTATATCATATACATAAATAGATCAAAGGGTAATAGGTTTGGTATACTGTGAGTCGTGGATAGTTCGACGCCCTATCCCGAGATCGTCAGCATAATCATTCGTGAAACAAATCCACCGCACAGAAATATATTTTAAATTATCAAAGCAGAATCCTAAGCCAACAATCATAAACCTTATCTACAGGTAGATGGCTGGTAACCGTTATAAAGAGATTCTGGAGTACGTTCGTATTGATAACAGCAGCATGAGGACTGCTCGACTAGTAGAAAGTAAAATGACCGCTATCGAAGCCATTTGGAACATGTTCAGAAACAACTTGGGGCGACGAAGTCAGCATACCGAATCTAAAAGAGACAGGTATTGATAGACATATTAATAAGGTTATTCATTATTGTTATTTATGCAAAACAATAAAAAACACAACAACAAAAATCATGCAGGGGTCATATTGCGCGCTCTCGAAAATTAAAAAAAAATTAACCAACTGGCATGTTAAACAACTCGAGTGAACTGATTCAAATTCGTGGTAATTGCTCTGTGACAGCATTTGCTACAATTTGAAACCATCAAAGCAGAACATGTTTTCGAAAATAGGCTAAACACAACAACAATAACCAAAAGTAATAAGATTCCAACGCCCACAAAATGTGACTATAAGCTATGTGAGTAGAAATTTTGATGGGCTCCCAAGCGACTGCGTCAGTTAATTGAGGCGACAAGAAGAGGTGGTCAAAACGGTAGCAAATAAGGTGAATAAAACGTGAAAAAACGTGGCTGAAAATCATTTATGCTGTGGAGGTGCGTATTTCTTCAGGTTCGGGAGTAGTGTTATCGTATTGTTGTTGCTTTCATTTCATTACTTTGCAAAGCAATGCGCTACCAGCTGGCCGATGCTTATCATTGAGTAAAGTACAGTTGCTTTTTACCCACACACGCGCAAATTTTAATAGCTTTTTGAGGCAAACAGCGAGCAGCTGCCACAATGCACATGCGCATGCGTACATTAGTATGTATGTATGTGTACAGCTAACCTTAAATATTTGTCTGTAAAAAATCGAAAACAATGCCAAAAAATCATTTCTCTCTAAAGAGCCATAAATTCAATTGCCGCTATGAAAACACACGCAAACGCACATACAAACATAAAAACAATAAGAATAACAACTGCCAATTGCTTAGAGCAGCCTGTTGCTTCAAACATAGTAACAGCAACAACAACAATCATATCCTTAAGCACCGCACCGCAAACAAATCTCCAGTATTTACTACCTGCTGCAAAGCCAATGCAGCAATCAGTCGGCAACAATAACAACAAAACAACGGTGGTAATCATTCACCGACTGCTGACTGCTGCACCATGATTCGTTTTATTTGTTGCATTTGCCCCAAATGCTCTGCGGCCGCATGCTGCATCAACAAGCATGCTTGTTGTTGTTGCTTATGCCCATTTTTTCAATTTCGTCGTGATTATCAGCGCGTATCCTGCAACCTGCCAGGATAAGCATCAGTGTAGTGTTGAGCGCAGATTGTTTTGCCCTAAGCAATGTAGTTGCTGTTGTTATTGTTATTGTAACTGCGCAAAAGAACCTGCGCATAGCAATCTGTTGCATGCACATGTCCTGCGTCCTTCGTCTTTCGCGTCTGTTTTTTAGTTTTGTGCCACTCAAGCATTTGTTTTCGTTTTTAATTTACTGTGCTCTGTGTTGCTATTATTGTTGTTGTTCTCTCATCGCGTCTCGGTTTGATTTACATTCGTAGAAATGTGCATACGCACACACATACAATATACATTTGCCAAATGCAACAGATTTCCAATTGTTGTTAGCGGAGCTGCTGCTGCTGCTATTTGCATTGTGGTTGTTGTTGTTGTAAATAAATGTATACATTTGCAAGGTGTTCCACTTTACTGTCCCTATACCCATAAGGACTTAAGGACATATGCACCGGCTTACGAACCTCTGCTCGTCTGTCTGTTGGAGTGCGTGTGTGTGGGTGATCCTGCAAAACAAAATCGTAAACAACATTTGTTTCACTGATTTGTTGCACACTCACTCACTAGCATATGCTGCGCTTTAGTTTTGGTAATAAATGGAATTCCTTTGGCACTCACAGGTCCCGGCTGCACATGTCCTGCTCACAAGTTAGTCTCAATTGTTGTTGTTTTCTTTCTATTGAGGCAAGCTAGCCCATCAGCCACATGTTGATGCTCTTATTTTTTAAAGCATTCTTCTACTTCTAATATTGGAACTAGTACAGCTTATAATTTCAAAATGTGGCAAAAAATAGTTCATCTTGATTAATTGGACCCACCTCAAAACGGCTGATGAATTTAAACTAAAATATCATATATTTTAATTAAAATATCTAGAGATTGACTAAATTTCATGATCTAGAATTTTGCTAGAGTCCAGAGCTAAAACTGACGACCCCCCTAGTAGTTGTTAGAGAAGGTTAAGAAGACATCTGAGCACTAGGTATGCATTGTGACCGTAATTAAGCTTTAAGACTAGCTAGTAAGCTCATTATATTTCCTAATTAATGTCTATATTTTTATACAATATCTATATAAGAAAGTTTCCCTAATTATACATACATTCGTCGCGCTTTTCTAGAGTTTTCCCATTACGATTTCTCACAAATGAAATCTTCAATTGCTATCTTTTAAAAGTTAAATGCATTTCAACACAAATGACATAGATTAAAATACATTTCTATGAATATATAAGAAAAGTCTGACAGTCACTTATCAACAATTTTAGATTTGGTTCCTTTAACATTTCCAGACGATAAGAATGTTAACTAGATGATTAAGAGATTGTTGAACGTTTAACGAACTTCAATAAAGATATTTTTTAAAAGAAAAAAAAAACGGATTCCAAATAGTTTCCATAAACAGAGACATTATAAGCTTTAATATGATAAATTCAGATTTCAGAACTCATGGCTCGGAGTACCGTTATATCAGTGACTCGTCTCAATATTTGCAGCTCTGACTCAAGTATTCCCTCCTTTATTCATAGTGTGTGAAAATGGACGCAAGGTCTTTATACTCGTATAAAGTGAGACCTGCTATAAATAAATAGTAATAAAGTGATTTCTTTAATGAATTCAGTTCTATTCTATGAAAGTTTTGCTTACCACAGAATGAAAAGTTACAGGTTAATGAACGTATGAATCCTCAATCTTTTGTTTCGGATTACGAGCTCTAAATCCGAGCATACCAATTACAATAAAATTAACACAACAAAACAAAGCTAGAAAGTCAATCAAAGTTTACAGACCCTAACGCACTCTCAATAGTTAAGGCCACATTATTTACCTTACTCAAACACCAAACTCACTCAGCTATTACTATTCAGCTGATACCTCGTCTATGCGGCTATTTGTCATTCCGAGCAGCTCCAAATGCTGGCTACGCAAATTTCGTTTATTTTTTCTTGTCTATTTTTGTTCATTTACGAGTACTTTAAATTTCCATCGTATGCTATGTGTGCTAAACTATCAAAGTTTAAAAAGCAATAAAAAACACACGACTCGAATGGTCATTTTCGTGGGAGGCATTTGCGCTGTAAATCATGGAATTTGTTATTCAATTGATTGGCGCGCGGTTTGCTACGAGAATTTTGAGTTTTAAAATTCTTCCAACCACCCAGTTCCTAGCTCAGCTGGTGAGTGCGAGTGTGGTTTGTGTGTGTATGAATGACATAACGTTTGCTGAATCTATTTTTGGGTGCAAAGTTCTCAGCGGAAGTGCGGTAATTAGCTGGGAGAAGTAAGTGAATATTATTTATGCCAACTTTTACTTACGCGCCACGCTGTCACACCTTCAAATATGGCAAATATTTTGGTGACAGCTTTTGCATTCATAGTTTTATTAATGAGAATTTAATGAATGAGGTATTTTTATTGAATGAAAATAGTTGAGATTTTGGGACTATGGGTAACTAATAAAAATAATGACTATAGAATAATAATAATAATTGAAGCCCAAATATTTTCTCCAAACACTTCCCGGTGTTTGTATCTCGTTGAGCTTGTATATTTTCTTAGCCGAATTCGACTCTCTGAACTTTGCAGAGATCGATGAGCTCTCTCATTGCAACATTCGACCTTACCTTCACTTTCTTTTAAAACATTTCTGTGTATTCTCTTTTTGGAATGTATGTATGTAATTGGATTTGAAACCGTTTAGCCGGTTATAGCCGAATCGGTGATCGCGCGCCACTTCTATCTTTCCCTCGCAGTTCGGCGCCAGTTGGAGATCCCAAGTGTAACCAGGTCGCTATTCACCTGGTTCCTCCAAAGGAGTAGACGCCTTCCCCTTCCTCGGCTTCCTCCAACGGGTACTGCATCGAACACTATCAGAGCTGGAGGGTTTTCGTCCATCCGGACAACTTTTTATTCGCTGAACTATGTCAATGTCGTCGTTTAACTCGTACAGCTCATCGTCCCATCGTCTGAGGTATTCACCGTTGCCAATTCTCTGAGGACCATACATTTTTCGCAAAATTTTCCTCTCGGAAACTCCTAGTGTCGTCTCATCGGATGTTGACATCGTCCAAGCTTCAGCACCATAAAGGAGGGCGGGAATGATAAGCGACTTGTAGAGTTTGATTTTGGTTCGTCGAGAGAGGACTTTACTGTTCAATTGCCTACTCAGTCCAAAGTATCACCTGTTGGCAAGAGTGATTCTGCGCTGGATTTCGAGGCTGACATGGTTGGTGTTGTTGATGCTGGTTCCCAGGTATACTATTATCTTTTTGGAATAGATAATATTATATCTCTGTTTGGGATTGTTTATTCCGAATAAGGAATGATGCATATTTCAATAGATATTGTCCAGCGAATTGATATGTCTCTCGAAATTACTTTAGCTGATGTGCGTGACAAAGCACTGACGAATTTTTCAACAAAGATAAATCTCCATCTTGACTTAGAAATATATATCTGATTCATAGGAGTATGGAAGACTACATAAACAGACAAATATTTTCGTAATTAATAACAAGCTTATGATGGTTTAACCTAAAAAAACTGGTTATTCATATTTAGTACTATGATAAATACCGTCTGCTGTACTAATTAAAATGTTAATGATTTTACATCGATATAAAGCGCTTCAACGAGCCATAAAATGTTGCATGTTGTCAATATGAATATGTTAATTACTTCCAAAAGGTCTGTAAAACTCAATCACTTGTAGTAAAAGTTTTTTAGTGTGATTAGGTATTTCAATATTTGTATGGATGCGTGTATTTATAGGGTGGTACACTCTAGACCTATTGAAACACATACAATATTACGCTTTTTCAAGTTGGAAGTCTCAACAGAAAATGGCCAGATGGCTTTACAATTAGAAAATATTGGAAGTTTATTAACGAAAAAACTCAAGCGCTTCTCGGTTTTAGCGTTTGGACTACGTTAACACTGTTACCAGGGTTCTCAGTCGCTTTAATTTTCCAACTGGGATGAGCGATTTGACTGTAGTTAGACTTTGCTGGCGGGAAAAACCAATAACGAGTTAAAGATTCATTGATGTTTTGAAAACTGAAAGACCAGATATTTGTGAGATGATGTCAGAAACCGACATCATACAAAACTTGGTTCACTGGATGCTTTCGTGTGAACCCGATGCGCATTCGAACCCGGATGAGGAGGCCACGCTTATTATATAAAACGGATGGACCGATAATATATGGAAATTTGTTTCTTTGTTCGTTTATTTTTGAATTGAACTGAAAAAGAAATCGTCACATGAACCACCCTGTACAAGTGAATTAAGAAAACAGAAACTGTCCTTCGCCACTTGAAATTGACAAGTGCGTAAATTGAAGAAGACGCCGAAGCGTAAACGTCTGTCAGGTTGAATTTATCAGTCAGACTGCTCTACTGGCACACGGATAGGTGGATAATATGAAGAAGTCAATGGACAGAATTGCGCCGTCACATGTTCAGAGACTTTTTTCAGTTTGATAAACAGGTAATCCGAAGCAGTCGTACGCATGCGCAGCGCACAGAACAAGTGCAAAACTTCGTTGTATTTTTATTGAGTTTTATGCGCTCTTCAATTTTTCTCAATCTCAAACTTTTTTATTTTTTTTTTCAAAATTATTCACTGCTGCACAAATGGCTTGTCGCTAATGATTTTTACGCGCTTTTTAGCTTATTGAAGGGTTTCACCAAGCAACTACATTTTTTTCTGGCTCAATTCGTCCCTCATCCTTGCACCACTGAGTCTTTTAGTATTTGTATGTGCTTGCAATATGCGTGATATGCATGCCTCATACTCATATGAATTGGTAAGTGGAACGCCTGGCTGCGCGCCGTGAACTCGATGTCAAGAAGAAGCCCGAGCAGTTGTCACCGGTTTTAGGTTTTTATGCTCATTTAATTTAAGCAGTTTGCCATTTTTTTGGTAGAACTTACTTGCATACTTTGTTAAGGCAGTCAGTCGATCGGTGCGTTAACTTGATTTTTATAGCTGTCGCCCGCTCCACCGCCTTGTTCATCGTGCGTTTCTTTGCTTAATTTTTCATCGTCATCAACTTCTGTTGCCCACCGCGAAGCCAATAAAAATCAGTTCAAAAGCAGCAGCAACAACAACAGCATGCCTGACATAAATAGCTCAAGTGCATTTCGGGCGTTTGGTGTGACACTGCGGCAGCTTGCCAAATTGTGTGTGTGTGTTGTAGCTTGCGCCGTTGATCGGAGCTTTTATTTCGTCGACGCTTCGGTCTTTTTGCTATTGTTATTGTGCATAAAAAAATCTTTGAGGTTTTGATTACCTTTCAGCAGGCCAAAGCGGTTTAAGTTGTGATTTTTTCGTCAGCATGAAGAGGATTTTGGGGTATCAATTGTAAGTGATATCTGGCACAAACACTGATATCACTGCACATGGAATCATATAATACAACAAAAATGTGTGTGGAGAATAATGCAGCCAAAGTGGCATATGCCACGCGCATCATGAAGCCCAATAAGGTCGTTGCTGATACTTTTATTCAAAAATCTTGAGACAGTTTCGGCAAATGTTTTGTTCACATTAAATTTATGGTTCCCCAAGAAGTTTGGACTCATCCTCAATAATTGTTTATATCAGCTAATTATTTTTAAAGAAGGGTTGGAAGAGAAAGCTCCTCAGATAAACTATGAGCACGCCGTCCATGTCACAGAAACGGTATTCCTAAGATGAGACCCCATTATATACATGTATCTTGAGCTTACCGTGGTCTATATAAAGTCCCACTAGTACTCCCTTAATGTTATATCTTCCATTAGCATTTTGGCCTAGCTAGACATCACGATGTCATTACCTTCCTCTATCCGCTCTTTCCTCTATTCGGAACATCTTCTTGATTATGTGGGGTCCAACCGCAAGGAATGGTTTAGGACACAAAAAAAGTTGCTACTGCCGAACGGGCAGTTCGAAAAAATGATGGTATCATCCCTAGGAGGTATACCGAGAGGAAGCCTCTCACTAATGTTTAGGGTTGATATCACTTTGTCTCTGCTATAGCCTTTCGCAGTCATCTGAAAAGTTGTTTGGTCAGCACATTGTTCGAATGAGTAACTTACTCATAGGTTCGGATTCGGTAGTTGGTTGTGCAAATACTTGATTAAGCGGTTAGGTTCTTGATGCGCCCTAGTGATTCCCAACTAAGCATCAGTCAACAATTCACAAAATATCCAAAGTTTTTTATATTCTGAACGCTGATAAGTTGATTGTAAAGCCTTTTTTGTAATAAGCTGCTCTCTAGAAAGCTGTAGATAGCTGATATTTAAAATCTTCTTAACAAGCAAATGTTTCCAATCAGGGGTATATCACGGACCACAAGAACATGAAAAAAATTCTTGTTCATACTTCTGCAGGTGATTTAATCCGTTATTTAGATAGTTTATAATAACTCACCATCATGCCTCTATAGCCCAAATTTTCGAAACAAATGTAAGTATTGAGATCAAATGAAACATTTTTTTTTTTCAGAAAAAACTGTTTAATCGAAACTGCCTAACTTACCGAATTGTTCTCCTATCGTAATTCGAAGCTAAACGAATTTAAATATAAAATCGTACAATCTCAAATTCCCTTTCGGTTCTCTGCTGTCACTCAAAGGATCATAAAATATGGAATAACAAGACATATGTTTTTCATTAGTAAATGATATTTATATGAAAAACCAACTGAAATCACCAGTCCAATTAAAACGCTGAAGTCATAAAACAGCTTAAGCAGATTTTAAGGATTTCGAGTATTCAAAGACAGTCACAAAATCTCTTCTAAACAGGATATAAAATTCGAATTATTCACGCATTTTCCAAAACAGCAAAGTATTTCGAAATAGGATGCGTATAAGGAAATTATGAGGAAAAAAACGAAATCTTAGAAATCAAATGCTGTCAGACAGCATGAGCAACGCCTGCATCCGCCACATATCTCCGCTCCGTTCACCGCTACTTAAATTTAACGATTTCTACACCGAGTGTCAGAAGTCACACAGTAATCAATCAAATTAACAACCATAGAAAATCAACACAAGCAGACATCGAAGACATTAAAGGCATTTAAAAAATCAAATAAAAATCTGACAACGACAGTTAAGTCAATGCGAAGAATGATGGCTGAGCAGCAGGAAGAAGCGCACGAAGCAGAAGGCGCAATTTCAGCCGTGAGTGACTTGAAGTGAGTGCCTAAGAATCACAGTGGCGGTTGAGGAAATGCAAAAAAGCGCAATGAAATGCACCCACCCCATCGTGCAATACGCTTAGCAGACAATGCTGCTTACTGTTATAGCTGTCTAGGGAGCAAAGAAGAAGAAAGAATCGGTTCTAGTAGATGTACATATATATGTGCGTGCGTCGTGTCCATTGTCACCGCGTAATATTGACTATGTGGGAATGCAAACGAAATGAAATGGAAAATAAAAATTGAATGCAACACAAATATGTTTGTTTGCTTTTGCAGAATTCTACAGCTCTTAAGAAATCTCGTTAGGTGAGAACAATGCGATTTGTTACCTTCCTCTCCCCGCTTCGCATATTTATTTGTATGTTTGCTTGGAATATTCTTATGTCCCTGCTGCCTGCCGATCGGTGGCATGTTTGCACAATGTTGCTGCCCCACTGTGAATTGCTGCTGTTTACAAAAAGGACGACAACTATAAAGGACACAAACACATATAGTTCAATTGTCAAATGCATCAATGATTTGCTGGTTTGTAGAAGTTGTTTGTTGTCTTTCTGTCTGTTGACAGTGCAATGTATCAAAAGTCATGCAATCAGCGGAGACTTTTTTTCGGCAGAAAATTGCAGGTAATAATTTAATGTCGGCATTATAAGAAACAAACATTGAAATGAGAAACATACAGTAGGAGCCAAATAATAGCATAAAATATGTCCGAATGGCACAAAAATAGGGGTTAGAGGAAAGCCACGCAGTATTAGAGGGCTCCGGGACCTCAGACAGGTATCTTCAATAAGTCTTAGCATCAGACGAACCGCAGATTTTGACATTTTCATAGATTTTGTTCCTCGATATATTGTATAGGAATCCTCACTTAATTTCCTTACGTTATCTAGATTTCTAAGGTAGAAGCAACGCAAAGCACGCAAGTCGTCTTGGAAGGAAACCCAAATCTACTCTGAAAAATACAATATCTATACAAATATGTATATATTTTATTACGGAATACTTATTTTGAATGATCTATCCCCGCTATACAGATATATACATTGATTAAGGCTCTCTAGAGAATAAATGAATCTAATGAAAATCAACGAGCATATTACTATCCCTTGGTGGCCGATACTTCAATTTATCCTCGCTATCATCAATACTAACTATTAACTATAAGTAAACTCTAAAGGCTTTATGATAAAAAACACTGAAAACTGAAACATTCCTACGAGGCTTATAGTAAGTGTAAAGGACTTAACAAAATGAACTTATGTCGTAAACAATACTAATTTTTGAATTCACAAAGTAAACAAGTAAGGGCTAAGTTCGGGTGTAACCGAACATTTTATACTCTCGCAATTTATTTATTTAATATTAATATTATATAATACACAATTTGACCCACATATTCGTCATATATATTATATAAAGTCCATTGAAAGTTGGAAACCCTAATATTAGGTTAGAAGCACCGAGGTCCTCATGTTCGATATATGGGCTGCCACACTATAAACGTAGTATTTGTGCAAAGTTCTGCACCGATATCTTCACTAGTGCTTACTTTATATATGTATTGTAAAGTAAACAATTCAGATCGTCTTCAAAGTTCTGGTATATAGGAAGTAGGCGTGGTTGTGAAGCGATTTGGCCAATTTGGCCTCCCACAACATATTATTGAGAGGTAAGGAAACTATTACAAACCAAGTTTCATTGAAATCGGTCAAGTAGTTCCTGAGATATGGTTTCTGACCCATAAGTGGGCGACGCCACGCCCATTTTCCATTTTGTAAAAAAATCTGGGTGCAGCTTCTATCTGCCAGTTCTTATGTGAAATTTAGTGTTTCTGACGTTTTTCGTTAGTGAGTTAACCCACTTTTAGTAATTTTCAACCTAACATTTATATGGGAAGTGGGCGTGGTTATTATCCGATTTCAACTATTTTCACGGTGTGTGGTGGGGTACGTAAGAGAATCGACTGCAGAAAGTTTGGTTTATATAGCTTCATTGGTTTGCGAGATATATACGGGGCCACGCCCACTTCCCCAAAAAAATGACATCCAAAGATGCTACTTCCTAGTGCGATCCTTTATTCCAAATTTTACTATTATAACTTTATTTATGGCTTAGTTATGACACTTTATGTGTTTTTGGTTTTCGCCATTTTGTTGGCGTGGCAGTGGACCGATTTTGCATCATTTTCATTTTCATTTGCATCATTTTCGAAAGCAACCCTCTCATGGTCCCAAGGAACATGTGTTCCAAGTTTCATTAAGATATCTCAATTTTTACTCAAGTTATCGCTTCGCTCGCACTGACGGACGGACGGACAGACATCCGGATTTCAACTCTACTCGTCATCCTGATCATTTATATACATATAACCCCATATCTAACTCTTTTATTTCTTGGTGACACAAACAACCGTTATGTGAACAAAACTATAATACACTCTTAGCAACTTTTGTTGCGAGAGTATAAAAATAGTAGAGGTCTTCACCAATAACTAACCGAACAGTAAAACAGCGAGGGCTACTTGTTCACTTCACTTTCTTTGCTTTTAGCGTCATCAAAAGGGTCTTTAAGATTGTTTATTAAAGTCTTCGTTTACCGGAGAGAATTTCAAATTTACTGGATGAAATATATGCATACATAAATAGGGTATACATATATACATATTCACATATATAAATACGCTTATTTCGGTTCGCTTGAGCGCTCGCCATTGAACGGATTAAAGATATCACTTTTTGATAACTGCATTTCGCATTGTGGCACATTTCACCTGACAAATGAACATATAGGTGAGCAGTGCAATACAATAGCAAAAGTTGAAGCAGCGGTTGCTACAATATACATACTCGTACATACATATGTATTTTCGTAAGTAGTAGGGAAGCGAATTGGCGGCTTAGTGACAGTGTCTTATTCGAAAACACCGAACTTTGAAGTACTCACTTTCATTATTGTTGTTGTTACTCTTGCCTTTGTGAGGATCCCCCCATTGTTGTCTTGTGGTTGATTGAGAAGTAACACCTGATAAAATTGCAGCTTGACGTTGCAAGCGAAGGCGGATCGAGGCTGAACCCGGTAAATTGCCAATACGAAAAGGGTAAAAAACATGAGTGGAATAAAGCAGACTACATATTGATCGAATTGACTTAAGTAAGCGGCATGAAACTAGCGCAAATAATTGCACTGATAAGATACTCATATACAATATAAGTAGGTAAGATCTCACAGAAGAAGGGATCAGAAATTACTTTTGTATGATAGTAGGAAAAGTTTACGGTATTTAACGACCAAAAAACAACTAGCCAATTCCTCGTTGTAGTCTGTTTAGTCTGTCTTATCTCTATGCCATTATAGTACAAATATTCTGGTTGAAAATATCTTATAAAGGCTGAAACATTTTAAGATCGGATGTTTTAAAATTTACATTGTTATTTATTGGATCTGAGATACTACAATCTCAAAGATCTCTACAACTTTTCATCGAAGTTTCTAATCATGAAGGTCCAGAAGGTTCTGCTTATTCCTCCTCAGCCCTCATAAATCTGTAAGAGCTCAGCGAAAGTAAAGAGACCGATTAATCCCGCTAGACAACATTACCTTAAAGATAACGATCTTATTCGCTCAGGAGTTTCCAACAATGCATAACTACCCTAAATTATCCACTTTTTGAAATTAAGGACAGCAAGAAAAAATAGAGACAAAACCATTATATCTCTTATGGGTTATTAGTAATCGGGAGACTTGGCAGTTCAATATAAATATGTTTTAAGGGATTTTAGGGATATTAAATAGCTAGGATTTAAATGGATATAAAAATCTTGAAATTGCTCAGACTTCGGTCTGACTGGTCTTTGAATATTTAATTTTTTTTAAATCGTACCACAGCGGGTTGAACTTGGCGCTTTGAATTATGGGAACGGAAAGAACCAAAAATTTGCAGCGAAAAGGGGTTGATCCACAAACTTTCTTTTTGTTCCTGTCATAGCCTCTGTTTGACGAGCTCTGCACAAATCGACTCAGCATTATATTTTGATCACACGGTGTGATCTTTCCTCTTTTGCTACTTCCTTTGAATTCAAAAAACGAACTTTCTACGTCCCCTCAATACTCACTGAAAGCTTTACCACTAAATAGCGAATATACTTAAAAAATTGTCCCCATCTTTAGGAAGCTAGTCGACCCTCAGTTGAAACGTTTAGTTAAAGTAGGCTCTATTTGTAGGATTTGTGGTTTTAAGCTTGATGATCTGATAGCTTTAAAGCTGCATTTACGCCTCAACTACTGTTGAGACCCCAAAAGTACCTTTGCGAACTATATATTATTCCACAAGTATCTAAAGCAACAACGAGTTTTAAAAAGCTTTAAAAGTCTATTCTGAAATATAATACGCCGCTAACTCACTCCGTCGTTGTACCCTAAATTCGTGACTCCTATCGAATTAGGTAAGGCCCCAGCTTACAAATCACTATCCTAATATCTCTTAAGATTACAATATCTGCGGCTTTATCAGTTAATATCCAAATCTGTTTTACCACATGTGGCACTGCATAGTAATTTAGGACTGATTTCCTACTGGAGATAGGCACTCATTTCGGATTTAGAAAAAGTGTTCCACTTGTTCATATTTCGCTATTAGGTTAGTTTAAGGAAAGTAATGTAAGTAGGTAAGTTTTCTTTGATATTGTGACTAGGGATGCAAACGATGTATCGATGTTTTTGAAACATCGATGTTTGCGTCAAAAAGCATCGATGTTAGCCATCGATGTCTTGAATCTAAAAATATCGATGCATCGATGTCACTTTCAACGATGTTTTATGTCGATGTTTTATATAAAAAATTTACTTCACACCTTCACACTTTTTTTGGGTATTAACCCTCTATTTGGATGCGCTTTATTACATTGGAATTCGACTTTTGTAAAATACGGAGAATTCGTTAAGGGAATGTGCGCTTGGACAATACTGCGGTTACTTTTATGATTTATTTATACAATTTAATAGGCTACTGCGTTAGATCAGAGATTCAAATTACTGCATTTTAAAGATGCTATGGCTAAAAGAAATAATTTTTTTTGTTTCATAAAAAATTCAAAGAATCGCGCTGATACAACAGAATCTTCGGATGAGTGTCAAACAGAATACTAGTTTGATATTTGGAACCGGAATAAACATTTGCTCCACCAAAAGGTGAAATGTAAGCTGTCAAATTTATCTACAATTACAGGGACGGAAGGTTGAAGAGAAAGTGTATCTCGGCTGTTACCCCTACCAATCAGAAGCCAATAGAGTTTGCGTTGACATGAATACTGTGTTTCCGGAGTTGTATAAATAGGCTTATTAATATTTGCACATTGTGGCCACTTCAGTGCCGAGTAAACGACTGTTTTCTAAACCCAGGGCAACTATCACGCAGAAGTAAAATCGAAAAGAAATGACAGTGAAAAAACTTTCCATGTCGTTGTTTTGAAATTCTGTTATTTATTGAGAAAAAACTTTAACAGACATATAATGCTAAGTGAAATAAAATGTATCAACTTAAGATGTACTACATTTCATTTATTTATGCTTCTGCTTCTACATCCCTTAGCTTTTCATACTAAATTTAAAATAAGTTAAAAAATACATCGATGTTTCGATGTATCGATGTTTTAATGGCCGATGTTTTTGATTTCGATGGGTTTTGAAGAAACATCGATACATCGAACCATCGATGTTTCATTTCATGATGTTTGCATCCCTAATTGTGACCCAGATCAGGAACCCTACGAGTCATAAACTTTTCAAACTCGGCTCTTATATATATATTGGTCTTCTCTCCACAACAACAGCAATGCAATTTATTCAAGCAATGTAAATTAAGGAACTTACAACATACTTATGTATATATTAAGGTTAATTAACGGTTATGCAAGCATAACTGAATATCACATACATATTTACATACACACAAGTATGTTGGTATAAGTCTGTGTATTTAAATAATTTAAAGAAGTGGTCAGTGCGTAAGGAAGCGCGGTGTTAAAGAAAGCTGAAATAAAGATAAAAATAAATTACAACAAAAGGGTCGATCCACATCCGCGCGTTAAGGGGGGACACAAAGCAAATCATTACACCTGTTTAAGTAGACAAGCTGAAGATGACGATGAAGATGAACTCAGCACAAATGGACTGCACTGAATTTTACGGTTATTAAAATTATACGAAATGTAACAAAGGAAGACGCAGATAAGGCAAAAAGGGGAAAATTAAATACGAGAGAGTGTGTATATGTGCGTATTCGAGAGCGTAAAAGTAGCAGAAACAAGGAAACAGGTGACTGAAAGGGTTTTAAAACGCATTGTTGTTGTGACTGTTGTTTTTGTAGTTGTTGTTATTTCTGTAGTTGTTATTTTTTATTGTTGTTGTTGCACGTGTTCATGCGCGGCTACTGTCCGTGCAATTGCACAAACGAAATACAATTAAAAATTCGGTCGTTTTTCGGCTGCACGAATAGCAACAACAACACTACACAATTAGTCCGAAAATAATAAAAAGGTTAAAATAATAATTGAATGATAAAAATGAAAACATAGTACGAGATATAGAGGCATGAAGAGGTTTATGGCCGGCCAACTGAAGCGGTGGCACGGCAATGACGGGGGAGGCGGGGTAAACATAAGCAGTCACAGTAGCAGCAGCAACAATAATAACAGTAGCAACTGTAATAGCAGCAACGACCGCGGCGGCAGTAACTGTCAACCACCAATGTTGCATGTTGTATGTGGCATGTTGCAGCTGCATTGAAAGCCAAGTGCAGCGACGTTGTAACCCTTTGAGATCGCTGCCAACGCAGTTTGGGCGCTGTGGTTCGCTGCGCAGCGTAGATTTGGATTAATAACTGCTAGTTCTTCATATATATATACATACATATCTACACTCAATATGCCATTATACATATATATATATATATGTTGTTGCTTCCTCTGTCCGTCGTCTAGTGGCAGCGCAGCGAACTCAAGGTGTTCACACCGTCGCTACCTTATTGTCCTTGCTGTTGTTGTTGCCACATATCGTCTTCATATTTCTTAAATGTTATTTTAATTACTCGTCATTTAGTTTCTGGTGTTCTTGCTGCTGTTGTGGCGCAGTGGCATTGCCAACGGTGTAATGTGAGTTGCAGTTGCAGTTGACAGCTTTGATATTTATCGCAGCTCTCAAGTGAGTTTCTCAAGCTCCCTATACCACTTACCTGGCTCACTCCGCTCTTCGTCACTACTTCCCCCCTCGCTCCCAGCACCTGTTGCAAATTTATTTTTTGGTCAATTAATTTTCACTCGAATGCATTTCGAATATTTCTTTGACATTTGCACGCGCTTTGGGGTAATCTTTTTGGCTGCCGCTTCGAAGTTATTTCAATTTCCATTATTTTGTTGTTGTTGTAGCAGTTGAATTCTTTATCTTAAGTACTTTCTACAAAAGCGAATATTTTTATGTTTTCCAAATATGGAATTTTGATAAATGCTTATGACATCGAGATAAGCCAGCAACTGCTGGTGTGCGTGTAAGCCTTTCCTTGAACTTAATGATGTTGCACAGGGTTGTTGCATGTTTGATTAAGTGAGCAGTGTCATTAGAATTAAGGATGAACATTTAACGTTTGCCGATTATTTGTGTAGAAGAACAGAAGAACCGTTGTCATATTAGGTTCCTTTCGCCGTTGCAGCTGCTTATCTAGGTCCCTTTGAACGACATTTGAAAGCTACTACACTGAAGGGGACTTGATTCTATTGATTTTTCGACAATGTCTCTGAGTACCTTTGCTCCTTAGTCCAAATTATTCATAATTCGAATGGATGGATATTTTGGAAAATTTATAAAAAATGTGGATTCAAAGGGATCAATGGCGACCGATAACCGATTATTTGATGCCTGAAATTGAAAATCTCGACGACATTTGGTTTCAACAAGACGGCACCGCTTCCTACACATCGCATAAATCAATGGATTTATTGAGAGAACACTTCGGTGAACAGATAATTTCACATGTTAGTCCTGTTGATTGGCCACCAAGATCGTGTGATATCACATCGTTATACTGTGTCCTGTGGGGATCTAAAGTCTATGCGGCCAATCCCTATTCGATTCAGACCTTGAAGCAAAACATCACGCATGTCATTCGCCAGTTACCAGGCTCGAACGAGTCGCAGAAAATTGAACTCAACGGATGGACCATCTGAGACGTAGTCGGGGCCAACATTTGAAAGAGTCAATATTTAAAAAATAAATGAGAAATAATGTTCTTTCGAATGATACTAAACATTCCCCATTAAATTTGAATTCGCTGTGTTTTTTTTTTTTAAAGTAGGGAACCTCGAAATGGATTATGTGCTATAGCTTCGCAAGGGAGCAAAGGGTCACAATAAGATTCTTTCACTTTCTTTGATGAACCTTAGATATTGTGATGTCCAAGTTTCTTCATCAGGTTAAATCGGGTCAGCCTTTCCTTCGGCTGTGATTTTAGCCAGAGCTAACTACCGAGTATGGCCAAGAAAGCGCAAGCTGTTAACTATAGAGAGACGATGGTCTTCTAATTTCCAATTATTTAAACTACATACTTCTTTCTGTAGTATGTCTCTTCACGCCGAACTTTCTCTAGCTATGTTATGGAATTATAAAACTTTTTGAAAGCGTTTTTTTGTTGGCAGGACACGATTTTGATCAAGTACAAAAAAATACTTCTGATGTTAGACAAACGAATAGACATACTTCATATACATATATTACTTCAATCTTTTTATACTCTCGAAACATGTTGCTCAGAGTATTATAGTTTTGTTCACATAACGGTTGTTTGCATCACCCAGAAGTAAAAGAGTTAGACATGGGGTTATATATATCAAAATGATCAGGATGACGAAAACCTCCAAAGCGTTATAAATAAAGTTATGAAAGTAAAATTTGGACACATTAAATACTCTATATCATCTGTGGCTTCACTTATGGAAAATTTTTCGAAATCGAAATGAAGAACTCAGTGAATAAGGGTCTTTTTTGTTTGTCTCTGTGCCAAAAATGGTTAAAATCGGGGTCATAACTTTTCCTAGATCCCATATTCCTAAATATAGGTTTTTCATAAATACGATGGGCTTTATAAATCGATTAATATGCGATATATCTTAGCAAAATTAAGTAATAAGTAACATCGGTTCAGGAATTACCTCAGCCCTCATATACTATATATGATGATTTTCGTTATTCTATTGGACTTTATTCCGAATATATGGGTCAAATTGTGTGTTATCTTAATAAAACTATTTTAATAAATTGCAAGATTTGGGTTGCACCCGAACTTAGCCTTTCCTTACTTGTTGATATATATAAATACGAGTATATATGCAATACAAAAAACTATTAGGTGAACAAAACTGTTATACTCTCTGCACAAACGGTTAGAAAATTAATTAAAGAACAAAATAAGTAACGGATCTTCTTCTAGCTAATTTCAAAATTAATTATTTTAATTTTTTTGAACTTCCGTTCGAATTTTTTCGTACACTATTTACCGTTCAACTCTTTATTTACTGTTTCACAGCTGAATAAGACAACTTTAACCAACAGACACACACTCACATTTATGGCTGTTGGCAATAACCATAATTTAACGCCTGGCCGTATCGAATAATACATGTATCCGGTTATGAAGCACACCGCTTGCGACACCTTTATAAAAATATTGTCTTCAAGCGAGAAAAAACAGGAATGAGAGGATGTTCAACTTGCAACACTTGCCAGCGACGAGTGCGCCATATCCTTGTTGCTGTGCCACATACGAGCATATGCAACATGACATAGTACACACTCGTCTTATTAAGGTCAATAAAAAGTTATTATTTGGCAGCAGGGAAACGCGTGCAGGACACAAGTGTTGAACGAAACTGATGAAGAAAAAGTTTATTTTGCGTACCTTGGCAGCGGCGAAAAAATTCGGAAACACTTAAGGCGAAATAATGGTATGCTTATGTTATGGAAGTTTTGAATAAAATGTGGAAGGTGGTATGCAGTTATAAAAAAATACCAGGCCGGATGTTCATAGCTGCTCAATTTTGTTTGTTATTATTTTTTAATATCCTCTTAAGTGACAGGATAGTGAAGGTTTCTAGAAGAAACGTTGACATTCTGTTCACAAACTCTTTAATAACGGTTCTGTTTATTTTAGTAATAATTCCTAACATATGTTTGTATTATTGGCTAAAGACTATATGCTACAGCGACGTCTAACTGGACTTAAGGAGAGGAGCATTTTTCACTGTTGACAATCATAACTTTGAAGTTGTAGATAATTTCGTATATCTGGGAACCAGCATTAACAGCAATAACAATGTCTGCCTGGAAATCCAAAGCAGAATCACTCTTGCCAACAGGTGCTACTTTGGACTGAGTAGACAATTGAAAAGTAACGTCCTCTCTCGATGGCCAAAAACTAAACTCTACAAGTCCCTCATTCATCATACCCGTCAGAAGCGTGGACGATGTCAATATCCGATGAGGCGACACTGGGAATTTTTGAGAGAAAGGTTTTGCGGAAGAATAACGGTCCCTTAAACGCGAATACCGCAGACGATGGAACGATGAGCTGTACGATTTATACGACAATATTGACATAGTTCAGCGAATAAAAAGACAGCGGCTTCCCTGGCTAGGTCATGTTGTTCGAATGGACGAAAATGCTCCAGCTCTGAAAGTGTTCGATATAGTACCCGCTGGTGGAAGCCGAGGAAGAGGAAAACCTCCACTCCCATTGGAAGGACCAGGTGGAGAAGGACCAGGCTTCATTTGGCATTACCATTTGGCGCCAAACTGCCAAAAGAAGAAACGAATAGCGTGCTGTTGTGGGCACGCCTATAACCGCGTAAGCGCTGTCTACGCCAGTCAAGAAGAATAATGAACGAAACATTTCAATATTGTAACTCGTATTTTTACTGAATCGGACTCTAAGATCTATAATCTATCTGTTCCAGCCCAAGATAAATTAAAGTCAAGTTGAATTGCGAAAATTATAATTGCACGTTTACTGAATTTACTTGTGCCTGCACTTGTACACTGCTTATGCACACTGATCTTGTTAGACTAATTGCTGTTACATTGTAGGTAGGTATATATAAGCTTATGAGTATGTACATATGTAGGTACTTATGTCTAATGAGAAGGCAAGGTAAAAAGGAAAATACAATTAAGCAGGACTTATGTACGGATAATAGAAAAGGGGAATATGTATGTATGTACGAATCATAGAAAACGGGAACAACATCTGTGCATATGCATAAGCATAAGCAATGCGGTAATAAAGGTGAATAACCTAATTCACGGTCACGATCATCCGATATTGCACAGTGTCATGCATCTGACCAAACATGCTCCCCCCATTGAAATGCTTGCATTTCAATAAGATATAGGTAATGGTGCAATTTTCTGGATGGCTCTCCGCACAATCCCTTTTGTAGTTTTGATGTCCACCACCCTCACTTTGCCGTCTGAACCTGGAGTGGTGTCGATAATTCTGCCAAGTAACCAATGCTGTGGAGGCAAGTTGGCTTCATGTATGATGACCATTTGTCCAATTTCGATGTTGGCTTCTGGTTTCAACCACTTGGAACGTTGTTGAAGGCTAAGAATATAGTCGCGTGACCATAGGTCCCAAAAACGCTGCTTCAGATATGTCACCCGCTGCCATTGAGTTAAAGAAGAGACAGTGTTGACGTTGATGGTTTTTTCTGGCATCGATAATAATGAAGATCCAATCAAGAGATGAGCTGGGGTAACTGCTTCGCCGTCATTAGGGTCGCTTGAAATCGGTGTAAGCGGACGCGAATTTAAGATAGCTTCTACTTCAATCACGACGGTTTGCAGCTCTTCATATGTAAGATGTGCGCTTGACAAGTTTTTGAGTAAAATGGATTTCATCGATTTTACTGCAGCTTCCCATAAGCCTCCAAAATGTGGAGCGCGAGGCGGAATGAAACAAAACTCGAAACCAGTTTTGGTGCTATAACTAGTGATGTCATCAATAGCACATTTATTGAAGAATTGTTGATAAAGATCCTTAAATTTGGCGTGAGCACCGACAAAATTTGTGGCGTTGTCACAGTATATGCGTTGAGGGATCCCACGTCTTCCTATAAAACGTTTTAGACAAAGTATAAAGTTATTAGTAGATAAGTCGGATACTAATTCTGCATGTATGGCTTTAGACGCAAAGCATACGAATATGGCTAAGTATGTTTTGTATGGAGCTCTGCCACGAAGACGATATGTTGTACTGAAAGGGCCGCAAAAGTCAACGCCGCTAACGAGAAATGGACGTTGCATTTGCAAGCGTGTGGCAGGAAGATTTCCCATAATTTGACCCATTAATTTAGGTTTGTAATGGAAGCAAAGTACGCAACTTTGGACAATTTTCCGTACGATTTCGCGAGCGTTTATAACCCATACTCGTTCACGCAATAAACTTATTAAAACCTTTGGGCCGGCATGTAAGTTCTTGCGGTGTAGATATTCGATGTACAATGTTGTGAATCGATGATCTTTCGGCAAAAGTGCTGGGAATTTTGCGTCGAAAGGTATTGGTGCTTTCGACAAACGACCTCCGACTCTAAGTATGGAAACTGTCACTCCGTTAAGTTTCATTTCATGTAGAAAAGGAGTAAGCTTCTGTATAGATGATTTAATTTGTTGTTGTTTTTGTAGATTTTCAATTTCTTCAGCGAATTCTGTTTGTTGAATAGATACGACAATTCTCCACCAAGTTTGCTGAAGTTCCTCTACTGGTAGATGAAGTATCATTGCTGGTGTAAGTTGATTGTTGATAGGAACTTTGTTAAAAATGCGAAAAATGTATGCAATTATTCGAAGTAATCGATAGTACGATGAACAATGGTTGATAATGGAATTGATGATATTTCCCTCGTTGCTGCTTTTGCTACACTTGAGGTTTATTCCTTTACGCCGCTCTAAGTCTTTGAGTCCAATATTAGCTTCCTTCTTCCTTACAGGCCATTCCGAAGAATCTTTTAATAGAAATTCTGGTCCCGAGAACCAAATTGTTCTTTCCAGATCTTGGGCACTGGAGCCACGTGAAACGATATCGGCAGGATTGTGTATACTTGGTACATGTTTCCATTTAACGGCTGCTGAACTTTCTTGAATTTCTGAGACTCTATTGGCAACAAAGCAATTTAATGTAGACGAATGAGTGTTAAGCCATTTTAGGACTATTTCTGAGTCAGTCCAGAAATATATATTAGTGCTAAACTTTAATAATTTTTCCTTAATTTTGTGCCAAGTTCTACTCAAGAGCAGAGCTGCACATAGTTCCAAACGAGGAAGCGATTGGGCTTTAATAGGCGCTACTTTAGATTTTGCAATAATCAAAGTTGTTTTGTATGTACCACTTGTGATTGAACGTGCATAAATGCAGCATCCATATGCACGCGTTGAAGCGTCTGCGAATCCATGAAATTCACAGTCAACACTGGTTGTATGTACGTAGCGGGGTAATTCGATTTTGTTAATGTAGTGTAAATCGGATTTGATCTGAATCCAAATATTATGTAGATCTGGCGGTAAAGTCTCATCCCAATCCAATCGGCGAATCCAGATTTCTTGCATTAATATTTTTCCACGTATGATTACTGGACTCAATAGACCGAGGATATCAAATATTTTTGAAATGATTGATAAAACCGATCGCTTTGTAACTGATTGCATATCAGGTACTTCAAAATGATAACAGAAAGTGTCAGCTAAAGGTTTCCACGACATACCTAAAGCCTTTGTAATATTTTCTTCAGCTGTTTTAATTGGCACTTCATTACAAGTTGCGTCAGCTAACTGCGCAGAATTTGAGTGCCATTTAGTAAGCGAAAGTCCATGAGAGCAAAGAACTTCTATAAGTTCCCTTTTTAATTTTTCTAAATTTTCAATGCTTTCTGCACCAGTTAACAAATCGTCGACATAAAAGCTTTCACGAATAGCAGACGATGCTAGTGGATGAGTCTCTTGATTGACGTCAGCAATATGAAATAAGCTGCGAATAGCAAGAAATGGTGCAGAAGCTAAACCGTAAGTTACTGTTTTTAGTTGAAACAACTGCAATGGCTCATTGGTTTCGTTTCTCCATAAAATGAGTTGATAGCGTTGATCTTGTTTGTCAATTAAAAACTGCCGATACATCTTTGATACATCAGCGGTTAATACATAAGGATGCAAACGAAACGATAGTAATGTTATGATCAGGTCTGGTTGAATTGTAGCACCAACCATGAGTATATCATTTAATGAACGGTTAGAAGTGGTGCGCGCAGAGGCGTCGAATACTACACGAAGCTTGGTCGTAGTACTTTGTGGACGAAGTATGCAATGATGTGGAATTATGTAATGTGAACTATTAAAATCGAAATTTGGTAAGGCAGTCATATGCCCAAGTTCGATGTATTCTTTAATGAAATCTGCATACATATCCTTTAATAAGTTATTGTTAGATAAACGCCTTTCAAGAGCGAGTAATCGCTTCTTGGCATTGTAAAACGAATCTCCTAATGTTGTAGGTGAAGCCTTAAATGGCAAGCGAACTTGTACACGTCCATCGTCTTTCACTTGAACGTTTTGAACGAAATGCTGTTCGCATAAACTTTCTTCTTCGGATAATGTCTTTTTGTCTTTTTGGTGAAATTTTCGATTTCCCAAAAACGTTGAAGAATCAAATCAAGATTAGATGAATTTGAGTTTAATGTGATATTACAAATAGATGGGCGAGAAGTTGAAAGTGTTTCAAAATTACCACCTACAATCCATCCTAGTTTGCTGTTTTGAAGGCCAGGTAAACCTTTGCCAAGTGACATTGTGCCGTCTTGAAGGCAATCAAAAAATATTTCTGCATTAAGCAGTAAATCTATCCGTTGAGGTTTGTAAAAATACGGATCTGCTAAATGAATATCTTCAGGAATATTCCATTTAGAGATGTTAATAAATTCACCAGGTATGTGTGTTGAAATTTGTTTAGTTATGGCGAATTGCGATACATAAGTAAAATCTCCTAGGCGAGATTTGATTGTAGCATTTACAGCATACTTTGATTTAGAACGAATATCTGAAATACCTGATATTTCCTGATGGTAGAAAAACCTTTTAAGCTGCAACCTCTTCGCTGTTTCCTCAGTGATGAAGTTTAATTCTGAACAAGAATCCAATAAAGCGCGAACTGGTTGCATTACTCCAAATTTATCTTGTATATAAATGAGAGCTGTAGGTAATATTGCTCGTCGGTATGTGCGTGCGATGAGTGAAACTGATGGATTAGTTGTTGTATGATGAATGTTGAATTGATCATTTCGTTGTGGTTCTACTACTTGTTGAGATGGCGAGGTTGTCGTTGCAACTGAGGCGAAATGAAGATGAGAATGGTGAGCTTGGTGGCACACACGGCAACGAGATTTCGATGTGCACTTTGATACTGTATGACCTTTCCTTAAACAATTGATGCAAGCACCTGCTTGCTTGACCCAATCAAAACGCATCTTAGCTGATAACTGTAGAAATGATGGACAATTGTTTAGATTGTGCTCTGCATTGTTGCAATAAAAGCAACTAGATATTGAGTTGACGAAGGAATTTGCAGTTTTCTTACCGTATAGTTTACCATCTCGCTGTGTTACCTTTGTGTTTTCCCCTTTGGAAAGAGTCTCCAAGTACTGAGAGTGCCGATTCAACCACTTGTAGCATTCGTCCCATGATGGCAAGTTATCATACTCTTGCTTTTGGTTATAAACTGATTTCGAATCAGAATCAATTTTGGTTAAAACGATATGAATTAGTATTGAATTCATTATATCGCTTTCTGAGCCCAACGAGAGTAATGAGCCTCGGAGTGCAGCAACAGTGTCGATAATATTACGTAGACTGGTTGCGTCAGCCTTTTTCATAGCAGGAATGTTGAAAAGAGATGTAATATAATCCTGAAAAATCAGTACATTGTTGTCGTACCGTTCCTTGAGCCGTTGTATAGCTTTCGGGTAATTTTCCTCGGTAACTTGAAAAGATTCGATTACGCTAAGCGCTGGTCCTGAAAGACAGTTTAAAAGATAATTAAATTTGTCCACTTTTGGCATTGTTGGATCATCATGCACCATGTTGCAAAAGGTGCGGAAAAAACGCTTGTACTCCGCATACTTTCCACTAAATTTTGGTAATTTAAGTGAAGGCAATCGATTATGGTAACTAGTATTTCCAAACGCTGTTGCGTTGAAAATGCTAGTGTTTAACTCAGAAACGCGGTTTCTGGGGTTAATTAACGAAAGTATTTTAGATTTTATAGCGATATATGTTTCTTCAATTTCTGCTCTTGATTTGTCTAATGGAGCGAGAATTTCAATATTGCTCTGAACGTCGCAAATCTGTTGGAAATAGGATTCGACAATCTGTAGTCGGCATTCGAGAACATGCGTGTCGACATCGATTTCCTCAGAAGCAATTCGTTGCTTCAAACTATGTAGGTTACGAAGAATTGTTGAACGTGTTTTAATTAGGGAGGATAAAGGCGTTTGCTCGTCCTCAGCCGTGTTAAGTACATTACTTTCATTATTATTAGGCATTTTGAGGCGCAAAAATATAAAATACGAATACCTGAGTAATGACGAATATGATGTGTATTTCGTGTAGCAAAAGCAGATGTCCAGAATCCAACGAAGGTGTGTTGTAAAAGTCCAGAATTCGTGCAATGAAACGGTGACGAGTTAACGAACTGTCGGTAACTTCGACAGATGATGATGAAAAGAAGTAATCTCGAACGAACGTTGAAAGTGTTGAACTTGTAATGTGTGTAATTTGGATTACAGCGACAATTACGATGATATGCAGCAATAAATGCTATCTGCGCCTGCACTGAATGCTGCTCGGGTACAAGAAATCCAAATGATGCTTCGATTGTAGGTTACCGCTCATACAGCTTGACTTAAGCACATGTGTGCGCAAATTATGTGTGGTTAGATTAACGCAGAGCCATTTTTTGCCAAGATTTAAAACGAACTTTTAAACGTTGAACGAAAAACTTTAACTTTAATTTATGGCTTTCCTTGATCGAAAATATTTATGTAGAACAAACGTGTCCTGTCACGGTCGCCAAATTATGTTCCAGCCCAAGATAAATTAAAGTCAAGTTGAATTGCGAAAATTATAATTGCACGTTTACTGAATTTACTTGTGCCTGCACTTGTACACTGCTTATGCACACTGATCTTGTTAGACTAATTGCTGTTACATTGTAGGTAGGTATATATAAGCTTATGAGTATGTACATATGTAGGTACTTATGTCTAATGAGAAGGCAAGGTAAAAAGGAAAATACAATTAAGCAGGACTTATGTACGGATAATAGAAAAGGGGAATATGTATGTATGTACGAATCATAGAAAACGGGAACAACATCTGTGCATATGCATAAGCATAAGCAATGCGGTAATAAAGGTGAATAACCTAATTCACGGTCACGATCATCCGATATTGCACAGTGTCATGCATCTGACCAAACACTATCTTTAAGATTATTTGGAGATTTTTCATACCGTCTCTTACATAATATTTTGTTGTTTTTTATTGAAAAAGAAATAAAGACAACATACTACTATTGAAATCCAGAAATTTCCAAGAACCCAATAACATACAAAATAACACAACAACAAGAGATAATCAAATGCCACACACAAAGGAGAAAGAAATTAAAAAAAACGAGACGACACAATTCAGTTGTATCAGGTGAAATGCATCTTTTTGTTCGACGCGACAATGGCCTGAGAACACCCAAACAATGGCCAATGAAAGTGTCAACTTTAATGCGCACAAATGTGCAATTGTTTGGAAAATCTATGCAGACGATTCGAAATCGAAAAAAAAAACGAAGTAATAATAAAAATGTATTCAACAATTAAAAAAAAAACGTGTTTTGAACAATAGTGGGATAAAATGGAAACATGTTTCACTGAATAGAAGTACAAATTGTGTGCAGGATTAAGCGAGTGTATGGAACCTGCAAGGATCACGCAGCACATAAAAGCGTTAAATGTATGCGTGTCTGTGTGTATTGTCACCTGCTTGTGTCAGGTTCTGTGGGTGTTCAAATGGCGTTCCATCGAGTGAGCGTGGAAAATGTTCCAAAAACCCGTGAGCAGGTGAGCAGTAGAATATTCTCTCACACAAGTTCTGCCTTTTGTCCAAGGTTGCATCTTACTTTGTATAGATCTAAGACTTTATAAGATGGTTTTATGGTATACAAAATTCATTTACAACTTTATTTAATGATGTTTTTGGAACGGCACGTATATCACAGAGGTGAATTTTCGTTGTCGTAGAAGCACAAAGAACTATATAAATGGTTTTTAAAAATGTCATTGTTGCAACAGTCCTTGTTCGGATAGACATAATACTCGGTCAAATAAAGTAGACCCACTATCTTCGGATTGCTTTTGAGATCATGTCTCATAGTATATTTACGAGTACGAGACGTGCCACCATTGCCAGATCTGAACATATTGGCAAGATGTCTGGCTAAAATATACGAATTTTAATATGTATATGAGAAAGACGCAATTGTAGTCCCTATTTTACTCAAAATTCTTTATCTTTCGAAAGTTCGTTTGTTGAAATCATAGTTATAAGGATTTCATTGTCATTTCAAAACCTATTTAGTTTAAAAAAAGAAAATGTTTTGAACCTTCATAAAAGATTCATATCTTTGATGTATTAGTTTTCCTTCGTTAAAGGCCATGGATAAACCAGCCGGCGGAAGACCTGTGACGACGAATACCGATAAAATCAAGGAAAACATCGAGTTAGACCGACATGTGGCATCTCGTGACATCGCTCAGGAGATGGGAGTTAGTCACCAAACCATTTTAAACCATCTGCAGAAGGCTGGATACACAAAAAAGCTTGATGTTTGGATGCCGTATGATTTGACGCAATAAAACTTTCTGGACCAAATCAACGCCTGCGATATGCTGCTGAAACGGGACGAAAAATGGATCACATACGACAATATCAAGCGAAAACGGACATGGTCAAAGGCCGGTAGCCTTTTGCTGTGTGTTTGGTGGGATTGGAAGGAATTCCACTATACAGCTTGGACATAGCGCCAAGTGATTACCACATGTTCCTGTCCATGGCAAACGCATTTGGTGGTGTAAAGTTGAACTCAAAAGAAGCTTGTGAAAAGTGGCTGTCCGAGTTCTTCGCAAATAAGGAGGGGGGCTTCTACGAAGGAGGTATTATGAAGTTGCCGTCTATATGGAAACAGATTATCGAACGAAACGGCGCATATTTGAACTAAGTCCGATCACTGTAACACTTTTTTTATAAAGCATTAAATAAAGAGCAAAGAAAACAATATTTGGAGGAAAGTCTCATATGACAATGTACGCCTTATATGTGGAATGGAATAAACACATCATCTAGCTGCAACAATACGAGAACAACAACAAACGACTATTGAACTTACTTCAGAAAAACTGCCCGTTTCACAACACGCGTACTCTATGAAAGAAATTCGACGGAAACAGTGAATTTAGAGATCTAGACATCTCTGAATCCCTCGTGACTCTTATAGAACAGATGCTTCTGAGAAAGTTCATGATTTCAACGCTGGGAGTTTCAACAATGTGAAGAACTCTCCGAAGAGGCACACCTCAAGGAGACGTGTTATCTTCACTCCTCTGGATCTTAACAATGAATAAAATGTTGTTAGATCCATAAAACGGGGGAATGCATGTTAGCGCCTACGCTGATAATGTGGCTGTTCCAGTTAGAGATAAATTTCCAAATACCCTCGCGAACCTTATGCAAGTTAAATGACTGAAATATAAATCGGTAGGCGAATTCTTGCGTTAAATTTAAATGCAATCAAAACTGAGCTAGTAATGTTTAGTAGAAAACACAAAATTCCAGAGTTCATACCAGCTACAATCATGGAAACCAAATTTATTTGCAAGGTAAAGTAATCGGCTATAACTCGGTACAACTGCAAAAGAATGGTTGGACCTAAATGGGAACTAACACCTCGTGTATCTCACTGGCTCTACACGGCTGTGGCTGATTATGACATATGATATATTGGTCTGGTGACCAATAATACAAAAGAGGTACGCAATAAAGCGTAAGGAAAGTTTACAAAGAGCAGCAAGCATATGTATTAGAGGAGCTTTCAGAATAACGCTAATCCAGGCGCTAGATGTTATTCTCTATATCGGCATCGGTTTGAGAGAATCTTCCCTACTAATTAGTTGCAATAAGGTTGTATTCTAATATACTCAGCAAGTTCCCGTTTCTAGCAAATATCACGGTCTTTAGCATCATTTAAGTCTCATTGAACTTTTTGCTTTCTTTTGCCCCAGACTTACAACTACATTGAATTATTTATCAAAAGTCTTGGTATTGTCCCGCTCTCTCTCTTCTCTTCAAACGATATCTTCAGTAAAAGCTCAAAATTTTTAGCAAAAAAATTTACCTATTCCAAAACGAGTGATTTACGAGTGGTTATTATGAATAAAGAAATGTTATTGAAAATACTTTTTTTCTTATGAGAGCCTCTTCTATTTGTAAAGTAAATACTAATAATTCATAAAGATTCTAAAAAATTACTGTTATTACTCATGCCTGTCGATTGAAAACAATGACTTCCACTTACTGGACAGCTCAAGAAATACACAATGCACTTTACAAATACAAGTTTAGCAACTCCTTTGAAAGCAGAAGAACACTTAAACCTCTCCACGCCGCTTGCCATCAACTTCGCCTTTCATAACTTACAAAAGTATAAAAGTGAATTACAAATTAAATTGCAATTTGCTGTAATAAAAATCGAACGTGCGTTCGGAAGCCAATAATGGATTAGGTGAAGGCGAACACACACACACCAGAGAATGGACAGCAGCGAAGCAGGCGAAATGAATGCTGAAGAACAGAATACCAAAACAATAATAATAATAAGAAGAAGATGGCTCAAGTAAATAACATTGAAAATGACGTCGAACAACGTTGAGGTAGAATTGCGGGGTGCTGAATGCCTGAGGAGGAGAGTACGTGAGGCACTGCTAAGTGAGCACATTTAGCGCCAGCGCTTAAGCGACAGCGCCACCAGCGCCACAACAACAGGCGAATCACGAATGAGAAGGCTTACAGAAAGTAGAAGAAGGGAGCGGAAGGGGAGAAGTAGAAGGGCAGCACAACTGCAAAGAAGAGTAACGTCGTCGAAGCTTTCGATTTAGTGAATAAGCCGAACGGCTGGCAGGCAGGCGGGCAAAAGCCGCTTGACAGTCGGTTGGGCATTTGGACACTTCGGTTGGTAAGTAGCCACCAAAGTGGTGGCCAACTAACGATCGCAGAAGCAATAACAACAACAGTTGCTAATATGTTTGTTGCAGTTGCTGTTGTTGTTGTGTTATACGAAACTAATGTGGTTGCAAAGCAGGAAGTCTCCGTGTTGGCCAGCTCGCTTTTTGCCTTGCTGTCGCTGGGGTTGTTATTGCTTCTGCTTTTGTTGTTGTTGTTGTTGTTGCGGTTGTTGTTATTGCTGCTGCTGTCATTCGTTGTCATTAGTGTTGCTTGTGTTATTGTTATTAGGCAGCTAAATATTGCTGGCTTAGCATTTGTTGTTGTCACTTATTGGCTGAGCAACTTTTCTTTGCCAATTCAATTACATACTTACAAATGTATGTGTGTGTATGTAAACGGTTAAAAGCGTTTAATATATTTTGGTTGTTGTTATTACTACATATTTACAATTTGTTGTTGTTATGGCCACTTTGACATTTGATTGGCTATTTTTTATTGCTTTAATGTTTGGTTTGTTGTTGCTTTTCAACTTCTAACATTGCCATCTTTATTGACAATATCATCTTAAGTTTACTTAATTGTTGTTGCTTTATTTACTTTTATAATTATATGCTTTTCGATCTACTTGAATTCACTTGGCGCTGAAGACACATTAGATATTTGGAAATTTATGTATGTTTATGTACTCATAAAAAATATTTAACAAAACAATAGTTCTATAAAGATTATAAAGAAGTAGTTTTCGCACTACTCTAAATACTTTCCTGAAATCAAATAATGAACAAGTTCAATATATATCTAACTTAGAGAGTTTTTTGATTTCCTAAAGCAATTTTTTTAGTTGTTCGTATATAATCACCATTTGGGGGCAGCCATTGAATCTAACCATCAAACATAATTCTGGCGTTTCTAATCGAATATTCAAGTGCTTTTTTGTTGAACTTTTCACAAATATTGCTTTAGAGATGTGATCATCTAGAATTGGTCGAAATTGGACCAGATACCGAACTCACTGCTTATGACAGACTTTTTACTAAAAGTCGGGTCAATAGTTCCTCCAGCGCCCATATTTGACATAATATAGTAAAGAAGAGAAGTGTGCCCATGAACTACACAATAAGATAATATGACTGTAATTCGTTAAAGAATTCGAGTATAACGAATATAAAGATTTTCGGTTACGCCCGAACTTACCTATTCTTCTGTTTTGTTCAATTTTGTTATTATGGGTTAGATGTTTTCATTCCAGTTCGTTTAAGGGTTAGGCACCTTAAAATATTACTTTTTTTAAATATTGAGAAAACTTCTAAATTTCTATTTTAAGAATTTGTTCACATATTTTGGTATCTTTGAAGAGTGAAGAATTTTTTTTTTATTTTTAAAAATAAAAGTTTTTGTAGCTACTACACCAGATCTCCAAAATCCCCTCCCAAAAACGACGTTTTGCGGTGACTATTATATCTCTGAAGTGGATCATCTGAATTGAAAAAACCAAAGGGATTTTGTTAAAGTAATGTATTCGAAGGAATACACAAAAAAAATATGACAAAATGGCGGCTTTACTACTAAAATATATTGGTCAGAAGCCTGTGTAAAACTTTGAGACTAATCGGTTCAGCCATTTCCGAGCAATCTTGATCATCGACTTTCAAAACACAGTTTTGAGAACGCAAGGTTAAATACTGGCCTACTACTTTAAAATTCTCTGACGAATCTCTCGAAGGAAAGAATTTTTATACTTATCATCAGCATAGCCTTTAGCAAAGACATATGAAAGTCAGTAAAATTTATCATATTACATAACCTCAATACCCACAGGGATATTTAAAATGTTAATGAAAATTATGTTATTCTCTTTTTCCGCTAAGTTTTGAACTCGACGTTACTGTCTTCTAATCTTTGTTGCCATTTTCATTTACAAAAGAAATTTATTTTTTATTTCAATTAAAAGCGCAGTGAAGAGAAAATTTCCTATTAACTTTTCAATCACTTACTTTATGGCTTTGCATTTTCGTCACAAGCAAATTTTAAGGAAAAAGTAAGTTGTTGTGGCGTCTAGTGCGGCAACATAAATCACTCTCGCCTGGGAAAGCGAAGCGAAATGCGATAAAAGGAATCTTTGACTCTAGCGACAAACTTCCCACCGGCTAAGCAGGTCACCAACTAGCGAAATTATTGCGGTACTTAAGTAAGGCGGCTGCCAGTCGTGGTTAATGTTGTTGTTGTTGGTATTGGGTATTGGCAGCTACTCGTACAGTTACGAGTATTTATTGCTCATTTGTCCGAAAATTACAGCTTTTCGCGGTATTTACACTCATCTTCTTTGGTCATACAAATTCATCTCCAAGAAAGTTTGAATATTTATTGAATTTATTTATTGATTTTTTTTCCATATGTTGTGTTAAAATAATTAATAAATTATTCGTGTTTAACAGGTTTCATGTTTTTCGTCATTTAAATCATCTAACTGATAACAATTTTTTTAAATAGTATTAGATATTTTAACGGACTTTTGCTTCGGTTTTGCAGACCCGAATAATATAAGAACGATTGGCAAATACTGTACTGTACTTCTTCTGTCCTTCGATGAGAAAATCACAACGAGGTAAAAAGTAAAGAGGCAATATTTGTAGGTCCACAAAGACGGCTACTGATAAAGGATCGCTTTGAAGAAAAAAATTAATGATCCCGAAGAACTCGTCTGGAAATGTTTTATGAACAATTTCCAAAACTATCTAGGAAACCATAAATCGGAAAATTACAAAGTTTTAATGAATGTACTTTATTAATATAGTTTTATTAAAAAAACACACAATTTGAGCCATATATTCATATATAGTATATGAGGGTTGAGGTAATCCCTGAACCGATTTCACTCATTTTTACCACCATGGTACACTCTATCCAAGACTATGTATGTATGTCTGTATGTGATTGGCGTTGCAACCGTTTAGCCGGTTATAGCCGAATCGACGATAGTGCGCCACTTCTTTCTCTCCTTCGCAGTTCGGCGCCAGTTGGAGACCCAAATGTAACCAGGTCGCTCTCCACCTGGTCCCTCCTACGGAGTGGAGGCCTTCCCCTTTCTCGGCTTCCTCCGGCGGGTACTGCATCAAACACTTTCAGGGCTGGAGTGTTTTCGTCCATTCGGACAACATGACCTAGCCAGCGTAGGCGCGGTTGTTGTTTCCGATGATATCAATATCATCGGCGTATGCCAGGAGCTGTACACTCTTGTAGAAGATTGAACCTTCTCTATTTAGTTCTAGTTAAAGAAGTCGCACGATAGTGAGTCACCTTGTCTGAAACCTCGTTTGGTATCGAACGGCTCGGAGAGGTCCTTCCCAATCATGACGGAGCTTTTGGTGTTGCTCAACATCAACTTACACAGCCGTATTCGTTTTGCGGGGATACCAAATTCAGACATCGCGGCGTAAAGGCAGCTCCTTTTCGTGCTGACGAAAGCAGCTTTAAAATCGACAAAAAGGTGGTGTGTGTCGATCCTCTTTTCACGGGTCTTCTCCAAGATTTGGCGCATAGTGAATATCTGGTCAGTTGTCGATTTTTCAGGTCTAAAACCACACTGATAAGGTGTTGACGTGGGCTTTAGTCTTTCACACAGTACGCTCGATAGAACCATGTATGCGATATTTAGGAGGCTTAACCCACGGTAATTGGCGCCGATTGTGGGATCTCCCTTTATATGGATTGGGCAGAGCACACTGAGATTCCAATCCTCAGGCATGCTTTCTTCCGACCATATTCTACAAAGAAGCTGATGCAAGCACCTTATCAGTTCTTCGCCGCCGTATTTGATAAGCTCTGCCGGTAATATATCGGCCAAGACTATACGCTGACTTAATTTGGCTAAGATATTTAACATATTAACCGATATATGCAGAATAAAACAGCCGTATTTTTCAAAAATCCATAATTAGGTATTTGAGAGAAGTTATGACCCGATTTTAACCATTTTTAGTACAGAGGCACACTATTAGAAGAAAAAGATTGAAGTAAAAATTACTCTTAGGCACTGAGTTCTTCAAGTTCGATATCTGGGGGATTGAGAAGTTGTAGCCCGATTTCGACAATTTTTCCACAAGTGATGTCACAGCTTAAATACAGTATTTGTGTAAAGTTTTATTCCGCTATCTTCATTGGTTCCTAATGCGTATATTATAAAGTGAAGGAATCAGATGGAATTCAAACATCAGTTATATGGAAAGTAGTCGTGGTTATGAACCGATTTCGCCCATTTTCTATCGGTGTTATACGGGTGTCATGAAAGTATTATGTACCGAATTTCATTGAAATCGGTCAAGTAGTTTATGAGATATGATATTTGACCCATAAGTGTGGCGTTCCTCCCATTTTCCATTTTCTTTAAAAATCTGTGTTTTGTGTTTCTGATGTTTTCCGTAAGTGAATTAACGCACTATTAGTAATTTTCAACATAACCTTTGTATGGGAGATGGGCGTGAATATTGGAAGTTTAAATTATATAACTTTATTGATTTGCAAGATAGTATATACAAAAAACTTACCGGGAAGCGGAGCCACGCCCACTTTTCAACAAAAATTACATGCAAATATGACCCCCTTAGTGTGATGATCCTGATTATTTTGATAAGGATGACGCTAAATCTAACACTCTAAATCTAACTCACTTACAAACAACAGTTATGTGAACACAACCGTAACTTTGTTGCGAGAGTATAAAAATGAATGAAATCGTATTTCATAAGAAACAAAGTAACAAACTATTTTTAGAACAAGTCTCTTCAATCGCACCAAAAAGGCATTTTAGAAATATCCAGGCATTTTATAGTTAACAAAAGAGTCCTGTTCTTGAACATTAAATTCATATTTCATAGCATGAATCGGGGATTTCAATTCTTGATAAAGCTTAGCTTTTCAGATAAATAAATATAGTCCTAGAGTACGCCTTAGCACGAGTATGGTATATGACACCTTTTAACCTTCAATACTGTTATTTCCAATACATCTTAAACATATTCTCTATTTAATTTCCCACCATGGCATTCTTATTACTCGCGTCAACAACAATGGCGCAGCAGCATCTTTCGCTGGACACACGCTTAATTGCCTCTCGCTTCGCCAATTAAATGCACTTTCGCCATAAGAATTCCGCGCAGCTGCGACGACACAGCCAGCCGCAGCTCTATGCACAACTCTGCGTTTATATAAGTACGTATATGAAGAAGTGTCTGCTTATATGTCACTAGCGTGCGTGCGTGTGTGTGTGTGTGCATTTTAATTTTGAGGGCGTGGCGCTGATGGCGCATCAACGGCGCATGTGCGAAAAGAAAGTGTCGTCACTTCAACAAAATTCACACCGTCGCAAAGTGGTTAAACAAACGCGGCACCTCATCAATTTGTTGTTATTGCTGCTGCTGCTGCGGCTGCTGTCGTTGTTGTTGTCGGAGTGGCAAAGCACCAGCTGACCAGGGTAAGAAGTGACAAGAGCCACCGTGAGCCTGTAAAGCGGTTTGACGCACCTTTGGTGAGCTTCATGGCAGGCAACGGCTGGCAGTTAGCCGCTTTGTGGCAGCTGTGGCACGCAATGCGAGTGATTGTTATTGCAGTTTTTGTTATTGTTGCTGTTTTGCTATTGTTGGCTTGATTCTCGCCTTGGCCGTTGGCTAGCGAATTGCGTCAAATTGGTGGTTCTTGTTGCTGTGTATTGTTTATGTATGTGTATGCGTGCGTGTTATGTGACGCGGCTTCAATCATTCATGCCACATTTTGCATTCAATGTCCACTGTTGTCCAACTGTATTTTCTACAGAGCACTCAACTTTAAGTCCCAGTTTGTGACACATTTCTTCGCTGCTCTCAAGCAGTTATTTGGAGTTGTTTCCAGCTACATGGCTGCACGTATTGTTGCCCCATAATTGCTACTGCTCACAATTGTTGTCGATTGTTATTCATTGTTGCTGATGTTCACACTTCACGAAAGTTATTTCAGCATTTTTTTCGGCCTTAATTTTTCTCACTCTCAGCTTCTTTTGCGCTTCATTGTTGTTGTCACATATTAACAGACCTCATTGAGCGCTTCTGTGTGTGTCGCCTGCCTTTGTTGCAACAACACGGCCATTGTGTGCGACCGCACTTTAAAAGGTGCGAAAATATCGCAACGCCTTAAGTGTGCAATTATTGAATGTTTTTTCCCCATTTTATTTTTTATGCGACAATTTCTTTATTTTCAGCTCTCTCTCTCTCTCTCTCTCTCTCTCCCTTCTGCAATAACGAAAAACACTGCGCTTAAGCAATTGCCGGGTCACACGCCATCCGAAGATTGCGCTGATTTTCAACACTGGTTTGGCAACAGCGTCCAGTCTGGTCCAGGCGACTTCAAATTTGCCGCCAACAAACAACTCCGTCAGCCTTCAGCTCGCTCGCCTTACAGTGCGCTCAGTTGTAAGTGGCACTTACAGCTCCTTCAATTCACATCACTGCGACGAGGTGTTCATAACGCCATTTACTTTTGCGCCTGCGCATGCGTGCACTCGGTTTGCCTTTGTTGTTGCACGCCACCTTTTGTGCCACAGTGCTCAATGTTTGTGTAGCATATAATTTGCGTAAAAATGGCAACACTTCACATTAGCACGCACGCACACACACTCCCATGTTTGTATGTGTAAACACGCTTTCATCGCGCTATATTTAATGTATAATTTACGGCAAGCAAGGAGACCAAGCAAAACACAGAAGACGGAGGAAAACATTTTAAAGAAAATGGACACCAAATATAATAAAGAAAATGTCTTAAAATGTTAAGTAAACATTCGCCACACGTAACGGTTGCGCCTCGCCATAACCATGCATTGCTTAAGGACCCCCTCAAAATACTGCTGCGACAAACGCGATTGAAAACGCCCATTGTGATCGATTTCTTTTCAAGATTACACGCGCTCTGACGCGCCGCCGTGCATAATTAGTGTGGAAATTAAAGTAAATATTGTAAATATGTATATACAGTGACAAACCGTTATTTATAGTGTGCTGCCATTATTTGTAAACAAAATTCGTTGCGCTTTGCAATTATTTTAAGGACCTTTTCATTACAAAGAATATATATTTTACTGAATTATGAGACACTAAGAGTCGTATATTTAAAAAAAGTGAGGAAAATATATCATTTGTTACACTATAAATATCCAGCAATCTCTTAAACTAACAAAAAAATACTCCAGATCCTTCACAATCACATCCAATGAGATAACGGCTTCAAGAAGGAGCCAACCAGCTGCTACTACATATTGAACTATATTTCCGATACAACAATAATCGAGCATTGCTTGACTTCAGAGGTTTAGAGTTTCTATTCCGATCAAGACTTGGCTAGCAGACTTCGCCATACCAAAAAGTTGTAAGCTCTTATATTCAAATATAGAATATATATTGCTCTTATATAGCAAAATATAGAAATATAGATGTTCCTTACGAATATGATATTTAAAAATATACGCTTTGAATCTTTAAAAGCCGTTGTGAAGATATAGAACACGAGTTTAGACTACTCTTTAAACCAATGACCGTCTAACCTATTATATAAATCTGAACAATATCTTTTGATAAAATTTCATTCTCTCTGAAGTTTTTAAGAAATTATTTTAAAAATATTTTTTGCAAAGATCCCTTAGTTTTCAGGCTAATTTTATCTTAAGTTATTTAACATCGCATTTAATCTGTTCCTTAAATATGATATTTTCGTACTTTTTAGAAGGAATACCTTATTAGAAAGCAACAGTACATTATTATTGGGAAGCTATTGGCTTGTTGCTATTCCTCGATTGTTTGAGGTATTTAAAAACAAAAAGATTAATCTGTGAAAAAAAAAAGATTAATCTGTAAAGAAAATACAAATATTGGGGTTATCTATATACATAAATCGACTGCTCTCAAGCATTTCTCGCCGTATATCTTTCACAACTTTGACCTGATAATGTTTTCAACAGTTTTGTATAATAAATCCGCTCATATCTATAACATCCCATACGGTTTTTATACTCTCGCAACAAATGTTGCATAACGGTTGTTTGTAACACCCAAAACTAAACGAGTTAGATATAGGGTTATATATACCAAAGTGATCAGGGTGAAGGGTGGAGTTCAAATCCGAATGTCTGTCTGTCCGTCCGTCCGTCTGTGCAAGCTGTAACTTGAGTAAAAATTAAGATATCTTGATGAAACTTGGCACACTTATTTCTTATTTCGAAAATGAGCAAAATCGGACCACTGCCACGCCCACTAATGGCGAAAACCGAAAACACATAAAGGGCCATAACTAAGCCATAAATAAAGCTAAAAAATTTGGTATGAAGGATCGTACTATTAAGGGGCATATCTGGATGTAATTTTTTTTTTGGGGAAGTGGGCGTGGCCACGCCCCCTACTAAGTGTTTTGTACATATCTCGCAAACCAATAGAGCTATATAAACCAAACTTTCTGGAGTCGTTTTTTTTAGCCACTTCCTAATACAGTCCAAAACTGAAAGAAATCGGATCATAACCACGCCCACCTCCCTTACAAAAGTTAGGTTGAAAATTATTAAAAGTGGGTTAACTCACTAACGAAAAATGTCAGAAACACTAAATTTCGCATAAGCAATGGCAGGTGAAAGCTGCACTCAGTTTTTTTACAAAATGGAAAATGGGCGTGGCGTCGCCCACTTATGGGTCAAAAACCATATCTCCGGAACTACTCGACCGATTTCGATGAAACTTGGTTTGTAATAGTTTCCTTTCATCCCAATGATATGTTGTGACAATAGGCCGAATCGCTTCACAACCGCGCCTACTTCCTATATACCAGAATTTTGAAGACTATCTGAATCGTTTACTTTACAATATATAAAGTAAGCACTAGTGAAGATATCGGTGCATAATTTTGCACAAATACTGTATTTATAGTGTGGCAGCCCATTTCAAAAATCGCCGAAATCGGACCATAGGTTTTCAAGGCCCCATATATCGAACATGAGGACCTCGGTGCTTCTAACCTAATATTATGGTTTCCAACTTTCAACTTTATACAATATATAAATTATAATTTTACTTTAAATTACTTTTAAACGTCAACTTTATTAAATTATAAAAGATCTTAAAATATAATTTGTCTTAGCAACCAACGTGTCCAAAAGTCTAATTGCAACCAACGCACTGCTGTTAATTCTGATTGGAACAACCTTGAACCTCGCTCTCCATCACATCTCGCTGTTAGATGCTCAGTTTGCTCTCACAATTGTTTGATTCAACTTGTATTTTACTGCTAAATGCACTGATCGCTCTCACGGCAATTGGTTCGCACTTGCTTTACAACTGCTGGGATGTAAAGTAGTAGCTGTTAACTACAGTGATCGCTCTCACAGCGTTCGGTGCTAAACAGCCTAACAGCTTTCTATAATGTTTTTAGGTGGGTGACCAGCAGTTATTACTGCTTAACTTATATGACGAATATGTGGGTCAAATTGTGTATTATATAATATAAATAAAGTTAAATAAATAAATTGCGAGAGTATAAAATGTTCGGTTACACCCGAACTTAGCCCTTCCTTACTTGTTTCAGATTAACTTTATAATCACTGATATGTAATATAAATATGTTATGTAATGTAAATATGTTGAATTTACAATAATAATACTGAAGCAAAATAGCCACTGTTTGTTGTTTGCTGTTTTATTGACCGGTTTCTATACTGTTGTGAAGAATGTTATGAATTATGGATCACTTTGATATAAGATATGAACGTTAGTTTGGACTTTAAAGGGTTTTTAAGCTCAAGAGCTATATCTTTGAGTCGTCAATTGAAATTACGGAAGACAGTATTAGTATAAAAAAAAATTATCCCGTGCTTATTTTAATAAATATCAAATATTTGTACGAGCCTGACAACAGAGAATATATATATATTTGGCGTAGGAACCGTTTTAAGCGATTATAGCCAAATCCACCAGAGCGCGCCACTCGTTTCTAATTTTTGCTTTTTGCGCCAACTGGAAACACCAAGTGAAGCCAGGTCACTTTCCACTTGATCCTTCCATCGGAGTGGAGGTCGTCCTCTTCTGCGACTTCCTCCAGCGGGTACTGCATCGAACACTTTCAGAGCTGGAGTGTTTTCATCCATCTGTATAACATGATCTAGCCAGCGTAGCCGCTGTCTTTTTATTCGCTGAACTATGTCAATATCGTCGTATAAATCGTACAGCTCATCGTTCCATCGTCTGCGGTATTCGGCGTTGCCAATGTTTAGAGGACTATAAATCTTGCGCAACACCTTTCTCTCGAAAACCCCAAGAGTCGTCTCATCGGATGTTGTCATCGTCCACGCTTCATACATCGGGAATGTATGTACGGGAATAATGAGCGATTTATAGAGTTTGATTTTGGTTCGTCGGGAGAGGACTTTAATAGGGCGGATGGGGTTCATATGTAAAAGTTCATGCAAGTTAGGATAGTTTCTGATTGCCATTCACTTGGGAGTGACCAGGAACGATTCTTTTGCATATGACTCAAGCACTTCCGGTTTTAGACCAAGTATCCTCTGGGTAGCCAACACACATCCGTTTTAAGGCGAGCTAAAGTGAGAAGGCGAAAATAAAAATATTAATAATTTCTTCCAGTTCCAAGAAAATCATCTCATTTTAAGATCATATTTATGTTCAATGATGGCGGTGGCACATCTAACATATACTCCATAAACGTCGTAGAACCACAAGGCTGAGGTCAATATTAACTAATTTTTCAATCAGCTTTTGGAGTAAATGTTTGTACTCTAGATATGAGCGTCGACTTGAATGATTGTTTCGGAGACTTTTCCAACAATGAAACATGGAATCAGCAGTATTATATAAAAGCTCAGCAGACAAGAAGGTGCGCTCTGTCTTATCAAATCGGTTTATATAAATGGATGTGAGTATTTCCGAAAATTGTAATTTCCGAGGACACTTTAAGTGTTCTTCCAGGCGGGCGATATAAAACCAAATGCATTTCAAACCTGAAAAAGAATTAGAAAGTAATCTACTTTAAACTAGTCACCCATCGAAGACCTTTCTAGCATAAATTCATAACTATCCAACACCTGAAACATTTTTCGGCAACCTTTTCTATTTTTTTCATACTTTCGCTTGAGTACACAATTTCGCACTTTATTTAAACATCATTCTACAATTGGCGCTCAACAATTAAGCTTCCAAAAAATTCCCTGCATTTTTGCGCACACTTTACAAAGTAGCTAAGCATGCACTTAGGCGAATGTGCCATGCAATTAAATGCATATTTCTACCTACACATGCGATGCTGTTTATTAGAGCGCGGCGTCTGCATGTCTTTTTAATTACTCCACTGTAAATTTAAATTTACTAAAAGAGAATATCAAAAAACCGAAAATATTTTTATGATATGTCCAAATTACAAATGCAAATCAACTGGCAATTTGGCAATGTTAAGGAAACAATGAATTTATGAATAACTAAAGTAGAATGTTTGGAGTGAACACGACGCATTTCGTGACTGCGCCTGCGAACCGTTGCAAATAATTTTTTTGTTCTCTCAAAATGTTAATGCATTTTTAATGCACTGAGGTGCTTGAAGGCGGCGAGCAGGTGAAGAATTTCGTTGCATGCAAAGTGGTGAGGCGAAATAGCTATCCACGATAGGTTGGGTCAGTAATTGGTTTAGATTTGTATAAAAGCAATAAAACATATCTTCCTGTTCAATTCAGCGATCTGAGTCCAAATTTTCAAGTGCTGAGTAGCTCTTCTTATGTTTCAATTTGCTACCGAAGGCCACCTTGGTAGGCGAACTGCTTCACACTGCTAAATAATTGCAAACTGATGAAGTGTGTATGTATGTATGCACATAAGATAGCGCCATCGAGCTGAAGTTCACAGCGTTGGCGGGCATTTCACCCTTTTTATTTTTTGAGCTCGGACACGCGCACTTTCTTAACTTAATTGCAGTCATTTTAAATGGCGAAGCATATGAACGTGCGCAACAACAAAAGAGGCGCATGAAAATAACAAAAACAACGTGAGTGTAATTGAGCTCCTTCGAACTTAATTTCAAGACATAGTTCAGCAAATACTTTAATGGCTCGACAGGAGCAACAAAAACAATTTTTTTTAATAAAAACAAAAACAAAAAAGCATGAATAAATTCTGTAAGTTGCTTGTAAAAATTGTCAGAATCATGTGTAACGGTAAAAGTAGAAATTTGTTCACATTTCGCGTTTTTCGTGCAGCCTTAGCCGCCGCACAAGGCGAAGCTGCTGAAGGAGGAGGAGGCGTTCGAAGCCCTCTTGTAGGATCCATAAAACAATAACAAACAACTGCGTGATATTGGCCACGGCAACTACTGACGATTTGTTGTTGTTATTGCTTATTTATTTATAATTTCTTTTTTGCGAACCGACTGCGGCAAGTGCAGTGGTCCGTCATTTTGTTTGATTTTTGTTGCAATTCACTTTGATGTGTTTGCTTTATTGTTGTTGGCTCTTCATAAATTAGTGACAGGCAGCCGAAATGATAGCGTCTGTCGTCTGCTTGCCTCCTGCGCCGCCGCGCTTATGTCAATTAATGCAGTGGCAGGCAGTCAGCGAAAGCTTTCGTTCGTTCGGCTTGTGCAACGGTGCAAGTTAAGTCATTAGCATTAACACGAAAATGCCAAATTAATACCGCGTACACAGACACATTCTCTCATCGGCACACACGTACACACACACACAAATATAAAGTTCTGTTAATTGCAACATGCAACAGTACCAATCTCATTGTCAATGCTCCGCTCGCTGTGGTGGCATACCAAGTGGCCGTGTGGCAACTTGTGGCAGCGACTAGTGGCTGCGGCAGCTGAGTTGCTGACTTGATGAATGAGTGCATTAATTTCGTTTTATTGCTCGTCAACTGTTGTTGTTGCTGTTGTTATAATATATTTTTGATTGCCATTCGGACGTGTTGGCAGATAATTGTTTTTTACTTTGCTCACGGGCATGCTTACGTGTATTTACTTTATCTCGAGTTATATTCAAAAATTAAAAAATATAAATTATGAATTATGCATATTTTTGTGCAGCGAAAAAATTTCGACAGTGAAAATTCTCACCGAAACTGTCTGTGCTGTTTACAGAGTAAGCTTTTATCTAGTGTTAATAATTTACCTTATTTCTAGAAGGTAGTACAATAAATATTATGAGATGATATAAAGAAGAAGAAAATGTAATTACAAATGGTATTTTATGAAGTAAGTAGGTGGAACACAACTACACGCCTGGACCTCTTTTGTGATAGTTTGTGAGAGAGAAGTCAATTTGGCCTTTAACAAATTTCCATTCCATTAGGTAAGGTTATGAGATTGAGATTCTGCTACGAACACCGGGTTTTTGCAATATGATATATATTGACGATATGCTTTATACATGTCAGAGTTTAACTCACGTGATTTCGAGGTACTCAAACAAGTCTGCTTGATGTTATTGATAATAAGGTTCACACACTCTAACTAGCATTGAACGCACAGTCAACGAATCCTCGTCCTTGAAGGGACTGTACTTCGGAACAGTATATTTAATGATACCTTTGTGGAATCCATATCTACTTAAAACCTGGTGTTTTTAAAGAACTCCCGATATAACATTTTCCCCTCAGCCGTTGGTGTCTCATATCCCATGACGTGTGCAAAAATAAAATAACCTATTATTGGTTTATTTAAAGTTTTACCTTCATACTGATGTGACCTGATGGATGGAACTTCCAAAGGGTATATCTCTTAGAATTTTACTCGGATTGATATTGTGTAATATTTAGTAAGACAAAAAAATTCCACATTTTTTAATTTTGAAACCCACCTAACCCCTTAAACGAGAAACGATCGCCTGAACTCCAGAGAGAGATGTCTCTTTGGATTTTAACGAATTTCTGTTGTTCTATACTTTGATACTTATTATTTCATTTGGTAAAGTTTTGGGGCTGACACTCTTCACAATATTTAAGACGGAACCCATTTGGATAGCTAAGACACCGGTTCTTTGCGATGCCAAAAACTCTTAAAGTTGTATCAAAAGATCTTCATATATAATGGACCTCGTGTGTACCAAGCTTATGTGATGACGAGGAACTGAAACAGGTCTGCTTGATGGCATTGATAATAAGGTTATGCTCTCCGTCTAACTTTGAACGAACCTTCTGAAAGAGCTGTACTTCGGAGTAGTACATCTATTGATACGTTGATGGAATCCACATCTACTTTCAATACACTGTCGAAGTTCCCACAAAAGTCTCCGCCTGCTACCTTTCCCTTGTGCCAACGTATCTCTTTACCAGGATTAGACTCCAAGACGCAGTGGTCCAGGTTATCACGCATGCAGTCAAAATTAAGGCTGATTTCGGAATGTCTCTATTTGGGATCTCAGATTCCCCGTGTCTAATTGCAACATTCGCAGCATGCATCCCTCAACTAATACTACGTTCCAGCTTCTTAGACTATGTAGAATGCCTTCCTTGGTTAGTCTAACTGCCTATGTAGGATAGGTGTGATTAAAAATATTTGAGTCGTAATATAAATTAAGTAAACCAGGTAATTATTTATTTTTTAAATAATTTTTTAGCACTTCTAAAGGCTATTGTGGACAAGAGTGGCGTTTGGACAATAAAATAAACTATAAACTAAGTGCAAATACAGAAATTAGATGGAAAGTAATACAGTATATTTAAGTAGAAATTCAAGAAAATCGAAAACATTTCTTTTGAGACCACCTTCGTTCACTTAAACTTTATACACAACACCATTGCCTTTGAAAAAAATATCAACAAAGAAATACAGAAATTCTAAAAAATAATATAAATAAATACTCATTGGAAATACCAAACAAATCATTCAGGAAACTGTGAATTGAATAATGACTACTGGTGTATGTGACTGTGTGCAATGCATGCCGCATTCCGGTGAAGTGACGAAGTCATGCTGCTTCAACATGGTGAACAGTAATTCATGACACAGCCGACACACACACACATGCAAACGCACGAAGATGCTATTGTCAGTGATTTTGCGCTTTATTTCATATTTACATTGTTTTTATTGTAAAATATTACGTTTTGCTTTTGTTGACACGCCATCAGTCTTGTTGCTTTCTATGGAGGAACCAAAGCATTGTGGCCATAATAAAGCATTCGAAAGAAATGTTTGTAAACACGCTGCTAACATACGAGTATACGCATTGAAGCATTGTGCATGCACATTTCAACTGCAAACAATTCCGCAGCACACAGCGCATACGGACTACAGGAGCCCCCAGTAGGCCTCTCGGTAGCAGCGCTTTGGTGTTTGTATCGTTGCATCTTGGCAATTTCGTGTGTTGCTCTAGCTATCTCTTGTCGACACATTCTCAGTACTCGACACAATTGTTGTTGCTTTTGCTTTATTATTGTTATTATTATTGCTATTGTTATTGTTGCTGTTGTTGCAGCACATAGCTGAGCTGCCGAAGGTGTCAACTGCCGCTGTTTGCCAACAACAACAACGTATTTCAATTTACTTGCCGATTGCTGTAAAGCATATTTTTATGAATTTCGCTCCCCAAACTGCCGCTTCAACTTCAACACACACACAAACACACGCATGTATACAAATGCTGCCGATTTCCGCTACTGAGAGCACCCTGTGAGTTGCTACTGGCACTGCTGCATGATTTTCTAGCATTCACTGTTGTTGTTGTTGTTTGTCTTCGTCATTGTTTTGCGGCCGGTGCTGTCGTTTTTCTGTGACATTTATCTGATTTAGTAAAGTCATGCAATTGCTATGAATTATGGTGTTGATGCGTTCGAATGTGTAAAATATTCGTGTGCTTTGAGCAAAAACAACAAAAAATAAATTTTCCAACATTTTCTCAACATTTATAGCTGTACTTTGGCGCATACTTGTTGCCACTACTGTTCGATGCTGTTGTTATTTTTGTTGTTGTGATGCAAAATAGCAGCACACAGTTCAAGTAGGCACACGTTGTATTATTGCCTGAAAATGGTGATAAACCCGCAACAACAATTTCACAACGTAACTGACGGCGTTGGCAAGAGCGCCGTTGGCCCAAACGAAAGATTTAAGCGCCGAACCCGATGTGGGAGAATTTCGAATTATGAAAATAATATTTGAAAACTCCAACTTGTGTTACTAAGATAAAGGAACTGAAATGGTTTGAGAAAGTATTTCAAATATGTACCGTTTTCTCGCCTAAAAGTATGCTTTAAAGCATTGCTGATGGGAGCGCTTGATGTCAGTATATTTTAATAAAAAGTGAAATTCTGAACGGAACCATATTTAACAAGATTTTCCAGTCAATCCATGTCATGAGGAAAGATCATAATCCAGATGTGGTGTCAGTTTCTTGATCAGTTCAGATTTTCTCTGGGAGATATTAACCTAAAATATGTATTATGTATATCATATTTATTAATTCTTAAGAATTTTTTTTCTACGAGCAGTAACTAGATAGAGCTTTAAGTGTATTATCATTTATTAACATATATTTTGACAGTATAAACACAGTGGAATTCGAACTTCTATAACTCGAAGATCTCCATAACTCGAACTTTTGAATTGGCAATACCGTTTAGAAATCAAATTTCATACAAATTTTCTTCCATAAATCGAACTTATCGACCAGGGCATAATACAAAATTTAAAATTTTACTATCGAGGAAGACATTTAAAAGAGTTCTTTTATATCGTACGGATTCGAACAGAAAACATGATATTTCACTTATGGAAGACATAAATCATGTAACAAAGGCATGTTTTACAGACGTTAAGAGCCAAACAATAGCAAACTGCAACAAACAAATAAAAGAATATATCTAACGTATGTTCGTAAAACTGTATGGGAAGTAAATAATACAACTTTGTATAAATCTATATTTTCCAGCTTTTTGCAAAATTGTATGTTTAAATGAAAATTCTATAACTCGAAGTCTTTTTATTGATTATGGTGATTCAATTCAGAGAAGTTCCACTACATACATTTTAAGGCAAAAATTTTGTTTAGAACAAGGTTACAGCGTTCTGAACACCCCCGCCTCAAAAAAGGGCTCTCCACGATTCCGGCTAATTGGCTTATCGGAAACAAAAAAAAAAATCAGCGGCGTTTTAAACCCTAAGCGTAAATGCATGCAACTCACTACGATCAAGTGAATATACCAAAAAAATACTTTTGGTTGACATTGAAAAAGAAGTGAATTTCGCGATTTATTTTTTAGTGTTTTGCTATAACAAAATCGAAGTTTTTTGAATTTTTAAATAACAATAAAGCGTTCTATAGTTTTACATGTGCTGAATGTACCGTACAGATTTCAAGTCATTCGGCCAAGCCGTTTTTGAGATGGAGATGGAAAGTTTGAAAAACACAGTTTTGAGAAAACGCGTTCAAAGTTTTCAGCTGCCAACTGAGCGCTTCGAACAGCTCCTTCTTCTAACTGCTGTATCTTTAAAACAACTTCGAATTTCTAAAAATCACGTATTCCAGACATGTTAAGAAAGCAATTTAAGATACAAATTTTTTTTGAGGCCTTCATATGGGATGACCCCCTTAATTATTACTACCGATATGTTGTCTTCAAGCATGTTTTATGTTAATGCTCCTTATACATTTTGTTACAATTGTGATGAACGCATAGTGAAGAAATTTAGAAAATCTATAAAAGACGGAGTGAAAAAACATATGTTGATTTGTTTAAAATAGAGATGAAGGCTCTGAGCATACCGCCAATTCCAAACATTGTGGACAAATGGTAACCGTAATTATTTCAAGTGTAATGTGCCTATATTTGGACAGAACCGAAAAATTACAATGATTTTTTGTTATTTTTGTGTTGAGGCATTGCATGGTATGAACAAAAAAGATGGTATATCCTGATTATGGAAGGTATGGAAATAAAGTATCCACATTGTCCGTGGATAACATATGGAATCATGGTTAAGCACTGCACTAACTATTTTTTTCTCTGCTACTTTTACATGATTAACGAGAGGGGGAGGCTTGATAATTATAGTGCTCATTACCATAGATCCTTCCAAGATAAGAATATTGTTTGATATTGAAAAGAAGCATATCAATTTATGCTTGACGAATGTGAATTCTAAACGCTGTCGTGGCTTATTTAAGGGTTCTGGCTTTAATAGAGCCCTTCATTATGAAGCTTGGCTGAAGTATGATGACAAAGAAAATTCAATAGATAGATATCGTTTAGAACTAAGTTTATTACAATTCCATCACCTTTTAAAAATACCCTATTGTAAGTGTGATTATAGCAGAATTGCTGCAATTATGAAAAAATGCGAGACCAGAATGTCATTATTACATGGACCGAAGAGGTTTAACAATGAAAGAGCATGGAAATATCGGAAAACATAATCTACATTTAAAATAAATTATTTATTTTAACTGTCGTGCATCATTTCGATAACGATTAGAAAGCGTGCACAAAAGTTGTGGATATGGGACTTGTTCAAAGCGACCCCGTTAAACTTTCTTTTGAGAATATTTTCGGCGCTACTCCTTCTTTCTAAACAGGGTACATTATTTGTGTTTGTACGATTACGACAGCATTCAGCAAACCTTAATCATTAAAGAGACAGCTTTGACGGTGGTTTTTGCCATCAGGAAATACATTTTATCAAATATTGTAAACAACAATTGTAGAGGCACTACAAACTATATATTACAGCATAATGAGCTGGGTGCGGAGAAAAATTACAATTTTGTAAGAATTCCCTTCGCATAATATACAGTTCTATAAAATATGAATGCATCTGGTTCTGCAAGGTACATATCCACGCCTATGCATAATTAATAAATTTCCTCTCTTCTGCTTGACTATATAATGTCATAATCATCTAGCGTATTCATTCAACAAGAATTTACACGCAGCTCAACCTGAACTTAGTACTCCCTTACTTTTATGGTATATTAGCGACAACAGATCACATACTTAGCTATACTAATTGTTATTTATTTAATAGAATAAAACTCAGAACTATATCAAATCATATTTTATTACTTAGCAGCCAGCAAGTTCGCTGCTTAAGTCTTTTATGCGCCAACAAACGCGCTGACATTCCGTCATAATTCACCGCACATGAATGTCTTTAAATAGCAATAAATTATTTAAATACTTAAAATGAATATATAGGCAATTTAGATTGCTTAATCGAGATAAAGGTAACTAGTTATTACATACAGACGCGTTGAGCCAACGAAATTTCAATTTATGCGCCTGCAAATTATATGAACATTAAATTTCTAGCTAATTAAAAGGCCAAATAGCTTATTAAACTTTATGAATATGCGCGCTTTAAGCACAGCTAATTAAATGTAAGTTAACATAACAAAATATGTGAAATAATTAAAAAACAAGTAAGGTAGGGCTAAGTTCGGGTGTAACCGAACATTTTATACTCTCGCAATTTATTTATTTAACTTTATTTATATTATATAATACACAATTTGACCCACATATTCATCATATATATTGTATAAAGCCCATTGAAAGTTGGAAACCATAATATTAGGTTAGAAGCACCGAGGTCCTCGTGTTCGAAATATGGGGCCTTAAAAACCTATGGTCCGATTTCGGCGATTTTTAGAATGGGACTGCCACACTATTAACATAGTATTTGTGCAAAGTTCTGCACCGATATCTTCACTAGTACTTACTTTATATATTGTAAAGTAAACGATCCAGATTGTCTTCAAAGTTCTGGTATATAGGAAGTAGGCGTGGTTGTGAAGCGATTTGGCCTATTTTCACAACATATCATTGGGATGTAAGGAAACTATTACAAACCAAGTTTCATTGAAATCGCTCAAGTAGTTCATGAGATATGGTTTTTGACCCATAAGTGGGCGACGCCACGCCCATTTTCCATTTTGTAAAAAGATCTGAGTGCAGCTTTAATCTGCCATTTCTTATGTGAAATTTAGTGTTTCTGACGTTTTTCGTTAGTAAGTTAACCCACTTTTAGTAATTTTCAACCTAACTTTTGTATGGGAGGTGGGCGTGGTTATGATCCGATTTCTTTAATTTTTGGACTGTGTTAGGAAGTGGCTAAAAAAAATGACTGCAGAAAGTTTGGTTTATATAGCTCTATTGGTTTGCGAGATATGTGCAAAAAACTTAGTAGGGGGCGGGGCCACGCTCACTTCCCCAAAAAAATTACATCCAAATATGCCCCTTCATAGTGAGATCCTTCATACCAAATTTTATTTCCATAGCTTTATTTATGGCTTAGTTATGGCACTTTATGTGTTTTCGGTTTTCGCCATTTTGTGGGCGTGGCAGTGGACCGATTTTGCTCATTTTCGAAAGCAACCTTCCTATGGTGCCAAGAAATAAGTGTGCCAAGTTTCATCGAGATATCTTAATTTTTACTCAAGTTACAGCTTGCACAGACGGACGGACGGACAGACAGACATTCGGATTTGAACTCCACTCTTCACCCTGATCACTTTGGTATACATAACCCTATATCTAACTCGATTAGTTTTGGGTGTTACAAACAACCGTTATGTGAACAAAACTATAATACTCTCTTTAGCAACATTTGTTGCGAGAGTATAAAAAGCAACCGTGCTAATTAAAATGTAGGCAAAATTAATTGGGAGCACAACGCGGAGGGCGCAGCGGCCACAACAGGTCGCAGGCGCTGCCACATATCTATGAATTAATTTGTGAATGAGTAGTGTGTGTGTGTTTGTGTACGCGGAAAGCCGAAAAAAGCACATAATTTGGATTCAAGGCGACTCTGAGGCCAAACGCGGTCAGTGAGGCAAATTGGGTTGGCGTTTGAAGTGCGAGACGCGCGGCAGGCAACTGTTCGAGTTAATGACTTCACTCACAAATTCAGTTAGTGCGGCAAATTTGGCAATTAGTTAAGTGTACCTACATATGTAAAGTAAAATAATACAATTATGCGCCCAAATTCAAGTTAACACAATGGGGAATCCAAGAAAATTAAAAAATTAAATTAAATTTCATATTCAAGTTCCACAGCTCACAGCGCTTATACAAATGCAACAAAAACTCCAAAATATTTAAGCACTAAAAAAATAAATTAAATTAAATTTACCAACTGCGTTGCGTTGGTGAAAATAGCGAGCGACTTCATTTGCGAAAAGACTACATCATTAAAAATTAAAACAATAACGCTTATAATTGAGCCATTGAATTGGCGGTGGCATGGCGAGCGCCAGCCAGTGCCAAGTTTGGCAGTTGCCGCCACATGCGCGCTTGCGCTGCGGTTGCCACACACCAATTTGGAGCTGCCGCTGAGTTATTACAGGCGCGAGCGCGATTACGAGCGAGCTGCGGGACCGCTACTGCGGCACAATTGCTGGCGCGGCCCACACGCAACGGCGCTGTGCTTTCCAGTTAACTACAACAGTTTTTGTTTTTTCTATGCCTCCTGTTGCATGGCAGTGGCGCACGCGTAGCAACTAATGATGGCTGAACTTTTTTCTCAGCGTTTTCACATATGTTTTTCGGTTTTCTTTTTGGCATTTTGAAAATTTCGGCAAATTGAATTAAAGCAAGTGCGCGTTTCCATTATTTGCCGGCTGTGGGAATAGTTTCGAGGCTGCTATAAGAAACTACAAGCACAGATAAAGACATTTGTGTGTGATATTTTGGAAAAAAATAAATAGAAATTTGAGTAAGTCTGTGCCTTTCTTTTATGTTAGTGTAGAGTACAGGTATGTGTCTGATGAGATTTCTGTGATATTATTGTATTGTTATAAGTTAAAATATTTGTACTTATATTTAAGAAAGGAGCAATAAAAGATTAAAGCATATAATTCTAAACTAACTTAGATCTGCAATAAGCCATCTTGAAATTTCTTGTAATTTACTAACCTATCCAGGACTATAATGTTTTGAAAACCACAATTTAACCATGAATCGCTCCATATCGAAACAACGAGCCGAAGCAATCGCAATTCAATAATTTGAGGAACTAAAAATCTATTCTATCTATTTACGGCTGTGTAAGCTGACGTTGAGCAACACCAAAAGCTCCGTCAGGATCGGGAAGGACCTCTCCGAGCCGTTCGATACAAGACGAGGTTTCAGACAAGGTGACTCACTCTCGTGTGATTTCTTTAACCTGATGCTGGAGAAAATAATACGAGCTGCAGAGCTAAACAGAGAAGGTACAATCTTCTATAAGAGTGTACAGCTACTGGCGTACGCCGATTATATCGATATCATTGGAAACAACACCCGCGCCGTTAGTTCTGTTTTCTCCAGACTGGATAAGGAAGCGAAGCGTATGGGTCTGGTGGGGAACGAGGACAAGACGAAATATCTCCTGTCGTCAAACAAACAGTCAGCGCATTCGCGTCTTGGCTCCCACGTCACTGTTGACAGTCATAACTTTGAAGTTGTAGATAATTTCGTCTACCTGGGAACCAGCATTAACAGCAATAACAATGTCAGCCTGGAAATCCAACGCAGAATCACTCTTGCCAACAGGTGCTACTATGGACTAAGTAGGCAATTGAAAAGTAAAGTCCTCTCTCGACGAACAAAAACCAAACTCTACAAGTCTCTCATCATTCCCGTCCTACTTTACGGTGCAGAAGCGTGGACGATGTCAACATCCGATGAGACGGCACTAGGAGTTTTCGAGAGAAAGGTTTTGCGGAAGATTTATGGTCCCTTAAGAATTGGCAACGGCGAATACCGCAGACGATGGAACGATGAGCTGTATGTGTTATTCGACGACATAGACATAGTCCAGCGAATAAAAAAACAGCGGCTACGCTGGCTAGGACATGTTGTTCGAATGGATGAAGGTGCTCCAGCTCTGAAAGTATTCGATGCAGTACCCGCTGGTGGAAGCAGAGGAAGAGGGAGACCTCCACTCCGATGGAAGGACCAGGTGGAGAGGGACCTGGCTTCGCTTGGAATAACCAATTGGCGCCAAACTGCCAGAAGGAGAGATGCGTGGCGCGCTGTTTTGGACTCGGCTATAACCGCGAAAGCGGTGTCTACGCCAGTCAAGAAGAAGAAGAGAAAAATCTATTTAATATCCATAAGAATAAGGAACTTCCACCAGATCTTCAGATATGACTTCACCTTACTTTTAAGTTGTATTATTTAAATTAAAAAACCCGGGCCAGCAATCGTTGGTTATTCATCATACTTAAGGCAAACTCTGTCGAAAACATCTCTATAAAGCACTCGATACCCGAAAAAGTGATTGAAGACTCTAATCAAAGAAAGACTGAGACTGAGCTACTTTTGATGTGAGCACTTTATTAATATATGAAATATCCTAGTGCACGAAGAGGAGGATGGGGTTATGTGTAGAAGTTCATCTAAGTGAGGAAAGTTCTTGACTGCCATTCACTTGGGAACGTTTTTATACTCTCGCAACAAATGTTGCTAAAGAGAGTATTATAGTTTTGTTCACATAACGGTTGTTTGTAACACCCAAAACTAAACGAGTTATATATAGGGTTATATATACCAAAGTGATCAGGGTGAAGAGTGGGGTTCAAATCCGATTGTGTGTCTGTCCGTCCGTCCGTCCGTCTGTGCAAGCTGTAACTTGAGTAAAAATTAAGATATCTTAATGAAACTTGGCACACTTATTTCTTGGCACCATAGGAAGGTTGCTTTCGAAAATGAGCAAAATCGGTCCACTGCCACGCCCACAAAATGGCGAAAACCGAAAACACATAAAGTGCCTTAACTAAGCCATAAATAAAGCTATGGAACTAAAATTTGGTATGAAGGATCGCACTATGAAGGGGCATATTTGGATGTAATTTTTTTGGGGAAGAGGACGTGGCCCCGCTAAACTAAAAGTGGGTTAACTCACTAACCAAAAACGTCAGAAACACTAAATTTCACTTAAGAAATGGCAGAAGGAAGCTACACTCAGATTTTTTTACAAAATGGAAAATGCCACTTATGCGTCAAAAACCATATCTCAGGAACTACTCGACCGATTTCAATGAAACTTGGTTTGTAACAGTTTCCTTTCATTCCAATGATATGTTGTGACAATAGGCCAAATCGCTTCACAACCGCGCCTACTTCCTATATACCAGAACTTTGAAGACTATCTGAATCGTATACTTTACAATATATAAAGTAAACACTAGTGAAGATATCGATGCAGAACTTTGCACAAATACTACGTTTATAGTGTGGCAGCCCCATTCTATAAATCACCGAAATCGGACCATAGGTTTTAAAGGCCCCATATATCGAACACGAGGACCTCTGTGCTTCTAACCAAATATTATGGTTTCCAACTTTCAATGGACTTTATGCACTATATATGACGAATATGTGGATCAAATTGTGTATTATATTATATAAATAAAGTTAAATAAATAAATTGCGAGAGTATAAAATGTTCGGTTACACCCGAACTTAGCCCTTCCTTACTTGTTTTAGTATGTGGCTCAAGCTGCTCATTTTTTTAGACCAAGACCTCTGGATAGCCAACAGCCATCCGTTTGCAGGCGAGCTAAAGTGAGAAGGCGAATTCCGCTTATGCGGTTGTGCGTAGGGTTTGGGACCCACTACATAAGCAAACCTCCGAAATGAAAAAGAAACAACAGCCTCGGATGAGAAACCCCAATTTTGATGACGACCACTGTAAATGTATTACGTAAACGAAAGGAATATGTAAATGAATTGACTATAATTTAAGGGCATGCCTGGAACGAAAGGTGCCTTTGTCCAGTTGGTTGATGCTCTTGTAAGCGTTAAGGCTGACATCACTGCTAATCTAAGAAATGCAATGGACGGTACAAGGACGGAAGAATGTTGTGACATCTATTACAGCGGCATTATAAAGGAGCGCAAATTCGGTGTAGGATTCGTGGTGGGAGAGAGACTTAGTCGTCGAGTCCAGGCATTCACTCCGGTGGATGACCGTCTAGCCACAAACCACTTCAAATGTTTTTCAACATATTACTGATTTGTGCCCACGCCCCAACAGAAGAAGGACGATAAAAATATCTATTAGGCGGAGGTTTGGGACGAAATCAAGAAAAAAAAACACTTTTACATCTAGAAATACAAAAATTTGTAAAAGATGATTTTGATGAACTGAATTGTGGAATAAAAGTGAGATGGCCCCATTCTAAGGATTACAATCGACCATCGAAAACGTTTATTTTATTACGAAGTCTAAGACCAGAAAAGAAAGCGCAACAACAAATCAAATGAAGCAAATATCATTGCAATTTTAGTAATAAAAACGCCATAATAAGCTATAATTTCCACTAATTATGTTTAGATGTTACAATTAATTTTACCGCTAAACTGTTACTATTCATTTGAAGCATTAAAAGAAACAAAGCAACATAGAGTAAAGCATCTTCATAAAACTTGCAAGTATATGACACCCGAGCAAGCACTGTCAAAATTAGCCGTGACCCCTGGGAGGGTTACACTTGTCGAAGGTACAACAACAAAAGCAAAACATTTGTGGAATATTTTCGGAAATTAGAGTTAAAGTGAAGCAATGAAAGATGTGGTTATTGTTGTTATTACTATTGCTGTTGCTGTGCAAGTTCGAAAAACTCATACGCGCGCATAATTAACACTTTGCACTTTCGACAGATGTGCGCTCGGTGCCACAGAGGTAATGAACTATAAACAATAGATGAGCCAAAGTACGGATGGCAAAGACGAAGAAGGTGTTTTAGCGGATTTTGAAAACATGTGTAATCTGCATTTGTAGTTGGGTACTCATGTCCTGAGGTGTGTGTTTTCATTTCATATTTTTTATCACTTTGTTGTGCTCCAAAACTGTCAAAGTGCGGCCGCCTTAACAGATTCTACAGCGCCCTAAAACAGCATCCGCTTTCATCAGCGGTGAGTGTGTTCGCTTTTATACGCTTTTATAAAGACGGCTTGTAAAAGATTTTCTCACAGTTATGTCGAACAGCTAATAGAAGTCATAAAAAAACGCAACAACAAAAAAATATTAAAAAGGAAAAAATAATGTTATTTAACATGAAAAACTAAAACTAAAAATTAAGATATTGCATTTAGCTCAGCTCAGTTTACTAGCAGAGCCATCGAGCAAAAAACCGGGCAACATTCCAAAAAAGTAGACAAAAAGCCGTAACAACAGTAACAGCAATAACAATAAGAGCAACGCGCTCGATAAACAAAAACAAGCACAACAACAACACTGGTCAGTCTGGCTTTAGTCGTAATTTACGACGACTGTGATATATACTTTTCGTAATATGTTTTGAGGCTCTGGTTACTGTAGCGCCCAATTTCTCCCACATTGATTACCTCTGGAATGATGCTAAATCTTTATCCAGTATTCTCTTGAGGCCTTGGGTCATGAAAAAGGCTCTGAATAGTAGAATTGAACTATGCGGTAGATGCAGAAGAACTCATCGTTTTCATTTCAGACCTTGATGCTACAATCTGTTGATCACTGGAGTGCCAAGAATCGGAATCATGCGTTGTTTGGAATCCAAGTAAGGTTTCTTCGATTGATGAGCATTTCTTTTCTTGTAATTCTTACCTTTTTTCAAAAACTGTTTCCTACACATCAGAAATCACTTTTACAGCAGTTTTAACTGAGCCGCAACTAAACAAGCCAAGTTCCTTACATAGCATCGTAGTAGAGAGGGATAGTTTTGATTTACAAATTGCCGAAAAGTGGGCCCGCCCTTTAATATGTTTTTTGTACACATATATCTCGCAAACTACTGGAGCCATTTCCATTTGGGAGCCTATCATACAGAAGACCTGCAAACAAATAGGTATTAAAATCAGACAACGTGCTACGCCCTATTGGGCGTTTTCCTAAAATAAATACGTGGAAATAGGTTCTTCAGTATAGAACCTTGAGTAATTCCTCTACCCAATATACCCAATATGGTGAAAAAACCTGTCCGAAACTTGGTCTAAGTTCATCATTACTTGCTTTGATAGTGATTAAACATTCGATCATCGAATCGTTGTACCATATTACAATAACTTCCTCACTCTGTTTCTAAAAGTTTATTCTAAGTTCGCTATTACGTAATCAAACAATCTCAAGGATCTTAGTTGGGAGCCTGATCAATTACAATTCTCGTGAAAATTACTCCTTTCATCTCATTGACACCTCTCTGTCTTTCAAAAAAAAAAAAAAAACATTGGTCATCACTTTTAAGGGGCTCTAATCTTATTGGTTATAGTCAAGATCTTCTTCACTTTATCTTGCCAAAGAAAAAACGACTTTCTTCTGGTTCTTGTCAGACCTTCCTTTCCTCTTTCTCAGCTACTACCAAAAAATATTAAACTGAATAGTTTTATAGCTAAAGGGTCTTCGGTTAACCTTTTCAAGCCAGAAGTTTTATTTTGTGTCGCTGAACAAACTGAAGGGAAGGGTTAGACTCTTTTGTAAGTAATAAATGTCCTCATCGACTTTACAACCTAATTAAATGAATACTATCCACAATTCGAATTACTTGGAAAAAACTGTCTAATTTTTCTAATTTAACAGTAAACTGTACATTATCGAATCTAAATACCTCTAATGTCCACTCAATCTTGCTATCGGCGAACAATGGCCGCACGCCACAGCCGAGTGATTAATCACTTCGTGTTATACAATTTCACATTTTGCGAAAAATCTGTGCCACAGGCAATCTGGCTGCCGGCCAGGCATGCAACAAGCCAACCGCTATGCGATGCATTCAGCTATTTAACTGGGAAATTGTTTGGAGTAGTTTGGCAGCGATTCGGAGAATGGTATAAATTTCATGTGAACAGCATTTTTAGCTAATTTAATAAAAAATTGTAACAATCTTAAATGTTGTTGGCTGCCCGCCTTGAATGCAGCATGTTGCAGCTACAATATTATTATCATTATGTGTATGTACATAAGTAAGTACTTGACAACATTGTTGCCTTTCGCCACAACAACCACATGCACAGTGAGGCGCGCATAAAAATCACAGACTTAGTCAGTTAAACAGCGACATTTAACAAGATTGTAATTGCCAGCAGCGACAAGGCAACAACGGCCGTAGAAATAGGCAAGCATCAAGACAACCGAATAGCAAAAAGTACAGGTGAGAATAGAGGCAAAAACGAAATAAAGTAAGGCAATAGTATGCAAGGGTTGAACCGAATGTAAACTAATAATATTTTGTTGATAGTTGGCAACTCCGTTAAAAGAAAATTGAAGCAAGACCAAATTGAGCAAACAACTCTAAATTAAATTAGCTCGACATCCAGATCAAATATAATCTAGATCAGAATTATTATGACTAACTCCTACTATCATTTTACTCACCTTTTAGATCCTTATGTAGAACCGTTAGGAGAGAAATATTTTGTACCCAGCGCAGCTTGTTGCCTGGGTATGGATGTTTTTAATTTTCAATAAAAAGCAACAACAACAATGCCTATCTGCACACGCGTGTTACAACAGTATCAATGGCAGTGCCACTGCTGCAGACAACAACAGTATGTTGGCAACACTGCTGCAATAATAACAACAACAAGCAAATTAAAACACAAAAACTTAATTGATTCATAAAAATGTTTTCTGCGAGTTTTTTTCCGAACAATTTCTTTTGATATTTTTTTTCTGACTGCGGCACAAAGAAACAGCAGAGAGCTTGGGTTTTACTACAAAGAAACGCTCTGCCACAGTATGCTTGCGTGGCGCCTCTGGCCGCAAACGGCGGAAAAATGGTGAAAATGCGCTTCATTTGCTGTTGTTGTCATATTTTATGAGTCAATATAGTTTTTGTTGTTGCTGTTGCTGTTGCACTTGTCGCTCGCCGTACACTGGCTGTCATTCTTGAACGCGAGCAACGCGCATCTTGTGAATAAGTTTTTCTAGTTGCTCCTTTCTTTATTTATCTCCACCATCAACTTGCTGCTCTATTTTCATGCGCGCACTCACACACACACGAGCTGTGAGACGAAACCACGGTTATAAATAAAAGTGCGGCAGCAGTGGCACGGCGACTCATTTCGTCGGCAATAAAAAGTGGCGTAATAGTTAGTGCTCATTAAATCGTACCTGCGCATGCGCAGCCAACGTAATGAGCTGCAAGCGCAGCGCAGCATTCCGTCACAACGTACGTAGAAGAGCAGAGCCGGAAAAAAGAAACAAACCAATTTTAGTTGACAAAAAAAGAAAAAAACTTGAAAACAAGTCCAACCAAGGCACTGGCAAACACACACGCACACAAATGCAGCTTTTAATAGAATCATAGTAAAATCATGTCTTTACAAAAGTCTGTTTGTTTCTGTTTTTATTGTTTTTGCACTTGTACTCATTTTCTTGTTTGTAATAAAAACTGCTTCTGGCAGCATTCTCAGCGCATCTTTATGTGATACCATGACAGACGGTTGTCATTTACAAGTGCAGCATATCACAATTGTCATTTTTTCGAAAACAATTGTTGTTTAAATCTTGGTTGTTAGTGCTAGAAGATGGTTTAAGACTCTTTACTTAAGGCTTCGTCAAATGTCATGAAAGATATATGCTAACACTAAATAGAACTTCATTCGACCAAGTGAAGTCCACCTAGTGTTCTAAATTGCTCGTAGAATTTGAATAACGGCCTTGGATATAAGAAAAGGTGTACGAAGGATTACAAACCTCAGTATCGACAGATTTTTGAAAATCTCAAATCTTCGAATAAATAATGTGAGATCACATGATCTCAACGTTTAAATCGTACTCTGATAAAAGTGGTAACCACAATTCTTCTTATAGAAACTATCTCATCAACCTATAGATTAGAAATATATTAATAATCTGATATGAATAAAAAAGTGTTCGAATTGATGGCGAGAATGCTTTTGCTATGTGGGATTTGCAGGAAACCATCTACTGTGAGCTACTAACCTACAGTCAAACTCTTAATTCAGACTTGTACTGTGGATATTGAACTCAAGGAAGGAAGGAGAAATCTAGTATTCCATCAGGACAATAGCAGGCCACACATATTGATAGTGACTGGCTAGAAGTTCCGAGAGCTTGTTTGAGAGGTTCTAATGCATTCGTCCTATAGGCTGGATCTTGCAACGGGTGATTACTACCTGTTCCTAACAGCGGTAAATGGTTTTGCTCTAGAAAAATTCGACTAAATGCAAGGGTGTTAAAATCGACTGTCCGAGTTTTATGTCAATAGCGGCAAGGGTGTCAATTAGAGGGACATTATGAAAATATTATTCAAAATGTCAACTAGCTATTGAACATCGGTGCATATTTGACCTAAATCAGATCATTCTAACTATGCTAAACTATGAATTTCTTTCAAGTGCAATAATGATACTATATTTATCAGCACATAAGACTGGCTATCATTGCCTTTAGTTTGGGGGAAGTGTTCCTCCTCCACGAAACCATTTGAAGATTTAGAAAAGCATTCCTTATCGAATTAGAGATTTTTTTGTTCTTTTGAAGGTAATGGATCACACTTCCTTTATAAAATTCTTGAATAATTAATTATAAACTGAGTTGAGTTGAGAACTGGTTTAAAGATAATAACGGGTGATTTTTTTGAGGTTAGGATTTTCATGCATTAGTATTTGACAGATCACGTGGGATTTCAGACATGGTGTCAAAGAGAAAGATGCTCAGTATGCTTTGACATTTCATCATGAATAGACTTACTAACGAGCAACGCTTGCAAATCATTGAATTTTATTACCAAAATCAGTGTTCGGTTCGAAATGTGTTTCGCGCTTTACGTCCGATTTATGGTCTACATAATCGACCAAGTGAGCAAACAATTAATGCGATTGTGACCAAGTTTCGCACTCAGTTTACTTTATTGGACATTAAACCAACCACACGAATGCGTACAGTGCGTACAGAAGAGAATATTGCGTCTGTTTCTGAGAGTGTGGCTGAAGACCGTGAAATGTCGATTCGTCGCCGTTCGCAGCAATTGGGTTTGTGTTATTCGACCACATGGAAGATTTTACGCAAAGATCTTGGTGTAAAACCGTATAAAATACAGCTCGTGCAAGAACTGAAGCCGAACGATCTGCCACAACGTCGAATTTTCAGTGAATGGGCCCTAGAAAAGTTGGCAGAAAATCCGCTTTTTTATCGACAAATTTTGTTCAGCGATGAGGCTCATTTCTGGTTGAATGGCTACGTAAATAAGCAAAATTGCCGCATTTGGGGTGAAGAGCAACCAGAAGCCGTTCAAGAACTGCCCATGCATCCCGAAAAATGCACTGTTTGGTGTGGTTTGTACGCTGGTGGAATCATTGGACCGTATTTTTTCAAAGATGCTGTTGGACGCAACGTTACGGTGAATGGCGATCGCTATCGTTCGATGCTAACAAACTTTTTGTTGCCAAAAATGGAAGAACTGAACTTGGTTGACATGTGGTTTCAACAAGATGGCGCTACATGCCACACAGCTCGCGATTCTATGGCCATTTTGAGGGAAAACTTCGGAGAACAATTCATCTCAAGAAATGGACCCGTAAGTTGGCCACCAAGATCATGCGATTTAACGCCTTTAGACTATTTTTTGTGGGGCTACGTCAAGTCTAAAGTCTACAGAAATAAGCCAGCAACTATTCCAGCTTTGGAAGACAACATTTCCGAAGAAATTCGGGCTATTCAGCCGAAATGCTCGAAAAAGTTGCCCAAAATTGGACTTTCCGAATGGACCACCTAAGACGCAGCCGCGGTCAACATTTAAATGAAATTATCTTCAAAAAGTAAATGTCATGAACCAATCTAACGTTTCAAATAAAGAACCGATGAGATTTTGCAAATTTTATGCGTTTTTTTTTTTAAAAAAGTTATCAAGCTCTTAAAAAATCACCCTTTACAAAAAGTGGAGAAGCTTAATGTGAAAAGAAATAAAGATATTATTTATATATAAATATTTGCAATCTTTACTATATCTTATACAGTAGGAAGCCTCCAAAAAATAATTATCGATTTTAAGTTCATTAACAGTGAAGATTATGGACGTATACCCTCTATCGAAAGATTTTAGTACGATTGCAGTGGTCAACCTCAAAACAGGAATGAGTTATCTCAATCGAAGTTTATTTTCTTTATAAAAGTGTTCTTTATAAAAGTGTCCGATACATATAGCGAGATCCTTGCTCCAGAAAAACGCCTCACATTATCACCGCAGTACTGATAAGATGAACCCTTAAGCTGTGTATAGCTTTTTAGGTCCACTTTTAGGACTTGACTGTGATATCTCAGTAATTAACGGCTTATACAAGAGAACGGTCGAAATCAGCACTTTTTCCTAAACTAAACCCATTACATGAGTCAAATAATTACGTTAAACTCATTTTAATTCTACAAATGATAGCTGGAGAATAGTACCATAAAGTTTAATGTTTATCTCATCTTAGGCTAACTGTAAACCGAAAGTCAACATGTCAACGTCTTCCGCTCAGAGTTCAGGCATTTCCCAATTGTAAATCGAAATTTGCATAAAATTGCAGCGGAAAGAATGAGGCTATAAATTGCGAATGAAAAGCACAAAAAGAAATAATAAAAAATAAATCAAATAAAATAACAAAAATTTCCAATTTAAGTCAAGCTTTTTACCTCCTCTTTTCTATTTGTTTCCACTGTTCCAGCCTTCCCCATCGCATTTGGCGATTTCACAATATTTTATGTGGAAAATGGGAAATTTCGTTACACTCCAGAAAATATGCAATTAGAGCATATAAAAAAAAAATGAAAATAAAATAACAAAATATTTAATAAATTACCAAAATAAAAGATGGCATAATAAAGTAAATCAAAAATATTTTATATTTCATATCTACAAATTTAATCTGCTGTCTGCTTTTCGAAATGAGTTCACACATTCAACTGATTTGCATAGAAAATAAATAAACATTCCGATTTTGCTGCAGAAAATGGTAAAACAAAGGTTCACATGCAAATACAAAAAGCCAAAGTTTCCTAAAGTTTCTTACATAAACATCGAGGAGAAAGCACACAACGCTAAAATTAACGGTTCTCACCGCTGGCTAAGATATTTCTATGATAATTGAGGGTAGCAGCTGTCAAAATAAGTGCTCTTCGCATACTTTTCAGTTATACTAATGTTGTTGTTGTTATTTTATTTGTTTTAAAATGTTCGGAAAGCATAACTGCTGTTAAAATTTGAGATATTTATGCACTTTTCGCTGATTTATATTCGCACTACCATTTCCCCCCACAAGAAAAAAAAATTTCCACATTGAGACACTTTTTTGAATAAAATATAATTACTTGAGTTTCAAATAAAAATGATTCTTTTTTATTTGTGGGCGAAAGGTCTGTTGGAGTATAACAATTTTGACGAAAAAAAATTGGAAAAATAAGTTTTCTGTAAACTAGGTCAAAATAAAAGTAATTATTTCTTGCACCTGTGAGTGATTGAGTCGGAAACTTAATATATAGCTGTAAAATATGACTACTATTATATTAAAGAACCTCCGTAATCAAAACTGGATACTTGGAGCTGACCACAGTGGGGAATATTTGCTCAAATTTATTTCAAAGTACAAGTGACCAAACGATTCTTGTTGAAGAACCTCACGTTCTCTATAATCTCAAAAATTCCGAACGAAGCATAGATATTGCGGTACTCAATACTGAACCTGATGCCAGTTTGAATGGTATTCTACTAAAAATTAAATACAGAATCAAACTGCAGTTTATACAATAATAACTTAACTCAGTTGCTGAATTATGTCCGTTTCATCGAGATTAATTCGTTTATAATTCGGTTTCCCGTTACCCCGATTGACGAACACACGGCCGCAACAAAATACTAAAATCAATCATATCCGATGTTCCATGTCCCTTTTTTATTGCTAATTTAGAGTTCCTTATTTCTAAATTTTCTACGGACCAAGGTATATCGTATGTACAGAACTAATTCTAACTGCTACTTACACTACTGGGAGTAAGTACTACCACAATAGTACTTACACTACCTTCACAATAGTGCTCATGCCAAGTAGTGTGCCATAAACTAAATAGTGGTCTCTTCCCCTTTTTTGCTCTTTATTCAAAGCTTTATAAAAAGTGTAACAGTGATTTAGTTCAAATATTCGCCGTTTCGTTCGATAATCTGTTTCCATCTAGACGGCATCTTCATAATAACGAGTCATCAACGAAGTGTATGGTCTGGCGTTGTCTTGGTGGAACGCTACACCTTCTGTTAGCCAATTCTAAACGCTTATGGTCGACCGCCTGCTTCAAGCGGTCCAGTTGTTCGCCGTAGATGGTAGAATTAAGCGACTGGCCATATGGGAGCAGCTCATAGTGGATAATTCCCTTCCAATCCCAGCAAACACACAGTAAAACCTTCCTGGCCGTCAATCCCAGCTTATCCACGGTTTGGGACGATTCACCGGCTTTCGACCACGACCGTTTTCGCTTGATATTGTCGTATGTGATCCATTTTTCGGCGGCCAGTCACCATCCGCTTCAAAAATGGGTCGAGTTCGTTCCGTTTCAGAAGAAGATCAGTGATTTTACCATCCCCCCAAACACCATTAATCTCACGGAACGTTTCTCTAGTGGATTTGTCTTTAACGAAGGAAAACTTTACATTTACGAGCTCTGTAGCGCTATATACATAGCCGCGAAATTCAAAAGACAAATAGGCGGAAGGGAGATATTTGCCGACCTAATATATTTCGATTTGATGAGAGCGCTAAGTGAAAGCGGAAGCGGATTCATTATTGATAGTATTTCAAACATTGAAGCGTGAAAGCATCGGTTACAGATCTGATTTTGAGAAAACTTTTGAAAAGTCTCACAAGTAGTCCTGTTTAAAAGCAGTGATCTCAAGGACCAGTGCCTCTCCCCATCTGCAAACAAATATTCAACTCCGTTTGAAGGTTTTCATGCCACACACAAGCTCATTCGCTTAAAATTATGAATTTTCAAAATTCCAGAAATTTCCAAGTCCCCATTTAATGGCGATATTCAGCTGATAAGTAAACGAAATATGTCAAGAATTATGAAAACCAAATAATCACAAAAGAAGAAAAAAATGCTTTTCGCAGAAGAACACAGAAATCTGCGCCAAAGCGGCGCTCAACAGTTGCGCGTAGACGCGACAAGCTAACTTTCTTCAGCAACAGCCCAACAACAACAACCAGCCGGTTACACACCTGTGTACACCTCAACGTTTAATGCGTGTACTTATTGTTGTAATTGTCATGGCAGTTGTTGACATTCCAATGTCTGCCATTTGTTGGTGCTACACTGCTGGCGGAGCCGCTGTTGCTGCTGTAACCAAGTTTGCTGTCGGCTGGAGCAACGCATTGTCACTGCAAATTTGCACTTGCGCACTTGTTGCTGCCTCTTTGATTTATGCATGCAATGAAAAACTGGCAAGACGACAGCGAGTATTTAAGTACGCCGTGTGGCAAGTGGCACATCTGGTGACTAGTGCAACCGGGCAACCGGGCAACCGGCAGTAAGAAGCGGAAGAGAAGACGCACAGGAAAGTTGTGGAAATTACCGACTACGCAACGGCAAGAATAACATTGAATGAGTGCTTATAGCACAACAACAACAATAACAATAATACTTACAACAAAAACAACACAAGTAATAAAAATTCCAAATTAAAATTACAAAAATTAAAAAAAATATCGCAACAAATCAAAATGTCTAGCTGTTTAAATGATGCACTAACGACAACAACAACAATGAAAAGTTATTTGTGATGAAAATAAGAATATGATTTCTTATGGCTGCAACCACCAGTTGCCGTACCTGTTGTGCCACATTAACTTGCGCGCTTTGTTGTTGTTGACATTCCCGATGGTAAATTTTGTGTTAATTACTACAACAACAGCAATAGTTGTGTTTTACATTTTCAAAAACGAATAATTTTCAAGTTTCCCCCCTTTTATCAATTACCATTCGGTTTGCTTACAACCTTCAACATCTGGTCACTCGCTCGTGACTAATTGGGACGGGCTCATTTGTACTCGTTTGACCACCTCGAAGTTGCGCATTTGATGACCAACTTAATTTGTTCTACCCTTTGTGGTAATTGAATTGGAGTAGTTTCTCTCTCGTAACCCCGGTAGCAAAATTTCGGAGCCGATTATGACAAGTTTAAATACTTGTCGGGTTTTCTGTATGTGTTTCAGAGGCCCTATCTATAAGCATCATTCTTACAAATCATATCCCGATAGTTTTGGGTATAGCTTTCTTATATTGACCCACTTGAGTGACATTTATCTGAGCCCCAAGGGTCCCGTTATTATGGGAACAAACTTCTTCGGTACTACAAATACTGGGTTGTCGTCGAATATCTGTTCTTCATTCCTACATTTAAAGAATATCTTTTCTTGACATATTATTTGGGCCCATCGCTTATAGTATTGTTATATTCTGCGAGAAACTTTTATTCTTCTCCTTATTCGAACATATCTCTAGGAACAAGTACATGCTAAGTGATTTCTCCGCAAGGTCTACTTATTATGTGTAGAACATTTTGTTTTAATCTTGACAATTCCCGATAAATCCTTTCGTAGACTTTACCTATCATCTAGTTCCAAATGGAAAGCAGTTCGAGTTAAATGACTATATTTTAAGTTATTTAAAGATAGGTGTAGCTCGTCGCTTTTCTTATACCCAAGTTTATCAATCAGTAGTATCAAAAAAAAAAATATCTCTTAAGCTTTTGAAACAAGTAGTTAAATTCAGAAAAAAGTGTATAATTATTAGGGTAATACAGGCTGGTCCACTACTGTATTTTCTGCCCTGTAATGGTGACTTGTTGGCTTAATGATTCGTGCCTTGAACTTTTATTCTACCTGTCTAAGGCAAATCCCATCGTAATACAAACTTTTGCAAGAGTCTCTTAAAACAGTGTATCCACAACCGCGGCTAACAAAATGAAATGGTCGAATAAAAATAAGAGTCGTTTGAGCCCTACATTAGATGACGTTGAACTCTCTAATTTTCTAACCTAATCTAATACTTTAACTGTTAACTGGGTAACGCTTATGATTACGCTTCCGTAATGGGACAAGTGTTCCCTCGATTATTTTGTCAGTTTAGCCTTGCAGTACTCTCCCCACCGTTTTTCTTAATGTCATGGTGTCCATTTCATTTTGTTAATTTGATTTGTCTTTGATTAAATTACAACCTTTTTCCACCATAGCATTATACTAAGAAATATAGAGCGTATTCCCGCGGTCTACTACACACAAGTCTAGGCAAATGTGTGGAAAGTCGTTACAAAATTTCAAACTTATAATATATATATCTACAAAGTTAAACTTCAAGTGCACACATCTGAGTTACAAATTCAATTATACACAGCATATTAATGTCAATTTTGACGAACAAAACCTGGGCCTACAAAATTTTAATTTGTTTAGACAGCAGTTATATATATACATGTGTATGTTAGTATGTATGTGCTTAACTGCTTGTTCTCCAGTGTACGTACTATTAATATGTGAATATTATTATAATTTGTGCTGCCTAGGTTCATGGTCATTGTGTTGGTGAGTAGTAGAAAGGTGGAATTAAGACAAAACTTAATTATGGTATATATGTATACTGATAAATTCACATACATACATATGTATGTATGTACAATAAATTAACTTCACCTAGTATCAAACGATTTACGCTAAATGAGGTTTATCCCCAGTGACCAGACCGCCTGTATAACATTTTATTGGGGGCTGCAGATTCAACAACTAAATGAGGTCGGGTTAATGCAGCTAACACCTTCATACCCACAAAAATACTCTTACCTAAACAAAATAAAAATCGATATTCCATAATGTAATTTAAGAACTGAATTAAGAAGCTTTATATTAACTTCGCTAGAGCAATTTGGAATTCTTTAACCCTTTCCTCTTGGACGATTTAAAGCAAAAGCTGTGTTAAATTTTAACCTGATTGGCTATTTATAGGTTAATCACTTTTTGAGCCGAATTCTCGACATTTCCACGGCTAGCGACGGCCAATATTTTGAATAACATTTTTGTAACCGTTTTCATACAAAAAAGGCTTAAATTTACAAAAAAACGCCGGAAGCAAAGTTGTAGACCTCATATTTAAAATGAAAATCAAAGCAGTTATCTTACTGTAATTTCAAACTTTGTGTCAAAAAATGGATTTGATGAGCTAAGGGTTCCTTCCGAATTGAAAAAAAAAAATTAAATCAATCACAATTTAATATGTGTGTATGTGTGCGTTGCTTATAGTCTTGTATGCGCACAGGAAAAAATATTTTTTAAGATTCTGGTCTGCTGTTCTCGCTTCCTGTAATAAACACATGCGAGGTGTAGATCTTTCGAACATTCTGATGGAATCGTATAAAGTAAACTTTCGTTCAAAGAAGTGGTATATGAGACAATTTTACCATTGTTTAGTCACATTTGTATTAACTCCTAACTACTTTATTGCAATTATTTGAGTGTACTTTAACCAAAACTAAAGCACACTCCACTCACTAATCACTCACTTCAATTTGATGTCGCGAATTGTCTGATGACTTCTGGTGCGGCATTCCTCGAGTCAACCGATAGAAAGAGACCCTCATCAGCAACATTAATAGAATCTCCACATGATTGATTCTAGGCAATCTGCAAGTTTATTCCTACACGTGCTAATGCGAAACGCTACGATCAAAATGGGTATTGGGTCGCGTTTCTTGTTTGGCTAACCAAACTGGGAAACCATTGACTAAATGGCTCAAATGTGGTGTTCCTCTTTGCTGCAAAAACAACAAAAACAGTTTATTTTAAATTTTCACACATAAATTATAAATACTTTTTTAACTCTTCGTACATATAACAACCATACATAAAATCATTTAAGTAAAGCATTTTTTCATGAAATCAAAATTTTCGTTTTATAATTTTTGTATACCACCATGGCCCAACGTTGCTCACAAGCAACCTTCTGTAGCGCCCAAAATAAAAGGCGTGGCAACGTGAAATTTTGTTGGTAATCTATTTTTGATATACTTTTATGATCCCAATGGAGAAAAAAATTTTAAAACCACAGGAAAAAAGTTGGGGTCGAAAGGGTTAAAGATGTTTTTGAGTTTTTTGGGGTTATACTCGTATGATTTTATATCTCATGACAATCTCTTTCTTATAGTAACACCGACCATTTCGACCAGTCCACCCCGTTCAATAGTATATAATAATACATATGATATTACACTTATGGATTTCACAAATCATCTAACGAATACAGACGTCAAAAGCCAAACAATAGCAAAGTGCAACCAATAAAATTACAGAATACATGTACATAAAATTACATATGTACATATAACTTTTAACGTAGTAAATAAATAAAACAATGGATAAATCTGTATTTTAAACTTAAAAAAAAAAATATTTTTTAATGAAAAATTCTATAACTTGAAGTCTCTCTAACTCGAAGTTTTTTTTGTGGATTATAGTGATTCGAGTTAGAGAAGTTCCACTGTATAACTTTTCATACCTTAGGAGAAACAATATAAGCATATTACTACTAAACTGCTATAACTGCCTAAGTAATACGAGTAACTTCGGAGAGACCAACTAATTAACTATCGCCAGTTGACCAATTTGAACCAAATTTGATGCATACATTTTCCTTGACATCCTTATGTTACAGTTCAGTCATCACTACAATCACTCTACTTCCCTTGTAACATGATTTTAAATTACTCCAGATTCTTTCACTTTACAAATAGAACAATTACTAAATACTTTATCTAAGCCAGATATTATCTGGCAGATATGATAAATATTAATATATCTACTATTAGTGAGCCATCTTAATACATTTAGCTTTAAATATTTTATCGAAGATACCTTACATATCTAATTTAATGATGCTAAATGCATCTGATATTAAACTATATTTCTTTACAACAAAATACCAACTAACTTGAAGGTTTTTAGCCCCTTTATTTCTAGGAACAGTATAACATAAAAAGTGTAAACATTTTCAAATTTTTTTGCGGTACTGAGAGAGTCACATCTGCTTTTAATATCTTAAAGCATCATTATTCCTACTTTCGCCTTTCCCCACAAATCCAAGACAACATTTAATCTAGGTGAAGTAAGAAACCGCAATTAAGCGTTCCATTATTGTATATGCCCACAAAGAATCCATGCAATCCATATATGTTGCACAAATGCCTAAAAGAACCGAAAAATCCACACACAACTTAAACGCTCCAACATTTACCACTGATATCCTGCAGTTGCATCCTGCTTAACCATGAATATGTCTTGCAAGATGCAAAGGATTAGAATCCTTTTTGGTAGAATCTTAAAAAATACTATGCGCTTGCAGTTAGAAAGAAGCGCTGCATTGTGTTGACTCCTCCCCGCAACTCAGCGCAAATTAATCCTTTCGAATCCTTTGTAGCTGATATGCGTTACGATGCAAAGCAAATAGGATAATAGACGGCATTGTGCGACCGCTATTATTGAGCGCGCACAATAGATAATAATTATTTCGGAGATTAACCTCTTTCTCGTCGCTTCTTTATTAACACAGCCAGCCTACACATTCCGTCAGCCAAAGAAGAAGCGAGATCTTCTCTTCAGGGATGGAATGTTGCCGCATATCCTGGCTTTGTATTTGAAGGAAAGTATAGAAGAAACTCACACTAAATATTTTATAAACGTGATCGACGCTGGTTGAATTAGACTTCTATATGGCTTAGCTTGATCTATTGTGCCGTCATACGCACACATTTTCGACTACACGTGAGTATTTGTGTGCGCATGCGCGCTAAAAAATATCCTTGAATTTTCTAAGCAGCATTCTTTAAAGAATATTTCTCAGCATTAGGCTTGATGATGCGTTGAATCACGCTGGCAACGCCTGCTTTTATCTATTTCTAACCTTTGCCTAAATTGTTTTTGTTTTTTTTTTTGCTCATACAACTCCAGTGGAGTAGAAGAAATTTCACGTCTACACCTACTTTATTAATAGCGCGGGATCCACCCTATGTATAGTGTCTTTATGGAACGCGCGTTGTCTTTTTTATTTGATTACCTCGGCGGAATGATGAATGTGCGTCTTTATTTAGACTTCTTACCTTTCAAGTTGCTTGGCTCTTCTTGTTGTTGCTTCTCCTTCGTCCCTCACGACGCACAGCACAACTGCTCTGAGTTTTAATACAATTTATCATCAACTTTCGTGGTCATCACCGCGGCTTCTTCAGCGCGCTGCCGGCATAATGGATGATCGAGTGCTGGTATTGTTTCGAGCAGCGGCTTTTAGTGGCACAGGACATTTTTGGGGATCATGCTGTTGTTGTGTTCATAGTTGGCGAGCAGATGTGTCTCTAAGATATCCGTTTTTTAGCGCGTAACATAATTTTCGTTTTAGACTAACCGTGGCTACGTTAGACAATTGAAATGTTATGTATGAACAGTTGTATAGCTCCATGACCTAGCAGTAAAATGCGTATTGTTCTAAAATGTCAACTGATGTCAGCCAGATGTTTGATGATTAGAAAAAATATATTTCCTTAAGTTTAAGTGAACTCTTGGTGTTAAGAAATATATATAGAACAAGTAAGGAAGGGCTAAGCTTTCATCTGCTATTTCTTATGTGAAATTTAGTGTTTCTGACGTTTTTCGTTAGGGAGTTAACCCACTTTTAGTAATTTTCAACCTAACTTTTGTATGGGAGGTGGGCGTGGTTATGATCCGATTTCTTTCATTTTTGGACTGTATTAGGAAGTGGCTAAAAAAAACGACTGCAGAAAGTTTGGTTTATATAGCTCTATTGGTTTGCGAGATATGTACAAAAAACTTAGTAGGGGGCGGGGCCACGCCCACTTCCCCAAAAAAATTACATCCAAATATGCCCCTTCATAGTGCGATCCTTCATACCAAATTTTATTTCCATAGCTTTATTTATGGCTTAGTTATGGCACTTTATGTGTTTTCGGTTTTCGCCAATTTGTGGGCGTGGCAGTGGTCCGATTTTGCTCATTTTCGAAAGCAACCTTTCTATGGTGCCAAGAAATAAGTGTGCCAAGTTTCATCAAAATATCTTAATTTTTACTTAAGTTACAGGACGGACGGACAGACAGACAATCGGATTTGAACTCCACTCCTCACCCTGATCACTTTGGTATATATAACCCTATATCTAACTCGTTTAGTTTTGGGTGTTACAAACAACCGTTATGTGAACAAAACTATAATACTCTCTTTAGCAACATTTGTTGCGAGATTATAATAGTTTAAATGTGCAGAATTCAATCGACAAAGATCGACTTTGTTACATGAACTCTCAAAGCTTATAATCTTGTTGTTTTAAGATATATTCCACATAATTTTCAATAGCTAAATATGTGGGGGCTGTAGTACGAAACATTAAATATAAGACGCATAGCCTTGGTTCACCTAGATATGCAATTGCGAACTGATTACAACACCGACGCTGATCACAAGTGACGAAGTCACATCCGGAAGTCAATTAGTTACGTCATCGTAATCATTTTGATATAATACACGAGCTGAATGCTATGTACATCGCTGACCGAGAGATCTCAGCACAATCTAAGCAACTTGATCTTCGCCTTAGAGAACTAACCTTATTCAGAAAGCTGTCAAAGCAATGGTTTATCAAATTTGTCAAATTCAGGAAGGCCACAAGAGGCAGTAGCACCAGAAAACATTGTGAAAATATCAGAAATTTTGTTTAGTGACCCTAAAATGAAAATGAGTGATAATTTGAGAATCGAGTAATTCACATTAAGTTTATCAATCACAAATGAGTGTATCGAAATTAAATTTAGCAGTGACTTTTATATGTGAAAACTCTAATCTCTTGTCGAAATCGAACCATATTTTTACACGGCCGACACCGACAGTTTTTATTGGTAATCCCTAATCCATATATTATATATACCCATGTATGTCAAACAACTCAATTAATATATGTAAATAGAGAATAATATAGAGAATTGTACTCGATATAAATTCGTTCTTATTTAGTATTTGCTATTTTTTATATTATCGCAACATGTTGCACAGAGTATACTAGTTTTGTTCATATATGCTTGTTTGTAACACCTAGATATAGAGCTATATATACCAAAGTGATCAGGGCGACGAGTAGAGCAGAGAAATCCGGATGTCTGTCTGTATGTCCGAATATGAGAACCTCAATGCCCAAGGCTTATCTTTTATCGAAAAATATGGTACATATACAGTAGGTATATCTAAGGAAACCTCAGAAGGCATCTTCTTCTGATATTAATATATCAAATTATTCTACAAAATTTTTAAAATCTAGTCCCTAGTTCCCATATACCTAATATACGAATTTTCAAACATCCGGTTGGCGTTATACCGTATACCATCGGTCAATAAGTAACATATTTTAATCTTGGTTGGGTCATATTTGAAAAGATATATCAATAAAAGTTATTGAGAAATTTTTGATTAAGATTATGTCATTGAGTGAGAGAAATGAGAGCTATGAGATAGCTATCCCACAGTTCACAGTTTTAATATGAAGTTCCAACACTTCGATTAGTTCCCTACCTTTAAATCTTGCGAATTGCCAGCGTATGAAATGTGCGGTTACATCCGTGTTTAGACGTTCGTTACTTGTTAATTTATATTTTAGTTTCTATAATTTGAATAACATAATTTATTTGTAGCAACATTTGGGCGAATTCATTTTCGGTACAGAAGCTAATAAGAATTTGACCAACAAATAGTGACATCCATAAGTCTTCCATCATCCACGCGATTCTATGTAAGCATTAAAAATCAAGACTTACAGTGAACATAAAAAGAGTGAGAGTGATGGAAGTCGAGCCAGTGAAACGAAGGCAAAACTAATTTATCCTTTATTTAGAAAGAGATAAAGAGAGAGGAGACAGAAAAATTACACCTGCGACAACAACTTAGCACCACTAACCACACAGCAATCTTAGAGTCTACGATCGCTGGTGGTTAAATGGAAACAAATAGAGGAACGCTTTACGCCTATCGCAACAAGCATTTAGTTAGATATTAATCAGCGTTACAAAATACAACAAATTTAGCAGCACTAATGGGCAATTGGAGAGTACAACAACACTAACAAACATAATTCAGTGTATGCCAGCAAAATAAAGAAGCCACCACGGTGGCAACCAGACCAACCAAGCACAATAACTAGAGTTAGTGGGTGAAAAAGCCATCAACTTGCAAACAGCGCGCAGACACAATTAATTTGCATAAAAAACGCATTGAGTCTCATGAAAAGCGACCACTGAAACTAAGGCAATATACAGGCTTTGCTTCACAAAAACAACAATGCCACTTTATATTGACTTTCATGGAAATGTATGCAAATAGGTGTGTACAGTATGAAAGAAAAATATGTAGCTCTCAATGATTGCGAGTGACTTTTTCCTATTTCCAAAAATAAAGAGAACCGCCGTTTTGCAAGCCTGGATGAAATCGCTGAAAGAGATAAATTTCGCATACTGTCTATTTATGTCTTCACCATTGGGGGGCAGTTATCATAAAAAGTACGGCAGTAGCAATAGCCAACCGTACCCTAAACTACTCAAATCATACCAAAATACATATGAAAAACACCAGAGAATATACACGTTATTATATTAGCAACAACAACAACAAAACCGCTTCATCAAAAATTTGTAAAATAGTTAAAATGATAAAAATCTCGAAAAATGAAAAAAAAGCGGCCGAATCCTGCGGTGAAGTCGTGTCTACCGTTTCGCTGACGATAGCAACAAAATCAACAACAATTTGTGCAGGTGGCACACTCGCAATGAAGCCGTTGGTTTGTTGTAGGTGTATTGGTGGTTGATGGTTTTGCCCATTAAGCTACCTCATTTGAATGAAGAAATGTTGGCCGACAGTAGCTGAGCGGTATTTGTGAGTGTGTGATATAAATGTTTATGTGTTGTTACAGTATACAAAATTAAGAAATTTAATTCCAGCTAACTTGAAGTTATGCAAACAACAATTACAGTGTTATAATAACAAAATAATATTGTGTAATGTAGTATAAATTGTTGTAATAAAATTATAACGGCAACTGTAATATTTAGTGTTTAATCACAATGAACAAAATTACGACTCGCATCATTCCCGTCCCTTTATACGGCGCAGAAACGTGGAGGATGACCACCCGATATGAGAAGGTAGTTGAAGCAGTCGAGCGAACTATTCTCAGCAAAATCTTTAGAGCCGTCCGCGTGAGATACGAGTACCATAGACTAATGAACTGTATGAGATTTACGACGACATGGATATAATTAAGCGTATAAAATTCAAACTAATGCGTGGTACACCATGTCGTCGGTACCCAAGGGTGGACAACGGAAGCAAGGGCGTTTATGCATCTAGTGGAAAGAACAAATGCATAGGGACCAATCTGCACTTGGGATGTACAACTGGCGTGACTTCGCAAAGGCCCAAACCGATCCACGGTTGTAGTGCCAAAGAAGAAGTAGATCGTTTAGTGTTTACTTGGAGTTCATCAGCCAAGCATTATAGCACAAGAAGATCTTAAAATTACCAAAAAGAGTAAAAAGCGTATTTTTTAAACTATTTTGTGAGGAATGTTGAACCGTTTCAAAAGAAACGGACTTATGCAGACTTATTTTCACATCATAGGTGTATTGTTCTGGAAGTCGCAAATTAGAGCTTTTGAAACATGAATCAGTTGCTTTCAGCAGAAAATTAATAACATATTGTTGGACTTGTGGTAAATTGATGTATTTATTCTTCGGATCATATATTTTTTAGATTTTAAAACCATATATCCGAAGTGTAGAATTAGTATACCAATCCGAGTCACAAAGATTATGAAGACTGCGAAACTGACGGCTCATCATATCAGTATGCTCTAAGTTCTCCAGTTAAATCAAAAAATGCCAAATAGTGCTAGTTTGCCAAACGGAACGAGAATTTGGAAATAATGTTTCACAATTCTTACTTCCGGCGTGAGTCTATGCATGGTAATTTTGCAACGAACAATTAATATAAAAGGTGTCTACTTTCAATTTCAATTTCACAGTTATACACTTGAAATTGCTCAACCTCTAAAAAGGTACCCTTTATATGATGAAATCAACGCTGGAATGTTGATCAAGTTAGTGTTGGGTTTCGACTTCTGAATCATTCAATGTGTTAACAACAGCTAGCAACAGAGCTAGAAAGAGGACTCATATGTGTAGGAAACAAATTGGAGAAGGACATAACATAATAAACCACTCCGGCGGCTAGTAAAAAATAAGTAAAAATACTTTCACTTTTATGATTTCCCAACAGTTTGTTTTCGAAATTACTACAAAGTAATTTTCAAATTGGCGCATTTCGAATAATTTTAACGACTCGCAAAAGTTGTGAAACGCTCATCAACAGCAACGCAGATAATCAGCGGATTAGCTGTCAAGTGTCAAACAAATATGCATTTATGTACGTTTAATCAAAAATATTGAGCATAAAAAGACAATCAAATATTTGCGTATTTAACGAGTCTCGAAATCAACGCGCCGCACCGCCACTCATATTTCCCAAAATTTATGTGACTGCCAATTTTGAGACTGCCGCAATGTACGGAGATGCCTGTAAACACACATATCGTTAATACATAGGTAACTGTTAACTGAACAACAACGGCAATCAAAATGCCAACAACAACCAAAACAAACCGTCCGACCAGCTGTTTGTGGCTTTGCGTGGCTCTCAGCGCTGGACGCTCGGCTCCTTGTCATATCAATTAAAAATTCAAATTCAATTAAAATCAGACGCGGATTGTCGCTTTTAATGCGTTTGCGCCTGGCAGCAACAGCAACTACAAAAAAGTGGCGCAGCGGCGAGTGAGAGGCACATGAATGCACCGCATATCGCGCTCAATAATAACACAAATCGGAAAAATATTAACAAAACTTTCAATTAAATGCGCGAAAATGTTGGCATGTTGCATGTTGCAACAATGAAGCTGAGTGGCAGGCAAATCAATGCGGTAGTCTAGTCTAGTATGTGTGTATGTCTGCCGAGTGTCTTCAGCGCTGCGCAATCATTGGCATGTCAGTAATGCAGTGCACAAGACAAAGCGGCCAGTGCGGCAATCAGCCGTTGCATATAACGGCTTTATTGGTTAATTCAACACATTTCATCTATAATGTTTGCTGTTCTTGTTGTGGTAGGCTTTATTGGCAATGCACTTGTTATGATCAGCATATACAAGCGTCGGCGCACATTCATTCTCACGTATACGAGTACACCGTAATCAAATATAAGTACACATTTGAGTATTTTATGTTCTTCCTTTCGATAATTCTAACATTTTTGTGAACTGTTCACTTTCGACAGCCAGTCTACCGACAATTTTTTGATCGTTCTATCATAGACATGATGGTGGTATGAGCCAAAAGTTGTTATGGTTTTATTCTATTTTATAAGGACTCCTTCAATTGTTCGCGTTTTTTCTTTATTTTTTTTTATATAATAGTAAAAGTGTCGAATATCGAGTTTTTAAAATCCCTCAATCAAAAATCTCAAAACTTTGAATGCGTTTATCTCGAAACAGTGTTTTTACGACTGGCGCATGAGGTTACTCAAAACGTATTAATCCAATCGGTTCCAAATTTATTTATTATTATTCTATATATGGTCTGTTTTCTTTTAGTGCTCGACTTAAATGCATAAATTGTTTTCGGTATCGATCTCCTGTGATGGTTTCACTTGGCTTCAGCAGCTCATAATATATCACCCCCAGCTGGTCCCACCAAATGCAGAGCATAACCTTTGCCGCCGTGAATGTTAGGTTTCGCCGTCGACGTTGAGGCATGTCCAGGCTTTCCCCATGACTTTCTTCGCTTAGGATTATCGTAGTGGACCCATTTTTCGTCGCCAGTTACAATGTGATGTAAATATCCCTTTCGGTTGTGCCTTTGAAGCAGCTGTTCACATGCAAATAAGCGCCGTTCGACTTCTCTTGGTTTCAAGTCGTAAGGAACCCAGTTTCCTTGTTTCTGGATCATCCCCATGGTCATGTTGTACGAATGGATGAGAACAGCTCTGAAAGTGTTCGATGCAGTACCCGCTGGAGGAAGTCGCGGAAGAGGGCGACCTCCACTCCGGTGAAAAGACCAAGTGCAAAGTGACCTGGCTTCACTTGGTGTTTCCAGTTGGCGCCAAAAAGCAAAAAGGAAACGAGTGACGCGCTCTGGTGGATTCAGCTATAATCGCTTAAGTTTTCCATACAAGCCCTTGATTCCGATCGTTCAGTTTGTATGGCAGCTATATGATATAGTGGTCCGATATCGGCAGTTCCGACAACTGAGCAGCTTCTTGAAGAGAAAATAACATTTGCAAAATTTCAAAACGATATCTTAAAAACTGAAGGACTAGTTCGTATATATACAGACAGACGGACATGGCTAAATCGACTGATCATTTATATATATATATTTTATAGGGTCTCCGGCGCTTCTGGGTGTTACAAACTTCGTGACAAATTTAATATACCCTGTTCAGGGTATACAAATTGTTTTTGTTATTACAGGTCGGCTTGGGTAATATATATCATAGAGCGGAGGGCTGGCGAATTAAAAAACTTTGCTAAAGGGACGTTAACAAAAACAGTTTTGAAAACAATGAGACAATTTTAAAGTCATTAATAACGGTTTCATAATTCAAGACCGCTGCAATATGGCTTAGTTATTGTGAACATGTGAAAATAAATATTGCATCAAATTATTCATTCCATTGATACGGAAAGGATTTTCGATCGAAAAATTTCAAGTTATCATTCTATAATCTGCTTTACCACAAAGTGAACTGCTTTGTCGAAAATTTGATAATTTTGTCGTTACGTTTCGTTTCTGTAAATATTTGAAATGGATACACTCGCTTTACATTTAAGTTGCTAATGATAGTAAAAGTGAAAATTGTATAAAAAAAATCATGTAGAATGACGGATACTTTCATATTTAGTTAGTTAGCTAGAGCCAATTGCCTATTTAAGCGTCATACATACATAGTGAAGCTTTAATTTCAATTTGGAATAAATTGCAACAATTGGTCTCTTGTTAGTGGTATTTGTTGAAGACATCTCATCCGGAATATTTTCTATTGCAGCTGCTGATGAACATCCATAACTTTGAATACATTTCCAAGCCTCGACAGATATATGCAGCGACAGTATAACACTGACCTCCTCTTTGAGTGAACATAAAGTTACTTAACTGATATGCCCACTCCGTGCTATGTAGGTGTGCAACTTTTTTTCACCAAAATCTCAAATTGATTTTTTAGTGTGTTTTATTCTCTTTTCTCTAAAATACTCATTTGAAACATAATTTAGTCCGTCATCACAAGTTGTTTCCATAAAAACTGACAAATGATACATTTCTTATAAATTTCCGCAACTAACTCACCACGGATTGATTTGGCGTAATTTTTCTATTTCGTGGTTTCAATGATTTCGGAAGTAGCGACATCTATGAGCCTCGGAAAGTATTTTTTCTGGTCGGTTAGTGAGTTCAATTCGATCAAAATTTTTTTTTATTTCAATGATTTCAACGGAATATTTCTCAATCGAAACAGATTCAATGATTAGATATATTAATTACCGAATTAAGTAGAGCTAGAAAGAACAGCGAGTCGATGCCTGTAATGTAAAATTTGCGACCGTAGGAATTAGCTTTCGGAGTGCCAATTTAGGAGCATTTATCGAAACCAACGGTGATAGTTCGTAGCAGTTTAAACTCTTACATATCCATATACAATCCCGACGAGGTTTCGAATTTTTGAAGAGTTGACACAACTTGACCAGATAAAAATCCTGCTCCATACGGTTTATGCAGACTCGAATGTTTTAAAAAAGGATCGATATCTGTGTATTCAAAATATTTGAATTTCTCGAAAAAATATTTGTTCTATTTCCTTCCTAGACCACAAAAGCTGGATCAAACTATAACATAAGACAATATAGAAATTCATTTTCTTGATATTATTTTCGAATAGAAGAACAACGAAAATTCAGAAAAGTGTTCTGTTTATATAACATTCCTATCATATAGTAATAACAAGCCTTATTTATATGAAGGTGAGTAACTTATTTCTTTATTTATTTACTTAATATTAAAAAAACAGAAAATTAATATTTCTTCATTGGTTATATATGGATGTGTTTAAAATGCATGCTTTAAAGTTTTCTATGTCTATAAAATATTTTTTTCTTTATCCTTACACATAATATTTCGCAAATGCAAGTTAATCGATCTTAATGTGGTATATGTCTGTATATATGTATATAGTTAGTTGATTTATGGCTGAGTACATTATTTCGCTTTTTCTGCTTATCAAATATTGCTAATTGCTTAAGTTTTTTAATAGAAAATAAAAAATAATTATAACATAACCTAAAAAAATGGTATTCAAAGCAATGCTACAAAGGAAAAAATGCTACATATGATAAAAAACAATATAATAACTGTTGTTTGAGATTGTCATATGAGTTACAATGCGTATTTTTGGTAAATTACATATTAATTTTTACCAATTTATTTAATTTTTGTTTTTGAAGGAAAACAAACAAATACAATAATTAGAAAATATATGAGTATGTTGAAACATAGTTAGCTTAAAAAGCATAAAAGCAAATACACTGCTTAACAAAATAAAAATATTTCTTGAATAATAGCAAAAAATTGCGAGAAGAAGTCATTTAAATCAGTTTGAAGGTTACACAATCGCTTAAGTTTTTAATAATGTTGCTTAAAATACTATTAATACAGTAATATATACATGTTTTCACTTTTGCTTAATTAATGAATAATGCGTAATGAACACTGTTGGACTTAAATTAATAAAAGCACTATAGTTGCGAAATTCAAGCATCAACAAAAAATAGAAATTATAAAAAATATAAAAAGTAAAAATAAAATTAAATGTATATGTGTGTCTGTATGTATGTGTGTCAATAAATTAATTAATTGTTTGTTAAATTAACTGCTTATTAGTATAGTTGTAACTAGTTAACAGCCGTTGCTCAACTGCTGCCAACATCCCGGTTAGTTGTGCCACTGCTGCCACTAGCCTGTGACGTACTAATCGCAACACCTGTGGCACTATAGCTGCTGCGCTCCGAAAAGCTGGGACTTGGTGCACGACTAACGGCCGGACTGCGTGTCATTGGCGTTGCGCCAGGGCTGTGACCGAGTGGCACCACCAGTGGACCGATGGGCTTGCGCGTGCGGGGAGTGCCGCGTGTACCCTGATACGTTGGACCGGCGGTCTTGAGACGCGGACGTCCAGGACCGCGTTTGACCGGCGTCGGCACGGTAGAGGTGAAGCTGGTCTCGCCAGCGCCTAAATTAGTCAGCGATGTTGAGTGTGCGGCATCTGTGGGGAAGAGAGTAAAGAGTATTAGTCACGAAACATATTTTGGAAAAAAAAAAATTTTACTATGAAATACATTTATTGAATAAAGAATTTTGCACTATTTTCGAATACAACGATGAGTCTTATGCAACAAATGATTTGCTATGCTGCGCTTATGCAAGCGTGCGTGCATGGAAATCCCTTCCACAAATACTGAATATTTCATATTAATTTCCGCTATTGGCCCAGTGGCACGTCCCACAAAGCAACGAGCCGACAATGCGCTTACAACAACGCTAATTGCACTAAGCGGCTTATGTTTTAAACGGCGCTGTCGGCGCTTTCCCCCACGCGCTACGTGCAGGACTGCAATTATACCCATGTGTATGACACTGCTGCTTGCAGGATGGGCGCTGAAATCAACGCGGCATTGATTTCAAGGTTTTTCCACCAAAAAATTACATCAAATCATCGATATTCGTTGTTGTTGTTGCTAGTTAATCCAGGTTGCGTCACGGCATAATTTCAATGGTAGCAAGGAAAACGGTGCGCGTACGGACATGCCGTATGTAAATAGGGGACTACGTCTGGACGCCGACGGGTGTTTGACAAAAGCGCCGCTAATGATGTCGCCGGCAACTGGCGTTGTTGACAAATCACGTGTGGAAGAAAGCGGAAGTGCGGCCACGAGTGTGTCTGCATACGAAATTAGCTTCTTTATAGCATTCCCTACGGCGAGCAGTGACATGTGCCACATGTCAAACGTTAAACACTGACAAAATCGGTGCTACTACGAGTGGAGTAGTGTAAATGTCGGCACTGTGTGTGAAGGCACTAAGTGCCCTTTTGCAGCAGTGTTATACATGTCAAATATGGTAAAAATAGTGTTTGCTAAACGTGGTTCGAAGCAAAAATTGAGTATTTATATAGGTCTAAATTATGAAATATACAAGTAATGAATTCATATTCGTTCCATTATTTTTATTAAATTTATTCTACTCAATTAAGTAAAATTGTAATTACTTTGAATCGATTAATACAACTCAAATTTATTGAATTTAACTAATGTATAATAGTTCAAATGAGTGATTTCATTTCACACTAAATAAACTTAATGAATTTAAAATTAACACAACAACATCGAAAACAATTTATACCGACACAAGCCAAGTCAGTTGAATACTAATGCTATATTTAAGAAATATATTTCAATTAAACAAATACATTTTATTTTATTCCAGTCTATGTCGATTTCGATTGAAATTCATTTGAAACCAATTAAGTTAATTTAAACATATTGTAATTGAGTTTAGCTAAATCTGTTTAATTGAAATCCAATACTGAAGTCTAACTGATTCAATTCCGCTACTACTTCTATTATCCTATTCACTCTAATCCAGTTCAAATGTATTAAATTCTATTCAATTTAATTTTATTTAATTAATTCAATCGAATTTAAATTATTTAATTCAATTCATTTCATTACTCTGATATGACCTTAATTTAATTTCCAAATGCAATATAACTAAATTTAATTTAGTGAAATCCTGTTCAATTCCATCAATTAAGTTGAAATAGCCTCACTTTATTATGTTCAATTCATTGTAATTCAATTAAATGAGTTCAACTTATCTAAATTTAATTCGATTAAAATCAACAAGTCTTAAGTCTGTTAAATTCATTTCATTTCGAGTCATTCAATTTAATTAAAGTTAATCTATACACTATTTCCATAAGACTGCAAATTTGTTTTATACTACCTGCATCGAAATGTATAAATAATAATTCAATTATCCAAAAACTGAGATAAGTCCGAAAACTCAGATTCAACAATGAATTAACTATGATATAAACGACTTAGATTTTCAAAGAATCTTACAAATTAATAATTAAAGTCTAAAAAGCAAGTCGGATTCTAATTGGCTCATAACAATTTTTCTCTCCACGAATGGACCCTTGGGCACTTAAAGGAAAGTCTTCTCGCGAAATTTTAAACTCAACTTTTATTAATGAAACCTTAACTTTATTCATTTCAATTAAACCATTAATATAATCTTATTCATTATTGCATATCACAAATCTAAATGAAAATATTTGTTTTGACTTTGTACGATAAGGGAGAGGGTAGTCATCAGATTGTAATAATATACCACAAAAACATATCATATATTCTGTAAGTGTGAGCACACAAAAAAACTGTAAAATATGTCACGTATTGAGCCACCCACCCACCTCTAACTTGTTATTTAACCACTGTCTCTCCAAATTCATTCAATACTCACACTTATTACAGTCTATTAAACATTTCATTTTTTTGACAGCAGTATTCTTTATACCCTTCATCGCCGAGTGTTTGAGTGTGACTCATTAACTTAAGTGCCACTTATGCGCGTACTTAAGTGCAACCAGAGTACGGTGAAGCGGGCATGCAAAGGAGCAACGGAAGCGTTGGAACGAAACCACGTGAGTCAAAGCAAAGGGAACTAAGGATTAAATTATATAACGGAAGTGGCAGTAGCAAGAGAGCATTAAAGAATTTTGTAAAAAAAACCACAAAAAATATATTTCAATATCCTAAGAAACAGGCAGGGTAATGAATTTCGGGCGTGCCAAAAGATAAGTGCAGCGTAAAACGTGATTTTCAGAGAGATTAGCTTGAAGTGGTGAGCGCTTATTATAGCGTTCAATAACTCGAACAGTTGAGTTGGCAATATAAGTGAAATTTCATACAAATTACTTTCCTTAACTCGAAGTTTTTTTGTGGATTATGGTGATTCGAGTTAGGGAAGATCAACTGTATATATAAATGTATAATATTCTACATACTAGCTACGCTATCTTTCCAATCATTCACAGACTGCTACTAGCTTTCCAACCTAAGTTTTGCTAAGACGTATAACGAAAGTTCTTGCTTACTATCAATTCGTCTGAAACTAAACCAAAAATATACTTTACAAATAATCTCTAAGAATGGCCCGAACCAACATAACATGTTTAAAACAACAGTTCACAGCCAACCTCGTTCAAAGGTTGAACGAAATTTAATGGGACTTCACATCGTGTCTATGAGTGCATTTCAGGAACCAAACAGTTTCGTTTCATGTTATGATAAAACCTAAAACGATTAACATTTATAAATACTGGAGAAACAGTAAAGAGGTCTAACAGAAAAATAATTGAGACCAATTAATTTGACCGTCGTTCCATATTTTGTTTCAATCACGTTTAATCTTATTCTAGATTCAGTTTTTAAGATTAATCTGTATGATATTTAGTATGTTTTCTGATTATCGGGGCGGATTTGGTACCATTTGTTTTGATATCAATAAAAAAAGGATTTTTATTTTCTTAATGACCATAACCTACCTTCTCCACCTGGCGTGCCGGGAGTTGTTACATTCGCATTACCGGGCGATGAGAGAGAACGTCCCATGGTGCCATTACCGCCGCCACGCCTTGTACTGCCACGTGGACGACCACGCTTTGTGCCACGCGGATGATGGCGACGACGAATGCGTCCAATGTTGCCATAGTCCCCAAAGAGCGCTGAAAAGATAGAGAATGAGAGAAAAATAAATAATAAATAAGAGCAATCAGTATCATTAATGCATATACATAATTGGGAGATGTGGAGCACCCACAAGCTATAAAATATTACACCAAAAACATCTGGTGAGATATGGGTGCCAACAGGGTTGTATTGAAATATAGATCAAAAGTATAATCAAGAGTAGGCGGCGATAAAACTGACAATTACAGAGCAAACAGTACGATTGTAGCTGGTAACAGTTGAGGAGGGAGAAGCAATATGGCTTAGGGTTCAAGTTTTTTGTGGATTAAATTGTTCGAAGTTCACTTTTTAATTGCGACAATTGTTTCAATGCACAAGATGTTTGTAATAATTATAGCGGAAAAGTGAAAACCACATGGCGTCCGAGTTGTTGGACTACATATGTATGTATGTAAGTGGGTAGGTCTGTTCTACCTTAAAAAACAACAAGGTATAAAAAATGAATAATTACCGTACGAAGCGGCAATTAAATATTGATAGGCGCCAATGGCGGAAAAACTGCCGGAAAAATTTAGTAAACCAAATAATAGCTAATTTTGCGCGTGACCATTGAATGCGGGGATACACATTATAAAAATTATAATTACAATTTTTCGTTCGTTGAAAGCAATTAATCTCATTTTCGAAGGACACGCGGTAGCGTATAAAAAGGACGAAGAGTACAAAAAAGATGAAGACTACATGTAAATTATATGTTTGTGTTTAAGCGCGCATATGGAGCAGACTTCTAGTAGAATGAAGAAAAGAAGAAACGATATTAAATCCGAAGCAGCTGATACCTGGTATTTGGCGAAGCAATACAAAGATAACATTAGGACAAAACAAAACTGGTCTATAGTGGGGTTAAGAATGACCCGAATGTCGAAATTTTGGATGAACTCCTTAAAGAACCGACTGGTTCATAACATAACTGTTCGATTTAACGTATATTTAATGTGAACTTTCAATTGTTTGGGAACCAGCGTTAACAACACCAACAATGTCAGCCTCGAAATCCAGCGCAGAATCACTCTTGCCAACAGGTGCTACTTTGGACTGAGTAGGGCAATTGAAAAGTAAAGTCCTTTCTCGACGAACAAAAACTAAACTCTAGAAGTCGCTCATTAATCCCATCCTGATGTATGGCGCAGAAGCGTGGACGATGACTGACATCCGAAGATTTATGGTTCTCTGAACATTGGCAACGGCGAATACCGCTTCGCTGGCTTGGTCATGTTTTCCGAATGGACGAATACACTCCAACTCTGAAAGTGTTCGATGCAGTACCCGTTGGAGGAAGCCGCGGAAGAGGACGATCTCCACTCCGTTGGAGAGACCAAGTGGAAAGTAACGCGGCTTCACTTGGTGTTTCCAGTTGGCGCCAGAAAGCAAGAAGGAGAAATGAATGGCGCGCTCTGGTGGATTCGGCTATAATCGCGTAGGCGGTTCCTACGCCAAATATATATGTATATATAATTGTTTGGAATAACTAACAATCTTTGGTGTTGTTCTGTTATGGTATGGTTGGTTTGATGAAGTGTATGCTATTCTAAAATGTTTAAAAGCTCTTAAAGGCCTAAGTCGTGTATGATATCCAGATATACACTACCTTGATATAAGTTTGTATTGGGACACTAGTTTAAGCCTAAAAGCTTCCAAAAAGCACATAAGTTTTATAAATACTGTCAGAGATAGCTTCAACGAAAAAACAACTTATTTTTAGGACAAATTTTAAATGTTTCTTTTGAAGGGGTCTGACAACCAAGCTTGCTGTCTACTTTCCCTACTTGACTCACACATGCGATCATAAAAATACATATACATATGTAGACAGATCGGTGAACACATTATTGACTTTTAACGGCTTTCATCAATTTTACATATTCAAATAGCCATAAAAAATATGTGCTGGCAACTTCCCAGCCGATGAGCTACTGGTTGTAAAAATTACTGTTGTTTGCACCGCGGAAGTTGTGGTTCAACGTTCAACTGTGCGCCAACCCACTGAGAGTGACTACTGCATTTCAAGTGTTTTTCAATTTTCCCCCCATTTTTCACAATTTCTTATACGACTAAACACATACTATCACACACATGGAATGATATACCTTTGCACAGTCAGCAAATGTGTAATTGCAAGTTAACTGTAAAAATTATATAAATACAACAACTTTGCGCATGCGAGTGCAACGCGTCCGTACGTGGTAGACCCCTCACCGCGTCCCAAGCTACCGGTGCTCGGCAACAGTTAAACCTTTAAGCACTTTGCGACCATTCGTTGGAGCGCACGTAAACGCAAGTGGACCAAGACAAGTGCGAGTAGCGAGTAGCTGTAGACGAAGCTTAGAACAGCTCGTCTAAGGCCTGATGCAGCCGTCGCCAGTCGCCCAGTCAAGCAGTCATTCATTCATGTATGCAACCTTCCCAGAAGTCAAGTGCAAGTGCAAGTGCAAACTCATCATCGACATGCACATCGAGTAGAAAAAATCAAAAGAACCACAACAACAACAATAGGTAAGTTCTGCCGCAGCGTGCAACTCATTGACCAAGTCATGGTTCCGAACCAACAACAACAAGAAATAGTAACAAAAGTAAGCAGCGCTGACAAGGCGAAGCTATCTTCCAGCGGGCTCTTTATGTCATTCATGTTGTCATTGTCGCTCTCTTCGCCCGTCCAGCAGCGTCCACAAGCAGCCGCAGCGACTTCTGGCACTTCACGTGCACATCTGCTCTGCTCTTCAAAGCGTTAGTCAGCCATTCGTCTCGCCTGTGCCGCGGTTCGTTAGCCCATCAACGAAATCAGTTAGCTTGCCACACTGTTGCACATGCTTGCGTGTGCGCCACCAGATTTGCCGTTGGCTTTGGCATGCCCGAGTGACTTTTCACCAGCTCATGTCATTTATGTGCCCCGCAATGGGTGTGTGTGTGCCTGTGTGTGTCATTAAGTGAGTTAGTGCTTTATGACTTCAAATCATCGCATGTGACATGACAAATGTCGAGTTTGACGATTCTCCTGCACTAACTCGCGCATTCATACGATCATTAGCGACAGCTGCTACTGCTGAGATAAATTAATTTATGCTCATTAAAACTTGTGTTAGTCGGCGCAATTAATTTTTAATTCATTAATTATATGTTATAAAATGCGACACGATTTAAGGCGTCGGCGCTGTGTGAACTCGATTCAACACGAAGCTGGGAGCTGCACTAATTATTCGCCATCTAATCGTATACATACGTACGGCTGAGTTAACGGTTTGTACACGGTGAATGCGTAAAAGATCAGAAGATCCGTAAACAAAAAAGTGGCGTATCCTAAAGTGGCGCTCATTTCCACCAATACCATTAATCTTGCTAGCAAGTGAGCTGATTTAGTGACAAACATCGTCAAGTTATGGATTTATAATTCTGTCTGAGGGGAAATCTAAATATGGAAGTTAAAATGAATCGACCCGCAACTGTTGGCTTTCACCTCTAATGGCAGATAAAACCGTGTAACCTCCACTGTTAAAGGTTAAACGAAGCTCAACTCAGACCACGAAGCTTTGTTGAGTCTCTTCGAACATTTTTGAGAAATTATATTAGTTCTAATTTTAAAAGACACAAAGAACTTCATCTCCAATAAAACCTTCCCGCAATTACAAATTCCTCCTTAGAGTCTAGTTCATATTAATAGTGAAGAATAGATCTTCTTTATAGTTGTAGCTGTCTCTACTTCTTCCACTATGTTTAGAGAATTTAGAAAATCTGGGTTCTTTAGAACATGCCCCAATCCCTCGCCGTCAGGCATCCGGGGAATTAACGTTTATAGAAATAAAAGGCCTAAGCAAATATGTGATGGCGTAGTCGATATATGATATCCAACTATAGTTGATTTCTAGCTTCACAAAAATCTTTAGAAATCCTTCTTAGAGTTTCATCAGAGAACCTAGTCTAATGCGTAAGTTTGTTGCGTATATTCACCGAGTCGATAGTTGTAGAGACTTTGTGTTGTTGTTTTACGTGCAATTTCTTATTTCAGTGAGCGTTCTTTTGCAGACCGCTTCCTATTAATCGATCGAACTAACTATTCGGGTCGAGACAGTCAGTCTACATAGTTTATATTCTTTATAGATCTCATCTTTTTGTCAATTCTTTACCATTTACGTCGAATATTTATTCAAGAAGAAGCCATCTTACTACGCGTCTAAATTTCATACTGATGGAACAGCAAAAAACATAAGTGAATTACCACTCTAATCGGCTTTTAAGCATCAATCAACTCATTGAACTTCTAATTTGATGGATGCTGAATAGAAACACTATCACATATGTATTAACATATGTTCGTAAGTCAATAAGGACGCATCAAATGCGTGAGTTTTATGCGAGAAATGTCTTTTCTTACACTCATTACTTAAACGCTTCGTCGCAATGACGCACATTTTTTACGCTTTTCATATCTGAAATGCTGAAGCGGATTAAAAAATGCAATTGCCACCAGCAAACAATTGCATTGCAACGTCATCTTTGTGAGCGTTTTTGTTTCGCCTCCCCTCCGTACGGCGAGCTGGCGAGCGGCTGCAAGACGTTCAGCTGCCGCTGTGTTCGGGAAGAGATGACACGGTGGAGGTTGCGCGTATTGTTTATGTGTGTGTGTGTGTGTGATTTTGGTTGCTTCTCTCTTAATCTTTGGCATCCTTACTATTATGTTGTTGTTGTTTTGCGCACAACTTTTGTGTAATAATTTACTTAAGCTGCAAATTGATATGATCCATTAAATTTTTTATAAGATTACATTTTTTGTACCGTACTGAATAATGGTTTTAACTATTCTGCTTTAAAAAAAAAGAATTTTGCATTACGAAATTCAACATTCACTTTTCTCCTTTGTGTTAAAGGCCAATACTGGCCTTATGACGCATATAGGGGACATTAAGACTATATAGAACATTAAGAATGTAACACATCGTTTGTATTCTGAAATTCTCCTTCATATTTTATATAATTTGAAAGTCTACTATAAGTCTATAACACACTTACTACTAACTTGAATAACCTTTAGCGGAAATCAGTTGTCAATGCAGTCGATTTAATTTTGATGGCTATAAGTATAATAAATGGTCAATAAAGCCTATAGGCTATGATCCAGGTTGGGAGCATATCTACCTTCTGCTACCCATCGCAATAAAGCTCGAATTTCATTCTCAGTGGACTCTTGCCATTCAGCTTTCTAATTTTCTATAACTTTTTACTTAAATCGGAATCAGAAAATTCGTTTCTTTCACTTATTTCGGACTTATATTCTAGGATCAAGACAATAGGTATAGGTATGGTTGAAGTTGGCTTATTCTTTATAACCCATATTAATGTGTCCCTCATTCCTTGAAAATTCTTAATTCTTTTTTATTATTTTGTATCTTAAATAAACTCGAAAAGGTCGAATAAGGATAACGACTCTATAACGCTCTTCAGGAAATATCTATTTTGGAAGATAGAAGGAGGTTTGAAAAGTGTCATAACTAAGCCATAAATAAAGTTATAAAAGTAAAATTTGGTACAAAGAATCGTCCTAGTAAGGGTCAAATTTGGAAATAATTTTTTGGGGAAGTGGGCGTGGCTCCGCCCCCAAATAGGTTTTTTGTATATATCTCGCAAACCAATAAAGCTATATAAACCAAACCTTCTGCAGTCCGTTCCCTTAGGTATCCCACCATACACCATGAAAATAGTTGAAATCGGATAATAACCACGTCCACCTCCCATACAAAGGTTAGGTTGAAAATTACTAAAAATGATTTAACTCACTAACGAAAAACGTCAGAAACACTAAATTTTACAGGAGAAAGAGCAGAAAGAAGCTGCACTCAGATTTTTTATAAAATGGAAAATGGGCGTGGAATCGTCCACTTATGGGTCAAAAACCATATCTCAGGAACTACTAGACAGATTTCAATGAAATTCGGTACATAAAATTTTCTTGACACCCTGATGACACGTGTGAAAAATTGATGACATCGGTTCACATCCACGACCACTTCCCAAATAACTCAATTTTGAATTCCATCTAATTCCTTCACTTTATAATATATACATAAGGAACCAATGAAGATAAGGAAATAATACTTTACACAAATACTGTATATGATCCGTGGCATCACTTGTGAAAAATTTTCGAAATCGGACTTTAACTTTTGAATGCCCCGGATAAGAACTCAGTGCTCCATGGTAATTTTTCACCGAAAATATGGGTAAATCTCTCAGATATCTTAATTTAATTCAGACGAAATCTTTTTCTAATTATGGGATCAAAACTACGATGGGCTTAATAGCTTATAAATCGGTTAGTATGTGAAATATATGAGGATTTTCGTTATTCTATTGGACTTTATGCCGAATATATGGGTCAAATTGTGTATTATCTTAATTAAAATATAGCAATAAATTGCGAGAGTATAAAATGTTCGGTTGCACCCGAACTTAAGCTTTCCTTACTTGTTTATTTTACTGCTATCAAAGAGTGTAGCAAGGAACAATAAAGTCTAAGCAATTTATTGCCAATGAAATATTTGATTAATATTAAATTCTTTAAAGAAATATTGAGGAGGTTAAACATATTTGATTTGTTTGTGATAATTATTGCAACAACAAATTCGTTTTAATGCTCGTGTCATATTGTAATTCGTACGTTTATTGCCGTTAGCCGAATCGCACATACATACATGCATACAGACAGATATAAATAAATTCTTAGCCGAAATAAATTGATTATTCGTGTCTTCTGCAATTCAAAATGCAAATGCAATGCCCCAAATACCAGGCAAACACACACACACATAAACACTTGCAGAAGAAATGCACGATGAACGAATCTAACAATAAAAGACAGGCCTCAAACACACATGCAAGGCAGAAATAAATTTATGCATTTTGTACGCTTGCTTTGGTTATCCTTATCGAGGTAAATTGTTGGTTCTACATTTTATTATCAAGCCTAGTTTGTGTGTGTGTTGAAAAAGTTTAGCTGAAAGTTTCCCTAGCCTACCACAATTCGATTTTTGCCATTCGCAAAGCAAGTGAAATACACAAGCAATATAAAGAAAATATAACAACAACAAATACGAATATAATATAATATTAAATGCAAATGGCAACAGTAAAATAAGAAAAGCAACGACGATGCGCCGCAACGACATTTGATTTTACGAGTATTTATTGCTGTCGCCTCGCCGCTCGAATGACAGACTAGGCCATTTGGCCACTTGGATGGCTGGTTGGTTGACTGACTGACAGTTTGACGATTGTCTGTAGCGCTTTGTGCGAGTGTTTGTTAGTCGCGTTTCCCGTTTGATTGTCGCTACTGTTGAGCGCTGTCTTTGCCGCATCGTGGCCGTGTGGCAAGCCGAGCGCGTTCAGAGTTCAACTTACTATTCGAGGCACTGTGGCGTATGCCACACCAAAATATATATTTTATTTATTTGTCTTTTTTTGCTAAAAAGTTGCAACAATTTCATTTCGGTAGCGGCATTGTCATAAGTTTTATCAATATTACGGTTACAAAATACTTCGAAATAAATTCAATTCGATTGTCGCGTTCGGTGGTGCGCCTACTTGCAATGGAGACACTTGCATTTGAGGGAAAGAAACAACAAAATTCACATAACAGCATATCTTAAAACTTATTGATTGCTATTATTGTTGTATTAACTCTTTCAGGTCTTGTTGTTGCTGTAGTTGTTGTTGTAAGCTGACTAAAATGCAAATAATGCCATGCATGGGTTCAACGTTTGCACTGAACAGTTGGATTTCTCCACTCCCATTTTACCACTTTATTATTTTTCGAGAAATTTGTGTGAAAATAATGTGACATACTATGTACATCCAAAATAAGCCTTTTTCTCTCAAGCTCTCATTAAGGAGTACAAAAACTTTGTTTTGAAAAGGCTAACCTAAAAATCTGCAAGTATCACTTAAGAACTCTGAATTTTTAACGTTACTTTCACATAATTTCCTTCTGTAAGAAATAATGAAAAGCTGTCAGTAAAAGTAGGAGGACATCTCAGAGCAGGCAAATTGCGTTCATGGTAGTGCGGTTTGATCATAAACTAATCTAAAAGTTTGGTTAGGGACAAAAAAGATTGCAGAATTAATTCTCAGCTTTATTTCTAAACTTTTTTCTACTTTACCATAGATGACTCTAAAGACCTCTCAAGCCTCAAAATTGGTTTTAATATAGATTAAAGACCGGCTTTTCTGACTGGTTAGACGTTTTATAAATTTCAACAGTATTTGGTACCTCTTCTTGGTAAAAATATGTACATATATGTATGTTTACGACAAAGAGCCAAATCGAATCACTATCATTTTGGGAATACATTTGGACGCTAGCGGGATTAAACTTCACAGAAACCCCTCATTTACAGTGAAATATAATTTTAGATGATTCGTTCGAGCATTTTCAATGGTAACTGGCAAATGACACGCGTGATGTTTTGCTCCAAATCCTGAATAGAAGCGGAGACTTTAGACTTATAGACATATCCCCCACAAGAAAGTCTAACTGTGAGATATCACAAGATCTTGGTGGCCAATCGACCGGCCTAAAACGTGAAAATATCTGCTCACTAACTTTTCAAGTGCCCATAATGCGAAGCGATGTCTCTTGGGAAGGTCGAGTTCTTGGGCCTCAAGATGGGTGATGGTGAAGTACGCTCAGTAGGCCGATTATGCTGACTATAAGTTGAGCGAATGGCGAGAAACACATTCTTTACAGCACACGAATTTTCGTAATAAAGTTGAACAATTTGTAAACGTTATTCAGGCGTAAGTCTTTCCATGATGAAATACCAAACAATACTGAAGGAAAATAACATGCCAGTTTGACACGACTCACGCGTGATCTATCAAAAACAGGCTATTGAAAAAAGCACCTCTACTTGGATCTCCCTTTAATATTACGCCAACCCTGCTTAAGACGATATTCTATAGAAAGCTTGTATAAAACAACTTTATTTTGTATCATGGTGGATAGCTGTCCATATTAAGCTTTTCTAATTAAAATATTTAAGCAGGTGGCAACCCTCCACCAATTTAGAGAGACAACAACATAAAATTTGATTTAATTTACAGTTTTTTCGAAACCATACTTCAATATATTTTCAATGTAATAATTTTTTCAGATGAATTTTTTACAGGAAATAATTTTTATAGAAATATATGTGTATATATATAATTTGTACCAAAAATACATGAATATGAAAACTACATTCGAGTATACTTGATCTAAAAAAGGTTGACAATAGCAGCACAAGCGTGTTCAGCTAAGCTGCCATTTACGCACACGCAGCGTTTCTGCGCGCCAAAAAGCGAACGACGCCTTCGGAAGAGATACGCCCAACCCCGCCCTTCACAACACATCATATGTACATTTTGTTCAACAAAGGATTAATGCCAGCGCTTGAAAGTATCTTTCTTTCAACGTCGCCACTTTTCAAAGCACTTTCAAATATACCGTAAGCATGCGTTATAACCCATTATGTAACTCCCCAATTATCATCTGTAATATCATTTGCACTATTTTTTAACTGTTTCACAACTTAACACTCTAGAATCGTTTTAAAATAATAATAAAATAACCGACTAATCTTTCGATTATAAACTAATAACCGTTAACTTTGCCCACGACACTAGTACACGTAATCATACATTTCTACATAGTACGGCCGCGCTGCCGGCTTTGCGAGATACTCCAGTCGTCTCAGATGCTCGCGCCATTGCCGATAGGTCATGCGTCGGCGGGGCGCCACGTACTCAATCGGCGGCTCGGGTATCGGACAATGTTGCCGTAGCGGCGGCACCATGCGCGGCAACGCCAGTCGGAGCATATTCGCGGTCGGTTTATAGTTGAGCGCTGGACGGAAGATCGGAAACCGCAGCGTCGACCAAAACTCGGTCTCGTTCTCGAGATGATAAAACCACTTGGGCACTTTGATCGGCTGAAATGGTCGTCCTGGATCTTTTTTGGCTGGCTCCTTGAGCGAGATTTTCGGAGCGTACGGATAGTCTGGCGGTGGTGGGAAAACGTATTTCTCACGTGGGTCGCGCGGTTCACTGATCTGTGCCGCATGCTCGAGCAGTTCAGCGAGTGTGTAAGTTTTCTTTTTCTTCTCCTTTTTCTTTTTCTTGCCCTCTTCGGCCTTGGAAGGTGGCTGCTCGGGGCAATGTGGTGGTGGTATTTCACGTGGCGTGGCATTCTTTGCCGCCCAGCGGTAGAAACGCACCCAATCACGACGCGTCATCGGACCGCGCTTCTGCCAGCGCGTCACCTCTCGTTTGGGTCGCGGAAAGTCGAAACGCTTGGGCACGGCATTCCTTTCGACCCAATCGTACCAGCGTGGATGTTGTTTCTCCTCCTCAGCCACCGATTCGATGGCGGTCTGACGTGTTATGGACATTTTGACGAATGTTGTTGTAGTAGAGCTGAAATAGTTTTCTTGTTCTTGTATTTACGTTACGGAGCGTACAAATTATAATTGCTGTTTTTGCGACTTGATTGTGTTCGGCTGACACTTGGCTTTTGGATTTGAGGTTATGAAATTGTACTGCTCTAACAACAGCTACTTACGGTAACGGTTGCTGCAGTTGTTGTTATAGCGTATGCAGTTGTTGTTGATCTGCTGTTGTTGTTGTAGCTGAGTGCAAATAAGTGCAGCTAGCGTTTTGTTATACTTCCAGTTAACGGTTAGAACTTTTGATTTACTGAATTCCCGTTATTGCTGCTAACACTTTTTGGCCACAAAGTATTTGCTGTTTAATTGTTGTTGGTAATGATAAATTATTGCTGACTTTCAGTTTGTTGTTGTTGTCTTCTTATTAGTTGATTGTTTGGTGGTTTTAAGCTGCTATTGTGGAATTTTCGGATTTTAAGTAGTTTTACGCCAAAATTTCAGCACAGAAATTTCGAATCGAAAAAACCGCTTTGGTTATTTGTGTTTTGGTTCAAAATTCTATGCGTATGCACAGTTCCAATGCCAATTCTTGTCCAATATTTTGTAATTTAAAAATATTTTTTTACACTTTTCAAAAACTTTTTGATTTAAAAATACTAGAATATGTGTTTTTTTCGAATTATCAATAACAAATGGGAACTTCTTGTCCGAACAGGAAATAAAATGTATTTAATAACATTTAGTTTTAGATTTTTATAAAGACCTTCACAGGAGTACTCATAAAAATTATAAATAGAAGTTTAACTCCATAAAATATCGATAGTGGCTCAGTACTGGATAAAGTATTTTTTATTCTAGTTAAAGGTGGACTGGAAGGGTGGTGTAGAGAAACTACACGTATCATTTTGGACTTCTTAAGCATACATTTTCAACAGTATTCAAAGACAACGAAGAAAATAATTAGATTGCGAGTCTCAAGCATTCTAACCTCCCATTTTAACGGGTTTATAAGATTAGGCTAGAATATGCTCTTTTTAATCTCTCTCTCTCTATATATATATGAACCAATTCTATATTTTCTATATTCCCAAACTCGCCTTTTGTTCTTATAGATTTTACTACTTTAAACTTGAAATTTAATTCCTCCACGACGGTATGAACATTGGGAAGGTTAAGGACGGAAAATATCGATTTTAATGCTACTTTAAATTTAAAAATTTATTGTATATTACAGTATTATTGATTCTTCAGGATCATTAAATTGAACAATGGTAAGACAAAATTGCAGAACAATATTCTATGATCAAGGCCACAATCCAAAGAGCGATAAAAAAATAGGAAAATAGTGGTTTAGTGAGCTGGTCATGATGACCAGGCGGCAGATAACGTTATATACCAGCAGGACAATGACCGCAAACATACAAGTCATTAAATCAAGCCAAAATGTAGCCGCAGAATGACCTATTGGGATACTTGAGTTCCAAAAAATCATTCGTAAGGACTATATAATATTTTAGAACTAGAACTAAAGAAACTTCCAGATTGCGACGTTCTGAATGTAGGCGCTATAGATATTGAAAGAGAAAGCATTGATAAGGATGGGATCAATTAAAAAAATGCAAAATAAAAAGAATATCAGAAAAAAACCAAACATCTGTCTTGACCTTGATATTTTAAATACTGCTATCCCTGTAGAGATGTTAATTAATTTTGATCCACTTAACAACCCACAATGCTCGGCGAAGAAAACCGTAAAACCTGTAAAAACTTATTTTCGTTGACTCTCGAATCGTTTTAATACATTTCTGTAAGGATCAGTGAGCCTGGTGGCATCTACTCATCATCTAATATTAAGATACTCCAATTATTGAATTTACTCGTTTATATACACTTAAACCCAGGGATGTGCTTTATCGATGAAGAAAACGAGTTGTTCCGTAAGGTAGCCCAGTAGGACGAACGTTTGGAAATAGTAAATATCCACGATATTACTTCATTTAAGTTTACATGCTAATTTGTGAGAGCCTTCAAACCATAAATTGGCATTTGACTTCAATGTCTAATTTTACAGTTGATTTGACAGCTTTTCTTTTGGAACATGTTATACCTTTAGGAACACCGTAATAGTGCTATACTAGTATCTAGTTCTAAAACATTAAATTATTAGATGAAAAAATCATGAAATCTGAAGAAACTTGAAGAAGTCTTATTGTTTAAAAATATAAATAATAAAACTCACAAGACACGCTAGAATAATTAACGCAGTTTGTTTTTATTTTTACAATTCAAGATAGAAAAATTATAAAAAGTAAATAGATTTCATTGAATTAAAGAAAATAATTTTCGAATAAACAAAATTGAAGTAAAACATAATGATGAATATGATAAAGAAGCTGACTAAAACATTAACAAGGGAAAACCATATTTCATAAAAAAAAAAACACTAATAACGAGTTTTTACGTTTGAAACTGGACACTAAGCGAAAATATGTCACCATTAAAGGCTAAGATAGCAAAAACAACCAGAAAAAGCTCGTCAACTCTTTAGAATAATAAAGTGGCGATGGCATTAACTCAAATGGTCAAGGGGAAAGCCCACCGAAAAACGAACCAAACAAGACAAGCGGCGTTGGTGGCATCAAATGTTGCAAGTTGCAAGCGGCAAGCGGCTGCCAAATGCGGCTGATGTTAATGCAATGATTGTGGAAATGGTGATGACACTGACATCAGTGTCTACGAAAATTGCCAATTGGAAATTGGAAAACTCCGCTGATGCGCTTTCAATGCTATCGCGCTTGTTGTTGCCCCAGCGCCGATGCCGCCATCAGTAACGAAACACGCTGTCGATCGGCGATCGCGACGGATGGATGGATGCTTGTTGCTTGAATGGCTGGGATAAATGCCGATTGGCCGAGTGTGGAAATGGAAAACAGTGTATGGATAATGCAGCTATAACGGCTGAGGCAGCTGAGGCCAACTGCTACTAAATATTTTATTGTTGTTTGTAGTGATTTTGCTGGTGACATCCTCCACTCAATGTATATATTATTGTGAGCGCTGCTGCTGCTGTTGGCGACAGCCAAAAGGAATTGGGTTATGACCTCAAATGCGTGTTGCGCGTGCGCCGCGCACCCAACCAACTGTTGCCAAGTATGGTGGTGGCAGGCACAACAGCCATAACAACAACAGCAGCAACAAAAGATTAGAAATATTACAAGCAACAACTACAAGTACATACAAAAATACTATATATGTCTATACTAGATATATTTATATACTGCCGATAAATATATATGGTATGTAGATATTGCATACATTTTGTTGCATGGCCCGTGGAGAGAAACCTTGCATCGTGCCAACAGCAACACTTCTTACTTGCAACTCTATCATCGAATGTCACCGTCGACATTTGTTGTTGTTGCTGTTGCAGCAAGCGATAATAGAGATTTTTTCATTTCGCTTGCATTTCAAATTAAACATTTTTTTCTTCTTCTGCTTCAGCTGCAACCTTTGTGGCAAGCAGCACGCTGCATGATTGTTGTTGTTGCTGTATGGCTCTTATGGCTGCCCGCCAGCAGCGTTGTTGGTAGCGCTGACACTTGCATTGCTGCGCTTGCGATGACGATGCTGATGACGGTGGCGTTGGTGGCATGTCGCTTGAGCGATCTTGAGCTTCGATTTTGCTTGCAGATTTGTTTGGGTGTCGCATGGGCTTCGACTTGATTGTTGGTGGTTCTGTTGTTGTTGTTGTTGCATATGGCACATCATGCCATCAGATATGAAATTGAGATTCTTTTGCCCTAAAATGGCGTGGAACGAGGAAGGAGAAAGACATGAATTGGGATTCACTATTGAACGGCTACATATATGTAGATATGTAAAATAGGTGGCTCTGCTAGTGGATCTACTTGGTGTAGGTGTGTTTAAAATTGTTTGGGGAAGTGTCTATGCATAATGTTTAGCCTACTTTTTGAAAATAATAAAATAAAAAATTCAACTCAAAGCTAAATGAAATACATAAAGGAAAATATAATGGTGATGAATCTAAATATAAAATAAGAACAAAAAATTAGTAAGAAAAGGCTAAGTTCGGGTGCAACCGAACATTTTATACTCTCGCAATTTATTGATATAGTTTTATTAAGATAACACACAAATTTACTCATAAATTCGGCATAAAGTTTAATAGAATAACAAAAATCTTCATATTTAGTATATGAAGGCTGAGGTAATTCCTGGACCGATTTCACTAATTTTCACCAGCAAAGTACACTATATCCCAGAGTATATAATCACTTGCTAAGATGTCTTACATATTAACCGATATTAGAAGAAAAAGTCTTCCTCTGGATTAAATTAAATTATCTGAGAGATTTACCCATATTTTCTGGTTAAAATTTACCCTAAGGCGCAGAGTTCATCATGTTCGATATGTGGGGCCTTGAAAAGTTATAGTCGGATTTCGACAATTTTTTCACAACTGAAGCCAGAGATGATATGCAGTATGTATTTGTGTAATGTTTTATTCCGCTATCTTCATTGATTCCTAATGTATATATTATAAAGTGAAGGAAAGCCCACTTGCGAGAGTATCATAAGTCGTTATGAAAATTTTAAGTTTTTAAACTCTAATTTTACTTATTTTCAAAACACGCGCCGATTTTTTCTAGCATATACACATACATATATTTTGCGGCAATTATCAACACATGAGTGTTAATATTGAAACAGCTGATTAACAAAAAAAAAAAACATTTTCGCTTCGGCTAAAATAAACTCAAGATCGCATAATTATGCTCGTTTAAATGTAGCAGGAGTCATAAATTGGACAAAAAATATTGGAAATACAGAATAAATATTTTTAATTACTAAAAAATCGATCAACCAATTGAGGCAATAACCACTTTGAAGCGATGAAGCAATTGTTGCAGTTGTTGGATTTTTTATTTATAAGTTTGTTTCCTAATTGGCATTTTCCCTCGGTATGGGGGCCAATAAGGTGTAAATTTATGTACATAAGTGTGCGACTTAATGCGTAAGAACGTACGACTGGCGGGCAGTGTATAAATTGGCTGTGTGTCAAGTGTGGATATATGTACATATGTATGTATGTATTATACATATATGTATTTTTAAATACACCAACAACTATGTTTTAATATGTATAGTACATATATACATTTTGTATTATTTTAGTATGACTAACGAAAACTTAAGCTCATTAATCCACGATTCTCGCGTACGCAACTCGCGCATTTGTGCATTTTTAATCAAAAAATTGCATTTTTTGTGACATAAGTCTGCAACTACTAAGCATGCACTATGATGGCATTTGGATGTATGTATGTATGCATAAATTTGTTAGACATCTGTGTAAGGTGTTTCTGGACGTTCTCACTACAATCATGGCCAACTACACACATTTCAGTCATGTCCAACAAGAGTGGCTACATTTTCTATATACTATATGTCTAATACATGTATGCACCATGTGTGTGCGTTGTGCTTGAAATTATAAATATTGTTATAATTGCTGTATAAGTATCTCATAAATACTAATTGTGTATATTTAATGTGTTGTTGTTGTATTTTGGGTGTTTACTTTGGACAAATGTTTTAATATGTCATTCCGCAGAGGCATGTGTGTATACAGTATTGTGAAAAATATATGCAACTCAGTAATTTTATAAAAATATAGCCGACCTAATATAATTCTATACGTTTATAAAATATTTTTTTTAAATATTTTTATAAAAAAAATACATAAAAATATTTTAATTGAAAATTAACTAATTCTCCATACTGCAAAATATTCTTAAAACATTTCAAATATAAATTAAGGGGATTGGATGACATTCGCCGTAATGATGTTTTTTTATTAAGTTGAGAAAAATATCTTACAAACTGTATAGCACAGAGGAGGCTAGATAATATTTATGCATCAGGGCAAATTTTGATGAGGACGATCCGCAGTAGTCCTCTCAGCACTGATAGTCAATTCTGTGCCTTGAGAGTTATGAAAATTAAAGGATATTGATTCCAATATTATTCATAATACATATATTTAGTACTTCATATTTCGTTTGTTTTTTAAGTTAGCTCTGAACTATTTACTTAATTTAATTTTAAAATTTTAATTTAAAAAATAAACATTGCATATTTTTTTCACAGCACTGTACATATACTTATATGTATGTGAAAATATGTACTAACTTAGCATTTCGCTGGGTTAATAGTTTGTTTATTTTCATTTAGTTTTTTGTTTCCATTTTCCCCGCTCTCTCTCTCTCTCTCTTCTCCAAAAGCTACCTTTTACGCGTTGCTATCGTCTCTGCTTGTCATTGAGCATGTAATTTGTACCAAATTATAGTGTCAAACAGCAAACGTAGGCGAGAATCTTTGACATATGCGTAACTATCACCAACAACAATAACAATGCCAAGAATTTAGGCGCGAACAGCGTGGAAATGGGTGCAAATAGTTATACATATTTTGTTCTCTTTTTTATGGGGGAATTTTTGTGTTACCACCTGACTTTAATTCAGTTTTTCTAATTTCTACTTTTTTATTGTTGATAACATGTTTTTTCTGTTCTTAGCAGTTTGAATTATGTGCGTGTCTTGCTTAAAGTTAAGCGGAAAAAAATATCGAATATTTAATGAACCTAAAAATATTTAGCGATCACTTTAATAGTGACTAAATCACATTTATTTCGATTTGACAAGATATATTGCAACGGGTTGTAATGTTAAGTTTTCGCAAACAATTGTATTTGATTTTATAAATTATTTCTAGAATGCAAGTAATATGACAAGCAGTGTTCCAAAGATATAAAAAGTGGACTTAGAGCTGAGGACAAAAAATTAGTAAGAGAGTATGTACATATACAGTTCAAGTTAGAGAGTTTTATCTGAAACATTATTAACTAGTCAGTCTATAGTTGAAAAACCACGTTTTATAGCATTAAATAATACTTAATGTAAGAATTATTAAATAAACTCTTTGAGAATCACAAGCGCATGTGGCTAACGAATGAAATTGCCGCGAACCAGTTAAGGTTCTTAACAGTTTCGTGCGAAACTTGGGCCAGGCATAGTTAAAGGAATAGTCTTACTAGAGCACAGAAGAAGCCTAGATTGAATTGGTCTGTTGACAGAAATTTGTCAGTAGACTTTTGAGGTGTATTACTTCGAGTGACGAGGTATGTGAGAAATTTATCTGTATACGTAAATTTATCACGTATAAATCTGTCAATGCCCATGGGACACTTTCCCAGTATCTTTCAGGTTGAGGTCTATGCTATTAGCAAATGCGCTGAAATAATATCAGACAGGAACTATCATGGCGAACGAATTGTCATCATTACTAATATCCAGGCGGCTCTCCAGGCACTATCATCCTTCGAAATAAACTCGGGGTTGGTCCTGGACTGCATTGGAAAACTCAATAGAGTGCGCAGCAACAACAAACTAACACTGTTCTGGGTACCGAGACACAGAGGTATACAAGGCAAGCCGCGGCCACCAGACCGGTGTGGCAGAGCCCTTCATTGCCAGTGGTCCGCAAGTTCTGAGAAATGGACTACTCGAAGGCGAATTAGAAAGAAGGAATCGCTACTGGATTCGGCTGCAGGGACTTCGCCACTCGAAACTGTTCCTAGGGGGGTACAACCGATTCAAGCAACTTATTGCGCTCCCAAGAAACAAAATAAGACAACTAGTGGCACTCTACACTGGCCACTGCAGACTAAGGTGTCATCTAAACAGACTCGGGATCTGCTCTACGGACCTGTGCAGATTCTGTGATTTGAAAGCGGAAACACCTGAGCACCTACTCCAGGAATGTCACGCGATTAAACCCGGAGGAAGGAAATGGGGTCTCTATATCCCCAAAGGGAAAATATCGCGACCACCAGCCCTGCAGCGTTGCTAAGTTTTCTTAGAGCTACAGGACTGGACGGTATTCTGTGATAAATAGGAGAGGGCACAATAGACCGTAGGTCGCAGTGCGATCCTCTAATTAATCTAATCTAATCTAATCTAATGTGAGAAATTTCGAAAGAACCAGTTGTGCTCACATGCCTTAGGAGGTTTGGTAAATGTATTGCCGGGTTCTGGATTATACATTCAACGAATTTCACATTCGGATTAAAAATAAATTTACATTGAGGTTTCGGCAGTCATTTCAATGGTAGATCAGGGTCGGATGATGTCTAATAAATTCCTTGAGGGCAGTAAGAGTGAGATCATAGCCATTTTTGTGGGACTTCGCCTTGAGTGGCACTCAAGGAACGGTTAGCGTCTTTCTCTTTGATTAAATATGGCTTTGTTCGACTTTTTTAGTTCAATTTCTTCTCTATAATTTAGGAAATTTCTGCAATTGTGGCAACTCTACTATCACTACAAGTACAGTGATATATATTTTTATTTATTTTAGGTAAAACATCTACCTTCTGTAATATTTTTTCTGAGATATATCAGTTTGAAGTTTTTGATACTAAGCTGCTAAGAGTTAGTAACCTTCTCCAGATAATATAATAGTGATTGACTTATTTTTAGTGTAACATTCGATTCAAAGATTTACTTCCAAAACACTTGATATTCGATCGGTCTTTCTCCAGCTAAACTGGCTCGTATAAAAAGTTTAATTCTTCCTACTTAGATAAATCATGACCAATCTAACAACCCAAGACATAAAAACAACAATAATATTGTCTTGATATCAATAAAAGTCTACAAATATTGTTCTTTATATACAAACCTAAAATTCCACAACTAAATTAACACATTCTACCAACGCCACTTTGCCACAGCTAGTAGCACTTGTGGCAGAGACGCTTCGCAGTGTTGCAAGTTAGTTGAACAATTGAACATACTCTTTCGCAGAAGTATGAAGCAATTTGACAAAAAAGCGTGTTAAAACGCGACGCAGTCACAGCAGAATCTGCGGTAGTAAATTAAAAAATAATTTAAACAAACAACACAATGAGTGTTGCGTAAAAGTAAAATAATAAAAAAAAAAACAACACAGCCAACAACAACAACTGCAAGAAAATTGCATGCGCGCAGCGACAATCATCATAACGAGAGCATACTACTTGCAACTGCAGTAGCAACAATAACAACAATTACAGTGGGCGCTTAATGGATGCGACGTGCAAAAGAGGCGAAAAGCTTTGAACGAAAGCAGCTTAATGCACAGTGGTTGAGGTTCTACTAATTGGTATATAAAAATAAAATAAAATAAATTTATTTAGATTTTTTACACAATTTAATTAATTTTAATTTTAAATTCAAGTATGTTTATTTAGAAATTGAAATTGCTTACAAAATTATTAATTCTGTTCAAAAATATCTAAATTTGATTTTGAAATAAAATTATAATTTAATGAAGAGCAGGTTGGAATATTTTAAATCAAGTTAATGAGTAAATTTTGTATGGTTTGATGACCTCATGCCTCTTCTAACTCATATACTATTGTAATATACAAAACATTTAGTAAATTTTTTCGTGGAATTATCAACAAAGAAAAAATAAATAAAATATTATTTATATTTTTTTGGATTTTTTTGTCGTTATTATGAATTACCAACCATATTAGCCATCTTAGAGCACTGTGCAGCGCAACGAAACGAAAGACTTAAGCAGCGAACGCACGTTTAAACACTTCATTTGAATGCAACAACGTGCAACTGCTGGAATCCTCTACTCAACAATGCATACATTTGAATGTCTGTATGTATGTATGTATGTTGCGCGTTTATTTTGTTAGCATTTTCATTATTTGTCATTGCCATTTGCTGTGCAGACGCATTTCTCACATAATTGCAAATGGCAAGCAACGGTAAAAAAATACAAAAACAAAATTATTTATTTAATGAGAAACAAATAGAATTATGCAAAAACAACAAAAACAAAAAAATGTGGAAATATAAAAATTTGCATAGAAAAGACAAGAGAATCTCGCAGCAGAAGCGTTGACTGCAAGCACTTGTGCGTTTAAATAATTTGTGCCTTGGCAACAGGAAGGATGCAGCGGAGGCCAAAGACGCAGTAAACCGTTGTGGCCGACTGCATAACTATACATACATACATACAGTTGTACATTAGTGCCCGGCTGTGAATAGCGTCAGCTCTGAGAAACGTTTAGCGGTCTACGCAGCCGGGTCTGCGCGTGAGTGAACGAGAGAATGACACACTTTAGAAATGAATGCGTAAAATAGGGAACGGTAAACAATAACAAATAATTAATTTCAAAGTGGCAATATAATAACAACAACTGTAAACATGTTGTCAAGTCGAAATTTGTTGGTGAAAAATGGTAAAAATACTGTTGAAAGTTTGAACAAAAATACTTGGAATAAATCTGCAAAAATAAGGAATAGTTAATAACTATAGAAAATTGTGTGACTGATTTTAAAATATTTATGTCCTTATTTAAAAATATTTTTTTTTTAGCAGATTGTTTCATGATTTCGGATCTCTAACGTGTTCGAGACTCAAAATAGCGAACCAAAAGGTAATATCATAATTATTCATCTTGGATCATATGATGAAATATGGAATATCTATCAGGACAATAAAATAATCTGGAAATGTGGAACTTAAAACAGTCGGATCTACGATCTTACCTATTAGCTATTTCGGTCGGATAATGCGAAATGTAGCTTAATATCTAAAAAAATTGATAACAACGATCTCACATATGCTTAAGCTCTCCGAAAACTGCTTTGAAGGCTAATTAAGCTCCAATTGTTCGGTTTTATTTTGATTTTCGAGATTTTTATGATAATCTTATCCGGAGAAAACTAAAAATATTGTAGCACATGTAACTAAATATTAAAAAAGGAGTAGTAAAAGAACTGGTCGTAAAACTTGAATTGTTTTTCCCAGACTTTGCATTTCAAAACCGACTCTACCTATTAAATACGGTACGAAAACTTATTTACTTTGTTGAAACATTTTCCGCTAATATTTACTCACACGTAAATATTTTCTAGATAAATAAGTGAAAAAGAAGGTAAATCGATAAAAAAAATATTCTTCCTTCGTTAAATGCGCACAGTGGTCAACATTTTTTTATGATTAGCTGCAACATAAATAAATGAAACAAGTAAGGAAAGGCTAAGTTCGGGTGTAACCGAACATTTTATACTCTCGCAATTTATTTATTTAACTTTATTAATATTATATATTACACAATTTGACCCACATATTCGTCATATATATTGTATAAAGTCCATTGAAAGTTGGAAACCATAATATTAGGTTAGAAGTACCGAGGTCCTCGTGTTCGATATATGGGGCCTTAAAAACCTATGGTCCGATTTCGGCGATTTTTAGAATGGGGCTGTCACACTATTAACATAGTATTTGTGCAAAGTTCTGCACCGATATCTTCACTAGTACTTACTTTATATATTGTAAAGTAAACGATTCAGATTGTCTTCAAAGATCTGGTATATAGGAAGCGATTTAGCGATTTGGCCTATTTTCACAACATATCATTGGGATGTAAGGAAACTATTACAAACCAAGTTTCATTGAAATCGGTCGAGTAGTAACTGAGATATGGTTTTTGACCCATAAGTGGGCGACGCCACGCCCATTTTCCATTTTGTAAAAAAATCTGAGTGCAGCTTCCATGTGCCATTTCTTATGTGAAATTTAGTGTTTCTGACGTTTTTCGTTAGTGAGTTAACCCACTTTTAGTAATTTTCAACCTAACTTTTGTATGGGAGGTGGGCGTGTTTATGATCCGATTTCCTTCATTTTTGGACTGTATTAGGAAGTGGTTAAAAAAAACGACTGCAGAAAGTTTATATAGCTCTATTGGTTTGCGAGATATGTACAAAAAACTTAGTAGGGGGCACGCCCACTTCCCCAAAAAAATTACATCCAAATATGCCCCTTCATAGTGCGATCCTTCATACCAAATTTTATTTCCATAGCTTTATTTATGGCACTTTATGTGTTTTCGGTTTTCGCCATTTTGTGGGCGTGGCAGTGGTCCGATTTTGCTCATTTTCGAAAGCAACCTTCCTATGGTGCCAAGAAATAAGTGTGCCAAGTTTCATTAAGATATCTTAATTTTTACTCAAGTTACAGCTTGCACAGACGGACGGACAGACAGACATTCGGATTTGAACTCCACTCTTCACCCTGATCACTTTGGTATATATAACCCTATATCTAACTCGTTTAGTTTTAGGACTTACAAACAACCGTTATGTGGACAAAACTATAAAACTCTCTTTAGCAACATTTGTTGCGAGAGTATAAAAGAGCAATAAAACTCGAATAGAAAATAAAAAATTTCTGAAAATTATTTATGCGCAGTCACAGTTAAAGCATTAACAACAAAAACAAAACAATTAGTCAAGTTTGCAGCTAAAACTCCACGGCGATTAGTGGTCAACACAGAAAATGCCACAGGAAAAGAAATGCAAATATTAGTATGGTTTACGCAACAGTACCACTGCTTTAGATGAGCTTTACGCGCTCCAAAGCGGGGAGAATCGAAATTTTCCATTGTTGCAACTAAGCGACAAATCGAGTGCCGCCGAGTCTGACGATTACGTGTCCATTTTACGTTACGGCAGGATCTGTTTAGCTTAATAACCATAGCAGGCAGGCTCACGGGTAGGTAAAGTGAATAACAACACAAGTCACATGTATATGGGACCCAAACAGTTGGAGTGGGTAAGAAATAGTCACAAAGAAAATTGTGGCAGCTATATAACCAAGGCCGACTAAACAGTCGGACTCTATACATATATATATCGTCGATCACTTTTCGAGTTAATGACACTAGCCTTGGGCCATGAACAAAACCAAGACTGAAGCACAATGTAGCCCTTTATGTTCCGTTGAAATAAAAAAATATTGTCAGTTTCAAGGTGGTATCACCAAACAATCTGTAATCAGTTTCTCATGAGGCTCCGTTGATTTCCACTAGAGAACTGTTTCGAAGTTACACTAGTTCACTAATGTGATAGAAAATTAAACAGTTTTCTGTGTAAAGTACTTGGTTTCTCCAAATGAGGTTGAAGTACTTACCGATCCAGACAGGTCTCGTTCGCCGAAATAGCAGCCCTTGGTCGGATCCGAAAATCCGAGTAAATCCCGGTGTATCGCAGAACCGGCTGTTGTGGAGATTGGGGTTTTTGAATACGGCTCAAACTTTGCTGAAGTTTACTGACAGTTTCACAAGGTGAAGTTCGTAATACGAGCTGTGTTCGAAACATACCGGTAATTCTACGTAGTATAACAATAACTTAGAGTATACCGATACGATTCTATGCTCCTCAAGGTATCAGAGAGTAAAAAGAGGAATATTGTTATACCGTAAGTTTAAACTCTAATCTAGCAAGATCCTTTAACTATTCAGAGACACCTTCAATTTAGTTTGTTCGAACTAAAGCGACCCAGTCTTACTGGGTTGATTACCGATTTCGATGGAAGTGAAAGGACACCTGTTGCACCAAAAAAATTGAAAATAATCCCATTAATGCATAACAACGCACCAACCCAGCTAACAAAAATGAAACCAGGTTGCTAGAGGCACACATAGATTTCGATGATATGACATTCATAATATGCTTAGTACATACAAATTTCTGACAAGGCAGCGAATAGTGCGCGATGCTGATGATTTGATCGTCTACAAGAAGCGAAATGGGACAAATTTCTAGGTAAATTTAGCATAATAAAATATTGATGACAATATCAGCATAATATTGACATAAAAATTAAGTTGTTGTTGGCAACAAATGTTGCTACGAATCATTGAAAGGAGGCGAAGCCAACAACAGCAAACAACAACACAAATGCAGATGTGCCATTTAAATATATTTTTTGTATATATAACTTGTTGTTGTAACTATTATTGTTGTTGCAGTAGTTGTATGCAACATGTTGTTAATTGTCAAACATATTTAATATATTACAACAGCAATCTGGGCGCAACAGATTATTGCTTTTCCATTGTTGTTGTCAACCTACTCGCTGTGCCACACATTTGTGCGGCAGGTACAATTGCAGATAAATACATGTGCTGTAGTCAACAGATTGCTGTTTACATACCTTACTCTGTGTGTGTCTCACTTTTTGTTTAAAAATTTTCGAATGGCAATTGAGAAATCAATTTAATGCAACAAAATGCTTTCGTTAGCTCAAACATTCGACATATGAGCATAAATTTAATAAAAATAAAAATGGCGAATAAATGGGTAAACATAGGTTAGAACCGGCATATAATTGAATAACAATGTAACTTTGATATTTTAAGCTTTTCATTTGCTAAGCTGACCATACTAAATTATTGGTTTAGGGAACAAGCGCGTTCAAATGAGCAGACATGGGCAGCAACTCGGAGGTAATCGAATCCATTTTGAGGTTAGAATTTCGTAGAACTTATATTTTAGTATTTACTGGTTACCTTAAACACTTCCATTCACGCTTATTCTCTATTTCTTTATGGAATTATATCATAAAAATATCAACCAAAGAACTGCCTTCAAAAGAAAGTAAAGTTCAAAATCACTTTGGCTACAGTATTAATCCATTGCTTGACAGCAAAATGTCGAAAGACACTAACAATTTAAAAAGTCAATGTCACCTTAAAAAGTCGAAAGCTCCCGTATCCCGTAAGTAGAGAGTGAGCTCGAAAATGTCAGATATAGTAATTGCGATTGTTTTCCTATACTACCAAAACGACCCTAAGCTGATAAGCAACCTAATACTTTTATATAGTATAATACAGAGAGTTTTGACAGTAATAATTATATATCCTCTCTACATACATACATCGCTCTCAAGAGCACAAGCCGTATTTGAACTAGAAACTCATAACCTCAAAGCATATATAGTTTAATTGTTGTCAATTTTACAATTCCAGATTCTTCCAACATTTTTCAAAACTCTTGTTGGAGTTAAAATGTTTCTTTTTTCACCTGGTCACCTAGTGGCACGCACTGTGGGCCCCACACTTGCGTCGAAGCAAAGCGAAATTACACACACTTTGTTATGATGTGCCATTTCGATACAAAATGTCGCGTACGAACGTAGAGCGACAACAAAAACAGAAGTAATCGAATTACAATAACAACAATAATGTGTGTAAGTAGCAAGTTGCGGTGGCAACCCACAGACCCACTGACAGAAATAAATCTTATAAACATTGAATTTCTTTAAATATTTTTGCGTTGCGCCTGTTGCAAGCAGTTAAAGTGAATGCAAGCCTCCAGCAGATAGACTCTAAGCGCTAGAATATAATAAAAGATACAAATGAAAAACAATTTGAAGAAAAACTTGCCACAAGCCGATGGCATGCTAGTGCAAAACCGGCGACAAACGCCAAACTGTGGGCTACCAGCGAGAGAGTAGATACTTATATATATAAGATATATGTATGTAAGCAAGTATGTGTAATAAAAGTTGTGGTAACCGTTGTCATTTGTAAGATACTTTGTTACTGTTGTTTTTGGTTTTCAACTAACTGCTGTAAATTCTTGTAAAACTTGTGGAATTTTTGTAAAAAGTGAATAAAATGTGATTCGGTACTCACTGGGCGATTCGGCGCCGTGCAACGGACTCTCGCAGTCCACGATCAGCGCCTCATTATCGGAGTCGTCGTTGTGCATAACGGTGGTGGCGCCGGGCACAAATGGTTCCATATTGCCGCCAATCGCGGTGGCAGCGCTAGTGCTCGGGCTCGAGGTGCCCGAAGTGGCGGCCACATCGATGGAGTCATCATCATTTGCGGCACTCGCTTCCAGTTTCGAGCGCTTCATGGCCGGCGAGTCGCCACCGATGGTGGATTCAACGCCGCCACCCGCTGCCGGTATTGTAATGCCACCTGGTTGTTGTGATTGCTGTAGGCGAGAAAATGATAATAAATATAAGTAATGGCGGTTTAATGTCCGAACGCGGGAATATAATTGTGAAAAAGTAATATTTTTGAAATATGGGCACAGTGGTGGCAATAAGCTGCAAATAAATTGTGCTCAGAATATTTGGCTCGTTAGAAATTTCGCAGCACACAATAAATTATTTGATTGCCTGCTTTGAATGCGGGCTCGCGTACAAAACGCTTTAAGTCTTAATTTCTCAGTGCATATCTACCTACAACCATATTACATATCTATTGACTTTTTCGTTTTTTCTCCAATTTTTCTCATTCTCAATTTGTAATTGTAACAATGCTTTCCGCCAATTTGCGTTCTGTAAAAGGCTGTTGCAGGCACTCAGTCATTCATGCCCAGCCAAGCGTGGCTGTTGGTCGCATAGAACGTGTCAAAGCTTAAGGAGTCGCAACAATAGTCATTGTAACTTGGAATGAGCACAAAACTGGCATAAAAAGTGTACGAAAAAATTTAATGAGAATAATGAAGAATAGCAAAATTTAAGCGAAAAAATTAAAGGAATTTGTAATTATGGAAACTCGTACTTGGGAATAGAGTGCTGCATCATAACAAAGAGTTTACAAATTATAAAAAAAACTTTTTTTTAATATTTTAACTTCATGAAGGGAAAATAAACTAATACACTGAAGTAAGCCGATGTTTGAAAATGGTTATAAGGAAATTACCTAAAAGTAAGGAAACTAAAAAAGATCTTTCAGTAGATTTCAATTTTAGGAAACACTGACTATATCCCACACAGAATAAACCGTAAGACCTGAACACATTTCGTTTTTTTTTTGTCTCGGTATTACTGATATGAGCTTAATATTCAAGTTGTAAATATTAATCGAAAGCGAAATTTGGAATTCTTATAGCGTTTTAGACAGCTAAATTAATTGATCAATCAAAGCTATCTAGCGTAGCTTTTTTTATCCAACAATTCAAAGAACGGATATCGTACGACATTTTCACAGGAATGCATTTCATTTTCAAGTTGATTAAAATTCAATTAAAAATTAATGTAGACTTTTATTTTGTGTGGTAAAAGGATCTTAATAAGCGTTTTAATCGAGCAGAGGCCGGTTAATTGATCAATTTGCTCCTGTGTAAAAAGGCTATTAAATCGATTCTAGAAAAAAATAGAAAATTGATTCCTCTCATTACGTAGGTAAGCAAAATATTTTACAAAGATGTATGGATAACAGTCCGACGAGTGTTCGAGTTCTTTTGACGAATATCAAACATAAAGCTTCGATTGAACAGTTTATATATTAGGTCTACAACTTTGCTTCCGCCGTTTTCCAATAGATGTATCTGGGGTCAAGCACTGGTCGATTAAATCGACTTTTTTATATCGATCTGGGACATTTGTGTCAATATTAACCAAACAAAATTTTGTAGAGATCTGTTTGTATCCCAAACTTATTCTCAACTGAAAATGTCACTCTTTGAGCCGAATTTTTTACATTTGCGGGAATGTCTCTAGGGTCAAGCACTGGTCGATTAAATCGTTTTATATCGATCTTGGACATTTGTGTCAACATTAACCCAACAAAATTTTGTAGAGATCTGTTTACATCTCAAACTTATTCTCAACTGAAAATATCACTTTTTCAGCCGAATTCTCGACATTTGCGGGGAATTTTGCTTTTCTTTTTTAATTCCAAGAAAAGTGCGGCTGAGGCTCATAGAATGCTTTCGGATACGTACGGTGAGGCTGTCCTAAGTGAAAAAAAGCTTTAAATTTACAAAAAAAAAACGGCGGAAGCAAAGTTGTAGACCTAATATAAAGTAATATTAGTTTTTCCCAAGCACTTTTTTGTCTAGAGTCGCAACAGTTTTCGCCGAGCTTCGAGATAAATAGGACAATACATGGATTAAAGTCGGATACGACTATAAATTTTACAAAAAAAAAAAATAACTCAGTGTTGAAACATCAGCTCATATAACCTGGTCTTCTTCCATTAAATTAGAATGCATTGAAATCTCCATTGATTAATGTGCGCAATGTAACTGAATTATGTTTAGATTACGAGCTTAAGGTCAACGAATTACCAAATCGCTTTGGAAGTATTTATAAAGAGAAACTAATTTGAAAATTCAAATTATGAGTATATCATCACTTCCGTTGAGTGTTGGCAGCGTATGACTCCAAAAATAAATATCAACTTTAACATAGAATTCTTAACGATATATTTTAAAGCATTGATTTATAAATTATTATGCCAAAGATGTTAAGACAATTTAATTTGTCGTAACATATTATGAAGGAAAAGCAATACCCTGCAGGAAATATATGAGATTTCCTTTTATTTTAATTTAATTTAATACCAACAAAGTTTCAAAATATTGCCATTTACTATACTCACGAATCTCTTTCTATTTGCGCAATTTAGTGGAATATCTTGAGCTTCCTTAGCAAAAAATTTTTCAACCCAATAATATTTTACAACGCCTTCGATTTCCTCACGGCTTTCAACTAAACCTGCCATGCAGTGCACTCATTCATGGTTTTGTATTCCGCAAATACTCGTACAAACGGAAATTTCAGTTGCTTATGATACTTATTCCCTTTGGCATTCATACTCTCCACACAAATGAATATAGCACAGTGACAGCCACTCGTTGGCGGTTACCCCAACTTGCCTTTGTCAGTTGCAGAAACCGTAGAGTCATTGTCAGTTAAAGTAAGTTTATAGTATAATCAGTGTTCCATTGAAAGCACAAAATCATTTACCGAAACGGATGAGTTAAATAAAAACAGAAAAGAGATGAAGAAAAACGCTCAAGAATAAGTATCTTAATATAGTATAGATTGCAGGAGAAAAAATGCAAATGGAAGAAGAATAAACAAAACTTGTAACGTTTTCCGGTCAGCACTAAGGAGGGGTATACATACGTATATGGTATATGCATAATTAAAAACGAAGCAAGGGCAGACAATTTAAAAGAACAAATAGATGCTTTGCAGGTAAAAGAGTTTAAAGACAATTACTATTAAAACTCAAATGTGCCCTATTGGAAAATGTGATTGGAAGGATTTAAAATAAGACAGAACAAAATAAGCATCAAACTTGAAACAGACACAATTGTAAAGCAAATCACCTCCAAAAATGGTGTTACTATATCTCTAGAATGAGTCTAACCCAACGCTGCCTGCAGAACTTTGATTCAGGTTTTATCGAGAAAAATAGCAAATTTTGTTAGAAAAGAGGGTCAAATAGACTCTTTCATGTAAGGGCTAAGCTAACAAAAAATTGAGTTTTAGAGATAGATTATTATTACTTTAGAGTGATACATAGTGAAGTGTGTTCTTTTCCTGCAACTATTTACACTATTTACGAATCACGTGACCATGACGACGACATTGTACGCAAAGTGGTTCCGAAGGAGTGATAATGAAAAAAATAGAGCAAAACATGACCAAGTGCAATAATCAGCAAAGCAGTTGCATGTACATTCTGTTTTCATTAAAAAAACTAAAGCGGAAAATGAAGAATGAAACAGAATCAAAACAACAGTACAACAATATATAATAATAGTAATAAAGTAAGAAGAGCGTCTGCAGACACAGATGAAATCGTTAAGTGAAATTGTACTTAAATTAAGCTGCTCCAAGCGCTTCCTACATAATAACAGCTTAGAATGAGAAGAGAAGCGGGTAAATAAACATTTCTAACGACTCTAGGCGGTGTTGCAAGTCGAAGCAAGTGCATTGGACCACCGTCAGCCGTGTGCGCTACTTAAGTGGCATTATGACATAGCAAGTGCAACACTTCGAATGGCATTCGTTGCGCATGCGCCACACTATTTTTCACCGCTTTAATGCTATTAACATTATCACAGGCAGCGATCGCGGCAAGTGGAAGGTAAGTGGGTACTAGCTGCGCTACGCTTACGATACCCTCTTGTACATATATACATGCTCACATACTTATGTATATATGCAGCTATTTAGCTAGATTGCAGTTTCTAAAGCGTTCAGATTGATTTGGAGATAGCCTCCGCATGTGGGCTGTAAGCGTTTAGACTCGCGCTATCTTCAACGCGGTCCAATGCAGCCATTTAAAGTGTGCGTAGTTCCATTTCAATTTACTTGTTATATATTTTTATAAGCGTGTAATAAGTGACTTTTCGTACGCACCTTATTTGGATTGCGCTGGCGTTTCTTATCGTTGCTTGCACCGGGTACATCTCTATTTTGGCTACTGCTTGCCGCATCGGGATCAACTTTTTGGCGATCTGCAAGAGAAAATAAAACGATAAGCAACGACAAAAAATGGAATTGGTTTATTCAATTTCAGCATGGTAATTTGAGTGTAATTCACTTTGATTTCCTTAATTTGGGAGGCAATGCAATTAAATTGGCTGATATGAGCACTCAACTAGATACTAGCTGCACGTTGTAATATCTAGATAAATTTAAGATAAGTCCACTTTATTAAGCCAGATAATTAATTGCATCAAAATTTGATATATAACGACCAATTCTGAGAATCTATGAATCCGACTGTAGTTAGAGCCTCGATTGATCGGATGTCGATTATTATTTTCCCTCGATCTTTGTGTGTTATTAAGAGAAAAAGAGCTCATCTAGTTTCAGACAATTTTAATAGATCCCATGGGTACTCATCCAGACTTATCCTATTTACTGAGTTGTTGTTGTATCGGTTAGCCAAACCTGCCTGAACCAGTAAGCCTAGAGTAATTGTCTTCGAATCATCCAACGGGAGACCCAAGAAACGAGCTGTTTCGACAGGGTTGGGCCAAAGGGGAAGGGGTGTTAGATGAGTGGGGTTTAGGGGAATGCAAGAGGTGGTTAGTGTCATGCAGGAACTCTTTGCATGCAGGACATATATTACGTACGTCGGGATTCAGTCTGGATAAGTAGGAGTTTAACCTGCTACAATATCCAGAACGAAGTTGCACGAGGATCACTCTAGTTTCACGAGGCAACTCGAGCTCTGTGTCTGGAATGGATGTTTTATATCGAAGTACGCCAACCATGGAAAGGGAGTAGATGAAGGTCTTAATGGCTCCTCTATGAATGGCGTTTACTGCTTGTCGAAAGTCTGTCGCATCCGAAGTCTGGTCGGTATAGTCCTGTAGGTCGTCGACGTATTTCAGGAAGGTACTCTTGATGGCTCTGGTATGCGGCTCGGCTTCAGTAGGTGACTGCAGGGATGAATTTTACGAAAGCTTCCCAACAGAAACTGTTTGGAGTGCATTTTGTTATGCTCCCTCACAGGCAGCAAACGGGCCTCATTATGTATGTGCTCGACCGGAGACGGAGGCAACCTGTAACCTGAAACCTGTCCGAAGAGCGGTATTTTGACAAGTCTGAAGCTTCCCCAGCTGCGTCCTACTACACCCAGGCGATCAAATAGGGGCTGCGTAGTTTATGACCAGCCGGACGATAGCCTCGTAAGTTGCCAACAACGTATATTTGTCTTTACACCATGTACCCCAAATTTTGGGGTTATTGACAGTCGGAAGCTCTTAATTATATGCATAGTATTGATTGTATTATGGTTTGATACTGGGTGGACCCAACCAAATTCACAAAAAGTGTGATCCCACGTTCGTAACGAGAGAGAGATAACATGACCGTTACTAATTAACGGTGTGCTTTGAACTTGTTTAATACATTCTATCAGCCAACTCAGTCAAAAAGTGTGTTCTGGATATTTTTCATACTAGGATCTGATAATTTTCCTAAACCAGATAACATTATTAAGATGTGAATTCACAAATCTTGGAATAGCTGTATGTGTTTATATAGGCAAAATGTATATGTTTGTATGATTTAAGAAGAGATCACTTACTCTGGCTGTTAATCAGAAGAGGTTACTTCAGTTAAAAAAATCATACGATCACAGAAATATATAATTGTGCGGTTTATACTTACACTTGATTTCAATTTCTTCATCATCCAGCAACAAAGAAACCACTTCCTTGGGCTTGAGAGTATCGGGTTTGAAATTACCACCACTTATGACCATACGTTGGATCTGAAAATTGAAATGTTAATGTTTAAGTATTGAATAACATTAAATATAATATTTATTTCCAGGCAATTTACTAAAACTGAACAAAAAAAGTGAGATTATTTTAAAAACCACGCATGCGTGTAATTTATTACTGAGAGAATATCGAATTCACTTTTTCAAAACTGTCTTGAAGACTCAAAACTGAAGAATTATATTTCAAAAACACGTGTTTGAAGACTCCCGCTTACATTCTACAACCAACGCGCCTGTCCCGTTTACAACAACATATAATTTCCATTAAAAAATGAGCAACTCCTACAAAGCAAAACCAAAAAAAAAGCTGAAATTCTAGCCGCTTAATGGAGGAAGGCGTAACAGCGGTATCGCCTTCGACAACATTTAAATTGAATAATTAGTTTCCGGTGCGGAAAACTACAACTGTATGCAACAACAACGGCTGCAAATAAGAATACCGAATAGAACGAGTAACAAGAATACCACAAACAAAACAACAACAAGAAGCGACAACATTTCATGAAAGAAAAGCAGATCATTTTACTACTGATCGTACAAGTGATCGCAAGCCGTGTTGCATGCAACCAAAATCTAAACACATGTGCTGCAACCAGCTACAAGCACAACTCGCTATTGTGGCACGAAGCGGAAGAAGGGGCTAGTGGCGACACGCTAAAACGCACGTGCCACGCAAGACAATGAATGCGGGCGCGCACATCCCGCAGCACGAAACACTACGATCACGGCAGTATGTATGCATGTCAGCAATTGTGTCTTTTAAGTGATTTCAATTGTTTTTGTGCGCTGGCAACTTGAAACGTTTTGCGGTTGCCAAAAGGGAACTAAGTGCTAGAACTCTATATATAGGATGTAAGTGGGTACTGATCGCAAGTGCTTAATACTTTAATACGTTCATATAATGTTTGCCGCTAAAGACACCACACTCACCTCACTCTTCTCCCGTGCGCGCTGTAATATGCGCTCTTCAATGGTGCCCTTGCAGATTAGCCGGTAAACGGTCACCTGTTTGGTTTGTCCAAGACGATGCGCACGATCCATGGCCTGTTGATCGACGGTCGGATTCCAATCGGAGTCATAGAATATAACCTGGAATTAAGAAAAACAATTTAATAATATTTTTAACTCAGTGTGAATGTCTAACTTGTAATAAATTATATAAATTCGTATATTCGTCTTCTAATCTTGGACCAGAAATAAATAAAGAAATATCATAGGTATTGGCATGTGTTATGCTTAGGTTAGGTCAATGGGCAGATTTTCGTAACTGCAGAGATTCTCACTTAGGCAGCTTCGACTGTCCTTTATGACAACCAAATACTCCTGACGATTCACCAAGACCCTTGTGATTCGACAAAGCGCTTGGACTCGGTGATCGGGTACTCACAAATGTTATTTTGCAAAGTAGTTCGAAGCTACTGATAATGATTTTAGGCACTCACAGTAAGTCTACTGCTACCTATATGACAGCCACCTCTGCCTGAAAGACGCTGCAATGGTCTGGATGTCAAAATCTGGAATTAATTGAGAGCTTCCGACAGAGGACTCCACCCTTTCCCTTGATCTTCACTCCATCCGCGAAAAAAATGCAACGAAATAATTATTATCGGATGAATTTCAGTATTGAGTCATTAAAATAACAGTAATTAATACTGCTGTAGCATTAGCGCTCACACTCACTACCGACATTATTGGAGCAATTGGAGTCGTCTTCCTCAGTAAACTACGAAGGAGTTACAACAAAAGCAACTGGATTGATGTCCTTTCATATAACTCGGAGACAATAAAATGTACGCGCGAGTAAATAATAGCAAATTTCCGCTAAATCCATTGTCAATTAGCAGCAACTAATGCCAACAAATGCCACCACTTACAAATGCAGACAGTTGAAAAGAGAAATAAAAAATTTTGAATGTAGAAATGGCAAAGAAATGTGAAATTATTGCAAGGCGAGTATGTACAGAGTGAATATAATTGCGATTCCAAGCTCAGCAGACGCTACAATTGGCACTTCTAACGCCAGTTTACTCAACGGCTGGATGAGCTGCCAGCGGATTCGGCTCCAGTTGGCACTGGCCACTGCTGTTGGTTGTGCAAGGCGCTTGTGATTTATGCATGAACACTTGCGGCATAATTTATCAATGTCAATGGCAAAACCGCTGCCACCAACAAAGGCAGAGTGCAATGATTTCTGCAGAAACGGCATGAAGCGAGCTGCAAGGCGCTAGGAGCCTGTGGGCCTGCGTAGTGGGCGGCTAGCCGGCGAGACAAAGCGTGGAGTAAATATTAGTTGATTTTGTGGTTAAACATGTGTTTCTACAAGCATACGCACATAGAAATAGAATTTATGTGACAAAATGCGCTGGAATGCATTGCAAGTTGGTGTGGATATTGAAAGGGAGAAGTGGCCGAGAGGAAGGAAGTGAAATGTATTTATTTTAAGAGGTTTAACGGCGGTCACTTCAAACGAATCATGGGATGGGTTGTGATTTTTATTACTCACAATACAAATAATGAAAAAATAAGAAAAAGGAACTCAATGTCCCGAAACGTTGCCGGCATATTAATGACGGCTTTGGCTGAAAGGGCAGATAAAATAGTTTGTGGACAATCTAAGACCATAAGGATATGATTACTAGTTACAATGCAAAACGAGCGATTGAGGGTTTCAACGAGTATACAAATACATACATATCGGTCCGACTTCGTCCATTTTCAAATTGTAACATCAAGAAAATTTAATATACCAATATCGGTTCCAATTGACCAATAAGTTATCGAGATATGAGATTTCAATTAACAGAGGGCGGTACCACGTCCAACTCGCTTCGTCATCCTAAACATTTTGATATATATACTATATATCTAATTATATGTCAATCGACGGTGCGAAAACAGTGTTACCAAATTTAAAATTTGAACCACCAGCAACAGCGATAAGAAGACAAAGGTCTGCTAAAGAGACTAAGCTGTTAGCTAAAAAACCGAAGGGCCCAATGGAAATGGGTGCAAGCCGCACTGCCAAACTTACCGCTGGAAGCGCTTTTAAGCAATCCAAATCGGCCACAGTCATGTACAGAAGCTGGCTGGTACCAGGGCCAGATTAAATTAAAATTGATTGTGACGACGAAAGATCGGTCCAGCTGTATAAAGCTGCTATAGCTAATGTTGGGGAGGTATACCCCGGAGTTAGCTACTAGCAGTAGTAGAAGATCAGATAATTAGATAGAAGTCTCTTATGCATATGATTCCTTCCACGAGTGTTTCGTCTTATTGGCTAAGTGTACCAAAGGGTAAGTAACAAGTAATGTCAACAGTTTTCTATAATTCGAGCGGGATCATAACGCAATACATGTTATCCATTTGCATTTCTGTAACTGATTGCTACAACAGTGTTATATAACAATTGAAGAGGAATTTTTCTAGCTCCCTTATAAAATGGAATTTTTAACTCTACTAACACAACTTTCTAAGAATGACTCTGATAAATGAAGGTTACCTAATCATACTTCACAGGAGCTGCATGGGATGATAAAAACAACCTCTAAGCGGCTTTGAAGACACTCATTTCCAGAGAAACAAATTATGAATACGGTATTAGAGAGAAACCGGAAGCAGAAACAGAGTACGTAGGGAAATATGAGATAACTGATTCAAAATTTCATAATATTGTTATATTTGTGTCGGAACGCTTGTTTCGTATTCAAGTTCTCGTATTCTAATTCTTAGTATTACAATCATTACGTATGCAAATGTATCTGCATCCTTACTTCAAGCCTTTTGGGAAATTCGCTTAATCCCTCGCTTGATGTGCCTTGTGCCGAAGTACTTACAACACTCTGCAGTATCATTACTTCCGTTTCATTATAGCTCAGTGGCTGGCAAAGGGCATACCCAAATGTGTGTGTGCGACTGGCACTCTTCAAAGGGTTGTAATGATTTAATATTATTTTAATAATCAATAAACGTTCAATGAGATCTTGGAGGATTTTCGTTTTTTTTTTTTGTGTTTGCTCGTTACTTACGCTTCCTGTTGCTCTTTATATCTGGCTGCATTTCCTTAGAAATTCTAATTTCCCTTTATTATCTGTTACACACACATAATTAGTTGCAAGACGTCCCAATTCGGCAGTTTTGATTTTCGAACGCATTGCAAGCCGTGTTTTGCATGCTTAAACACGTGTTCATCGAACGCTTTGAATTCACATAAAGCGGGAGCATTTAAAGTACTGAAGAGTGCATTAGATATGATATTATTATTCCTGGCATTACTTCGACTTCCGCTCGAAATTGTCTCGACATCAAATCTGATCAAATACGAAATTATGCAAATTTATAAAAATAAGTGCTGTGTATGTAAAGATTTGCTTATTTTTTCCCACAACTTCCTTTAATCCCAGTGAAACATGACAAGAACAAGAGCTGAGATAGTTACTCCAAGTCTCGACTTTCGTCCAATATTTAATAAGATTCACTGAATCGCATATTTAGGAAAGCAAGAGAGCAAAAGACAACTCCTATCATAAAGTTCGCTTTTGCTAAAAACACTTCGCAATAATACAATCACTATCCGAACATTCTCGAAATCACAAAAAACATCTCATCTTAAACTTGTATGAGATGTTGTTCTATATTTTTACCATTTTTATCTAACGTTTGGACCTTCTAACCTTTCAATAGCTGAGTTTCCTCAAGTTGAGAAGCATTATAACCACTATACCCAAAAATTGCCCGCAGTTTTCAAGATTTTATGATTCTTCATTCGACGTAGTTTTGCTACTTCTCAACTGGAGCGCTAATTTGGAATAGGCGGAATACTGAAAGAATTCGGTATAAATGTAAAAACGAAGGCACTTGACGTAGGGCTTCGCTTGATGCACGAACTCACCTAAAAACTAATCGACTAAATGTATTCCAAAGCATAATATAAATATCCAAATCTTGAGGTTTAGCAATATTGTATGAGTACTTTATTGTCGCTTTACCATTCGATTACAAATTGATTAAAATATAATAAAGGGATGTTCAAAAGAGACGCTACAAAAGTAGACCGATAGGGATAGCAAATGATGACCTATTTTTTCCCCGCTTTTTTGACATTTCTCTTCAGTAAGGTTTGTAATTTCATTATGGAAAGATATACGATCCAACGAGTCGAAATTATTGAAATTTACTACCGAAGTGCCCTCAACTTTAATAGCGCCACGTCTTACGTAACGATGAGGCTCATTTCTGTCTGAATGGCTTTGTCAAAAAGCAAAATATGAGTTATTGGTCAGGCAGCAATTCACACGTACGCCTTGAGTGAACATTGCACCCCGAAAAAAATACGGTTTGGTGCGGTTTATGGGCGGCCGGTGTCATTGGGCCGTACTTATTTCGTGATGATCAAGACTGACACATTACTGTGAATGGGAATCGCTACCGCTCAATGATAACCGTATATTTTTGGCTTGATTGGACGGTATGGACTTGAACTATATGCGGTTCCTACAGGACGGCTGCACAAGCCACACAGCGAATGTCACAATCGATTTATTGAAAACCAAGTTTGGTGAACGTGCTATCTCAGGAAATGACCCAGTCAATTGGCCGCCTCGGTCATGCGATTTGACTCCGTTAGACTATTTCCTGTGAGGCTACGCCAAGTCTATGATCTATGCCATCAAGTCAGCGACGATTGATGAACTTCGTACGAATATCGAGCATGAAATTGCAGTAGTATCGGCCGATTTATGCTTGAAAACCGTCGAAAATTGGGTTCAGCGTCAGGACTTCTGCGAGCGTGCTCGTGGTGGCCATGCAAAAAGAAATCGAGTTCCTCTTATTGAAAAACCCTTTATAATGAGCCATTGTTTGCAATGATACTAACTATTTGTGTCATAAAAAATAAAGCATTCCATCCATATCGAGATTGAGAGAGAGGGAGGAATATTAGTAGTGTATAATTAGGGCTGTTTTGAAGCAAAATGACTACATAAGTACATAAATACATAGATTAGATTTTGTTGACAGCCAACTAATAACCCAATAGTTATCACCAGCAAAAGATGTTTTTGATCTAACGTCCGTCAATGTAAGTGTGTGGAACCAATTAAAGTCACGTATCGAGTAGTGGTAGCGCCGCCAGTTATAAACTAGTATAGCTAATAAAAAGGTGGTAACCAATACCAATAGATTGCAGATAAAAAAATATGTAGAATAAGCTATTATAGTTATGGGTCTATAATCAATAGCCATGAGATAAGGACTGAACTTGAACTTATGAAGTGTTAAGTTGTTCATAAGTCTAAAAAAGCAGAAAGTTGTCATACAACTACTTGATAAGTGATGGATGATTACATAACATATGCGATTATATATTTAACTCTACACATATAATATTAAACTTCGTTGATAATGTAACTGTCGTAGCCGAATGTTTGCGACCGAGTGCAGAAATCATTCTTATGATAGTCGGGCTATATAACCCGAAAGGCGGCGCATTTTTATCCGGTAAACGGTCGACAACTTGGCAGCATTCTTAAAAAATTATTTTCGATAACCAAGCTTCGTTCTTTTTTCGGTATTTCAGGGACCAAAATCAGAAGCAAACCAAAAATAAACGATTTTTTAAAGCGGATGTGCTTTTAATACTTCTGAATGCCAAATCATACCGCAATCAATATTTTTCGCGTCAATTTTCATACTCGTTTTATCAATCGTCGTCTCGCCGAAGTCAACTGGACAGTTTTATCCATAATTTGACATTTTCAACTTATTTGTATGTGTTGCAGCGAAGAACTGTTGTTAAACGAAAAATTGTCTAACTATTCGGGAATATCAAGAGAGAGATCTATTCGATTTATCTAGAAACTTCCACAAAAGCCCTGGAAAACATGGAAAATAATCCGGAACATGTCGAGGAAAATATCTTAATAAAATCGTCTGACTATAGTAATTAGATTTTATCAAGTTTTGTGAAAAATTCAAAAGTAACAGTTACCCTGTACGTGCATATACTTGCTCTAATAAGATATGACTGAAGTGGCTAGATTAATTAATGAGAAATAAATTACGAATAAAGGTCGCACTAACTGCAAATACACTTCTCTAAGTAGGACTTTGATTACGCTAGACGCTGCTACTAGCTGAAATAGTAGGCTAAAACGCCACATGAATGCGATTAGCGCAGCACTTGAGCATGGGAAATACGTACAACAAAATCGGTACAATATGGTGATAAGATGGCATGTGGGCCATAAATAATATACCGTTACCGTGCATTTGTTTAAGTACAAGTTCATAGCAGCAAATACTGGATTTTTTCATTAGTCGTATCACGACAACTGCGGCCGTCGGACAAGAATCGAAGAAATGAGTTGGACACGGGGATTTACACTTGTGGTTGCGGCATTTGCCTTGGTCAGTGCCGACACAGCGACTAAGGACGAAACGATTTTCGAGCGTACCTTTAGACAGTTGCATCAGGAACCGCCACCACCAGAGCCGGCGTCGCGCAATCGCGCCAATACACAGTACTTGGAGATCGAACAAAAGTTGGATAATTTCAATGAGACCGAAACACGTACATGGCAAATGGTGAGAGCACCTCACAGTTTGGAATGTAATGGTGGCCAATTATACACTTGTCTTTCTTGTCCTACTACAGCGCTACATATCGAATGATGAATTCTACCAAGAAGGCAGTCCCTTCTTCATATTCGTCGGTGGCGAATGGGAAATCTCCACAGGTTATGTCACCGGTGGACATTTCTATGATGTGGCCAAGGAGCATAACGGTTATCTATTCTATACCGAACACCGTTACTACGGTAAAAGCTGGCCGACAAGGTGAAATCATTTTAAGAAACTGGAGACTAATATTTAACGACATTATTTGTTTGCTTACTTTTCAGCAATATGGACAACGAGAACATCAGATATCTAGACGTACGTCAAGCCTTGGCTGATTTGGCGCATTTCATTAAGCATATGCGTGCAACCATACCTGGCGCCACCAATGCAAAGGTTATACTCGCCGGTGGCTCATATTCCGCAACAATGGTGACATGGTTCAAGAAATTGTATCCCGAGTTGGCGACTGGTGCTTGGGCTTCGAGTGCGCCACTCTTTGCTAAGGTCAACTTTTACGGTTAGTGAACTAGTTTGAACGAGAAGTCCCACACTTTTCCGAAAAAAAAATGTATTTAAGTCGGAAGTAAAGCCCTACGTACCTTCAAATTGTCGTGGAGACTATTAAAAATAAACTTTTTCGAGGAATTTAGCAATCTATATTTGAGCTATTCATCGAAAGCTAATTTTATATACTTTCAATTTCAATTTTTCTCTTTGCCACAGAATACAAAGAGGTTACCGGCCAGTCTATACGCTTAGTCGGTGGCGAAGACTGCTATAACCGTATTGAAAATGGTATTGCCGAAATGGAGAGATTGCTCGCTAACAAGCGTGGTGCCGAAGTCAAATCAATGCTGAAACTTTGCGACGCCTTCGATGAGTACAACGATTTGGATTTGTGGACATTATTCAGTGAGATCTCCGACATCTTTGCGGGAGTTGTGCAGACACATAAGTGAGTACGAAAGTGACAAGAGGAATATGTAAAGTAATGAAATTATATTAAAAATTCGAATTCTTAGCGCTGGCCAAATTGAAAGAGTCTGCAGTAAAATCATGGAAGGTGAAAGCGACATTAGCGGCGTTGCCAGCTATTTATTAACAGAATTCGGTAGTGCCCCTTGCAACCAACTAACCTACAAAGCCATTATAGCCAGCATGATGGACTCCACCTTCAGTAAAAACATAAGTAAACAGTGCAAAATAAATTTTTCGCCAACTTGTTTATAATGCCAATCGCTTTGTTTTCAGTGCGTCAGTGGATTTATCAAACCTGCAATGAGTTCGGCTGGTATCAGACGTCCAGCTCCAGCAAACAACCCTTCGGCACTAAATTCCCTGTGTACCTCTACCTGCAAATGTGTGAGGACATCTATGGTGAGCGCTTCACCATCGAATACGTAATCGAACAGGTGGCGGCCACCAATAAACTTTTCGGTGGATTGCAACCAAATGTGGAGAACGTATACTTTACTCACGGTCAACTAGATCCATGGCGTTCAATGGGCCTACAGAATGAGACCGAGGCAACGGTTGTACCGCGTAAGTGTTGAAATTTACATTTTTTTTCAAATATTTTAACATACATAAATACGTATTTTTCTCATTACATGACAGTCTATGCTCACTGCAAAGATTTTGGCTCGATCAGCGAGCGGGATAGCGCCGAAATGCGTGCGTCAAAAGAAAAATTCGCACAATTGGTGCGCGAATGGATCGGCAGCAGCGATAACGGTAGCGATACCGTGGCCAATAAAGCGAAGAACTTTCTAAGCAAATTACGTAATTAATTGTAGTATTGTAAACATATTGTTAGTTAATGGATTGATTGAATGTCGGTAAACGAATGCGACGCCTGTCAATAAAATTAAAAAAATGCAATAAAACTTTTAAGATTTATACCTGTGGTAAACCTATTTAATCGATCATATCGCCACTAAAAATAAAAGTTAAGTTTACAGCCACTGTTTTAACTACTTTTATTGTATAAAAAAAGTATTTATAACTCGAATGGTAATAACGATTGGTATTCTAAAAACTAGGAAAACTATGGGCATTTTCTTCCGGAAGTCTCTTCAAATATATCGCCAATTCAAAGTTCCAGACAAAGTTTGTTGTTTTTCTTTATTTCACTAATTTTCTAACTTCAGATTTGCAAACAATCTTAATCAAAGCCGCACTGAAATATATGTTTCTTAAACCTATATATTTACTTTTAAGAATCGGCTCGATATTAAGTTGTAGACCATTGACAACCTTTACAAACAAAATTTTAATTTCAGGAATTTCCAACTTCCTCAAGTCTTCAATATCTTATGTTTGATCATCATATTTATTGAAGTCTTATAGCCTTTTCGTACAGGAGCTAATTAATCAATTAAACGGCCTTTGCTTACATAATAAAAATCTAATTTTTGACGTTTCATATTAGTCAATGTACCAAGAACTGATTTCTCGATAAAAATTTTAATTGATCAATTAATTTGGCTGTGCGAAAAGGCTATTAACTACTTATTACTCAATATGTTTAAATAGGTGGCAACCCTCTAACAAACCACACAAAAAAAAATTTTGGTTCGGTGTTTTTGGGATCACTGAATCTTAACCCGAGGTCCATTTAATCCCACAGGACAAGGTTTTAACATATCCTCAGATAAACAATATTGCGGACACCGTTTTTGCTACTAGAAGATTTTCGGGGTCACGGAGTTCGAATACAGTGTCGGTTTTTTTTTTTTCAAGATTCATCGGAATCGCTTGAAACTCGTTACTCGCGATTACAGAATGAATAAAGAATAGCTGAAATTTGCTAAAACATGTCTCATCGGTCAACTCGGGTAGTATGTATCAAAACAAATATCTCAAAACTCACGAGTTAAGCTCAGCAATAACAACAAATTCAATTAAGCTTCACGAACTATTTGAGTTTTGACGGCAATGCTGGTTCCCAAACAGATAATATAGATGACGTCATATGGTATACAGTATTACTCCGGCTATATCTGTTATAAGTTCGATGGGAGCGAAGACATGAATGTAGTCTGACTCAGTCAATGAACAACTCGCTAAAATCTGAACATAAGAGAATGACAAAAAATGTATCAAAGATTCGGTGGAATTTTCTGAATACCTGAGTAAATAATGCAAAACTAATGGATTTATATAGAGAGCTCTGGAAGTAGGTTGTCTTCCAACAAGTATACCGTTTGAGTTGTAGATAATTTGTGAACAATTTGAGGCATGACTAGGAATCAAAGTTCGAAAAGTATAAACGATTAACGATTATCGTTACATAAAAAAGTAATTTTTAACATTTACATGACCCATAAATGAACACCGATACACTCTTGTCGATACATTCTATATCAATTTGGGTATAACCGATGATAACAACAATTCTGATTATTAACAACTACATCATTATCAACCTCATCTTATCAGAATGGGTGCAATAAAATGATCGAAATACGTTCGAGGGATAGCCAATTTATAATCGCAGTGGTGGATACGCCACGTCTACCGAAGGTATTTATAGCTGGATTAATTAGCCAAGGGCGGTTATTTGACAAAATGAGGTCGCTACAAACAGTTTTGGTGTTGCTTGTCGCGCTGTACGCGTCTACGACTACGGCCAAATTTAATTTGGAAAAACTGCGTGCGAACTTCTTCAATGTGACCGGTGCCAAGGGCAGTCTTTATGTGCAAAGTTTGAAATATTTACAACGTGAACCGCCAGTGGGCAATTCGGTCAACCGCGCAGGCAGCGCCAGATATACGACCGAAACGATCGAACAGAAATTGGATCATTTCGATGCGTCCAACACCAGGACATGGCAAATGGTTAAGAATTAAAGAAAAAAGTGATAATGGAAAATATCTAACTTTGTGGATTACTTTTCGCACTTTCTGTAGCGTTACATGGAGAACGATGCCTACTTCAAGGAGGGTGGACCGATATTCATTTACGTGGGAGGAGAGTGGACCATTTCACCTGGCCGCATAACTAATGGACACTTTGTCGATTTGGCAAAGGAGCATAACGGCATACTTTTCTACACCGAGCACCGTTACTACGGTCAAAGTCGTCCAACGAGGTGAGTGACGGCTCATACCCTAGTGCTAATCAAAAAATATTCGCTTTTGTAATTCTTTCAGTGACATCACTGTGGAGAACTTGGAATATTTGCACGTCAAACAGGCGCTCGCCGATTTGGCCCACTTCATTAAGTATCAACGTGAGAATTATCCGGGCTTGGCGAACTCCAAGGTTATAATGGCTGGCGGCTCATATTCAGCGACCATGGTTGTCTGGTTCAAACACTTGTATCCAGAGCTTTTAACCGGTGGTTTTGCCTCGAGCGCGCCACTTTTGGCTAAAGTTGACTTCAAAGGTACTAAAAATCGATTAATAAATTCGTTTTTATTCAAAATGAATATGTATCTAACCATATAGAGTACAAAGAGGTCGTTGGACGCGCTCTACGCGAATTGGGCAGCGAACAGTGCTACAATCGCGTACAAAATGGCATTGCTACTTTGGAGACTATGTTAGTGGATGGTCGCGCTGCCGAAGTGAAGGCCATGATGAAGATTTGCAATAATTTTGACGAAGAAAATGATTTGGATGTGTGGACGCTATTTTCTAGCATATCGAATCTCTTCTCCGGAATTGTACAGTACCAGACGTGAGTTGGGGGTCAGCGGGTTAATTATAAGAGAAAATGTTTTATAAAAGTGATTATTGCAATTAATAATGTGAACTGAATTTTCCAGCGGCAATGATGTACCCGACCTATGTGATTATTTGCTTGCACAGGAGGATGACGTCACAGCCATTGCGAAATTCCTTTTGACTTATGTCGGCTCAGGGTGTATTGATCTCAGCTATAAGGACACGCTGAGCTATTACATGGACTCCACTTATGCAATGGGTGCAAGTACGTACACATGAATCAACAGCGAGAATAATGAAGTAGTAGCATGAAATTATAAAAATATAATAATCCCTTAGGCCGTCCTTGGTACTATCAGACCTGCAACGAATACGGTTGGTATCAATCGTCCACTTCACGTCAACAACCTTTCGGCACCAAATTCCCCCCACTACTCTCGACCACACTGTGTCAAGACGTGTTCGGCGATGAGTATACAAATGAGAATATCAACGCCAAAGTTGCACAGACCAATGTGGATTTCGGCGGCTATTCATCGAAGGTGTCAAATATTTACCAAACTCATGGTGGCCTCGATCCATGGAGTGCGGTCGGCCATACAGAGGAATACGGCGCCACCATCTTGCCACAGACATCGCATTGCGCCGATTTCGGTTCGATAAGCAGCGCCGATATACCGGAGATGCGCGCCTCAAAGGAGAAACTCGCCGAATTGGTGCGTCAATGGTTAACCGAATAGAAACAACAAACAAATTATCAAACGGCAATCAATAGCAATAAAATTTATTTATTTATTTCTGACGCATTGTTGTGACAAGATTTGTGACTTTCTGATTTGTGAAATCAATTGTGTTTTGAGTGAATGAAATATAAATGGATTATCTTTATCACATTTAAGTGTGTGTTGGAAAACTGTGCTGGGTTTTCTTTCGATTTAGTATATTCATAAATATTAAATATGCAGTTATAATTCATGCGTTCGATAAGGCATTGCCATTTTTATTTTACAATAACTGATATCGAAGGACAAATATTCAGAATCTCAGCAACTACTGCCAAAAAAGATAATTGGGTTTGTTCCTCAGTTGATTAAATTAATACAAATTTTGTGATGTAATTGGAGGAGTTACGACACAAAATCACATTTTTGAAAAATCGGTTGTATTGAAGATACAAGTTATAGATATTCGATTTTGATAATTTTTCCCGTCCACCATATATATGTAATGAGTAAATGTTTCCCAAAATTTGTGTCTTTTGTGACTTATTGGAGGAGTTATAACACATAATCACATTTTTGAAAAATCGGATGTAAACAAAAAATGCGAATACATATTTGTAGCCCTTTCTTATCATTACAATATATTTTATTTTATTCTCCTTTTAGTACTTATCCGATAAGAGCTACTATTTCATATTTTCTCCTCAAAATACCAATTAAATAAAGTTGGACTTCTAAATAATATTTCTTTTATAGTCTATTTCAAAAAAATAATTTCATTGTCAAAATTGAATTTTCTCGAAATGTTTTCTACGTAAAATTTTAGAAGTAAATATGTGTTTATGATACACTGTGCTTGATAAAACAAACTGCATTTGGAGAGAGAAAATGGAAAAAGATTTACATTCGCGAAAATTTAGTTAAACAACAGCAAATAAAACCCGACTAGGCCCCAGCAGTAGCCAGAAGAAGCAAACTACACCGTCTCAACTAACGCATCGGCGCTTATAACGTCCGACTCAACCTCATCCACGTTCTTCTCCCCCGCTACATTATCGAAAAACATATCGAAGTCGTTGATTTTCGACAATTTGGCGCGAAACTTTTTATACTCCTCACGTTCGCGTTCATTCAGCTTTATGTATCTCTTCGCCTTGAAACTGTAGTCAGTATGCAGCACCGTATAGCCCTTGTCTGTGACTGCCTTCAGCACCGTTTCCAATTCGGACGGTTCGCATTTGAAGTTAACAGCGCCCGTCTCGTAGTCGACCATTTCGATGCTTTGCGCTTTACAAGCGTACGCGTCACGTGCTATCGAACCCTCGAGATCGCTGAAATCCAACGAGGTCTGCAGCGAGATGATCGCCTCAATGATGGCGTTGCTGAAGAAGTTGTGCATGATATGCACGTAGCTGGCATTATAGTTACGCAGCAGCGGCAACAGGCGTGACCTCAATTCGCCGGAAATCACCGAGCGTAGTGTGCAGATGAGAAAGATCTTACGGTTGCAGCGTATTTGCAAGAGCTGACGGTGTAGTGTGCTGCGCGTATCGGCGTAAGTATTGATAATTTGCTGTGCTTCATTTGCAGAGAGACCCTGCTCGGTGACACGGCGAATTGCGGTCTTCAAAAATGTATTCTCACGGGGATTTGCCGAGTTGCCTTCGTAGATGGCAAGCCGCAACTTGTGTGCCAAACGGCAGTGTAGCGGTGCTAATGGCACGCTCCTTACCAAGGGTAAGAATTTGTGTGGTTTCTTTGTGTTCTTAGGCACCTCAACGGGGCATTCGGGCGAAAAGCGTCGACTTGTGGTTGGTTGGTCTTTACAGCGTTCGGATTCTTTACTTGCCATTCGAATAGAACGCATTTTAACGGGAATTTTGACTAATATGGTTTGATTTGGTGTAAATAAATTATGTTTAAGGCAATCGTAAACACATTTTGACAATAACAAAATTTCATTTTGTTGTATTTGGTTCGAAAAGTTTGAACATTTAATAAAAAAAATGGAATATACTTATAATTTTCGAAATTGTTTTAATTGTAAGAATTATGGTTGCCAACCCATTTTTGGAGAGATATATTAATCAAATAGTCCGACCAACACCAAAGAATGAGTTTAATTTTGATGGTTATGCCTCTTCGGCTATTTTAGCCGACAATTTATACTGACAGTGAGGTCTATTAAGGTAGAACGTCAAGTCAGCAGAAATCTTCGAAATGATTTAAGGACTGTTTTCTGCCGCTCTAATAAGAACTACCAAAGTATAGGCTCTTAATGCTATCAGTAGGATAAAAGCACGAAAACGAAGGCAATTGACCGACCGGTTCGAAACTCCGAAACCTGCTGGTTGCCTGGAACTATTGAGATGCGGAACCACTTCCTAGGACACAGGAAGACATTCTTGCAGTACGTCGTACAATATAATAACACAGCCACACAAAAAAATGTTTGTTATGCCCCGGAGATCTAACTACGTGTACCTTATGTTTTTGGGGTCGCTTAATCCGAATCAGAGGTCTATTCAGATCAGGGTTTTGACATAACCCCAGAAAACCAATAAAGCCGACACCGATTAAAAAATAAAATTTCACTCACCGTATCCGCAGCCGTTAGATTAATACCCAAACCACCGGCGCGTGTCGAAAGCAGAAAAACAAAAATATCCTCCCTTGTCTGGAAATCGGCCACCATATCACGACGCGCTGAGATTTTGCTCGAACCATCCAAGCGCATATAGCGATGCTTGCGATGCCACATGTACTCCTAAAAGAACAGCGTCTTATATGACATAACCATTAGCAGTAGTTAAGCCGCTACGTACCTCTAATAAATCAATCATTTTCGTCATTTGTGAGTAGATAAGCACACGGTGACCCTGCGCCTTGAGGCGTGTCAACAAACTGTCCAGCACAGCTAATTTGCCGGCATCGGACACGAGCGTTTGCTTATCGGGCACAACAATCGAAGACCAGCCATAGCGCGGACGACACAGATCCAGCGCAGTGTTAACCAACTCCAAACCGACTGAGTTCTCGCACTGCAGATGGCGTATTTGTGACCAAGCAGCGTCGCGGCTTTCACAGCTGCAAGAAATTATATAAAGTTATTATTATTTTGGTACACTGGATATATTAGAGATTTGGATGGATTCGAGATTTTTACGTACTATAAGTTTCGTTTAACCGCCTGCACGCGTTGACCGAGTCCGTACAAAAAGCGCGGCATTTCGAGCGCTTCACACTGGTATACGGTGGGCGTGCGTGGCACATGCCGAAATTCAGGCAGCAACTTGGCGTTGGCACTCACATCAGCTTTGTGCTTCGATGTGCATTTGTGTGATTTGCTGGGCACCTCTACGCTGCTCTCCAAATCATATTCGGCTTTTATATCTAAATCTTCGCTTAAACTATCGTGCAAGTGCGCTGCTGTTAGCTTCGAATCACCAATATATTTGCTGCGGATAACGCGATGTTCGATCGTCTCCTGTATATTCATCGTTTTATAACTGCCGAAAGAATAAACGGTGCTCTCTCGGCTGGTCTGTTGGTTTTTAGAGTTAAGTAACTGTTTTATTCACTCGAAAAATATAACTGTTCAAATACTCACCACGCCAGTGAAGAGGAAATTACGTAAAACACTTTGCTGTAGCATAAAGCTAGGCTGTAACGGATTCTCCAGCAACGGCTCTAGTAGCTGAAAGCGAGTGGATTTATAATGAGGCCACCATTGACGACGGTAAGCCAGCAAATCGTATTGCAACAGACGACGGCGATAGTGTAGTATGCTGAAATGTGGGGAATTAATAAAGGGGTGTGGGGAAAAATGTGCGCACTTACTAGCTAATCAATCCGTTGATGGTAACATCCTCCATATCGCGCGGTGAGAGGTCGCATAAGCGCGTGAAACTAAAGCAGGAACTATCGCTGGCGTTCAAGTCCACATAGCGCGCATACTGCTCATTGGACTTTCCAGCTTTAACGGCAAGCGGTTCACTGAAGAGCGTTTTATGCAAGTAGGCCGCCTTAAAGATGGAGTAACTGGGAAGATAAATAAATAATGGTAAAATAAAATTGATTAGAGAGAGAGGTCATACCACCCACCTATTGTAGAGCAAATGCCGCTTGCTGGGCATGGCGCGCTGCAGCAAACACTCGCCGTAAACCAAACGCGGCAGCACATACTCCTCGCAGCGCATAGCAAACGGGCTTTTGGCGTCGCGTCGCTCGAAGAGTTCCGGATGATTGCACACCTTCCGGAACTGCATCACCAGGTTCATGAGATTCGATGTGAAATTCTTATCGAAATGATGCCCATCACCGGCGCTACCCGCGCCACCGCCTGTGAAGTGCAATAAATCCTCGATGCGTATTTTCTTCTTCAACGCCATGTAGAGCAGTTTCTGGCGTATGGTCAACGGACAATAGACCATAATCTCAATCTTATCGGAAAGCTCATTCTCCACATCCTTTTTGATGCGTCGCAACATGAACGGTTTGAGTATCATATGTAGACGTGAGATTTGCTTCTCATCGATGCCCGTTTTATTCTCCGCATGCGATTCGATATCCTTGGAGAACCACTCATTGAATTCGTCGTGCGAGTCGAATAGTGTGGGCATAATGAAATGCAAGAGTGCCCACAACTCGGCCATGCTGTTTTGTATGGGCGTGCCACTGAGCAGGAGTCGATTACGGCAATTGAAGCCGAGCAGCAGTTTCCAACGCATGGAGGAAGCGCTCTTTATGGCCTGTGCCTCATCCAACACCATGTACTGCCACTTGATGCGATTGAAGTATTTGTAATCGGAAACAATCAGTTGATACGAGGTGATGACCACATGAAAGCTGGCATCACGCGTGTGCAGATCCTTTTGTTCCCAAAATTGACGCAAAATTTTGCGCTCATTCGGCGAACCCCAATAGGGTACGACATTGAAGTCAGGCACGAAACGTTGCATCTCCTGCTGCCAGTTGTGCAGCGTAGAGGCAGGTGAGATTATTAGAAATGGACCCCAAACACCATAATGCTCGGCCACATGACATAGAAATGCAATCGATTGCACAGTTTTGCCCAGACCCATCTCGTCGGCGAGTATGCCGCTGATGCCCTGATCATACAGATTTGCGAGCCATGTTACACCTATAAATGGTTGAATATCAATATTATTATTTCTTATAAGAAAAAAAAACGCATGAAATACGCACCCTTAATCTGATAGGTCTTGAGTGTGCCCTTGAACATTTTCGGTTGCGGCACATCTGCCTTCGCTGGCATCACTGGCAAGAGCGACTCAGCATCATCATCATCCTCTTCTTTTTTGATAGCTGCAGCCTCATGCTCCTGCTTCAAGTGCGCCGCCACATCGAAACGTCGCGTCTTGTCGCGGTCGGTGGAGAAAGCAAGTTCGGCGTTTTTTTGCGCCAACGATTTGTAGTGATCAGCATCGTAGCCATCGTAAGCGGCTAAACGCGGATTGATCTCCTCATCCAATTGATTTAGTATACGCAGCTGCTCCTCTTCGGTGCCCTGGCCCAACTTCTTCGACATAAAATGCGCGTAAAGCTCTGTTTGTGTAATGAGGAAATTTAGTTTTCGTTGCTGTCGCTTCGCCTCTATGATTTCGACATCCATTTTGCGCTGCTCCTCCGCCTCACGTTCCATGCGTCGCCGCGTGTCGCGTTCTACACGCTCGTAGCGCTTCCAGTAGCCCATCATTTCGCGCGTGAGACGTTTGGCGCGCCACACAGTCTCCTTCATGACTTTTTGTGAAACCATAGCGCGTTGTCTCACCACCTTCGAGCACATAGTGGCCACACGTTTGCAATTTTGCAACACCTCCTTATGATTGTTGGCCTTGCCGCGTTGACATCGTCCAAGTTCCTTTTTGGCCATCAATTGCCAAACGCGGCGTCGACGCGCTGCCATCACCTCGGGTGTACGTGCTTGCTGACTCTTGCGACGCCGTCCGCGCCCGCTGTGTGGCACTCCACTTGGCGGTAGCAGCGATAAGTTGGCATCTAAAGTGCTATCCATATCATCGGTTATATTGTCATCTTCATCATTAACTGCTGATGTGTCGCCAAAGGCGTAATTATTCAATTCGGACGGTGGTATTTCACCGGGCTCAGGTTGTTCGACTTTCGGTTTACGTGGTTTGCGCACTTTAGGCTCTTTCGGCAACTTGGGCGGCTTGATGGGCTTCTCTTTCTTAGTGCGCCGCCTACGTCTACGCACGCCCATTATAGATTGTTGATGTTCGGGAAACATGTCATGATTAGAGAGCATACCAGCACCGTAGTAAGCGTATTGAGTATTCTATAAATAAATGTTGCTGGTGAGAAGATATGCAAATTATAAAAATATATAATTGATTTCTTACTGTCGCCTTCTTGTAAAAGTTTTCGCGGTGTCTCTGTTCAAATATATGTGTTTTGAGTAATTCCTTTACATAGTCATCTTCGTCACTTATTTCGGTTTCAGTATCAGTATCGCTAAGCAGCACATCGTATAACCATTCCCTATCATTTGTAAGGTCACTGAAGTTTAATAATTGCATTTTGACACTTTGGCGTTCTAAAATTCATAATCATTATTTCTTCTTTGCAACATATATCAGTGTTTTGTGCTAAAATACCTTCTTTGGTACCTAGTCGCCGGTTCCGCTTCTTTCGTGTACCCCCAGCCTCTTCATCAGAGTTATCAGTATCGTCAACCCCTTGCGGTTCGTCGTCTTCTGTAGCGTTTGAGTCATCACCGCTACTGAGCGGTTGTGACAAAACCTTTCTTGCATATTCCATAAAAGGTCGCATATTTAAAGCCGCCTCCAATCGTTGTATATGCAATGGTTCTGCAATGCGTTGCTGGCTTCTTGGTTGTGCGGCGGTGGTAGTCTGAGCTGGTGGTTGTGACCCCGCTGTGGCCGCCAACTGGGACATCATTATTGCAGTTCCGTTGGCGGTTCCGCCAGTTTGCAGCATTTCATTCATTTCTTAGCTCGCAATCTAATAAATTTAATCGCAAAAAATTTAGTTTTAAAGTATAGCTATTACATTGTTTCACTTACCTGGTTTTGTTTTAAATGCATCCGCTGCAATGCACAATGTCCGTTGCGCTGTACTACTTCCGCTATTTTTTACATGCAATTCAAATTCAAATTTCGAAAGAAAACCCAATGCACAGAAAGTTATTCGTGAAATATGCATACGTAACGCAATGAAATTTCACATGCGCAACCACAAAATTTTCTTTATCACCACACAATGCTGTCACAAGTCATACGCGTTTTACATGCTACTTGCTGAGGTTCGATTGAAAAGGCAGCAACAAAACAAAAATTGCAAATAAAGCCAACTAAACGAAAATTCTTACTAGCGTACAGCTGATTGGATAATAGCCACCGAAGGGTTGCATGCGCGCCAAATTGTGGAGATAAATTTTTTAGAATTCAGGGCATTTTAACATCATAGAGGCATGAAAGCTTAAAAAAGCCCTTCCTGACCGCCGATAATAATAATAAATCCATTTAATTGTCAACAAATTATATAATAAACTTAATTAGCCAAAAGAAATATTGAGCATTTGACGAAGAAACCCTACCGCACATGCTTCTTCTGCAAAACTCAACCAAAACAAATAAATGAACGAAAGTTCCAACAGAGTTGCATGGGCTGTGTGAGGAATATTTTTATATTAAGGGTATTCGTTTAAACGTGTAATGTTACCCATCGCATAAATTTATGCAAATACGCAGTGTGTTACATGAACGCACTTCAAATTCTTTGTGTAAATGCCACTTATTTATGTATTAAACAGCTGTTTGGGTGTCAAAATATTAAAATGCCGAAAGTTAGCGAAAAAGCAAAATTTATTCAACTTTGCGAAAAATCACTAGTATTTGATTTGTTAATGTTGGAGCTGTTTGGAAAACATGACGGTAATTGTTTTGCGTCAATGCTACATTTTTTAAAGGCGCATATATACATAAATATATAAATGATTTCAGAAATCCAACGCAAAAAGGAAGATGAAATTATGGAAGACTTTAGCTTTGCATTGGCAGCTGCTGCATATTTTAGATATGGATCTACATTTGTTCATCATTCTGTCCCAAAATCACCCAACTTTTTAATAGATGTATTACCGCATTTGGATGAAAACAGGTTTCGAGAAATTGTGCGAGTCAGCAAAACCACATTTGATTTTATCATTGATCTGATAAAGGATGACGAAGTGTTCAATGGTCCACGTTCATGTAAATAGTTTCCTATCTAAATTCAATTTGCTGTAGTAATGTACCGACTGGGTTCATGTGGAGAAGGAGCAACAATTACTAAAATTGCTAGTTTGTTTGGTATTAGCGATGGTGGAGTAATACATTTGAGCTATTTACATATGTATCGGTTAAAATTTGTGTTTCAGCTGTATTTTAAATTTCTCAATAGGTCATGACCAACAGGGTATTTGATGCAATTATTAAAAGGAAAACTCAGTTTCTGTTTTGGCCGGACCCTGTAGAGCGTAGAGCTTTAGTTGTTCAAACACTCAGTGAGCTACCACATTGTGTTGGCTACGTAGATGGAACGGAGATAAAATTGGCGGAAAAACCCACTGTAGATTGCGAAGCATATTTTTCTCGCAAGCATATATATTTATATATATTCTGGGAACCAGCATTAACAACACCAACAATGTCAGCCTTGAAATCCAACGCAGAATCACTCTTGCCAACAGGTGCTACTTTGGACTGAGTAGGCAATTGAAAAGTAAAGTCCTCTCTCGACGAACCAAAATCAAACTCTATAAGTCGCTCATTATTCCCGTCCTGATGTATGGCGCTGAAGCGTGGACGATGACAACATCCGATGAGACGACTCTTGGGGTTTTCGAGAGAAAGGTTTTGCGCAAGATTTTTGGTCCTCTAAACATTGGCAACGGCGAATACCGCAGGCGATGGAACGATGAGCTGTACGATTTATACGACGACATTGACATAGTTCAGCGAATAAAAAGACAGCGGCTACGCTGGCTAGGTCATGTTGTACGGATGGAAGAAAACACTCCAGCTCTGAAAGTATTCGATGCAGTACCCGCTGGAGGAAGCCGCGGAAGAGGACGACCTCCACTCCGGTGGAAAGACCAAGTGCAAAGTGACCTGGCTTCACTTGGTGTTTCCAATTGGCGCCAAAAAGCAAAAAGGAGGAATGAGTGGCGCGCTCTGGTGGATTCGGCTATAATCGCTTAAAGCGGTTCCTACGCCAAATATATATATATATATATATATATTCACTTAAGGCTCAATGTGTGTGTGACCACAAACTAGTAATTCGTCATATGGTATTGGGGTATCCCGGTAGTGTTCACGACGCTAGGATATACAACAATTGCGAGCTATCCACAAACGCCACTGAAATGCTAACAGGATCAGAGTGGTTAGCTGCAGACAGTGCATATAAATTAACTTCGACCCTTATTACTCCTTTTAGAATAAACGCAACGGAAGGCACCTTGAATCAACGAATTCTGTTCAACAGAACGTTCAGCCAGTACCGAATAAGAATTGAGCATTGCTTTGGTTTATTGAAAGAACGTTTTAATAGCTTGAAAGAACTCAAAATTCAAATAAAGAGTGATAATTCGGTAAAGTTTGCATGCCGGTGGATATTAGTTTGTGCGATATTGCACAATATTATATTAAAAGAAAACGACGGTGGTTTTGATGTTGACGAAGAAAGCATTAGTGAAAACAGTGAAGTCGACGAGCCTGGGGATCAAAACTTACCAACAGTTGAAGGTGCATCTAAGCGCCTTTCATTGTTATCACTAATGGAAACTTAAAAATAAAGTATTGAAACTCATGTTTACATATCTTTAAAATCCATTAATATATGCTTTTATTTACAGAAAAATAAAAAGTGCTTCTGTGCCTATTAACATTTAGTTACATTCAAATATACATGTATTTTGCTATGAGATCTTTTAAATTTGCGAAAAAAGTACCATGTGAAATCTCTTAAAGTTTCACATTTATTTTGATTTTAACTTTAACTCTATTTCAAACATTTTAATGCGTTCTTCACTAGCAAGTTTCAGTTTTTCAATTTCCAGTTTGGTTTCTTTTTCTGATTCAGTTTCAATTCTTTTCATTTCTAATTGATTATTCAGTTCAATTCTTTTCAACTCGACCTCATTCTTTTCTTTTTCTAATTCTATTTTCTTAACTTCTAATTCCAACCTTTTCTCCTGAATAAAAATCAATTTATTGAACGGGAACGAACTATCAGCACAAGGGGAATCAGCCAGTACTTCAATGCTGTCAGTGCTTTCAAAAATTACTCCGGGATTTACATTTTTGCGTTGCCCGAAGATAACTTCCAGTAAGTCAAAGTTGGGACAAATTTTGTTGACATGCGCTGATACGCTTGACTCGTCACCATTAGCGAGTAGTCCAGACCCAGTTTTGTTTTTCCAGGCTGCCGCGGCAACGTACAACGCTTTGAGATACCTCATTTTGCTTTTCATAGCTACGCAAACGACAGATTGAAGTGCCGGTGTATTTTGCTGCAATTTTTCGTAAAACCTTTGGGAGGTCGGTTTCTGGAAGATATGCGTAAATTCGTGTTAAAACAAACATATGTACCTAAACATTTTCACTTTTCTAAAACCCTTACCTCAAAAGATTCTGGACTATCTTTAATTGCGTCGGATACTGCTTGCAACAGCTGCAGGGACTGCGACTCTGTCCAGCGATGGGACGGTTTCAGCCGTAGACGCTTTTGCTTTAACTTTTTATCCTGAAATATAAAACAATTGCAACAATTAAATAAAATTTATGTTCCGAGTTTCATTCTTACCTTTTCCATTTTAATTTTCACAATAATATTCATCAGCTGGTCGTTTGGTAGGGTTGCTTTTGCAATATCGTAAATTTACAAGTGTTCTTTACACACTGACATTGGTGCGTAATGTGTTTAAATGAATTTCCATATAAGTTGCTGCCAGATTTTTACGCATTCGTAAATATACACGGTTTAAGAGGTTTACGGGGCTTTTACACGTTTAAACGAATACCCTTATTAATTTCACATGAAATTAAAAAACTTGAAATGTTGATTTAGTTAAGTGTAATTATATCTTTGAAGATTTATATTTTGAACGCGCAATGCTCGACTTTTAAACAAATGCATATAGTGATTTAAGTATATATGTTTTAAAAGTGATTTAACAATGTTTCAAACCATTTCTAATAAGAATTTTATGACTTCACTCTATTTTCATTATTAACATTAAAGATATACTAACTTGTTAAGAGAATTACATTTTTATAGCACGAAAGACACCGCTTACCACCGATTGTAGCTCTTTGAAAATATATCCAGGTATAAATTGTGTTTGTCGTGAGAGCCATTAATTATCGATTAATTAATCTATCGATTGGCCGTAGAACATAACAACCACACAAAAATGTGTCCAAGTCGTATTAAATAATCTTAAAAAACTATTTTATAATTTATAAAAATTGAACTAATCATTTGTATACATATATGTAATTTGAATTTATTAATTACTCAAAATAAAAAATTAATTAAAGTTGTTGGCAAGCACGGCTGTTGTTATTTAATATGATGCAACAGCTGTTTACATTGTTTACATTCCAATAAAACTGTTGCATGTTTCTTAAAAAAATGTAAACTTTGCTTGCTATATTAATAAATTGCAAATAATAAAATGGAGTAAAATACTAAATTTCTATAATCAGCATTGATATTTTATAACATAAAGTTGATACCGTTGAATTCTATATATATCAAATATGTCGCCAGCAAAAAGGTAAGTGCCTAACTTTATATTAATAGACTTTAGAAGGCTGACTCTTTTCTTCTTATTATTAGGGAAAAATTAGAGCGAATTACCAAGCAGCAGATGCAATGTTACATGCTGTTCTGTAAACAACACCCTAAATTAACTGGTGTCAAAACCGAGAGCTGCAATAAAAGTGATACTTCACAAACACATGAATTATGGACGCAGTTAGTGGAACGTCTTAACGAGATGCAAGGTCCCACGCAAAGTGTGAAGATGTGGAAGGAAGTAAGTAACCATTCAGGTTATCTCATTTCAGGATCTATAAATAAATAATTCAATTAAATAATACAAAAGCCAAATCATTATTCTTTTCTTTTTTATAGACCCTAGCACATTGGAAAAGTCAGGTCCGCTCTCATTTACGTAGGTATCAAAAGCAAACTGGAAGAAATATAATTACTTCCGCAAGTTATAACAAACGTACTGAGATTTCTGTGGTAATTAATGAATTTTGACATATATATATATATATTTATTGATTTTTAATGATAGTCAACAACTATACTGCACCAGGTCTCCGAAATAAAAGCAGAACAGAATGTTGATGATAAAAGCGCGGACAACGATTCCTGTACTTCGAGCTCATCGAGATCTACCTCATTTCCTCACAAAACGCACAAAAAGAACATGAAAACGAAAGCGCCGAATATGAATTATACTGACATTTGTAGTATCATATTAAATACTTTAGAAGCACGTAGGGAAAGAGAAGAGGCGTTATACACAAATCAAATAAATTTAATTAGCAAATTAGATCAGACATTAACTTTAATGACCAGTGTTTTTGAAAAAGTTGATAGGAAATTGGATAAAAGTTAATTACTTATTGATGAATCAGCTTTTGCAATATTGTGCCACAAATGTTTTAAACTACATGGCTGTAATTAGTTGTAAATTTGAATAATTTTTAGTTAGTAAGATTTAGCTTAAAGCAATTTTTTGAAATATATAAAACAATAAAGCGCTTATCTTCAAAAATTAGCAAATAAAAATCTCTTCCAATCTTTCCTACATATATAACAACTGGACGTAGGAGTACAGACTAAACCTTAAGATTAATGACGATGAAATTCCATTTCCGACCGTCAGCAACCCCAGAATTTTGATTGTTACAATTGTGAGTCTGCATTACTTCACACCGCCGCAATAAAATTTTCAAGTCGCTAACCAGTAGCACTGGGAAAAGGAACAGACATTTCAGAAAACTGCACTGTGAATTGTCACTACATGTCTACTGAGTACATGATGTCTCTATAAGTATACAACATGGCCACTATGCTCCCAGTCAAGAAGCATAATGAACTCCTTTCATCAGTTTCTACTGGGATATTTTCGTCGAAACCTCTTCGTACTCATCGGCTTAAAGCAAAACCGCCTCACGTTGCATCAAGAGCTCATTCCTACAGTACTTCGACGTCATCGAACAATACACCGACCAGACTTCGGACGCAGACAGCTTCATACATGTTTTAAACGCCATTTACAGTGGAGTTATTTACACCTTCATGGCGTACTTGGAGTCAAACCTCCAACTATTACATACAACGATCGAATATATGTCCTATATGCAGTGAGTCTACGCAAGACACTAACCATCTCTTTTCATACCCAACGAAGCCGGCTCATTTAACATCCCCCTCCATATGGTGCGACCCTGTCGAAATAGCTTGTTTCTGGACTTCCAGTTAAATAAACTAGATGACCATTAAACTTACGCTTTCTGTCAGCATTGATCCATAGTAATATTGAAATTTATTTGAGATAGCGAATTGCCTGATGACCAGAATTTACATACATACAGTTTCCACACAGTCTCAAAATCTCAAGACGTCGAATTCAAAAACTGTATCTCTTGAACAATTGGCTCACATGGCTCCGAGCTAAATAGCAGTCTCACGGTACTTTCGTTGTGATTCCTTAAAACTGATCCAGTTCTCATTAATGTTTTCATTTTAACTTTTACCACAAGTTTTAATTAATGAGCACCTAGAAACGCTTGCAACGTTCAACCATCCTAATTGTGATTCCCTTCAGCCAAGGAATGTAAACAAATATTTAGGTGTATGTGCTTCTATGCAAGTTGTATCCCAACATTGAAAGCAATATTGCGACGCAACTAGCGTGAATATTGGACTCGACTCCACAATTGTTCCGGTTATTCTTTTTTGTACCGACTTCTATCGTCGCAATATTCACAACCAAGCAAGCATATGAAATGGCCAAACCAAATGCCGTTTGCACCAAAGTGAATGTAAACAATGTGGTTAAAAGAAAGAAAAAGCCCTCGTTAATCAGGAATAGCATTCCTCCACCTATGGTACAACCAGTTGATACCGTATTACACATTACCAAAATAACAGAGTCGGCCTTAATTCAAGTTTATAATTCTTTAAAGATTTATGAATCTTTTTCAAATCTTCATGGCGACACAAAGGTCATCATCTAGGCTTTGCGTTTTAGGCAGTTCTGCTGAACGACTTAAGGCATATCGTTTTCATTGAGAGTGATATTATCTCCCGATTGCTCAGTCCAAAGTAAAACTCCTTTGCAAGAGCGAATTTTCCTTGAATTTCAGTTCTGATATTGAACCCGTTAAAGTCTACATCTGCAAAGTTGGGACTTACTGGGTTGCGTTCGCAGGTGCGATTGAAAAATAAAAAGTCTTGCCAGCTTCAAGGAAAAGTTATTGCCACTAAATTGCCATTTGAAATTTTCAAAACTTTGCCTTAGGGGTTTGAGTTGTGATCACTGTGGCACCGGCGTTGCTGCAAAACGTGGGAAACAATAACAAGTTATTTGGCACCCTCGCTTTTATAGAGGCGAACTTTGTTTTGTGACGTAAATGTGCTGTTACGCGCATTTCTACACAGTTCGACCGTTATTTTTTGTTTATGGAGAAAACAATATTGCATTGAAAAGTTTAACTAGAATATTTGCGGGGGTTTTCCTTAGATGCTCTCTGGTTAGGCTGTATTTGCGAGAAAACTGTTTTTTTTTTTAATAAATACGGAACAAGGGCGAACTAAAAAATGGATCCATGGAGAGTGGTAAATCGAACGAATAACTGGTATAAAATAAAAATGTCACGACGCAATAGTCCGACAGATGGTGTATTTATCGGGTGATCCAAGTAGAGGTATATTTTTCAAAAGCTTATTTTAGACAGATCTGTCAAGCTGTTGTAATTTTTGCTCAGAATTGTTTGGCATTTCATCATGGATTCTGTAAAGAATGTGTGTCGCTCGCTTATGGTCAATATAATCGGCTTACTGAGGGTACTATTCGCAACAGTATCACCCATCTTGAGACTCAGCAATCATTACTGGACAATATTCGAAAGAATAGACCACGTCTAGCGCGCAGTGAAGAAAATAAAGCAGCCGTCGCTTCGCTCTATGGGCTTTTGAAAAGTTCCAAAAAGATCCGAAGTTTTCAAATTCTGTTCAGCGATTAGCTCCATTTCTGGCTCAAGTGATGGCATCTCGCCATGATAACCGACTAATTGATGAGACAACAAGACATTCGCACACATCACATCAATCAGTGGATTTATTAATTCATGCTTTGGGCCGATCGATTGGCCACCAAGGTCGTGTGTTATCACACCATTTAGCTTTTTCCTATGGGAATATGTTAAGTCTAAAGTTTATGCGGACAATCTCGCTTCGATTCAGGCCTTAGCGCAAAACATCACGCGTATCATTCGCCGGTTACCAGTTGAAATCCTCGAAAAGTAATCGAAAATTTGACTCAATGTATGGACCATCTGAGACGTAGCCACGGCCAACATTTGAAAGAGATAATATTTAAAAGTCAGGGCCAAAGAATTTTCTTTCGAATGATAATAAATATTCCCCATTGAATTTGAATTTTCTGTGTTTTTTCTTAAAAAAAGTAGGGAACCTCGAAATGACTACAAAAATATGATACAGCGGCAATTTACATACAATTTGATTCTGAGTATATAGGAGTTTGGATCCGCTATTAAACAAATGACATCACGCATGAAAGCCGTGACAGTTCCCTCAGTGGAAGCTCTAGTAAAGGGATTTCTTAAAATATTCTAGATTTTGCCCCATAACCCTTATGTTAGCAATGCACACCGTTGTAAATTTAGATTTTTTCCACAAAGTAGTGACGTTGCCCCACAATTACCTTTTGCTAATGTGCGGAAATGCAGTGAACTGCCAAACAAAAAGTGTTAATTAATCAAGATTCTTGCAGTAGTTGCCTTCAATCCTTAAACCTACTTACTTCGAGTTCGAGTTTACTCACGAACCAGAGCTGCCAAGTGTTGCAGCAAATCGTGGCTAGTTGGAGAGAAAATCTGAGCAAGCTCAACCTCATTACTGTAACCTGTATGTGTGGTAATACGAGCGTAATTGTGATTACATTCCTACATAAGTACAAATTGGTGTAGAAGCATGGCAATAAACCCAATGCAACTCTGTGCGTCCGGTATGCACACGAGTATATTTAGTTTCGTGGCTGTGTGTGGGCTTCTTTGGTTGCACAGCAACTCTTGAATTGCATCCAATTACTGAAATTTACCGTTACTGTTTGTCTATTAGTTAGCAGGCTCGCCCACACGTTAGTTCATTGGTACAAAGTTAAATTTTGGTTTTGCTGCGGTTGCTTTGGTGCGTGGGTAGCGGTAGTTTCTCAACTTAGTTTTGCTCTATGTTCTTGTTGTTGTTTAGCACAGCACGCCGGAAATCACGGCATTTACCTTGACCCAAAACAGGTGTATGCTTAGTTATCTAGCTGCTCTACAAATCTGCATGCCACCTCTTCATAACGGCACAAGCCATATTAGTGTCGTTAGTCTTTCCGACTCGTTGCGCACTTTTGCGCTGCCTTGACTTTCGTGGCAGTTGCTGGCGCCGCCACAAGATGTTGCAGCAATTTGCCAATTAACTTGAATGTTGCATGAAGCGACTGCCATTTCTGGTGGCAAACGCTACTATGTACTAAGGTCACATGAAGGATGCTTAGCCTTGCGCACTGCCGTGGTTCTTGAGCACTTCAGGTGAGTAATGTTCGTACGCGAAGTTATAAGACAATCTTGAAATTTTAAGCAGGTGTATTTTAATGACTTTAATGCCTTATGTCCATTAAGCTTAGCGATTTGATAATATATACATTGAATTGGCATAACTTCGTCATTAGATGGTTCCATATTTTTTAAAGCTTCAGATCAATTATCATTTGTCATCCATTCCGGTTTATAATTATGCTGAATGCTGGAAATGCCACGCTAAATTCGGAAACAATGAACTTTTTGAGCCCGAATGATAAATTATTTGATTCTGAAACGCATTTAAAACAAGTATCTTCAGATGTTCTTCTTCTTCTTCTTCGGCACTACTACCGTAGATCAGTCAGGGCTGAGAACACAAAATTGGAGCATTGACTTCTACACGTGCGAAATGGCCTAACCAGTGAATTCGTTCGATTTTTATACGCTAAATACCATAATCCATGTCCTCGTAGAACTCATTACGTTCATGACTCCATCTTCTTCGGTATTCCTCACTCACGCGGACGGCTTTAAAGATCTTGCGGAGAACAGTTCTCTCGAATGCTCCAAGTACCTTCATATCGCGGTGTTATTGTCCATTTTTCTTGTGAGTTATTCTGCGCTTGATCTCCAGGCTTAGATTGTAGGTGGCATTTATGCTGGTTCAGTGACAAACACACAAAGTCCTTCACTTTTCCAAATATGTAGCTGTCAACAGTGACCATGTTTCCAAGACGTGACGAATTTTATGTGTGGCCTCCAGGTACTTTGTCTTGCCCTCGTTCATCATAAGACCAACCTCTTTCGCTTCTCTTTCTAGTCTGGAAAAAGCTGCGCTGATGGCTCTGTTGGTAAAGCCTATGATGTCAATGTCATCCGCATATCCCAGTAGCATTGTGATTTTAGAATATATCGATTCACCGCGGTTTAGATTAGCGGCGAGTATCACTTTAGTATTATATTGAAGAATACGCACGAGAGGGAAACACCATGCCTAAGGAGAAGTCCTTCTCGATTTTGATGGAGCTAATAGTTGTACTCAACATCAGTCTAAATTACCATATGACGTCGAATAGTCGGCTTCTGTAAGTACTATCGAAAGCGGCTTTGAAGTTGACAAAAAGGTGACGGGTCTCAATCTGTTTATTGAGAGTCCTTTGCAGGATTTAACGTATTGTAAAATACTGGTCTATGGTGGATTGGCCAATTCTAAAGCCACACTGATAAGGTCCAATCAGTTTCAGATGTTAGCAAAACTTTATAGTTTTATTATTATTGTGTCATATTGTGTAGGTCATGAGCTCACTTATCTTCTTTATAATATTTAGTTTTATAGTTTAATCTAAATCAAATTCTTCTTCTTCTTGACTGGCGTAGACAACGCTTACGCGGTTATAGCTGAGTCCACAACAGCGCGCCACACATCTCTCCTTTTGGCAGTTTGGCGCCAATTGGTAATACCAAGTGAAGACAGGTCCTTGGTCCTTCCATCGGAGTGGAGGCCTTCCTCTTCCTCGGCTTCCACCAGCGGGTACAACAACATGACCTAGCCAGCGTAGTCGCTGTCTTTTTATTCGCTGGACTATGTCTATGTCGTCGAATAACACATACAGCTCATCATTCCATCGTCTGCGGTATTCGAAGTTGCCAATGTTTGAGGGACCATAAATCTTCCGCAAAACCTTTCTCTCGAAAACTCCTAGTGCCGTCTCATCGGATGTTGACACCGTCCACGCTTCTGCACCATAAAGTAGGACGGGAATGATGAAGGACTTGTAGAGTTTAGTTATCGTTCGTCGAGAGAGGACTTTAACTATTTTTCCAGCATCAGGTTAAAGAAGTCACTCGATAGCGAGTCACCTTGTCTGAAACCTCGTTTGGTATCGAACGGCTAGGAGAGGTCCTTCCCGATCCTGACGGAGCTTTTGCTGTTGCTCAACGTTAGCTTACACAGCTGTTTTAGTTTTGTGGGGATAGCAAATTCAGACATCGCGGCATAAAGGCAGCTCCTTTTCGTGCTGTCGAAAGCAGCTTTAAAGGCGACAAATAGATGGTGGGTGTCGATCCGGGTCTTCTCCAATATTTTTCCCCATGGTGAATATCTGGCCAGTTGTTGATTTTTCAGGTCTAAATCCACACTGATAAGGTCCAATCAGTTTGTTGACGGTGGGCTTTAGTCTTTCACACAGTAGGCTCGATAGAACCTTATAAGCGATGTTAAGGAGGCTTAACCCACGGAAGTTGGCGCAGATTGTGGGGTCTCCCTTTTTGTGGATTGGGCAGAGTACACTGAGATTCCAATCGTCGGGCTTTCTTCCGACCATATTCCGCAAAGAAGCTGATGCATGCACCTTATCAGCTCTTCGCCGCCATATTTGAATAGCTCGACCGGCAACACATCGGCCCCCGCCGCCTTGTTGTTCTTCAATTAATTGCTATTCTAATTTCTTCACGGTCGAAGAATGGATTATCTGTTCCATTGTCGTCGATTGGGGAATCGGGTTCGCCATCTCCTGGTATTGTACTTTCACTGCCATTCAGCAGGCTGGAGAAGTGTTCCCTCCATAAACACAGTATAATCTGGTCATCAGGTCCTACAGGAGTGTGCTTCGGTCTTGAAACCTTCAGTTAGTCGCCGGATCTTTTCGTAAAATTTTCGAGCATTACCCCTGTCGGCCAGCTTGTCAAGCTCTTCATACTCACGCATTTCGGCCTCTTTCTTTTTTTGTCTGCAAATGCGTCTCGCTTCCCTCTTCAGCTCTCGGTATCTTTCCCATCCCGCTCGTGTTGCGGTCGATCGCAACATTGCGAGGTAGGCAGTCTGTTTTCTATTCACTGCGAGAAGACAATCCTTATCAAACCAGCTGTTTTTTTGACTTTTCCGAAAGCCAATGGTTTCGGTTGCAGCTGTACGTAAGGAGTTTGATGAGTGCTCTCAGAGAGCAGGAGTGCAAGTCGAGTAGAAAATCGTTCGGCTGTCGGTTGTGATTGTAGCTTCTCGATGTCGAACCTTCCTTGTGTTTGTTGACGTATGCGCTTTTCTACACAGAGGCGGGTGCGTATCTTAGCTGCTACAAGTTAGTGGTCCGAGTCGATGTTGGGACCACGAAGCGTACGCACATCAAAAACTATGGAGACATGTCGTCCATCTATCACAACATGATCGATTTGGTTGCGAGTGATTTGATCAAGGGGACAGCCAAGTTGCTTGTTGGAGTTTCTTATGCTGGAATCCAGTACTACAGACGACCATATTTCGGGCCCCGGCGAAGCCGATCAGCCTCAGACCGTTTGGAGAAGAACCTCGCTTTGATGCGGATTGTGGCTAGACGTTCATCCACCGGAGTGAATGCCAGGACTCGACGACGGAGTCTCTCTCCCTCCACGAATCCCACACCGAATTTGCGCTCCTTTATATGGCCGCTGTAGTAGATTTCACAAGGAACCACCTTCTTCCGTCCTTGTCCCGTCCATCACATTTCTTGGATTGTGGTGATGTCAGCCTTTACTCTTACGAGGACATCAACCAACTGGGCAGAGGCACCTTCTTAATTAAGGGTCCGGACATTCCAGGTGCAATTGGGGTTCCTTATCCGAGGCTGTTGCTTCCTATTCAATGGTTATTCGTTTTTATGTGGTGAGTCCCAAACCCTACGCACAACTGCATAAGCGGGATTCGCCTTCTCACTTTAGCTCGCCTCCAAACGGATGTCTGTTGGTTACCCAGAGGTTACTTGGTGTAAGACCAGAAGTTGTGAGCTGCTTGAGCCACATGTAAAAGAATCGTCCCTGGCCACCCCCAAGTGAATGGCAGTCAGAAACTTTCTACATATGACTCCATCCTCCTAGTTCGTACCCTTTTTTAATTCCATCTCCAGGGAAGCATTGTCGGTTGGGATTTAGTATAGCATTCCACGATTTTGGGGTTAAAATTGGTATGGTTGGATAGAGAAGACCCTCCAGATTAAGAATATACATATAATTATAGCAGTAGGTTTAAACTTTACATATTTTAACTCGTGCTTTCTCGATTTATGGTGAATTTTTCAATTATATTATGTACTTATAATTCACTTACAATTTACTATATTGTTTATATACATTTATTTTACATATATAATCTAAACAAGTAAAGAAAGGCTAAGTTCGGGTATAACCGAACATTTAATACTCTCGCAATTTATTATATTTATTCAATTTTTATACTCTTGCAACAAAAGTTGCTAAGAGAGTATTATAGTGTGTTCACATAACGGTTGTTTGTAAGTCATAAACCTAAACGAGTTAGATATAGAACGAGTTATATATATATCAAAATGATCAGGGCGACGAGACGAGTTATAATACGAATGTCTGTCTGTCCGTCCGTCCGTCCGTCTGTCTGTGCAAAGGATAACTTGAGTAAAAATTGAGATATCTTGACGAAACTTGGCACATTTGTGGCTTGGGACCCTGAGAGGGTTGCATTCGAAAATGGGCAAAATCGGACCACTATTACGCGAAAACCGAAAACACATAGTGTCTGGCGATAAGCCATAAATAAAGTTATAAAAGTAAAATTTAGAACAAAGGATCGCACTAGGAAGAGGCATATTTGGATGTAATTTTTTGGGGAAGTGGGCGTGGCTCCGCCTCCAAATCAGTTATTTGTATATATCTCGCAAACCAATGAAACTATATAAACCAAACTTTCTGCAGTCGGTTCCCTTACATACCCCACCATACACCATGAAAATAGTTGAAATCGGGTAATAACCACGCCCATCTCCCATACAAAGGTAAGGTTGAAAATTACTAAAAGTGCATTAACTCACTAACGAAAAACGTCAGAAACACAAAATTTTACAGAAGAAAGAAGCTGCACACAGATTTTTTTACAAAATGGAAAATGGGCGTGACATCGCTCACTTATGGGTCAAAAACCATATCTCAGGAACTACTCGACAGATTTCAATGAAATTCGGTATGTGGAAAATGGATGAAATCGGTTCACAAGGACGACAAATTCCCATATAATTCAATTTTGAATTCCATCTTATTCCTTCATTTTATAATATATGCATAAGGAACCAATGAAGAAAGCTTAATAAAACTTTGCACCGTGGCATCACTTGTGAAATAATTGTCGAAATCGGACTATAACTTTTCAATGCCCCGAATATCGAATACACAGTGCCTTATGGTAATTTTTCACCGAAAATATCAGTAAATCTCTCAGATATCTTATTATATTATTATATATATTATTATATATATATATATTTGGCGTAGGAGCCGCTTTAAGCGATTATAGCCGAATCCACCAGATTGCGCCACTCATTCCTCCTTTTTGCTTTTTGGCGCCAACTGGAAACACCAAGTGAAGCCAGGTCACTTTGCACTTGGTCTTTCCACCGGAGTGGAGGTCGTCCTCTTCCGCGGCTTCCTCCAGCGGGTACTGCATCGAATACTTTCAGAGCTGGAGTGTTTTCTTCCATCCGTACAACATGACCTAGCCAGCGTAGCCGCTGTCTTTTTATTCGCTGAACTATATCAATGTCGTCGTATAAATCGTACAGCTCATCGTTCCATCGTCTGTGGTATTCGCCGTTGCCAATGTTTAGAGGACCATAAATCTTGTGCAAAACCTTTCTCTCGAAAACCCCAAGAGTCGTCTCATCGGATGTTGTCATCGTCCACGCTTCAGCGCCATACATCAGGACGGGAATAATGAGCGACTTATAGAGATTGATTTTGGTTCGTCGAGAGAGGACTTTACTTTTCAATTGCCTACTCAGTCCAAAGTAGCACCTGTTGGCAAGAGTGATTCTGCGTTGGATTTCAAGGCTGACATTGTTGGTGTTGTTAATGCTGGTTCCCAGATAAACGAAATTATCTACAACTTCAAAGTTATGACTGTCAACAGTGACGTGGGAGCCAAGACGCGAGTGCGCTGACTGTTTGTTTGATGACAGGAGATATTTCGTCTTGTCCTCATTCACCACCAGACCCATACGCTTCGCTTCTTTATCTAGTCTGGAAAACGCAGAACAAACAGCGCGGTTGTTGCTTCCGATGATATCAATATCATCGGCATACGCCAGGAGCTGTACACTCTTGTTGAAGATTGTACCCTCTCTATTTAGTTCTGCAGCTCGTATTAATTTTTCCAGCAATAGATTGAAGAAGTCGCACGATAGTGAGTCACCCTGTCTGAAGCCTCGTTTGGTATCGCACGGCTCGGAGAGGTCTTTCCCGATCCTGACGGAGCTTTTGGTGTTGCTCAACGTCAGCTTACATAGCCGTATTAGTTTTGCAGGGATACCAAATTCAGACATCGCGGCATAAAGGCAGCTCCTTTTCGTGCTATAGAAGGCAGCTTTAAAATCGATAAAAAGATGGTGAGTATCGATTCTTCTCTCTCGGGTCTTTTCCAAGATTTGGCGAATGGTGAATATCTGGTCCATTGTAGATTTTCCAGGTCTAAAGCCACACTGATAAGGTCCAATCAGTTCGTTGACGGTGGGCTTTAGTCTTTCACACAATACGCTCGACAAAACCTTATATGCGATATTGAGGAGACTTATATCACGGTAGTTGGCGCAGGTTGTGGGGTCTCCCTTCTTATGGATTGGGCAGAGCACACTAAGATTCCATTCGTCAGGCATGCTTTCTTCCGACCATATTCTACAAAGAAGCTGATGCATGCACCTTATCAGTTCTTCGCCGCCGTATTTGAATAGCTCGGCCGGTAATCCATCGGCCCCTGCCGCTTTGTTGTTCTTCAAGCGGGTAATTGCTATTCGAATTTCTTCATGGTCGGGTAATGGAACTCTATTCCATCGTCATCGATTGGGGAATCGGGTTCGCCATCTCCTGGTGTTGTACTTTCACTGCCATTGAGCAGGTCGGAGAAGTGTTCCCTCCATAATCCCAGTATGCTCTGGACATCCGTTACCAGATTACCTCCTCGGTCCCTACATGATAATGCTCCGGTCTTGAAGCCTTCTGTAAATCGCCTCATCTTTTCATAAAATTTTCGAGCATTACCCATGTCGGCCAGCTTTTCAATCATACTCACGCATTTCGGCCTCTTTCTTTTTACGTCCGCAAATGCGTCTCGCTTCCCTCTTCAGTTCTCGATATCTATCCCACCCCGAACGTGTTGTGGTCGATCGCAACGTTGCGAGGTAGGCAGTCTGTTTTCTCTCCACTGCGGAACGACAATTTTCATCATACCAACTGGTTTTTTGGCGTTGCCGGAGACCAATTGTTTCGGCTGCAGCGGTATGCAATGAGTTTGAGATGCCGTTCCACAGCTCCCTTATATCGAGATGCTGATGAGTGCTCTCAGAGAGCAGGAGTGCAAGTCAAGTATAAAATCGTTCGGCTGTCGGTTGTGATTGCAGCTTTTCAACGTCGAACCTTCCTTGTGTTTGTTGACGGGCGTTCTTTGTTGCACAGAGAGCGTATCTTAGCTGCTACTAGATAATGGTCCGAGTCAATGTTTGGTCCTCGGAGCGTACGCACGTCTAAAACACTGGAGACATGTCTTCCGTCTATCACAACGTGATCGATTTGATTGCGCGTGTTTCGATCAGGGGACAGCCATGTTGCTTGATGAATTTTTTTATGCTGGAATCTGGTACTACAGACAACCATATTTCGGGCCCCAGCGAAGTCGATCAGCCTCAGGCCGTTTGGCGATGTTTCGTCATGGAGGCTGAATTTTCCGACTGTTGTGCCAAAGACACCTTTTTTACCCACCCTGGCGTTAAAATCGCCAAGCACGATTTTGACATCGTGGCGGGGGCAGCGCTCATAGGTGCGTTCTAGGCGCTCATAGAAAGCGTCTTTGGTCACATCGTCCTTCTCTTCCGTTGGGGCGTGGGCGCAAATCAGCGATATGTTGAAGAACCTAGACGTTCATCCACCGGGGTGAATGCCAGGACTCGGCGGCGGAGTCTCTCTCCCACCACAAATCCAACACCAAATTTGCGCTCCTTTATATGGCCGCTGTAGTAGATGTTACAAGGACCCACCTTCTTCCGACCTTGTCCCGTCCATCGCAGTTCTTGGACGGCGGTGATGTCAGCCTTTAGTTGTATGAGGTCATCAACCAGCTGGGCAGAGGCACCTTAAATCTTTATCCTTAAAACGTTTGCAGGGGTCGTCATCAAAAGGGCGGTGTCTCATCCGAGGCTCTGTGTTTGTTTTCATTGGGGAGATTTTTTTATGTGGTGGGTCCCAAGCCCTACGCACAACCGCAGAAGCGGGCTTCGCCTTCTCACTTTAGCTCGCCTCCAAACGGATGTCTGTTAGCTACCCAGGGGATACTTGGTCTAAAACCGGAAGTCGTGAGCTGCTTGAGTCATATGCAAAAGAATCGTTTCTGGCCACTCCCAAGTGAATGGCAATCAGAAACTTTCCTCACTTGCGTGAACTTCTACATATGATCCCCATATAATCATAGATGTAATGTATGTTGGTGATGAAAATGAGTGAAATCGGTTCAGGAATTACCTCAGCCTATATACTATATATGACTTTGTGCCGAATATATGGGTCAAATTGTGTGTTATCTTAATAAAAATATAGGAATAAATTGCGAGAGTATAAAATGTTCGATTGCACCGAACTGACATCTAACTCGTTTAGTTTCATGACTTACAGACAACCGTTATGTGAACAAAACTATAATACTCTCTTAGCAATTTTTGTTGCGAGAGTATAACAATTGGAGTCTGATTGAAAGTGTCATTAAAAGTTTTAATTATATAATTTAAATTATATTATATTATAATTATTTTATTGAAAATGGGCGAAAAAATGTGTACAAATTAAGCACGTATGTTGTTATATACTACACATTTTTAAAAATACTTAGAAATATATATACATACATAGATGCTAACGAGAAATCAACCAGTCGCGGTGTAGTACGCAGACGTAACGTGTTGTTAGCGGAAGAAATAAGGAATATGTGGAATATTGCCAATTTTTTCGAACTGCTGAATACCAAAGAAAAATGTATAATTTTTGTGGAAGAACAACAATTGATATTAACAAAGAAATTCTTGTCGCGCACATAGATCGGCAAGGTGGTTTCCCTATCAGGTGGTATAGTGGGAACGTTCGGATGCCGCAAAGGTCAGTGCCGTTCCCGAACCCTGATTTCAAGGGCCACGGTAACTTGGTTTGAGAACACCAAAATTCCGCTGACACAAATCTTTTATCTTATGTTATGTTATGTATCTCATTGTACGCAATTGGAGGTGCGAAAAAACAGTTTCGTCAGGGAACCAATTCAATCTAGCGCAACCAGTTTGTGACTTATTGTCGTGAAGCTGTGGTGATATACCAAATTGACCAGCTGGATGCGCTAGGTTAAATTGGCAACCCTGGTAAAATTGTCTAAATTGATAAAAACAAATTTGGCAAGCGGAAATATACTAGTGGTACTCATTTAACCCTTGTGTTGCCACCCGGGTACCCGGGTACCCACCGGAGTGTATTTTGTAATATTTTTTCTAAAAAAGATAGGCTAAAATCCTCTTGGATCCCCATGGTTTAATCGATTATCTAGCGAATTGTCTATTATATAGAGTTTAAACTTTTTTCTAACTTCAGAAATGTTACATTTGAAAATAAGAACACGTCTCAGCCACCCGTGTACTCCGATAGAAATTCGACGCAGTTCGTGTATGTTATGATTATAGTTTGATTTTATATCTAAAAGGAGTAAATAAGTATCTATATGCTAACTATAACAAATTATGTTCATTTTTAATTATTTATTGATATTTTATTGAAATTTTTTTAAATTTTTTTGTTCAAATTATTACTTATATTTCACTATGCAAAAAGCAAAATATTATTATTATTATTTTTATTATGTTTTAAGAATTAATTAAAAATTAAGAAAAATTAAAAATTACTTATTGCAATGTAAACATTTAGAAATGTTCACCGAATGCTGATCGCATACGGGCTTATCGTACCCAACGCAGTATTTCCGTGGCTTTCGGCGTTTGCGAATAGGCTTCTCGTTACAGATGTAACAAGATCCAACAACAGCTCTTCTCCCAGTGGCGTCTCGACGTTGGTCATTTCTGAGTACCACCTCTACTATTGGCCTTTCAAAGAAACTTTCGACTGCGATTTTGGTAGAGTGGTTTCGCATTATTTGCTGATTCGAAACTCGCTCTTTGATCATCGGCATTGCTAACGCTTCTGACAATTATCGAAGGAAAAGTCTTCGTCTGTTTGTTTTCTTACGAAGCATGCTGTTATTTTCATAGTAGATGACATAACCAGCTACACCTGCAATGTCGAGGATATTGAAAAATAAAGCCAGCGGCCATCTACACGTTCGCCGTTGAGTGGAGTACCTCAAACACATTTGATCCATGGTGTCAACTCCATCTTTTGTTTGATTATAAAACAAAATCATTTCTGATTTTTTGAGAGCTGAAAGGGTAGAGCTGCTCGTCGATGGTCAAGTTTTCCGTTGGTCTATACAATGCAGCTGGGTTGGCATTCAGCATCTTCAATATATCCGAAATAGGCGTAGCTTTATCATTGGCTTTAACTTGTGTTGCCATATTGCAAATTTACCATTTTTATATAATTGCGATGTTAAATGAGTACCACTAATAAAAGTAATAACAACAAGTAAGGAAGGGCTAAGTCGGGTGTCACCGAACATTTTATACTCTCGTAATTTATTTATTTAATTTCATTAATATAACACACAATTTGACTCACATATTCGTCTTATATATGGTATAAAGTCTATTGAATGTTGGAAACCCTAATATTAGGTATATGGGAGTTAAGTGAAATTATGGCCCGATTTCACGTATTTTAGGCACGGAGACATATTATTAAAATAAAGATATTCCCTCCGAATTTCTTCAAAATATCTGAGAGACTTACCTATATTTTCGGTAAAAAAAAAATTAGACGCACTGAGGTCCTCATATTCGATATATGGGGCTTTGAAAATGTATGGTCCGATTTCGGCGATTTTTAGAAAGGGGCTTCCACACTATAAATGCAGTATTTATGCAAAGTTCTGTTCCGATATCTTCACTAGTGCTTACATTACATATTGTAAAGTAAACTAAGCAGATCGACTTCAAAGTTCCGGTATATAGGAAATAGGCGTGGTTGTGAACCGATTTGGCCGATTTGGCCGATTTGGCAACATATCATTGGGATGCAAGGAAAATATTACAAACCGAATTTCATTGAAATTGGTAGAGTAGTTTCGGAGATATGGTTTTTGACCCATAAGTCGGCGGAATCACGCCCATTTAAAATTTTGTTTACCATTTTGAGTGCAGCTCTTCTGTACCTTCTTTATAATGAAATTTAAGGTTTCTGTTGGTTTTTCTTACTGAATTAAAGCATTTTTAGTAGTTTTCAACGTAGCCTTTGTATGAGTGGTGGGCGTGGTTAAAGTCCGATTTCTTCCATTTTTGAACTATATAAGGAAATGCCTGAAAAAACGACTCCTGAGAGTTTTATTGATATAGATTTAGTCGTTTACGAGATATGTACAAAAAACTTAGTAGGGGGCGGGTCCACCTTCCTAGAACAATCCTTTGTAACAAATTTTACTTTCAAAGCTTAATTTATGGCTTAGTTATAGCTCTTTATGCGTTTTCGGTTATCGCCATTTTGTGGGCGTGGCGGTGGTCCGATTCAGCCCAATTTTTACTCAAGTTACAGCGTGCACGGACGGACAGACAGACATCCGAATTTGAACTTTACTCGTCACCATGATCACTTTGGTATATATAACCTTATATCTAACTCGTTTAGTTTTACAAACAACCGTTATGTGGACAAAACTATTATACTCTCTTTAGCAACTTTGTTGCGAGAGTTGCAATATATGTATATATATATCATTTATTTCAGGCAGAAGAGTTGAAGGACACTGAATTTTGAGTGTGATCAAAGATGGCAGCGACGATCTGTGTTTAGAAGAGTGCCCTGATAACCTCAGTTCAGCCGAGGTGCTCAAACCCCTGATTAAAAACACGTTGCGACAGGTAACGTTATTCGAACGGATTGTTGGAAAGCTTACGATTGCTTATCCAATCACGGATATGAGCATCGTGGAGTTAATCATAGCGACCTAGACAACCCCCTTGGTGCCTGAGGACGGTACACATACGCAGCGTATTGAGTCCCAGTGGCGAGTAATAAAACTTTTTTTTGTGAAGGACAATTACAACAATCCTGAAAGTGTCGCAGACGTGGTAGTTGAATACGTGTAGAACAAAAACATTCAGAACAAATACGAAGTTCCTTGTGTTAAGCTTATTGAAGCCATTAAATATAGTATATTTAAAAGCCTTAATAAACACTTTTAATAAAAAAAAAAGTTACTTAATTTGTTATATTTAGATATTAATTATTCCAGTATTTGCTGATTAATTCCATAAACACAATTAATCATACGTTTTCTTTTATTAAATTGGACAATTTACTATATATTCTTTATCTGGAGAATCTCCTCTATCCGACCAAGCCCACTTTTCCCCCGAAATCGTGGGATGCTGTACTAAAGTTTTTCCCGCATTGTCTAAGGTGGATACTATGTTTCGCCATAAACCTCATCATCCCTACTAAAATTTTCCGAATATAAAGCTAAATGTGCGTTAAACATGTCGTCTTGAGATAATTGCTCTAAAGAAATTGATCTCAATAAACATTTTGTGGTTATGTTTTTTCATTGCGACATTTTCCTTTTAAAAGTTTTAATAAATAGAGAATTTTCATCTCTGCATTCCACATTTGAAGTCATCCATTTATATATATTCACTTGCTCTAACTAATAATTAAAAAACTATACTATTTCCTAGGCAATTAAGACCGATAGCTGACAATTAGAATTTAAAACGTCTCATCTATTTAATACTTTCCCCTAATACGTGCTTGCTCCCTGAAGCATATTCATGGCCATATCCCTTATTTGTCTACATTTCCGCTTTTTGCGCTTCTACTACCGGCCTCCCCCCCACCTGTGTTACGACTTTTCAGTTCAACTACTTTAAACTGCAAAAGTTCTATGCCGTTTGCAATTCATAAGCCATCGCGAGTGTGTTTCACTTCCTTCAGCTCCCTGCGTGTCGGCCTACGTTTGTTTTGCTTCCGCAGTTGCCGTCAAACTTTATACGTAGCTTGACGTTTATGAGGCACAACTTTTACTTAAAGTGTATGTCTACTTTCATGTCTCATCCGGTGAAACCATTAAAACTTGACTCAAGCCGGCAGATGCCAAGAATATGCTGTATCCAAGCGCTTACATACATATATACAAACAGAAGCACTTTGTGCGAGTATGAAGATTCAATGTAGAATTGTAAATAGAATAGAAAAGTTGCCGTTCGCCAACTGACCTTCACAGACACACACACACCACTTCCACAACCTGCTATCCTTTTGTTTTGGCATCTCTGCGCCTCCTTTTGCCCATAAATGTTGATCAATGGCCGTGTGTATTGCCTAACTGTACATGTTCATCCAGCCATTGCTTGCAAGAGTTTGACTCACGTTTCGTATCACGCCTACTTTTCCATATGCTCGTTCGTGTCTCTTGTCGGCCATTTAGTAATATTTACCTCAATTTTCTGTTTTATTGACATATAACTTTAATTTAATTATCTCATCTGTGTAGTTGGGCGTGAGGAAAGTTGCACAAAGTTTCCGAGTGCGAAAATTTAGTTATTTCTTAAGTATCTTAAGTGTGCCACTTGTTTTTAAATTACAAAGACAGTTTTTTATAAATAATAGGCTCAAACTTTGTAAATATGAAGTGGAAACTTGTTGAAGACTTATTTGAAAAGTTATGAGCAAAAGAGATAATAGTCGTCATCGTTTCGCCATTTGCCTGCTCGTTTAGGGGAGTTTCATATACTTTGGAATTAAACTTTTGGAATCAAAGAAAATTATGTTCGTGACCCCTCAAAATTTAAACAAATCTAATCTCATTTGATCTCAAGTAATCCCTCAGAATGAACATTTCCTCACTTTTAGATTTGCTGTGTTGTAGTAAACTATTCACAACAGTGAAATTATTATTTATGAATAAAGACGGAAACCTTAGTATATACATATCTGGTATAAAAATCCACGGGATTGAGATTTGAACTTGAGGTCAAAATTTTTAAAATTATTGATGAAAATTTTCGTAGAGTTGATAATAAGCACAAATTTTCATAAAATAGTTCATTTTTGATTTTATATTCAAGTTTTTAACAAATAAGTTAATTACAAAATTGTTAGTTGATAACATTTAACATTTAATTTTATAATCTTAGGATAGATAATTCTTAATTTTTAATAGTAGTATTTATTTTTTTGAATTATAAACATTTTTAACTTAGCACTAATTGGTGCACAATATTTTTGGTTAACCTGTCTCGAGCTAACACAAACAGATTTGATGGTTTTCCCACACGTGAGCATGCAACATATAATTGTCCATGGGAAAAACATGGATTATCCAAATCTAACCCACAAATGGACATTTATTTATAATTTTACTCCATACTTATGTTGTGCTTAAGATAAAACAGAAAAATAGTGTTTTACAGTTCATACTTAGGTTATGCTTAAGCACTGAAAATGGGAGGCTTAAGCAATGCTTAAATAACAGCTGATTTTTGTTTTGAATTTGCTTTGAATTTTCAGCGACATCTTTTGTAGCGTAGGGCAAGTGTCCGTTCGTTTGCACTCAATAACAGCTTATACTTTTCCTTCAGTTCCCATAGGTGCTCCGACTCGCTAGTGTTGAAATTTGGGGTTCTTTTGTTGTTTTCATCAATTTTTGATATAATTTTCCTCGCAAATTTATGTATTGTCTGTTATAATTTAAATATTTCAAACATATTTTTATGAATGACATTTGTAAAACATATGTTGCCCATAACATTGCCATATATCATAATAAAATTTTATAGAAATTAAGCATTGACTGTGCAACGCAAACGACTACTCAGTTTGCAACAATACTTAGCTAAGATTTTATTTAGGCACAACTTAAGTATGGACTGTGAAACCGGGCATTAGCCATACAAAATTCTATACCTAAATGCAAATAAATGAAATTTTTTTTTTGCATTTAGGAAATACATGCAGAAATCAATTCTGCGATTTCCTAAATTCCTCTGAAATCTCCCAAATTCGAGGAATATTTACTGGAAAAGAGTGGCAGCATTGCTTATTTTTCTGACCATACATATGTACATTACTTTATTTATTTCACGGATTGTATGTGACTTTTTCTTAAATTTAGAATATTGGAAGTCATAGATTCGTATAATTTTACCACAAATAATATAAACTTCAAACGACGCATTTTCATTTAATGTTTTTAGCAAGTGGCAGCTTTTGTTATGACAGCCTAAATCCATGAAAATTTAGAAAGAAATGTAGCGCCATCTACTGTAACATAGCGCACTTAGCGCCACCAACTGGTGGATAGCTCTTTGCTAATCATAAACAAATAATTTGCAATAAATAAATAATGCGACTATAAGGAGAGTTATAAACTATCCTATCTTTCAAGTTGGACCAAACTGCACACAGTGTTAAAAATTTCATTAAAATCGGTTCAGTAGTTTAGGAGTCCATCGAAAACAAACAACGTGACACGTGATTTTTATATATTAAGATTTGGCGTAGAAACCGCTTTAAGCGATTATAGCCGAATCCACCAGAGCGCGCCACTCGTTCCTCCTTTTTGCCTTTTGGCGCCAACTGGAAACACCAAGTGAAGCCAGGTCACTTTGCACTTGGTCTTTCCATCGGAGTGGAGGTCGTCCTCTTCCGTGGCTTCCTCCAGCGGGTACTGCATCGAATACTTTCAGAGCTGGAGTGTTTTCTTCCATTCGTACAACATGACCTAGCCAGCGTAGCCGCTGTCTTTTTATTCGCTGAACTATGTTAATGCCGTCGTATAAATCGTACAGCTCATCGTTCCATCGTCTGGTTCCCAAGTAGACGAAACTATCTACTACTTCAAAGGTATGACTGTCAACATTGACATGGGAGCTAAGACGCGAGTGCGCTGACTGTTTGTTTGATGACAGGAGATATTTCGTCTTGTCCTCATTCACCACCAGACCCATAGGCTTCGCTTCTTTATCTAGTCTGGAAAAAGCAGAACAAACAGCGCGGTTGTTGCTTCCGATGATATCAATATCATCGGCATACGTCAGCAGCTGTACACTCTTGTAGAAGATTGTACTATCTCTATTTAGCTCTGCAGCTCGTATTATTTTGTCCAGCATCAGGTTAAAGAAATCTCACGAGAGTGAGTCACCTTGTCTGAAACCTCGTCTGGTATTGAACGGCTCGGAGAGGTCCTTCCCGATCCTGACGGAGCTTTTGGTGTTGCTCAACGTCAGCTTACACAGCCGTATTAGTTTTGCGGGGATACCAAATTCAGACATCGCGGCATAAAGGCAGCTCATTGTTTCGTGCTATCGAAGGCAGCTTTAAAATCGATGAAAAGATGGTGAATATCGATTCTTCTCTCTCGTGTCTTTACCAAGATTTGGCGCATGGTGAATATCTGGTCCATTCTCGATTTTCCAGGTCTAAAGCCACACTGATAAGGTCCAATCAGTTCGTTGACGGTGGGCTTTAGTCTTTCACACAATACGCTGGACAAAACCTTATATGCGATATTGAGGAGACTTATACCACACCACGGTAATTGGCGCAGATTGTGGGATCTCCCTTTTTATGGATTGGGCAGAGCACACTGAGATTCCAATGGTCGGGCATGCTTTATTCCGACCATATTCTACAAAGAAGCTGATGCATGCACCTTATTAGTTCTTCGCCACCGTATTTGAATAGCTCGGCCGGTAGTCCATCGGCCCCCGCCACTTTATTGTTCTTCAAGCGGGTAATTGCTAGAACTATTATACTTAAACTTTTATAGTAAAGTTATTATAAATGTATTCCTGCTATATGAAAATATATATTATGAAATCTAAAGATCTTAGAACATTTGGAAAATCATCATTTCGCTAACTCTAGTCCAGGACGTTTTTATGTCTACACTAGATCTTTATTACTAGGTCTAAAAATGCTAAATAAGCAAATGTGAAATATCAATATCCAGAATTCAAATTTTGCGAGAATAAAATGTGTCTTTAATGTAATGAAATAACGCACTAAATTGTGAAGAAAACACTTCAAATATAAAGTCAAAAGTAAATCAAGCGAAAACTGCTTATTTGAAATCCATTAAACTTGCCAAAGTTGTCGCCCACTCAAGCAAATATCGCAAATAGTATTTGAATTGATTTTTTTTTTCAGTTTGACTGCACTAAGTGCTTCATAAAATTTTAATTTAAAGAATTTATGGCTCATTAGTGATAATTTCACGAGTCGGCTGGCACACAGTGACGCACAAAATATTTATACATACCTACGTATGAAATTATATTTACCATAAATACACGCGTCACGTTTTAAAAGAAATGAGAAAATTTATTTGTGGTCAACGAACCAAGAAGAACTGGACATATTTCTTAAACGACTAACTAACGGTTTTCCACTTCTTTACTCGTTATATCTTAGTTTTACTCTCTTGTTACAAAATTAACATCTGATAGCAACAAAAAAATTTCCAGTTGAATACAGTAAAATCTCTTTATTCGCGGGGTATATGTTCCATAAATATGCCTCGAATACAGAAACCGTGAATACGGGATGGTAATTTATATGGGATTATAGGGGATATGTTCCTAGGTGACAAAAAAAAAAAACAAATATGTATATAAAAAAATTATTTAATTGAAGTTTTTGAACATTTTAACTAATTATCTTAAGGCTTAGGCAATGGTTTGAAGAATGACATAACAATATTGGAATGGCATCAAAATATCCTGGACCAAATTTTATTGAAATTGGTCCAGTAGTTCCTGAGATATGGTTTTTGACTCAATTAGGCTTTGGCAAAATCATATCTTAAATTTGATCCTTCAACTATATTCTAAAAGGACATGAAAAAATAGTACCAAAAAACTTAGTAACAAACATGTAATCCAAAAGTGAGTTTTATTTTGAGCAACAAATATAAAAATAAAATATAATGATTATTTATGATTTTTATTTTTTTGCTCAAAAATGATGATTATTTATGATTTTTTAGAAATTTAGAAAATCATTAAAATCAATATATAATCATTATATTGTGATTTTTATAATAAACTTATAATGATTACGGTCCCTGGATTTTTCAAATTGAATGTCACATTTCCAGTGCTTGTTGAAGCCTCTTCTTCAATAGGTTGTGTTTAGTTCCATGTGAGCCCCTTCTATATGGAAATATTACCAAAAGTTCAAAAATATTGCTAAAATAGTGGAATATTTAACATTTTCTTCTAATAAGATTTATTTTCCTTTTTTATTAGTCCATTTGACAAGAATATTGGGTTGGATACCTATTGGAATAATGTTATTATTATGTATGTGCTTATTAGATCACGAATAAAACAATTTTTGGTCGCGAATATAGAAATTGGGTCTCATTTTTTTAATCCGCGAATAAAGGAAGCGCAAATAAGGAGCTTTCACTGTACAATAGTTGAGAATATGTTTAAAGTCTTATCTTGCTATACTATCCCTAGGAGGATGCGGCCATGTGTAGAAATTCACTCAAGTGAGGTTAATGGTAGAACGTGGGTCCTTGTGACATCTACTACAACGGCCATATAAAGAAGCGCAAGTTTGCTGGTGATTTGTGGTGGGAGAGAGACTCAGGGTTGAGTCCTGGCATTCTGACACAATCCGCATAAAAGCTTCTTCAACATATCGCTTATTTGCGCCCACACCCCAAAGGAATAGAAGGGCGAGAGAATGCGTGAGTATGAGAAGCTTGCCGACAAAGGTAATGCTCGAAAATTTTATGAAAAGATGAGGCGATTTACAGAAGGCTTCAAGACCGGAGCATTATCATGTAGGGACCGAGCAGGTAATCTGGTAACGGATGTCCAGAGCATACTGGAATTATGGAGGGAACACTTCTCCGAACTGCTGTATGGCAGTAAAAGTACAACACCAGGAGATGGCGAACCCTATTACCCAATCTTAAATGGCAATTACCCGCTTGAAGAACAACAAAGCGGCGGGGGCCGATAGATTACCGGCCGAGCTATTCAAATACGACTGCGAAGAACTGATAAGGTGCATGCATTAGCTTCTTTGCAGAATATGGTCGGAAGAAAGCATGCCTGGCGATTGGAATCTCAGTGTGCTCTGCCCTATCCATAAAAAGGGATATCCCACAATCTGTGCCAATTACAGTGGGATAAGCCTCCTTAAAATCGCTTATAAGGTTCTATCGAGCGTACTGTGTGAAAGACTAAAGCCCACCGTCAACAAACTGATTGGACCTTATCAGTGTGGCTTTAGATCTGAAAAATCTACAATTGACCAGATATTCAACATGCGCCAAATCTTGGAGAAGACCCGTGAAAAGAGGATCGACACACACCACCTCTTTGTTGATTTTAAAGCTCCTTTCGACAGCACGAAAAGGAGCTGCCTTTATGCCGCGATGTCTGAATTTGGTATCCCCGCAAAACTAGTACGGCTGTGTAAGTTGACGTTGATCTTACATTTTCTAATAGCGACCCGAGAATTTGACAGAAAGTAATTATTTTAAATGACATCGAGTGGAGATGACAGCTCGGTATCATCGGTTCAGAGACTACACAATTGGCAGTTTGTCGGTCTTGTCAAACTAAATTTTCTTAAGCAGTATCATAGACTTTTGGAATGACCCTCGTAATTAAGTACTTAAAGGAATTTTTGATTTGATATTTATGTTAATGAAAAGCAATTTAATGATAAAGGACACGCTGTAGGCGTAAGTCCATTGCAATAGGATGTGGAAGTGCGTGGAAGAAAAAGTTCAAAAGCACACACAATAAGAATTGAAGAAAGAGGGCATTTTAAAAATAAAAATGAAATACTACCAAACCTAGCTACTCAACTGTGGGAGAGTATTTAAAAATAATGAATGAGTGCAACTCAGGAAGTGCTTAAAAATAGTCGTACATTTTAATAAAAATATATAAATGGTATACAAGTAATACTGCTGAAAATGCATAGAGTTGTGGAAAAGGTGGTTTACAGAGCGCATTGGCAGGAGCATGTGGGCTTGCGGGCTGCTGTGAAGATAATTGAAACGAACTGTTTGGTAATGAACCGAGGAACTAGGGAGAGTTGGCTTATGGTGAAACGAGTTGCGCCGCCATAATGTGTTGTCTATCACACAGCGGGATAAATGGTATCAACGCGGTGGGATGCCTTTTAGACGAGCATTTAACTGTGGGTAGTTGCCACGATAATGGACTTGGCTTATATGAAAATACATTTTGTTCGCTTAGAGTTCGCAATAATAAACAAATTTAAATTGACGGCGTAGACGTTGAAGGCAATGGCGGGATTAAGTTAACATGAAATGAAAATCGAAAAAATTTACACTAAAAAGAAAACAAAAATTAAGAAAGACTAATGCATTAAAATTCATTCAAGCAACTTCCACGAATGCCCTGAAACCCGAGCATAGCAATTAATTTTGGAATCTCGTATGCAGAGATTTAATAGCCGAACTTGACCTTTCGGCATTCCAGCAACAACCAAGTGCCGCGACAGTGCCTGAGTGGCTGTTGGGAAAAATTGCGAATTTGCGCAAAATTAAAAATGCATGAGCACTGAAAAAATGTGCGAAAGGTAAATTTACAACGGCAAAGGACAAACCGTGTGAAATTACACGAAAAAATAAAAATCGCTTTCATTAATCCGCTAGTGAGGGTTGCCAGTCAAGCGAAAGTTTGGTGTTAGGGCTGCCTTGGCAGAGCAACAGTGACGGCAGAATATTACTGACTTAATATTTTTCTAAATGTCGCTTGCTGTCGCTCGGATTGGGAGCATACGACGGGCGTTGGCGAACGCAGCGGGCGTAAGCTTCGAAATAAGTGCATTAACTTGATGGCATTAGCATAAACATACGCATATCTGTTTATAAACAACAACATGTTTATGTATGAAGGTAATTCATTCTTTTGGCGTCGCGGTGGAAATGACAGACTTTGAGCGAGGAAAAATTACGAAAAAATTTGCCTTGCTTTTGACTGACATATTTGTTTACTATGCTTAGAATACGCTCCCGGTGAATTGTTGGTGAAAATATTTATTTTCTTCCGTTTCATGATAGAGGGGAGTTCAAAATTATACACGCGGAAGAAAAGTGAGTAAAATGTGAAGATATATTTTGGTTATCTTAAGATGTTGGAAGCATCAATAATTGTTGTTATCATCGCTTTAGTTGAACAGGTACTAAATCTACATTAAGTAACCTCTATTGTTTATACTTATATACTTTATAAAATATGTTTCAATAGGATGCTACAAAACACAAAAGTCTACCAAAGTAGACCGATAGGGACAGCAAACGACACCATACTTTTTCCCGCTCTTGTGACATTTCTCTTCAGTAAGGTTTGCCATTTCGTCATGGTAAGATATGTGATCCAACAATGGCTGAAAAGTATTAAAATTTACTACCGAAATTCGGAGTTAGTGCCCTCAACTTTAAGAGCGCTACGTCCAATTTATAGTCGACATAATAGTCCTATAACATTAACAATTGAGCGTTTAGTGGAAGAATTTCAATCCACAGGCACAGTATAAAAGGGTTCACGTGTGTCAAGCGTTGGGCATGCGTGTGGCAAGTTTTGCGAACAGATCTTGGTCTACATCCTCACAAGATCAAATTGACGCAAGAACTGAAGACTTTGTTCACCAGAATCGTCGTATGTTCGTGAATTGAGGTGAGCAACAACTTGAAAATGATCAGGATTTTCGTCTAAAAAGCATCTTCAGCGATGAGGTTCATTTCTGGCTGAATGGCTTCGTCAATGAGTCACCATTGTATTCTGACGTTTATCACGGTTTATGGGCCGGCGGTGCAATTGGACCGTACTTCTTTCGTGATGATATAGACCGGCACGTTACTGTGAATGGGAGTCGCTACCGCTCAATAATAACCAAATATTTTTGGCCCGAATTGGACGATATGGTCTTGGATATGTGGTTCCAACAAGACGGCTGCACAAGCCACACAGCGAATGTCACGATCGATTTATTGTAAGCCAAGTTTGGTGATCGTGTTATCTCACGAAATGGTCCAGTCAATTAACCGCCGCGATCGTGCGATTTGACACCGTCAGAATATTTCCTGTGGGGCTACGTCAAGTCTATGGTCTATGCTTCGTACTAATATCGAACATGAAATTGCAGCAGTATTGGCCGATTTATGCAGTACTGTGCAAAAGAAAGCGAGTTCCATACATAATGACATCGAATATATTTTCAGGAATAAAACATTTCATTGATATCCCAAACCTTAATTTAAAGAAAACAACTTTTGTGTCGGCCTTCAAAATAATATTGTTTTGAATTTTTGGCTTCTTGGATCCCTGTTTGGAGCTTGAGTCCTCTGGTTTAATTGATTATATAACTATATTTAATTAAATGCATAATTTCTAATTATTGTGACCTTATTGGTATTGGGTAGGAATTTCACTGTTTACAGTGTAAACTATTTTCTCTCTGCAGAATTGCCATTTGATATTGAAATATTGTGAAGCACCGTCAACTAGGTAACTAGGTGAAGCGCTCAAAATGTCACAAACATTCATTGCTTCGGGTTTCAATACGCCTTGAACTGCATGCGCCGATGCTGATGCCGACGCAGAGGGTCGAGCTGCAACCCATAATCAGCTTAGCTAAACGGCAACAGGGAGTTAATACGATTATCTTTAGCGCCTTGCCGCGACCTCAGCTGTTGAAGCGCGTTAACAAGCGAACAGGCAGCAAGTGGAAGACTACAAACTCTACACTGACATGCAAATAAGCGTGGCAGTTGAATTTATTTACTTGGCAGCCAAGTGCAGCAACATAAAGTTGCACTAAAAAGAATTATAATAATAAGAAAAAATGCAGTCAATAACAGAGTGAGAAAATATACAATAAATAAAAATGCATAGTTGCTACATTTTTTAATGCATACTAACTATGCGCCGCAATGTAAATTAGAAAATAAACAGTTACTTGGCACTTGCTAACTTTGCAGAAAAGCCAGAAAAAAAGCGAAAAACGCTTGCGAATAAATAGCGATCAAATGCAAGAAGAATGCTTGAAGATTATAAATATGTAAAGATATATATATATATATATATACGAATATACTAATCTGTATGCATATCCACTTGTGTTCGAGTGTGTGTGTGTACACACTCTCTACATTTTTCCTTTCTCTTTTCTATATATTATTTGCCTGCCTTTCCTGCACACACACACACCCACATACATATAATTACGCTGCTGCTCAAGAATAATTAAGTAGTTAAGTACTGAGCTCAAAGTCAAACTGTCTTGCACAAGTCGCGTCTGTTTTGCAATGGCGTCTTTGCTCGACGTAGGAGTGGTCGTACTACATGGCGTATGAGTAACGTATTTGCATATAAACTTCTTAGGAAATAAACATATACTCAGGCATATTTATGTAAGAGAGTGTGGGTGTGTCTGTGTTTGTAGGTGCGTAAATCAGCTCCTCAGGCAATGTTGTGTTTTCCTTGCAAATTTGTTAAATGACTCTTAATGCAAATGAGTGCGATGCTTAACTTTAGTTACAGTCATTTCCGTTTTCTTGATTAATTTAATGGGTTAAGGTGCCCAGTAAAGAATTTGTGAAAAAGCAGAGAAGCATAGAGAGAAAAAACATATCGTGAATTCTTTGTGGTTTTGCAATGATATTTTATAGATCCATTCGGGTTCCCTCAGTAAGTTGTGGGGTTTAATTTCATTGAAGGAAAATAAAAAATGTTGGTTGGACACGTTATTTTTTTATCTTAGCACTATTTTTCTCTCAAACCTCGTAGTGCATTTCTGGCTTCAAAAAACTTCTGATAGAACCCATTAGCACTTTCGGAGGTATCTTATGAACGATGCGCTTACAAAGTAGAGAAGTAAATCGTTTTTTGAAATGATTAGCTCTTCCGAAAAATGGATAAAGTTAAAAGTCTTAAACCAACTCCGAATGATGGGTGAATCATATAAGAAACTTTTCTCAAATTTGTCAAATCTTAAATGCGCTCTATGTTCTTTCGGTTGGAGTTTGTTGGTTGATCAGATTTTACTATCTATGAATCATATTGCTCAATAATCAATAAAATAATTAAATGAAAATCATAAATTGACTGGTAAGTCAGAGCAAACCGGTAAATGCTTATACTACAGAAAGAAATTGAAAGTTTTGGACCGTTTGATATTTTTGACCCTGAGATGCTCCAAGTTCTTCAACCTGTCTAACATATTTCTGCTCGGCAAATGTCTTTTCCCTCTAAAAAAAGAAGTCGCCCCGGGCCAAACCTGCAAAATATGGTGGATGGGCTGCAGTTCATAACCTAATTCGACCAATTTATCCGTAGCTGTGGCAGAGATACCATCACGTGCGTTATTCGGTATAGTGGAGCTCTGTTTTTTCCCTTCTCCAGATACTCGTGGTGGATCACGCCTTGCGAATCGGTCAATAAGACGGTCTGCTGCTTCTTCGAAACATGTTCTCCAGGTAAAGCTTACTCTTGCTTGAATGTTATCTGATTCGCAATTAGCAAAAGGGCGCCCACCGAGCCGAAAGCTTTCATATATGCAATATTCCTTGACCCATTCCGCATTTTGCATTAACGTTTGTACCTTGGCTATCTTGGGCACCCTCAACCATGAACTGTTTTCACAGTGAAGTTTCGGAAATAAGAGTCAAATCACTGAATGATATTGATCTATATCTATTAAAAATTTGCGGGCAAAACTCGTCCAAGACAGAAATCTCAACTAGAATGGGTCTTTTTTGCGATTCTTAGAGATTCTGTGGAACCTGTTTTCTGATCACACAGTAATGTTTATTTGTCCAACGGGTGTATACATATAATTTTAAATTAAGAGCGACATTTTCAGCCTAGGTTAGACTCAACTTAGAGAAATATTCACAGGCAATTGTTTTCGGTATTTATTCTCGTGGTCATAAATATTTATGCATAATGTAACATTTAATATTCTAGTGGTCATTTTTATGCTAGAGTGAAACTCTTTTGATTGCAAACACACAGACGGTTCGTGTTCAACAGGACTCACCGGTGGCATAAGCACCGTAACAGTATTGCCTGGCAGGTGATTGTGGACAGCGGACAGACGGTTGCTCAAAACAAAAGGCCAAAAGTGAATGGCGCAGCGAAGTTTGCAAAAATAGAATTTATTATGAAAGGTTAAATGAAATGCAAAGGCAAAAAATGTACATAAACAAAAACGGCGAAAATAAATAAAGGAACATAGAGACAAAGAAAAACAAGACAGTTAGTCAGCTGAAATGTGGTTGTGATATAGAAGAAAACGTTAGAAGACCGCTCTTGATTGCAACGCTGTTAGAAAAGGCTGGACAACATTCTGGTAGGAAGACATGAGTTGGTTGAAACAAAAAAATGAAAGAAAACTCGAAAAGGGATGAGATCAGTGCTTGTAGGTAGGTGTGCACGCAGAGTAGACGGCTCGATATGGACGTGAGGGGTTACATTTGTACATATGACATATGAGAGTGGCGCCGAAAAAAAACAGGAAATATTTGATGAATGACAAGTGGGCGTGTGTAGCGCTGTGGAAAAATTTGTTGTGTTCGCCGAAATGCCATGCCAAGTATTGGAATTAAACCGAATTTTGCCTATTTCCCAGAAAACCAACGCTTGGCTTGGTTATGCAAGACCTCCAACACTTTCCTTTGGCTAACTGTTGCCCGCTGAACTGAGCACAGTGAAATATATTTTTGGAAGTATATCCTTTTCTCGGTTTTGGTATGGTTTTTGATGGTGGTTTATTCTTGCTTAGCTATTTTTTACGATTATTTTTTGTTGTTGTTATCTCTGGAAACATCATATCAGAGTTCTTGACACATTGAAATTAAAAGCCGCCTTTTTATATGCTTTAGACAAATCTAGGTTACAGCGGTTGAGGGAACTGAGCTTTAAGACATTTAAGATGTACACAATAATGATATTTTGTAGCTTGGCAGATTTGTAAGCTGTTGCTAATGTGAAAAGGAAATACAATAGGTGCAGAAAAAGAGTTGTAAAGAAAATTTTATAAACGATAAAAAGGGGAAACAGAGATTATTAGATATCTTTATAAAGTCGTTCGGAATCCCTTGATGTCTTAAAACACCAAGAAAAAATCATAATTCTCATAGTAGATGTCACTCAACGGAGATGAAGCTGTTTGATATTACTTTCATCGAAGCGGCTGTTAAGTTGAGCAGACCCTATATTTATCTCTTTGGGGTTATCGTGAGTTACATGAATTTCAGTGAAAAAGCGAGCCAATGAACTATGCCGAGCGGGTGTCTTGAGGGTTAAGAGGCAGTAGCGCTTTATTTTTCACTTCGAAACAAACTTACAATGCTACGGAGGAGGCGATAATGGCTTCAATATAACCCGAAATTAATAGAAAAGGCTAGAATATACTCGTAGAATTTAAATAATAGATTGCACTGCCACTGTGATTTTGGAAATATATATATAGATTCATAAGATATCTTAATGAAAATTCCACAAAAGATAGTTAGCGGTTTCGTGCAATATAACCTTGTAAGAAACTTAAAGTGATACTTCACTAATAAAAAAGAAATAGACAATAAATATAATAAAAGGGTTTACAAAAAAGTCAGTCCAATAGGTTAGGTTAGTCTGGTAGTCGAATAAGTCACATATATACCAGTTTTGGTCTTTTGCGTTACCAAATGGAGTGCCATCACGTAGTCCATGAGGAGTAGTTATCCCTTAGGATACCTGCGCTTGAGGCAAATTGAAAAAGGTTATGTGATTTCACTACTGATACTTCTTCCAGATTCTCACAATGTGAGGCCCCAAAATGATAGAGACGTTGCCTTGACAATGCAGGACAAGCACACAAGAGATGCTCGATTGTTTCTCGGATACCTTGCTCTTGACATTTCCTCCAGTCTTCCCGATCCGTCAGCCCCAACTTATAGGCGTGTGCCGCGACCAGACAGTGGCCAGTCAGTATTCCAACCATACTAACGAGTGACGGTAGAAATTAAGTGTATTTCTGATCTATCGCCTTACACATGGCTTTAGCAGTTTTGCACTCTGGTATATTTTTTCAACGCGTTATGATTTTTCATCGTAATCATCGTTCACGCTTGGCCATCTCGTCCACAATCTCGTTGCCCTCAATGCCTTTGTGGCCTGGCAGCTAGTAGAATTGTAGCCACTTGTTCCTCTTTTGGTCGAACATAGGTTGTTGCTTTGATTACCGCTTGACTGTCTACGTGTTCGGACAGTATATCCCCGCACGTACTTTCGAGACATCCGTAGAGATATTCAAGGTGTTGCGTGCAGCTGCCTTACCTTTACACCAGCTATCTTTTCCTAGGTTTACTCGGAATCTTCATTAACAGTTGAGAAATAGGATCGAGTAGTTGCTACCTTCCAGACTGTCCTTACCCACCGAGCTATGTCCAAAGGTTCTATATATAAATTTTCCTCCTGTCAGTAATCTACCCGCTGATTTTGGCCAAAGAGATCTATCGGCGCCAGATTAAGTAACCATTCCACAGCCGCCGTAGGGGTGTTTCTTAGAGCTCCCGTTCTACAGAGCTTTGTGAGCCGCCGAACCCTTTCCGTTAGGTTCCGGTAAGTTGATTTTCTTATACATTTAAACTTTATTCTAAGATGTCTTAGAATCGACTGCCTTGAAAACAAATTATGTATATAACTCCAGGAATTGGCTGCACAAAAAAACAAAAAAAGTTAATTATTAAATAACGTTTTGTTCGGCGCTTTTGTTGTTCATCCAAGTGCTTTAAACTCGTAAGTGAAATTATTATATTGACTTCACAGAATTTCGCGAACAATCCTAAAATATTTACAACTAATTTTCGAAGCAAACTTTTTTAATAATTTGCCCACACAATAAATACCGAACCGAAAAGTTCGTGATGCTTAAGTGCTCAGTTGACTGCAACAAAGGAGAAAATTGCTACACTTACCGTTAAAGCATGACAAGCCAGTGCGATAAGACACCAACTTGGGCGGATAAAAAGCGTTCATTACACAGCCATAGATAATAATAACGTTGCAGCTTGGCATTGTTTGTGTAGTAAAAAATATGGAAATTATAGTGACGCAGAGCAAAAAGTACGAGTAAAGCAACTAAGCGGTTTACTGATGCTGCTGGAGAGCAAAAAGCATGGGAAAGCAAGGAAAGCAATCGCATTAAAGGTGAGCAACAGCTTGGATATACAGAAAAACGCATTCGCTTTCATGCTTACATAAGTACAAACAGTTATAAGCACGACAACACAACGTAACAAACCTCTAAAATGTACAAATACATATGTATATGTATGTATGTATACAGAGTTACAGACACAATTATATTCATATATGTATGTATATATGTATTGCCATCGCTTCGCATAGCTTTACTTCGAGCAGCATATTCACTTTAGCCGAGTGACACAGTCGACAGTTGACAGTCGTCTTCGTCGACGTGCTCGTCGTGCCGAACGATGCTTTAGTTACATTGACAGTGATGACGTAGCCCACCTGTTATGTGTAAGCAACAGGAGGCCACTGAAGTGTAAAGGACACGCTACTATATATACAGTTAGCTTTCCTTCAATGAAAGTGCGCGATGTGTGTGTGTGTGTGAGAGTTGATATACATACATATATGTATGTGTGGGAGTGGATAACTGAAAATCGAAACTGAAATGAGAGTCGACACTCAAGGGTGTGTTGTTGGGGGCTCGAAGCGAACGTAAGCTTGTCGGTTGCGCAACTCGACTTCCGAAGAGCGCAAAAAGCTCACTAAAAGCTGTCCGAGTGAGTGGTTAAAATTGAGAGCAAAATAGCGTTGGTGGAGAGCTAAAACATAGAAAATGTAGTGGGAAAGCAACAGTTTAGTGTACGGAACGGAGTTGCCACCAAATGCAAATAAAATAATATTGTTATAAAAATGAAATATTTTTTGAAATTACAATATTAATATGAGTTTTAATATAACTGTATACATAGAAAGCCATTTTTTAAATAATATATTATTCGAATAAAACAATTGCACTTTCTATAGAAGAATCTTCGTACATCTTCTCGTTCTATTTAAAATGTCCGTCAGAACTGTATCAGTTGTGTGATACAGTTTTAAGCTCTTTTTCATTAAAAACAATAATATTTTTGGTTTTTCACAAGAGCTCGTTAAAACTATATTCGTTCTAATCAACGAAAATCTCAGTAATCGTTTTCATAAGGCATTTTCTTTTTCAGTACAAAACTGGAGGAAATCGGATTATAACCACTAACCAACAAAAAATGTTGGGGGATGGGGTCATATGTAGAAGTTCATGCAAGTGAGGAAAGTTTCTGATTGCCATTCACTTGGGAGTGGCCAGGAGCGATTCTTTTGCATATGACTCAAGCAGCTCACGACTTTGGGTTCTAGACCAAGTATCCTCTGGGTAGCCAACAGACATCCGTTTGAAGGCGAAGCCCGGTTCTGCGGTTGTGCGTAGAGTTTGAAACCCACCACTTAAAAAAACTCCCCAATGAAAGACCATTGTAAAAAACTAAAAATGCTTGAATTCGGTAAGGAAAACCACCAGAAACCTTAAATTTCATATATAAAGATGGTAAACAAAATTTTAAATAGGCGTGGTTCCGTCCACTTATGGGTCAAAAATCATATCTCCGAAACTACTCCACCAATTTCAATAAAATTCGGTTCATAATATCTTCCTAGCCAATGATAGATATGTCATAACAAGTAAGGAAGGGCTAAGTTCGGTTGTGACCGAACATTTTATACTCTCGCAATTTATTGAAGAAATTTATTAAGATAACACTCAAATTCACCTATAAATTCGGCATAAAGTTTAATAGAACAACGAAAATCGTCAATATGAGTGCTGAGGTAATTCCTAAATTGATTTCATTCACTTTCAACAGCAACGTACACTATATCCAAGACTATACAACTACTTAATTTTGCTAAGATATCTCACATATTTACCATTACATATATGCGGAATAAAGCCCATCGTATTTTTGAAAAACCTATAATTAGGTATATGGGAGCTAGGAGATGTTATGACCTGATTTTGATAATTTTTGGAACAGAGACACACTATTAGAAGAAAACAATTTCCTCTGAATTACATTACATTATCTGAGAGATTTACCCATATTTTCGGTTAAAATTTAACCTTAGGCGCTGAGTTCAACATGTTCGATATCTGGGGCCTTGAAAAGTTATAGTCCGTTTTCGAAAATTTTTTCACAAGTGAAGCCAGAGATAATATGCACTATTTGTGTAAAGTTTTATTCCGCTATCTTCATTGGTTCTTTATGTATACATTATAAAGTGAAGGAATAAGATGGAATTCAAAATTGAGTTATATAGAAAGTAGTCGTGGTTGTGAACCGATTTCGCCCATTTTTATGCGTGTTGTCAGGGTGTCAAGAAAATATTATATACCGAATTTCATTGAAATCTGTCGAGCAGATCCTGAGATATGGTTTTTGACCCATAAGTGGGCGATGCCACGCCCAATTTTCATTTCGTAAAAAAATCTGAGTGCAGCTTCTTTCTGCTATTTCTTCTGTAAAATTTAGTGTTTCTGACTTTTAGTAATTTTCAACCTAACCTTTGTATGGGAGGTGGGCGTGGTTATTATCCGATTTCAACTATTTTCATGGTGTGTGGTGGGGTACGTAAGAGAATCGACTGCAGAAAGTTTGGCTTATATAGCTTTATTAGTTTGCGAGATATATACAAATAACCGATTTGGGAGCGGGGCCACGGCCACTTCCCCAAAAAAAGTGCATCCAAAGATGCCTCTTCCTAGTGCGATCCTTTATTCCAAATTTTACTTTTATAACTTAATTTATGGCTTAGTTCTGACACTTTATAAGTTTTTCGCCATTTTCGAAAGCAACCTCCTCAGGGTGCAAAGGAATACGTATTCCAAGTTTCGTTAAGATATCTCAATTTGCAATTTAATATTTCATTCGAGACTATTTACAATTTTTACAAGAAGTACATAAAATTGGCACTGAAAATTTCCACTTATCAACAGTCCCTGAGAACGGAAGTAGCCCGCTATGCGCCACTCACTGGCAGCTTCATGGTGTATTGCGGAAAATTAATGGCAATTTAAATTTTTTACCTCCCACAGCTAGATGAATTTGAAAGTAATCAATCGTACGATTTCAAGCATTTTTTATTGTAATTGCGTTTGAATGCCAGCGGAATAATGGTGCAGAAAAAAGGTCAGCAAAGTCGATGATTCTCGTGATGCCGCCAACACTTTGAGCTTAGATCGGTGAATACTCACGGACTTCGGCCATTTTTTATGTGCAAATGAATATTCAATGGGGTGTATGACGTCATGTTTTGCTTGCTAAAAATGTAGAAAAAGAAATCGTTTTGAAATCAAATTAGTTTCATTAGTGTCGACACATGGCTCAAGCTCAGTTGGTTGCGTTTGCTGTTGTTGGTTTATTGGTTTTCGCGCTTTCGCGCTTTCGCTCGATGTTGTCGCCAATTTTCGACTAATCCATTAACAGTTAACACACGTACTCGCACGTACATATGTGTAATAGACCAACCACTTCGGTCATGGTCGCTTGTCGTGGTCGGGTTTTTAACTCTTCTACATTTCTACTTTTAATGTGTAAAAAAATAATTGTACGAGTACATATGTGGTAATGACTCAAAACCTCTACACCTAAGTACAATAACATCAACTGCACTACTACATATGGCACAGTGGTGACTAGGGAAGTGTTTTCTTTTTCTACTGGTTTGAAAAATTTCTATTTATATTTGAATAGTCCGAGAAGCGTGAGTTAGGTGAGTTACTGACACTCGAGTAATTCATTCCAGCTACAAAAATTCTATTTTAATATACATATTTACATATATTCTCTCCCAATTTATTGATATAATTTTATAAAGATAGCACAAAATAGAACTTAAATATTCGACACAAAATTCATTAGAATAACGGAAAACATTCTATATGTGCGGTATAAAGCCAACCAAAAGTTAGATATTCATTATATTAGGTATGTGGAGACTATGGGCACTACTGAACAAATTTGATTTATTTTAACCACAAAATTATCATATTTTCGGTATGAAATCACACTGGTCACAAACCAATGCACACAAATAGTGCTTTTAAGGTAATGAACTTAGGAAAATGCCAGTTATGCCATATATAAATTTTTTTTAAATGTATAAAATTGATTCAGTACTTCCCTAGCCGCATATGTCATTAATAATTTATTTCGAAATTAGCCCTTCCTTACTTGTCTATTTGAAGGTTCATGATGCCCGTTGATTTTCACGGATTGCATATCCATATATTGTTCGAATTCCTTTCTTATTTCATACATGTACAAGTTCCATGTTCATATATAATGTACTGAATTTGCAAAAGGAACATTTCTTCAGCCTCTTGAATGGCAGTCAAAGTACAACACCAAGAGATGACGATGGAACAGATGTTCCATTGTCCTACCATGAAGAAATTCGAATAGCAATTACCCGCATGAAGAACAACAAAGCAGCGGGGGCCGATGGCTAAGTCTAATCAATATCGCATATAAGGTCCTGTCGAGCGTATTGTGTGAAAGCTAAAGCTCACCGTCAATGAACTGATCGGACCTTATCAGTGTGGCTTTAGACCTGGAAAATCCACAATGGATCTGATATTCACCATGCACCAAATCTTGGAAAAGACCCGTAATCGACGCACATCATCACTTTGTCGATTTTAAAGCTTCTTTTGACAACACGAAAAGGTGCTGCCTCTATGCCGCTATGTCTGAATTTGGTATCCCCGCAAAACTAATACGGCTGTGTAAACTGACGTTGAGCTATCACTCTTGCCAACAGGTGCTACTTTGGACTGAGTAGGCAATTGAAAAATAAAGTCCTCTTTCGACGAACAAAATTCAAGAATAAGAAAAAGTTCCATGTTCTTAATTACTTCTATGTGAATCTGCTGGTGTAAATCTAGAATATGAATATTTTCCAAATCGGACTATAAATACGGTTTTTGTTAGGAATTTGACTTGAATGAAAAAAGTTTATTAAGAAAGCAATTGATTTTGACTGCGTACATATTTTGTGTACATAAAGTTTGATCCGGGCAGTACTTCGGTTGGACGAATAATTTTATCATGATCAATTTGGTCTTTTCATTTCTTGTATGTATATTAAGGATGATTTTAATCGCTTTGCAATTATAGCACAACAATTACAACAATTTTACCTTCCATAAACAATGTTCAACTACTGAATGTCTGAATGTCACCGCCTTTTATTATACGCTGCAAATATATTCGTAGTTATGGGTACTATATGAGACCGCACGGCGTATGAGTAACATTATTATTGAGGCGAATGAAAACCATAACAACAAAAAGTCGTTGCGTACTTGCAAATTATGAGGTGTGAATATTATAAAAACCACTTAAACATATTGGCAGCGGCACTGGCTTCTTTTTTCTGGGTCACAGCAACAATAACAACAACAACACGCATTGAAGGGCAAGCGGGCGCTTGCCACAGGTATTGCTTTGGTGGTTGGCGCAAGCAGAAAAGCGAAGTGGAGCTGCCAATTTAAAGCTCCACATACGGTGTTTATGCTTATTTACGTTTCCATTTCCATTTACATTCGCAACTCAATCTGCTTCGCTATCTGTGTACATATGGAAGGGCGCAATATGGGCGCTGGTGTTGGCAATTTGCTGTGCTGGTGTTGTAAGTTGCCACATGTACACCATACATACTGGTGGCATAAAAACTAATTTATTGACGCCGTGTTGCAATCTTTTTAACAGCGACCACATGTTGCCATTGCCACAATCATTGCTGTTGTCATTCGCAGGCTCCCTTCTCACTTCGTCTGCAGGGCGACAATGTTTATTGTGCACACATGGGTGTGTGTTTGTGCTGTACGTGCGGCTTACGGCTATTGCTGTTATTAACCCGCCAACCAACCACCCAACCAACCAGCCAGTTAATTTGACTGCTTTCATACTGGCAGTTGGTTACCGTTATTGGTTGGTGTGTGTGTGTGTGCGGTGCCAGATGTTGCAACATTGCCACAGGTTCTTATTGTAGCAACGCATTGTGGTTGCTAGTAATGGTTACTGCAAGTAAGAATAACAACAGCAAAATATCACTGAAAATTTAAGTAGAGCGCGAAAACGCTGACAAGATTGTGAATTAAATTTTTATTTTTATTATTTTTGGTTTGTTGTTGAACATTGTTTTTTTGAGATTTTTGTCGAAATTGTTTTCTTTTTGCTATAAAAATATTGCGCAGAAAAATTTTGTGTGAACTACTTACGAGTAGAGTTTTTTCACAAGGCGTTTACGAGTTTATGGAGAGATGGTGTTAAGGGTAGCCCTCCAATTGTGTACAGCTCTGAGCGTTCTACTATATTTTACAGTGTTTAAGCAATTTTAGTTAAGTGCTCTAAAAGATAGTACACTTACGAATCGGTATTTATACTTTCATACCTTCATGGTATATTGACTTATATAAAGACACTGATGGAATCGAAAATGGTGTCCATAGAGAAGTAGGAGCGACTATAGTCCGACTTCGCCCATTTTCCAACTTTTACATTAGGTTGTCTTGATAATGCTGGTTCAAGTTGATCAAGACCACCCTTGAACTCAGCGATACCATACTTATAGTCAAATTTCTTTGCCGACTTATGTTTCTGACACTTTCATTAGAGAGTTATCGAGCTTTAAGTGGATTTCACATAGCCTTTGTATGTGGATGGACATGCTTAATATCCGATTGTACCAATTTTCATAGATTATGATAAACCTCCTCAGGGTGCCAAGAAACAAGCATTGCTCGAAATCCTTTCAGAAGGTTTAGCCTTTCATGAGATCTAAAAATCTGGGTTCTCTCTTTGATCTTGTTCTGTTGGCTTGACCGCATATAAGTCTAGGGATGTTATGGAAATGCAATTATCATGACAATAGACTGTGGCTTTCAGGTTCATGTTGATATTCTTCTCATAAATTTCTATCGCTGTTCCTCAACTTGTATCCATATCAAATCCAATAGACACAAGATTTTAAAAAAATCTTACCTTAGCAAAATTTTAAGGTTTCTGCATATGCCACCAATTGAAAATATGATTTCTTGGCTACGAGATTCTTCGAAATTAGTTCGATTTAGAAAGGATTTTTGAAATTGTCTTTTGAAATGTAGGTTTGACTACTGAGATCTGTGATATATAAAGGGTGATCCATTTCGAGGTTCACTACTTTTTTAAAGAAAAGGACAGAAAACTTAAATTTAGTGGGGAATGTTTATTATCAGATCACTCGTTGGAGCATTTCGACTGGTAACTGGCGGATGACACGCATGATGTTTTGCTCCAAGGCCTGAATCGCAACGGGATTTAGATATGCCCACAGGAAAAAGTCTAACGATGTGATATCACGGGATCTTGATGGCCAATCGAATGGGCTATAACGTGAAATTTTCTGCCCACCTAAGTGTTTTCTCAATAAATCCATTGATTGAAGCGATGTGTGGGAGTGGCGCCCTTTTGTTGAAACCAAATGTCGCCGAGTACACGAGCTTCTAACCGGAATCATTTTTAAAAAATATGTACCGATGAACCACATCACACCGTTGTTCTGCATGAAATGACAGCTCTTGAATCTTTTCAGGTTGGTCTTCGTCCGAAATGCGGCAATTTTGCTTGATTATATACCCATTGAGTCAGAACAGAATTTGGCTCGATCATCGGATCTTCTTGAACTTTTCAAGAGTACATAGAGCGAAGCGATGTCACTTGAGATGTTCGAGCTGCTTCAGTTCTTTTGAAAAAAGTACTTCCACTTGGATCACCCGATATATATACTAGGATAGTATAGGTCCAATATTTAAAATTGCAGAGTTCACTTTCGTGTTTTTATAATATAATTTTCGGAGTCAAAAATAAACTCAAATGATGTACGTTATTCATAATAAAGTAGTGTTAACAGTAATAAATTTTAATTAATTTCTAAAGTAAGTCAACAACTAACATATTATAACGCTGCCAGCGTATTCCCAGTTTTGCTGTTGTTGTGCGTGGCTAGTTTGCTTGGTTTTGTTGTTTTTCGCCTTAAAACGCTACGCAAAAAGGCCGCTACCTTCAATTTAGCTACATTCATTTCCACCGTATCGGCGAAGTCTATGGAGTCCAAATCAGCGGTGTGAGAATAGTCTGTGATGAAAGCGAGACGGCAGATGAGATGATGAGCAAAAGCAAATGAAGCAATAACAATTAATAAAACGGCAAGAAAGTAGATACTAATTAGCATAACTAAACGCCGAAATTCCGTTGGCGCTGCGTGATTATTAAACGTAAACTTGCCAACCAACAAGCTGAAGCGCTCATTAAAGTCAACAGATAAAAATTATTAGCATTTGCGCCTAAAAATATGCTACTACGGTAGCGAAATTTTACATTTTCACAGCGCGGCTGGCTTTTCAACTACCTGACGGCATGTTGACAGAATAGCTGTCGCTCCACTCACCTGCTATATTAATGACATTTTTGCCCCGTTGCAGGCCAACAGCACGCCAGGGATCGAGCTGGCCGTGAGTGAAGATGACACGCTGTTGTAGCACGGTGCCAGCGGTAAGGCCGCCAAAATGACTATTTGTTTGCTTAACAATGGTGGCGATGTCAATGCCACTATGCGCTGTGGTATCGGCGCTCGGTTCAAAGGTATCGCGACAAAGTCGTTGAAAATAATTGAGTGGCACTTGGCGGCCAAATGAGTGCTGCAGCTGAGTTGTCCCTTCATGGCGTTGCGCTGCTGTCGCCTGCCGGCTGGCCTTTGGGCGTTTGTTGTGTCTGCTATTGTTGGCCGTAGTGGTGAACCAGCCGAATTCGTGGCAACTCTGATGGAACCAAGGACGTGCTGCAAGCGAATGGAAATTAATTTAAATTTTAATTACGTTTCGCAGCGGTTGCTGCTGCTACCGATTCAGTAGCCGTCGGCTTGTATTGTCTCGCCAGGTGGTGTACTCACTGCCGCTTAGCTGGTCTGTTAGATCTGTAAATATAGACTTCATGCCTTCATATGACAAATCGATGCACCAGTCTTCGCCGTGTGCTTGCTTCGTGAACTCGGGCCAAAATATGCGTCTCAAGAATTCAATGAATGTCGTTAAGTCGTCTTCATCTGTGGTAGTTTTCAGCGGCGTGCAAATTTCGGACGCGATTTGGTCACTTTATGCAGTTTATAAAATAGTTTAGTGTGTACTCAAACACATAGCAGTTGTTGCATTACTTACTCATATAGTTGTGCGAATGCAGCAAAATAATTGCCAAGCCCATTGAAAAGTGCAGCGCGATCCAGTTGGTTAGTTGCCACAAAATTGTTGCATATCCGTAGTGCCCGTAGTAGTTGGGCGGCTTCTGTCGACTCAAGTAGTGTTGCAATATCGTTGAGACCTCTATCGAGACGGTCAGCACACTCAGGACCCCCACGTTGCTGGATAACCTTCCCAACTTGATGCATGTATTCTAAAAATAATGCGAAAATGTTTTGTAGCCAAAGCTGCAGTGTGGAGTCTTTTGAAAGTTAGCTTTGAATAATCGTTATGGACGGAAGACAGCAAAAGCAACATTCTTAAATAGAAATATGGTTCGAGATCAGAAAACCATGATCGATGTTAGTAGGAACAACTGACTTTATAGTGATGTTTGAGAGTTTCATACTTTCAGGTCATCAGTCATTTCAAACAAAGCAAGATTTGGAGTATTTTGATTCTTTACCTCGAACTCTTCATAATTAAAAAGGTTAACGGCTGTTGTATGAAGAGGACTTCGAAATTATCGATAAAGTCTAAATAGATACGAAGCTCTACTTTCCGTAGACTGTACAATACAGTGTTTCAGTGTTGTTTCACTTCTTGTAAAAGACTCCATACAACTTCCAACAATGTTGAAGACTTGAACTTTTGCCAGACGTGATTAAAAAGGTCACCCAAGACTCTAACATATATACAAAAAATCGGCTTCTACTTGTTTCTCCTTGAATATTGAAGTTCTTCGGCTTTTGAAAGCTTTAGTTGAACCAATTCTTTAAGAACAATTACTCATTATGGAAACGACTATAAGGGCATTTCTGGCTGGGAAAAATAACGAATCGGTTAACAAACATGGCAGGAAGAGATAAATTATCCGACCAGTTCAGGTAATAACGCGATTAGTTTGATAAAATTTGCTAAAATAAAAGCCAAGTGTAGACAAAATATTAAGTTGTTTCGATGGTACCGGGAGAACGTAGTAATAGAAGACGCTTTGCATGAACGATAGTTAAATGATCATTGGGCTTTGATTTGATGAAATTGAATGTTTTAAACAAAAATTTATATTATTTACCAAAGAAATCCAATTTGGCCACTAACGGTGCACTCGAAGCCCAACCGGCATCCATTAAATCCGGATATAGTTTAGCGAACCACGCCACAAGACTACCGGAGTAAGAAGCACCAGTTAGTATGACTTTTGAATACGACAATTCGGTTTCTCTGCTCTTTAGCTGACGTATAAAATGAGCTAAGTCCGCTAAGGCCTGGCGTGCACTCAAGAATCTCAAATTTTCCACACTAGCATCACTACCAACAAAATTTCATTAAAATTTTTATTCTTCCCTATCACAGTCGCAACTTACTCTATAGGCCAGCTTTGTCCATAGTAACGATGTTCCACATAATAAAGCATGCCGTTATGTTGTCTTGCTATATCGTGCATATGTCCTGTCAAAAGATAAACTGCCGAAATCTCCCACTCTCCGCCGACGAATATGAAAACTGGGCCATGTGGCTTGAAGTAACGATCGTTGCGCAAAAAACGCTGAAAGTATAGTGAAATGTGATAGGAAAAATATAGCTAAGTTAGTTTGTATTTTGTTTAAACATTGAAAATGAAGATTCCCATGTCTATTTGTAAGCTCTTCTTCTTGTCCACGATCAATTATAATTCAGTCCCGTTAGTTGGTCAATGCTCTCAGAGAAAAAAGTACTTGTTTAAAAAGCGTTCGCTGTACCCCTTAATTTTGATAGATAACCCCTGTAAACTTTAAAGGTCTCACTTAAATAAAACGTGCATTGAACTTCTCTCGGTTTCACATGGGTTATTTGCTAGTTCTAGGAATGCGGTGTTATACAACATATCATATAAAAACTGGAAACATATTGTTATAATAGAGGTCTTATACTTACCATTAACCAAGTTTTGTTATTCGTCTCATCGAATTGATCCAATTTCTGTTCCAACCACAATTCTTGCACCAAATCTTTGTTCAGTATACTATCTGCTTGCTTTAAAGGTGGCTCTCGCAACCGAAACTGTAAATTCCTTTCAAACGGATTGATGCGCAGTTGTTCAACCTTCCCGCTCGCCGCAACCTCAGTGGTTACAGTGGTTACAGTGGTTAAGTCCGTCTGCATACCTTGACAAACTATCACCGCCACAATACTCATCAAAATTTGCGTGCGAATATCTAAAATTCTATAAATTGCTGTCATGTTTTCGAGTGTGCCGCTGCTGATGGTTCACTGACATTTGTGGCCGTTATTGTGACAGCGCAGACCTATTTATGTCCACATTGTCATTGGGGAGATGTTTTATGATTCAAAGCGTGAAATGGGTTTTTTATTATAACACACAACAGTTATATGAGGTTATGTACTAACGGGTGATTTTTTTGAGGTTAGGATTTTCATGCATTAGTATTTGACAGATCACGTGGGATTTCAGACATGGTGTCAAAGAGAAAGATGCTCAGTATGCTTTGACATTTCATCATGAATAGACTTACTAACGAGCAACGCTTGCAAATCATTGAATTTTATTACCAAAATCAGTGTTCGGTTCGAAATGTGAAATCCGCTTTTTTATCGACAAATTTTGTTCAGCGATGAGGCTCATTTCTGGTTGAATGGCTACGTAAATAAGCAAAATTGCCGCATTTGGGGTGAAGAGCAACCAGAAGCCGTTCAAGAACTGCCCATGCATCCCGAAAAATGCACTGTTTGGTGTGGTTTGTACGCTGGTGGAATCATTGGACCGTATTTTTTCAAAGATGCTGTTGGACGCAACGTTACGGTGAATGGCGATCGCTATCGTTCGATGCTAACAAACTTTTTGTTGCCAAAAATGGAAGAACTGAACTTGGTTGACATGTGGTTTCAACAAGATGGCGCTACATGCCACACAGCTCGCGATTCTATGGCCATTTTGAGGGAAAACTTCGGAGAACAATTCATCTCAAGAAATGGACCCGTAAGTTGGCCACCAAGATCATGCGATTTAACGCCTTTAGACTATTTTTTGTGGGGCTACGTCAAGTCTAAAGTCTACAGAAATAAGCCAGCAACTATTCCAGCTTTGGAAGACAACATTTCCGAAGAAATTCGGGCTATTCCGGCCGAAATGCTCGAAAAAGTTGCCCAAAATTGGACTTTCCGAATGGACCACCTAAGACGCAGCCGCGGTCAACATTTAAATGAAATTATCTTCAAAAAGTAAATGTCATGAACCAATCTAACGTTTCAAATAAAGAACCGATGAGATTTTGTTTGAATTTTATGCGTTTTTTTTTAAAAAAAAGTTATCAAGCTCTTAAAAAATCACCCTTTATATGTACTATGTATAAATATATGTATACATGTATGTACGGTTACCTATACTTGCATAGAGGTATGTGACTTTGCCTACATATGGCCTGTTGGTTACTCTCAAACCCGCTTTTATTGTCCCGCATGCCATTCGGCAATTTATTAATATTAACATTGTATGTAGTATATGTATTTATGTAATTAAAGAAGCCCTTGTGTGCAATACCATTAATAATTATAATTATTACCCATGGGAACTGCTGTTGTTGTTCTTGTTGCATTTTGTTATTTAGATAGTGGGTTGTATGCATAAATATTTGAATAATTATCAAGTTCAAGTTTAAAACTAGAGTCGAGTTATTACATAGTATGTGGGTAGTATACTACGAAGGTCATCTACTAGTGCTGCTAGTGTAAATATACCCAAAAGTTTTATATTCATTTCACAGAAATGCCCCTAACAAATCTAGTTTAATAACAAGTAAGGATGGGCTAAGTTCGGGTATAGCCAAACATATTATACTCTCGCAATTTAATTTTTGATTTTATTAAGATAACACACAATCTGACCCCTTTATTTGGCATAACGTCCACTAGAATAACGAAATTAAATATATGTATACATATATTATATAGATTAGATTAGATTACATATTGAGGATTGCACAGCGACTTAAGGTCTATTGTGCTCTCTTCAGTAAACCATGTAACACCGTCACGTTAAGAAACCTTAACAGTGTTCCAGGGCTGATGGATGCAATACTACCTCTTTGGGGATACATATTATATAAAGGCTGAGGTAATTTCTGGACCGATTTCACCACCTAGCAAAATTATAACCAAGATTTTACGATTTCTTAATTTTGCTAAGATAGCTTACATACATATTAACCGATATATATCGTTTAAAGACCACCGGAGCTTTGAAAATCTTAATTGAGGTATATAAGGCTTGATTTTGCCCATTTTTGACACAGACGCATAACATAGGCCCTCCGAATTTGTATAAAATATTTTATGGACGTACTATATAGTCCAATTTCGACAATTTTAAAATTAGGCCACGCCCACTATTTCAAGTATACTATATATAATTTTAATACGCTTTTCCCTAGTCTGATCCTTTATACAAAGTTTTAGTTAGTATTATATGAATATTATGATTATATTTATGGCTGTCTCACGGTCGGGTAGATGGTTCGAAAGAGAACTGTCTGATCTTCACTACTTCTGTATTTGACGACCAACCGAGCGGTAGTCGTAATAAACTTTGAGGACCGATAGAAAACGTAGAAATAGCCGTCTTTGAGCTATTGAGCTACTAGTTAAAATAAGAGATCATAGTATGTCATTATCATCATGTTCTTTAAATGCAGATGTAATTTTTCAAAACTGGCTTTGTCAAGATAAATTAGTTGATTTATATGCAGAAGACTGGAACTATATCATGGTTCGCTGTCATATTTGGTCTATTAAGCCCTCATTTACATAATCCAAACGCTTAGGCCAGTGGAGGTGACCGATGGCTTTTAGTACTTACCGATCCTAACAGGGTTAGATCGTCGAAAGGGCAGCCTTGACTGGATAAAATCCGGGTCAACTCCGGTAGAACCGGCTGTAGTGGGAGTTGTAGAGACATACAAAATACATGTCCTGCATACAACGAGTCCCCGCATGACACTAACCACCTTTTTGCATGCCCAACGAGAACCCTACTCATCTAACACCCCTTTCCCTTTGGTCCAACCCCGTCGAAACAGCATGTTTCCTGGGCCTCCCGTTAGATAACCTCGACGACAACTAGACTTATGCTTTCCGTTGCGGCAGGGATAGATAATCGCTACAACAACAACCGTTGCTCATTCTGCAATTTTGCATAGCCGTTTGTTAATGGTCGGCCAAATTGCCATTGTAGAACACTACAAGTAGTATTAATTTTTATTTTGAGGGACTAAAGACATTTTCACGTAGTATCCTCTAGAAGTTCAGACACTTGTAGCCGGTATCGATCCCAGGTGGAGATTATCTGCAAAGAATGGTTCGGTTGGCCAATCCATGACCTTATGCCTAGAGATCCATATGAGGATTTTTAAACCTAATAGCTTATTAATATCAGTAGCGCGATGAGCAATGTTTTTACACTACTTTATTAATCGTTCATTATATCAATAAGTACAATGAGCAGGAAAATATAATATCAAATGCTATGACTTTTGAGTACTCGGATTTTAAGAACTGCCAAGCATTTCTAGTGAATATACTATAAACTGTATCCTTCTATCAAGAATATTGCAATGTCGCAATTCATTTACAATTGAATGTCATTCCTCCAACAGAAATAGTATTCTCGAAATAAAAGAAAATTAATAATAAAAAAATCTGAATTGCAATCTTGACATACCACACAAGCGCACATGTCACGTTCATACATACATATATTCGGAAAATTCCACTGTTATAACCGCATGTGTATTCTATGCCTCAACCAAAGTCAGGCATTTGCCATTTCTTGGTTTGTATTTATTCAGTTATATTTTTATGCTTCTTTCGACATATGCACATACATATATACATATACATACATACATATGTGTGAGTTGAAAGTGCGCGGGCGGAAATGCGTTCAATAGCGAATCAGAGCTGCCGCCGCCACAATGCGTGTGGGCGACGGTGAAGGGGTGGCATCCGTTTTAATGCAACTGGTTGAATGTGTAAACGCGCATGTACATGTGTATGTATGTGTGCACGCGTGTGGGATCCATGCACAGTTAGCTTAATGCTGTGTTCATTTGCGTAAATACCGTAAGCGTGTGTGGGTGCTTGCTATTTGTTGCCAGCAGATGTGTTGGTTTACAGGCTTAACTTATGTTTAGCTCCCTGTCAATTGGTCAATGAATGCCCCGTTGCTGTTGCAACCATTTTTTTGTTCGCCTACTAATTTCAGAATGCTTTTGTGTTGTTGCCTGGTTTGTGGCATTTGGAATTTGCCATTACCGGCATTTCTATGGCTGGCATTTAGTTTTTATGGCCAAGTACCTACTGTTCAGTGTTAAATGGCGAAATTTGCATAAATTTTCCGCAATGCGCTTTGTGTGAGAAGCGCTTTAGATTAAACGCGGGACATTGTGCATATGGAGTAAGCGCATTACAGCTTAGAGACCAGTATAAAATTTTTTACTTAAATGGAACGTACGCACATATGATTTTCTTATCCACGTCATAATATGTTGAAAGAAAAATGTCAACTTTTTTGAGCATACAAAAATCTCTCGACCAGATTTAAGTTTTAATTTGACAGCTTCACCTTTATGATTTAAAAAATATAATTAATAATTATGATATTAAAAATCATTAAAGCCGGGTGGCAACTCCGTAAAATAATTTTTTTTGTGTAAAGATTGCTTAGTTAACTTTAGTAGTCATTTAATTATAATGATACTTCTTTTCATTGCCAAGCTATTTTCAATGTATTTTTGAAAATTAAAAAAAAAAAACAAGTAAGGAAAGGCTAAGTTCGGGTGCAACAGAAAATTTTATACTCTCTCCATATCCGGGGCATTGAAAAGTAAGTCCGATTTCACATTTTTTTCCAAGTGATGCCACAGTTCATGCACAGTATTTGTGCAAAGTTTTATTGCGCTATCTTCATTGGTTCCTTATGTATACCTTATAAAGTGAAGGAATAAAATGGAATTCAAAATTGAGTTATATGGGAAGTTGTCGTTTTCCACACGTTTCATCAGGGTGTCCAGAAAATATTATATACCGAATTTCATTCGAATCGGTCGAGTAGTTCCTGAGATATGGTTTTTGACCCATAAGTGGACGATGCCACTCCCATTTTCCATTTTGTTAAAAAATCTGAGTACAGCTCCCTTCTGCTATTTCTTCTGCAAAATTTTGTGTTTCTGATAATTTCCGTTAGTGAGTTAGTGCACTTTTAGTAATTTTCAACCTAACCTTTGTATGGGAGGTGGGCGTTATCCGATTTCAACTATTTACATGGTGTGTGGTGGGGTACGTAAGGGAACCGACTGCATGGTTTATAAAGCTTTATTGGTTTGCGAGATATATACAAAAAACTTATTTGTGGGCGGGGTCACGTCCACTTCCCCAAAAAAATTACACCAAAACATGGCAATTTATGGGTTTTCGGTTTTCGCCATTTTGTGGGCGTGGCAGTGGATCGATTTCGCCCATTTTCAATACCAACCTTCTCATCATCCAGGTTTCATTAAGATATCTCAATTTTTACTCAAGTTATCACTTGCACGGACAGACGGACAGACAGATGGGCGGACAGACATCCGGATTTCGAATCCTCTCATCATCCTGATAATTTATATATATGTATATATAACTCCATATCCAACTCTTTTATGTCTGTGTGATACAAACAAACAACCGTTATGTGAAGAAAACTATTATACTCTCTTTAGCAACTTTGTTGTATAATAAAAAAAAAAGTATAAAAAATCAAGCTGTCAATTTAAAGTAATTTATTAATTAAATTTATTTAATAGTTCCAGTAATTTAGTTATAACACCATGTTTCGTTAGTTCCGCCTTCATCTTTCTGTTTTCATTAAACATGGAACTATTTTTTTTAATCTTGTAACCTTGTTTTTGAGCTTATGTAATTAATAATATAATAGTAATAGTTTTGGCTTCGAAAAAAAATTTGGACTGGAAATATGAAAGCGACTGTCGAATCAGAATGATTTCTAAAAGTATTTCATTACTCTTAACAATGAGTTCATTATGGTTAACAATTCTCGTTGGCATTAAAAATCATTCATTACTTTCAATAAAATACTCTTGTAGTAGAAAAACCGTGCAGAGAGAGAGCGAAAAACGAGAGAGACAATTGTGAGAAAGGACATGAGACTCACAAAATTACTTTCTGTTGGCGATGTTTTTAAGCGTTGCCATATCAGATTCCTATGTAATTATACATGATATCAATTTTATATATGTACTTGTATTATAATACAAGCAACTCCAATTAAAACCGATACTATCGATTAGATCTATAAGTTTTACTTTGTCAATTCAATTCCCAAATATAATTATCTTTATTTAATATAATGTCATTTCTTAGTTCTTCGTTCTCATACTACAGCTTCTCTAAATAGGAATCTGGTAAATCTTCTTCTTCTTGACTGGAGTGGGCAACGCTTGGCTTACCGCCAGGAACTTCTCCATCTGGTCTTTCTAACAGAGTGGAGGTCTTACTCTTCCACGGCTTCCACCAGCGTGTTCTGCATCGCACACTTACGGAACTGGAACACTTTCGCCCATGACCTATGGCTGTGTCATCGAATAACTTATACAGCTCACCATTCCAACGTCTGTGGTATTCGCCGTTGCCAATGTTTAAATATCTTAAATCTTCCGCAAAACCTTTCCCTCGAAAATTCCTTGTGCCGTCTCATCGGATGTTGACATCGTCCACGCTTCTGCACCATAAAGTCGGGCGGGAATAATGAGGGACTTGTAGAGTTTGGTTTTTGTTCGTCGAGAGAGGACTTTACCTCGGATGAGAGACCCCAATCTGGTAAATCATGAAGAAGAAATTCTGGAAAAATTTTGTTTTTGAACAAATGATATATCTGTATCAGACACATATTTATTGAAATGAAAAAAGTATTTTCGTGGTTCTATTTTAAGAACAACGGTCAATAAGCTGTAAGTCTCAAATCTCTTTCTGCTTCCGTAATGACAGCTTGAACCCCTTTCCGAATCGACTGTAGGAAAGGTTTTGATCCAGAATTGGTTGATTAGAATGTGTTATGATTTCTCATGATATTAGTTAATAACCACTATAAAAATCGGTTGTATCTATTGTTAGATGGTCTTGTGCTCCTATTACTGAAAGGGTAGCCATATATTTTGTGTTACTCTCCAGTATTTTTGGCATTAATTAGGTGCTAAATAGTATTTTTGCTTAAGAGACTTTTATGACGATGAGAACATCCAAGAGGAAAGTATCGAGTGTCCACAGTATGATCCCTTATTTGAAGGTTATTTGAATTTGAATCGTTTCTTCTTCAATTCTCTCAATAAGTATGGCTCAAGAACTTCAATTAAATGACTTTTAAATTGATATGGCAGCATACTCACAGATATTCTCTTACTCATCTCTCGTGACGTCCGTGACGTGGCGTGCAACGCTATATACGCTTTCTGCAGTAAGCTTCGTGCAGCCACCTGCTACTTCGTGTACGAGCCGTGCCAGCCGTAGACAATTTTACATATTACTCAGTCGGTATATTAAGGATAGCGAAAAGCTTCCAAAGAATCAGTCGAGTTTGAAACTTACACTCAAGTGGAGTTGCGATTACGAGTTGTTGGCTCGTACTCAAACGTACAGTAGTTGCTTGTGTAGTGTAGTTTGTTTGCTAGTAAAAAGAAATCTTTAATATTTTACAACTATACAAATTTACATATTTACACACATATACATACATATATATTTTTAAAGTAGTATGTACTAGCTTGAAGTAAAGACAAAAATATTTTAAATTAACGAAGTTAATTTTCAAACAGGAAGTTGTGGTTGTTATTGCTGTTGTGGTGATTCTGTTGATGTGTAGTGATGGAAGAGTGATTTTAGTGGTTTAAATCGAATTAGCGGAATTTTACAGTTACATTTTTAACTGAACATAAACAAAAAACAATTTTTTTGCTGTCATTTTCTGCTTTGATGTGCTTATGTTTCTTGCCACAAGGTGTAGTCATATTCGTAGTGGAAATCGTAAAAAGTGTAATAAAAAGTAAAAAACCTGCAAAGATATTATAAACAAAAATAACAAAAAAAGCAATTCAAGGCAAATAAAGTGTATGCCTGAATTTTTATGGTGAGCGGATGGGGGGTTACAAGTATGAATAATAATGTCGCTCTGTCTTCGCCGCTTTGAGGCATAATTTGTTGAAAAGCGGATAAATAAACAGACATAGAAATTACAGTTACACAACTGTTGACGCATTCAAACTTGAGGGAGGGGGATGCGTGAGTGGCAGGAAAGCGAAAATACTGGCATGTCTTTTTAAAAGCAAATTGAAGTAAGGTCTCTGGGGAAGCGTCTTAATAACAATGGCATAAAAATAATGAAAACAAGTAAGAAAGGGGTGAGCTTAGGCGGCACTGAAGAATATTTGAAGGTTGGTTGGTTGAAAGTTACTGAGAATTCTTGATCAAGTTTCACTGATTCTTCTTGTATTTATTGTGTGCTTTAAAAAAAAAGTGCTTTAATAACTGATATCAAATTTAAAAGAAGTTACTTTCTACATATAAAGCTGGAGAAAGTGTTCGGTGCATTGCTTGGGAGGTTGTCTCTGCTTGAAGCCGAACGAGCTCTAGAGTTCAATATTTCAAACAGAAAATGTTTTGAATGGTCTTAGGTCTCTATAAATATGAAACAGAAAATGAATGAAACAGATGAACTATGTTTACAATACTGAATCGATAGTGCTAAACTCGTACAGCGATATTAACACAAGTCACATACCTCAAAATTTTTCAGTGATGAAGTTATGTTGACGAAACGTCATATTGTTTGACCCCATTTGGTCACTAGAATTGTTCCAAATAGAAAACAGCTAAATTTTTTTTAAAACATTGCAGAATTTTAAACTCTTCCAGAAATATCAGATTGATTCTAAACATTTTGTCCAAACCTGAGTTGAAAGCTTCTTAAATACAGCAAGTTTCGACTCAGAAAAATTACATGTTACCTTCGCCCCTTAGAAATACTTTTCTAGTATGTTCCTGAATGGTACATTCTTCCACCTAAGTATGACTGGATATAGTCCATTTGAATGAATGAACGAGTTTGTTGAGCACCACATTCTTTCTGACTATTTTGAACTTCGAATTTGATCTATTTACCTTTGTATTGCTTCCCAATGGACTTACCACCACTTTTTTTTTATATTTTTCAAAATCCACATATGTATATTATTTTAAATTTAATCATTCCCATAAATTTTTAACTCTCATAGGAACTACTTTAATTTGTCAATTGAGTTTGATCAACTTTTGGTGTTTGACCAGCTTATCAATGCAATTAGCGTCTAAATGTATACCATTTTTCTTATATAAATTTCAAGCATTAAATTAAAAAAATTGCTCATTAAAGCTGCCATCTTCATAGACACCGGCATCTGCTCGATGGCGTTTTCCCATAATTGCGTGCCATCCAAGCAGAGCCAATTATTGGTTTATTAGCGCCACGCTTATTTGCAACATTGTTTGCTTTTGCTAGCATACTTTTAGTAGCCGCTCGTATAGAGTCCACTTCAATGTATGCACCCATAAATAATAGCGAGAAGCTCATAAATTCAGCAGTGCGTTATTGCGAAATGGCAGTGGCATCTAAAAAAGATAGAGGAGTGTTCCGTTTGACCGCCTGGAAGGTAACTAAATAAATCATTGCCTACATTTTGGCGCGCTGCCAAATAAATCTTCAACTACGCACGTAATTTAACAATCTATTTTGATTGTTTTCTGATGGTATTGGCTGTTATTAATTACTTTGCAATCTAACGGACACAGTTTAAAGAAATTGTGTGAAAACTACGTTGTGAGTTGTAAGAAAAAAAAATTTAGCTTAGTTATTTGAGTAAAATAGAAATGATGAATATATTATTTAAACAAGCGCGCCTAAACATAGGCAACATTTTTATAGACTATAAAAGCATATAGTCTACATTTGCGCACATTTTAATATTATTTTAAATTCATATTATTTTCTCGATGATTTTTCTAATTTTATGAAAAAAAAAAATCTTCTGAGCTTTAAAGTGCTTTAAAGACTGGTGTTAAATCAAATGTTTCCTAATGTATCAATCACTATTTTATCCTTTGTTTTGATCACGCTACCAGCTTGATTTCCTTCTTAGATGATGAGAGAGTGGCCTCAGACATATTCAAATTTTTTTATAATACCTCGTCGGTGAACTTCATTCAATTGCATGGAACCCTATTATTATTTTCGCACAAAATCAAATTCCTTGCAACACTGCATTTATTCATGACCTCATGTGGCTGCCGCAGTGTAATGATTAAAAAAAAAACACAAAACCGAGAATCATAAAATTATCAATGTCGCGAACACCATATTTCTGTTGTTATTGTGTTATTTAGCATTTAAACTGCCACATCGTTCTTTGTAAAGAATTTTGATTTGCTACTTTTCACAACTCTTCTCACCGTTCCGTTTAAATTGCAAATTTTTCATTTTAAATGTTTACCGTTACAAACAGTACATTGTATTTCGCGCCTTGTATGGCGAAAGTTTGCAAAAATTATGCTTGTGGCATTTGTGGCTTTGCTCTTTGTGTTGCCTTTAGAGCACAGCCATTATTTCATATCACCATTGGGTGCGTGTGTGACGCCATTTCCGTCCTAGTCTATGGCGTGTGAATTTATGGGCTCTGAGTTGTCCTTGATTTGGCGCTGGCAAGCATTTTTGCCATTCTTCACCTCAGCAATTTCTACCGCCGCTCCATTCGCAGTTCATATACACACACATTTACACACAGGTCAGAGTTCACAGCAACTGTTGCTATGCGAACTTGAGTCGGCCCTTTTTGTGTTTGCTCACCTGCGTTTCAACTCATTTGAATTTCAAAATTTTATTTTATACTGTTTACACCGCGTATTGCCTCTATTGTTGTTGCTGTTTTCTTGGGTTATTGCCTTTGTTTGCCGTCGGCTCAGTTGCGATTTTCATTTTCATTTTGATTTTTGATTTCGTTTACTTTAAGGCGGGTTCTGCCAATGTTCGTTGATAATGCGTTGTTGTACTCGCTGTAACGGTATCTGTTTCTGTTTCTATTTCTATTTTGTGTTATTATTGTTGTTGTGTTGTATTTATTTTCATAGCAGCGGGTTGTTATTTTTGCCCATTTGCATTTCCGTAATTTATGGCATTGAAAATGTTGCTAAGGCGTTAAGTTTCTAAGGATTTACCGTTACATTTTTGGCCTGTTAAAAATCTGTCGCTCGCTAATTTATGTATTCTAGCTTCGCTTGTATTGACGTTTTAACTCGCATTGTTATATAATTTGTGTTGTTGTTGTGTAATCGCGAATTAATTAAATCAAAATAATTTGGCTCAAGTTGATGGCATTTCGAAGTTTTTCAGAAGTTTTCAGTTATGCAAATATTGAATTAAGCAGTCATTTGATTTCTCTTCTCGTTCAAGGCTACATGAGTTGTAAAACTCAAATTTCAATATTCACTTTCAAAAGTTGAGGCAACGTTTATTTTATGAAAAAGTACGATAATTGATTGAAAAGAAGTTAGATAAAGGCACTTGAAAAAAAGGCACTTGTCTCGGAAAAGTATCCTTACAAAGCACCTGTAACAATTCTCTTCCATCTCAATAGCATAAATGTAATTTTGTAGTGAATATTCTGGACGGGTTCCACTGAGAGATAATTTATATATTTTTAAGACATGCAAATATATAATAACTCACAAAAATGATAGTTGGAGATAAGCGACCCACAACGTCTTAAACGAAACTGTCGTAATAAGTGTATTGTAAACAATCTCTTCCACTTTTATCATATCGTCACGAGCTTCTCTTTAACTAGACTTTGAAATGTGATTACCATAGAAACTTATTCTTATGAAGAATTGCTTCAATATATTTCATTTCAATATATATCATTCCAGTAATGGATGGCTGGCCCGTCTCAACTCAAGCTGAAAAAGTGGGAAAATTTTGTGTAAGAAGAAGTACATTTAAAATGGATAACCCCTTCACCAACTTTAAATTACTCTGTAAACATTTCACTGAAATTCCTAAGTTTAAGCTTTGATAACCTACTCTTAAAAATACATATGTGTACCTTTCACCAAAATCATGCCTTCTTCTCGAAAAGGAATTAATAATTTAATGGAAGATATAGGATAAGAACTTTAAATATTTATAAAACGGTAGCAAAATATTATGTCCTTTCGAAATCAATCGAAAGAAAATATTTCAATAAGAACTTTCATATTTCTATCTTCATAGTTATAGATTCTGACCTCAAGGCGAATATATTATATTATTATTATTATATACAGATTAAGTACCTCTATAAGCCAATACATTTATCATATAAAGTTTTTATTTGTTCGCTAAATTATTCGCTTTATTTAACATTGGTTGCCAATTTTCCTACGTAATCCAATAAAGAACATATAAGTTTATCGTTATGTCAGCACTTTTGACCAAATTTCAAGTGAAAGTAGCCCATTTCATGTAACCTTCAATACGAAGATTGCCGAGTGGATAATATGAAAGAGAATTCAGATAATATATTTAGTGGGCATTTACATGTGGTTTTGTGTTACGAGCTATATATGTATGTTTGTTGCATTTTATATTATACCTATTCCCTTTGATAACGGTACTAACGAAGTAAATTTAAGTTAGAAATCGTTGTGTTTTTGCTGACTCGAACAAGTGCGTAAGTGAACGGATAAAAGAGACTAGTTCATAATGAAATAAAACCGCGATTAGTTAGAAAGATTTCTTCGTGAGCATATTACATTTTTACTATACAACTAACTTCTTGCAATTTATTTCCTAACAGAGAATTCAGATTTAGTATTAGAAAAAAATTGAGCTCCGAATATAGGATATATGCATGAGGTTTCCTTAAAAGCCAGATACTCTCTCGCCCAGTATATCACAATATGTATGTCTACGTTTCTACGAAATCCCAAATGAATCCCGACCGTTCCTGGTGAAGGTGTGCCTTTTTGCTGAGCCAGTGACAGCTTTTGTGAACAGTTAAAGTTTCAATCGACAGATTCGATCAAAAACTTTTCTAAAACAAGCTTTGCCGAGATCTGGGTGCATAGCTCAAGATTGAAAAATGCTAAAATTTTACTATTGTCGGTGTATATAGATACCTAATATGAATTTTTTTGAATAAAAACATATTTATGAATTTTTTAAATATTTCCATATTTCAACAGACTTAATCCAAAACTGCACAATAGACAATCCATCGAAGTCGAAACCTCAGTCAATGTAATTTTTTTAAATGAAGACCTAAAATTCGATTGACTCTCAGAGAATAATGCCGAACGTACGATTTCTACCAAAAATTAAATAAATTTGAAATGAATTCAATTATGTGAAATACCTTAGTAGTAATAGAATTAGAATGAAATGAAGAAGAAACACTTCAGTCTCGATTTTTAAACCGTTAATATTTTTGAATAGGTATCCTCAGCTATTTTTTGTCAACAAATCGACTTTGATTCAAAACTTCCGACGGGATCTTATGAAATAAAGTTTTTGAAAAACGTTTTAATATGGATTTATCTAAAGCTTTGCTTGTGTGTATATATATTTGCTCTTTAGTTATCAGTTACTAACCATATGTTCGGGTCTTACCTGAGCATTGCCAAATACTGCTTTAAAGGAGTCGCCTGTTAGTTTGCTTGTTCTAGTTCTGCTAACTTGGTTTTCAACCTTGTCAGAAGTGTTTCGAATATTTTGAAGAACCTCAATATCATGGTATGATACTATTCAAGCCAATACATTTTCCTCTCCAAACTTCGTTCGGGTCTTACCTGAACATTGCCAAATACTGCTTTAAAGGAGTCGCCTGTTAGTTTGCTTGTTCTAGTTTGAGCTAACTTGGTTTCCAACCTTGTCAGAAGTGTTTCGAATATTTTGAAGAACCTCAATATCATGTTATGATAATATTCATGCTAATACATTTACCTCACCAAACTTCTGTTGAAATCTTGTTACAGAGGATCAAAATATAATAAAGAATTTATTGATTTCGGTCGAGGTTTTTATGGAAAATCAGCTAATCATGGTTAAACTTAACCTTTTCTTGATGTTCGTTAACATATTTGAGGCAGTCTCGCAATTGCGATAGAATCCAGTTGCTGATCAATCGGGATTCGTACGTCGTCTTGCAGCAGTGCAAATTTAACGCTGGCGAAAGAGAGAAAAGAAAATTGAAAAAATCTTTGAGTTCAACTGAAGACCGACTGCTGAGTACTACTGTGTTATCCTGCTGGGTGTTTATTGCAAACTGTTATTGGTTATGTGCCCATATAGTAATTTCCAAATGAAGCAATGAAGACTTCGTTAAAGCTGCACCCATCAAAGTGTTGAGTTGTTTGGCGAAAGTTTTGTTGGTTGCTCTCTATACCGAATTGTGTAAATAAACGAAAGTTGTCGGTGTATTTTGCGAGTGTCGTCATGCATGAACAACACCACCACTCTTGGCGTGACAGAGTCCCAACATTTGTTGACACTTTATTGAATCAGCTATTCGCACTCGAGTAGACTTTTAGCAAACTAGTCAATTAATATGCGCAAACTATATGTATAATAAAGCTATCAAGCGAAAGTGCATAAAAACACAAATGCCTAAAGCAATATACCGACTAACTCATTTAAGTGAGTTTGGTTGTTAGATTAGCTGTACGAGGTCTGTAGTGAGAAAGGTCAACCGGCTGATTATGTGGCTGTACCAACACACCAAAAATAGCCATACAAAACTTAAATAGGGTTGTATTATATGAGTTTTCGCTTTTTGGTTCGAAAAGTTCCGGCGTTGGAGCCCCGTGCTCTGCTATGCTTTAAGGGTGTGTATCTTTTGTGTGCCAATCTTAATACGTATTCAAAGCATGAAAAGGTCGTTAAAACTTTATGCTCGACTAAGTGTCTGGAGTATATCATCCCAAAGACACGTCTACACGTACACAGACAACGCGCGCAACGATGAATGAAAGTGTTTCACAAGTTCAGTAGCTAAAAATGATCACGTATATGGCTTGATATACTTTTCTATACACATGTTTTTGGCTTATCTGGGCAGTGGAAATAAAACTTTTAAATAATTAAGGCATTTTTCGCTACGAGCAAGTAACCGTATATACAACAACATGTGCGTAAATACATGGCTAAGTGCAAGGATACAACTTTAGGCGCGCGTGTGATTGTGTGTGTGTATGGCACAATGCTGCAGAACTGTAAAGGTTGAAGAGAAGCAGGAAAACAGTGAAGACACATAAGCAAACAACCACGCACACAGCAATTTCACCACTAACATATGTTTGTATGCGTGTGTGTTAACGAACATAAATATTTGTCTGTTTTTCCCTGGTCGGTGGTGGCTTTCATGCTACGCTCCTATATTGTTATTGTTGTGACCGCATTGCTTTTTAGTAGAAACATTAAATAAATGAATAGATAAAGATATTCACACACACCGTTGTAGGGTTTTAGATAAGCTTTGGGGTTTTCTCCTTTGAAAGCAAAAGCAGCTGCCACATTTTTCGAAAGCGAGACACTGCGGTGTTATTAAGGTTTGGTGCTGTTTCTCTCCTTTGGTAGAGGAGTGTGTGCAGGTCAAGGCGCATAGCGGTGTGGGATTAATTAAATTAAAATAAAGTATGAGAAATTAGATGTCAGTTTTAGTAATTAAGACAAGTTCCAGTGATTATGCTAAATAACGCATATTTTTCTATATAAAGGTTAATTGAAAATTCCTATATATAATTTATTTTCAGATTCTAATTTTTCTTCCTGTCATTGACATTAAGACCACAATTTATTCTTATTAAAGGCGATTAGTTCTCTCTCGAAAGTATTAACCAAACCGAAATGCTATATCAGGTCGATTGTTCCCTTAGTTCAGATCCTCGTTCAACAGCTGGAAAGCGGAATTTGGTTCGCTGGTTTTTAGATCACAGAACTATAAAGCTCTCTGCAAAGTTTATTGTCCCCAAACGCGTGCTTATATCTTTTTTTAGCAGATACTTCAAACGCCGACACCTTCCACGAATAGAATTGGAAATTCCATTATCACAACGTTTTACTATTACATTTTCCACTGACTCTCCTCGGTTTACGCTGCAGATGAAGCCGATTGACATTGTTCACCAGAAAAAATATGGCTTTCCAAATATATTTCTATATAAAAGGTAATCCATTTCGAGGGTTCCTACTTAAAAAAAAAAAGTTCAGAAAATTCAAATTTAATGGTGAATGTCTATTATACTTCGAAAGAACATTCTTTGGTATTTATTTTCTAAAGATTATCTCTTTAAAATGTTGGTCGCGGCTACGTTTATGATGGTCCATCCATTGAGTCCAATTTTCAATGACTCGTTCGAGCATTTCGACTGGTGACTGGGGAATGACACGCGTGATGTTTTGTTCCAAGGGATTGTCCGCATAGACTTTAGACTTAGACATATCCCCACAGGAAAAACTCTAACGGTGTGATATCAAACGATCTTGGTGGCCCATCGACCGGCCCTAAACGTCAAATTATCTGATCACCGAAGTGTTCTCTCAATAAATCCATTGATTGGTACGATGTGTGGGAAGTGGCGCCGTCTTGTTGAAAGTAAATGTCGCCGAGATCACGAGCTTCAATTTCAGGCATCCGTTTTATTTTGGAAGAACTAAACTCGATTCCAGAATCGGAAAAATCAGTGAGGAGAGTAATGAATATTTCCAAACAACGGTTTTCGTCTATATTTAGACCTCTCTTGGGTTTCTACTGCAGATTAAGCTATCCGAGATTGTGGACCAGATTGTGAACAGTACTTGAATATTTTATAGAAAATCTGTACGATTACGAGTACTAATTATATTTCTATATGTATATCAACAAGAACAACAATATAAACCGTTTATATCAATATCTATATTTCATAAGAAGTTCTTGAATTATAAAAAATATATGGTCAATTGGTCGAATCTAGATCAGTTATAGTTTTTAGTTTTGACTTGTGGCAGAGACGGCATAGACGGTATTGATTCCGTCCTTATAATTTTAACTACCGACGTTTGTAGAATCAATTGAGACACTACGGAACTTTGAAACTCTTTTGAATTTTATTTAATGCTGAGGAAGCATCAGCGTCCTTTTAGACTATTCTCTCCCACGGTTTCTTCCTGCTTGAAGAAATGCTACAAAGAGCATACTAGTTCTTTGAATATTTTTTGCACTCTAACCTAACCCCATCCAAAGATTGGCCGTAATCCATAAAAGCCAGCTTAGCTCAAGAAGCAAATATGTATAATATATAAAGAAGAATTGGAAGATAACTATGATAATTAAATACATTAAAAGTTTATAGAATAATTCAGCAAAACTAAGTATAGAAAGAACATCGAGTCAATTAGCAAATTCTGGTATTCTACAAGAATAAGATAAAAAGATTACTAATTGACTCAATTAAGCGCGAACAGTCGCGTCAATTTAGAAAAAATTAGTTTCAAAAGAACACAACACAAACTGAAGTTATTTGAAATTATATTACAAATATATTTTCTAACGCACATTTTCTCTTTCTTTCATTATCTATTCTCTCATTCTTTTTGCAGTGTAGAACAATGTAAAGGCATATAATTTGCGTGCATTCGAAAAAAGTTTTACGTACATAACGGAATCTTAATTTAATTTTTAACGCTTGAGAAGGCATCGTAGCAGTAAATTGTAGACAAGTTAAATAATAACTGAAACATATTTTGTTGTAGCATACTTTTCGGGTGCGAATAACTCCATTAATACAAAAGTTGTTCAGAGAACAAAGAAACAACAAACGAAACAAAAACAAAAAAACGGCGAAAAGCAGCAGCAACAACAAACAACGAAGTAACGCCGGAGTACGCAAGAACAACTAGCTCGCGCAACAAAGCGTTTGCGCTGGGCAGGAAGTGACGCGAGATCAGCGGTGTATAAAATACCAAGATTAAGTGTTTCGCTATAACGGAAGCACGCAAAGGCTGATTTTCGACGCTGATTAGAGGCAAGAAAAAAGTGATTGCCGGGGCAAAGGAGCATTTGGCATTCCCGTAAGTTAGCGGAGTACATAAAAAAGAAGGAACAGCAATTGGGGAGAATCGACCGAGAATAATAACGACGCCGCTGACGTCTGTTTGTTGCAAGTGTAGACAGGCAACATTCGAAAAACAAAAATCGCAAAAACAAATACAAAACTGCAGATTCCACAGCACATCCCGGCTGGGAAAAGTACAGTAAATTAACTTGGCGCGTGTAAAAAGTTAAGGCAACTTGGTGCAACAAGAACAAATATAAAAGTGTGAAAAAAAAAACAGAAAAATAAAAAAGTGAACAAAAGCATTTGTGTGTGTCAGTGTGTAAAGTGAAACCACACAGAAATACACGCCAAGCGAATTCCAACTTAATTTTGGCGAAAATTTGTTTGCTTTTAGTGTGCTAAAATAAGAGCAGCGCATTAAAGACAGTATAAATAGAGACTCGCGCTTCGCCCCTGCAACATGTCAACGCCTTTAGCGTCACTTTCAATGATGTGGCACGAACAGCACCAATACCATCAGCAACCGCAGCGCAACATGCGGCGTCCGCGCTCACCTTTGGCGCGTTACTGGCCGTTGGCCATCATTCTGTTGTTGCAATTGTTGCTCGCCACCGATAAAGTGGACGCCATCGATTTGAGTCGCCTCTACGGACATATGGCCAACAATATACAGAAGCGAAGCGGTGAGTGCAGATTTATTATGTGTGCTTTAACAGAGTTATGTATTTACGTTTATATATAAAATTATAAAATACAAACTGTCTCGTAATTTTGGTACAGAGGATGACACTATAGTGGGGCATATTTGAATAATAATTTGGAAAAGCGGGCGTGGTCCCGCCCCTTATAGGTATTTTCTATATATCTTCCAAACTGCTAATGCTATATAAACTTACTAGTGATATTTCTCTTTAGTACCCCATCATGCGTCATGAAAATGTGTGAAATCGGATAATAACCACGCCTACCTCTCATACAAAAGTTATGTAGAAAACTACTAAAAGTGCGTTAACTCACTAACGAAAACGCTTCACTCAGATCGGTATGAAAAATAGAAAATGGGTGTGGCCCACTTTTGGTTTAAAAAACATATATTAGGAATTACTCGATTAATTTATTTGCACCCGGATGTTACGGATGAAAAGTGGAAATATGAATCAACAGCCTCTGAAGATATCGGAATAAAATTTTGTACAATTACTGGATTGGTGATGTGTCATCGCTCATTTAAGAAATTGTCGAAATTGGACTATAACTTTTCAAGGCCCCGGATATCTAGCATAAAGACCTAAGTGCCTTAGTTAATTTTTTACTGAAAATATAGGCAAATATTTCAGATATTTTATGGAAACTCTTGGGGAATCCTTTTCTTCTAATAATGCTTTATATGCCAAAATGGTAGAAATCTGGTCATTACATCCTCTAGCTCCCAAGTTTCTCATACACAGATTTTAGACTTTCTGTGGGCTTTATATATCGTATATATCTTCAATTAAAATAATTTTGTACGTATAATCTTGAATATAATGTAGCTTGGTTGCGTTAAGTTAGATTAAAATTAAAATTTTTCTTCATGAGCCAGCAAATATTTTCTACATCTACACTTAAAACTTAACTTGCAGGTATTTCTTGTGATTACAAAAGAGCAAAATAAATCGTTAAAATAAACACCCTTAAAAGCTTCTTAAACACACAATTTGGGCCAGACTTTCTAAAGCGCAAACATTTCCGACCATCTGGCAATCGAAAGTTTGTTAAAAGATTATAGCAACAAAAATCAGTCAGACCTAAAACTAAAATGTACAACTTCTAAGAAGTTTCCAAGTGAGCAAATTTATTCATTACATTTACCAACTGTCAATTTGCTTTCATATCACCTGGCAATTTTACACCCGCACACAGTCACTCCGACACACACCCACCCACCTGACCACCTTGACGTTCTAACCACTTACCCATAATCTCATCACACCATTGAATTTCTTTCGACGCAGCGGTCAGTGGTGAGCAGAATATACAGTGCGTGCGAAAAAGCAGAGCATAGCAGAATCGTCTGTAGAAAACAATCTCTTTATTGTTTGGCTTAATGAAGCATTACGTTTTTCTTTGCCATTTCGGCGTTCCGCTTCGCTTCCCACACTCTAACCGCTTTTTGTCAGTTGCAAAATTTTTTTTGCCGTTTTAGTTGTTGTTGCCATTTTGTGAGTGCTTTGGGAGTCTTTTGGTGATAGATGTGAGAAACTTTTTATAGCCTGCTTTAATAGTATTTGTTATTTGTAGTCGCTCGCAGCGCGTTTGGCAAACTTCGTTAACTCAATGGGAATGTGTTGGTCTGCTTCTTTTGGTTTGTTATTTTAGGCAGGTTTTGGGCGAGTTTTTGTTGTAATTTTTTGGATGTATACATTTTAACGGCAATTTTCTTAGTTTTTCTAGGCAGCTGATTTCAAATAGCTTAGCTCTTAGGTATTTCTTGATGATTACCTTTAAAGGTTTTCCTTCATAAAATTAAATGAGTCTCCAATAATGTTGCGGCCACTCTTCATTAAAAGTTCTAAACTGGGCCTTTCGATACATATCGAGAACATTTTGGCATCTCAAAGAAAAAGGGATCATACTCGAACCTAAATCAACTAGATTTGGCAGGTCCTAGCTATTTAATCGTAACAATACACACGCAGATCAATAACAGCAAAGCTTCATATTAATACTGCAATAGACTTCAATTAACATTTATAAACTATTCAACCATACATGTCCATAGAAAGGTCTTTTGTGTTGAATTTCTGTTATGGGAAAGTATAAAGTCTTGTCATTGCCAGATCTCCATACTCAATTCTAATTCAAAAGCCTTTTCACAAAACCTCTGAGCCACTTAGGAGCATTATAAGTAGCTCTAAAATTAACAAAGTCTCCACCAATAATCTATTCATAACCTCAGCTAAACATTCATTAAAGCTTTAAGTGATCAACGACGCCTTTCACTCATATCAAAACAACAAATCTCCGTTACTCTCATTCCACAAAGCTAAAATTGCCGCACTGTCTGGCAATCACTTAACAACTTAGTTGTCCTTTTCACCAATATTTGTATGCATAAATAATTGAATATCTCTTCACTTAAATGTCAAAGGAGTCGACGTTTAATGACGCCAAAGTGAAATGAATTTGTAGCCAATACAAGTACTCGGGCAATAGCACTCGCCTGTGTGTAGTTGGTGTAATCTAAAATTATGCATGAGTAAGCGTGCGCCGGTCTGACATTACTCCCAAGCAGCCGTATTATAAATATCCACTACCAGACGCAATATGCCGCTTGAACGGTGTGCGTATTGAAGCGCTAAATAAAGAAATCTATTGATTTTTGTACGCGCAAGTAACTCACCTGAGGAGAAAATGTCGAGGTGGCAAGTCTAACGAAGCGCGACGAAGAGAGTTGAAGGAGTAGACAGGTGAGAATGCGAGAAGCTTGTCGGTGTGTAATACGGCTTTAAATTAGGTTTAAAAGATTTGGTTTTAAAAGAATGTAAATCGCTTGGGATAGAGTTTTAAAAGACAGATTCAATGGTAATGAAGGTTTTTAGGGAATTTTTTTGAGGATATTCATGCCATAATGGGGTCGAAATCGATAACAGACACTTATGTATGTAAATATATGTCATTGCGTAGTAAGATAACTGTCTTTGAGCTACTTTGGCATAACAGGATAGTTGTTATTAAGTTGTTTTCTGCTCTTACGTAATATTTTTCAGTGAATATGTGGAATTTTTTGTTGAGTTCACCTTATATATGAGGAATATATGAGTATATTTAAGGGTTCCACATATGGTTAGCATTTTCAATTCGTTCTTTATTTGAAATATGCTCCTGAAGTTTAATTTCTCTCTTGTCTCTAATCCCTCTCTTGTATATTCTTTTATATATTGTTCTTTTTGAAAATACTAGTCTATTCTGTTTATGCTAGTTGTTTGTTCGATTCACCACCCTTCAAAAATTGAGACAGCAAAGGCGATTAGCTTTTCACTTGGACTTGAATAAATCAACCACAAATTGCTTGTAATCTATATAAAACAATTCCTTAAACGACATAATTGTGTCCTAACATATTGCTTGTCAAGTTTCACATATTCAGCGTTGCTTTATTCGATTTATTAACAGACCCCATAAATCAAGCATCAGTTTTATTGAACGTCAATTAATGTAATAGTGGTACAAGTTGTTCAAATATTAAATAAATTATAAATAAAAATAAAATAATAATAATAATAATAATAATAATAATAATAATAATAATTATAATAATAAAATTATTATAAGTTGAAAGAACACGTACTTGTTCTTAGTTAGACGTTCCAACAAGGAGGTTGGTATATATCTACATGGAGTTAAGTGAAATTGGCCAAATGGGGCAAGTATATTAGTATAGCCATTCAGCGAATCATAATTCCGAAACTCAATGGATCTATGTTTTAAAATTGTTAAAAAATAGTAGTATAATGGCGATATCATTCAGCATGAAATATCCAAGACCGGACCGGACCGGAGATATTAGAGCAAATGTTATTTGTGAGGTTCGTACATCAATTTGAGACTGTGACGCCTGTTGTTCGAACGAAGCACCCAAACGCTTTCTCAGTTTTGATCAAATAATTTAAATTTGTCTAATTACTATAATAGTATAAAGTTAAGAAATTCAGTATTTGTTCATAAAGTTTCTTCGACCTGCTGAATGGCAGTGAAAGTACAACACCAGGAGAAGGCGAACCCGATCTCCCAATCGATGACGATAGAACAGATGTTCCATTACCCGACCATGAAGAAATTCGAATAGCAATTACCCGCCTGAAGAACAACAAAGCGGCGGGGGCCGATGGATTACCGGCCGAGCTATTCAAATACGGCGGCGAAGAACTGATAAGGTACATGCATCAGCTTCCAATCCATAAAAAGGGAGATCCCACAATCTGTGCCAATTACCGTGGGATAAGCCTCCTTAACATCGCCTATAAGGTTTTATCGAGTGTACTGTGTGAAAGACTAAAGCCCACCATCAACAAACTGATTGGACCTTATCAGTGTGCCTTTAGACCTGGAAAATCCACAACTGACCAGATATTCACCATGCGCCAAATCTTGGAGAAGACCCGTGAAAAGAGGATCGACACACACTATCTCTTTGCTCTTTCGACTTTAAAGCTGCTTTCGACAGCACGAAAAGAAGCTGCCTTTACGTCGCGATGTCTGAATTTGGTATCTCCGTAAAACTAATCGGCTGTGTAAGTTGACGTTGAGCAACACCAAAAGCTCCGTCTTGATTGGGAAGGACCTCTCCGAGCCGTTCGATACCAAACGAGGTTTTAGACAAGGTGACTCACTATCGTGTGACTTCTTTAACTTGATGCTGGAGAAAATTATACTAGCTGCAGAGCTAAATAGAGAAGGTACAATCTTCTATAAGAGTGTACAGCTGCTGGAGTATGCCGATGATATTGATATCATCGGAAGCAACAACCGCGCCGTTAGTTCTGCTTTTTCCCGCTTGGATAAGGAAGCGAAGCGAATGGGCCCGGAGGTGAATGTGGACTAGATGAAATATCTCCTGGTATCAAGCAAACAGTCAGCGCTTTCGCGGCTTGGCTCCCACGTCACTGTTGGCAGTCATAACTTCGAAGTCGTAGATAATTTAGTATACCTGGGAACCAGTATCAATAACACCAACAATGTCAGCCTCGAAATCCAACGCAGAATCACTCTTGCCAACAGGTGCTACTTTGGACTGAGTAGGCAATTGCAAAGTAAAGTCCTCTCTCAATGAACCAAAATCAAACTCTACAAGTCGCTTATCATTCCCGTCCTGCTTAATGGTGTAGAAGCGTGGATGATGTCAACATCAGATAAGACGATACTAAGAGTTTTGCGCAAGATTTATGGTCCTCAGAACATTGGCAACGACGAATACCGCAGACGATGGAACGATGAAGCTGGCTAGGTAATGTTGTTCGAATGGACGAAAGTGCTCGAGCTCTGGAAGTGTTCGATGCAGTACCCGCCGGAGGAAGCCGAGGAAGGGGAAGAGCTCCAATCCGTTGGAGAGACCAGGTGGAGAGCGATCTGGTTACACTTGAGATCTCCAACTGGCGCCGAACTGCGAGGGAAACAGAGGAGTGGCGCGCTATTATCGGTTCGCTTATAACCGGCTAAACGGTTTCAACGCCAATCACATACATACATTGAGTATTTGTTCATTAAGCACAAAAAATAAATATTTCATTGGGAATAAAGCAAGTTTATGTTTCATACCTCAAGCATATCAATATTTAGTTCATCTAAAATATTCAAGTTTTCGGCATTCTTTATTTACGATTATATTATGCTATCTTTCCTTTTATCTGATTAAGCCGTGTTTGAGTTTTTGATAGTAAAACCTTTTTTGGGAAGATAGAGGCTTGCACCTCTCTTCTATGCACTTGACAAATTGACAAATAATTGATAATTTATCAAGATGTTTTACCCAGTAATAAGTTTTTTGTTATTCTGTGACAATATTGATAAAATATAAAGCTTCAATGCGCAGTGCTTTGCAGTGCCCACACATCTGGTGAACAAAATAATGTAAACAGAAATAGAAATTATATCATATACCTGCTTAATTGATATATATTATCAATCTTGATAATTTATCATGAAAATAGTTTTTATTTATGACTGAAAATCTTGATAAATTTGCAATCTTGATAAATTAGCAAGTTATTGAAATTGTTGAGTACACAGAATATATACCTCTATTTACTATTTAGAACAGGATTTAGAAATATTTTCTGCCACTATCACAACAGAAGAAGAATACATTCAAATACATGACCCGTTCACACGACAGTCGGTTCTACATAACTGGAACGGTCCCGGCTTTCTATCTTGCCAAGGACTCTCAAATCGTCTAATTAAAATTTCGAAAGAATAATGCGGTTATATTAATAATAATAACAAATAACCCTTCTGTTTGCAGGAAGGCAATGTCCTGAGTTAGCTACTAGTTTTCTTCTTAAATACGTTTTAATTTGAGCTTTACTTAATAACTCTCATGAATATACAATAATATTGCCCCTGCTACTGCTACATATAGCTTTATTATGTCAATTTGTTTTATTTTTGCATATACTTATGTGCGTATGTGTCTGTATATGTGCCTAATTTCGATAACATCTAAATTGGCTGACTAATGTGAGCATTTGAATTTATAGCCTAAGACGCGACCACACAGCTTATGTCCTTGATGTTGTGTGGTTGCGTGGTGCGTACATTCCAACAGGCTGTGTTAGTTATATCGGCTACCACACACATGTGGCACGTTCGGCTCATTTGCTATCAGCTCTATTGCTCATATGCTTGAATGTCCGGCTGGTCATGAGCTTTTGCTTGAATAACTTTTGTTTGCGCTATGAATTTAACGCAGTTGCTGCGACGCACACAAACAAACATAAATATATATACATACATATATGTATAAATACATAAATACATATATGTGTAGATGTATATGTATATGTGCGAGTAAATATTTGCCTCTGTGGGAGTGTCCTTCATACTACGTCTTCATCATTTGCATTGCGACTTTGTTTTATTGCTTTTGTTCATTAATATTTCCGCTTGATGATGTGTGTAATTTGTTAAATTAATACCGTTATATTAATTTTCTCCGTCACTTTTTCGAAATTAACCCGCGGTGTTTGACTTTTTCATTGGCTTTACAGTCGCTAATGTTTGTGCCTTCTAATTACCGGTTGCATACACAGACATACAGATGTGTCTGTGTGTACATTTGTGTTGGTGTAATGAATGACTTTCGCTTCGCTAGTTCCGCTTCACTGTGTGTGTTACGGATATATGCTTTTCACTACGATGAAGTCATATGCTATACAATTCACTCTTGCCGCCTCTTTTATGTATATTTATCAACCCACACACACATCTCCGCTTACTTCCTGTGTAATTTTTCCGCTACATATTTATTTAGTTGCCACTTAACGCTTAATTATGTACTATTCTACGAAGCACATGTCGTGTTGCTTGTCTTCAGCGACAGGTGTTAGTTCAAGTAGGTTAGACTAGCTTTAGACGACTTTATTAAGGCATATGAGATGAGATTATTCAGATATAATAGTAGCAATTTAAATAAATTACTTTTATTTTAGCATCGAAGCCTTTTGACTGTTAGCATAGCAGATTTTCAAAAAGAAAAATTCGTATCGTTTAACATAGAAGGTGATCCTAGAAATTAATTCATTTCCGTACCTAGATCGATCATTAATTTTAACTATCATGTTCCATAAATTGTTTCTGAGTTTCAAATGTTAATATATGTATTTGTATAAGGCTCACTCTTGCGAACTATTCTTCTATACCGTAACACCTTGTTTTTTTTATACTCTCGCAACATGTTCACATAACAGTTGTATGTAACACCCAAAACTAAACGAGTTAGATATAGGGTTATATATATCAAAATGATCAGGGCGACGAGTGGAAAATTACTTAAAATGCTTTTATTCAGTAAGGAATAACATCAAAAACCTTAAATTTCATTGTAACGATGGTACTGAAGGGCTGCAATAAAATTGGTATACAAAATTGTTAATGGTCGTGGCTCCGCCCACTTATGGGTCAAAAACCATATCTCCGAAACTACTCGACCAATTTCAGGGACCAATTTCGGTTTGTAATATTTTCCTTGCATCCCAATGATATGTTGTGAAAATATGCCAAATCGGTTCAAAATGAACCCTACTTCCTATATACCAGAACTTTGAAGCCGATCTGAATCGTTTACTTTACAATATATAAAGTTAGCATTAGTGAACTTCGAAACTTTGCATAAATACTGCATTTATAGTGTGACATCGTAAATCGGACCATAGGTTTTCATATATGGAACATGAGGACCTCAGGGCTTCTAACAAATTTTTTACCGAAAATATAAGTAATTCTCCTAATATTAGTGTTTCCACCTTTCTTTGTGTGTTATATCGATAAAATTTAATAAATAAATTGCGAGAGTATAAAATGTTCGGTTACATCCGAACTTAGCTCTTTCTTACTTGTTAAACCTTAACTTTTTCATGGAGACGTTAATACACATGGTTTTGGAAGAGATGTCTAGAGATTGGCAATTCCATATATCATACAGTGCAGATAATAATTAATTATGGATAGTCATAATCGTGTGGCCTATCTATCTAGTAGCAGTATTTTTTCCTAAAATAAAAAGTTCACAGTCTTAAGTAGAGATGAGAATTTCAAGAGGAAAATCCTCATATTGAAACATTAAATAAAATCTTTTATATAAGTATATCCATTTAGAGGAGAAAAAAAATCGAAATATTGCTGAGCAAATTCATATCAAATGTGAATTCTGCAAACAGCAAAGATAAATACTATTTCTCTTCATATTTACTTTTTATATGTGCGCATATGTATGTGATTGGCGTTGCAACCGTTTAGCCGGTTATATCCGAATCGACGATAGTGCGCCACCTCTCTCTCTCCTTCGCAGTTCGGCGCCAGTTGGAGATCCCAAGTGTAACCAGGTCGCTCTCCACCTGGTCCCTCCAACGGAGTGGAGGCCTTCCCCTTCCTCGGCTTCCTCCGGCGGGTACTGCATCGAACACTTTCAGGGCTGGAGTGTTTTCGTCCATTCGGACAACATGACCTAGCCAGCGTAGCCGCTGTCTTTTTATTCGCTGAACTATGTCAATGTCGTCGTATAACTCGTACAGCTCATCGTTCCATCGTCTGCGGTATTCGCCGTTGCCAATGTTCTGAGGACCATAAATCTTACGCAAAATTTTCCTCTCGAAAACTCCTAGTGTCGTCTCATCTGATGTTGACATCGTCCAAGCTTCTGCACCGTAAAGCAGGACGGGAATGATAAGCGACTTGTAGAGCTTGATTTTGGTTCGTCGAGAGAGGACTTTACTGTTCAATTGCCTACTCAGTCCAAAGTAGCACCTGTTGGCAAGAGTTATTCTGCGCTGGATTTCGAGGCTGACATTGTTCGTGTTGTTGATGCTGGTTCCCAGGTATACGAAATTATCTACGACCTCGAAGTTATGACTGTCAACAGTGACGTGGGAGCCAAGACGCGAAAGCGCTGATTGTTTGCTTGATACCAGGAGATATTTCATCTAGTCCACATTCACCTCCGGGCCCATTCGCTTCGCTTCCTTATCCAAGCGGGAAAAAGCAGAACTAACGGCGCGGTTGTTGCTTCCGATGATATCAATATCATCGGCGTACGCCAGGAGCTGTACACTCTTGTAGAAGATTGTACCTTCTCGGTTTAGCTCTGCAGCTCTTATAATTTTTTCCAGCATCAGAGTCACCTTGTCTGAAACCTCGTTTGGTATCGAACGGCTCGGAGAGGTCCTTCGCAATCATGACGGAGCTTTTGGTGTTGCTCAATGTCAATTTACACAGCCGTATTAGTTTTGCGGGGATACCAAATTCAGACATCGCGGCATAAAGGCAGCTCCTTTTCGTGCTGTCGAAAGGAGCTTTAAAATCAACAAAGAGGTGGTGTGTGTCGATCCTCTTTTCACGGGTCTTCTCCAAGATTTGGCGCATGGTGAATATCTGGTCAGTTGTCGATTTTCCAGGTCTAAAGCCACACTGATAAGGTCCAATAAGTTCGTTGACGGTGGGCTTTAGTCTTTCACACAGTACGCTCGATAGAACCTTGTATGCGATATTTAGGAGGCTGATCCCACGGTAATTGGCGCAGATTGTGGGATCTCCCTTTTTATGGATTGGGCAGAGCACACTGAGATTCCAATCGTCAGGCATGCTTTCTTCTGACCATATTCTGCAAAGCTGATGCATGCACCTTATCAGTTCTTCGCCGCCGTATTTGAATAGCTCAGCCGGTAATCTATCGGCCCCGCTGCTTTGTTGTTCTTCAAGCGGGTAATTGCTATTCGAATTTCTTCATGGTCGGGTAATGGAAAATCTGTTCCATCGTCATCGATTGAGGGATCGGGTGTTGTACTCTCACTGCCATTCATCGGTTACCAGATTACCACCTTGGTCTCTACATGAGCATGCTCCGGTCTTGAAACCTTCGTTAAGTCGCTTCATTTTTTCATAAAATTTTCGAGCATTCCCTCTGTCTGCCAACTTCTCAAGTTCTTCGTACTCACGCATTTCGGCCTCTTTCTTTTTTTGTCTGCAGATGCGTCTCGCTTCCCTCTTCAGCTCTCGGTATCTATCCCATCCCGCACGTGTTGTGGTCGTTTGCAACGTTGCGAGGTAGGCAGTCTGTTTTCTCTCCGCTGCGAGACGGCACTCCTCATCGTACCAGCTTGTTTTTTGTCGTTGCCGAAAACCAATTGTTTCGGCTGCAGCGGTACGCAGTGAGTTTGACATGCCGTTCCACAGTTCCCTTATATCGAGATGCTGATGAGTGCTCTCAGAGAGCAGGAGTTCAAGTCAAGTAGAGATTTCGTGGCTGTCTGTTGCGATTGCAGCTTTTCGACGTCGAACCTTCCTTGTGTTTGTTGACGGGCATTCTTTGCTGCACAGAGGCGGGTGCATATCTTCGCTGCGACCAGATAATGGTCCGAGTCTATATTTGGTCCTCGGAGCGTACGCACGTCTAAAACACAGGAGACATGTCTTCCGTCTATCACAACGTGATCGATTTGGTTCCGCGTGTTTCGATCAGGAGACAGCCAGGTAGCTTGATGTATTTTCTTATGCTGGAATCTGGTACTACAGACGACCATATCTCGGGCCCCAGCGAAGTCGATCAGCCTCAGGCCGTTTGGCGATGTTTCGTCATGGAGGCTGAATTTTCCGACTGTTGTGCCAAAGACATCTTCTTTACCCACCCTGGCGTTAAAATCGCCAGGCACGACTTTTACATCGTGGCGGGGGCAGCGCTCATAGGTGCGTTCTAGGCGCTCATAGAAAGCATCTTTGGTCACATCGTCCTTCTCTTCCGTTGGGGCGTGGGCGCAAATCAGCGATATGTTGAAGAACCTCGCTTTGATGCGGATTGTGGCAAGACGTTCATCCACCGGGGTGAATGCCAGGACTCTGCGACGGAGTCTCTCTCCCACCACAAATCCAACACCAAATTTGCGCTCCTTTATATGGCCGCTGTAGTAGATGTCACAAGGACCCACCTTCTTCCGTCCTTGTCCCGTCCATCGCACTTCTTGGATGGCGGTGATGTCAGCCTTGAGTCGTATGAGGACATCAACCAGCTGGGCAGAGGCACCTTCCCAATTAAGGGTCCGGACATTCCAGGTGCATGCCCTTATATCATTATCCTTAAAACGTTTGCAGGGGTCGTCATCAAAAGGGGGGTGTCTCATCCGAGGCTTTCGTAGATTTTTCATTGGGGAGATTTTTTTATGTGGTGGGTCCCAAGCCCTACGCACAACCGCATAAGCGGGCTTCGCCTTCTCACTTTAGCTCGCCTTCAAACGGATGTCTGTTGGCTACCCAGAGGATACTTGGTCTAAAACCGGAAGTCGTGAGCTGCTTGTACCATGTGGAGAAGAATCGTTTCTGGCCACTCCCAAGTGAATGACAATCAAAAACTTTCCTCACTTGCGTGAACTTCTACACATGATCCCATCCTCCGCATATGCTTAACAAATAATACTACTTTGTTGCTGTTGCATACCAATTTAAATCGTAAAACCTCTTGTAAATTATATGTACTAACACCAACATACAGTAGTAACTGAGTGCAAGTTGCATGTTGAGCGCACTGCTTATGCTTCACCATTCATATTTCTATTGCAGTGCTTCGATTTATCATTTCGTATTCCATTTCCTTGTGTCATCAGTTGCATTCAAATTTTGTTTTCAAACATTCGTTGACATATTTATTTTTGTGTATATTATTTTCATACACTTTTCATACACACTTGCTACTGTAAGCGATTTATTTTTGCAAGTGAACTGGAAACTAATAATATGCATAGATTTGTTTGAGTGTTACACTGCGTATAAGCAACATCATTTGCAAGGGAGTGGGTTGGCACTGTTGATGCAAGGGGTGTAAAGCTAGCAGGAATATATTATATTTGCCGAGAGTATTTTAAGACATGATAAATGTTTACAGTTGATTGATACTCAAGGGATCAGTGTGGAAATTATTACTTTTCTTGCTATCAAATGTGTATTACAAGTATTAAGAACTATATTATGGCGTCATTGGCAATTTGCTGTAAGCCATCATTGCGAATTATATATATATATATATATATACATCTGTCCTTGGGATGGCTTGAGGGTTTCCTGAAACTATTTTAAAAGAGGGGAAATATTGCAAAGTTTTAAATTGAGAAAGTATTTATCTGCTATTTATGCTAAATATAGCACACAATTTGTTCAGTAAAAGTAAAACTAGTTGGGTAAGAATACATATTTTTATAAATTTTGTATGATCTTTGGTGTTTTAGTTATATTAGAGTAAGTAATCAGTATACTATATATTGTGACCTCCCTTTCGGTTTTCTGCTCTGAAGCACTCCAAATACAGGTCGGCTATATAACATCCTTCATATAAACAATGTCACATCTCTAAGAAGAGACCTTTTTTGGAGCAATAGTCCTCCCATCTGCGTTCAAAATTTAGTAATTTGGCAATAAATATTTTATATTTATTTTATAGCATAGAAATGTGATAAAACATTGCAATGAGTTATCTCCATATGTATGACTAATAATTACCATAACCTCAAAACCATAATGTCAATTTACAATATTGCTCCCACTACTCTTCCATACACGCAGAAACCATAATTGGCCTTAGTAAATACTCTAATTTTGGTTTGACCATCAAACTATCAGTCGCTATGGCACACTAACTCAAACACTCTATGGGAGATATGTACACACTCGCATGTGGGTATGTGTGCGCCTTCGCAAACGCTTTACATTTCAGCCAGCAAATAGCATATGTGTAATTACGAATCCGCTTATGCAACATGCTGCTGATTGCATTTCATGTGAATTTCGCTTACCATTTCCAATTTCGGTAACACAATTTGGAGGCGAAGCTTTAGCTTGCTCCTTGCGATCGCAAATGAAATTAAATTAAGTTGAGTGCAATCTCGTCGTGTGCACACATATATATATGTATGTGTGTGTGACATAGTTGAATAAAGACATTTCAGCTTGCTCTTCTTCTTATATTACGTAAGTGCTGTAATGCGGCACTTGATATATATCTGCCTAGTGAACTGTTAATTATGATATGATTTTAAGCGCTGAAGTGAATGCGAGTAGGTGTTGGCAGATTGCAGAAGTGTACTTTAGTGGGTGTGTGGGTATTTGCAAGTGGTATTTCGGACTATTTATAGGTCTTTGTGGTATTAGTGGTAATTGTGGAGAGAAATTTTAACATTTATTTAAGAGTAGTAATTTTAAAGAGTAGTTAATGCATTTAGTCCAAAAATGGACGAAATCGGATTATAACCACGCCCACCTCTCATTCAAAGGTTATGTTGTAAAAAAATAAAAATGTAAAATGTTGTAAAAAAATAAAATAAATAATTCAGTAAGGAAAACATCAAAAACCTTGTATTTCGATATAAAGATGGTACAGAAGGGCTGCATACAAATTGGTTTACCTAATTTTATATCCTTATACTACAGTTTGAAAATTAGCGAAATCGGTTTACAACCACGCTTATTTTCCATGTAACCCAATTTTGAGATCCATTTGGGTGGTCTTCTTAATGTAGCCGTCTCTAGGCACATGCAAGTTAACGATGAAAAGTAGTGTGAATGCCGCGTCTTTGAGACAATTTCTTTAAGATACAGTATTCCAAACGTAGTTATGACGCATACCATCGGGTTACAAGCGTGACATTGGCAACATACAAAACGCTTTTACTTTAAATTGTTCACTCAATTTTTTATGAAGCGCATATGTACAATATGCGTTGAATGTTTCAGATAGCTGCGAGCAACATTATTCATATACGCATTTAATTGAAAATCATATCGGATGAGTTCATGCTAAATTAGATTGCATAAAGTGAGAATGCTTACCACTGTTGCACACTTGTAAAAAGAACCCGGTTGGAATTTTTTTCTATTTTAATCAGTAGAAAATTCTAGTTCATTACTATAGTTAAGTAGAAGGGTGTCGCATAAAGAACTTCGATAGAAATTCAATTATATGTTATAGAATAGTAAAATGCTATGGTATAACCTCTGACACTGACTCATCCATATATGTATAACACCATGCATGTAGGCATGTAGTACACTTTGTAGAATGATACAGAATTCTTATGTGTATCACCAGTGTTCTAAATTTTGTTCGAAAGCAAATGGTGTTCTTTGAAACAATATAGTGCTAGGTTAGGTTGCAAGGCTGTTTCCCAAATGGAGAAACACACGTAGACTTTAAAATGAAGTCCTTTGTGAAGCCTGGATCCCCCTTAGATTAACAAAATTAGGAGTCGACAAAGCGCCCTGAACCTACTACAAATCTGCAGAGATTCTTAACCTCTATATTCGCTATTTCGCGAACCTGCTCCAAAAAGTGAGAGCCAAGAAATCTCTTTCTTGATCTCGCAAAGGCGGGACATTCCAGAAGAAAGTGATGAGACGATTCCATCTCATCCTCCTCCATGCAGCTTCTACAGCTAGCATCCGGTAAGATTTTTAACCTTACAGCGTGGATCCCAATGGGGCAATGGAAAGTAAGAACCCCTACGACTAAGGAGAGGTTAGGTTTACTTAGGGCGTCGCTCTACTATCCGAGTGGATCACCACCTCCCTAAAGGTTGTTGCACTTCGAAGCAATATGTCCGTCGCTGCTTTAATAGCAGCCACTTCCGCTTGAAAAACGCTGCAGTATCCGGGGAGCCTGAAACTAAGGTTGATGCGGAGCTCACGACAGTGAACTCCCCCACCAACCTTTCCCGCCAACTTCGACCCATCCGTGAAGAAGCTCACCGCGCCTCGCCTCCAGCGACTCCTTCCCGCCCAAACGTCCCTTGAGGGAATAAGAGCAGTGAAATTGTTGCCCGGGCTGAGCTCGGTGGCATGGAGGTGATCCAAAGATCTCGGAATGAAGCTGAAGTGTGTGAGGATACTTGAGTGCCCAGGCACGCACTCGCCTGAAAACTCGGATTCCCCAAGTCTAGCAGCCGCTTTCACAGCCAAGTACCGTCCAGCTATATCCACGGGTACTATGCGCAGTAACGCGTTAAGTGCCAAGGTTGGTGTCGTACGGAGCGCGCCACTCATACTTACGAGAGCCGTTCGTTGAACACTTACTAGTCTTTTGACTAGTGAAGTCTTTTCCAAAGACTTCCACCACACGAGTATCCCATAGAACATTATTGGTTTGACTATAGTTTCATATAGCCAAAGAACCACCTTAGGTGAGAGACCCCATCTTTTTCCGATGGCGCCTCTGCAGCAATATAAGGCAACCGAGGACTGCTTAGCTCTCTCCTCTATATTAGCTTTCCATGAGAGCTTTCTATACAGGATGAGCCCCAGGTACTTGACTCTATCCGCTGGACGGAGACAAGTTCCACCCATCGATGGCAAGGGCGCTTCCGGTATTTTGTACCGTCTTGTGAACAGAACCATTTCAGTTTTGCTTGGATTTACTGAAAGGCCACATAGTGCTGGAAACCATTGAAATTTACTGCTGTTGTGAAATGTACTACAAGGGATCCCAATCTTATATTTTGATATCTTACAACATAATTAAATTCAAAATAAAATGAAAATCAAAAACCAAATTGAGAAAAATCCTATTACATATTAGCTCATGAATCTATTAAAAAATTTTAATTCTAAGCTTTTGCAAACCAAAAAAGTTTTCCACAGGGTAGCTTTCTATATAATCGAAAGGGAATTTTCCCCCTAACTATTCACGAACTTAATAAAACCCCTATAGTCGTATATATGGTATATGGAATTGTTTAGTACCAAACACACATATAACTATATATTTAACTGCATATACATATACACCCATTTGTATTTGTATGTGTATGCAAAGCAAAGTTAATGAAAATGCTTTCAGGTGCTTGCGTGTACCGCACAGTTCCATTGTTCGGCATTCCCTCTGCACTCACTGCAATGTCTATGTGTGTGCGTCTGTAGGTGTGCAGTTGCATTGTGCAAATGCAAGTACCAAGTACCCCCTAACGTCGACATCAAGTATTGCCATGTGTTATGCACCTAAGTCATCATTGTTCAAATTGCACTACACTATTTTGCCAAACAATTGTACGGGTTAGCTTTCCTTTGTTGTCTCAACAACAGTTATTCCAGTTAGTCGCCGCCACGTAGAAATGTGGTAAATTTCTAGCTGTAAGCAATGTAAGCACATCATGCAAAATTTACTTTTGTCTTTATGGCAGCCAAAACCACTCGTTTCTGTGTGAGAGAGCATACGAAATCGCAAATAAAATTGTTTAAATAAGAGCACTTAATGCAATCATAAGCAGCGACGCACACATACAGGCGTACATATGCAGATGGCACATATGGTATGTGGGTGAGCTAATAAGAGTTCGCTATATGAAAATGTGAAATAAAATTGGGAATATATAATAAAATAAAGTAAAAAATAAATAAATAAATAAGAGATAGTATTTAAAATATGACCATATTGGGAGATTGAGTCATAAGTAAAAAGTCTATCCCCCGTTTTTCGAAGTTAGGCTTCAAAGTCGAAATATACAAAGTTCGAAAATAGGCTTACTAAAAAGCGTTATGATAAATTATAGGATGTTCTGACTAAGAAATAAAAAAAATGGATATAAACAAAATTTTCCTATTAATTTATTGTTGTATAATATTGTTTGTTCAAGTATCTGATATCAGCTGATATATAAGATGTTACAGGGGTGACCCCTTTGGATGTTCTATTTTTTAAAAAGTACTGGAACAATTTGGTGTGGTTGTGAATGTGGTTATATAATTTAATTTTTTGTTTCAGAAAAAACACATATATGAAAAATAAAAAATATTTTTGAATGAGAAAATATGCATGTTACACCAAATTTTCAAAATTGTGCCCGGATATTTGGAAATATAAAATTTTTAATTTTTTTTTTTAAATATCCTATTTTGACTCAAATTAATCATTTGTCAAATAAGCTTGATCGAAAAATTGTTTGAGACCATTGGAATAAATTGAGAATGTTGATTATGTTCATAGTTTTACTTTTTTGCAGTAAGCTTCATTTCGAAATTGGATGGCGTATATTTCGATTTTAGATTCTATTTCGAAAACCGGATTTTATACTTTTTGAGTACTGTCCCAATCTCCCGGAAAAAATTAGTTTGATCAAATACCCAGGAAATTGTTTTTACTTGAAAATACCTTTAAAACACAAGATTTTTTATTTAGCTTTGTAATCAGACGGAAATTGTTGTTAAAAAAGACTGGAAGCCTTTCATTTTATTCCATGAAAAACATTGCTGATACATTTCCACATTCAATATTATTAATAATGCTGAGCAAACAGCTGTGCTCTTTATATTTTATAGCGCTTATTTCAGTTTCTGTCACTTTTTTCGCAATCCATGTTGCCTGCCACCTGATTCGTTTTTCTGAGAAATCAAAAATGCATGAAATTTAAAATTACGTGACCATAAGTAAATACATTGAAACCTTTTTATTACAATGTAGAGCGAATTCCAGTGTAAATGAGAGGAAGGGAAGGGAGACAATTGCGGTAAAAACGGAAAACGCGCGTGCAGAAGTACCTGCCATATTATGGGCATCAACAGCTGTGTAAACACTTGTATTGATTTCGTTTTTTTTTGCGTTTTTATAAAAAAGTGATGAAAATCTATTGAATTCGTGTGAAATCAACCACAAAAGTACTCAAGTCTATGGGTGTGTGTGTGTAAACTGTGCAATATTTAATGCGTAGACATTTACATTTCTGGTATGAAAAGGTGTTTCTGCAAAAAAAAAAATCCATAAAAGGTGTTGGAATTTATAAATGAATATTCCATAAAGGGTGCTCTTATGAATGGATTAATTTCAAATTAAAGCGAATATGATTATTTTGTTTATGTGCAGACTGTCAAGCATTTTTGCAATTGCGCTTCTTCTATATGCTGCCAATATTCTAAGCATTACGGTTACTTGTCTGTTCTTTTATGAAATTCGAGCGAACTTTTGATAACCCTGAGAATTGCTTTTAATTTGCATTTGCTGAGAAAATAATAACGGTTTAAGCTCTAAATATGTCAATGTTTCAGTTGCCATAGTTGACTGGTTCTTCTGGAGAATATCAATTGACTTTTTGTTTAGTATTTAAGAAGCTGAATTTAATTTTGTGCAAAGTCAAGTACTGACTTAACAGTGCTGGATTATAAAACTAGTTTTGACTGTAATGTTATAGTTAAATACGTTTACTCTTGCTTAAATATAGAAGTTGGCATATAGAGTGTGTAATTCTGAACATTACTGCTTCTAAACCAATGTAAATTGGATTAAGGTCACTGAACTCATCAACGAAACCAAATACAATACTGAAATATTTTCGGAGGTCGTTCTTTTGAAACCATACTATAGTTATATTCCGTAATCGGAATTTCTTAAGATTATTCACTATTTAACTTTAAAATCCATAGTCTCCGATAAAATGTTTACCAAAAGTCCATCCAAAAATACTAAAGCTTCTTTTATAAAATGGAGATGTAATTTTTTCTTAAAATTATTTTGTTGGTCGAAAATTCTGTGAAATATTTTAATCTAATTTAATGTTAACAAAAAATTTCAGAAATTGTTATATAAGTTCTTAATTTCACTACGCACAAAAAGGGAGGTTAAATCTTCGATAAATAGTGAATATTGCTCCTAAATGTAGGCATCTTGCAAGTTAAATGATGCAGACATTTAGGCGTTGTTAGAAAACGATGTTCTTAATATGTACCATAATTGAAGAAAACTACTCAATTATGTAGACAGTTAAAAGTGCTAATGTCAAGAACAGTATAAAGGGGCTAAAGTAATCATTCCTAGATTATTTAGAAATTGGTGTGCTTCAACACATTTATTTATTTTAGTTTAATAATCTTATATTAACAGTTTTTATGTGAATTCTTTCAGTTTTACATTCGACTCTAGGCAATTCATATAAATTTTCGACTGTTCGAATATTTCTTTCGTATTTTCACTTCTTACTTACATATATACCTACATTCCATATTTCTAAATTGCAACTTTGTTATATTGCTTCTACTCGCAATTTTATTTTATTATTCTGTGCACTGCTGAACTCAGCTTCATTATATTTGGCAGCCCTCGGTGGACCGCAAATCCGAAAGTTCATTAAAAAACTTTTACGACTTTTACATTTTATCTGTTTTGTTGCACGTTCGTAATTAAAGATTAGCTTTCTTCACCTTTCGCTGTTGCTGCACTCTGCACTCTGCCGTCTTCGGTTTCGAGGTTTCGCGCTAAACCTCAAGGTGATTTAGAGTAATTTATAGTTTTTCATGAACGAATTTTCTTTCATTCGCATTTATTTCACTGTTGGGATTTGCTCAGTTGTGGAGAGAGAGAGAGTAGCTTCATTGGCGTGCAAAGCGTTTAGTTTTCAATTAAAAGGTTGGTTAGCAGAAAGCGCTTTGCTGTGGCAGCTATAAATATATTCCTTCAATTAATTAACGTTAGTGTAAAGCGCGTGTAATAAAGTTAAATAAAAAAGTTCAGTGTTAAGTTGCATAAATAAATATTAACTGTTTACGCTTTCGAACTTCAAATTTCATTATTTATTTGCTGTTTATCGTAAATTTATTGCGTAAACAATGTGTCTTATTCCAAACTCATAATTAAATGTACTCCTCTTCAATAAGCAAATTGTAATTAAAAGTGTCATAAATTTTATGTGGAAATTTATCCGATTTTGCGCTTATCGCTGAATTCATTAAAATGCAAAGCTTATTTCAAGGCAGCTTATTTTGATTAGGCAATTGCTACTTATTTATATAAAGTATGAAAATTGCTGATGAATCAGATAAATAGATATGCGAAATTGCTCAATTTCGTGTATTTGTGGATTTTGTGAATTATTTATTTATTTAAAATAAAGGAAAATTAGCATTGTTGCCGGAAGAGACAAAATGCTCACTGTATCGATATTAAAAATTATTATTCATTAATCGTTAAATATAAGTTGTATGTATTAAAATCCCGACTTGATTCGGTTAAATTATATATATATTATTATAGTTGGAAGAGTATTTCTCTTACCTTTATCAGTGTGTATATTAATTTCTGACTATGACTGAAAACAAAATACTTATGTATTTGATTCAAAGCAATAAAGCGACGTTTAGGGACATCTATCGCTTAATTATTTCATCAAAGAGCTTTCATGTCATTTCTATTACAAATATATATTTAGAATTTATGTATGTATGTATGTATGTGATTGGCGTTCAACCGTTAGCCGGTTATAGCCGAATCGATGAGGGCGCGCCACTAATCTCTTTCCTTCGCAGTTCGGCGCCAGTTGGAGATTCCAAGAGTAACCAGGTCGCTCTCCACATGGTCCCTCCAACGGAGTGCAGGCCTTCCCCTTCCTCGGCTTCTTCCGGCGGGTACTGCATCTAATACTTTCAGAGCTGGAGTGTTTTCGTAGCCGCTGTCTTATTCGCTGAACTATGTCAATGTCGTCGTATAACTCGTACTGCTCATCGTTCCATCGTCTGCGGTATTCGCCGTTGCCAATGTTCTGAGGTCCGTAAATCTTGCGCAAAATTTTCCTTTCGAAAACTCCTAGTGTCGTCTCATCTGATGTTGACATCGTCCAAACTTCTGCACCATAAAGCAGGACGGGAATGATAAGCGACTTGCAGAGTTTGATTTTGGTTCGTCGAGAGAGGACTTTACTGTTCCATTGCCTACTCAGTCCAAAGTAGCACCTTTTGGCAAGAGTTATTCTGCGCTGGATTTCGAGGCTGACATTGTTCGTGTTGTTGATGCTGGTTCCCAGGTATACGAAATTATCTACAACTTCAAAGTTATGACTGTCAACAGTGACGTGGGAGCCAAGAGGCGAGTGCGCCGACTGTTTGCTTGATGACAGGAGATATTTCGTCTTGTCCTCATTTACCTCCAGACCCATTCGCTTCGCCTCCTTATCCATGCGGGTAAAAGCAGAACAAACGGCGCGGTTGTTGCTTCCGATGATATCAATATCATCGGCATACGCCAGCAGCTGTACACTCTTGTAGAAGATTGTACCTTCTCTATTTAGCTCTGCAGCTCGTATTATTTTTTCCAGTAATAGATAGAAGAAGTCGCACGATAGTGAGTCACATTGTATTAAACCTCGTTTGGTATCGAACGGCTCGGAGAGGTCCTTCCCAATTTAGAATATATACAATATATTAATAAAAGAAAAAACGTTAACTTCGACGTAAGAAAAAGTAAGTAAAAAAAAAGGAAAACATTTTACTAATTCTTTTTAGCCGGGTTGTTTGCTAGAAACATTAAGGTTATATAGTTAACCGATCTGAACAATTTCTTCGGAGATTATATTATTACCTTAAGCAGTAATCCATTAAAATTTCGTGAAGATACCACGTCAAATGAAAAATTTTCCATACAAGCCATTGATTACGATCGTTCGGTTTTTATGGCAGCTATTTGCTATAGTGAACCTATCTGAATTTTTTCGGAGATTAAATTATTTCTATGAACAATAACTCACACCAAATTTCGTCAAGATATGTAGTAAAATACGAATGTTTTCAATACAAGCCATTGATTCCGATCGTTAAGTTTGTATGGCAGCTATATGCTATAGTGGTCCGATATCGGCAGTTCCGACAAAGAGAAAATAACATTTGCAAAATTTCAAAACGATATCTTAAAAACTGAAGGACTAGTTCGTATATATACAGACAGACAGACAGACGGACATGGCTAAATCGACTCAGTTCAACATACTGATCATTTATATATATACTTTATAGGGCATCCGACGCTTTCTTCTGGGTGTTACAAACTTCGTGACAAACTTAAAAAATGGGTTTTACCAATAATTTCGTATTTTCTCCCGTACAATTTGTAAGAAGAAATATTTTAATCTAATTTAATATTTTACTAGAAGTTATAGTTATAGTTATAGTATATAGTTATAATAGTTCTTAATTTTACTCCGCCGAAAATGCTGGGTTTGAAACTTCGCCTAATTGTAGGCATGCTTTTATTTGATTTCTTGCAATGTGATGCATTTAGGCGTTGTTAAAAATAACAATAACTAAGGCGTCTGAATATTAACAATAACTAAGAAAATCTATTTAACTATGTTAAAATGATATATAATAATATATAATATTTCACACTTCAACAATCAAAGCACAACAGCAGTGAAATCACATTTTTTTTTGTTATTTTTTCATTCCAGTTCGTTTCATTTTCTATATTAAATAAATAAAATACTTTGCTTTAGATGAAAAAATAATATTTTTCGATAAATTGATCAGCAGAAAGAGAGATTGATTGTAAATATTTTCAAATATAAGTTTAAATCCCACGAATGATGTATGTGGTTTAATAATAATATTTTCCTTGTAAATTTTGTTATAATTTTGTATAAATATTTGTTTACTTCCTCCTAAAAAAATTTCTTTTCTAGAGAAACAGATTAAAAAAGTTTCCTTCCTCTCACATGCTGCAACTTTCACCTTAGCTTCCATGTAATTCTCTTCTAGGCGAGCGGCTGTGGGTATGCTAAACTTTTTGCTATAGCTATTTTATTCCACACTGAAGTGCTTGAATGATTTTCAATTGCGAATTTGTGGCATGCATACAATTTTAATGACGTAAGACGTGACAACCACGTAGGTAAGGCCAACACTCACACGCTCGTACACGAAAAATCAGTTTCTTTAATTTGTAACGGAGTTACGTGCACAACTATGAGGGTCGGAAATCCAACAATATGCATGTGTGTATTGCAATTCGATTGCGAAATTTGTACACGAGAGACGGTGAATAAGCGAAGTTGAAATTATTTTGAAGCCGAAATGATTACGGTTCACAGAACTTTTTCATTTTATGCCGAAATATTTTTAAAAATTAAGCTGTCACCTTTGAAATTCGAAAAAACAAGTATTGGAAAGACATCTAAAATCCCGCAGCTTTCCTGACAAGGACATAGCGTGTGGCGCCCACAAACTCAAATGTGAATTTGTAATGTCACTTTTTGCGTTGCGCTCCATCCACTTCCTCCATTTCGCTGTGCACTGCTGCTTTGTTGACCGGTCAGCAGCAGGCGTTTGTGAATTAATGCGGAAAAGTTGAGAATTCTCGAAAAATATGTGGGTGCGCGTGACAGCAGCAGCTTGTGGTATATGGCAGCTCTGCGCTACACTGGCAAGTAATCCATTTTAAACTCATTTTGCGTGTTGCTTTGTGGTCGACCGCAACTCGTTTGTAGCGCTTTAAACTGCGCTACTCGCCATATTTGCCTAACGCGCACATTACAAATGCATACTAATGGCGGTTTAGCGGTGTTTCGCACGTGCCGCACCTGAGTGGAGTAAGACACCTTGAAGTCGTGGAAAAATGGATTACGATTTCGTGCAAACGATCTGTTTTATGTTCATGCGGCATGTATACAAAATTGAATCTCAGAAGAATGTCGGATTTAAAAATTTTGACTTTAAGTTTAGTTCTGGACTACAATATCCTGAAATTCGTTTCCATTTAAGTTTAAAGAGAGAAAAAAATTAGTCAGGTTTATAATTGTTAAACCAACATGTTTATTGTACCTTTCCATTGCATACTTTTCCGATGCCATCATTAGATTCGTGACTTTAATACACTAATAGGCTAAAGTTAGATTTTCCTGCATACTTGTAGGCTGATGATATTTTGTTGTATTGTACTGCAATGTTATTGCCTTTTTACTGTTTATGGGGAAACACAATTGGGGCAGGTAATGTTTTCGTCTTTGTATGATTTTAGGTGCTATTGTTGGGCTGATAATATTATTTACTTTTCACTCTAAATACTCATATGCTCTTGCAATAACTTTTTAAATATCTATAGAAAATTTATATATAATATGATATATTGAGATTAAAGTATACCTTTAGGATGAAAACTCTGTGCTTTACGAGTAAGTTGTATTCAAGTTAAATACACATTTTTAAATAAAAAATAATTAGAATTAAACTTATTAAACCTAGTGCATCGGTATAACCAATGGTTTTTATAAATATATCATTTACTTACTAAAACTGAACTCAAACGCCTGAAAGCACACTTTAAATATTTAATATAAATTCTTCAAGGACTTAACAGTTTATATGTTGAATATGTCGGCTAAAAAGCTTTAAAAACGCTTTTAAATTCGCTTACAACATCGCTCATTCCAAGTAGGAGTATGCGCCTTAACTATGCAAGAAATGTTAAGCCACCTCCACTCTCTACCTTCCGCCGCTTGCATTCAAATGCGCGCCACGTCATGCAAAGTATTTTAGGATTTATGCACATCATTACTTCCATTGATTTCGCCGATTGGCGCTGGTAGGGCAAACAACTTCAACACCTTTCGAACTTATGCCTAAAAGCTTGCAAGCGCGCTGCACATATGCCGAAATGAAAAAAACGTGCTGAGTTAGCAATAAAATTATTTTGCACTGCGGTGGAAAAAACAAGTCAGCTGCCATTAAAAGCGCGCGACACAAATTGTGGCTCAAGGAAAGGCACCTATGAAAGCTAGAATAGGCGAACATATAAGAAATATTGAGAAGAAATGTGCATAAATCATGCTCTCTAAGCAGATTAGCCGACAGGCTGAAAGGGTGAAGGTGAAGCTGGTGGCAGGCTTAAAAAAAATCTAAAATGATGTGGAAGCGTAAAAGGTTGGGTAAATGCCGATGGCGCATTTTACGTTAAGTGGTTTAGCACCTTAGAACGTAAGCAGTTATACAGGTGCTTGTTAAGCCACAAATCTGATGGCTTGAATGTATATTTTGAAGTATGAAGTGTAGAAACTGGCGACAGGTGTCGAGTTTTTGGCTTTAAATGGAAACAAAAACGATACTACTTTTTATATTTTAAAACTAGAAATATTTAATACAAGTAATATCGATACTCTAAGACGCATTCATAATGCATTTCATACGATTTCCAGTTCCAAATTTCATTAAATTCACATTTAAATCTAAGCTTGAGTGAAAACAATCTTTCATAGCGTTATTCATTTTAAATGTTTAGCAATATTTTGTGATAGAAAATTAATATTTTTTCGTACCATCTTCCTTCCTTCTTTCTTTCCTCTCTCCATGAAAACTTCCATCTCTCATATTTTCAATTACAAATTAGCATAATTTTACAACCCTTTTATGCCCACTCACACCTTTTCGCGCAGGCATACCACTAAACTCTAATACCCATAAGCCGCTTGTATAAACATTCCACGATGCCCTTTTGGCTTTGTGGCGTATTACTTACTGGTCAACTGGGAATTTGGTGCGATTCGTTAGGTGAACAAATATGACAAGGACTACATTATGTAGGTTGTTGTTGTTTGCGTTACCATCGACCCAGACAGCTTAGCACTCCTTTGAATATTTTGTTTGTTTTTTTATCGTTTTGGCATTCAATAATTTTTTTGTGTGTTGAATTACTGCTTGCTTTTTGTTGGCGTCCATTTTCCATCCACATTGTGTTGCCTACATTTGTGCGCACTCGCTTTTTATTATTTTCATTGCTGCGTATCATAAAATCTCATTATGCATACAACTCCTATGCAATTAAAATCTAATTTATTTCATGAAATATGCAACGCTAGTCAAAGTAAATTAGCTCTCGCCTCTTTAGTCTATAGTCTCTCGATTTCATGAATATTTCATTAGCCCAACCAAGCCCAACATGTATGTGTAACGTTTAGTAGAGTGGCGAAAGGGAGTGTGTAATTTTAATTTGATTGCAATTTTAGGTAAAATATTGAGTGCATAAAAGAGTTCTATGAATTGCTGAAAAAAAGAAAGTTAACATTTTGCTCGAAAATTTTAAATTGAGCAGAAAACTTATACTCATTAAACAGAAAAGCAAAAGCGTTTTCTCATGTATTGCGACTACTCAGAAAGTTCTTTAACTATAACAACCGTAATAATATACAAATGATTTACAAGCAAACACAGCAGGAGCCTTCCAAGAAGCCTATAGGCCCTTTGTCTAAATACTTCCGTCTATTAGTTTACATATAATTAATATGAATTGAGGTAATTCATAGAAAAGCAATTAATTTTTTTCTTTTATTAAACGCAATAATGATATGCGAGCCTAATATGCGAGCCTACTACTTTATAAGTTGTGGTTTCAAATCCAAAAATTGTAGCAGCAAGCCTTTGCCTTTGAAGTTAAAAAAATCTTTAGATGATTTTCCATTTTCGGTTCAATATGATCTCATGACACAATAGCTGGGTTAACCAACAAGGGATGAAGCTGCTCCCCCAACAGTTGGGCCTACGTATCGGGAAAGGGGTAGTGATTTTTCTTCGCACAAGGCGCTGTAACTCGGCCATATTCCACAAAATTAATTTGTTTACCACTACAACAGTAATAAACAAGTAAGGAAAGGCTAAGTTCAGGTGCTACCGAACATTTTATACTCTCGCAATTTATTGAAGAAATTTGATTTACATAACATACAAATTTACCCATAAATTCGGCATAAGTTTAATAGAATAACAAAAATCGTCATATATAGTATTTGAAGGCTGAGGTATTTCCTGAACCGATTTCATTCAATTTCACCAGCAAGGTACACTATATCCAATACTATACGCTCACTTAATTTTGCTGCGATATATCACATATTAACCAATACATATAATAATATATAATTAAGTATATGAGAGCTAGGAGATGTTATGACCCGATTTTAATAATTTTTGGAACAGAGAAACACTATTAGAAGAAAACACTTTTCTCTGAATTACATTAAATTATCTGAAAGATTTACCCATATTTTCGTTGAATAATTACCCTTAAGCACTTAGTTCTTCCTATTTGATATCCGGGGCCTTGAAAAGTTATAGTCCGATTTCGACAAATTCTCCACAAGTGAAGCCATAGATGATGTACAGTATTTGTCTAAAGTTTTATTCCGCAATCTTCATCGTTTGCTTATGTATGTTTACATTATAAAGTCAAAATTGGGCGTGGTTATCATCCGATTTCTTTCATTTTTAGACTGTATAAGGAAATGGCTAAAAGAAACTACTGCAGAAAGTTTGGTTTATATGGCTTTATTGGTTTGCGAGTTATATAGAAAAACCCTATTTGGGGGCGGGGTCGCGCCCACTTAAAAATAAAATTAAATTCCAATGTGCCTCTCCCTAATGCGATCCTATGTTCCAAATTTTATTTTCATAACTTTATTTATGGTTTAGTTATGACCCTGTATTTGTTTTCGGTTTTCGCCATTTTGTGGGCGGTGGACCGATTTTGCCCATTTTCGAAAGCATCCTGACCATTTATATATATGTGGCAACACTATATTCGCTACATATAAGCAACCCTTTACTACATTTGTTATATTATGCTTAATCAACTCTGCACTACTATTTTCACCTTAGTTGTAAGCAACCCGCTTTTCTCAATCCTTCCATTCTACCCTTTTTCCTGAAACCATCGAAGCGATCGGACGTGCCATCGGAGAAATAAACAACTAGTATAAGTATTTTTGTAATCGTTAACCAAACTTTTAATAAAGCTTAGCTACATAAAACTGGTGGCTAAAACTGGTGACCCCGCCTAAGTAAACGAACATACAAATGGCACAGCAGGGCGAAAGCAATGCACAAACACCCCCGCCCCCGATCATGCGACCGTCAGGACAGGTGAATCAATCCCAGGGCGTCCTGGCCCGATCAGCAATCGACGCGCATCAGCCCGACCTCCATGTGGATGCAGCCATGGTTCCCCGCATAAATCCGCCCAACATGAACGACACCAACATCGAATCTTACTTTTTATCACAGGACGCAAGAAAATACAACCTGGTCATGGCACAAGTCCCACCGAGCAAACTAATGGAACTAAAGGCAATAATCGATGCCACCCCCCCCGTTAAACCGCTATGATTACATCAAATCAAAACTCATAGCACAATTCGCGGACAGCCAGCAACGACGCGTACAACGTGTCCTCTCCGATATGCCGCTAGGCGACTTAAAACCAAGCCAACTTTTTAATGAAATGCGAAGGGTGGCCGGTACTGCACTCTGCGAGACAGTCCTCATCGACCTTTGGGCTTCACGGCTACCACCTCACGCACAAGCCGCGGTCATCGCATCAAAAGGTGACGTAGCAGATAAAATCGCAATAGCAGACGCCATTGTGGACTCAATGAATTTTCGTCAAATCAGCATGGTAGGTAATCCACCAACGGCGACAGCCGCGCCCATACAAACGTACGACGAGTCGAACATACTCCAGGAATTAAAGAAGGAAATGACTCAGCTGACGAGGCAAATCGAGTCTTTAAAAATACAGCGACCAAGAAGCCGCAGCCGAAGCAGACAGAGACAACAACGAAATACACACCAGGAGTCTACACACGCAAATGGGTTATGCTGGTATCACCATAAATTTGGCGCCAACGCTCGAACGTGTAGGAAACCTTGTTCCTTTAACAACTGGGAAAAAAACGAATGACTATCTGCCACGAAGACTGCAGCACACATAGGTAACTTACGACCTGCAGTCACACACCGCTTGAAACTCTTCGACGGACTTTCTCAGTACAACTTTTTGATAGACACCGGTGCAGACGCATCGGTAATTCCTAGAACCACTCGAAACAACAACGTGAAGCCGTCAACCGTTAAATTATTTGCAGCGAACGGTACCCCGATAACCGTATATGGCGAAGTTCTTCTTAAAATCGATTTAGGCTTAAGACGAGAATTCCTTTGGAATTTCCTCATCGCGGACATCACGAGCGGTATTATAGGCGCCGATTTTATAAGCCACTATGGATTACTTGTGGACTTGAAGAAGAAACGATTGGTCGACAACCTAACTTCCATAGCATCGGCTGGAAAACTCGTTAGTAATAATAAAATATCGATAAAAACGTTCGATACATCATGCGCTTACGCAAACCTACTTAAAGAGTTTAGCAATTTAACACGTTTGGCACAACTCGGAAGCCCAGCAGTGTCCTCAGTAGTTCATCACATCGAAACTCGTGGACCGCCTTTATCAGCACGACCGAGACGTCTTTCACCAGATAAACTGGCAGCAGCAAAAGCAGAATTTGAAAGTTTGATCAAGTTAGGCATCTGCCGCCCATCCAGCAGCAGTTGGTCCAGCCCTCTTCACATGGTAAAGAAAGCAGACGGTACCTGGCGACCCTGTGGAGATTTCAGAGCCCTCAACAGTGTGACAATCCCCGACCGATATCCAATTCCGTATCTACAGGATTTCACAAGCAACTTAAAAGGTAAGACGATCTTTTCCAAGATCGATCTACAAAAAGCATTCCACCAAGTTCCCGTAAATCCAGAGGATGTACCGAAAACAGCTATAATTACGCCTTTCGGCCTCTTCGAATTTATGTTCATGCCTTTTGGTCTTCGCAACGCAGCGCAGACACTACAACGGCTTATACACGATGTCCTACGAGGACTAGACTTCGCATTTCCCTACATGGACGATATCTGCGTAGCATCATCATCGCTAGACGAACATCTGTACCACCTCCGTCAACTTTTCGAGCGCCTACAAAAACATAACCTAAGACTCAATGTAACGAAGTCAGCGTTTGGAAAATCCGAAATCACATTCTTAGGACACACCGTCACAGCAGAAGACATAAGGCCTCTACAGCAACGCGTACAAGCTATAAAAGATCTCGAGAAACCAACTACAGTCAGCGAACTTAAACGTTTCTTAGCCACAATAAACTTCTACAGACGTTTCATTCCACACGCGATCGAAGCGCAGATACCACTATTAGCCATGTGCCCCGGAAACAAAAAGAACGATCGCTCCCAGCTCCACTGGACAGAACTTACGACAGCAGCCTTCGAAGAATGCAAAACTCAACTTTCGAATGCCTCCTTATTAGCACATCCCTCGAGAGACGCCGAGTTATCGTTATGGGTCGACGCTTCGGATAAAGCTGCAGGAGCTGTTCTGCATCAAGTAACCGATAGCAACTTGGAACCCTTAGCATATTATTCAAAAAAATTCGACAAAACGCAGATACGTTACAGCACCTACGATAGAGAACACACAGCAATATTCATGGCCGTTCGACATTTTAAATACATGCTAGAAGGACGTATTTGTCATATCTACAGTGATCATAAACCACTAATCTATGCATTCCAGAAGAATCCCGAAAAATGCTCCAACCGACAAGCTCGCCAGCTCGATTACATTTCCCAGATAACAACAGATATTCGCCACGTTGAAGGAAAAGAGAATGTAACAGCTGATATGCTTTCGAGAATTGCACAAATCCGTATATCCAGTATAGACTACAACAAACTTGCCGAGGACCAACAAGTCGACGAAGAACTCAAACTTCTACGCCAAAACAACGATAACTCATCGCTTCAACTAAAATTATTCACAATTCCCGGATGCGACAAACAAATAATCTGCGATTCAGCGACCGGAAACATACGACCATTCATCACAAAGAAGTTCCGTTTTGAGGTATTACCACCCATGGGCTATGCCACCCGGGTACACGCGCTACAGCAAAATTACTGACAAGCAGATTCGTTTGGCCTGGAATCCAAAAAGACAGCATTGCATTCGCAAGAGCATGTGAACAATGCCAAAAAGCAAAAGTCACTCGACACACCTTTACGCCTCTTAAACGCTACGAATCAGGAGACTCACGATTCGATCACATCAACATCGACGTTGTGGGACCATTCCCCTTACATGCAGGTAACCGCTACTGCCTTACAATCATCGAACGTTTCTCAAGATGGCCAGAAGCTATCCCCATGCCCGATATGACGGCACCAACCATCGCTAAAGCTCTCATCGCTAATTGGATCGCAAGATTTGGAGTTCCAGCCGTTATTACATCAGACCGTGGACGACAATTTACATCTACTCTATTCACAGAGCTAACAACATCGCTTGGTATAACACACCTGAAGACAACATCATATCACCCACAAGCAAACGGTATAGTAGAAAGATGGCACCGAACGTTGAAATCATCAATTTTATGCATCAACTCAGAACGTTGGACCGACTTTCTACCTACAACACTCTTGGGCCTTCGAACCGTCTACAAACAAGACTTAGGAGCATCACCCGCAGAATTAATCTATGGTACAACCCTACGAATTCCTTCAGAATTTTTTATACACGACAGCCGAGTTAAAACACAATCAGAATTTGTTACTCAACTCCGAGACATAATGAACGCAATCAGACCATCCAATACTTCATGGCACGGTCAAAGGAAAGTTTTTGTACACCCCGATCTCGCAACATGCCAAAACGTTTTCGTAAGGAATGACTCAGTGCGACCATCATTTTCAAAACCTTACGAAGGACCCTGTAAAGTTTTATCCCGAGAAGAAAAATATTACAAAATCGACATAAAAGGAAAGCCAGAAAATATTTCCATAGATCGACTAAAACCGGCATACCTACCGAACGAAGATTTATTGCCACCAACTCACGGAACCCTATCAACTGGGGTAGAACGTCGCCGAGTATCTTTCGTCACACAAAAGCTACGATCGTAACCGTTCACCCAGTCTGGAGGGGGATACTGTGGCAACACTATATTCGCTACATATAAGCAACCCTTTACTACATTTGTTATATTATGCTTAATCAACTCTGCACTACTATTTTCACCTTAGTTGTAAGCAACCCGCTTTTCTCAATCCTTCCATTCTACCCTTTTTCCTGAAACCATCGAAGCGATCGGACGTGCCATCGGAGAAATAAACAACTAGTATAAGTATTTTTGTAATTGTTAACCAAACTTTTAATAAAGCTTAGCTACATAAAACTGGTGGCTAAATATATATAACTCCATATCTAACCGTTATGTGAACAAAACTATAATACTCTGTGCAACATGTTACGAGAGTATAAAAACCCATAAAGAATTTAATAGCTGTTAAGTCTATTTAGTTTAAAGAAATTACTCAGCATAGCGACATTTTTGTACATTAAGTAATAGCGCGAATTATTTTGCTGAAAGGTCATCGAACATTTTTTGATAAGTCTTCTAAATTCGTCGGTCGGAGGTTTTTATGTTCAAAATTAAGAACAACAAAGACTATGTTTACCTGAACCACTAGCAATGAAGTCTTCTCTTCGCGCTATTGGCGTTTTTTAACTCAGACTCTTTCCGAAATTACCGAGATATTGCTTGAATATATAAATTGAAAATATCTATACCTTTCAGACCTCATAAAGCTCGACAATGAGTTTCACACTATAATTGTGGCATCGTCAAACTAAATTAAATGTTGAGCGGACTTTTGTTCTATTGTGGGCCTTTTCATAAGAATTTGTAATCAAAACGGTTTAGTGAGAGCCAAAAAATGTATATTCACTCACAGATCTTTTCAGAATTTTTAAGTGTTAATTAGATTTTTTATCAACTAGAGTGGTACTCTTATCTCAATATCTGATATAGACAAGTACAAGTAAAAGCTCTTCTGAATATTTGAGATTTACTACTAGTGGACCGAACATCCTCTTGATGTAGGATGACCAACCGTTAGTAACGTTCTTGCAAGGTGACAATAACTCTTTGCTTTATGTAAAAGAGGTCTAGGCAGCTCGCCTATCTCTAGCTATGCAGTCCTAACTGGTCATAGTCTAATGGGAATCTAAGCGGTGGAGCTAAAAATACGAAACATTTGTCGAAGTTTACTGGAAGAGTATACAGTAGAATCATCTCATTATTTCCTTCTTGACTGTGCTGCTTCTAAGAATCAAAATGTTGTTTATGAGAGAATATTGGAAAAATTAGTGAAACTTTTGCAATTTTTAAGAACCTGTCTTTAAGTAGTATTAGTAAAAAACTATGGGATTCAGATTGCTTGTGAACAAATGAACTGATTTTATTTTTAATTGAATTGAATTAAATTGAAAAAAATTGAATAAATTCGGTTATTTGTATTTACAGTTTATTGTCTTTACATTGTGTTCATTTTCAATAGCTTTTTAATACATGTTTGTTAAACAAAAAATTTCAAATAAAATTATACACAACTTCAAATATTTTTCACATTTTTGGCTTCGAATTGAATTATAAAATAATAAACACCAATAAAACGATAGCAGTATGCACGAATAATAATTAAATAAATATAATTTATTACAACTGCGAGTGCTTAAATGCAAAAATTAATGTAAATATCAAGTGTATTTGAACAACTCTGTTGATATATGTGTATGAATTAAATAAAGGCTCATGCATAATATATTCGAATATTATTATTATTTTACCTGCAATTATTTAAGGAAATAATATTGCTGTAAATTACACAAAATGCATGTTTATTAACTACGCTTTAATAAATTTGACATTGCCTACCTAAATGCTTACTATGTGTATCCGTATTAGTGTGTATTGTGTGCTGCGCCACTGCGTATACGTAATATTAATAAACAAAGTAATTTATTTCAATTAACGGTAAACCAACTGCAAATTTCTATACAAGCATATTAATGCCCAAACTGCGCTTGTTATACAAATACAAATACATGCTGATCATTTGTATACATATTTATGTGAGCCTGTGTCGACTTTATGCCTGGTTGCATGAAATCATATTTTACACAGAAAAATTGTTGTGACACATAACAGATTTGGCATTATTGGTGGGAGTTAGCGGTGAAAAAAGGATTTGCATTGCTCATAACAAGTATTAAGCTCGAACAATATATGATAGACTGTCAGTAAAATGCCAATTCCGGCAGCTCGTTAGCGACTTTATGATTATGATTATTCTTTTATTATGCTTCGCTCTGCTCTTCTTCATATTGTAAGCTGCCGCTAATTCTTTTATATAATGCTGAAGTGAATGGCGAGCTGTGTCTTCTATAGCTGTTGCTGCACACAATAAAGTTTAAATAACACATTTCCGCTGTCACTTCTAACCCATCTCAGCTGCCCTTGACACTCTTTGTGTGTATGTATTGTATTGTAGCCAACATTTACCGTTAATCCGTTGAATAATTCATGTCCGCTAATTTTATGCAAATTTTGACGCAAATTCAGTACTCGTTGTGCTAATTCGCAATTTCTGTGACGTCATTTAATGTTGCACCCCTGCTACATTCACCGCTCTCGCCACTATTGCACTCAGCATTGGCAGGTCAATTATTTTATAGCGTTTTCACACAGCAAAATTAATTGGTCAATTAAAAATTTTATTGAGAAACCCTTCACACTGACGGCTACTCGATAACCGACCGGCTGTTACACATTTTTGTTGTTGCTTTTCATAAGGAGTTGGCAAGTTTCATCAGTTTATTACTATTTTTTTTTATTTATTTCCAGCAGCGACATCTACCGTCGAGTGGAATTGATGCTATTTTATCAAAAAATACATTATACAAAGAACGTATATACTATATAATTACAAATACGATGCTTGTCGCAGAGTTGCATTTCATTTTCAAGTCGATTAAAATTCAATCAAAAATGAATGTAATTTTTTTTGAATGGTAAATCGATTATAATTAGCGTTTTAATCGAGCAGAGGCCGGTTTATTGGCTATTAGGCAAATTATATTAAGTTTAGATAAACGGGAAATATACTAAGTTGACAGTTTAGTTTAGAGGTACTGAACATACTCATGATATGAGAGGCGGCCCTGATTATTTTCACCCATTGTAGATGTGAGTCAGTCGCAAAACGAAACGAAATGTGAATGCATGTAATAAAACTATTTATTTTAGATTAGATGTTGTGCATGGAAATAACGGGAAAATTTCAATTATATTTTCATCAAATGTACACTTCTACGCACCACGAGTCAGACTCGTGATAATCATGTTAGGCACAAAAATTGTACCATGCGTCAGACTCGTGAAAATACGTCAAGGGGTTAATAGATATTTTAAATCTGGAACCACATTCGAATTAGTAGCGTGCTCTCAGCGCAAATGTTAATTTCATACTGAACTTTGGTCAATTTGAAGTCTCCGCATATAACCTAACTAACAATAAAAAAGATGTCTACCTTAAATTTACGTATAAGACTAAACAAACATGGGAAAAAATTCGCCACAGCAACAGCACGAGGCACAGTACAACTAACGGTAAAAGTTGAAAAAGTTGCTTGTTGAACAAAAGTTGAGCGGAAAAACAAGAAAAAAAATAACCGAAAGACAAATAAAAGAGTCAATCAAGCAATTAGCCAAAGCAAATATGAACAAACCATAAACGGAAACAGCAAAAAAACAATCAGGAAAATATGCGTCTACAACAACAACAAGAGGAAATGTACAGCAAACAAAAAGAGTCTTTATAAACAGTTATAAGTCGCAAGTTTATTTGTTAGCTGTTTGTCTGTTTGCTTAAGCATAACTTGCTAGCTGTTATTTTCCACGAACGGGTCTAAGCATTTGTTTGCTTACTTGTTTCACCGAGACTAGTGTCCGACCGACCGATTCCAATTCCATAAAAAATACCTGAATATTAATTCATAAGCACATGCATTTAGTAAACAAATAACTCACAAAATCAATATTTATTCAAAAACATATTAACTTATTAGTAATTTTCTTATTTAGTAGAACATAAATATAAATTTAGCATTGAAATTTCTGCCTCATTATCATCAGAATGATCTAGCTTTTTTTTGCAACATTGTAATTAACGGAATTATTACAGAGGCACTTGTAGAGTCATAGGACAGCTATAAAGGCTTTAGAATTGAAATTACATTGCAAACGGTATCCCATTCGTTTGCTGTTAGAAAGTCTACCAAACCTCGCTTGGCAATGTATAGGTTAATGGCAGCTTTCTGTTCATATAGACGATTTAACATCTTATATGTACTGTTCCAGCTGCAAACAATGTCCAGGATTAAGGTATGGTTTGGCAAACCAATTGTGTCCTGAAACTGTTTTAAATATCGACAAGCCTGTTCAGTTCTTTTGACATGCCCCACAATTTTACGACATTTCTGATTTAATTCATTAATGTTCGCCATTTTTAAAATACTATCTTGAATCACCAGTTGTAACGTATGTGCGCCGCATCCTAACCACTTAACTTTTCCTAATCTCATTGCAGCTTTCATGTTTGCTGCATTGTCAGAAACAGCAATATGGATTTTCGTTGTAATATTATATTCTTCGAGTATACTTTTTAATCCAGCTATTATATTTTCTGCTGTATGATCTTTATCTAATACGCTAGCTGCTAAAATAACTTTTAGCCTACGTGGCCCTTGAACAATGTGAGCTGGGAAACTTAACAAAGAACACGTCTTTGTAGAATTACTCCATATACATATCTGTCGTGAAGCTTAGCCATTTGGCTGATGCAACAAGCTGAACTACTTTTTCTTTGACTTTGTCATATGTCTGTGGCATTAATGTTGTAAGAAAAAACTTTTCGCTTTTTAAACGATAGCTGCTTACGTTTTTTGGATCGGCTATATTTAATCTTCTAAAAGCGCTGCCTTCCACCATATTATAGGGCAGTATGTCGACAATGATCAGGTCCATAATTGACTTATCAATTCGCTCCGCTATAGGATGGTCATCTGGGTAAAACGATTCATGTTTTTTTCTCAACAGATTTGGTATTGTTTCCTGAATGTAGCTGCAACTTAGCTCATCTTCCTTTTGTTTCTTATTGGACGCGATAAAACTCGTTTGTTCGTTTTCATACAGTACCCAATGGTCACGATGCACAATTTGTAAATGTTTTTTTATATTTGCCGTCGTCTGTTGTTTTTAGTGGAATTTCCTAAGGAAATTGTCTTTTGGCAAGTTTTTGGTCGCACCATTTCTCCTATACAAAAACCTATTTTATAATACTTTCAAACAAAACTAAAATCTGTTACTTACCAAAATCTTCAAAAAAGCTCAACAACGAATTAAAGCGCAAACTCAATTGAAAATTCAGACATCTTTTTACAGCGGAATAATTAGAACAATGCATGGAAAAAGTTCATTACAGGGTACGTCACATGAACTAATATTTTAAACTTTAAAATAGTTAAAAAAGTAAAAATTGAAACATGGAATGGCATTCGAAACCAGTGCAAAGAATCGGCCAAATATGGCCGATGCCGATGCTGAATTTTGTGGCCGATACTAGCCGTTGCCGATACCAAGGCCGATTAACTGGTCGGACTCTAACCGACACCGTACGCAATGGCGTATGAGTGACGCTTTGCAGTTGCGTCTAATCGACGCCACAGAGTTGAAGTGCTGCAATGAGTTTTTGGAAAGCGTCCGCAAAATGACTTCTAAAAGTGAGAATTTATAAATAGACGTACACACATACACGCGCGCATGAGTGTGCACATATTTAGCTCAAGTGTGTAAATGGTGGATTGCTGACGTCTGCGGAAAAGTCCATTCATGATACGCATGGCCTAAAGGCTTGCAAATGGTTTGTGGTTGTGGCTCGTTCAGCGTGTTGCATATTTATGGCAGTGCACGCGATGTCTAGCGCTTAGTAAAGAAATATTACTAAGTGTGAACATTTTCTTGATTTCATCATATTTAAAAAATGATCTTCGTATTTGTTTTCATTATGTCAAAATTAAAAACGATTAATGAATAAGAATATATTATGAACAAGTACGATAATTGAGCTGTGATCTTTATGGAAATGTAAGTAAAATCTATAAGTCAATAGCAATACTCTGGAAATTTTTTGCACTGTTTTTACTGTTTGAGTATTTAAATGCCAAAGATCCAGAATTCTACTAGAACCTTTTTCAGAGATAAGATTTTTGGTTTTTAACTTACATTTTCAAGTTCAAGCCTCTTTTAAGAGATGTTTTCTTATAATGTTTTAGATTCTCAGAGAGAAAATATGGTCTGGAAGACACCATATTGGACTATAATAATTTGCCAGAGAGAAAACCTATTATTCCCACTCCTAAATTATAAAAATTTTAGCGAAAAAATTCTCGGTGTCCCCTATTCAAAATACATGGGTACAAACGTAAAAATGAGGACATAAGACCGCGTCCATATTAGCATGCGAAGCCTAACAACTACCGCTATATGAAAGTGACTCACTAATGCACAACGCAGAAGTCAAATGTTCGACAATTTTGCCGCTAACAAGCCACATGTGCTCTGCCAACACAAGTATCTCGTTTTTGTTGTTGCTTTGCTGTTGCACTTAATGCTTGAGTTCCATGACAAGTATGTGCTTAAGAGCAGGTGTCTGTGTCATGACAGTGTGAGCTGTTATAGCCGTAGCTTACATTCACTTAGATAAGTGGACACTTAGAGCTTAGCTATGAATTATGAAAACATTTGCATATGAACTTGACAGTGAATTTGCAAGTTTGCGTCGCGCTTTGCTTTTTTAGTGGATCGCCAGGTCTTTTTAATTACCAGGTGATGTGGGTGGAACTAAAAATAATCTGGCATAATTTATGATACATTCCTGATGTTCCAAAAACTGCCTTAATTAATTATTAATTCGTTTTGCATTTAGCAAAGAAAGTATTAAAATATTATACATATTTGTGTTTATATAGAGTTGAGTTTAACTAAATTCTATTAGAAACTATACATATGAAGAAATTGTTAATTAAATAATTATATCCAATATATCCAAAGAAAATTATAATTTTTTATAAAAGCTGAGATATAGTTTTACAAATTGTACCTATTAACATCTTAAAAGAATTAATTGTAAGATATTTGTTGTTGAAAATAGCACTCGACATAGTTTGCCTTGCCCTTAATAACACTTAAGACGTGCTGAATAAGATCATGTTCAAACTGGCAAATTAGTTGTGGGAATTAATATGTAAATTGACTCAGTAAACTCAATTAGCTTAAACAATAAGCATTTGAGAGATCGGCCTCTCTCAAGCTGGTTAATTTATTTATTTCTAATAAGAAAAACAAAATATATTTTTTATTTTCGTATGTTAATCTGGACTATCACTCATCAAAGATCTTATTTGTGAATATTTTCTGTGAATACAATAGATTACAACCTAATTATATACCGAACTTTGTCCATTAAAAAAAACATATCGGAATTTATAGAATTTTTCTGATTAATTTAATTAAGTTTCGAAAATTTATTTATATTATTTGATTACATTGGTCGACAAAAAGTAACTTTTTCTCTGAATCAAAGATCAGACAATGATATTCTTATGGGATTTTCATCGCTGAACACGAATATGAGCTCCAAAAGTGCCCATCACGTCGAGGTTTTGAGCAAAATGAACTCAAAAAACCCTGTTTTTGGCCTTTTTTGATCACGTTTAGAGAATTATGCTGACGTCCAAGAAGTCTGTAATTAGGCTTAAATTGAAGTTTAAACTGTCAACTATAAGAATCAAATCTAAAAAATTCTGAATCAGTCAAAAATTTTCATATAGCACAACTTTTCATTCATATGTAAGAGTGCCCTAGTGTACCGCTCTATGAGTGCAAGTTGAGCAAACAAATCTCTTCCCTATCGACCTATTAGAATTTTTATACTCTCGCAACATGTTGCACAGAGTATCATAGTTTTGTTCACATAACGGATGTTTGTGTCACTAAGAAATAAAAGAGTTAGATATAGGGTTATATATACCAAAGTGATCAGGGTGAAGAGTGGATTTGAAATCCGGATGTCAGTCCGTCCGTCTGTGCAAGCGTGGCGTCGCCCACTTATGGGTCAAAAACCATATCTCAGGACCTACTCGACAGATTGGAATGAAAATCGGTATATAATATTTTCTTGGCACCCTGATGACACGCCTACTTCTCATATAACTCAATTTTAAATCCTTCTGATTCTTTCACTTTATAATGTATACATAAGGAACCGATAAAGATAGCGAAATAAAACTTTACACAAATACTGTATTTGAGACGGACCATGACTTTTCAAGGCCCCTGATATCAAACATGAAGAACTCAGTGCCTAAGGGTAATTTTTCACGGAAAATATAGGTCAATCTCTAAATAAATTGCAAGAGTATAAAATGTTCGGTTGCACCCGAACTTATCCTTTCCTTACTTGTTAAACAAGTTATTGTACGAAGCAGGCCATATCGAATGACATATGCATATATATCCAATATATATTTTATAAGAAATATGTGAATATGCAATTTTCTAATAGCTGGGGTTGGAAATTTATAAAAACCAGGTTCAACAGAGCCCAGGGAATTTAAAATATTGTTTTTCAACAGCCCTCAAAGGTACCTTTAAGAAGCGTACATCAATATTGTTTCATTTTTTGGCACGATTTTAGTTTCTGGGGCGCCAAGATTTGAGTTCCTTTTTAGGTAAATTAGCCCAAAATAAACACTTTTTATTAAAAAAAAAAATTGATATCTCGCTCCGTTTACGAGATATCGAGCGTTGAAGTTTGTGTTAACAGCAGCCGATGCGCACAGTTACATATGCATTGATGCAGGTGTTATGTGATTGATTGACAATTTTTTTCGCGTACAACTACTTTCTGCACTGGCGGCTTTCGCCGCGCTTCAAAAAAATAACCCTGGTCGAGCCAACACCGGGAGTTATCAAAGAGAGGGAAATGGAAAGTTTTTTCGCGTACAACTACTTTCTGCACTGTAAGTGCGCATATGTAAGTGCGCGCATCGGCTGCTGTTAACACAAAATTCAACGCTCGATATCTCGTAAACGGAGCGAGATATCAATTTTTTTGTATAATAAAAAGTGTTTATTTTGGGCTAATTTACCTACAAGTGAACTCAAATCTTGGCGCCCCAAGAACTAAAATCTCTCCCATTTTTTATATTGGTTTCCTTAAGTTTTTTCGCAGCACTATGGAGGTAAAATTTTTATTTTTTTTTTGTCGAAAATTTTATTTGTTTAGCAACTCAAAAATAGTGGGTAATTTTCAAAAGAAAATTATGTCAAAATTTTCAACAACTCACAATTTTCATTTTATAATTGAAGCATAAAAATAAAATATTTTTTCTTCATTCTTCTAAATAATGCAAAAGTCTTCTAAATTTTAGTACTGTGTATGGTTTTTTAAGCTGCAAAGTAACTCGCGAATAGAGACGAAATAATTGCCACACAACAGCTCTCGCAACGCGTAATGTAAAGCAAAAACAAAAGTGAAAGCAAATTAATTAAAATAAAAATTAGAAAAGTGCAACAAAAAAATTGTAAAAATATTAAAAGCAATCAGTTCTACTTACAAAATCCAGCACACACCACCCACAGATCGCCTACTGGCACGATAGCACGACATGCAGGCCCATCATGCCATGCCCGATTTTAGCTGTCGCAGCACCTGCACGCACAGGGAGTGCCAGCGCCACGCACATTTGGGCATCATTAGCCAAGAGGAACAATGCAAGTGCTTGGGCGAAGTGAATGCCTCCTCCATTTTTCTGGAGAATGTCTTGGACCTGGCCAACACGCTGGCGCAGATCATGATTATCTGCGGCATACACGAATGCAAGGCGAAGTCCACTGTCGATGTGGTCACGTACGCCTTTCTGCACTATGATCAGGTGTGCTACTGCATCGATACGACACCGAAGAAGCGGTTGCGCAAGGAGGATCTCTTCCATGAGCTGGGCAAGCGGTGCTTGATGAATCGTGTCGAAGCGCATCTCGCCTATACGATTGTCAAGCGTGGCTTCAAAGCTTTCTACTACCAACCGAATGATGAGTTGCGTCAGAGTGATGGGCGTCCGTCTTTCTCTGAGGAATGTGTTTATGTGCACGCCGCACGTAAGACAGCCGAGAGTTATGCACGCTACGATGGCTTGTCGTGTGAGGAGCAGCGCGGCTTTGAGGCGAAAATTAAGGTGGCCTACAAGAAGTTCTACGACCGAATGCTGACGCGTCGCAATCAACCGGAGGGTGAGGAGTGCAATTGCTGTTTCTGTGCCAAGAAGCGTGGTCATCTCATCTATGGCAAGCAGCCACCACGCGAGACGCCCAAGAAGAAGGAGCCGCATCGCTGTCCGTATTGCTGCCAGAAGAAGAAGAAGAAGCTTATACATGCCGGACGTGCCGGTGCGAAGTGTCCGAAATGCCATCGTGCATTACGTTATTGTGTCTGTCCGAAATACGATTTCAATCTGGATTGGGTGAAGAGTATTTGGTTCCGACCCGATATGGACTTGTACTATAAGGAAAACATAGAAGAGCGTCCAATATCAAAGAGTGGTTGCGAACCTGACCCAGAGCCTGAGATAAAGGGCTGCGATTCACAGGAGTTTCCAAAGGAAGAGATGGAAGAAGAGGGTGAAGGCGAAGAAATGGCAGAGCATATGGAACCGGCTGATCAGCCTGCTGCAGCGGATGTCGACATGGTGATCGAAGAGGAGGAAGAGGGTGAATAAGGACGACACTGAAAATATTTGAAATAATAGAAAGACAGTCGGACATAACACAATGCTGTAGTGATGTTATCTATAGAGATAAGAGCGCACCTCAACATATGAATAATTGCTACTGAGGGAATAATATTTTGGTTATATAAATTTTTAGCTATGAATTTTGGCACATAGTATTTCTAAATGTAATAAAATGGCAAACAGAATACGAAGCTTTTACTCGATCAAGGCCCTACTAGACTTAAGATCTATTAGTATATCTGCAATTTTGGGTGATTCTTTAAAACTTATTCAGAGCAGATATTGCCATATTATTTGTACTTCACTGTTAAGCTAACATTTTTGAGGCCTAAGCATCATCCCTGAGTATTTTTTCAATATTTTCTAAATATTTCGATATGTTAAGGAAAGGCGACAGGGATCTGAACGTGAATCTCACCACATGGGAATCACAGTTGGGCAGATATATAGATATGTATAGTATATGCAGAATGGCCACAGTGATGCCCAGAAACTCTAGGTATGGATCAAATACCTCAAATCTTGACGAAGCGAATAATATTTTGAGAACCCAGATTTTTTTATTATAAGTCTTGCGAAAGTTTCCTCTACGTTTTTGCCTCATCACATGGCAATCCAAATGCATCTTCCGACAAATCAACACAAATACAATTATCAAAATTTGTTTTTTTATTTGTGGCGAGTTAAACGAATTACTTTAAGCTTATTCCCTGCAAAGCCTTTAAAATGCCAATTTTATGTCACAGCTTTTAAGTACAGCCCATTTTTCATATTTCATGGCTTATACGGGTATTATGAACCATGCATTTTTTGTATAACTCCCACCCTCACCACGCGATCCACACTCCTGCGTAACATGAAACCATTTCAATGTTATCGAATTCGCATAAACAAATCAAAGTACATATGCATTTTACCGTTATACGTTTTATTTCGCTACGTCTTTTTATAGCATTTCGCGAATTCGCCAAAATTATTTTGGCTTGATTGGTATTTTCAGCTTTACTGCCGTATATTTCTACCTCAACTGTTGGCGCATTCACTTTCGTATGTGTTTATAAATTTATGTATGCGCTTGAGTACCCTGTAGGAAATATCGGTAGTATTAATTTGGTACTGTTTTATTAGGAGGAGTGCTGAGCCATCCCTCTAGGAATTACTTACTACATTTAATATGGGTTTGTAGTTGGGGATTAAATTAAATCCACAACAGTCAGTGAATAAACCTATATAGATACATGGAATCTCAAGATTTAGTAGAACATGTATAACTATTATCGCCAACCTTAGTGAGATTTATACTAATTTTTTAATATTTTAATATTAAATATATTTAAATACTTTGGTAGCCAAGCGTTTCTTTCGGGGTATGTAGCTAAGAGAGTATACATGAAAATACATACAAATAAATTTTTATTTTTGTTGTTATGACTGCGGCTGCATATGTACCTCACACCTACACTTACATACATATATGTATATGTGAATAGTAATCTGCATTCGGAGGTTCTGTCAATATTTTTATTGTCATCACAGATAAATTAAGCTGCGGACAAAAAATACATACAAATGGATTTCCAATATTAATCGGCATCAATATATTTATTTTTAAATCTCACTTTATTATTCTTTGGTAGGCCGCGGCCACAGGGGTGCCAAGGCGGAAAAAACGGATTTTTTTTTATCATTCCAAATTTGTACCATCTTTTCAATTTAAGCTAAGAACTAATCAAATAACATTATCCGAACACATGGGCTTGATATATTCAATGTTTTTTTGTTGGGAGAGCTTCAAAGTCCAACAAAGTATCAACGCAAAGTTACTCAGAAAAATGTGATAAATATTGCAAAGGTTAAAACTCAAAAGTTAACCATAAAATATCAATTGTAAAGTTCTTATTTATTAAAACCAATGTTATAGATGTGATTTACATCATCAAATGTATACTTTCTTTTTCAAGATTTTTTTTAATATGATGTTTTTTCATGGTCTAAAAAAATCATATATTTCACAACTTCAACAGAATATAACTACTGTGCGCAGGAGCGCGCAGGTTAGCCACTTACACAAAATAAACTTTAAAATCTCCTTAATCGATAGAAAAAAATCAGCTGCAATTAGCTGCCAATTCATGAGTAATTAGCATTTTAATCTACTGCAACGGCAACTGCGTTGTTTGTTTGACAGCAATAATGATGCAAATTTACTCTTAGAAATCATATCAACAGATTTATCAAGCAATGATTTAGAAGTGTTTCAAAAATTTATCAATAAACTTTTATCCTGCGTTTTAAACAAAAATGGCAAAAGTCAAGTCGTACCAAACAATTATTTTTAAATCTAAATGAAAGCTGGTTGTCAAACATTTATACATTATCTCGTAATTCCTTGGAATATTCTGATCCATGTTGCTCCAATGCAGCAACGCGTGGTCGTCCAATTAAATGTTTTGAAGATTCTTCTTCGCGATCAAAAATAATGAAGATCCAACAACTATGCAGCACCACTTCAGCTGATATTATAACATCAGCTGCGAAAAAAATAGAAAAAATTAACAAATGAAATTTACTCCAGAGAAAGCTCTTAGTCTTATACTTGATGCTTCGTTATCCAAACATCTATATAAAATATTGCGAAATAGTGCTAAGGAAATTAATTGTGATATTTTTTCACCATATAAAGAGGTATTTTTTGTGGATATTAGCAGTTGTCAATTTTTTTTTTAGATTCATCGGATCCTTTTATTTATGGTTTCAGAACAAATCCCAAAAATAAAACTTTAGAATTGGACGATGATGATAAAAAATTACTTGTTGAATAAATAATTAATAATATCTGATCATTTTTGAATATTTATTGGTTATGTTATATGGGAGGTGGGCGTAGTTGTGGGCGGATTTTAACAAAAATTTGTTTTTCATCTAATTTGGCAATATGAGAGATGTGTGCCAAATTTCAAAGCCTCGATTCCTTCTATTTTTTGCCGCGGCTTGTATGAAGCGGCACCACTGTGGGCCGCTTTAAAGCTTGTGGAGGCCTGCACTTGAGAGATAACATCCAAACGGACAACCGTTATCAAAAATCAAACAGCAATCATATACATAAAAACAACAAACATACCGTTACAAATATTAATTTTACGCTCTAGTGGAAAAATCTGTCAATTAAATGGCAATTGCAGACAAAGAGAGGACCAAATGAACGTTATTGAAGATTTATTTTTCCTGAGTTGTTTTTCTTTTTTTTATACATACAAATAATTCTTCAAAATTGTGTTGTTTAAAATTTTTGCTTGCTATCAAATGGCAGAGAGATTTTTAACTGAGCTTCATTAGTGCTTTCCATAAGTGGGACATTTTTTAGCGATACCTGTGTACGTTTGGCCTTCATTAAACCAACTTTTACAATTTCAATGTTACAAGCTGCCACGTGCTTTCAGTTGGTCACACCTAAGCATACTCGTTGTCCGCTCTCCATACCGACAATACACATATTTCGCTCTCAGGGACCAGTTGGCACCGGCCATGACAATAGAGGTGAAAATTAAAAGCAAAAGTCATGTTGAGACTTGGATGTAGATACAATATACATACAATACCTCCATATATTCGTCGAGCTGAAGCAAACACTTCTAGACAATATGCATTTATAGAATAAAAAAAAAAATTAAATTTGTCACTGAGGTGGCGAGGTTGTCTTTGCCATGAATCATAAATTTTTGTGTTATTTTCACTCTCTGCGGAGGTGAATTGAAAGTGCACCTAAAGTTAGCAAATATATATTTTTCCGCCAGATAGTAATCTGTAGTTATTTTATCTGAAAGAATGTGAATATGAAACTATGATGCCATATAATTTTCTTTGTTTTATTTCTTCACAAAATATTTTTTTTTTTTTAGTTTGATGAACACGAAATATCTCATAACACTATTTTGAATGCTGATTTGGAACTTTGACCCTTATATGAGTACAATACCAAAGAACAAATACACATAGCAAAGACCCTTATCTCAAATGCGAAATTAGTTTTGTGCCCACAAAGATTTGACATACGTTATCCTAAGTGTATATACTTTAATTTTTACAAATTTGAAGGTACTTTGGAAGAACCATTAAGATATGTCTATATTAAAATAATACACCAGATATTACGTATCGATGGCCAGATATATATTTCCTTGATTTGATTACTTATTATATGCGATAAGGAAGTCGCGAAAGTTAAACATCAATTTTTTGAGGATAATCATAGTCCTGACATGTTAGAGATCAATTAAATATTACAATGATAGATCCGTGTAGGTTAATGATTTGCTTCAAAGACTGTATTTTACTAGAACACTTAAAACACGACTTTTAAGAACCACCCTGAAAAATATATTTAAGATTTAGTTCTGATATTAATATAGACCTTAACGCCCGATAACTAACTGCACTAATGCAGCTGAGAAAAAATTTAAAATCTTTAAAAAGCCGTATAACCTGTCTTCATTGCATAAGGGGTTAGGTGAGTTTCAGAATTCAGATTTTTTTTAAATATGTACAATAATAAACTTTATTAAAAAAATTTAGTATATCAAGGATTCCTAGTGTTCTGTGTCGGATCTGCGATAGGGCTGGGCATTCACAGAGGAAGTGGAAAATTGTTTCCTTATTCCTTGTTAGTTCGCAGCTTCGGCATATGTTATTGTAGGGCATACCCATTTTCGACGCATGTTCTCCAAATGGCCAATTCCCTGTTATGGTAGCAGTTAGTCTGAAGATACTGTTCCTTGACTTATTTAATAATTCGTTAGTTCTCTTCATGTCGTATTTTGGCCATATCTGTTTGGTTATTTTGCATTTAGTTGTATTTTTCCATCTGCTGTTTGCTAATTGTTGAAATTGTAAATTAAGTTCTCTTCTGATCGGGCCCAGCGGGCTTGGTATTAATTCTGCCTCCGATTCGTTCAGATATGCTCCTGTCTTTGCCAGCTCGTTTGCTTTTACGTTGCCGAAAATGTTTCTGTGGCCGGGAACCCAGATCAAGTCTAGGATGAGCTTGTCTTCTAGCGACTTCAGTGCCTTTTTGCAATTTAGGACAATTCATGAATTAGTCATGGGCGACGACAATGCCAGGAGAGCCGCTTGGCTATCCGTGTATATTGTTGCTTTATGTATCCTCTCATAGTTTTTCAATAGAGCTTCGCAGGCCTTCTCTATGCCTAGTACTTCCGCATAGAAGATACTAGCCGAGTTTGGTAAACGGAGAGAAATGTCTAGATCATCGGAAAAAACTCCCGTGCCTATACCGCAGTCCATTTTGGACCCGTCGGTATAGACTGCGACGGTATCTTCCTCCCCTATTCTTCCCCTTCTCCATTCTCGTCTAGAGGGTATCCTCAACTCTTTGTGAAATTTTATCTACAAATTCTCAAAACTCATTTCCCATGACGTGTCCGAAAAAAGGGTCTTACCTTGGGCATTATAACTCGTGATTGGTTCATCAGAAAACAATAAACGAAGTATTGAAATTTGAATTTTTGACAGAATTTTAACCAAAAAACTCACCTTTTTGGTAAAATTTTCGCCATATATGTATACAAATATAACTAATCAAATGATTAATCAAAATGTAAGAAATTCCACACATAAACACTATATTGGCTTCGACATGTCCCACATATGTTCCAACGTATGTTTGTGTTGTGATGGAAAATTTTGCTCGCACAGATTGTTATCATTTCCAGTATGCGATTTAATTTAGTCATGTTATTTTAAAAATATTGACACGCGTTGGTAAATATTTGCTTTTGGCTTTTTGCTAAATTACTTAGTATAGCATAGCATAGTGGGTGGAACCAATATGCAAATTTGGGGTGGCGTAGGAACGTAAACATCTATGTGTATAAAGGAACACCCTCATACACATAAGAACCCACACGAGCGCACAGCAACAATTTGTCAGACAGAAGTTTGTCACTTCGCCATTAAAGCGAACCGATGGACTCATTGCTGTCTGTTAAGTGTGTGATGGCGCAGGGAAATGTATGCATATGTATATGTATTATGGTACCGAAAGGAATGCTACTGAGGGAAATGTGTGAAATAAAAATTGTTTAGAAGTCCACAAACTTCAATTACATTTTTCTTTGGCACGAATTCGTTGGAAAAAGAAAAAAAGGTAAAGCTATTTTTTCATGCATTTCCTACAGGGCAATTCATTGTTAATTATTTATATGTATATCTGCTATAGCGTATGCACGCTTTTACATATGTAACTGCATGAAATTGCGTCCTCTATGTGTTCGTTTGTCTTGCCACGCATTTGTCGTCTCTATTTACATATGTGTCCGTTACCCTGCCACCCGACAGCCAGAGCTCTCGCTGTCGTAAGTCCAATCGCAGGTCCTGCCGCATGTAATTGTGTGGGCCGTTTGTGTGACTAATTGATTGAATGATCGCTCTGTTGCTCATTGTCATGTGATTTGTTTTGTCCCATTGTCATGTCACAGTTATTATGCTCAATTGAGCAGCGACAAACGGATGGTCGATGCCAAACAAACAGAGACTAAACATAAACATGGCTTATGGTTGTGTGCGAAGGATGAGCACGGGAGTTGAATACGGTGGCCATGGCAGCGATTATTGAGATTAACTGTAGCTCAGGCGAGTATGCGAACGTATTGTGTTGCGAGTGCAGCAATTTATATTGCTTTGCAACATGCCACACGGTGGTTTCTCAACTTTGTGTGCCTAATGGTTGCGTTCTGGTGCTACAAAGGAAACGGTGGTTTTGTATTACTGTATATGTATATGTATATGTATATGGTTGTGGAAATTTGTATAAATTCAAGGCGAAAATTTAAGGTTCTTTAAGGAAGATAAGTTGCGGGTTGCTCTTTTTGAAGTATAAATAGGCATTGTCATTGGATGAATTTAATTATACACTCTGATAATATCAATGTTTTAAAGGCGATAACTTGAACTCGAAATCGAGGGTGTCGTTTGATGGTCTTCATGGAGGTCAGTTATCAAATGCTGGATCATCACTTGTTCATGTTCCATCTGTTTCCCTTATATATACATAAGTGTCTTTAGATTTTTATACTAGTTTTGTTCAGATAACGGTCGTTTGTATTTATTAAAACTATAGGGTTATATATACCAAAGTGATCAGGGTGACGAGTAGAGTTGAAATCTGGATATCCGTGCAAGCTGTAACTTGAGTAAAAATTGAGATATCGTGATGAAAGATGATGATCTTGGTACACGTATTCCTTGGCACCATAAGAAGGTTGCTGTCGTAAATGGGCGAAATCGGACATGCCCACAAAATGGCGAAAACCGAAAACATATAAAGTGTCATAACTATGCCATAAATAAAGCTATAAAAGCAAATTTGGTACAAAAGATCGCACTGAGAAATGGCATATTTCAATGTAAATTGTTTGGAAAAGTGGACGTGGCCCCACCCCCTACTAGGTTTTTGCATATCTCTTTTGTACATATCTCGTAAAATACTAACGCTATATCAACCAGATTCTCCATAGTTATTTCTTTTAGCCCCTCCCTTATACAATGTGAAAATGGTGAAAATCGGATTATAGCCACGCCTACTTCCCATACAAAGGTTATGTTGAAAACTACGAAAAATGCATCAATTCAGCAAGAAAAAGCATTCGAAATCTTAAATTTCTTGGTAAATATGGCACAGAAGGGCTTCATTCAAAAACCATATCTCAGAAATTACTCGACCAATTTCAACGAAAATCGGTTTCTAATATTTCCACTGCTATCGTTTGAAAGTGGGCGAAATCGATTCACAACCACGCCTACCTCTCTTAAATTTCATGGTAAAGATTGTACAGAAGAGCTACACTAAAATGTATATACAAAATTTTAAATGGGTGTGGCTCCGCCTACTTATGGGTCAAAAATCATATCTCAGAAACTACAAGTCCAATTTTTACAAAATTCGGTTCGAACCATTTATTTAACACCCAATGTTATGGTTTGTAAATAGGCTAAACAGATTCTCAGCCACGTCTACTTCTCATATACCATAATTTTAAAGCTCATCTGATTCGTTCACTTAGCAATCTATAAATAAAGCACCAGTGAAGATATCGGAACAAAACATTGCACAAATTCTGCATTTATAATGTGGCATTACCCATTTTAAAATCACCGAAATTAGACTATCACTAATTCTTTACTGAAAATATTGGTAAACTTTTCATATATTCTCAAGAAATTCAAAGGAGATGTGTTCCTTCTAACAATGTACGTCTGTGTCAAACAAGGGCAAAAACAAGACAATATTTCTTCTAGCTCCCATATATCTAATATTCGGATTTTCAAACTTCCGCTAGACTTTATACCGTTCATAACGGTTAGTGTGTGAGATATTTTATCAAAATTATGTGAACGTAAAAGCTTGAATATAATGTAGTTTGGTGGCAAAAATAGTTGAACTCGGTCCAAGAATTACCCCAGTCCCCATATATGTACTATATTTAAAGATTTTTATTTTATAGTGGAATAAATTCCGAATATGTGTAAAACTACATACATAAATAGCGTGAGTACATAATGTTCTGTTACACCCGAACTTAGGGCCTCCTTGCTTGTTCAGTATGTCATCGCCGCTCTGGGATTAGTTGTAACATAGAACGAAGATTATATAATTACATAACCGACACAGAAGGAAGATTAGTATGTATTGTATATAGGTATATTTTCAAAATTCTTAATTTTTCCTTCACTTAAAAAATACTAAAATAATTTTTTCTACAAATTATTTAAAACAATGCACTCTTCAGTAGATAGAATATGGATTCCATCTCAGTTGCGAACAGTTGTTTAATAAAGTAGTCTTTTCTCGGTAGGTTAAGGCAAGTAAACACTAACAAGATTTACCCAAAAAGCTCTTAAAAAAGCTACAGATCTTTCAGAGACTTCTTAAAGCCTGTACGATTCCTCGTTTGTCAAATGAATCCATGTTTTTGTGAAATAGTTGATGCAGATATGGGCTACCAAATATTTTTTAAAAGTCGTCGAAATATTTTAAATTGTTAACTGAGTTATTGCCTGATTATTTTGCAGTTTATTTTATCTTCGCAATATATAAAGTGCATTCAATTAATTTCTTCAAGTGCAATAACTTCATTACGAACTCTTTTTGATTGTGCTTTGTCATTATTACATAAATCTCCACATCGCAATTCCGAAAAAATAACTGTAAATAACTTTTGTGCGCAATTTCGCTGATAATAAATTGACATTGAAGCTTTTAGAGTTTTCGAGTTCAGCGCTTTCTTGCGTTTGCTGCACGAATTCCCCGCAGTAAAGTTGCCAACACAATCGACCATAATAATCATCCCTTTGTGCACTATCTTAACTTCTTAGCTTACCCTCACGGGTTTTCCGCACCAACTTGGTCGCATAATCACGTGCTTGCATGCATAGCTAATCGCGGAAACTTTCACTTGGTGGCCACAAACGAAATTACAAAGCGAAAACTTTCACACAAATCGCGTTCAGCATCAACAATCTTTTACAGCGAACAGCTGATTTGCATACATTTCGAGGCGGCTGGCGATAAAAAAAAATTCCTTGCAAAAGCAAGAACTGGAAATAAAGAATTTAGCGAAATCAAAATATGTAATTTGTTGTTGTTTGCCAAATTCGACTTAAAGTTTTTACAGCAATGCAATTGAGTAGCGTTTCGCTTTGCATTCTAGACAGGGTGTCTTCTTTGTTCAGGTCTTCCTTGTCTTCGGTTCACCCTCAGACGAACGACCTATTTATTAAGTCACTTGCCAACTTGTCAGTTATCTTTCGATCACAAGTGAAACTCCTAACACAATGGACGTGTTGAGTTTCCCGATTCAAAATTGGTGTAAATCGTAAAATTAATATAGTTTTTGATAATGATTTTATGAAAGCGCCCTCTATCAGAGTTTATGATTTTAACTTCATCGTAATGCATTTAAGAACAAATAAAATATTTCATCGATATCTTAGAACTATATACATCTGAATTGAAAATATAGTTTACAATCACCGGTCGAATCCAAGACTTGGCTCCATTCGGCAACTCACAAAATGACATATTTTTCCTAGGACCAAATTTTTATGCTCTCATATTTTTATTATTAAATTATTAAACAAATAATTTTACTGTTACAACTGCTATATGACCACGCAAATGTATTATTATTTCGAAATCCAACAAAGATATGCACGTGACTGCGCTCACCCACAGATGTGGTTCAAATCATGTTACAATTCCAGTTGTCAACAGCAAGAGCCGCCGCCGCCATATTTGCATGGGCATAACTTTGCCAACGCAATGAATAAAAGACAATGTCGCTGTATGCAAAATAAAAATAAAAAAAAAAAATATTTTTTTTTGTGAAGAGAGGATGTTAGAGTGTTCAGCGTCTCTTCTTTTATCGGAGCAGTGAGCCATTTATATGAAGAAACACTCAGCGGCTTAGCATTATGTGAGTAATATAACCTTATATGAGTGTTGTAGTTGTATGCGTCGTAAAGCCTTAAGTACGTCTTTATGGCCTTACATGCCTTTGTGTACGCGATAGCGTTACGTCGCTTGTTTCTTACTCACATATTTTTTTGCTTCATTTCTTTTGCCGTTTTCGTTTGGCTGCAATAGTTTCGAGTTTCCGCTTTATGGCGCGGCGCGACGCTGGTGCTCATGCATTCGACGAAAAAATGCTGACATAAAATACGGAGAAATGAAGTACGCAGCCGCGCACAAGGATATTAAGTTTAAGGTTATGATGATGCCGGTGCTGTTTAGTTTAATATTTTAAAATGTGAAACCGTTGTTTAGACTTTGCGGAGGCTTTGAGGGGGCGCCTTCGTGGAAACATGCTTGGCTTTGAAAGTGCATTTGTGGATTTTTATAGATAACTGTAAAGAGGTTTCTTGCAACAATGCGCTTATACTAGGAAAACTATACTTTAACGCGGTTGTTGAATTTTCTGGTGAAAGGAGAGGAAAAGTTTGCATTCTGTTACATTTACAATAAGTGGAAGACTAGGAACTAAAGATGTGCATTGGTAATTGAAGCAACTTTAAAATGTGGAATCCTCCAAGTAATAAGAAGGCTACATTTCTTGACCTCCACACATCTCATGGAATGTTTTCAACTTAAATCCACATGTTTCGTATCGTCGGATCAAGAGGAATAATAAAATTAGACAAATGTATATGGTGGAAGTAAAGCAAAATACAATATGTACCAAAAGTATAATTACAAAATTAGTTTCGTTCCATCTCGTATATTTAGTTCATGTGTTATCACCAACTTGCGAGATGTTTCAATGGTTACTGAGCCAGCGTGAATTTACTATATTTTCCCAAGACAAATACATATACTCGAGATTTGTGTCTGCAAATTTTTTATCTTTTATATAGTCTACTTCATTTATTGGTAGCCTTCAGTGGCTTTTTGCATATTATTTTAACTTTTCCAATTTCATCCATCAACTGGGGGATTTCAATTGCTAACTTTTAATTTAATTTCGGCATATTGTCTGCTTTGTCGCTTCGTCGTTTATTGAAATACACAAAAGACAGATTTTAGATTTCGTTTCTCAACTTATATGCTCAACTACAATGATTGCATTTTATCTGAATTAATTTTTTCTGTGCGCTTGAGAGTTTGCAATTTTCAGTAAATGCTTTAAGACTTGGAAATATTTACTTTTATGAATTGTTTTTCATTTGAGTTCTCTTTTCTTGTCAATTGTTCAATCGTTTAAGAATTTTCGATTAGTTTTCATTGAAATTCATTGATTGGATTTTATTTATTTTATTTTCATTTTTCTGCTACTTGTGGTTGCTATTAATTGAATGTTTTTCATTTGTAATGGAGGAATCAAAACCAGAGTAGAAAAATAATGAAATATTTGAATTTGAATGCAGAAATTCGATTTTGAATATTTGTTGAAGAATTTATTTACTACACACACTCTACATATGTACATATGTATGTGTATAAAAATTTATCAGATTTCATTTCATATTTCTATATATCCTTATTCAAGCAAATATACATAATTCACAAGAAAATTCAATGATTTTTCAAAGACAAATACTGCGAAATTTTGTTAAAGAGCAATATCAATTTTCTTTGACTTTGTCGTTAATCGTTTTATTCAAAATACATACATATATATATATATATATTATAGGTCTTAAAAGATTTCACACCCACAGACATTGTATATAAGTATATGAGCTTCATAGTTTTTCCTTATTTCTTATGGTTGGCAAGTTGCTATATCAGCTGTAAAGCTTTTTCCATTAAGTGCAATATTCGAAAATAATAGTTCCAGTAAAAAGAAATCCGTTATTTTTCAAAGAGATGACTTAAATAATTTATATCTCACGTTATATATCGCGTTCGCGATGGTCAGGATGGTTTTGCTAAATGTTTGGCGGATTTGACAGAGAACATCTACAGCCAAACCTGAAACTGTAATTGTTAAGAATGGGACCGTCTAAAGGAAGCAGAAGACTTGTGTTCCATCAGTACAACGACATATTGATAGTGTCTCGATAGAAGCTTCGGAAGCTTGCTTGGGAAATTTTTTTATATCCACATTATAGCCCCGACCAGGCACTAAGTGATTATTACCTGTTGCTGTCTGTGGCGAATGAAATTACCTTCAAAGTCCCAACAATTTATTGAACAAAATTGTCCATATTACACATAAATCTGATTATTCTAACTGTGCTTAATAAAACCTTCAAATTAAGGGGACCCCCCCATTCTCGATTTGAAATTTTGACGAGTTTCAATGAGCTGGTAAATGAACATAAATTATTTTTTAGGGTTTTAACTTTGCATACATTTATTTGAAGACTTAAAAAAGAAGAAAAAAGTTTTGCACACTTTTTTGTTGTTATTGTTTTCTGTGATCAAACAAAAGCCCATCTTTTCGGCGGCGCATGTGATTTCCGCTCACTGGAACATCTGAAACCAAAAATTCCAATGGGATTAGAAAGAGTACATGTTTGGCTCTGGTATGAACAAGGATTATTAATTTCGCACAAAAATAAATAAAATGGCCCTAATGGACCTTTGATTTTTTTTTTGGAAATCACATTTTTTTCAGCCACAAATTAAGTTGAAAAGTAAGGAAGATCTTTACCGATTTGATTTATCCTAGTTCATACAATAGCTATATATGTATAGAATAAAGTATTTAATTTTCTACCGATTGGATTAATAGGTTTTGTGTAACCTCAGGCGCCAGTCGTAAAAACACTGTTTCGAAAAAAACGCTTTTAAAGTTTTAAGAAGCAAATTCTTGGGTTTACAACCTACCTACGAGAGTTTTTGAAATTTTCACTTGAAATTTTAAAGCAGCATTCTTGAATAGTTATAGTTTCAAATCAATTTAAAAATATCGATTTTTTGAAACCTTGAATAGGGGGGTCCCCTTAATGCAAAAATAATGGATTTCTTTATACTAGGTTTTATGTTATTATCGCTGGGATTGATTGGTTCAGTCAAATATGAGTTAAACTGTGTTTCATAAGACGAACAGAAAAATTTATATTTTAAGGTTTAACGAAATAACGAAATTTATTTTAATATTTAATTTTATATGCTTTAAATTCATGCAATATCTGTTTAAACGGAAAAAGTATTCCTAATGTCTTTTTCTCTACTATACACAATTATATAAAACATAACTCTCAAATGCTTATATTAGAATCTGTTATTGATTAGCTGTGACACATGTTCCTCTGTTACTCTGTACGCAAAATATTCTTGACTGGTAGAGAAAGGATAAGGAGAAACATAATCAGCTAAAAAGCCGCCTTTGGCAAATGAAAACGTCAAAACAGGTATTTTGTTGCACTGAGAATCCGTCATAAGCTAAATGTTATTTTCATGGTATACATTGAATACATGTTTATATGAGATGTATATTTAAATATGTGTGTATCTGCTTTATTTTTAAAATCTCTCAGCTAAGCATAATCTAAAAAATCGCCGGAAGCAACTCGCCGGTTGGTTTTTGAGTACTAACGGCACACATGTTATTAAGCAGAAAGTAAGAGAAGTAACGGTAAAAACGAAAACATGTCACAAACCAGATTTTTAGTCATATGCATATACTTATTTGAATGAAAAATTAAAAAGCTAAATGGAAAAATGTAGACACGTGTGGCTGTTCATATGTGAGCCTCCTACCGAGTATGCTGATATTCTTTAAGCGGTTTTCTAAAAATAAGGCATCAATTTTTTCTTGTTTTCCATGAGTTCATTTAGTTGAGAATTATTTAAAAGTGGAGAGTGTGAGAGTTACAGCTGTTATTGAGAAAATTTGTGATCGAAAATTCAAAGAGTAGAAATCTCGCTTATATAAACTTCAGAAATATTATATTAAGAACATTTTATATAAGAATGATATAAACAGGGATTACAACAGTTACGTTCCGTTACTTTTACTTTCAAGAAGAATCATGTCGCAATTATATAAAGCATAACTCTCAAATGCTTATATTAGAATCTGTTATTGATTTTGACTCTATTATTCTATAAGGAGCAATTTTTTGTTCTAACTTCAATGATTGCATTTTAACATATGTCATAATCTGCATGAAAAATGAATACTCTTTAAGAATAATGCGTAATAATGCAGATGGAATTCCAAGTAAATACTCTTTTATTCACTCTTTTTCATTTCAGGTAAGCACAAAATATGAATAGCCATTTTCCTTTCTCCATACATATGAAAAAATGATCATTACACAGCGCCTGTAAGTATGCAATATGCTTGACATTTGACCGTTTCATGGCCATTCGAAGCGCTAGCTGGTAGCTGATGTCATTTGAAATGGCTGGCATTACTTTGTAATCATCAACATCAATTGCCTGTCATTTGCATATGCAATTTTCATTTATTTGCTCTTTTTCATTTTCAAAGGATAATTTAAATAACGAGCACATTTGCAGGGGCCTTCTGATGTTATGAAAATTACAAAAAAAAAAATGCCTGTAAGAAAAAATGTTTCGAGAAAAAAGTGAGGTACTCACAAAGGTTCTTAAATGTCAGCAACTCAATGTGTAAGCGAAAAAAAAATTGGTAGGCGTGTGTCAAGCGCCATTAAATGGCACATCATTTGTGTTTCTCATTTATTGCCAATTTCCGTTTTTCGTTAACTCAGCACGCATTACATTTCACAGGCATCCGTTTGAGTCATATTTTTTGGCGCTCCGTCATGTAAAAAAATCCTTTATTTGTGTATTTTATTTGCTGCTTTCGCATTTAAATGCCTGCGCACTCATCGGCGAAGCTTAACGGTTTGCAGTTTTTTGGGCTGAAGTCGCAAATATATTTTCGGCTCATCATTACTCAATCGAATTAAATTTTATTATACCAATAGCACAGTTACACCAGAATTAAATAGTAAAGTGAAAATATGCAACACATTGGGTGGCGTAAACGAATCTTAAATAGTTACCAAACCTTAGCCACCATTTTTCTCACCTCTGCTATTTCGTACTTCATTTCAGTTTTTTTTAACAAAACTTTCCCTCAACACTGTTGAGAACATCATCATAAATCATTTATACGCATTTTTCATCTTTACCCACAATCTAATACTACAATATATAGTATCTCCCACATCCATACAGTCAAAGCCCCGAAAACATTTCCGTCAACAAAGTCTTAAATTTGTGCTGACGATTTAAGTAATTCACGATTTCATTTGTCTTTTATATTAATGAAAACATATATAATTTAGTACGTATTTGTGCGTGTTGCGTATACGACCTGTCGACCCATCACACTCGAGCTCACAATATTTGATGTACTTATTTGGTCGACGCCATCGCGCGGTTGTCGTTTAGTTGTCAATTCTGCTTGCACAAGCTTATCGGCGATTCAACTTGAGTACCTTGTTTTCGGTGACTTTTCGTCACGTCGCCGTAGACTTTGACAAATATTAAAATAGATAATTTATGAATGCGATGATGAAATTTTCCTACGCGAACGCTTATTTGTTTTGTTGTTGATGTTGGACGGAGGTCGTACGCGACTGCAGTGGAGGTGGAAAAGCTGTTAGATTTATGGAACGTGAGAACGGTGCTAAATAGGAAGTAAGAGAGAGTTTATTAACGGAAGATTGCTTCGTTGTATGGAGAGGTTTAGTACTCCGATAATGGCAGTAATATTTGGGAGGCAAATTAAAAACGAGCCTAGTTTAAAGATGGATTGTTCAGTAGTAAATAGAGTTTCTGTCGAGATAGATACCAAAATAATCAATGCAAAGTCCATGATTATTAACAATAAAAAGACCAATACCAATTACAATACATACAAGTACCAATATCAATGCTATTACAACCAGTACTAATACAAAGAATAATACACATACCAATACCAATACCAATACCAATACCAATACCAATACCAATACCAATACCAATACCAATACCAATACCAATACCAATACCAATACCAATACCAATACCAATACCAATACCAATACCAATACCAATACCAATACCAATACCAATACCAATACCAATACCAATACCAATACCAATACCAATACCAATACCAATACCAATACCAATACCTATACCTATACCAAATACCAACATCAATACCAATAATAATAATAATAACAAGACAAATACTAATGCCGATATCATTACCAATACCAATAGTAGGAAGATTTCTCGCACCAAAATTAAGTAATTCTCAAGTCAATAACAGGGAACTAATTTAACATATCACTTAACTTTAACCTATCAATTGCACATACATTTTTCAATCTGCTTGCGATAATTACGTTAACTCTCTTCGCATCTTCATGTCACTAATATTTTCAATATTCCTCTGGTGCCTTCAACCACAGCCAGTCTCTCACTTCATCTTCTTTGCTATCAAATTCACTAAAGTTCATGTGTTTATGTGTATTATAATAATTTATATTTATGCATGCGCTTTAATATCCGCTCCGTGGCCTAGAGAGAGCGGTAAGTAGCTTACGGCTTATTTGCTGAATTTTTGCTACATCATTTTTCCATATTAACTGTCAACAAATTGATGAGCGCTGTGGAATGCTATTGATACGGGAAAGGCGGGAGCGTTAAGGCGTGTAAGTGGCAGGAGTGCACAATTTGTAAGTTGCCTGCTCAAGAGCTAATGCTGTTAGCGAGCGATTTTCAAATCGACAGCCTGCTTCCTGCTGACTGCTCCACTCTGAGGGGCAAATGAGCGACGGAAGTGTGTTGTTGAAAAATGTGCATACATAAATTTTGATAAGAGAACTTTAACACAAGGCATTGGCGGAGGCACAAGGGCATATGTAGCTGAATGTGGTGTCAATAATTTCACATTTTTATGAAGTAAGAAGGAAAATCACTAACAATATATCCACTCGAGGTATTAGAACTTATGGTAGCAAAAATAATATTTTTTTTTTGTGAATTTTATTAAAATTTTTTCTGTGTTTACTTTCAACATAGCTAAAATCCGAAAATTGGTAGAAAATGGAATTAAAGCTAAAGGAAACTCGAAAAGAAGGAACTCGAAAGGTCAGTTCTACATAAAACATCAGTTCCTGGAAATTTTAAATCTACGAAAATAAAAATTGCATCCATCACACACATGCCACACCAACAAATACCAAAAGTAGAGCAACAAAGCAACAGTGCATTGAAACCATGATTCACTGAAGCGAACAGTAAGTTCAATTGTAAGCCAAATTAGTGCGCCTTGGCATATGCCACTTACACACATATATATGTAATATTCTATATATATAGTATATATACGCACGCACGCATCTACGTGACCGTGTGGCAGTCAAGCGGAAATGATGCACGTACACACATCAAGCAGACAGCCATGTTGCTTACAAATGCAACACTGTTTGCTATGCTTCGCGCATTTTTGTTTTTCGCTCACGTTCGAAAAATTTCATACACGTCGTCTTAGAGGCTCACGCTTACATACACACTCACGCGTGAGTAATGTGAGTACAAAGTGTGCAGTTTGTTGGGTCACTTTCCTTCTTATTCTTCGTCGTCTTACATTCGAGTAGCGTAACTGCAATGGCAGGTGCACGAATGACGAACAACAATCAAAAGCTAATAAGTAAAACGAAAGGACAAAGTAGTGAATAATGCGCTCATGTAAGGGAAAGCCGATATTGAATACGTAATCGGCATGCAAGTGGATTATTGTAGAGTGGAAAAAGGAAATGTAAGAAGTACGTAGTCAAAAGGGAAAAGTAAAGGTCAGCACAAATTTAACTGCAATTTTCATTTGAGTAGTTTTTCGTTGCTACATCACGAAGTATAAAGAAAAATTCCTGGTAATTAAAAATTTTTATTACAACAACAAAAGAAAATGAGCTTAATAATTATTTTCAGTTTTATTACATGCCTTCATGCCTTTGATATTTAAAATCTTTTCTAGATAGTTTTCATACGATTTTTACATTTATGGAAAAGTTGAATAAGTTCACATTCAAGGCGATTCTTCAAAATTTGGCTATATCATAGTACAATGGTAAAAAACTTAAAATTAAAATTAAAATTAAAACTAAAATTAAAATTAAAATTAAAATTAAAATTAAAATTAAAATTAAAATTAAAATTAAAATTAAAATTAAAATTAAAATTAAAATTAAAATTAAAATTAAAATTAAAATTAAAATTAAAATTAAAATTAAAATTAAAATTAAAATTAAAATTAAAATTAAAATTAAAATTAAAATTAAAATTAAAATTAAAATTAAAATTAAAATTAAAATTAAAATTAAAATTAAAATTAAAATTAAAATTAAAATTAAAATTAAAATTAAAATTAAAATTAAAATTAAAATTAAAATTAAAATTAAAATTAAAATTAAAATTAAAATTAAAATTAAAATTAAAATTAAAATTAAAATTAAAATTAAAATTAAAATTAATTAAATAAATAAAGATATTAAGTTTTATTTTTTAAATCATTTCCGAAAGATTTCATAAATAAACTCTTTCATAACTTTCTCTTTCACAAATTTGTGACTAAAACATTATTTTCGAAGAAAAAAATCAGCAATTCTAGTATCTGGCAATTCATCTTCAACTTAAAAATCAGTGCCTACGGTCTATATCCAGCAGAAAACTCACGTGCGTCGCAAATTTATGAAAATAAATGCGAAAAATACGGAAGGCGAATCAGCAAAACTGTCGAAAACCAGTGATGCTTTGATTTAGTAACAAACAATGACCATCATTATCGTTAAAATATATATATAAATCTAATGAGATAATTTATAGAAACCGCAAGCTTGAAGAATTTAAAATATGACAAACACGCAGTGCTCTATTCAGTTTATAAAGCAACGCGAAAGCGTGTAAACTATGTACCAACAATTCAAAGCAACGATTTTGTGGCGCATATATCATTAGAAAGGAAAATGTGAAGTTTTGGCCAAAATAAATATCGATAACCACCGTGGCCAATAACGGCATGTGAGCACGCACACATTAGCAATGGGCAAGAGGCAATGTTCAATCGATGAGAGAATAAATTGAAAAACTTCAGTTGGTTGTTGGTTATGAGATGTTTGCTGGCGCATGTACGCCGCATTTATTTAAGTAAGACGTGGCGTATACGTGACCCATTCGCCATTGGTTGTATGGACGCATTTTAATAGCCACAAACACCTGCAGGTCATTAGCTGCTCAGTCGGATTTGGAAAGTAAGTTTCGAAATTCAAACGAAAGTACTTACCCAAGCAAACTCTTTGTTTTTATTTATGTACTAACTTTTATTTACTTAGAGCTTATAAACGCTAATGTGCGAAATTTTAAGATGAAATCCATAAATAAACTCATAACAAGGAACAAGACCGAAATCGTTCAGCAATGATGGCTGGAAGAATCCTTCAGCTCTTGGTATACTAACAAAAGTAATCTAAAATAGGAATTTAAACAGTTCATAATACGAATTATTATAACGGATAATAATTTATTTTATTCTCTTTAAATGAGAAGTAGAAAATCAAAGAAGGATTATACATTTTTTGACCACTTCTTTATCTTCTTCACTTCACTTTTTCACTTTTTAAATATCGTAAAAAGTTGTAACGCTGTAACTGCAACAACAACTATAAAAGCTCAAATAAACGTAGCATACATCTGTATATGCTTTAAACCTTTTATGGAAACCTCCATTTTGTCAACACTTCACTTCGTTTCGACATTTCGTGTCAATAGTGTTAAAAATGCATTTGACAGCGACACTTATTGTTGTTGTTGTGGCTGTTGTTATTGTTTAAAGCGACACACAATCACACGATGAACAACTTACTCATGGAAATGTCTATCAAATGCAGCTGTTGCTCGTTTCCTCACGCCTTTTGTTGTATGGCAGCAGCTTAGACGGGAGTGCTGGAGTGCAAAACAGGTTCGCCAATGATTGCAAAGTGCAATTGAAATTGCATGTTCCAACAAATACAATGCGAATGTTGATTGCAATCTCAATGCCAATCTAGATGGCGTTGACAATGTTGTTAGTGCTGCCAATAGATTTTCATGACATTGGCGATATTGTCAGCATATGAGTATGCATGCGCATGAACAAACAGGAATACGTATATATGTGTGTATATGTAAAATACACATGCAGAAATTGTTTACTTTGTACATATGGAAGAGTGCTACAGTGAAAGCATTATGACTCCGGACTGATCAGGTCTAGTTTATTTTGTACTTATTTTTGTAGTAGTTTCCAATGTTGTGTATGTGTATGTTTACGAAATATCGGTTGTCTCTTTCTGGAACTGTTTCTATCTGATACCAACTCTATAAGGATTTGAATTCCTGCGCTTCAACAAGAGATCTTGAAGTTTGGTTTTGTTGAGAAAAGCATTTCTCTCAAGCATTTAATTTCTTTGTCTCTGGTGTATAACCTTTATTGAAATTGCTGATTGGTTTTCTGAAGGTTGTTTGCAACATAAACATATGGGCCCTCGAGTGGCTTCCAGGAAGAGAAATGACTAGTCAAATACAACAAATAAAGTAAAGCATATATATAAAATGTAGACTAACCATCGACGAACAAAGTGACCAAGTTGTATGAGCTTGTTGATGTAACATAGACTCAGTTCTTTAGGAAATCGCCGATTCTGGTTTATGTTCATGACATATAAAAGACAGTGGATGAAGATAAAAATGTGAACTACTGTATTTGTTCGATTGACACGCAAAAAGCAGAGTATGCACTGCCTTGAATACAAACACAAAAATGGACACACATAGTTGTGCATCCAACTTCATGTCATCGCCATTGACGTTGCACAACTGAACTATGAGCTATCAATAGCGTTTTTCCGAGATTTCACTTTGTTGTTTTATGCTACATGAGACCTCTACGTTGACTTCAATAGAATTGCAAGCTGATGACAGTAAGCGAAAGTCATGAGCACTTAATGACATTCAAGTGTATTTGGTGTGCAATTTAACCGTTAGTCCACAACTGTTGCATTAAGCAAAGTGCATTGATATGTGTCGGGGAAAAGTATAGTTATTTGAGATGTTGTCTTTGTAGCTTTGCTTTCTTCAATTCTTACCATTTTCTAAGAAGCGCAGTAGTGAATATTTCTGAGAATTCGAGTTGGATTTCACTCTCTTTCTCCTGTCACTCTTTTGGCGTGCGCTTGACGGAAAATACATTAGCTTGTGACGTCACCAAGGAAAGAAGCAAATGTCTTTGTTTACAATTCCTGTGAAAATTTGACAGTTCCACATTCTTTCACGTATGAAGTAGAGAGTCACCTCTTTGAAATATATCATTCTTGAGAAGAAGGTCCTGTAAAAACCCTACGTCTATATCGTTAAAGCAGTGTATGCGCTACAATTTCCGTATCCTGTGCTATTTCATATGAAATCTTAGCTTTCATCTTTCCTGTCTAGACATATAATTGTATTTCATTTAACCCACGCGCCATTGAATGATGTCCCTCTATTGTCGCTATTTTCTCATTTCGGCACTTTTTTACGATGTCGCGCAAGCTAATCGAGCGAACGCAAAATTATCTGAATAATGGCTCAATAAGCCTGAAGACATAACAAAACACGCGCAGCACACACACAGTCACAACGAAACAGGCGCTTGCAAAATGAATAGGGCTTTTGTCCTGCTACAAGTGGTCGGAAATTGGGTTGTGAGAATTTCAAAAGAGCGTTAAGTATGTGCGAGTGTAAGTTATTACTCTGACTACAACAACAACAACTACAATAACACAAAAAAATAACAGTTACTTAATGCTGAGAGTAATCAATGGCAGTGACTTGATTGAAGGCGACAAAGAGTGGCATCAATGGCATAAGTATTTGTTATAATAATAACAACAACATGTACTCACAATTACATTAACAACAATAACAGTATACATAACAACTGTAACAATAGCAACAATAATAATAATAATTTACTTAAGCTAAAAGCAATAAGAATAATACAATGCAAGCACAGACAGACAGCAAATTGCCTGTCAAAGTGGAAAGGAAAGAGATATACATAAGAACTGCGATATGCTTGAGCTTCCAAACACTCAAACAGTCAAGCAAACAAGTTAAACCCTCGAGCCAAGCATTACGGCAAAAACACTTGAGACTTGAGTGAATATAAAAGCGCAGCGGAGAAGCTGTGAATGAGCGATTGAGTGCAAGCAGGAGGGGAGAACATAGACCAAGATGATGATGGGCAGCAACTCAATGAAATTTTAATGGCGCTGAAGTGCTAAAATATAAGTAAATAAAAGTATATTATCATTTTGAAATTAGCATAGAGTCGTAAATACCCGAAGGATGGGTGCCAATCTCAGAGAGGATAATACACATTTACTTTTTTACAGCAAATTAGAGCTGAGTTTGAGTGTCAAAATGTATGGACGCTTATGGAGAATGCTGGAGAGCTAAAGTGATCAAGGTGACGAGTAGATTTGAAATCCGGATATCCATCTGTGCAAGCTGTAACTTGAGTAAAAATTTAGATATTTTTATGAAACTCGGTACACGTGTTTCTTGGCTTTCGTAGAATGGTCAAATCGGAACACTGTCACGCCCACGAAATGGCAACAACCGGAAACATATAAAGTGTAATAACTAAGCAATAAATAAAGCTGTGAAATTAAAATTTGGTACAAAGGATCGCACTAAGAAGGGATATAATTATTTGGATTTAATTTTTTTGGGAAAGTGGGCGTGGCCACGCCCCCTACTAGGGTTTTTGCACATATCTCAAAAAAATACAGAAGGGCTGCACTCAAATGTCTATATAAAATTTAAAATGGGCGTGGTCCGCCCACTTATGGGTCAAAAACCACATCTCAGAAACTACTCAACGAATTTCAACAAAATTTGGTTCATTATATTTCCAGGGCAGCCCAATAGCATAACTTGAAAATGGGAGAAATCTGTTCACAACCACGCCTTCTTTACCCATACCACAATTTTGAATTCCATCTGATTTGTTCACTTTACAATATATAAATTAAGCACCAGTGAAGATATCGGAACAAAACTTTGGGACCTATCTTAAAACCACCGAAATCGGATTATAACTTTCAAGGCCCTTACGTTGCACTTTATACCGTATATATCTGTTAATATGTTAGATATCTTATCAAAATTAAGGGAACATATAATCTTGGATAAGTTGTAGGTGGGTGGTGAAAATGAGTAAAAACGGTTTATAGCCCCTAAATACTATAATATATATAGTGATTATCGTTATTCTAGTGAACTTAATGCATAATATATGGATCGAGTTGTGTGATATTTTAATAAAAATAATTAAATATCTTGCGAGAGTATAACATTTTCGGTTACACGCGAGCTTAGCCGTTCATTACTTGTTATTACATAATTTGTCTCATACAATTTTATGAGAAGTTGTTTTTGTAAATAAAGTATATTTGAATTCATGCAACGAATTCACTCGACCATTTTTTTATATTTTGTGGTACCTAATAGTGTTAATCAACAAATTTAACAGCATATATCGAATATGATCGGATTTTCAGTACAAAAGCAAACAAATTAGTCTACTGCATGTGTATGCACAACAACCAAATAACAACAATAATATGGGCATAATACTCGTATATCAATAACCAATTGGCAATTATCACAATTTTACAATGCGCAATATAACAGATACTTTAATGGGTTATTGCAATGCTCTGATTGCATAATAACAGTTAACGGTAATCACTAACAAACATTAAATGCACAGTCTGGTATTGCTTGTGTGTGTGTGTCTGTGTTATTCCGCATTTGTGTAAAATGCTGTCGGCTATTGTTGACATGAATAATTTACAGTTTTTGCCACACATAGACATACCGACATACAAGCATATATCAGGCGAGTGCGCGCGTGTGCGTACAAATAAATATTTGTTTGTGTAATTGCACGTTTATTGCGTAAGCAATCAATAATATTGCACGAGTACCAATTTGCAGGGCATTTCATGTTTGTGAGGAACTTTCGAAATGCAAATTGATTTAAAATGAGCAGTGCGGAGCTGGTGTGCGAGCATACTTTTGTAATTTGTTATTGGCAATTGGTAAATCGGTTAACTTTTTTTTACACTTCTTTTGTTACAAGTTTTCACAATAATGAACAATTTTCCGATGATGATGCTTCAGTGTAGAATACTTTATCCCGTTAATTGCTCTTGTTTGCGTTTTTATTCCCAGGAAATTATTGAAAGTCAGAAACTATTTATTGATGTCGGATCAAATTGCCTTGTAAATTAATTGTTATTAAATGGATATGCGAAGGAGAGGAAATATTGGCTTCAGCCAGAATCATTGATATTTTTGTGCTTCAACTTGAAATGCATGGTTTTGAGCTCATTAAAAAACAATTAAATCGGTGGTAACCGAACATTTTGTACTCTCGCAATTTATTTATTTATTAAATTTTATTAAGATGACACACAATTTGACTATTATTGATCAGGACTACCTGACTTTACCTATTTTTGGTACATAGGGAAATTAGTATAAGGAAAATATCCTTTATGATTTTTTTAGAATATTTGAGAGATTTATCTATATTTTCGGTAAAAAATGTGCCACGAGGACTAAGGTTCCCATTCTCGGCATCTCAGTTATTTAAAAATTACAGTCCGATTTACAATTTTTAAATGAGCAATCCCACCCCTCCAATAGAGTATTTGTGAAAACTTTTGTTCCGCTATCTTCATTGGTTCTTGAGTTGTGATATACGTAAACTAGGTTTGGTTGTGAACAATCAGGGTTTCGAGAAAATATAATATACCAAATTTCGTTAAAATTGATAGAGAGTTTCTGTATTTCAAATACAGTAGAATTCATTTATAACGACGTCGCTTATAACGACTAACCGTTTTTAGCGTCGATATTATTTACTCAAGTTCGGTTTAATAGTTACATACTGAGAAAATGTAACTGTTTAGTGCGACTCCGGTTTGAGCGACAAACCGTTTATAGAGACATTTTTTACGATAATTCGTCCGTTTAAAACGACGCGCTTCACCAATTCAAATCTCCTTATTGGCGCGCTTAAATCACAGTTAGTATTTGTCACCTGTTATGACAAGTTCATAAAGCGCCATAAAATGAGTTCTGTGAAGAGAAAGTGTTTTACAATTGAAGAAAAGAGTGCAATATTACACAGATTAGAAGCTGGTAAATCAAAACGCAAGGTTTTATCCAACCTTGAGTGTATCTGAAGCTCTGAAGGCTGCGGAAACGCTTAATGTATTTGTTCAGACTAACTTTGATGATGACCATATGAAAACAATGATGTCACGAATTCACAATGCTGTCCGAAGTTCTTACTACCGAACAAAAGTCTGTCGAAAACAAAGCCAAATAACAGATTTCCTACGTTAGTGACAGTATTACAGTACATTACGTACCTATGTTTGTAATTTGGTATGTACTACTTATTTGTGTGCATATAAGAATAATTAAAATAAACATATGTAACTGATTCCTGCAACATGTTTTATTTACCTAAATAGGAAAATCAAACTTTCGCATTTATAATATATAATTACATACATATGTAAATATTCGTTTTATACGTCATCCGGTTAGTACGACATGATATCGCCGGTCCCTTGAAGGTCGTTATATCCGGATTCTACTGTATATACTCAAAGTAAGATTGAATATCTTGAACTTTAAATATGCGCTCAAGTTGTTTTTGTCTGATGCTCATACTTAATAAGGTTATTCGACTGCTTCGAATACGAACGACTTCGACTGCTTTAGAAAAATAAATAGGCTTCTATCCAATATTAAAGTCTTCCTTGACAGTATCTACAAGTACCCTGAACTGTTTGAAATAAATAACAACATGAACAGGAGTAATTGAAATCTGAAATTTTTCCTCTTAATCCGTCTTGTTAAAAATTATTCCATGGCCTTGTTGACGGATCTCAGTATTTTTTTTTTTTTGGTTTCAAAAAGCCTTACTGCGTTAACATATGATTTTGGGATTTCCGAACCACATCCCCAAGGCATCCATTAACGACGCTAATTTGAGTGCTTTACTCTTTTCTTTTTCAATACCAATACATTTGTAGGTTAAATATATAATTTTTCCATTTGAAATCTGTTGATACTTTCAAGTAGGTCTACAACTTTGCTTCCATTTTTTTGTAACTTTAAGGCTCTATTGTATAAAAACGGTTACAAAAATGTTATTCAAAATATTGGCCGTCGCTAGCTACTACTTTTGACCATCTTTCTGGCAGCATCATCATCTTTCGAGTCGATCCAAGTATCAATCCAATTTTAGACTTCTTCATAAGAACTGAAGTGCTCGTTAGCTAGACCGTGTGCCATCGATCGGAACAAGTGGTAGTCAGATGGAGCAAAGTCTGGAGAATACGGCGGGTGGGGTAAGATCTCCCATTTCAGCGTCTCCAAATATTTTTTTACCACCTTTGCGACGTGAGGCCGAGCATTGTCATGCTAGAGAATGACTTTATCGTATCTTCCCTCGTACTGTGGCTGTTTTTCTTTTAGTGTTCGGCTCAATCGCGTTCGGTATCGATCTCCTGTGATGATTTCACTTGGCTTTTGCAGCTCATAATATATCACCCCCAGCTGGTCCCACCAAATGCAGAGCATGACCTTGGCTTCATAATCACCATTCTTAAAACGTTGAAACCATTCGCGACAAGTTCTTTCACTTAGGACAGCCTCACCATACGTATCCGAAAGCATTCGATGAGCCTCAGCCGCACTTTTCTTGGAATTAAAAAACAAAAGAAAAATTTCCCGCAAATGTCGAGAATTCGGCCCAAAAAGTGACATTTTCAGATGAGAATAAGTTTGGGATGCAAACAGATCTCTACAAATATTTTGTTGGGTTAATGTGGACACAAATGTCCAAGATCGTTATAAAACGATTTAATCGATCTAGAGACATCTATTGGAAAACGGCGGAAGCAAAGTTGTAGGCCATTCTTCTGATTAGCTATTTTGGTTATTTCTAAAAACCAGATAGTGTCGATAATTTTCATAAACTAGTTCTAGTTTTCTACAGTACTGACATAAGAAATTAATATATGTAGAGACAATTTGATATCAGAACTCTGAAGTCTTAACTGAAGGTGATTATGGTGAAGAAAAAATAATTTTGTATACTATATAAGTACTTAAAAGGTAGAACTTACAAGAAGTACAGTTTCTCATCTTTTATAGCTTTACTATTAGTATTCTATTGTTCGTTTTTAGCAAATAACAGTATAAAAAAATGTATATTTCCAAATATTTATTTTTCAGTTTTAACTATTTGTGTAAGGAATATATGCAATTATATTTTCCTGTCTTTTTTAATAGAAATTGCGACTAGAATATGTAAGACTCAATTAAATTTTATTCAATTGCAAATAAATGGATTTATACAGAATATTCAATTTGTTGACAATGCTGTTACAATACCATATGTATAAATATGCAATATAAGTGTTAGCATAGAAATATTCCAACTAGGATGACAAAAAAATTACTAGCAGACCAGGCCACACGTTTTTGTGGCTGAGGTCTACATTAAATTAAGTTGGTCCAATCTTAGCTTCGGCGACGATATTGATTACTCGAGGTCGATTTATGTTACGCAGCAAGATGACAACTCACACTACTTTTAATTGCAAAGTGAGTGGTGGTAGTACAGGCAATTTTAAATAGTTTGGGATAATTTCATCCTGGTTTGTAGCTGTGTCAACTCTCTTGGACCGAAATTCTAAATTGTCGCATTAAGATCATCGATATCTTTTTTTTACCACCAATATAGGTCATTCAATAAGTCATTTATGGTTATCATATTGAGGTTTCATGTCAGGAAAACTTCTCTTTCGAGTCAATGAAGTGACAGAAATCTGTTGGAAATGCTATTAATCCATCGAGGTGTCAACTGCTAACTACTTCTACAATCGCAATTTGATATTGTTGCAAAAACATTCATATGTTAGTTTTTAATTGGCGATTCTTTATGTGTCGCCACATATTAAATGATTTTAGCCCGTCAGTAACAGTTGATCCAGGAATAATTGGAAGAGCCTGGCGTAAATCACCTGTTAACAGAATCCTGACTCCACCAAAAACGTTTATCGACAATCAAGATCTTTTAAAGTCCTGTGCAGTACCTCCAGCGACTTCTTGAATATTTGGAAAATCTTCGTAAAAGCGCTATTTTTGGCGATTTTGCCGACTGGTGTTTCGTTCATTTGCAATTTAGGAGTAATTTCAAGGCCGAATGTGCCGTTTGTTTGCCTACTAACAGGTGCCTTGGAACCTTGGTGAAAATTGGAAAAATTGGTTCTAGAATTACATCAGCCCTCATATACTATATATGATGATTTTCTATTGGACTTTATGCCGAATATATAGGTCATATTGTGTGTTATCTTAATAAAATTACATCAATAAATTGCGAGAGTGTAAATTGTTCGGTTGGACGTGAACTTAGCCTTTCCTTATTTTTTACAAATTGTTTTGGGCTATCAACACAACCTTATACAATTGAACAATAACAAAAATATTCTAACAAAGCAACAATGACAACCTTCAAAATATTATTTTTTTGTATTTTCTTTTTATATTTTTCTTGTCGACTCGAATAAAATTCTCTTATTGATATCTTCCTCGCAATTTTTCCATATTTACTCACTTTCTAATCTTTTTCTGGCCTTCCACAAATATTTCAAGACTAAAATTAGCCAGATCGGTTTGAACTTCAACAACCAATAACTTCCCGATTTTAGAAAACTTTTAATTTTCTTCGCGGAAAGTTAAAAAAAATTAGGGGTGGACCACCCTTAACATTTGGGAGGATGAAAAATAGATGTTGTCCGATTCTCAACCCTAGCCGATATGCACGCTAAGATTCACGAAAATCGGTCGAGCGGTTTCAGAGGAGTTCAATAATGTACACCGTGACACGAGAATTTTATATATTAGATATATATTTATAAATTCATAGAAATATATATATATATATTTATATGTAAAAATTCTTCACATTTTATGCACGCTGTATTAACCCTTAATTAGGCGCATGGGGTCAGGGCCACTTGAAATTAAAAAAATGGCTTTACAGTGGTTAGATCTCGCTCGCGCTTTTTCTAGCTTCTTCACTCCGCGCGGGGTACGCAAATTAGTCGCGTCCAGAACACCAACGCGTACGAACTTATCGCTGCTCTCTAGAGCGCTGACCCCATGCGACCAGTTACGTAACATTTTTTGGAGGAGGTAAGTTTTAACTACTGTGTTTTCTTTTAGTTTATATTAGTATATTGCAACACTCGAGGGCTTACTGTGTCGGATGCAGAACAAAAGAATCCGCCGATGAGACTGATTACTTTTTTTTTTTTATTTGATCTCGGCTATGCCAAAAAATAGTTTTAAGAGAAGTTAAGTTTTTTAATTATTTTTATTAGGTATAATGTTCCAGTTATGTTTTTGTTTTTTAAAGTTAACAATAATAAAGAACTTTATTAATTACTATAAAGTTAATTTCATTTTATTTCGTTTTGACACTCATTTCCTAATATTTGTTTGGGGTCACTCAAGACCCCATGCGCCTAATTGTGTGATTTTTTCGATGCGCCTAAGTAAGGGTTAATATTCGAGTGAGGCACTTTATTTGCTGCGTGTCTGATGGCAGTAGGAAATTGTCATATACAAAACAATTTGTAATTTACTATTGCCAGTCTTCGTAATATGCTAAGAAGGAAAAGAAAAATTGCTTTTTAATAATGCAAAGAAGACCAAGCAGAGACAGACAGCTGCAGGCGACAGGCGAACTAGGTGAGAAAGCGAGGGCGAATAAGAGAAAACAATTTTGATAGTCTTACGACTGAAATTAGTATTTATTTCATGGCATGGCAAAAGGGCTAATGAAAGCAAGCGAATATACACACATATGTGAGCTGCGTATTAATGGCTGAGAGAGGCGCACTTTCATTGCATATTACATAATACATGCGTATGAAGCAACAAAGTATGCTTCGGCTATCAATTAAATATGTCCAAATGGCAGTGACAAAGATTTTCTTTTATTGAAGTTTATTGTTTTTATCCAACATGCATGCGGGTCTTATTATTTGCTGCACGTCGCATACGCTTCCTACATAGCACATATGTATATAGATATATATATATATATTTGTATTTGTTGTAAGAATTTCGCAACTTGCTGTGCTGCATACAAATAAGCGCGCACACGAAATTACGATGACAAGCAAAATTGACAGTAATCAGTTGCTTTGCGAATGGCATACATGCATACATACACACATACAAAATTGCGTTCTTACTCAATCATTTACTTTATGCTACTTTCCTGAACAAATGAAAATTGAAGGGCAACAGCACACACAGCTGGTGTAATTGGACAGCGAGGGCTCTTTTAATTATTTTGTGCTCTAATTTGAGGTTGCTCATACGTCCTCTGGTCATGTGGTGCTCTTTGGAAAGTATTGTCTATACAATCCTTATATAATTAACATGAACCTTAGAATGAAAGAGAGTAAATTAATCAAATTTTATGAAGTCAAAATTAAATTTTAAAATTTCTTCTCTTTTAGCATTCTTTGCTGAGATTTCAGTAAAGATTAAAGTATTAAATTTTGATGGATTTTTTTTTTCTGCTTCCACATCCAAAAAGCTAAACAATGACTAAAAAATCAATTAAACTTCCAAACAACAAAAACAAAATAGACTGCAGTAAACAAGAAAATAATTTTATTTATATTATATTTAATTATTCACCGTTGCAGATAATAGCTAGCTATAAACTAACCTTGAACTTGTCTGCCGTGTTGTTGTAGAAACAAAGTTTTGTCACGAAATAAATAATCATTTAACAGTGAATAAATGTGAATGAGTTTGTTAAGTAAATAATAAAATATTGAAATAAAACCACAAAGCAACAGCAATATCTGGCAATTTTGTCATTAAAAATCCTTTAGTCATAGTTATCCACTCACTTGCTTGCAGTGCCAAAACAGTAGTGACAAACTGCCACCTCAAGCACATAAATATACAAACTCGCATGTACTTATATAACGTTTTATATGCATACACTCACATATACATAAATGAAAACATGGAAATTTGCTTTGCTGAAAGATTTCGCGTGTCTTTCGTTATTAAATCCAACAGCGTTCTCAATCGCAATATGGGGAAATGATAGCAATAAACAATAAAATGACACGTAACACACGCTGCGGTTTGTATGTGTGTACACACACACACACTCCCACATGTACACCAAGTGTATATGCCCGTAAAAATGTGCATGTCAGTGGCTGAGAGTGCACTTTGACTAATGATATTTTAATGCAGCGAGCTTTGTCTGTCGCACTCGTACAATATTGCACAATACTCGTACATTGAATTATAAATTGTGTGGAAGACAGGAAAATCTCGTTATTTATTTAATTTAGTAGCGTCATAACTGCAGTACAAAAGCAACATATGGTTGAAAAAATAGTTTATGAACTGTCGTAAATTATTATATGATGGTGCAATGCAGAGACGGAGAGATAGAGATAAACAGATAAAGAGAAAGTGTGGCACCTTGAAGTTTTGCACAATTGAATTGCTGGTTTTAATGAAGCAAAAAAGCATGAAGTCGAAACAGAAGCATACAATTATTCAAAGCATTCATATCTTCCCATGAATTTCTACTTGATGCCACAGTTTCATAATTTTATTTATTGCTCTATTTGGATGTAGTAGGGAACTATTTATATAGACCGAAAAGCAAACTGTGGTAATATTTAAATATTATTTTGCTCTCCCTAGTGTGTTATCATGATATTAAGATCTATAAGTAGTGTTCTAATTTGTTCTAAACCATATATTCCCATTCAAGCATATTCAATCGTTCGATGTGGAATTGTTTGCTATAAAGAATGGAATAAAAGTCTTTGAAAGTGCTAAAATTGTCAATGCAGAAAATCAACTTTAAGACTAGAATTAAATATGAACTACATGCCTGATGTTCTGGAATTCATACGATTTGAATTCTGTTCTGAAATGAAAATTCGTACAATTTCATTTCAAGTGTTCTGTAATTCGTTCGTTTTCTATTAAATTCGAATGCAATTTGATTGAAAAAAATTGTGAAAAAATTAAATTTTGTGGCAGGTTAGATGTTGCATGTATGGAACTCATATACTATCTTATATGATGTATTCTACTATATCTTTACCTTTTGACAAAGCGCACATGGATATAAAAGGTAATACGAGCAAAACATGCAAGTCGACCTGGCTCAAGTCATGATACTTTCATTTTAAAAATAACGCGTGTAAAGCCACATTTAATTTGTAAAGCTAGTTGTCTTGGTGATTAACTAAATAATTTAATTATTTCTTATATTTTCATAATATATAGTTAAAATGTAATTCATTTTTAAGATATTATGAAATAATAAGAAGTAAAGAGGGCTAATTTGGGGTGCAGTCGAAAATCTTATTATCTCGCAATCCATTTATTTAATTCAATAGTATACATGTTATATTTTTCATAATACACAATTTGACTCATATACAAGTCGGCATAACATATAGGCCCACTAGAATAACGAAAATTGTTATATCTGTTATATGGAAGCTGGACTTGGATCGATTTCGGCTATTTTTGCCACCAAACTACTCGATATACGATGTTACACGTTCCCTTAATTTTACTAATATCTCACATATTAACCAATATATGCGGTACGGTGGGCTTTACCGTTTGTTTAAAAATTATATTATATTACACCATTTATAAGCTATTAAGCCCATAGTATTTTTGAAGCAGCTTCCATCTTTTGTATAATTTAGTGTTTCTGACGTTTTTCGTTAGTGATTTAACGCACTTTATGTAATTTTCAACCAAACCTTTGTATGGGAGGTGGGCGTGGTTATTATCCGATTTTTTTCATTTTTAGACTGTATTAAGAAGGCTAAAAGAAACGACTGCAGAAAGTTTGGTTTAATAGCTTTATTGGTTTGTGAAATATATACAAAAAACAAATTTGGAGGCGGTGCCACTTCCTCAAAAAATTACATCCAAATATGGCCCTTTCTAGGACGATTCTTTGTACCAAATTTTACTTTTATAACTTTATTTATGGCTTAGTTATGACACTTTATGTGTTTTCGGTTTTCGTCATTTGTAGAAGTGGCAGTGGTCCGATTTTGCCCAAAGCAATTTTTTCAAAAGCAACCCTCTCACGGACCCAAGGAACATGTGCACCAAGTTTCGTCAAGATATCTCAATTTTTACCCTGATCATTTTGATATATATAACACTATATCTAACTCGTTTAGTTTTACGACTTAGAAACAACCGTTATGTGAACAAAACTATATTACTCTCTTATAATAAAAGATTTCTTCTGAATTTCCATAGAAAATATGAAAGATTTAAAGATATTTTTGAAGACATTAACTACAGTCTCTGAGGTCCTCATTTTCGGTAAATGAGTTATGGTGTGATTTCGACAATATTTAGATGAGCATTAAGTTATTCTGTTTCCCAAGAAGCTTCTTTTAAAATTAAAAACCGCAATCATTTTTGTCCTCGAATTCAAAACAGAAATATTTTAACGATTTCGATTTACAGAACATGTTTACAAACGGTTTGTTTATTTTCGAAAAATAGTAATCAAAAAATTTTGGCCGAAAACGATTTACGGAACATGCCTGTATAAAAACTGTTTATTTTGATTTTCACCTTCTTCTGTAACATGACTTTTGTGGGAGAATCACTTTTTGTGTCGTCGAGATAACTTCATTAAACGGACGATTTGGACAAGCGTTCATCTCATTTCGGCTTTAAAAATCAATTTCCGCGCAGTTTAACATTCTCACACAAAATAACAAATGGCTACACAGAACACTACCTGTATACACTACCTGTATAATGACCGCTACAATCCGAATAAAAATAAATTTTCCTCGCCGAATGCCAGCAACACGCTAAAATAATGCTTTAATATTACATAAATATATTGAAATCCGTTATTTATAATATGTAAGTGTTGGAATGAGTAAACGAACTACATATACCAATACATTTTCTCGCTCACTGGAAGCATTTCGACACCATGGCGTATACGTAACATCGAATTTGCATTTATATTAGAATAATAAGTAAACAATTTAATATTCTGGCGTTGAAAAATCTCCCTTCACTGCGCTCTCGCACACATATGCGTACGGAATGCGCAAATAAACGATAAATTGCATATTATAATAATGTATTTAGACGAACACAATGTAAGGTGGAATGCGTACATATGCTAAAATACATATGCTAATATATAAAATAAAATAAAATAAAATAAAATAAAATAAAATTAAATTAAATTAAATTAAATTAAATTAAATTAAATTAAATTAAATTAAATTAAATTAAATTAAATTAAATTAAATTAAATTAAATTAAATAAAATAAAATAAAATAAAATAAAATAAAATAAAATAAAATAAAATAAAATAAAATACGAGAAAAATGTATTGAATTAAAATAGTAAATGAAATCAATTAACTCATATGTATGTATCGGTTTAAAGTAATAATTTTGTTAACAATTTCCTTTTAGTTTTTAGTTAAAAAGAAGATGGAAGTCCGATCAAGCAAGTTTCTGCTTCTACTGCGTGCAGCCACTCTATAAATTGTTTTCCGCCTTAGAACACTATGACATTTTACAGTTTTTACTACAAATTCAGCTGGTCAACCTGAAGGTTTGCATAGTTTGGTGGCCTGTGGCGCTAAGATTTATTCGAGGTCAAGTTTTCAATTTTTTTTTGTTTTTCATGCAACTCTGCAACTTTCATTGAAGACGAATTGCTGGAAAACTTTTCCATGAACACCAACAAATGCGTTCAAAAGCAAACGAGTACTGGAAATCGCACGATTCAAAGTTGGAGCAAGTTTAAAACAAAAAACGAGCATGAAAGTAAAATGTTGCAAAGAAAAAATGTATACTTTAAAAACTATTATTTTTTACTTTACTATCGTCTCTTCGTTTAGGGAGATGATGAATAAAATACGAGTTATAATGAAAAAAGTTTGCTCGCGTAAATTGAAATTATTAATTTTTGCTGATAGTGAAATAATAAGAAATTAACTTTGAGAAGCTCTGATTAATCGTTTAGCAATGTAAACATTTGCAAGACTCATTACGTGTAATTAAAAATATCGATTTTAAAAATTGTGCTTAATTGAAAATATGTTCAATACTACTGGAAAAAACGCCAAAAATGCTAATTATATATTAGTGATGTGCTCATTTGTATTTTTATATTTGGTCCATTATCAAAATGAGACTAATAAATATCCGCTATAGTCTTGTGATAAAACGAAAATCGGGGTCGATTTCTGATCCAATCAATTTGTCTGCAAAATTTTATCATGAAATGAGTTCTCCTTATTACGTCTTTTGTTGAATAACAAAGAAGAAGCAACATGACGAAACTACATTCATTTCTTGGCAACTTTTCAAACAAATATTTAAGCAACCCATTTTAAATAAACACCACATCGAAGCATTTATTACTATCTACACTTAATAAAAGCTTCATCTAAATAACGCACTAAAGAAAATAATTGCTGACACTTACACCTCCTTGCACACATTGTTCGCAGTGGCCTTCAAATTGAAATTTAAATATTTGTTTAAGCAAATGCAGCAAGTCACAATCAGTTCGGCACCCTAATTTTAACGCACCTAATTTACGAACAAAACTGCAAATACGCGCCCTAACATTTCGTCGCCTTGAGTTAATTGCTTATTTTAAGTTTCTCCCTCGCACACGCATCTCATTTCCTTTCGCTAAGTAAACAATATTTTTTGTTCTTTGTGTTTTGCTTTTCAGCGAATTTCTTCACACGCCCTTTCATTAAATTCAGCGAAACTGAAAATAAAGTCACACTTTCACATAAAAGTTGTTAAAACGGGACTATTCGATTCAACATTAAGTAATAACTACGCAATTGAAAGCTGTAAGGGGTCCTTTAATTGCCATAAGCCCAAAGAAATATAAATTTATTTGTGATAAATAGCACTTAATGATAGTATTATTTTTTTTTTGAAAAATTAAAAATTCGTTTTTAGATATCCTCAGTGAATCTCCTATAATAATAACCGATGGGTTTTGAGTGTAAAATGATTTTACTTCCCGTCATTTGTTTGTATTTTAACGTCCACAGTTCCAAGTTTAGAAAGTGTTTGTGGTTTGTGGTTTCTGGATACTGAGTTTCTAATACTGAAGTTCTGAATTTTCTGGCTAGATGAGGAAATTTTCCTTGCTATGAAAAGCTTTCGATGAAGGAATCTTTCAGTTTTCTGTAGACAATCACTTCGTCCGTTAGCTAGAAGTTGGCCATTAAAACTCGAATAAAATTTAAATTTACGGCCTATAAATAACAATATATGTTTCTAAATCCAAAGAAGAATATCAGATATTCTGTACTGAAATTCCTTTCGTATATGTGTCAACTTGCCAAAAACTGATAGTGGATTATAATGTGGTAGATGTTGTTATTCTAAATACACAAATATTCCTGGAATATGGTGACAGGTCTTGGCCGAAAAAATCAGATTCGATTCCAATTATGCAGACTCTAATTTGTTTTAGAAAGAAGCCTATACAGAAAGCTACCTTCACAGGCTGCCTGGATCAGGACATAAAATGTTTTTATAAGGAAATAAACTTAAAAAACTTTAATATGATTATCAAACTCACCAAGGACAAAATTAAATTACCTGTGAAAATTCCCGATATTTTTTTAACACACCTCGTACATGCTAGTATGAACTCAAAAGGCATCTGTACAATATGAGCAGAAATTTGTCGCTTTTGAGGCAAGAATGAACTAACTTTGGAGCATCCGGAATGCGGTTCTAATAGAATATCACAGGGCAGGAATGATTTAACTAATATTTTGTCCCTTTTAGAGAGTTTCTGTTCTGATCATTTTCACACTAAACTCACTAAATTTAAATTTTCACATAAAGAGCAAATCAATAGCAGCTTCCATTAAATATTGTATACATCCTAAACGAAATTATGATTGGCAATGTCGATTTTAGTAAGTTCTTCTTAAAATAATAGCGATTATAGAATTAATATTAATGGAATTATGAGAAAAATTGGAATTTCTGATGACTGTTTCGTCAACCTGTTAAATCAAATACATAGATATTAAGAATCAAAAAATGATATATGTATATAGATTTATAAATACATAGGTTGATTTTGCAACGATACATAATCATGCCATAGCCACATTTCTTGATTTCAAGTGCCATCTGATTATTAAGAATTTCCTCTCCTTCCTTTGTACTTGTTGCTCAGATGATAATTTCAAAATAATTTTAATTGAAAATCTCAATGAAAAGCCTAAAATAATTTCTGTGTAATATGAATGCCTGAGATAATAAGTCCTACAACTATTTCTTGGAAATATTTTAATCACACAAGTTGAAATGTCAAACCTAATGCTGAGAAAATATGCGACCATAATATTTAGACAAAGGTGAGAGCTAAGCGATAAGTTCAAAAGTCGTTAACAATTCGTAGAAACGTATGTATTCCTCAGCTATGGTATTTACTTTCGGTTCGCTTTGTTTTGTCAAAGCCGGAAATTAATTGCTATTACTTCATATTGACTAAAGTCCAACTAATGATTTATTTAGTGATAACGAATTCAATAATAATAATTACACGCACCTACGCAAGCATAATTATGTTGCATAACAATAGATATCGACAAAGGTGATACAATTAATTATTGAAGTTGAAATTCAAATGACATGGCGTATACGTAATTAAATTTTTATTGTGTGGGCGTGCGATGATTTGATTGTTGTATGCGATGTATTATTATGCATTATACATATATATATTGCTGTATACTCGTACGTACACTCACAAATAACACATATGGAATGCGTGTTGCATAAATTAGTGCCTTCTTTGAATTATTTCAATTTGCTTAATTAGTATTATTAAAAGTACTAATGGGTTAGTGATGGTTACAAGAGTGAAGCGTAATGTTGCTTACTAATTATTTAATTGAATAAGTGCCCTTTAGGCGGAATAATCATCAGTCATACATAGCTATACTAGCATAATTTCATTAAATCTAAGAATACTGATTTAGACATTAATTTTTCTCCTCTATAACATTTCCACCTCTACAATAATGAAAGATGAGCTACTTTGTAAATATTTCAAGAAATTATTAAAGGCTTTGACAGACTGAAAATCGAGTAAAGTTAAACTATAGATCCTAGATCTTGCATATTCGTAAAAGTATATATTAATATGCTCACAATCACTATATGAACAAGTCATTTCAATCATTTATCCTCAATTCCTCTGTATTTTAAATAATATTTTTTAAATGAATATGTATGAAAATTCGAGTTCATTTTGCTTATATATTTCCTTCATACATATCACTTCATACAATACAAGTTAAACGCATACAAAGTTAAACTATGCCAGTATTGACCCTTGAAGCAAAAGTATACAATCATCCAACGGAAAAGCACAAGCAAACCGATTATGGAGTGATATACATATATATTTGTACATTTATGCAAAATCAGATCAGAGAAATCAATAGCCCAAGAAATCTGTAGCAAATAAAGAGGTCATGAGGCAAGTACATTGTTGTAACCCGCTTTTTGACACGCCATTTAGAGGTTGGAATGGCAGACGACTAAATAAAATGAAATGGGGAAAATGACACAAATTCGACAGAAATCGTTTACATTGTGTGTGCAAGTAGGGCGATATTGAAAAGGCAAGTGTACGCGCGCCAATGAGTGCGCCGGCAAGCGAGCATATAATTTCAAGTAAACTGCGTGTTAAGTATACGCCGTGTGTGCCTCACACGGTTATTTCCTTATTGCAGTTGAGTTTTGTGTGTTGTTGCGGCAATTGTGTAGTAGACTATTAATTTGCAAGTTTAGTTGGTGTTTTTGTGTCGCCATTGCGTCAAAGGTTTTATGTGTACGATGGGAGAGACGCAGGTAGTGGTGCGAGTTTTTTGGAAAATATGTATGTGTTGGTGTTCTGTGAATTGGTTTAAGATTTTTATCGATTAGCCATTTACAACACTATTAAATTGGCTATAAATTACTAACTCCAATTTAGTTGGTTAAAGGAGAAATGTTTATTGAAGGGCACTCGAATATACACTCATGTGTAGATAAAAATATATGGAAAGAACAATCTGTGAGAGAAAATATATGTGAAAATGAGCCTGAATATCAATATATGCATATGAATATGAACATGAATATGAATATGAATATGAATGTGAATATGAATATGAATATGAATATGAATATGAATATGAATATGAATATTCATACGAATATGAACATGATTATGAATATGAAGATGAATATGAATATGAATATGAAGATGAAGATGAATATGAATATGAATATGAATATGAATATGAATATGAATATGAATATGACTATGAATATGAATATGAATATGAATATGAATATGAATTTGAATATGAATATGAATATTCATATGAAGATTAATATTCATATGAATATGAATATGAATATGATAAAATGTATGTAGATAAAAATATATGGAAAGAACAATCTGTGAGAGAAAATATATGTGAAAATGAGCCTGAATATCAATATATGAATATGAATATGAATATGAATATGAACATGAATATGAATATGAATATGAATATGAATGTGAATATGAATATGAATATGAATATGAATATGAATACGAATATGAACATGATTATGAATATGAATATGAATATGAATATGAATATGAATATGAATATGAATATGAATATGAATATGAATATGAATATGAATATGAATATGAATATGAATATGAATATGAATATGAATATGAATATGAATATGAATATGAATATGAATATGAATATGAATATGAAGATGAATATGAAGATGAATATGAATATGAATATGAATATGAATATGAATATGAATATGAATATGAATATGAATATGAATATGAATATGAATATGAATATGAATATGAATATTCATATGAATATGAAGATGAATATGAAAATGAATATGAATATGAATATGAATATGAATATGAATATGAATATGAATATTCATATGAATATGAAGATGAATATGCATATGAATATGAATATGAATATTCATATGAATATGAAGATGAATATGCATTTGAATATGAAGATGAATATGAATATGAATATGAATATGAATATGAATATGAATATGAAGATGAATATGAATATGAATATTCATATGAATATGAAGATGAATATGAATATGAATATGAATATGAATATTCATATGAATATGAATATGAATATGAATATGAATATGAATATGAAGATGAATATGAATATGAATATGACTATGATTACGAAATCAGAAATGTGAATAATATACAAATATGTATATACAAATAATAAATTCTAATAAATATTTAATGCAGCAAATTTATATCCAATTTACCGTTATTATATAATATATATGTATATATTTCAAAAATTCACAAAATACGTGGCTTATAATAAATTTTATATTCTTATTCTTCTCATTCCATGTAAACCGCCGTTTCATTTGCAATAAAATTGAAAATTTGGCAAAACTACACCAACTCACTGCATTTGGGGTGACCAAAATCCATAATCAATCCAATTTGTCGCATTCGCTTATCGTATTTTCCACCATGATACCAATTAATTGCAACAACAACAACTGCAATTATAATTGACTGGTCACCTCAACGAATGTCAACAATGTTAAATGTCACTCGTGCCACCCGGCTCGTTGCAACTCCGCTGACCTTTGACTCAACCAAACCACTGCTAATCAACTGCCATAATATTTATGCGCCTCGACATTCGTAAATTACGCCATGTCATGGACATAAATTTATGCTCATATTTTGCTATTTTGCTATCGGTCCGACACATTTATGAACGGACTCTCCGGGCGTGCTGGTGGCGGTGATGCGGTCGGTGCTTGCCTGGTGTAGATGCCTGTCATCCATACGAGCCGTTCAAGTGTCCCGGTGATGGTAATTGCATTTCGATTCAATATTTATGCGATGGTGCGCCCGATTGCTCCGACGGCTACGACGAGGATATGCGACTCTGTACGGCAGGTAAGTGAAAAACACACGCACACACTTGCATGTTAGTGTGAATAATTGCGCTAGTTGAAAGTTGAAATTAGAGTGTAGCTAGGTGGCAAAGCCAGAAAATCAGGATATGTGGCTAAGTTTGCAAAATTTTATTGAACATATTTGTCAATCACAATGGCTGTACTAGAACTAGATTTTGTAATTCCAGCGTGCACTTAAAGCTTGATTTGTCACATGAGATAATTCATTGGTATTTGGATAAAGACTTTAGGTCTGTTTAGTAGAAATTTTAAAAAACAACAAAACAAATTTTAGAAACATTTTGAAATTTGAAAAATTTTCAAAAATATTTCATTTGATCAGACCTGACAGGATTAAAAGTCTTTACGAGGCATACGCAGTTTAAAAGGGGATTGACGTCTGTCTCGTAACATAAAAAATAATATATGAAGAAGAGCTTTATTGTTTTTATTGTAGTATTTAGCTTCATATTCATTCCACTAATTGCGACAACTATTCTTGTTCTTCGAATCGATTCAGTAAATATACAATAACAACAACAACAATAATTTCATACTGAATCGAACAAAACACTCTCATCTACCTACCCCTCTACAAAAGCAATAGCTGTCAATATTGACGGATATGCTCAGCCCGGTGTCAGTTGTTCGAAATGCATTGGTCAGGAGATAAATTGCTTTTTAAGCCTCTAAAGCTCGTAGGCGAAATGTGACAGCCATGTGGAGGCTGATACACAATCATGCATGCATACTATGTACCACATATACCAGTGTGCGGGGTGTATAAACTCCTCTTTAGCTACTCAATTTTATATGATGGTGGTATGTTGTGTTGGTAGGTGATGACAACGTACATGATAAATGACATATGACAGTTGAAATACAATATGTGTAATAAAGACTACTAGGTTTTTATTAATTTAACTTTTTTTCTAGTAGCTTCCCTTTTTTACGCATCACAATGCCCACTATGAATTGTGTTTCCTCCCATTTTTCGCATCATTCAATGCCAATTAAAAGGCATAACACAATTAGCAGTATGACAGAGCTCTATTCTGACAACCGCGGAAAAAAATGTATGATGATTTTTTTTTTTACTTTTCTACTAAATAGCTAAAACTTTAACCATTTTTGGAACAGAGACACACTATTAGAAGAAAAAGATTTCCTCTGAATTAAATTAAGATATCAGAGAGATTTACCGATATTTTCGGTGAAAAATTACCCTAAGGCACTGAGTTCTTCATATTCGATATCCGGGGCATTGAAAAGTTATATTCCAATTTCGACAATTTTTTCACAAGTAATGCCACAGATCATATATAGTATTTGTGTAAAGTTTTATTCCGCGATCTTCATTGGTTCCTAATGTATATGTATATTATGAAGTGAACTTATCAGATGGAATTCAAAATTGAGTTATATAGGGTGTCAAGAACATATTATGTACCGAATTTCATTGAAATCGGTAGAGTAGTTCCTAAGGTATGGTTTTGGCCCTATAGGGGGCGATGCCACGCCCATTTTGCATTTTGTAAACAACCCAGAGTGCAGCTCCCTTCTAATATTTCTTCTGTAAAGAACCGACTGCAGAATGTTTAGTTTATATAGCTTTATTGGTTTGCGAGATATATACAAAAAACCTATTTGGGGGCGGGCCCACTCCTACTTCCCCAAAAAAAATTACATCTAAATATTAAAAAATAAGGCGATCCTTTGTACCAAATTTTACTTTTATAACTTTATTTTTTGTTAAGCTATGACACTTTATGTGCTTTCGGTTTTCGCAATTTTTTGGGCGTGGCAGTGGTCCGATGTACCCATCTTCGAAAGCAACGCTCTCACGGTCCCAAGGAACACTAAGTATCGTCAAGATATCTCATTTACTCTTTTTTAATTTTTACTCATGTTATCGGTTGCACGGACGGACGCACAGACAGACATTCATTCGGATTTTGACGCGTCTTAGCACCCTGATATATATAACCCTATATCTAAATTGTTTAGTTTTATGACTTACAAACAATCGTTATGTGAACCAAACTATAATATTAAAATTAGAAACAAGAAAACAAGTAAGGAAGAAAAATCCAAAATTTTTTGGACAAATAATGCCATCCGATCCACTAATACTCATTTCCCCTAAGTTGTATACTTTTGTCTATTATTGTATGATGCTTATCCTGCTTATCGTTTATGTATATCTATTTTAATATATTCTCCGCCTTCGCGCTCACTAAAAGACCCAACATGCCCCAAGCTAATTCAATAACTATGCTTATGAGCACATATAAATACTTACTCCTTTCCCCGCTCTCGTATATTCATTCCTCTAATATATTTTATTTATATGCACAACAACAACAGCAATATTTTTGTCTTGCTGCATTTTCGTCGTGAAAATATTGCAGTTGTGTTGGCATTTCTCTGATTTCCCCGAAGGTGCAAATAAAACTCGTATTGCATTTAAGGACCGAGCGCATAAACTAACAACCGAGTGCATACACATGTGTGTGTCCGTACATAAATTGAAAAAAGAGAGTAAATAAATTTCTGAATATCAAAGGTCATAACTAGAAAATTCTAATAAATTTGCCTCATGAGAGTCCAATGAATATTATACTCGGAAGCGTGCAACAATTGGCCTTAAAATAATTGAGGTGAATGCAAAGTGTTGTGGACTTTGTCGTTCGAAATGTTGCATTTTCTATGAGTTGTTGTGAAACTATTTTTGGTTGCATAGTATAATAAAATAGTTGCAATAAATGAGGTTTGTGCGCTCTTGTGGCATTTTTTCTATTTAAGGAGGGAGTGCAGTTTCTTGTTCAGAGATAATCAAATGGTGTGTTGTGAATATTTGTTAAATTAATATCAATATATATTGTGCAATATGTTTTGCATATCAGAGCATAGTTCAAGTGTACTATCTTCACACCATTAGCTGTTTAAACATCATTTTATTTTTCAATAAAAATATATGTGTGTACTTTTATTCCTGGAATAGGAGGCAAGAAAACCTTCGTCGAAACAGTTTTTGAATGCTATTAATGAATGGATATTAAAGCCTCATATGCAATAACATTTCGTTTTCTGAATTTCTTTCCCTGAATCACCTATACAATCACTTTAATACTTCTTCAGAAAATAAAATGAATCCTCTCTTGTATGCAACCTCCTTCGTCAACAATTGAAAAATGAAATTAATTCGCATGACAGTACGTGTATCTGGCAACAGTTTCATGCGCCACTGCTTGCTATTAAAATTGGTTTCTTTCATATTACCGCAAATAAAAACTTTCCTCACTTTAAGTGGCACTAATTCCGCTTCACTATTGGCTCACTTAAATCTGTGAGCCGTAAAACTTGCTTTCAATTCACTGTCACTTCCTCTTGAAACGAAGTATTTTCATTTTCAAAACAGAAATTTCCTCCCGTTTTATGAGCGTGTCGCTCGCTTCCACGAAACTAAAAATACTTCTGCTGGAAACAATAAAGTTGGTATTGTCTGTATTGTCTCTAAGTTTACCTTTCATTGAAATCACTTTCTTTTGAATCTTTAGACTTCACATAACTTTTATTATTCCGCAACACTACTGTCATACGCGCCGTGGACACAATCAAGATGTTGGATCGCTTGATTCCGCAAACCATCTTCCGTAAAACGTCTCCTTAACCAATGAAAATTCAAGTCCAAAAAAGTGTTGGTGAGGTCAGTAGCTTATGTCCTCATAACTAAGATTTCTTACACATAAAGTGGGGGAGACTTAAAACTTATATTCGACCTACTTTTAAAAAATTCGGGTATAATCAAATCAGACTGAAACCGGCTTTATATCGCATTTTCGGTTGCTTAAACTGGATGCAGGGAAGGTGGATATCAGAGCGGTACTAATTACATATGGCGCATACAATGGGCATTACAGTGCACGAATGAGTTTTAATCTGTAACAGAATATAGTAAAATTTAACAGAACATACCAAATTTGAGGTGCAAGGACTGTTACATCCTCTACCTAACCTTGCCCCGACTAGGGAATACATATTGACACAAGACAATAAAGAGTCGAAAAAAATTAATTTAGTTCACCCTTTTGGATTTGTGGTGCGTCATGCCAATTGATACTGAGCCTAGATGTAGAGTTTCATAAGATTTGCCTTAGCTCCCATCGGGTGCAGACATTGCTGTTCAGTCCTAAATGGGGAAATCAAACCTTTAAGTGGACTTCAGTTTGTCTCTTGAAGAATTATTTATTAAAAGTATTGAGCTCCGAACACTTTCATTCTGGCAATTTTAAAGAAGAAAATGTCTGAAATCAATTCCGTGTAAACCATAAAACCGCCTTCTTAAGTAATGTGATTCAAGTTCCACGTTCGACTAAGTTAGAACCGTTTCGAACCACGAACTCAATATTAATGCACACGTTAGTAAAATAAATTTTCTGTGAGATACTAAATCAAATTTTTATATGGATCACCTTAAATGAAATACAAAAAATGATACACCGCCATTTCGCTTCAAAATGTGCCAATTCTGCCTTGACTTTAGCTTTCCGAATTTTAAATTTAGTTTTTGCTGGCATTCACCTTATTCAATTAGCGACTAATGGCTAAAACGCAACCATGGACCTCAAAATAAAGCAAATGCATTTTTATGCATGAAACTTATTTTTAAAAGCGGAATATAATAAAAACAAACATGAAAATTTGAAAACGAGCTAAAGCAAACAAGCCAGCGGAGTCAACAGACACCGACATTTTTTATTAAAAGCCATTTCATGTAGGTGCCAACAAACAAACAAAGATGAGAGAAGTGCCCGTCAAAAAGGTAGCTGGAGCATATTTTGAGGCGCCACGCAATTAAAAATGACGCAAATGCGTAAATTGTTTTTGGCGCTGTTTTTGTTATGATTTTATACCTTTCCATAATTGAGTATGCATATGTGTGGGTTTGTTTGCTGATTTTTTATTTAGTTTGAAAACTCATAACAGCGTCAAGGTTTTGTTATTGTAGTGAACGCCTGGATGTATACTTTCATTTTCTGTTGCCTTTTTTGGTATGAGTCAAATTAAAATGCAATTAAATGCTAAAAAATATGCCAAAATGCTAATGGAAATGTAAACATTTATTTACACTTTATTGTTTTTTAATTACTCCTAAAAGGAAAGTAAAATTAAAATTAATTAGTAGTGAAGGTCGCAATACTAAAAGCACTAATGATTTTTTAAATTAATGTAAATATTGAGTTAATAAATATTCGAGTAATGTAAACAACGATGAACAAATTGTAAATTTTATTTTTCGAAGTGAGAAATGAGAGAAGGCAAATAGCTGTGGATGTGATAAAAACGACGATTGGTTTTTCTCAAAGTATTTCCAAGAGAGTGTACTTACTAACTATTTTTATTCGAGGAAATTGCTAATACTGAGAAATAAAAATAAACATTTGGAACGTGAAAAATATATACAGTTAGTTCATAAAGAACAAAAATGGCATGTTTAGAATTCAGAATTGTATAATTAAAAAAAATATTATAGATAGGAGTATACTAAGCCAACTGTGAAACAAGTATGACAATGATGTTTACACCTTAGGAAGACCCATATATATACATATATATATTACGCCATTCCATTAGACCTCTGTCTGAAGTGTTGGCGAATGTAACTCTATTAAATTTTCTCATTTATTTGAATATATTCATATAATTGTCAAAAAGTTCCCAAATGTGTGCACCATTTCGGCGTCAGGTTTAATTTGAATTAAGTGAAACACATATATGTCTACACATACGTTACCTTAATAGCTGAAAAGGGTATTAAGCAAATGCTGACAGTACTCATTTCATGTGGTTGAAATGAGTGAAGGGAAAAGTTTTTGCTTAATAATGACTCAAATTGTTGATTTTTAAGTAATAATACTCATTTGGTATTAACTAGCATTAGACTACAGACACAAGAAAACATTTTTCGGTGCTACTTGGAAGCTGTGATCACCAGAGGTTTTATGAAGTATAGAGCTCTTAAGATGACGGGAGAATAATACGTCTAATATGGTCCTACGGGTTGAAAACTGGACATTCAGAAACTCGGAGATAATTAAATTTATGATATTCTCTTACTTTCTGACATATCTCGATAAAAGATAACTTAAATTTGATATTTTCGTAATCAAAATTACTAGAAATAAAACAAAATTTTCACTTCTCTGCCTCGAACTCGATTGTATAACCTAGAAATTCCGCAGATGTACCCAAATATGTATTCGTTCATACATGTAAAATCCATACATTTTTGTACATTTTCTTTTGAACCTTAGAAGCCTTTTATTTTACGCTCATCTACCTGTAACATGCCAAGTGAGCGTTTATTAATAGCTGTCAAGTGTTTTTCCTTTGCTCACTTGTGTAGTCTCTCCAACTGCAAACCCTCTCTCTATCCGTATCTAATACGATTTCCCTCTTGTCCTAACTAAAATGTTCATTACAAGAGTGCTTTTACCGCTATCTGGTAACCCATGTGCCGGGTATAATGTACATGTAGTGTCCTTGAGGTACTCTAATGGCACACTGGACGAACGCTTTTGTAGAGTTCTGGTAGTGTAGTGTGGGGACGGGAGAAGAACAGGTGCTTTATATGAGAGTCAGTCCTTGTTCACTTTCAATGCTTGTGATTTATTTCTGTGCCATATTGAGTACACTATAATTACAGCTAATACGGATGTAACCAATTTTTATGATTTTGTACACTTACACTCTCATTTTGGGTTCTAATTTATTGTGTTCCTTTTTCAATCAGCTGTGTACATACAGCTGAGCTATGGTGTTGAGCTTAAAACGCTAAATGATTGTAGGGCGGAGTTATTGAACACCACCAATAAAAGCCCTTGAGCGGACATAAACAATTTTTATTAGCACTTAAAATAATTTTCTTTACTGATTTCGCTTTCAACATTTTCTCTATTACATGTAGTTATGTAAAAATATATATTTATATGTATTTTCCGCTTCAACCATGCTCTGTCTGCCTTTATTTCATTACAGCTAAACGCCCACCTGTTGAGGAGACCGCCTCTTTCCTGCAAAGTCTAATCGCCTCGCATGGTCCCAATTACTTGGAGAAGCTGTTCGGCAGCAAGGCTCGCGACGCACTCGCTCCTTTGGGTGGCGTGGAGAAGGTTGCCATAGCCCTGAGCGAATCACAGACGATTGAAGATTTTGGCGCCGCATTGCATTTGATGAGGTGAGTAATTGAGTGACAGAGTAAGGGCAGACGAAGGACAAATAAAATTAAGCCAGACAGTGTTGTATATTTATATATAATACATATACATATATGAACAAATATCGTGTTGTGGCAACGTAAAATCTGCAAACATCAGTAAAAGCAAATACATTTTCCAAGATTACTCAATTATGCCGTGCTTTATACAATCACTTTCATGTTTACAAAGAACCACGAATACGAAAGCATATCTGCATCGGCTGACAGTGCGTATGAGTTTTATTAACCGCATTATAAATTTTATTTAAGATATGAGATGAATTTTAATACAAATTGTAATAATTTTGTGATTGGGACTAGCCGAGTTTCAGACAAATCCATCCGGATACCATCTCTTCACCAGTGCCAATCAGCACCTCTCAAAACTCCTCCTTTAAATGCGATCGTTCTAGATCTAGAAATCTCGATCTTAAAACAAAAAATATTAGGGATCCTTAAAAAATCGTAAATTTGTGCGCAGTGTATTGTAATTGTTCCTTCTACTATCTGTTGTCCGTCTTTCGGTTATTTATTTATATTAATTTTGGACAACACGATAAGTAATTTATTTTAAAAGAGGTTGAATACTTTCATAATAGCTTAAGTAGCTATTGTTGTCGTCCACCAGTCAAAGGGAAATCTCTCCCAATTTCACATATGATATATTGACTATATATAACGCATTGATACTTAATAATACATTGTGCAACATTGAGTAAAGCAAAGTGACAAACAAACCGTGTTAGAATTTGTCTCAATAAGTATGCATTTCAAAAAGGTCAGCATATTTCTCTTATTAAAATATTTATGACCGCACCCGATGCTTATAAAAGTGGCATTCGTTGTGCAAAATAATTCGATATTTGACATAATAAAATAAATTGTGATATTATCTGACAAAAGGTCATTCGACTTCGCTTTATTAAAATTTATTCGCCGGAGCTGCCGCAGGCATGACGGTGCGCCGGTAATTTTGTTGTTACGTACTACAAGGGCAGCTGAGTTTGCAGTAAAAGTGAATAGAGATGTCAAATTATTAGCATGACTTTCTAATAAATGAAAAATATCTTACGGCCATTATCTGGTTATTTTAGAATATGATCCTGGTGTGCATGAAAATATAATACTAAATGATATATTCTTAAACCACACATATGAATACAGTGTAATCCGGTTATAATGGACTCCATGGGACCATGTCAAATTGTCCATTATAACCGAGTGTCCATCTAATCAGAATATAAAATTTTTAACTCAAAAAGTAAATTCAATGTGTTTTTTTATTAAAACAATAAAGTTTATGAATAAAAATACAAAATTAAGAAAAAAATAAGTTTAATTAAGTCTTTTGAAAAAAGTCAGTGATTTTCTTTTGGGTGAATGCCTTATTGGCAAAATTTTTTTGAAGTTTGCTTTCGAGTTTATTGAGCAAATTGATTGCATCTGAACTAAATATAGCTTCAGTTTCCTAGAATAATTCATAGCGTCTTCTATTTTTATTGTAGTTTCGGGCTGTGCTAAATCTTCATCACCGGAGTCTTCTTCAAGCAGCTCATGCAGAAAGTCTTGAATTAAGTCATTGTCTGAGTGTTCTTCTGTGGCTATAATATTCTCGTCAATCCTTGAATATTCATCAAACTTGCTTAAAACCACTACGTTATTAATTTCGATAATTTTGCTTGAAGGTTCTTCGTCCTCCGGGTCGAAATCGAATCCATCAGCAATGTCTTTTACCAGACCAGCACGTCGAAAACAGTTTCTTATGGTTTCCTTAGAGACACTTTCCCATGCAACACTTAACATATTGACAGCATCTAAAAGACTCACAGCTTTTGTCGGGTTTGCTTCTTCAGGAAGGTCCATAATTTTCATCAGAAGCTGCTTTCTATAAGATTGTTTCAAACTATTAATGACACCTTAATCCATAGGCTGAAGAACCGATGTAGTATTAAGCGGAAGAAAATGTAGTTTAATGTTGTGAAGATGAACTTGAGGATGAGCAGGGCAATTATCTACTAATAGTAAAATTTTAGTCTTGGCTTTTATAAGTTCACAATCCCATTTCTTTAAATAGTCAGTAAAGGTCTGAGAAGTCATCCATTATTTGTTGTTAGCACAATAATCTACCGGCAACGTTTTAACGTTTTTAAAGCATCTGGGGTTGTTATATTTTCCTGAAAGCAGACATTGTTCAGAAACAGCGGATTGTATTAAATTGTATTTAAAACTTACCAATAACCAATAATTTCCGTTTTACCGTGCCCGATGCATTAGCACAAATCATGGCAGTTATTCTTTCTTTAGACATTTTTCCACCACTGCATGTTTCACCTTTGATCTTATGTGTTTTGTCAGGCAGCATCTTATAGAAAATTCCCGTTTCGTCCGCGTTATAAATGTTGTCCATGGAATAATTGTTACTTATTGTAGGCCAGGTTTGTAATAGCCAGTCATTTGTAACACTTTGGTCCACAGAAGCCGATTCACCACAAATTTTGCCGAAGCAAATATTATGCCTCTTTTTAAATCTGTCTAGCCATCCGGAACTGCATGGCTTTCATCATTAGCATTCGACCACTTACTGGAAAATGATTGGCCCTTTTCTGCTGAAACCATTTAAACAGTAATTCATCAACTTGAGGATGTGTCGTCACTCTTATTTTTTTTCTCTTGTCGTTGACTTTCCAATCATTTTTAATATTTTCCCCGATTAATCCATATGTTCGAAACTGTCTGTTTTTTCAGGTTTTTGTTAAAGCAAATGTCAGCTTGGGAAGTTCTTCCTTCAATTTCGCATATTATTGTATATTTTTCATGCAAAGTAAATGCTCGCTTTTTATTTTTTTCCGACATTTTTCTTAAAATTAACAACTCTCAATGAAAAGCCGACGAACGTCACTTTCAGCCCACCGCAGAAGTTGTTTGCCTTCTTTGACTTATTTCCAAGAAAAAATTAACATTTTCTGGCAGAGACTGATTGTGTCTCTTGATCGAATTCGGGGAAGTACAAAATTTAGCTTATTGCCAACTGATTGCCAACTTTGTTTTGAAATTTGATTTTGAAAGCTTCGGTAATAATGGACAAAAACCGATTTTATTGTCTATTATAACCGGAGTCCATTATAACCGAGTCTATTTAAACCGAGTTTTTTACATATGTTTGAACTGGGACTTGACAAAGAGGTACATAATAACAGAGTTTCCATCTTAAGCGAGTCCATTATAAATGGATTACACTGTATATAGTTTGGTATTATACAGATGAATATTTCGATATGTAAACCAATAAAGCTAAATGTAACAAACTTCCTGCAGTCACTTCCCTTACGTACTCCATTACACACCATAAAAATATGTGAAATCTGTTAATAACCACGCCCATCTCCCATACAAGAGTTACTTTGAAAATTGCTAAAAGTGCGTTAACTCATCAATGAAAAACTTCAGAAACACTAATTTTCATAGAAGAAATGGTAGAAGGAAGCTGCACTTAAATAAAAAAAATTGACGTAGCGTCGCCTACTTATGGGTCAAAAATCATATCTCAGAAACTAATCGACCGATTTCAATGAAATTCGGTACATAATATATTCTTGAAACCCTGATGATACAGATGAAATTTGGGAAATCGGTTTACAACCATCTGATTCCTTCACTCTATAATATATACATTAGGAAGCAATGAAGATAGCCAAAAAAACATTGCACAAATACTCTAGCGCCTATAGAGTATATGACCTGTGGCATCACTTGTGAAAAAATTGTCGAAATCGGACTATAATTTTTCAATGCTCCGGATATCGAACATGAAGAACTCAGCGCCTCAGTGAGGGAATCCTTTTCTTCTAATAGTGTGCCTCTGTACCAAAAATGGTTAAAATCTAAACAAAATTAAATGAGCGTATAGAATTATGGACGTACACCATGTCTTTGTGGTGAAAATGAGTGAAATGGGTTCAGGAATTACATCAGCACTCGTGTACTATATGTGATTTTCTTATTCTACTGGACCTTAACCTTGTTTTAATATATGTATGCATATTGAACAGAAAATATTAATTTATGCATTCTTATGACGGAAAGAGAATTTCATGCCGGTAAATAAGATATACTCAACCATTGAAACTTCTTTACGTGATAACCGATTTCAAGATGGACAAAGGATCAAATAATTTAGATTCAGGGTTTAAAGTTTGCATAAAGCTTGCCGTACAAAAGTAGAAATCCATAAACCCTAGAATGAGATACCATACTTAGAATCCTGTGGGCGTGGAAGCCTATTGGCTCTTTCTCTTATTTTCTGGGAACGTTATTTTAGACCTTTGTTAAGAGAAGACTATTGTTCTATATAAAATAGAGAGTTAAATAGTGTGTTTGGAAATTCATTAGAAATTATAACGTTACCGATAATACTAAAGCGAGCAAGCAATAATTGTTGGAGGGTTGATAAAAACACAGGATATACATATATAAACTATTTCAATAGTGGAATACTATAAGAAATTGAATTTAATAAGGAATGTAAAGACAAATATGCCTAACAGTTGATTAAAGATAGCATAAGGTTGAAAATATGTTCTAAGGTGGTGGACACTTGATTACAAATTCTATATTTAATAAACCATATTACAAAAACTAATTACAACAATATGATTATATAACCAAATAATTTAAAAAGATACTACAATTAAAAATATTTGTTGGAAAATAATTAGTTTTTGCCAGAGATATTTTTGGTAGTATATGCCATTACAATAATATTTTTAGAAGAGTTGTCATTTGTTTACATTTATGTGAAATTTAATTTAAAAAAAGAATTAAAGTATGCACAGCTACATTAACCGGCTTAAGAAGGACTTCTGTAGAAGAAATTTTGTCTACTGAAATTCTAATTCAAACATAGTATTTATAAAAAAAAAAATAAATTCAATACAGCAGTATTTGCATTGAAATATAAGTTCCTGGGAAGTCTTTCATTAGAAACACAAAAGTGTGTTGTGCTTCAATTATTACAGTTGAATAGGTTATTGTTAGAGTATGACCGACGAAATAATGAATAAAACTAATTTTACTCACATAAAAGGCAATATTAACAACTTTCTCCACCCTCCGACTTCATTGTTTATGTCACTCCCGTTCTACTTCCTCTGTTAGGTGTGCTGAGCACAATTCGTTTTTGTCTAGTTTTCGATTTGTCATTTTCCTAATTATTTTGCAATTCGATATGCTCGTTTACATTTAATATTAAATTCTCGCATTATTTGGATCATGTTGTGACAGTTGAAAAAATTAATCTAATTTGTTATGATAAAAATATTTGTCAGGTGTTTTTTAATGAAATGTGAGTATTTTATGCGCTTTTAATTAATAAATTATTATTTTTTATATAAGAAATATTTAAAAAAAAAGTATTTAATATGATCAAAATCGAGACTAAAAAATTTAGTTAAATTGCGAGTGCATAATAAATGGCGTGTAATATTTCACTCAGGTAATTGATAAAATAAGCATTAAAGGTCAATATCGTCCGTCATTTATAATACAACCCTTGCGTATTTAATTGTAATGTATGATAAAATTTTAATTAACCACAATATGCAACCAGACGCGTTATACTATATAATAAATGGATGAGATGTGAGCATGTTTGGGACCGCTGGGAGAAAAAATAACACCTGCAGTGAATAATCGTACTTTGTATGGCCAGCGGCGTTTGCTTTATTACCAAGTAATATAATGTATAAGGTTACACATTTTCATATAAAAGCGCATTTAATAGCATACTATATATATATATAGCAATACATATATATATAAAATCCACATACATATACTTATCGCATCTGTTTTCATTTTCATCCCACAATGTAATCTAGTAATGTTAATTAAGTACACATGATTACAATGATTACACACACACACACTCGGAAGCATATATAAGTATGTATTTATGTGGAATGTGTTGCCTAATTAATAGAACGCCCTCTTTAGCCGCCGGCCTGATGATGTATGTGAAAATAATGATTCAATTTGATTTGAGCTTGACGAGTTTATTCCTCGAACATCCTTCTCAGTGTCACACAATTCAGCGTTCGACAAGCAATGAGCCATAAAAAATAAAGATAAGTAGGGAATATTGAGTCGACGCGATAATTACGCCTATTAAGACATTCGTAAGGCGACCACGGGGCAGCCTCGAAGACGACGGTGAAATTACAAATGAAATTAATGAATGAATCCATAATTGATGAGTCAAGTTCCATTGTCAAAGCGCATTCAAAAAGAAAATAAATAAATTAGAAATTGTAGGCTCTGTAAATGATAAATAAAAACTTTGATGGACATCATTATATAGTAAACATAATTATGATATTTGAAATTTATATACAGTTTTTGTAATTCTGAAAGTGAGGACTTCAATTTAACTAATAAGTTTTCGCTGCTGTCAACACCCAAGCCACTTGAAATCGGTTCTAATTCAGTAACAGTTTCTATAACACCGAAGGTACCATCAAACTCTGAAGAAATGTTAAAAATGTTACCGAAAGTCGGTTATAGAAGCTTTTTTAAAAAGAAAACGCTTTTTTAAATAGAATTATCTCATCAGTTACTTCTTTACCCATCCAAGCTAAAAGCACTTGAATCTCACATTATACGTCATCCATCTAACTGGAATAAAAATAACAAAGCCACACAAAACAAAATGTGTTATGATCGGGGGTCCTACTATATGCACTATGTGGTTTTGGGATCTCTGAATACGAATCCGAGGTCCATTGTGGCTAACATTAGAACCCTGATCTGACATTATCACAGAAAACCATTATGACGGACAACAATTTATAAGGCTCACCGTATTCCCTTTAAACTCGCTACTTTGAGGTTTTAGAGGTCTCGTATTACGAATCCGGTGTCGGTGTATCAAAATTCAAAATAACGGATCCAAGTTTTTTGAAAAGTTCATCGGAATCACTTGAAATTCGTTATTCGGGGATTCTCGGGGTCGCTGATTAGTAAATTCCGATGTAATTAGGCTAATCTGATTTACGAAATATTACACGCGTTCTATTGACACCTTTGATATATCTTCAAGACACTAATTTTCAGAATGGACCTTATTGAGATAAGAAATATCGCTTTTGATCACGAATATTAGTTGTTGAAATTCTATTACAACGAATTTCGCACCCAGTCCTATAGACTCACAGGGGTATTTCAATGAATGTTTGCTGTTGTTTCCACCTGAAGGTTTTTTGACAAGAGAAAAACGCTCTTAGCCAATGAAGAAGAAATGGCTACTCGAAGCGGCAAAAATTTTCGGATACACTTATTTAAATAATTAATCGAACTTTATTTGCAACGTTGCTTCAACACCAATATGTGCTAACCCTTATGAAAGATAATATCAACTAATTATGTGCCACTAATATTTCGGTTATATATAGAACCCACACCGACAGATTTGAAGAAAAAGTTTCTTCATTCGGTGCTCGATATGAGAGGAAGTGGTGCGAATACGAAACAAAAATATATATGAGCGAAATAAAATTACAAAACTAAGTCCCACTGAGTCAATTGGCTAAGCCAGTCGAAAAATAAAAATAAATGTCGGCGAATGTTATGATTGCAGAGCGCATAGAATTACGCAATAAAATTAAGCGGAGGAAAAAATTCGCCAAAATATGCAAGACAAGTTTGATGAGCTGCAAATTGTGGTCATAAAAGCATAAAAGCCCTACAGGCCCATAAATATCTCTTTTGGGTGTGAGTGTAAATGTGTGTATATATAGTAGTAAAGTATATATATGAGGAGCTTCAGTTATATACAGAGCAAGTACATAAATAAGAAAATAAGTGTGTGTATGTGTTCTAAACATAACTGTTTCACATACAGTTAGTTTGTGGAACCCGCGGTGAGAGACAACACTGACCCTAACAACAGTGAACGCAAAGAAAAACAGGCCACCAGAGCAACATTGCACAAGAAGTGGGACAGCGCCAGAATTAGTGAAAAATAAAATGAGGTTAGTGCGCTAACAGATCAACAAAAGTGCGTGTGTGTGTGTGTTGATGTGTAAAATCTAACGGTGAATAACAATAACAAGACAAGGCGAAAAGTGGAGCAAATGCGCTCACATACACGACCACATCAAAATTGTGCCGGCATATAAATTAGCACTCATGTACTGCGTGCTTAAACGCCTTCACATATGCTCAACTCATTTATGAGTCGTAACTGTGTGAGTAGTGTTGTTGCTGTTGTTGGAGTTTGCATGTTGAGCACTGCGTAGACTTCAGGCGAACCGGCAAATACGCCTGCTGGGATTAATTAAGTGCAAAACAACATTGTAAATGTAACAGATCGGAAATGCCAAGAAGCATGTTATTAGACGTACATAAAGCTTTGAATATGTGAACACATTTATGAACGTATGGTACCATAAAGGTGTCTGCAATGTTTATATATTTCTAAGTTTGAGTTTTGAGATATTAAAATTACCGACCATGAAATGCAAATCACTCAAATTATATTGTCATAACTGTTATTCTAGATATTCCTATTTGGTCCTTAATATTTGGCGAATCACTTTTTAATAAAATATTATCGATCAATTGCCTTTATATTAGTCAAAAATCAGCTATGTCGATTGATTTAATTTAAGTGACCTAATCTCATCCCATAATAGAACCCGTTTTTTCTTCGCTTTGTAAGTTGATGTCAATTCAACATGAAAACAAGCCACATACCTATTTCTTGGGGGTTTACTGAATACTTTAAGAGCTGGAGATTCCACGTCCATTCGGACTGGATACACCAAATATAGTTTCGCAAATTTTTAGATAAGGTCAATGCGTCCATCATTCCATTCCAAGCGATATTCATTCTTGACAGTGAGCGTAAAACCCAAGGTCTGTTACTGGTAATTTGTTAGAGAGCTTTACTTCTGAATTTCGTACTCAATCTAAACTAGAATTTGTTGGCAAGAGTGATTTTATGTTGGATCTCTATATAGTTTCGGTGTTTATGTTGATTATTCGACAAATTGTCAACAACTGCAATGGACTGGCATAAAAACCAACTTACCTTGCCTCTCTATTTTTACTAAAGAAGCACTGAGTTTCTTTGGACCCTTGATGCAGACGCCAAAAGTTGTGTTATTCCTATCCTAAAATTAATATTTGTTACTCTAAAAAGTGTGCTTCTAAAAAATAAGCCAATTATTATTTCTGTAAGGTCAGCATTTCGGCATTAATACAAGTTTTATCCACGAACATATTTCGAAAATAAAGAAAAAATATAACAATACTAGCAGTTATGCCTTCCATCAAAGTCTCATTTGTGGCTTTTTTTTAATTTTTTGTTTCGTGCGACAGTTTTGCAAACTTTGTTTAAACTTCTGCGTCACATTTGTTATGAGTTTCATTTAAAATTTTTTTGCGGAAGTACACTACATTTTCTCAGCAACTTCCGTTGTGATTTTGCAAAGGAATTCTAAACAGAGTTTTCTACTAATTTTTTGGCGCTTTGCACTTTCTTTGTAATTTTGTAATTTCTTCAACAATTTTGTTTCTCTCCTTGCTTTTTGCTTTCAACCTCTGAATTAAATTCTCTTTTCTCTTATTTTATTTTCATTTCCATAATCTTTCTTTAATCAGCATAATTTCTTTTCTTCTTGTATCTCTATTCTTTCTACAGCACTCGTGCATTATTATAAATCACAAAAATTTTGTTGTTGTCAATTGCATTGGTGGAGACAGACAATTTCTAATAAATATTACATTCTTGGAAGGATACGTCATTTATGTAGCTTTGATCGTTAACGATTTCTGCACAAAAAACGTGTTTCCTCATCCTATGTAGGTAATAACTAAGTTCCACGCATCCCGGTTTACAAATTGTGGTTGGTGGATTTAGTACAGAATATATATACTGAGGAACTTTCTTGATTTAAGCAAGCGCGGGCCAACCTTCGGCGATGTCATCAGATCCTTATTACCCCTAGTAAGTCGAACAGGTCCACTGCGCGAAAAATTGTCCCCAATATTAGTGGCGTTTGTCGATCACTTTCTAATGGGTCATACCGCGAGGTAAAATCATCTCGGCGCTTCTTTCTTAGCTGTTCCACTTGTCAGAGATTAAAGTTGAAACACCTTAAAATGAAAACAAAAAAATATTGTAATATTTTAATTCGGGACGGACACTCGACCAACACGTTTATATAGTATTTTCAATAATCACACTATTCTTACTTCCAGATCTGACTTGGAGCATTTACGATCCGTTTTTATGGCTGTTGAAAATGGCGATCTCGGCATGTTGAAGTCGCTCGGCATCAAAGACTCCGAACTGGGTGATGTGAAGTTCTTTTTGGAGAAATTAGTCAACACTGGCTTCTTAGACTGAGTGGCGCCAGATCCCGCTTCTGGATTTTATTATGCACACGCACAACCCATTAACCCCAACTTTTACTCGTACTTGGGCACACCCTATGACAACTACAACTACTAAATGCGTATACGTATTCAGTTGGTGTAGATGAAATGGGGAGACGCTTTATTTACGAATAAAAGACACACATACACAAAAGCAGACATACACACCAACAACAACAAATACAAACGCAGGTACATTGATACAGTGGCATAACAGAAGAAATAGCAAAAGAACACATGACAAATGCAGTTGGAACATAATTCTTTCTCAAATCTTAAAGTGAAGGAACAAATTACAGTGGAATCTTCAAGTTTCTTTCCATTTCCTACACATTATTTTTAAAGTTAAACAATATATTTTTTTTACAAAAATTATTTTTTGAAGTGTGTTTGCAAAATTTTTATAAAAAAGCAAAGTAAAAACCACAAAAAAATTGCAAAAAATTATATGAGACCAAAAAAATCGATTGTGTTTAAAAATAAATCAAATAGCATAAAATGAGGCAGGCGAAAGCGCGGGGTAAAAGCGGCGGCTAAATAGAAGAGATGTAGAATTCCAAGCAAAATAAAGAATCTATGTAGTGTTAGTAGTTGAAGCGTTTAAGCGGGTAGCGTAGAATTTTCATGGATGCCATGAGCGAAATGCCAATTACAACAAACATAATATTGTATACGGTCTTACTGCTACTAACTACGCTTTGTTTGTATGCTTTCGTTGCGCACATTTTTGCTTTACTCACTAGCTAAACGTTGCTTTCTATTCGACAACAAATCGATGCGCTATTTTGAAAACTGAAATTTTTGAGAAAAGAATACATTTTAAATAACAACAACAAACATACGTATGAAATAGTCAATGGTTTTCAATGGTATCTCAATGTGTACATTCCAAATCAATCATAATTAATAATAAAATGTGGAAGCAGGATCGATATGAACAATGAAAACAAAAAAAAAAAAAAACAAAAAATTAAATGAAGAAAATAAGAAAACAAAACAAAATGAGAAAAAACTTGAGAAATTACTATGAAAAAATAACTAAATAGCGTAACAAAAATGCAGTGCTCATGTTGAAGAGTAGAAGAGTGCAAAACACAAGCATTGCAACAAAAAAAAATACAAAATAAATAAAATGAATAAAATGAATAACAAAGCAACTGTTGCAACCGAAAATGTATGAAAAAAAATACAAAAAAATAATAAAAAAAAGTTTTTAAAAATTCTTCATTCATTTATGAGCATGTCTAATGCCGTTAGTACAATTAGTATGTATGTATCTCACAATGGCTATCAGTATATACCTTCCAGCTAAAAAAAAAACAAACACTAACAACTACAAAAAAATATTTCAACACAAATAGCTGTAAATTTTTGAATTTTTTTTATGACAAAAACCCGCTCTAAAGTGTGTTTAAAACGAAAAAAATGCATGTCTTTGCGTAAAAAAATATATTTTAAATAAGTAACTGTATTTTCAAACAATTTATGTGAAACTTTTACTCTTAGTATTAGAATTAGTGTTGCAAGTGTGGTATTGAAAAACATTTTACTAAAAATGTTAAGCCCATTAAGGTATGCTAACAGAATTTATGGTGAACTAAACATATCTGCATGTATTCAAAATTAGTAAAACAAAAAGTAGTTTTAGCAACAATAAAATTAATAAAACTAACAACAACCCTAGCAAGCCCTGCAGCTATTTAAAAAACCGGTTTTCGAATTGGAAGAAAAAATATTAAAATAATTTTTGAAACATATTTCTTATTAACAAACACACACAAACATATCATATTTAGTAGAGAAAATATTTTTCAACAGCGATTAGTGCGCGTATCTATGAGAACTCAGCAGTAAAGAATTCTAGTAAATAAAAAAAACAATATTTATAAAAAAATATTGCTATATGTATGTATGCATATTTGAAAACTTGTGTCCCACACAAATACGCAGAAAATTGCAATTAACAAACTAAAAGAAACACTACAATTAAACTTAAAAAAAGCAACCCTGATTTGACAAGTGAAAAAAATCACAAAAACCACAAATTTCAAAACATATGTATGTACTTTACACGCTTAAAATACTTGAAAGAAATGCAAAAGCAAACGTAACTGTTGCGAAAAAGAACCAGCAAAAGGCGAAAAAGTTGACACTTGTGTGACAGTTTGGCACAGCTTTGAGCTTTTACCTACATACTATATAGTATGTATTACCATTATAAAATTTAAGATGTGTAAAGAATTATTAAGCAAAATAAGCCAGTTTTTCAGCGCTAATTTTTATTCTTAGTAAGTAATGGCTGTTCTTTATTGATTTTTTGGCTTTATTTCATTGTTGCGGTTATTTATTTTATAAAAAAAATATATATATTTAATACTTCTCAGAAACATAAAAAATATATTGGCCTATCGCTGAAGGAGTGCTTGCTGCCGTTAACAAATATCTGACCCAAAACTAAACCCCAATTGATTTCTATGGCAATTCGACAGTTTGAAGACTTAAGAAATTAAACAAAGAAAAATTTTACAAAATTTAGATTTTTCTTTTAATAATAAGTTAAAAATATTTCGAAAAAATATTTCACCTCAATAATTAATACTACTTTTTATTTAACTTAAAATTTATTAGTTATAAATTTTAACTAATTTAATTAAAGCAATTTTAAGAATTTTTTCCCAAACTATGTTTGGATATTTACTTTTATGAAAAATATATTTATATATTTATTTATTTCAAACATATATTTTAGCATAACCTAAGGTTTTTATTTAGTTCTAAGACATAATTAAAATTTCGCATTTATTATAAATATTATTATTATTTCCCTTTGTATTTACTTAGAAGAAGGACAAAATTATTTTATAATAGTAAAATTTTCGTAGCGTATTTTGATTTGTGGTTTTCTAATACGAGATTCAAAGATTCAATAATCTTTCGCAGAATTTTTGTGAAACTTCCAGTGATGCTGTTTTATAGAAATTTGTGTTGAAGATAGGGCGGTTTGCATAATCAGTCTAGTCCATAAAAACGCAAGATCTTTAATCTTTTAATGTAATCCTTTAAGAAATATGATCACTTATCTACAGAGAGTAAATTATTGTTCGTTATGTCCTTGAATAAATTCATTATTTTATTTCAGTGACACAAAATTAAGCCAATTAATAATATCAAATAATATTTCACATATTTCATTGCTTTCATTACAAATAAGTTTATTGCATTTTTTTAGTTGTATCTCATTTATCGTCAAGAACAAAACATTTAAAGTCCGATCTCTACTGTTACAAGTTGTAAACTTTTACAATAAATTCCCACAAAGATTTCCCAAGTTCTGCTCGGCGGTTGATGACAGGAGACATAAAAGGGAGTATCGAAATCTTATTGTCAAATGTTGCTGAACTTTTTGGTGTTATTTTTTGTTCTGAACGAGCTTTTGACTTCTAACAGTTTTATAGTTTTAAACTAAAAAAGTTCAAGAACATAGAAGCCTCTTTGACAGCTCATTTACTGTAAGTAACTTAACGTAGACTACAATTCAGCTGTTAAAATTAATAGATTTCAACACAGTGTAGGATAGCCAATAATTTGAGGTTTTAGAAGTTTTCATTTTCATTTAAATTTTTGTTTTTAATACTGTATTTTTTAAATTTAAATATTGTAATAAGAGATCAAATTTGAATTAGTTTATTTTATCTATAAAAATATATTATTTCAATTTAAGTTATATTATTATTATATATGCAAAATGATTTTATTTATTGAGAGATTAAATTGTTGTATCGTTTCAAAAACAAACTGTCGATTTCATAAAAATCTTTCTAGCGGTATCGATCACTCCGAAGTAGTGAAAGTCAAGTCAGATTTTAAGAGTAAACTTAAATTTCATGTATGTACGAGAAAACAATGCTAAAACTAATTAAACTTTGAAAGAAAATGTTTAACTATACTTACCAACAAAACATGACAGCAGACACGAACATATATAACTTATAGTGTTAGAGAATTTACAACTAAGAAATATTAGAAACCAAAGTAAATACGAATAAAATTGCTTACAAAATTGCATTGTCAACGACAAAAAATTTGAAATTGTTACACAGCTACAGTAAAAAGGCTATAATTCGAACTGGACATGCAACTAAAATAGAACATTTAAAGTAGTTGAGAAGCATAGGTGAGGTAACGAGTTCAAAAAAATTACACAGAAAGCTGAAAACTGTATATTTTTATAAAAAAATATTATTAATTCAATTGAAAAGGAAACACTGACAGTTTAAGATTCAAGTGAATACGAAAAAGTTGCTTTAGGAACACTAAAAATCACAAAGAGCAAGCTGGAAAAAGCGCATAATTTTAACCCAACGTTTTTAGGAAACATATGAAATATTTAACTCAAAGTAAAGCTAAATACATATCACCACAAATCACAAAGAACTCACCGCGAACTACATACCATGTAACCACTCAAGAGACAACTTTGAATAAATGGAGTTATAAGTACCTTAAATTAGAGAGTAGTGAGAAAACAAAAATTACCAACAAACAAAAGAAATAAAAATTGCGAAAGTTACCCAAGAAATTGTTGAATAATGAAACTACTACTTTACTATTAAAATATCTTTATAAATATGGAATATATATATATACATTAAATAATGACTACACAGTGAAAACTAATGTTGTACTAAATGCTATTTAGAAGCTCTAGAAAGCAGCGTAGACGCAGTTATAACACTAATGCAATGTTAGACATTTACGAAATACGTGTATGCTTAGTAATCTAGAAAGTACACAGAGAAAAAAATATTTTCGAAATAAAAAAATCTATGATCTATGGCTACCATAGTAGTGTATGTGTATAAAATGTGTATATAAAATAAAGAAAGAAAATTTATAAAAAAAATATATATGTATGTTTAACAAGTGGAATTTATTATAAGCAAATGGTGTTATATAGAAAGCGGAAGTGAAAATGATGGCAGCTCAAAAAACGAAATGAAAATGAGACAAACTACTTATTCCTATGCAAAAACAAAATCAAATAATAATTATTTGTTATTACAAGCACGCAAGATGTTGTAGAGATATGAAAAACTATAAAAAATTACGAGTGCACTACAAAACATATATGTATTAACTTAAAATTGTAAGTGTAAATGAAAAAAAAATTTAATTAAAACAAAATATTATTTAAAATAATAAAAATATCAAATAAAAAATATTTTTTAAGCAAGAAAAAAATAATTTAAATTTGAAGTAGAAAATTTTCTTATTAAACTTCGATTTTTTTAATGGTAACTGTAAATTTATATAAATTATTTTCAAATTAAATATTTAAAGCATTTTTTAATTGTTAACTGTCAAAAAATCATGAAAAGCAAAAAAAAAAAAAAGAAAATTTCCGAAAATTTTTATAGCTTAAAAAATGTATTTTTTAATAAAAAATTATTAATACTTTGCAAACATTTTCTAACAAAATATTTTTTAAACTAACTTTAATCGAAAATGAAATGTTGCAAGCAAGTCACACTGGAAGAATACATAAAAATAACTGTATCCTATATATGAATGTTGACTATTGAACTACATGTTAGCTAATAAAATAATGCACTTTACTTGCTCCACAAAACAAAGTAGTTGAAGCTAAAAAAATTTGAAAATAGTTGTATTAGAAAAATCATAACAGAAATATTGTTAAAAGTGTAGTGACAAACTCAAAACGTAGAACCAAAATGCACACATAAAGCATCCCTGTGTGTTTTTTTTCAAACTTTTTCAGCTAAACATTTCAAAGCGTTAAAAATAAATAAAAATTTTCAACTAAATATATTTAAGTAAACAAGCAAGTTTCGAACTTTTATTGTGAAATGTAACATATTAAGCGTGTAAATGAAAACTTAAAAGAAAAACTTAAAAAAATATTTTATATATACAAATTTAATCGCTATACATATCAAGCCAACACAACGCAATTGTTGAGTTAGAGATGTTTTTCTTATAAATAACTATAACATTAGTAGATGACAAAAATATCTGTGAAAATCAGCAAACATATCAGTTTACTTGACACAAATTATTATAACAAATTATATAATTATAAATAAATATACATAATTAACGTATTACCAACGATTAATGGATATATAGTGATAAAAGCAAATACAATAGAAAATTCATAACAACAACAAAATATGTAGTAATAAATACTAGTTGAAAACCGCTAATATTTTTTTCAGTGTATAAATGTTACTGCGCTGTGTAGCGTTAGTTTTGCGTAGTGCAAGCAAATCAGTAATGCATGACGACGAGAGATTGCGTGGTTAATAATTTGAAATAATTAAATAAAAATATATATTAGTTTTTATTAGAAAAAAAAATTAACTAAATAAAATCATTTTTTTTATATTGAAATTATGAAAAAGGTTTTAAATAAAATAAAATAATTATTTTATATTGTTTTATACAAAAATAAAAATTGTCATAAAAATGCTTAAATCAAAATATTATTTTGTACATTTTTTCTGTAATTTTTTTTAATAATATTAATGTTTTCTTCATGTGCTAGTTTTATTTTTTTTCTCTGCCTTTTTCTTCCTGATTTTAAGTCCACACTATAAAATTGAAAAATAGTTGTATTGACATTATAATGTTCCCATTTCTTTCAGGCATAACTTTATTGATTTCACTAAAAGCAGTGGTCAAATTCTAATATATTAAAAATTTTATTAATTTTTTTTAATTCAAATTAGTTTTATTAGACAATTTCTATATAAATATTTGTTTCGATTTCATTAGGTTTCGTGTTTTTTAAACTTCAAAAATTTTGTTATTAATTAATCGTAAAATGAGGTTCAAAAGTTTTTTTTTTCACACAGTATTATGTTTTCTTTTTCAATATCATGTATGTTTCCAATAATATTAATAAACTATAATTTGAGTAAAATAATTTTGTAATAAAATGTATAAAAATTTATATGTCTTAATCCAATTCCAATCGTTCCATTTTTTTTTTTTTAATTATATTATTGAAGTATTTATTTAATCTTGATTTAGTGAAAAAAATTTAATTAATAATTCAATATTTTTTTCCAAAACAACTTTACTTTTCACATAATTTTTGTGACTTATCTCAAGTTTGCTGCAAAACATCTGACCCAATCCATTTTCTGGAAGATTTATAACGAAATTGAACAACATCCCATAATTTATTGTAGATTCTCCAAAAAATCGCAGCAAATTTGAGCTGACTGCACAAAAAAATTAGCTTCAGAAGAGACAAATGTAAGAACAGCGCTGATTTGTTGCAATTCACAAAAATGGCGCTACAATAGATGTTAACTATACCGAAAATGTTGAACCTGAATAGTTAAAGCAAAAGAACACACTTTACAGTACGCACCAAAACTATAGCAACCATACAACAAAACAAAAAAACTAAAAACTAGTACAGTTATGAAGAAGCTTCAAGTAAAAAGACATAAAAATATTGACAGAGATCAAGCTATGATATTGTTTATGAGATATTATTGTATTATTATACTAAATATGTATTATTACCGTTAAAACGCAGTATACAACAACAACAACAACAAATTAAATGTATGAACAATATTAATTAAATAAATTTTTAACATTCCAATGGATCATATTTTCGATGTGCTGTTTACGGTTTTAAAAAAACAACAACAATTATTGTTTTATTTGTGGCGAGGGAGGACCGATTGGGGGATTATGAGGTAAGCTTTGATTGGTTTATAGTATATATGGTACGGGGTTATATTGGCCCAAAAAGTGGTATTAATCCAGTCTCATAAGTGTCTTCTAAGAGTTTAAATATATTCACATACCATTTTATTTAAATATTGGAGGCCTCATGAATATTTTTGGTTATTGTCGAGGCTTGAAGTTTTCCAATTTCTACTTAGTTTCATGTTACTTTTGTAGACAAGCTTGATTCAATGTTAGATTTCAAAGCGGTCGTTGATATCGATTTGTAGTTCTTTCTGAATCCGTGACAGAGGAAATTGGAGAGTAATGGAGTAGGTTTACTATTACTTTTAGTGGGGTCTTTATTGTAACAGAATTTAATGTAGTGTAGTATTAGATATAAGGATTCACATCATAAAGTATAATCCAGACGCCTCACTTGATATTAAGCGACTTTGAGAGAACCTTCCTAATTCTGAGATATATTTATGTAAGTTATGCTCACTTTGAAGAAAAGTAAAGTGGTTTTGCGATCCCATAAATCTGTTAATCTGGCTTGAACAGTTAACTAAAAAAAGTCTATTAAAATGTGTTTACCGACAAAGGAATATATGCCACTTGCCACACTCTGCTTGCATCCGAAGGCATGTTGTCAAGCATTTTATCACAAAAAGACCTATAACTTGACTGTTTGATAGAACAAAATGTAAACATGAAAATGTTTCGGCTGACAATCTGCAGAAAAGCTATTAATTTATTTGATAAATAGGTAGAATAAAACCAACGAAAAGAAAAAGTCATATGTTAAGCTAGAAGACATACGACATGATAACTTATCTAGTCCAAAAATATGTACTTACATAAGAGGTTTTCCAATAGGTGCAATGAAATACTATTGTGACATCTTAATGTGACATCTTAATGTGATAAATTAGTAGTTTACATCAAAGAATAATATTATGTATGCTAATCCGATCGGATTCTATTCAGACTATAAAAGAACAAAGGCCTCAATTGCTTTGAGAACTTCTTTTAGAAGAGAGATAAAGGAGATTGATTGAGATTTCAACTAAGGAAAGTGGCATTTCTTTGCTCTACACAAAAAGAAAGCATTGAAAATATTGTTGTACCGAACTTTTAATCAAGAACGAAAAAATGGTGATACTATAAAGGATAGTAAATAAGAAAGATAAGAATATAAGAATTACAAAATATTTATACTCTATGTACAGTAAATGATTATGGAACGACATTTAATAACAACATTAAAGAAGACGCGGAAGGTATTTATAAACCATATGGAGAAACCCTTTATAGTCATAACATATTACTGCAAATATTTCATCGTCGCGGTTTGCAAGATAAAGTAGTACGGAATTCACAAAACTAAATATTTTCGATTAACAGTAAGTGAGTGTTCCGCTAATCACTAAAATATATGCTATACAGAGTGCGCCAGATTACGCTGAGCTTTCGTATCGGAATAAGTAGCAAACAGTGCTTAATTTTATAAGTAAATTAAGTAAATAGATTAATTTGTATTAAAAATGAAATTTCACCCATTATACGAATTCTTTATACTAGTTCTACGTAACGCAGAAAAGACTCAAAAATTTAGCGATAAGATAGGAAAGTCATAGCGATTAGCGAAGCTTCATATTTGTTGTTTTCAATGCTAACAATTTTGTGTTCATTTAAGAGATTGCAGTGTAAACAGTGAAATATTGCGGAACCCACGAAAAAGCACCAAAAGTACGATTAAAATAATGGAAATGTCATAATTTACCGGTACAAGTGACTTAGAAGTGACAGAGAATTGTTGGAAGAAGCGCTGAAAAGGCGAGTGAATAACTAATACACAGTTATTTGTGGAGTGCAAGCGAAACTGCTTCTCGCGCAACTCAGTGAGGCTGCAGCAATCTGTAGAGCTTCCAAGTAAATAAAACGAAATAGAACTGTCCTTCTGCGCCACGAAGTGACAAGTGCCACAAAATGTGGGAAAGCGAATGAATTGTCAACTGCTGCTTGGCGCTTAAGTATTATAGTTCTGAGTATTGGCATAATTAAGTGCTCAAGTGGCGGTGTAGTTGTCATCTTGAGTTGTTGAAACTATCGCTTCGTGAGTACCGTTACTGCTAGCGATAAGAAAAGCGTGCAAAATCCGAAATGAGAGGAAGGCGTAAAAAAAACAATTTAAAATAAATACAAAGCAAAAACATAAAAAATAATTATAAGCTTCATTTCGCATTTACAACTCACTAGCGTAAATAGTTAGTGAACGACTAGTTGAAGCATCTCTAATCAGTTGAGAGGAGTGCATTGCAAATGAGAGAAGTGTCGCGCGGCGCGTATGCTATTCGAGCTATTTTGGCTTTAATTTTTTTGGTGTAAATATCTTTTCAATTTAAAGTATTTAAGTGAAGGCTTAGATACAAAAAATAAAAATTAGTATATACATATGTATATTAAATACACTGTGAGTAATATTAAGATAGAAGGGTGAAAAAATCAATCGTTTAAAATAAATAAATAAGTAATTTATGTGAATAATATCTCTACAATCAAATACAATTAAAAATCGCTTTATATACTATCAATATCATGGTGTGAATTTTTATAAACTATTAAAGTATATCAAAAATTACGTCAACAAGCTTCAATTTATACTAAGTTCAATCTTCATTAATCTACTATAACTATCAGTTATATCACGTGCTTTAAAATTACAAGTATTTGAACAAGTTTCCAACTCAAAAATGATAATAAGTCCACCCGATTTGAGATAAATGGCAAAAGCCTAGGCCTTTTACAAATCAATAAGTCAATCTTGGTTTTATTAAACTCACTGTGTTAAGATTAGCCACCTATGATCATTTTCCTGACCTACGAACGCCGAAGACAACTTTGTTCGTTGTACTTTTGTCTCTAATGCTTTTTGGAAGGCACAAAAAAATTGTCTGCAACCAGTGATGACTAAGCTTACTCGAAATACTCGACATAGTATAGCCATTAATTTTCTAACTTCTAAAAACCTCATATTCACATAAAGCACGAATTAAATTAAAAATTATGTCAAATGGTGTAAAAAGTATAATGAAAAACAAGTGAAAGCTTTGAGTGATAAGTGAAAGTAAAAAATATAATTAAAAAAAAAATAATAAAATTTTTGTTTCAGTTTAAACTTCATCGACAAAGGGGTTGCATCCTTATGGTATGCCTCATTTATTACAGTGTCAATGTAGTGTAACAAAGTGGGAAACATAATTAAGAAAATTCAATTAATATATGTATGTTAAACAGAAAGTAAGAAAATATAAGGTCAGGGCGCAGATACTTGCTTACGGTAAAGTATGAAAATAATGAAATTAAATAACTGCGGGGCACTTACATACATATGTATAATGCCATCAACTCTCTTCGTACTCAGAATGTAGTGTGATATGTTTTTTAGCGAGAAAAAATTGTTAACCGAAGTGTAAAAAGACTATAAAAAAATTATTCGCGCGATTGTGAAAGTGTATGTATGTGAATTAAAAAAAAATCGTAAAAACATTTATAGCCTACTTTTTGGCGCTGCTTGCAATTATTTTGTTTATTTCAGAATTTATAATTACAGAGAAATATTTTACAAACGTGTTCCAACAGGAGATAAAATTATACATTTGTCGCCATAAATTTTTTGAAAATTTAATATAATTTAAAAATATTTAAAGTGCTCTAAAAAATACCAAATAAATTAAAATGGATTGGCATGACCCCTACGACTACGAAATTATTTGTGAACCATTATACGAGGAGCAGCCCGTTCAACTACTGGGTTATGATGAATTTCGTATCAGATTTATGGGTGAGTAATAAAATATCTAAATACCTATTGTAATGCATATTAAGATAACGGGAAAGAAGGTGCCACATAGTACATACATACGTATGTATATATGTGGATACTACACGGATAGAGTATGTTGATAGAGGATAAAAAAACATTTAGAATCTGATTTGGCATAATAATTGTCTACCGTTACTGGTATAAAAAATGTTGCATCTTATGTGGAAATATTTATTTTATAAAATATTTTTATTTATTATCCTAACATTTTATTATTATTTAATTATTCGTAATATATATTGGATAAGTAATTTCCACGAATTATATTGAATATAGAAAAAAATTAAAATTATAATAGCAAAGATTGGGTCAGTAATCATTTACAAACAAAGTTCTAACCATTAACATCCGCGTGTGTCTACTGGGTACATGAATGCCATGCATTTTTTACGCCCATTCGGGTATGTTAATGAGAACATGTGTAGTACTGCCTGTTTAATTTCATATTATCTCTTATTTATTTTTGTACTTGCGGTAACTTCACTTGTGTGTAAACAAACAAACATATGTGCATGGGGAAACACACTTACACACACCCACAAGTGTGCAAACAGATTTTATGTGGATGCCTCTCGTTGTTTACAGTTGAAAATTAGTTGACACGATAAAAAATCTGAAATTTTGTCCCGCTTTTGCATAGTTAAATTTAAAATGCTTAAATTTGGTAATAAAATTAAAGTAAATCGTTTGAAGTATTTTAATTTCGTTTCAACGTGACTGACGAGAGTAGAAGCTGTGTGGAATTTGTTCTTATCTCTGAATCATGCGCATCCGCAGATTATATACATACATACATATGTACATACTACAGTTGTTTATGTACTATATGTATTTGCAAGGTTTATTATTTTAAGATAAAGATATAAGAATTTTAAATTTTTAAATTTAGATACTAAATAGTCTTGCAGTAGAAACTGGTTTATTAAGTATGAAGAAGCAAAATGTCTATGTTGAGTAAATGAAGTCGAGAGGAATAATATTACCCTATTCGAACTAGTTATAACTAGCATCGGAGAACTGTACTCTAAATGTACATTACCATCTAATTGTACTGAGATATATAATCCATCAGTAACCAATATAACCTATGTAAAGTCAAGTGGAAAAATTATTATCATTATAAGGACTATATGAATGAGGGTTAGAAAAAGTTTGGAACTATTTGAAAATACTTTTAGACCAGAATTATTGTGGCGTGATGATGGTTGTTATTTCATGTTATATGTCTGATTGTTCTTTAAAAGATCGTTTCTCATGATTCATGTTCTATGGATATATCGTGTTAACCTTTTCATATCTCATTTTCGAATATATTTCTGCTCGAAATTCATCAATTTTCATATTTCTTTATAAGTCCACTTAACGGTACAGAAAATGACGAGTAATTCGAGTTTTGATCATCTTATTTGGGTTGTTCGTTGCGCAAAAAATAATATAAAATTTGAGCTTAAGACCTATTATTACAATAATATAATTCAATTCGAATTAACTAAGTTAAAAAAATCAGTTAATGTAGTATAAAAAGTGGCGTTCAAAGTCCTACCCTGAAGGAACTTTAAATGTAATAACAAACTTAAAAAATGTAAAGAAATATGCAAAGATAAAAAAAAATATTAGTGTTCTACGAAAGTAATGTCAAATTGACTAATCCTGAGAAATATACTAAAATTATGTTGCTAAAAACAATGGAAATACTAAAAAACTTGCCGAAAAGTCATGGAATTATTAGAAGGCTCACAAATATCAGGTATCAAAAGATTAGGAGTGAGTTCAATCATAATACGAGTAAAGGGATAATTATAGGATATTTGAGAGATCCTAATTTGAAAACCACAAAAGTTTACCAATTTTAAATAAGAGACACAGAACAGATTTAAGAATGCGGATAACCACATAAAATGGTCAATGTAAAAATTAGGAAGATAAATGTAAAGTGAGACTTTTCAGTTTAAAATGTTGCCTTATATCTATTGTTTTTTGCTCTTATCCTAAAAACTGCTTTAATATTATATACTTCGGTACACTGTTATCACATTAATTAATGGTTTGGCGTTGCTACTCATACAATTGCGGATGGAAAACAAATATTATTTCTGGCATAGTAGATCAACTCTAAAATATTAAAATAATAGAATCCGCCATCCGAAGCAAAGCCTATCTAAATATTAAATATTAGTTTAATTATTGGTTTATTTTTTAAGTGAATTTAAGGACCTCCACCACTAGTTTTGAACACTGATTTTGTCCTAGTTATCGAATATTTTCAACTTTATGGAAAGAATATTAAGAAATATGAAATGATATTCGTATTCATTGTAGAAACCGATAACCGAAAAGTATTTGACTTTCTGCTTTCTTTTCTTTTCCTCTGTTACAAAGAACTAGATCCCATTGAATACTTTTCAAAATATTGGTCTTAATTTTTTTAACTGTCAAAAGAGGTGGAGTCGATATACATACTATATCGGCTATTTTCAATTTTGCTATTACAATGCCTTCGATGGGGTCCATATAGCCATATCCTGAATACTGCAGTTTAATTGAAATAATAATATCTTTATAATTAAACCTATTCCGAGTGACTGTTCCCAAGTGTTGAATCATTATCAAATCGCTTCAGAATTACTTAATGATCATTACTTTAATCAACAACACATTGAAACAACCGAAACGAAATGAAAACGAATCAACAACGAAATTTTGCCGGTCCCTTTTAAGCGGCGCACGCACGCTCTCTCGCGACAACACAGACACATGCATGCACTGCGCACACTCTCACACCAAAGCAAAGTGGAGCCAAAGTGCTTCTTTGTTAACGCTGAGCGGCGATAGCAGCGTTCAACAAGTGGGGAGTCGTGTATGCTTTTTGTTGTTTACGGCGACTGGTTTGTTGAGTAGAACTTATTAGCGCTGCCGCTGTTGTTGGTAACTTTTTCGGTGTTCCAACGCCAGAAAAGCATTTGAGCAGTCGCCAAGCGATTAGTTGGTACCGAGTGAGCGAGCGATACGAAAGTGTTTTAAAACCGCGCGAATAAACGACGTGCATGAATAGAAAATATTCTTTTTTATTTTAATGTTTCTCACATTTTTTCATGTGTGTTTATTGGAAATTAGTTAAAAAGTGCAGAGGAAAGTGAAAATATTCAATAGTTCATATCTAAAGTGCTGCACTTAAGCTCTAATTGAAGTGGTTTAGTGTGGAGAAACGGAAGGTGGGTCATTAAAGTTGGTAGTGAAAAAATTATGGAGTGACTGTGTAGCAAATGTAAAGCAAAATGTGCAACTACATTTGCAGAAAGAAAAAAAATGAAGTTTTCTCGAGCAGAAACTTAATATTTAGTGAAAATTCATAGAAAATTATTAAAATTCCCCTGTCGTATTCTGGACGGGTCACTTCTAGGTGTATACATACATACCTCGGCATTTGTGTTGTGTATACCACCGCAGCTTTGGCTGAGCGAACGTTTGCTGCCTCGTCTTGTAGAGCCCGTTTCGACCACTTCGTTTCAGGTGTGCTGACGTCGGCGTGAGCGTCTGCGCCGCTGCCCGTGCGCCTTTTCGCATTGTCTATTGTGTTATTTTGTTGTTGTTATAAGTGATCACCTGTTGATTGTTGTTAGTAGCTGACAAAAAAAATCTAAATACAAATTTTATAGTGAAATGTCATAATTTATCGCGACAGGCGACGAGTGCGATGAGTCAAAAGCAAAAGTGTAAAGTTAAAGCGCGAAATGCTGATAAATTTCATTCAAAAAAAATATTAACCATAATATGGATTATATGGAATCAAAATGATGTGCCAATTAACCTTGGCACATGAATTAGCATAAAAAAGCGAAGAAAAAAGTGGCTAGCTGGCAGCTTAGCAATTTCATGCGAATGTGTGTGAGCACGAAATGCAAAATAGCAAAAGCAATAAGAAAAAAATTAAACAAAAATAAAATAAAGCAAATGTGTAAATAACAGATATGTGTCATGTGTGAGCCGCAAAAAATGGCAAACGAAGTAAGACGTCAAAAAATGCAGTTAACTTGGCTTTGCATTACAATACAGACACACAAACAACTCACTTTTGGAGCTTTCCTAGTGGAACGAGTTTTCAAATCAGTGACTAAAGCACGGAGCGAAAAAACATTAAACTGAAACATAAAACAACAAAAAAGCACAACAAAAGCAGCGCAAACCGGTTAGCTTGCTGTCTGCCTATAATGAAATAAAATAAAGATAAAATATGCAAAATGACATTGGCAGATTTGAATAACATTTGGAATTTTACAAATAGCCGTAGAATTTGATTGTTTGTAATTTATGCAATCTGCATACCAAATATTTCAAATTGTTAACGAATTTTTTAAGCGCTTTGATGGATTATTTCTGGTTCTAATATGATTTCATTCAGATATCTTAATGGGAATGTGTTAACCTTGCATTTGAATCTTTTTTTAAAGAGAAGTCGAGTACGATTACATCTCTAATTTTAATTAAAAACTGTTATACGGAAATATAATGATTATTCTTGCTCAATTTTTTAAGAGAGTAGGTTCCTTGTTTAAGCTACATTGATTGGCTACACCCCATTTTAATTGCAAACAATATTATGAAATTATCAGTATCAAAGTTTAAGTGATCTTCGCCAATAAACCCATCGTTCAGAGGGGGTTATCCCATGTAACGGCCTGTTTTTAAGTAAATTTTTAGAATTTTTTTCTATGTAAAGTAAATAGATAGAGCCGTAAGTTTATTATCATTTATTAACATATATTTCGAAAGTATAAATATAAATTTTAAGACAAAAATATTGTGTAGAACATGATTTAAATGGGTCTGGGCACCCACGACTCGAAAAATTTGGCTTGCACTTCCTCCACGATTCCGGCTGATTGGCTTATCGGACAATATTTTAATCTGTAAGTTTACATGTTAAGCCCTTCGGGCAGCTCCTTTTTCTTACTGTTTTTTTTCTGCTGTACTTTTAAACGACTTCGAATTTCTAAAAATATTCTATACAAGTTAAGAAATCAATTTATGATAAAAAAAAAATTGTTGAGCCCATTTTGTTGAGTCCATCCAAATTGGGAGGACCATCTTGAAATCATTTCTACTCTCCGAGAACCTAATTGAATTCAGATACTCACATTAGAACCAGTTGTATTCAACGGTTAGTTCAAAACAGAGAAAACCTTTTCTATAATCCCATATCTAACCTTTTCAACCATATTTTTTTAATTCCTTATACAATATTTTCAAACCATCTTCGATCAGTTCTTCAAAGGACTACTTAGACCAAAGCTCATTACATTCAAAGGGTATTCCGAATTTGAGAGAAAACTTTATGTACTGGTTCTAAATCTAAAAGAATTAATTTGTATTAAATGGGCATATCTCCTTCTGTCATACCCTGGCTTCATTATCCTTTTTTAATCTCATTGCCTTTCTCCAATTGACGAGTACAATAGATAGAAATATTGTTTTAACCCGTTACTATTCAGGAAGGTGTTTGATAGATAGGTTCAGGAAATGAAGGTTCTTTCGCTTATCATGATTATGTTACTATTTGACTCTCCCTTCTCGGTGTTTCAACCTACGACCCACCTAGTGCTAGTCACACACTCAGCTCACACCATTACGCCATTGCTGTTACAGTTCGTAAACACAAACCACAAAACAATCATACAAATTAACAAAAAACAACAAAAGAACACTGCCCCCTGCAACAAAGTAACAAACAAATATTAAAGCAAAGTGAGCAAACAATTAAACAAAACAATAAAATTCTCGTTTAAATGTGCACGCGAACACAAACCGAAAACTGTGTACAAAACCAACAAAGAGCATTGCGCACAGAGTACTTAAAAACAAACAGTGGAAGCAGTCTAAGAAGAAGCAGTCCAAGTGGAAAGACCCAAACAATTTCGACTGTTTTCTGACGCATCAGTTATGTTTCACTTTCGCTCCGTTCTCTGTGCACATGTGTTGACCCGACCGGCTTGGCGTGCCAACAACAAGCGACTTCCTCGATTGGAAAGCATTTGGCAATAAATTGATATAATTGCTTGTAATTACAAGAGCAAAAGAGAAATAGAAATGAAGGAAAATAAAATATAAAACAGTAAATTAATGATAGCAACAGTGAGTAGTACCAGCCATTCGCCGCCAGCAATCACTTCGCTTAAGCACTGCCAAGTACACTGATCACTGCTATCTGTTGCCTTTTCTGTTTATCTCCCCCTTTTCCACACTATTTCGTTCTCCCAACTTCATAGTTGAATTTTATATTCTCAGACCTTTTGTATTTCACACTTTGTATGTGTTTGTTTTTATTATTATTTTGTTTTTATTTTTTTCTGTTTTGTTGTTTGTTTACTCCACCGGCTGTGAACAACTGGCACTTGGAACACATTGTTGCACAGTCGCTTGGTTTTACCAGCGCAACGAATGCCATTACTTGTGGCGCTCATATACCCACACTCAGCCACACTCACGTGTAGACACTCTCTGCTCTATCAAAGTACACAATCGACTCTCGCAGCTGACAGCATTCCCTAATTGTTTGTTTATTATTAATCATTCAATTGAAGCCGGTGCCTAAGGTGAAGTTCAATGCTCGAAAAAAGAATGGTTGAACTGCAGCGAACTATTTACTTCGACCATGAGGTGCCACATTGTTCGAAAAGTGAAGGCAGTGTTCTTGTATGAAGCCTAGAAGCGATGTTCAGGTTTGGATTTAAGTTCAGAGACACAGTTTTTATTTTCCTGAAGAAGTCAGAGTTTATCAATATGAGAAAAAACTGATATAATGTCTTGAGAAATTTAAAGTTTATATTCTACGAAGACTTACCCCTAGGCGTCGCTAACCAATGTATTTCACTCCAAAGGAGTGACGGAAGGAACTTCTTAAGAAATTCAGTTTGGGCCCAATTTTGTAAACAGTTAGTAATGGCTTACTTTTAGTAAATATTTTCTCAAGCCAGAGTTCCAATTAGTCGAAACAAGTTCAGTAGGTTAGTTTTGAAAACGATTGGTAGTAGAAAATTGAAACGAAGGATTACGAATGTATTCTTTTCGCAAAGTTTTAAATAGATGGCCAAAAGACCAATTCTGCAGTACTAGTTTGGTCTTTTTGTTCAAGAGTGGTTTCGATTGTATTTCCAAAACTTTTATTCACTCCTCGAATACTATTTGTTACAGAAAGGCCATGTAAACGGGCGAATTCGAAGAGTTGGACAATCACTATAGATTCAATTTCGAATCCCTTATTAAAAAGCAAATTGAAAAAACTCGATTTTTAGGCTTTTGGAACAAAGCTTATTAACTTTGTGTTTTGCTATTCGCGATGATCTTGTCCCAAAAATAATATATTGAAAACAATCGATCCTCTCCGCAGTTGTTTAGCCTTCTAGGACTCTATTTATGAATATGCTAACAACTTTATGTTCGATTTAGAGCCTTACTGTTCAAACTGGGTATTCTATATGGGGAATAAGTCTGGAAGAAAGATTTAAAGGATGTAATCGATGTAATTTTGATAGAGCTTTAAAAAGTGTGATATCCACGCTTTGATTCTGTGTAGAGACCTTTCAAGATTATTATTAAACCTTGGAACCCATTTGACTAATGTGGTCTAATAACGCATCAAGCGTCAAGTGTCTTTAATTAACTAAGCAAAGCAGTCTGCTTCTGCGAAGCGTTGCTTCTTCAATCCTATGTTCCGCGCAAAATTGCTTAATAATTGTCGAAAATAATAACACTAAAGTACCGAACACGCAACTGCAGCTTTACCTACCGATGATTAATGTGAAAACAATCCTCGATGTCCGTATACGGATACCGTAAGACAAAGCCGAGCAATTTAGCAATTTTTTCTTGACAATCAAAAGTGGTATCATATACACACACAGACAAGTGTTCCATTTCCAAGACGTACCACCACAAGCCATATGCCAGCAAATCAACAAGTTAAAACAACGGCATGAGCGCAGGGTGCCAGAGATCGAGAGCGCCAGTGCATGAGAGCAACGCAAGCAAATTGGAATAAATTGAGCGTAAGCAGGAATGTGCGAGAGTGCGCGGCTTAATTAAATATCAAATAAGAGTGCAATAAAATTCCAATCAGTTGAAGTTAAAATCGAACATTTTTAGTGAAATTTATGATGGTGACAACAGTGAATTACGGCAGCTATCTTTTGCTAACGCAGTAAATATTGAAGAGTTGAAATTGAAAAGCAAATAATTGAAGAAAAAAAAGAAGTGAATATTTGGTGTCATAAAACGAGTAAAAAAGAATTGAGAAAATAAATCAAAGTTATGCTCGTGACGTGTGAAATAAATGAGAAAGTGTAAGGTACAAAATGAAATAACAACATATACACATACATATATGTATTATATGTATGTAAGTAAGTGTGTTTATATGTAGCACTCAATTGGAAGTTGCTTATCTTTTTTACCGGCTGCGACCGCTGAAGCTGGTTTTATTTATTTATGAATGAGTTCGCACGTCGACGCGTGTGTAAACAAATAAACGAATGTCAGTGTGTAGAAGAATTAAAAAAAAGTTAAAGAGAGTGAAGTCTGATAATAATAATAAAAAATAATAATTAATTTTAAAATATTTGTTTTAATATATATATATTGACACCAGGTAGCTTGTAGATCGCTACAGATCACAGAGTTGATATTATTTTTGTCAACCTCAATGGTTTTTCATCATATATGTATAAGCTGTCTAGTGTATACTAAAGACAAGCTTTATGGTCAACTTATTTGCTTTTATTGCTCGCGCCGAAAAGTGATAATTTCCATCTGTGCGTCTTCGTATTAATTTAGCAAATTTGGTCAACTGTGGGTCAGCTGATGAATATTTTCCATTTTGCGTTTAATTTCAGTTTAGGAAGCAGTGTTAGTGCGCTTTTCATTTGCAAAAGCAAGTTCAAGTTGTGAAAAATAATACTTAATAATAAAATTAAAGAATAATTACTAAAAAAGTGTTAACCTAACCTCCAATCATTTGAAAAAAGCAATTTATTAATCTACATAACAGTATGTTTAACATTGTTTTACAAATTTAAGCGAATTTTATATGTTGAACGAATAACGAATCACCTATTTTTGGAATAACGAAAACGATATGGATCCGGCGATTTTAATTGGTGAGTTTCATAAAGAAGTTCTATATGAATTAAAGACGAATAAGATACAAAAAGCTATGAAAATATATGGACAAAGTTTTAAGAAAAAATTATGGTTGAGAGTATGCCGAAAGGATATATTGATATGTGATATGCTATGATTATGCCGGAAATCCGGTAATCTCACCAAAATTTTTTATATATTATCTTACATAAAGACTGGTCTATAAACATGAGACGTATTACTTTTGTAATTTTTTTAACTGAAATTTTCCAGCTCTTGTTAGTAAAGAAGCATTCGCTATAGTTTTCAACATAACCTTTGTATGGAAGGTAGGCGTGTTCATAATCCGATTTCATCCATTTTCATGATGTTCAAGTAACTAAAGAAAATGACTGCAGAAAGTTTGGTTGATATATGTAGCTGCTTTTAGCAGCTGAAAAGATAGTTCTTAACCAAACTAAGAGCTAAAATAACTCGAACTGACATAATATGTATCTTATTCAGATTCAAAATCTAGCTTCTAATATCAAAAATTACTATTTACATTTAATGTTTTTCTTTACTCTACAGCAAGTAATTTTGGAAGCAGCCATACATAGCCTTATAATTATATTTTCTTTTTTAAAGATAATACTTAATATAAACTTATAGTCACGAAACTTACTCGCAGAGGTTATTATTTATGACCATAAAGAGTAAGTTGCATCTGATTGAATTCTACTAATTTACTCGAATAAATTACGAAAAATTAGCGTTATCTGTAAAAGCTTCCCCTTTTAAATAATTTTTGATTACCACTCAAGTCAGTACTTTGAAGAATATATTTATTTAAGAAAATATTGTTATGATATCTAGGCTCAACTGTAGAAATTCTTGCTAATTTATTATTCGTAAACCCATTATCAATAGGAGGCATGTTTAGGACTACTAGAAAATCGGAAAATTGTTTTAAGTTTTATAATGTTTTTAAACGACTAAATCAAAAAAAGGAAAATTTACTTAAAACTTAACGTAACTTAAAACTTAACGTAATTTAAAACATACGTTTTTTTTTTATACATATTTCTTTATTTATTGCATCTGCTTTGTTTAAAGCCTAACAATCTATATATATAAAATTAAGTGGCAAAACTTCCTGTTCGTATACTCCTCCTAGACGGCTTTCCCGATTTCAATGAAATTTTCTGTGGTGATTGGGGTCTGTGTGGAGGGTGCACATAAGAAATTTAATGTGTGTATCATTGCACGTTTTGCAAAAAAAAAAAAATGAATTTGCAGGAACATTGCTATATTCTGAAATACCACAATATTTCACTGGGAATCGATCATCGAAAACATTTCAACGACGAAAGCAAGGGGAGCGTGTTGACGGTTATCCAAATGTCCGTAAAACCGATGTCATAGGACGCATTTACACTATCCATCCGAACAACGCGGAATGTTTCTATTTGCGTCTGCTATTAGTCAACGTGCGCGGACCAAGATCATTTGATAATTTGAAAACTGTTGACGGTTAGTTGTGTGCGACGTATCGTGAAGCATTTCAGCGTTTGCATTTGTTAGAAGATGATATGCATTGGGGTACCGCACTTCATGACGCATCACTCACATCTCATCCAAAACAAATACGCGTACTATTCGCCATAATAATATCTACATGCCTTCCGTCAAATCCACAAGAACTGTGGAATAAGTACAAAGACTGCATGACCGAGGATTTATTAATTTTGGCGCGTAATCGAGCATCGGACGCAGACTTGCTATATACATTACAAATGTATAATGATGCTTTGATATTGGTTGAAGATCTGTGCCTTACAATTGCTAATAAGGCATTAGCGCAACTTGGCATAACTGCGCCCAATCGTTCAGCGATTGATATGCTTGACCATGAGCTTCAACGTGAACAACAATACGATTGCAATGAATTGCGTGCTTTCATACAAGCTAACATTACCAAATTGAATATTCAGCAGAAAAATGCTTATGATAAGATTATACGAGCGGTTGACAATAACGCCGGTGGATTCTACTTTCTGGATGCGCCCGGGGGTACAAGGAAAACGTTTCTGATCTCTTTGATTCTTGCTACTATACGGTCACAGCAGAAAATTGCGCTGGCAATTGCTTCGTCAGACATCGCTACTACTCTACTTGATGGAGGCCGAACAGCACATTCTGCGTTGAAATTATCGTTGAACATCCAAGTCGTTGAGACACCAACGTGCAACATATCGAGGAATTCAGCAATGACAAAAGTTTTGCGAGGAGCTGGAATAGTTCTATGGGATGAGTGCCCAATGGCTAACAAAAAGTCATTAGAAGCTTTCAATAGAACAATGCAAGATTTACGCCAAAAGCAACAACTTTTTGGCGGAGCATTAGTCTTATTATCTGGCGATTTTCGGCAAACTTTGCCAGTCATTCCTCGATCAACTCCTGCCGACGAAATAAACGCATGTTTAAAATCGTCAGTTTTGTGGAGACATGTTCAAAGGCTGACCATCAACATGCGAGTCCAATTGCAAAACGATCGATCCGCAGCGGCGTTTTCGAAGCAGTTGTTGGACATTGGCGAAGGCAAAATACCAATCGATGATACCGGTTGGAATATCAAGATCTTTGTGGATGTTTTCGTTACGCATAAACCATGGTGAACCCGTGATTGTTCTAAGCATTTTAGATTGGAATCTCTGAATTATATCAATGTTGGTTGCACAGGTCGTACCCCACAGTTGAACACCATACATCCAAAACGGTTTTATGATTGCATTGTATAACAGGACTTTGTTGTCTAGGCTAAGTTTAGAATTTTTGTTTAAAAGCCAATTTAAATTGGCTGCTCTTAACCTCATGCATGTAATTTTACTCGCTATATGTTTCCGCTACGTGAGCCTTCGATTCAGGTGAATCCCTAGATAAGTTACTTCATTCGCTTGGGGTACTAGCACATTGTTTATTTTAACTGTCCGGCATGTTTCCGATCTTAGCGAGAATGTAACATGCTTGCATTTTTGCACATTAATATTTATACGCCAGTTGGCTAGCCATTCTTCGACACAAGTTAAGTGCTCCTCTAATACTCTTGATGCTCTTATGGGGCATTTATTACGGCTTATTAGGGCTGTGTCATCCGCAAAAGTTGATGTCAGTACGTTATTAGCTATTGGAATGTCTGCTGTATATATTATGTACAGAGTAGGGCCTAATACACTGCCCTGAGGTACACCGGCCCTTATTGCTCGTTCTTCTGATATGAAACCTGCTACTTTAACTGTAAACTTCCTATTTCTTAAATATGACTCCAATGTTTTATGCAAATCGTAAGGTAAAACGTTTTTGATTTTCCATAAAATGCCTTCATGCCAGACCTTATCGAACGCCTGAGCTACATCGAGAAAAATAGCTGAACAGTACTCTCTGTGGATAGTACCCGAAACCAAGAATTGCATTAAAGAGCAAAGAGAGCAGAGATATTTGGCAACTCAATTAACATTTTTGGAGTAATATTATCGTGTCCTGAAGACTTTTTCGGATTTAGCTCTTTTAGGATCTTGGTAATTTCATAAGTAGACGTCCTAATAGACACGCTTGACTCGTTTGCGATATTGTGCAAAGTTGGTAACTTAAAATTGTTTTTTGGACCATTGGGTTGAAATACCTTTTCTAGGTAATTTGCAAAGCAATTTGCCTTTTCCTCATTACTACACGCCCAATTACCATTCAAATGTCTTATAGGCATGTTGGAATCTACTGGTGGCTTAAAAGACTTTTGGGCTTTCCAAAGAGAGTTTTTCTTGCTTGAATTCGGACACAGGTGCTTTATATAATTTTCAGTATTGCATTCTTCATCGCGTTTAAGTGCTTTTTTTAACATAACGTACAACCGATTTTAGTTGACGCAGAGTTGAAGGGGAACGACTTAACTGCCATTCACGTCTCGCTTGCCTTTTCTCATTTACAAGCTTTTCTATTTAATATTAGAGATGTTTCTAAAAACCTTAACGTTTCTTTTAGGTGTTGCCAAGACAGCTGCATTAGTTATTACATCATTGAATTCCATTATGCTTTCATCAATATCTCTTCCTGTACTTATAAACATAAGTTAACTTGAAACTTAACGTAATTTACAACTTATCGAAACTTAAAACTTAACCTAACTTAAAACTTAACTTAACTCAAAACTTAACGTAACTTAAAACTCTGACTTAAAAACTTAACTTGAATAATAAAATAATGCATTCTACCGTTAGAAATATGGGATACTGAGCAGAACACCTCAGCATTAAAGTTGCCAATCAGCAAATGCGAAAAGCAAATTATGTTATAGTTCTCCTTTTATTTTCACCTTCCGCAGTGGCGCACTTTAAAGACTTGAACTTGAGCACAAAAAAAATCTGCACTTGCAAAATATTGTTCAACTAAAGTGTACAGACCCATACCATTTACATACATACATATGCACACTTGCAAATCGCCATTTAAATGCGTGCACACATAAACAACTCTGCATTTAACGCTGAAATGCTGATACACATCCGACCTGAGGCTTCCATAAACAAGCAAACGAGCAAGCACAGCCAGTTGAACAGTTGAAAGGTCAGCCCAAGCGATGCAAGCGCCGTAAAGGGAGATGCCAAGGATATGTGGGCGCTGTGTTAAAAAGTCATTGCAAAAATTGCACAGCTTCTGCAACTGAGCTAACAATAACTTCCATACAACGTTGTTCTTGTTGTTTATATTTTTGTAAGCCCTTTGCCACAGGCATGGGTAAGAGCACTTACCGAAAAAATATCTCTCACATTTCTCACTCAGATATATTGTATACATGGAAATATATAGACACGCATATGTACATACATATATATGTGTATGTATATGACCAGATCCATTGCTACCAAATGGACAGCTTGGTCTGAAAATTTATATGTGGATTCAGAGTTTCGGTCAACGCAGTATTTTTATGCTGAGCACTCAGCCTGCTTTTGCATAAATAAAAACAGTTTTTGTGTACTTTATTTTTGCCTGCAACATTTTAACTGCGATATATTGCAAGCAGACTTCTACTGTTGGTCAAAAGCAATGTTTTTTTAATTTAAAGCAGACATAAAAAATCTCAGCACTTTTCCGAATTCTTAAGGTAAAAATATGAATTTTAGTGTCAACAAGTAAGGAAGGGCTAAGTTCGGATGTAACCGAACATTTTATACTCTCGCAATTTATGTATTTAATTTTTTTAGTATAACACACAATTTGACTCACATATTCGGCATATATGTATGTATATAGTAATAAGTCCATTGAATGTTTCAAAACCCTAATATTAGGTATATGTGATATTTCGGTAAAATATGTATTCGAAGCTCTGAGATCCTAATGTCCTATATATGGGGCCTTGAATACTTATGGTCCGATTTCGCCGATTTTTAGAAGGGCGATATCATTCTATTAATGCATTCTTTGTGCAAAGTTCTGTTCCAATATCTTCACTAGTGCTTACTTTATATATTGTAATGTAAACGGTGCAGATCATATTCCAAGCTCTTGTATATAGGAAGTAGGCGTGATTGTGAAGTGATTTGGCTTATTTCACAACATATCATTGTGATGTAAGGAAACTATTACAAACCAAGTTTCATTGAAATCGGTCGAGAAGTTCCAGAGATATAGTTTTTGACCCATAAGTGAGCGACGCCACGCCCATTTAAAATTTTGGATACTATTTTGAGTGCAGCTCTTCTGTACCATCTTTATAATGAAATTTAAGGTTTCTGGTGGTTTTCCTTACTGAATGAAAGCATTTATAGTAGTTTTCAACATAGCTTTTGTATGGGATGTAGGCGTGGTTATAATCCGATTTCCTCCATATTTGAACTTTATAAAGAAATGCCAGAAAAAAACGACTATTGAGAGTTTCGTTGCTTTATCTTTAGTAGTTTACGAGATATGTAAAAAAATCTTAGTAGGGTCCGGGGCTTAGTTATAGCTCTTTATAGGTTTCCGGTTATCGCCATTTTGTTGGCGTGGCCCATTTTGTGATTTTGCCCATCTTCGAACTTAACCTTCTTACCAAGAAACAGATGTATCAAGTTTCATTAAGATATCTCAATTTTTACTCAAGTTACAGCTTGCACAGGCGGACAGGCGGACAGACGGACGGACGGACGGACAGACAGATATCCGGATTTGAACTTTACTCGTTACTGATCACTTTGGTATACATAACCTTATATCCAACTCGTTTAGTTTTATGACTTACACACAACCGTTATGTGAACAAAACTATTATACTCTCTTAGCAACTTTTGTTGCGAGAGTATAAAAATATGTAGATAGGAAAAATTCTTTAGCTTTTTCTAGCGACCATGTACTACTTCGAACACTTACTTTTTAAAATCCTCTGAGTCCAATATTGTAATACCTTACTATTTTCTTAGCGCATTTTCGAGCCTAAAACTAATAAATCTACCCACACTCCTCACTCACAGATAAATTCTATTCTTTGTTAACTGAAGCTGCTGAAATATGTGAACCCTTTCGCCACTTTTGCAAATATATTAACCCTTATTCCTTCCAGACGTATGTGATTGGCGTTGCAACCGTTTAGCCGGTTATAGACGTATTCTCTACCCTTAAAAACTATATCTCATTTCTCTCAATATTAGCCATCTATTGAAGTTCCTGAAGTTATCAACACTAACTAAAAATATTTCACATATGAAAAGAGGAAAACCATAAGATAGATAGTCTTTAGTAGAAACTTACTCACGTTGGTGAGAATGGATAAATTGGTCCAGGCCTTCAACCTCATTCTCAAAGTTCACAATACAAAGACGAAAGAAATAATAATATAGTGACCAGCAAGAGGTCTACGTTACGTGGCCTAAACCAATACTGAAACAATGTTTCAGCTTCCATATTCAACAAACAAGATCTTAAATGACCGTGGTTTTACAAGCATACTAGAAATCGCTGAAAGATCCAAAGACTATCTATTTTAAAAAATGTTTCGACGATTGGAGGAAGCGCTGGCATAAGTGCATGATATGGAATGGGAACTAGTTTAAAGGAAAAACTAAAATTTCCGATATTGAGTTGGATATCTAAGTAGGCGGTACAAAAATCTTCTTTGTTGACTTAAATGCATCTCAACCATCATTTAAGCCTATGAAGAATTCGAACTACTACTATAGCCTTGCATTTACTAATATACAAAAACAAAGTTTTAATGCTTTCCTCAACTCAACTCCCACGACTATTAGGCGACTAATAACTACAAGGAATGTGTGGTCATAAAAGAAGAGTTACGATGCATAAATTTAAATTCAAAAAACACTTCCATTGCTTGAAACACCTATATGAATATGTGTGTATAAACTAGATATTTTAACAAAACTCATTTTTGCATACGGTCGTTACATATTCATGGGAGACAATGCGTCAATGAATTGGTTTTCTCTATCGGAAAAAATGCGACAAAATATGCCGACCCACACAAGCTCGTAAATATTTTAAGCGAGTATTTTTTGTTTGTTTTCCTTTTGGGTTGTTTAGCCACAGCTTTGAAGTGGAAAGCACCGTTTGTGGTCATGAAAAAACAAACATTGAGTGTTTGGCTCTCTACAAAAAAAAAGTGTTAGATATGAAAATGTATATGGACATGCGACAAAATTTGAAATTTTTGTGTGTTGTCTTCCGGTTTGAACAGTGATTTTATATAATTTTTTGAATCTCTATTACGCTTATCCTCAAGTCCAGTATACAAGTAGCTTTAGACACAGAATTAAATCTCTCCAAACATTGATTTGTTATTTCTGTAGAGGGTCAAATACTACGAAATGCGCTTTTCTTATCCGGATGAGATCTTTGAGAATCTTTTCACTTATGTAGGGACTGACCTCTGTTGGTGAATTTTTGATGCGATTATGCTTATGGAATTATCTATATCCTAGGACCGTTAAAAATACCCAAAAAATTAAAGATTTGTTTTCGATAATCAAGGGCGATAACTATTATGGAAAATATTTCGAAAAATTATGTTTGCTGAGTTGATATTCGAACACAGGGTCGATAAAGTGCAGTAATATATCCTTGGTGCATACATAATCCACTCGAATACGATCGATTCTTTTAAATACGCAAATTGTAAAAATTTCAACTTCCACTCAGCAGTCAGGCACATATTACAATGCCGGCAGCGAATTATTCACCTACATATTTCTGCACAAGCGAAAAAATATGTAAAGTTCAAATACCATACACTCTCATTGCTAAAGCACAACAGTTGCATAAGAGCCTCGACAAAGCAAGCTAAACAATTTACACGCAGTTCCACGAGCACTTGGTAGCACTGAATAAATCGCTTTTGTTTATACATGCACATATATGTGAGTATGTGTGAACTGTGCACGCAATAGTTGGTAATACAAAGGCGCGCATAGAACACCACCCGCATCCGCAACAAAAAAATAAAACAACAACAATAAACCAAACTAGACGCCGTCACAACAAAAATGCCGCTGCACACACTACCTTAGCCCAGTTGATCGGCTTCACCTTGTTTACCTCCACTCTGCGCCGGTGGCTCGGTAAGAACTGTCAGTCCCGTCCGGTTCCCACCGCTGACCGTTGCGAACGGACACACGGCTTCTAGGTGGGCCCGAATTGGAAAATGTATACTATTTGTGTGTGTGTGCCGCATTGCATGCAATATTTATTTGCAATGGTTACTGGTTGTTGTTGTTGTTGCCACCTAAAACTTTATTTGTTTGTTTGTTGTGCTCGCCACGTTCATTAATTACGTACAACTTGAAAGTGAGTTTGATTTTTCCAGCGGCAAGCCACTGCTCCACCGCTTCACTGCGCTCATTCTAGCAGCTATGAAATATCAGCTTTATTCACTTCACACGCACATTCATAAAAATGCATACCTGCTCTATGTATATACAGTATGTGTACAGTGAAACACAAAATTGTTCATAAAGGTTTCATGACATTACGAATCAATTCTTTATTCTGTCAAATGCACTCCCAGAAAAGTAACGGGACAAATTGTCGAATTCTCAATTCCTATCATACCTGAGGACTGTAAAAAAACCTCTTAAAATAGGACGGAAAGTGTCGTGAAGAATATCACTTGGACAGCCATTGTGATGCCAAAAAAAAACGTATAAGTATGGACCTTATATATCACCGAAGTGCAATAAAAAATTTTATGAGACCACTAATTACCACCGTCAACGGACTGATTGTACCTTATAAGTTTGGCTTTAGACTTAGATAATCCACCATGGATAAGATATCCATCATGCGCCAAATTTTGGAAAAGACCCGAGAGAGAGAAGAAGCAATACACACCACCTTCTCATCGATTTTAAAGTTGCCTTTCATAGCACGAAACGGAGCTGCCTCTATGCCTCGATGTCTGAATTTGGTATCCCCGCAAAACGAATACGGCTGTGTAAACTGATGTTGAGCAACACCAAAAACTCCGTCAGGATCAGGAATGACCTCTCCGAGCCGATCGATAGCAAACGAGGTTTCAGACAGGGTGACTCATTATCGTGCGACTTCTTCAATCTATTGCTGGAAGAAATAATACGAGCTGCAGAGCTAAATACACTTTTATTGATATCATTAAGACGAAATATCTCCTGTCACAAAACAAACAGTCAGTACATTCGCGTTTTGCCTCCCACCTCACTGTTGACATTCATACCTTGGAACCAGCATTAACACCAGCCTTGAAATCCAATGCACAATCACTCTTGCTAACAGATGCTATTTTGGACTGAATAGGTAATTCAAATTCAAATTAAATCCTTCTCTTGAGGAACCAATGGAAATTGAGGAACCGAATGGATGAAAGTACTCCAGCTTTGAAAGTGTTCGATGTAGTACCCGCTGGGGGAAGCAGAGGTCTAATTTGCAAAAACTACCATATCTAAATTATTCTGCAAAGATTTCATAATATTCTATGGCCTTTCAAGGAATAACAATCGAAGTGTAACGCTTACGAAAAAGAGCCAACCAAATCAAAAGTCCACAATCTCCCTAACATCTAGTAAGACGCACCATTCGTACAAATTTACTTTTACAAGATATTTTTCAGACCCACTGTATGTACCCAAGCGTTGTATGTACTTTTAATTTTTAACAGTTATTTATTTTTTTTTTTTTTTTGGTTTGTTAATCTGCAGTCATGCAACATGTGCTTAAACGAGTTTGTTGCATGCCAACTGAACGATGCCACAACTCAGTGAAGCGTCGACGCGCTGCAACGCAAATGAGGCGCAACCATTTGCTGCTGGCGCTGTTGCTGCTAAGCTCCCCTCACGTTCCTGCACCCGGCGAGGCTGGGCCTTTGGGAGTTGCTGTTATATACACTAATGATTTTTCGTCTCTTGGTACATATATGTTTTTTTTTACTTTTGATTTGTGCTTCGGTTTAATGGTTTGTTCGCCTTTTTTCAAAGCACTTGTTTGGCGTGGTTGTCGGTGTTGGATTTCTGGTTTTTCGCTTTTTTGGTATTAATTTTGATTGCTTTGGCGTTGTTCGACATGTTTGGAATGTCTTCTTTGGGAGAATGTCAGTGGTGTGCCTTATGAAAATGCAACAATGGGAAAACAAGATTGAACACATGTTGACATAGTTTATTGCTTTTGTTGTTGTCAATTGCTTCGTATGGTTTTAGTGATTCGTTAATGACAACCATCAGAGTATTTAAACATGAGCGGTGATTAGATTTTATATGCTTCTAAATTTTGGCAATACCCTTTACTTCATGAATAGTAGACATGCATTTATGATTTTTTTTTTCGTTTCTTATTTATGGGAAATACTCGAAATCGAAGGCTTCTCGTATACCATACTCATAAAATAATTTGATAACTTGTAAAATTTTGAAAACTTGGGTTGGCTTTTGACCCACTCAGTTAGAGAGGACTTAAAGATAATAGCTATCTAGATTGAGAATTCAGTTATCAGAATCAGAAAACTGTGTACTAATTAGAAATGTTGACGTATGCGGCATGCGGAGGAACTATCAGAAAAAACTTGTCAAATTTGGTATAATGTGTTTTACTATACATATCAACATCTTCTCGTCAAAGCTCACTAAATAATATCAGCTCTCTAAGAATAATCGCTTGCACTAATTTCAGAACTTGAGAATAACGATTATGTTCATCGAAATATGTTTCCCTTATATGAAGTGTGCTTCTAGATTTTGTCTTACGAATTTTAATTATCCTAGGAACTAACACCTAAGATTTGAAATTCGGCAGCTTTGAATTAAGCTCTAATTTTATGGTAATTGTAATGGGAGTACTTTCTAGACTAGATATAGGGGTTGCCGAGCTGTAGGCCTTCGTTTGGTACGCGATGGAAGCTGAGGCATCAGCACCGTGTTTGGAATAGCAAAACATCGGCCTAAATCCGTGCTTAGTAACAGCACATTATAGTTTTTTCTTTAATTAAAACAAAAATAGTTGCCCAAGAAGTATATTGTATCCCAGTATATTAGAATAGATTTATAAGCTGCGGGCTAAACCAACAAACATGAAAATTCCATTGTAATGACGTACCATATTTTTGTACAAAATTCGTTTTAATTAACACAAAATTCATTTGAAATTAATTTTAAGAAACCATTCTTCTCTCGTGGGAAAACAACTTCAATATGTGAGGAGAGAAAATTTGATGTGATGAAATTCACTAAAAACACAGACAAATATATCGCTCATTTACTTGAATAGTGTCACAACTCAAAAAAGTCGATTTTTCAGGAGAGCAATTTAAAGTTTTCAATTGTCTCTAATATAGCAAAAAAAAGAAAATGCCTTCAGTTTATTGACAAATCTAGTGGCCTATAATATATTAAATACAATGTTGAGCATAAATGGGCCAAATAGAGTGTACTAATGCTTTTTCTTGGACATAAATGTGACCCACTTTGAATTATGTCGTTATTTGTGAAAAATATAAATCAATTTCGCCGTCATAGGTCAAATGTGCCGTTTTTACTGAAAAATGTAATTAATTTTTCACCAATATCGTTTCCTGTCGTTATTTCGTAAAAAAAATTATAACTGATTCTGGCACAATTGAGAAGTGTCATTATTGTGGTTAAAAACTAATGCAACATAACAAGTTTAAGAACGGCACATTCTAATATCACGGTTTATTTTCCTACGCATCGGAATAAAATTTTTATACAATGTGGACGATGAAATTGCGCACATTTCTGCATACTCAACTCAAAAATCGTGTTTTTTAAGTTATGACACTATTCTAGTAAATGAGCGATATGTATATAAAAATGTTATATTTTCCCAAATCAAAATTGTCTATATGTGTAAATTTAAATTTATAATTAATTTTCAATTTATGCACACATATTTTTTGCGCAAAATATTTATTGATTGCGGCGCCTACGTCAACAGGACTGTCAACAAAGTTGAATTTTTCCACATATGTAAATATATACAAATTTGCATAACTGCATACAGTATTGTGAAAAAAAAATTCTCATAAAAAACCATCGCCGATTTAATATACAATAACATTTTGTCTCCCTGATTTACATATAAATACGACCATTGCTTCTCAAGAAGCTCAGAAGAAAAATCTGTAAATAATGCTTAATACTTACACGGAACTTAATTCTTATGAAAAGGATTGAAATCTTAACAATTTCTTTTGTATTTATACCAACTTTGATATGCGTATATTGCCATATAATTGCAAATATTTCGCACAATACTGTAGGCACATCTATAAACAATATTCCAAACGATAAAAATTCCTATGTGTGCATACATTTACACATACGCAAGCAACGGTAAACAAAAAACCTACGCACACCGCAAAAGCTCGCAATTTCATTCACAAAAGCCCGGCTGAAAATTGTTTGCGATTCATACAATTCGCAAAAATGAAAATTATGTTGGCGGAAACAAGCCATATAAAAATAAATAAAAATGAATTTTCGAATGCAAAAAATTGGCCTCAAAACCAGTTTCTAGTATTTGCAGAAATGTGAACGAGGCGACAAAAGAGAATTGGGAATTAAGTATGAATTTGCGAAACAGAATTGAACTATAAAAGCAAATATGAACAAAATTAGAATATTTTTTATACTCTCGCAACAAAATTGCTAAAGAGAGTATTATAGTTTTGTTCACATAACGGTTGTTTGTAACACCCAAAACTAAACGAGTTAGATATAGGGTTATATATACCAAAGTGAACAGGGTGAAGAGTGGAGTTCAAATCCGAATGTCTGTCTGTCCGTCCGACCGTCCATCTGTGCAAGCTGTAACTATAGTACAAATTAAGATATCTTGACGAAACTTGGCACACTTATTTCTTGGCACCATAGGAAGGTTTCGAAAATGATCAAATTCGGACCACTGCCACGCCCACAAAATGACGAAAACCGAAAACACATAAAGTGCCATAACTAAGCCATAAATAAAGCTATGGAAATAAAATTTGGTATAAAGGATCGTACTATGAAGGGGCATATTTGGATTTTTTTTTTTTTTTGCGAAGTGGGCGTGGCCCCGCCCCTAATAGGTATTTGTACATATCTCGCAAGCCATTGCATGTGATTGTCGTTGAAACCGTTTATCCGGTTATAACCGAATCGACGATAGTGCGACACTTCTCTCTCCTTCGCAGTTCGGCGCAAACCAATAGAGCTATATAAACCAAACTTTCTGCAGTCATTTTTTTAACCACTTCTTCATACAGTCCAAAAATGAAAGAAATCAGATAATAACCACGCCCACCTCCAATACAAAGGTTAGGTTGAAAATTACTAAAAGTGGGTTAACTCACTAACGAAAAACGTCAGAAACACTAAAATTCATATAAGAAATGGCAGATGGAAGCGGCACTCAAATTTTTTTACAAAATGGAACCACGCCTACATCCTATATAACAGAACTTTGAAGGCGATCTGAATCGTTTACTTTACAATATATAAAGTAAGCACTATTGAAGATATCGGTGCAGAACTTTGCATAAACACTATGTTTATAGTGTAGCAGCCCCATTCTAAAAATCACTGAAATCGGACCATATGTTTTTAAGGCCCCATATATCGAACACGAGGAGCTCAGTGCTTCTAACCTAATATTATGGTTTCCAACTTTCAATGGACTTTATACAATATATATGACGAATATGTGGGTCAAATTGTGTATTATATAATAAAATAAAGTTAAATAAATAAATTGCGAGAGTATAAAATGTTCGGTTACACCCGAACTTAGCCCTTCCTTACTTGTTTTAATTGAAAAATATTAATAACAATAAATGCATAAAAATATTAGAAATATTTTTTTTACACTTTTTCTACTCATGATTTCACTTGTTCCGTGCATATATTTTAGATATCATAAAAGGAAAGAAACGGAAAAATACAACATATGAAAACTTGATAACAATGATACCATATACCTTTATTGTATATGAAATCTTATCTAAGATTCCTAAGAATAATAGAGTACGAAATAACATATCCCAATGATATAAGCAAACCCTAATTGCAGTGCACTCTCTTAGTAAACAATTGGTAACAGTGTAAAGGTGCGACCCCTATCACACCTCTACACTATCTCGATAAATCTTTTAGGTAACGAATGATCAATTAACGTAGACTATACATGTAAGAACTTGCCTTCATACCACTATTTTGCTACCTGTCTTAAAATGAACATATACCCTCTATAATTTAGTCGTGGTTTAGACGAGAAATCACAAGTAAGAAAGGGCTAAGATCAGGTGTAACCGTGCATTTTATACTCTGGCAATTTATTGATTTTATTAAGATAACACACAATTTGACCCATATATTTGACATAAAATCAAGTAGAATAAGAAAATCATCATATATAGTATATAAGGGCTGAGGTAATTACTAGACCGATTTCACTAATTTCCACCACCAAGGTACACTATATCCAAGTCTATATTATATATTAAGTGAGCATTAATTTGGCTAAGATATTTCACATATTGAGCGATTTAAAAGTCCATCGTATTGTAGTTTTGAAAAACCTATAATTAGGTATATGGGACCTATGAACCGATTTTAACCATTTGAGTACAGAGACACACTGTTAGAAGAAAAAAATGCGCTGAATCTTCATGTTCGATATCCGGGTTCTTGTAAAGTTGTGATCTCATTTTGACGATTGAGTGCATCTATAGTGCATCATCTGCTCAAATACAGTACTTGTGTAAAGTTTTATTCCGCTATCTTCATTAGTTCTTGATATATATATATTATAAAGTGAACGAATCATATGGAATTCAAAATTGTATTATATGGGAAGTAGGCGTGGTTGTGAACCGATTTCGCCCATTTTCCATCGGTAAAATCAGGATGTCGAACAAATATTATGCTTCGAATTTCATTGAAATCGGTCTCTAGTAGTTTCCGCGACATGGTTTTTGGTCCATAAGTGAGTGACGCAACGCCCATTTTCAATTTCAAAAAACTGAGTGCAGGTTTCTTCTGTAAAATTTAGTGTTTCTGATGCTTTTCGTTAGTGAGTTGACCCACTTTTAGTAATTTGCAACATAACTTTTGTGGTTATTATCCAATTTCACCAATGTTCATGGTGTATGATGGGGTAGGAAAAGGACTGCGACTAGTAAATTTGGTTTATATAGCTTATGTAGTTTGCGAGATATATACAAAAATCAATCAATATTCCAAAAAATGCATCCAAAATATACTGATGGTAAGGAGCTCAATGTTTGTCTTTACTGGCTTTACAGGAACTTTTATAAGCTACACATTGAAATTTCGATCTTAAGATCTCATACAGTTTACGTCTTAAATTATTTAAAAATCTTTCGATTTGTGTGAATTGTGAAATATTAAATTTTCTACAACTTCCTGCAGCTAAGCCAAAACTATTTATTCTGCTTCCATCCACCTCTATTGTTTTTAGCAGTTTTCTCGCCTCTACTTGTCACCGGTTGTGTCACATAGCACGACCAACTAAGCCACACAATCAACCGAAAAGCCGCGATTACTCAAACACAACTGTCTTTTGCAGAAGTAATCTTTAACATGTGGGATGACAACAGCACTTAACACCTGACGCCTCATGCTCCACAGTGATTGGGGGTTGATGTGACAACACGTCAGCGTAAATATGTAAATATACACACAATCATACACGTACTTTTTGATGGTTTACAATTCGTACAAACTGTTGGTTATGGTGTTGAGTGGTGTTTAGTTTGAAGACAGTGTTGAAGTGCGAAAATTCGTTCTACACCTACTCAGCTGTTATTTTTACTCTTATTTGTTAGAAGCATTGTTAGTTGTTTCTAAATATGCATTTCTAAGGGTAGATTATACTTTAGGCTACCATTTTGAGACGAAATGATGACTCTCTATTTTATAGTAAAAATAACGTACACGTACAGAATGACGCGATAACTGAGCTCACGTTTTCGAATATCAGCCACTAGACTCTGGAATAGAATATATATTAAATTCGCTGTTTACTGACTTTTGTTTTCGAGTGCTTTTCTTTTTTACTCTTTTTATGAATAACATTGATTCAGCAAACTATTTTTAGTTTTCTCGTCAGTACTGGTTGTCTGTACACTTTATTATAAACTCGTAAAAGCCTCCACCCAGCTTTTAAGCATTGCAAATCACCCACACACTTGCCAGCGACAGCTGCTCAATGCTGGTCACAGAGCAAATGTCAATTAACAATGCATAAATCACATGAAATACACACATGCATTGTAAAATATGCCAAGTAATTGCACACAATTGCATGCATATACACATTAGGGTGGTGTTTAAAATTTTGGGTACCGTGTCGTACATTTTTCACGCTGGAGTGTTTTCTTCCATTCGGGCGATATGTCCAAGTCAGCGCAACTATGTCTATATCGCCGAAGACCTCATACAGCTCGTCATTCCAATAAATCCGGTACTCATCTAATCCAAGCCTTCGCGAATTAATTTGGTATTATGATGAAGTCAACTTTGATGTCAAAGTTCAAATAACTTCAAAAAGTTTCAGAAATATGTTTACTAGGACCTTAAATCAGTAAAAATTAGCTAACTAAGACCGTTTCATGTTAATTTGTGAATTCTCCATTTTAAAATCGTAACTTATACCTATGTTCTGTACCTGAATTAAGCCAAGACCATGATATTTTATATGACTTCTTTAATGATTCAGCGTTTCAGTTAAAGAAACTGAGTCTAAAGTTCATTTGATAGTCTTACGGACCACCCTAATTGGCTTTATATACACATATTTTACAAATTTATTTATTTTTCCAAAACAGGATTTAGCACTTTTCAATTTTACATTTGCTGTCAATTCCTTTATGCTCGACAGCCTTTATTTAATTGTTTTGTTAATATTTATTATTTTAGAATATATTCTTGATTTGTTGACCAGTAAAAGTTTTCGGTTTAATTTATTTCTATACAAGTGTCACAAACTTTATATATCCACATATGTATTATATGCAAATTTATGCTCTCCATTATTTATTATTTATCACAAGTGATACTGTCATGTCTTCATAAATAGTTGTGACAAAAGATTCAAGCTTCATGCCTCAATCACATCAAGAAATAAACAGAGTTCATTAGTTTCAATTGAAATGTTTACCCATTTAATTTTTACATTAAAGTAAATCAGCCAATGAAGCAGTAGACTTCGTAACTTGTTGCTGCTATGGGCATTTTGCATTGTTGTAGTTCTTTTAATGTAGCTTTGTATTCGTTAAGATCATATGCAGAATTTTTTAAAATGAATACATCACGCATTTCAATAAGTCTTGATTAACAGCTGAGCGCCACTTCATATTTTACAGGGAGCACTACAAATTTGTGAGAATTTCGCTTCCATTATATAATAATAACAGAAAGAAAATAATTGTATAAATGCAGTATTTTCAAGCGACCGTCAGTCAATCACATGCGGTTGGTCGTAAAATAGATCGCCTACCCGAAATGCCGATCAGTTGTTATAGGTCCTTATTTATTTAAATGTAAATTCTCAGGAACGTCTTGGAGGTTTACTATATGGGTCAGGTCTCTGTGGAAACATAGCACTCCTCAAAAGAGGAGAGATTCGTTTCTCCATATAGACTAAAGCAAACCTAAGAATACTTACTCAACTAAGAAATAGGCTAATACATAAGCCTCGATAATAAAAAAAATATTTATCAAAGAATTGGTAACCTAATTGGATACGACTTGAAAAAATCGGTCCCGGTGTGCTTTAAGCGACTCTGTTGTCAAAAACTCTCAACATGAAGTCATAACATTCAACAAGCCTAACACTCTCACTTCAAAAGCACCAGGATCAAGCAAATTCGGAAACAACAAATATTAATAATCAAAAAGTAAGCAAAACAATCTAATATAACCTCCAGCAGCAATAAATTACTATAAAAAACTAACGAATGTGTATAGATAAGCCCGCAAACATGCTGGTAGAACGCCGTAAGACTCATAAATAGATAAAATGTCAAGCGCACGCAATTGACAGCTTACATACTAGACCACATCACATACCCACCTACAAACATATCAGCCAGACACTTGGCGCACACTTCGACACTGTTCGACAGTTGAAATTGTTAATTACACCGAGCCACGGCGTGCCCGCCGCACCGCCCAGTCAGTCGGCCGCCCTTCGCCTGTTGAGCGCGCGCCGCTTTGCCTCTCCACCCGCCATGCTCAACAAGGCGCGGCGTATTTTCGCTGCTAACGTTATATATTTCACACATTTCTGGCATATGGTGGCCCATGTTGTTATAGATTGTTGGTGGCGCTGACAATATGCGCAATTTTCACTGTTTAAACACCAGTCAAGTTGTTGATTTGAAGGCGATAGTTGAATGCCAGTTAATTTGCAGTGAATAAATAAATTCGCTTAGATACACACAATTTGCGCGCACTTGTCACATAGGAGACGAAAATTGTTGTTTTTGTTTTTTATTACCATATTTCTGTTTATTTATCTCTCCATTTTGGTGGGTGCGCCGGCTGTGCTTTCGCTGTTGTGTGTACATACATATGTAAGCTTGTTTGACATGTGTTCTTTGGTTGGTTCTGAAAGTCAATCATATCAATTAACGGGAAATAACGAGGCACATGACATTCTGTTGAATACCTTTTTGATATATATTCTAACTGATTTTCCCTTCGGTCATTTTTGGTATACATTCATATATCCATGCAAGTACATTTTAATATATGAATATTGAAATCATTGACTTATTCTTTATTAGTTTGTACTATCTCCGTCGAGAGAAATTGGATTATACTTTTTTATTTCTTTAAAAAGTTCTACTTCCATTCTTGTACTGTTCACTTCACTCTAGGGATGTCGGAAGTGCAATAAGGTATCGATATATGTATATCATATCGATGTTTTTTGGAAATATCAATATCGGCATTAATATTAAAAATCGATATATCGATGTATCGGTATTTTTCCAGATTAAAAGCCTCACTCACTTCAGATATTGTATTTTCGATACTGTAATTTTATCAGTAAGCCCGTCTGAAGGTAGGAAATTTCGCTATTACTAAATCGAATGTAACCAGATAACCAATATACCAATTTCGGCTGGTTAGAAGGTGGACATTAAGAGCTATAGGTCGTCTCTTGATACAAGTATACTTACCTTTTTGAAAAATATAATAAGTAGGTTATGGTCAGTCCGCAGAATTAGGGTCATTCTGTTAGGTTATCGTTGTCTCCACAAAAAGTTTGACTTAGACAAATAACCCCTCACTTTATACTTCTAGCTGAAAAGTACTGCGGATAGAGTCATAATGTTCAATTTCTTCTATAAAAATATATACATTATGCTTTTGTATAATGCTCCCCGGTATTTCATCATTCTGTCGAAGCAGATTTATTTTTGTATAGAAGAAGAGAAGAGAAAGAATCCCAAATTATAAGGAACTCCAAAGGTATGCTATTTTAAATTCCTCTAAAGGTTCAGTTTCGCTCAGTTTGTCTTGGAATTTAATGAGCATACATATTGATGAAACAGTCTTAAAACCAAAACTCTTCACATTTCTTCTTCTCCCTCAAATTAATTTCAAATTTATACGCTTCATTAGTTGATACGATATATTTTCTACACGGTCGAATGATTTGTTTTGTTTGGGTGAACGGTGAGTTGACGCATGACGCACAGGTGGTGCACACGAAATACTCTCTTTATGAATTGAGATTAGTGAATAAATAGCCAATATCTTTATTGTTTTATTGGGATAGTTTTCATTAATATGTAGATATATATTATCGTTAGTTTCTTGCGCTATGAAAATGAGCTATGTTAACTGAAGTGGATAGTTTATAATTAGGGTTTAGAGGAGGAAACTTTGATAGATTAATTTCAGTCAATTTCAACGCGAATCAGTATGATTTTTATTTAAAGAAGGTATAAAACGGAAAAAGATGTACAAGTCGTCGATCCGAACAGAAAGAAGTCCCGAACCTACCAAAACCCAGAGCTACGGACAGCGACAATTTTTTTGAATGTCAAATAAATCATGAAATTACCAGTGGTTACTTTTTAACGTTATATATTTAGAGATTCCTTAAGTTTAAGCTCTATATTTAATGTCTTAATTACTTACTCTTACTTCTGCCGCAACAACAACAGATTTATGAAATAATATTTTTACCTCTCAGTAGGACCTACATATAAACCACTAATTTATATACAAGTCGAACATTAAGTATCACCAACTTAAAAACAAGATGGTACACTCAGATAACGAGGTTATGCAACGAATGTAAAACAAAAGCAAAAAAATAAAAAAGTAAAAAACAAACACTTCTTCGCATAGTGGCCAGCGATGGGGTTAAGGAACTTTACCCCGGCACCCAGCCACTACAACCGCTGGTGTGCTTGACTACCCACAGCAACCGCAGCCGGTGCGAGTTGTGTCGTCTGTCTGCTGCATAATTTTACTTAGACGCCTAACACAGTTGTAGTTGAACTCTTTTCTGCCTTCTCTCTCGCGTCGTCGCACGCGCTGCGATAAGCATGACGCGACCATTCAAGCGTTTACGCGCTTATCAGCCGGGCACCAGCTCTCCTTATCGCCAACGACTCGTGCACCTCTTCACCTAAAATTCTACGGCAACAACATTTTAGGCCTCAATGAATTTAATATGTTGACTACTTCGGTTCAATGGGTTGGCCTGGAATGCGCTCGCTTCTGGCATTTATTGCCCTTTTCATGTGAGTAAGTGTGTGTTTGTTGGTTTTGTATGATGGTTTTATTATATTTTTCTTCTCGACAGCCGATTTATTCATGCGAGTAGTAATTTGTATTGGTTGTACATACTTGTGCTATTATTACTATATATATTTTGGAATTTCTTTCACACTCTTTACACAATCAGGCAAATAATAAGATGCGAGTAAGTTGCAATTTGTTTTATGGGGTGCTAAGAATCTTAATCTTAATGAGAGCACTTCATTTTGATTGGCTTCATTGGGGAGTTATAAATGTAGGAGAATCTTAAGATTTGAGCATTAATTATTGAAATTTGGACTATTGATTATCATTTAGTGACTGCGTATTTAGATGTACGTATGTATAAACTGTTGACTAAAGACTAAAGGCTGTCGACTATAAAAAAACGAACTGTAAATAATTGACTTTATTATTGAGTAAAAACCTACTATATATTATTTATTGATTATCGATTATGTTTTTTATCGGACTTACTCAATATTGACTTATGATTATTGGCCTATGTATCATGGCTTATGTCCACAATAGCGCGTCTTTCGGTTCTTCTTTTGGCAGTTTGGCGCCAATTGGTAATGTCAAGTGAAGCCAGGTCCTTCTCCACCGTTCCATCGTCTGCGGTATTCGTCGTTGTCAATGTATAAGGGATCAAAACTCCCTGTGTCGCCTCATCAGATGTTGACATCGTCCACACTTCTGCACCATAAAGGAGGACGGGAATGATGTGGGACTTGTTGAGTTTGGTTTTTGTTCGTCGAGAGAGGACTCTATTACTCAGTCCAAAGTAGCACCTGTTGGCAAGAGTGATTCTGATTGGATTACCAGGCTGATATTGTTATTGCTGTTAATGCTGGTTCCAAGATAGACGAAATTATCTACAACTTCAAAGTCAAGACTGTCAACAGTGACGAGGGAGCCAAGACGCGAACGCGGTGACTGTTTGCTCGATTACAGGAGATATTTCCTCCTCTTTTCACTGGTCTTCTCCAAGATTTGGCGTATGGTGAATATCTGGTCAGTTGTTGATTTTCCAGGTCCAATCAGTTTGTTGACGGTGGGCTTCAGTCGTTCAAATAGTACGCTTGATAGAACCTTATAAGCTATGTTAAGGAGGCTTATCCCATGCACCCTATCAGCTCTTCGCCGTCGTATTTAAATAGCTCGACCGGCAATCCATCGTCCCCCGCCGCTTTGTTGTTCGTCAAGCGGGTAATTGCTATTCGAATTTCTTCATGGTCGGGTAATGGAACATCTGTTTTTTCGAACATTACCGCTGTCGACCAGCTTGTCAAGCTCTTCATACTCACGCATTTCGGCCTTTTTCTGTTTTTTGTCTGCAAATGCGTCTCGCTTCCCTCTTCAGCTCTCGGTATCTTTCTCATCCCGCTCGTGTTGCGGTCGATCGCAACATTGTAAGGGAGACAGTCTCATAGGTGCGTTCTAGGCGTTCATAGAAAGTGTCTTTGGGCACATGGACACATCGTCCTACTCTTCCGTCGGAGCGAGGTGATGTAAGCCTTTACTCTTACGAGGACATCAACGAGCTGTGCAAAGACGCCTTTGCTTTTCACAACCGCATAAGCGGGCCTTCTAACTTTAGCTCGCCTCGAAATGGATGTCTGTTGGCTACCCAGAGGATACTTGGTCTAAGACCGGAAGTCGTGTGCTGCTTGAGCCACACGCAAAAGAATCGTTCCTGGACACTCCACACAAGTGAATGACAGTCAGGAACCTTCTTCACTTACGTGAACTTCTACACATGATCCCATCCTCCTTTCTACAGCCTACGATAATTGATTATTTACTGTAGTCTAAATTTACATTCACCGACTGTTCGCTATTGAATATAGCAACTAAATTATTGACTATTTTTTTAAAGGATTTATATCTATTTCCTAATGCAAGAATTACAGACTCTTGACTTACAGTCTGAATCTATCAATAATTAACTGACAATTTTAAACTAAATGAAGATTCACAATTACCGACTAATGTCACTGAACATTGACTGCTGATGCGTAATGATTGTTAATCGACCGATTGTTGACTTTTTTGTTGAATAACGTTTATGAATAGTTTAATTAATACAGGCAGACCAAAGCGATTTCAAAGCGTGGAAGATATTCGTCGCTATTTCATAAGTTATAAACAATATTCAATTACAATTGCTTAATAAAAATGTTTAGGCCACCCAAAGCTCTCCACCTCATCAGTATGTTGGAGGTGCTACCCATTAATCACTCTTAATAAATTTTAAATTAAATACTTTATTTTTTCCATTGAAGTAATTACATTAAGTGCTTGAATAATATAATATATACATATATTTATATTTATATATAATAGTTGCCCAATTTCGGAAAGTTTAGAGCATATTTCGCGCCGGAGGTGTCAATACCCGCCTACTTTCATTTCAAATTATGAATTTCCAGCAAAACTAAAAATGGCAAACATTTTACACTGGAAACATTCTTTGCATACAAATTAGACTTGATTTCAATTAGAAGTCCAAACCAGAATTCTACGCACCCGGCAGCTTTTAGTTCAAATAACCACTTAACTCCCACTTACAAGCACAATTTTAGTCGCAACTATTTTATAGCGTTTGATGCCGTGCATTTTAAGTTTTCATTCATTTCAGCCGGCAATGTGATTCGCATGTCGCACACGTACAGAAATGCCGGTACTCGACATATGGAAAGAAACAAGAAGATTAAAAAAAAAAGTTTATCAAAAATAAATAAGTATAGTACAGAACGCCAAACGACCACAAAACGTAATTTTAATGACTTTTTAATTTTGGTTTTTGCGGATAAAAATCATAAAAAAATGTTGCAATTATTATTGAATGCGTGAAATAAAGCAAAATGAAATCAAAATAGTTACCGTTATTTAATTGCTTATAATTATATTAAATGTATTATTGTATGTATGTGTTCACCATTAACTATATTTATTATACTTGTAGATTCACTTAAAATATCAAAGTGTTATACATATGTATATGCCTAAGAAATCTATATTAAACTGGCTTTCTACTAAATTCTTCTTTGTGCGAGAAATATATTTTGTGATCTGAAGAGAATCAATGATACCCTTAGCCGGGTTCTGACCTACTTAGATAGATAAAGGCATTGCCTCTTTTAGATGAAAAATCCTCTAGATTACTGAGTAGCACTCTGGGTGATCCATTTCGAGGTTTCCCACTTTTTTAAAGAAAAAATACCGAAAATTCAAGTTGAGTGCGGAATATTTATTATCATTCGAAAGCACATTCTTTGGCATTTATTTTTTAAAGATTGGTTCAAATGGTCCATCCGTTGAGTCCAATTTACGATGACTCGTTCGAGCATTTAGACTGATAACTGGCGAATGACACACGTGACGTTTTGCCCCAAGGCCGGAAGCGAAGAAGACTTTAGACTTTACATATCCCCAAAAGAAAATGTCTAACGGTGCGATATCACACGATCTTGGTGGCCAATCGACCGCGATGTGTGGGAAGTGGCGCCGACATGTTGAAACCAAATGTCGCCGAGATCTTAAAATTCAATTTCAGGCATCAAATAGTTGGTATAATGGCGCGATAAAGGTCGCCATTGACGGTTCAGTTCTCACCGACATTATTTTTGAAGAAATATGGACCGATGATTCCACCGTGATTCCTTCGAATATGATCCAATAATAAATGTTGGATGGGTGATGGTGCTGTGAATAGTACGCACAATGGGCCGACTTTGACTATCCCTTGAGCGAAGCGCACGAAGGTAATTCTTTACAGGATGTGAATTTTCGTAATAAAGTTGAACAATTTTTAAACATTGTTCATGCGTACCTCTACTATCACAAGCAAGGCAAACATTAAAAATCTCAAAAAAAAAAACACAGAGCAGAGTCACACATCCATATAACATGCAATATATAACCTCTCAGTTTGAAATAAATCAAATTTCTTAAACGTCGTTGTTCGTCGGTTTTCTAAATGGAATAGCTTGAAAATGAATCCCAATGATTCAGAAAATTGCCTACGACAGTCTCGCCTACCTAAAAGAGGCAACTAATTCATTTTAAGGCTCAATCTATTTCAGAAATATGAACCGGAAATTTCACTCAGTCCAAAATCCCATCTGAGCTAACTGGATATTGTTCTTCGGTGGTCAGTAACTTCCTTGGAGTCATTGCACCATCTGTGGTTGATATTTTTGGAGTATATTTCCTGTCAACCCGAAAACATATTGTATTTTTGGACTTATATAGCTATATTGACCGCAGTGCTGGTTGAAACATCCTATCAATATTACCTAATTCGTTAGCTCACTGTAGACCCTTTCGCTTTCTAGAATTTAGGCCGTTGTCAAACCCATTTGGGATTAAAGTGAGGTTAAATTGCACAAAGTTGTTTTCACCCGAACATTTGCATTCTGCAACTATTCCATACAAAAGTCATTTTCTCACATTACCATTTATGCTGACGTTATGCCGTTTTTTCTAATTTTCAAACTAATTTAAACGGAAAAACAACAGCAAGAACAAAAGCAAAGAATCATCAATTTAAATGATCGCCAGCCATTGACTCAGCCAACGTTTGTGGCGCCGCAAAGTCAATGCAATTTGAGAAATTGTTTATGTCTTTGCCAAATGGCGAATGGCAAGTGCAGAAGCAACAACTATAACACAACAAAAAACCAGTCGTAGCAACAGTAGCAATGCTGCAAAGTTGAAGTAAACAATAATGGAAACGCTGGCACAGTAAGCAACTGCCATCCATTGCTGCCACAAAAGAAGCGCAGCGAAAGCTCCCTTAGCAGATATGTACACCAGCTGATCTGTTGCTGTGGTTGTTGTTGTATTGCCTCACTTTTGTTGGCGTTGCACTTTTCTTAGTTGTTCTTGTTTTTTTTTTTGCCTTTTGCACAAGCAACCATTACAGCAATTGCTGCTCCATTACCGACTTTCTGCGAATGTTTTCTCTTCGCGCCTTTGCAGCAGTTGCACATACACACACATACATTCGCGCTGTTGTGTTGCATTCAGCCAGCAATTGTTGCAATTGAATGAGGGAGAAAATGCTATTTGCAGTTGGGAAAAAAATTTTACAATTAATGCGACACTCAACAGTTTTGCAGTTGCTGTTGACATGACTTGGCTATGGTTGTTGTTGTTGCAATTACAGTGTGTGGCAGATGTTGAGTTGCGGCATTTTTGGTTTTGTTGTTATTTCATTCTGCTGCTAGCTTTGATAATTATTTATTTACGCCTAATGGCACTCATAATTACAGTTCCGGGTGTACAATTAACATTCAGACATTTGTTATGCAGTGAAATGTGCAAAAAATGCTTTAAATGAAATTTCATTTTCAATTAATGTGCTCATTGGTGGCATTAAATGGCAACGCAAAGTATTTGAAAAATAGAATTTAATATTTTTATGTTGTGAATATAATGTGGTTTCAACGCCAGGCGTTAAATAATAGTTTCTTCTTCTTCTTCTTAACTGGCGTAGAAACCGCTTACGCGGTTATAGCCGAGTCCACAACAGTGCGCCACGCATCTCTCCTTTTGGCGGTTTGGCGCCAATTGGTAATACCAAGTGAAGACAGGTCCTTCTCCACCTGGTCCTTCCAACGGAGTGGAGGTCTCCCTCTTCCTCGGCTTCCACCAGCGGGTACTGCATCGAAAACTTTCAGAGCTGGGGCACTTTCATCCATTCGAACAACATGACCCAGCCAGCGTAGCCGCTGTCTTTTTATTCGCTGGACTATGTCTCTGTCGTCGAACAACACATACAGCTCATCATTCCATCTTCTGCGGTATTCGCCGTTGCCAATGTTTAAGGGACCGTAAATCTTCCGCAAAACCTTTCTCTCGAAAACTCCTAGTGCCGTCTCATCGGATGTTGACACCGTCCACGCTTCTGCACCATAAAGTAGGACGGGAATAATGAGGGACTTGTAGAGTTTAGTTTTTGTTCGTCGAGAGAGGACTTTACTTTTCAATTGCCTACTCAGTCCATAGTAGCACCTGTTGGCAAGAGTGATTCTGCGTTGGATTTCAAGGCTGACATTATTATCGGTGTTAATGTTGGTTCCTAGGTATACGAAATTATCTACAACTTCAAAGTTATGACTGTCAACAGTGACGTGGGAGCCAAGACGCGAATGCGCTGACTGTTTGTTTGATGACAGGAGATATTTCGTCTTGTCCTCGTTCACCACCAGACCCATTCGCTTCGCTTCCTTATCCAGGCGGGAAAAAGCAGAACTAACGGCGCGGGTGTTGTTTCCGATGATATCAATATCATCGGCATACGCCAGGAGCTGTACACTCTTGTAGAAGATTGCACCTTCTCTATTTAGCTCTGCAGCTCTTATAATTTTCTCCAGCATCAAGTTAAAGAAGTCGCACGATAGCGAGTCACCTTGTCTGAAACCTCGTTTGGTATCGAACGGCTCGGAGAGGTCCTTCCCGATCCTGACGGAGCTTTTGGTGTTGCTCAACGTCAACTTACACAGCCGTATTAGTTTTGCGGGGATACCAAATTCAGACATCGCGGCATAAAGGCAGCTCCTTTTCGTGCTGTCGAAAGCAGCTTTAAAGTCGACAAATAGATGGTGTGTGTCGATCCTTTTTTCACGGGTCTTCTCCAAGATTTGGCGCATGGTGAATATCTGGTCAGTTGTTGATTTTCCAGGTCTAAAGCCACACTGATAAGGTCCAATCAGTTTGTTGACGGTGGGCTTTAGTCTTTCACACAGTACGCTCGATAGAACCTTATAAGCGATGTTAAGGAGGCTTATCCCACGATAGTTGGCGCAGATTGTGGGGTCTCCCTTTTTGTGGATTGGGCAGAGTACACTGAGATTCCAATCGTCGGGCATGCTTTCTTCCGACCATATTTCGCAAAGAAGCTGATGCATGCACCTTATCAGCTCTTCGCCGCCGTATTTGAATAGCTCGGCCGGCAATCCATCGGCCCCCGCCGCCTTGTTGTTCTTCAAGCGGGTAATTGCTATTCTAATTTCTTCACGGTCGGGCAATGGAACATCTGTTCCATCGTCGTCGATTGGGGAATCGGGTTCGCCATCTCCTGGTGTTGTACTTTCACTGCCATTCAGCAGGCTGGAGAAGTGTTCCCTCCACAAACACAGTATACTCTGGTCATCAACCACTAGATCACCGCTGGGGGTCCTACAGGAGTGTGCTCCGGTCTTGAAACCTTCAGTTAGTCGCCGGATCTTTTCGTAAAATTTTCGAGCATTACCCCTGTCGGCCAGCTTGTCAAGCTCTTCATACTCACGCATTTCTGCCTCTTTCTTTCTTTTTCTGCAAATGCGTCTCGCTTCCCTCTTCAGCTCTCGGTATCTTTCCCATCCCGCTCGTGTTGCGGTCGATCGCAACATTGCGAGGTAGGCACTCTGTTTTCTCTCCACAGCGAGACGACAATCCTCATCATACCAGCTGTTTTTTTGGCTTTTCCGAAAGCCAATGGTTTCGGTTGCAGCTGTACGTAAGGAGTTTGATATGCCGTCCCACAGCTCCCTTATACCGAGATGCTGATGAGTGCTCTCAGAGAGCAGGAGTGCAAGTCGAGTAGAAAATCGTTCGGCTGTCGGTTGTGATTGCAGCTTCTCGATGTCGAACCTTCCTTGTGTTTGTTGACGTGTGCGCTTTTCTACACAGAGGCGGGTGCGTATCTTAGCTGCTACAAGATAGTGGTCCGAGTCGATGTTGGGACCGCGAAGCGTACGCACATCAAAAACACTGGAGACATGTCGTCCATCTATCACAACATGATCGATCTGGTTGCGAGTGATTCGATCCGGGGACAGTCAAGTAGCTTGATGGATTTTCTTATGCTGGAATCTAGTGCTACAGATGACCATATTTCGGGCCCCGGCGAAGTCGATCAGCCTCAGACCGTTTGGTGATGTTTCGTCATGGAGGCTGAATTTTCCGACTGTTGTGCCAAAGACACCTTCTTTACCCACCCTAGCGTTGAAATCGCCAAGCACGATTTTGACATCGTGGCGGGGGCAGCGCTCATAGGTACGTTCTAGGCGCTCATAGAAGGTATCTTTGGTCACATCGTCCTTCTCTTCCGTCGGGGCGTGGGCGCAAATCAGCGATATGTTGAAGAACCTCGCTTTGATGCGGATTGTGGCTAGACGTTCATCCACCGGAGTGAATGCCAGGACTCGACGACGGAGTCTCTCTCCCACCACGAATCCCACACCGAATTTGCGCTCCTTTATATGGCCGCTGTAGTAGATGTCACAAGGACCCACCTTCTTCCGTCCTTGTCCCGTCCATCGCATTTCTTGGATTGCGGTGATGTCAGCCTTTACTCTTACGAGGACATCAACCAGCTGGGCAGAGGCACCTTCCCAATTAAGGGTCCGGACATTCCAGGTGCATGCCCTTAAATCATAGTCCTTTATACGTTTGCCGTGGTCGTCATCAAAAGGGGGGTTTCTCATCCGAGGCCTGTGTTTCTTATTCACTGGTTATTCGTTTTTATGTGGTGGGTCCCAAGCCCTACGCACAACCGCATAAGCGGGATTCGCCTTCTCACTTTAGCTAGCTTCCAGACGGATGTCTGTTGGCTACCCAGAGGATACTTGGTCTAAGACCGGAAGTTGTGAGCTGCTTGAGCCACATGTAAAAGAATCGTTCCTGGCCACTCCCAAGTGAATGGCAGTCAGAAACTTTCCTCACTTACGTGAACTTCTACATATGACTCCATCCTCCCGTTCCTGGCCACTCCCAAGTGAATGGCAGTCAGAAACTTTCCTCACTTACGTGAACTTCTACATATGACTCCATCCTAATGTAATAGTAGTTTAGATATATTTTTTTCATTAATTGAAAGTCCTTAGACTTTCAGTCTGAACTAAAGTATTAGCTTCTTCTTTTTATCTGGCGTAGACACCGCATACGCGATTAGAACAGCGCGCCATTCTCTCTTCGCGCTGTTTGCCGCCAATTGGTGATACAATGTGCAGCAAAATCCTTCTCTCCAAATTTCCAACCGAGTGGAGGTCTTCCTCTACCTCGACTTCGTCCAGCGGGTACTGTATCGAACACTTTCAGAGCTGGAGTACTTTTGGCTATTTGAACAACATGACCTAGCCAGCATAGCCGCCTTTTCTTTTTATTCGCTGAAATATGTCAATGTCGTCGAATAACTTATACAGCTCATCTTTCCAACGTCTGTGGTATTCGCCGTTGCCAATGTTCAAAAGCCCATAAATGTTCCATAAAAACTTTCTCTAGTGCCGTCTCATCAGACATCGATATCGTCCACGATTCTGCACCATAAATTAGGACGGGAATAATGAGCGACTTATAGAGTTTGATTTTGGTTCGTCGAGAGAGGACTTTACTTTTCAATTGCCTACTCAGTCCACAGTAGCACCTGTTGGCAAGAGTGATTCTGCGTTGGATTTCCAGGCTGACATTGTTATTGCTGTTAATGCTGGTTCCCAAGTAGACGAAACTATCTACAACTTCAAAGTTATGACGGTCAACAGTGACGTGGGAGCCAAGACGCGAATGGGCTGACTGTTTGTTTGACGACAGGAGATATTTCATCTTGTCCTCATTCCCAACTGGACCCATTCGATTAGCTTCTAGTCTAGAAAAAGTTGAACTAACAGCATGGTTAATGATATCAATATCATTGGCGAACGCCAGCAGCTGTACACTCTTGTAGAAGATTGTACCTTCTCTATTTAGATCGGCAGCTCGTACTATTTTCTCCAGCAATAGATTGGAGAAGACCACAAGATAGTGAGTCACTATGTCTGAAGCCTCGTTTGGTATCGAACGGATCGTAGAGGTAGATCGAAAGAGTATAAATATATAGCTACTTGAATGAATGAATAGTGAATATTTCTTATTGAAACTCATTTAGTTTTGAACCTGAGAACATTTCTTCTTAAACGTATGAGTTCTACGGTCATAATTTATTAATTGTTAATAAATAAGTTATTGTAAATTAAGTCCTAAGCCTGCCTACAGCGAGTTCTAGAGTCGCAATTTTAGTATAAGGAGGTCTAAAGCTAAAGGCTTTGTATTCTCAAATCTAAATTGATTGTACCATATTTTATTGCTTTCTTTGTGGAATTAACGGAGAAACTTTTAAGCTTCTTCTTGCTTCTATCCCTTCTCCTCCTGTCTCCTGCGGCTATTATATTACGGTAGTAATTGTAACACAATGTCAAACCGACCGACTCCGTGGAAACACCTTGTTTCAGCTGATTTTACATATCTTAATTGAATCAAAAATTATAAACTTCAAACGTCTTCATAAAAGCTCCGATACATCAATTAACACTCAATTAGCCGGATAGACGTAAGCACTCAACGCATGCCATCTACTCTTATACTCTACGTTGACACACACACACACACACTCATCCACACATTTGTAATTACACATTCAAGCAGAGAATTGATTCGTGTGAAGATGCAGCGTACGTAGGTGGACCCGCTAATGGACTGCACACGTCACCTACGGTTAATATATTCAGCGACGAGAAGAATACGACATGAATGGAGTTGTTGTTTTTGGTATGCAGGAATATGTGTCTCCAGTGGTACTTTGATGCGCGTAAGACCGGAAAATTGAATTATTAAATAACTTAATTAGCTAATTAAAATTCGATAGCTCTTGGCGTAGGAGCATGCACTCTCATCTCAACTATGTGTGTATGTAGGTGTTGGTACGTGATGGACTTCACATCAGACATCAGGCGGGCTCGAAAATTACTCAGGATTTTCAATTGTGTGTAAATTGTGTCGTTGTAAGTTGATTTCATCGAGCGCTCTTCCCGAATGGTGTCTCTCCCCTTTGCCCAGCAGCCTTAGGCATCTTTGAACGGTCAATTTGGCTTTCTGTTGTCAGCATTGAGTAATTTATAGCAGTATTTGAACAATGGAAGTCATATTAAGCGTAGACATATTGCTATTGAATGTTCAATTTTATACCCAGGTGTAGCATTAAGTGAGGGTATTTTTTTATTGTTTCATTATCGGGGTCTACAAAGTAGATCAAATTTTGTCCCTTCTTATGACAATGCCTTGGATTTGAAATTCATCACAGAAACGCGAATCGGAAATGGAGTTTCAAGAAAGCCTACAAACAAGTTGAATCTTCGATTTGTCGATCCGCTAGTCCAATTTGCATCACATTTGTGAAAAGATTAGAAGTAGAAGCTGAACATTATCTGCTGGCGATTAAGAGAGAGAGGGGAGGTGAGAAGGCGACTCGTAGCTAGAGGGACATACTTCGGACTTCTGCTAGTTCCACGGGAGATATTTTATGAACTTTTGGTTATGACATTAAGAATCGGGGTAATACATACTTGGTCTAGTATTATGGTCATAGCTTAAAAAATCAATTAATCAATCTTCATTGCTAATATTTAGAAACCGTTGGATCCACGTCTTCAAAAGCCATGTTACCTTATAAAGACTCTTTAAGTCGTTGTTTTACCACTTCTGAGTATTTTTGTGCCAGTGTTGATCTGTGTAAATTCCAAGCTCGCATCCACCCAAACTGAAGCCTCCTTACAAGTTTTCACTGCATTCTACCATGCAAGAACACAGCCATACATATATTCCCAGTTATTGTGCACTGTAATGTGGGTAAGGCTCATAACAAAAGCTGAGCGCACCCACGCGTTCCTTCATGCCAGGTGCATTGTCACTCAGACTTCGTCCACATTTCACGTCATGGTTGTGGCATAAATTTGTTGCCGCTTATGGCAGACAACCGCTCCGTACACGTATTCCCACTGCGGATGTCCGACAAAGTGCAACACGCAAGCATAACGCACATAACAACACAAACACGACCACTATCCTCTTCAAGCCAGCGCCGCAAGTCTCCGCCACTCCGCCTGCTGGGGCTAGCGGCGTTGTATGATGGAGTGGTGTCACCTCTAAGGTTGCACTCGGTGACATTCGATGTGCACTTAAGTGTCATAACGCTGGGTGTACGAGTATTTCGCAATTTGTGGTTGTAGTTGTTGCATGACACAGTACACAAAACTTTGCGTGACTAGCTTAGGTCGGTGGCACGTGCAACCTGCATCTTACAGCGGGCGCTCCAACAAACTGCTGAGATGTTGCAATAGTGTTGAGTGGTTACTTGGGTATGTATATATACATATTTGTGTGTGTGTATGTGTGCATGCAAAGCGAGTGAAATTGTCAATTGCTATGTTCGCTCACTGATTAATCATACAGTCAGTCAGTCAATCAGACATTTAGTCAGTTAGCCAAGCCACCGACGACCCAAGCTGTCTGTCATGCACTTCTTGTCGGTTTTGGTGAACCTCAAAGCCCTCGATATCACACTCGTACACACACACGCCATCATTTGTACTTTAAGCCAGTTAGACAAGTAAGCTGGCGAAGTGGCAGATAGACGGACAGACATTTGTAGTTCATATCTGCAACAAATTGATTGCTGTCAGTTGTTGCACGCCATGATGAGCTTGAATGCTCTTGCAACAAGTGTTTTACAATGAACAATGCGAGTGCCACCTCCTTATTATGCCACTGGTACAACTACATTGTGGTTGTTGTACTTAGATAGCCACAAAGTGCGCAGTGAAAGCATTCAGTTAGTTGGGATATACTTCGACACCTACATGTAGATATGTACCACTTTTGTGTAGAACTCTTAAAATCATGACCGTGGTTTACTACAGTAAAACAAATGAAAGCAATAAATGAAATACTGATATTCTGAGAATACACCTGAACTTAGCTTAACTGAACCTAAGACTCTGGTAGATAGTAACTTTATTTTTGCGGATTTCTAAAAAAAGACCATCAATACCTTAAAATTAATATATGTATGTATATATATAATATATAATACGTAGTCTGTGCAGACCTTAAACAAGATAATGTTTCCAAATCCATACTCCGACTTCCATACTTTTGACGATCCGTTTCAGCAATATAAAGCATTACCGTTGGTCGCGACGTTAGTGCATAAGCTTGTGGACAATTCGTCGTCGAGTTTATCGCCGTCTATGTGACATGAAACTACTATACTTGTTAAGGCAATAGTCGGATAGAAATATTTTGTTCTTCTTTAGAATTTGATGGGATCTATACTGTATCCCTAGAAGTCTACGCTTACTTTTATTGTCCCCGCCCTCTTTTGGTTTGGGTCGAACAAGTGAAATGGAACCAAAATCATTGATATATTATGCGAGATGCTCGAAAAATAATTGACAATGCAACAAAAAAGCTTAATTAGTTTTGCTGCAATATTTGAATGTTTCTATAAAAGTGTAATGGGTTCTCTCCACATGTTACTAATTTTGGGGAATACTAAAATAACCAATATGACCAATTAAGGCGACTTCAGAATTTAAAATAAGCTAGTTTGTATGTATTTTCGGCGCCAGTTGGAGATCCCAAGTGTAATCAGGTCGCTCTCCACATGTACCTCCAACGGAGTGGCCCCCCTCGGCTTCCTCCGGCAGCTACTGCTTTCAGAGCTGGAGTGTTTACGTCCATTCGGACAACATAACCTAGCCAGCGTAGCCGCCTACTCAGTCCAAAGTAGCACATGTTGGCAATAGTGATTCTGCTTTTGATTTCAAGGCTGAAATTTTTATTGGTGTTAATACGCGTTTCTGACTGTCTACAGTGACGTGGGAACTGGGACGAGAGTCCGCTGACTGTTTGTTTGATGACAGGAGATATTTCTTATTGTCCTCATTCACCTCTAGACCCATTCACTTTGCTTCCTTATCCAGGCGGGAAAAAACATAACTAACTTGTTGCTTCCGATGCTATCAATATCATCGGCGTACGCCAACAGCTGTACACTCTTGAATAAAATTCTACCTTCTCTATTTAGCTCTGAAGGTCGTATTATTTTTTCCAGCATCAAGTTAAAGAAGACACACGATAGTGAGTCACCTTGTCTGAAACCTCGTTTGGTATCGAACGGCTCGGAGAGGTCCCTTCCAATAATGACGGAGCTTTTGGTGTTGCTTAACGTCAATTTACACAGCCACAGCAAATGCAGACATCGCGGCATAAAGGCAGATCCTTTTCGTGCTGTCAAAAACAGCTGTAAAATCCACAAAAAGGTGGTGTGTGTCGATCATCTTTTCACGGGTCTACTCCAAGATTTGGCTCATGGTGAATATCTGATCAGTTGTGAATTTTCCAGGTCTAAAGCCACACTGATAATGTCCAATCAGTTTGTTGACGATGGGCTTTAGTCTTTCACACAGTACGCGCGATAGAACCTTATAGGCGATATTTAGGAGGCTTATCCCACGGTAATTGGCACATATTGTGGCATCTCATTTTTTATGGATTGGGCAAAGCACACTAAGATTCTAATCGTCAGGCATGCTTTCTTCCGACCATATTCTGCAAAGAAGCTGGTGCATGCACCTTATCAGCTCTTCGCCGCCGTATTGGCCGGTAATCTATCGCCCCCGCCGTTTTCATCTTCTGGTGTTGTACTTTCACTGCCATTCAGCAGGTCGGAGAAGTGTTCCCTCCTTAATTCCAGTATGCTCTGGACATCGGCTACCAGATTACCACCTTGGTCTCTACATGAGGATGCTCCGATGTAAACCTTCGTTAAGTCGCTTCATTTTTTCATAAAATTTTCAAGCATTACCTCTGTCGGCCAGCTTGTAAAGGTCTTCATACTCACGCATTTCGGTATCTATCATGGGATGCAAACATCGTGAAATGAAACATCGATGGTTCGATGTATCGATGTTTCTTCAAAACCCATCGAAATCAAAAACATCGGCCATTAAAAAATCGATACATCGAAACATCGTTGAGTTTTTTAACTTTTTTTAAAGTGTGAAAAGCTAAGGGATACAGAAGCAGAAGTATAAATAAATGAAACGTAGTACGTCTTAAGATGATACATTTTATTTCACTTAGCATTTTATATCTGTTAAAGTTTTTTCTCAATAAATAACAGAATTTCAAAACAACGACATGGAAATTTTTTTTACTGTCATTTCTTTTCGATTTTACTTCTGCGTGATAGTTGCCCTGGGTTTAGAAAACGGTCGTTTACTCGGCACTGAAGTGGTCACAATGTGTAAATATTAATAAGCCTATATATACAACTCCGTAAACACAGTATTCATGTCAACCCAAACTGTATTGCCTGATTGGTAGGGGTAACAGCCGAGATACACTTTCTCTTCAACCTTCCGTCCCTGTAATTGTAGATAAATTTGGCAGCTTACATTTCACCTTTTGGTGGACCAAATGTTTATTCTGGTTCCAAATATCAAACGAGTATTCTGTTTCACAGTCATCCGAAGATTCTGTTGTTTCAGCGCGTTTCTTTGAATTTTTTATGAAACAAAAAAAAAACGATTTCTTTTAGCCATAGCATCTTTAAAATGCAGTAATTTGAATCTCTGATCTAACGCAGTAGCCTACGCCCTAATTAAATTGTATAAATAAATCATAGAAGTAACCGCAGTACAGTAAAAGCTCCATATTCGCGCTTCCTTTATTCGCGTTTTCACTATTCGCGGATTAAAAAAATGAGACCCAATTTCTATATTCGCGACTAAAAATTTTTTTATTCGCGGATCTAATAAGTACATACATAATAATAAAATTATTCCAATAGGTATCCAACCCAATATTCTTGTCAAATGGACTAATAAAAAAGTAAAATAGATCTTATTACAAGAAAATGTTAAATATTCCACTATTTTCGCAATATTATTAAGCAAGATTAAGCAAGAAAAAATTAAAAAATCTTCAAACCATTGCCTAAGCCTTAAGATAATTAATTAAAATGTTCAAAAACTTCAATTAAATCATTTATTTATTTACCTATTGTTTTTTTTTTGTCACCTAGGAACATATCCCCTATAACCCCATATAAATTACCATCCCGTATTCACGGTTTCTGTATTCGCGGCATATTTATGGAACATATACCCCGCGAATAAAGAGCTATTAATGTATTGTCCAAGCGCACTTTTTGACGAAAACATCGATGTTTCAAAAACATCGATACTTCGTTTGCATCCCTATATCTATCCCATCCCGCACGTGTTGTGGTCGTAGTTTAGTTATCGGTTAACGTTGCCTACCTAAAATGTCCCATGAAGAGAACTAAGAATACGCAAAAGACTTATGAAACACATTTAAAAGGTCAAACAGGCAATCCAAACATCTTGAGAACAGAATATTGAAATCGATTAAAACGAAAGATACTTATTGACAAACATTTTATATCTGAGCCTAAAACTCAAAGCATACAACTTCAGCCTTAAAAGTCTAAAAAATAATAAGGAGTTCCGAAATTATGTTACTCGATTTATGATAGATATGTATGAACGCTAACGCGTTTCAAGAATATGTTTCCAGCCTTTTAAGGTAAAGGTATCGTTCTATATCGTAATCCGCTATACATTTTAGTCCTGCTTCGCTATAAATTGAGATACGTATAAAGAGAAAACTGCTCTCAATTGAGTAGAGATTCCACAATGACCTTAGCAACAAAACAAATACTGTAGAAGTTCCATACAGGGCTGAAGAGCTGTTTATCTCATATCCTTATTGCGTTCCTATCCAAAGAGCTATACATCACACTTTGCATAAACCCATCAGCGGTCTCCGTAGTAAATATCTAAAAATGTACGGGCTTATTAATACTCTTTTAAACAAACAAACTCTCTAACTCGAAGCTATTTTGAACCACGATGTACATATGGCTATATATGTCTATATCCCACAGTCTCATTAGCCATCAAATGAGCAGTAACAACACTGAGTATCATTATCGCAACGACTAATGTGACAAAGTCACTCGAGCAGCAGATTTGCGTGCCTTGCGCAGATGATACCACTAGGGTTGATTCTCTAACTGCTTCGCATTGCATAACAAGGCTATCGTTAGCATTGTTCTGGTAAATATCATGGATGCCATAACATTTGATATTCATGCACAAATACTGTTATTTATGGTGCGCTCTGCCTTACCGCTAATTTAATTTGTGACCGTTACACTCCTACTACAGTGGAAATCATAATGAAATGTGACATAACGGAAAAGTTGACAGGTGTGTTAATTATGGATTTCTCCGGAATATGTAGGTGCATTTTACTATTTTGTCGTTCACCAATACTCCGCCTCTGTAGTTGTTATGGATTGATATTTTTGGAACATGTGTGTGTATTCAGCTAGGTATGAGGACGTAAAGTTTAGTTCATCTGAATCTAAGGAAACATATGTGTTTCATGATATATTTATAACTTAACCAAACGGGGTTGAAGTAGTAGGGAGAAAGCGGGAAACATTTCAAAATTTAAAGTTTTAATAACAATATATTACTCATTTCCCCCCTTATTTAAAAGTGGAAGCCTTTTAGTCTATCCACCAACTAACCTTAAGTAATTTTGTGCTAAATTCTGCATTTTAGGTGAAATTTGTGGTCAACTTGGGATTCTCTTGGTAGTAATGCTCTCAAAGTATGAATCTCCAATTGTCTTAATATTCCATATTAAAGCTATCAAATTTATTCTAAAAAAACTGGGGTTTAGTAAGATTTGGTATTACAGACTTCAGTAAGTGAGTTTGATATTTCTATGTGAACTTGTATATCAAAATTTGAGATGTTTAATATTGTTTCTTTATACTTTTTGAAAATGCATTAACATTTTTAAATTTAATGCTTTTCACACTTTCATTTAATCATATTATTCACTTTTTACCTTCTTTTTTGCAGACGAACGCCAGGACATACAAAAGAAGACCTTTACAAAATGGATTAACTCACATTTGCTAAAGACCCAGTGTACACCAGTGAACGACCTGTTTGAGGATCTGCGCGATGGCCATCGTTTGTTGGCGCTCCTTAGTGTGCTTACTCAATCACAGTTGGTAGGTGAAATGAATTTGATATCAATCTTAACATACTTATTTATGGTAGAAGTGTAAGTGAAAGTGGAAGGAAAGTGAAGCAAAATAGATAAAAATAACACCAAGTAGATGCAGCTGTCCAACTAAATAAAATTCTTCTTAATCTGATTAAGAACCTTTTAATGGAATTGAAACTAACATGAGTCTTTAATTTAGATAATACGGTATATACTTTAATATATTTAAATTGAACACCTTTTATAGGAAGTATTGATCATTAAATAAGCTTTCTTCTGCATTGACTCTTAGGCTTTGCAGATAACCTCATAATTTAGTCAATTAGAAATTTGCTCCTAATAGTATGACAATTTCTTAATTGACTACATTATGGAACTAACCCTATTTTATAATATTCGTGGAAGTCTATCCACCTATTTTAGCCAATTAATTATTTTTCCATAATGTTTTGACAATTTGTAATAAAAATTCATTAACTACATTATGTGACTGACCCTGTCGTAGTCGTAGGCTTTGCGTTCTGCTAATTTAGTCAATTAGATATTTGTCCCTAATTGTATGACAATTTCTTAATTGACTACATTATGGGACTGACTCTATTTTATAATTTCTAGACCCATAGGATTTGCAGGCATCTATCCTTATTCAATTAATACATTTTCCATAATGATATGACAATTTTTTAATTGACTACATTGAATGACTGACACTTTTGTAGTCGTAGGATTTGCTGCTAGTTTAGTCAATTAATAATTTTGGCCTAATTGTATGACAATTTGTTAATTGACTACATTATGGCTCTGACCCATAGGAATTATCTTTAAACACATGTCAAATGAAATTATCTCCATTTGAATCCCACGACGCGTCGTAAGTATGAAGAACAATTTTCCAAGTTTTCTAGAAAATGCGAAAGCAAATTTAATTTCGCATACATCCAGCAACTTACTCAGTAGAAGAGGATATTAAGAATTAAGAGAACGTAGGTGGAGGAAAGGAAGAAGAGAACTGACGTCTCCGATTGCTTCCATAACCTCAAACACACGTAGATATGAAAGTGTGTACGCATGTGTGCCATGCATATCAATTATCCAGTCGAGTATTAGGAAATGGAAAATGTAAATCGAATGAGAGCGTGAAAGGGTAGCGAAGAGAGAGGTGGGGCAAATATAATGAATTGCAAAGTCAAGGACTTGCATTTGTGCAAATTACAGATAAATAATGAGTGACAGGTGGAAAAGGTGTGTAGTACGAACGAAGAGAGCGGAGCGCAATTTGATGCTTGTAAAACTTAGAGAAGCGTCGAGTTGCAAGCTATGCAATTTTGAGTACATAGATGAGTACACATGTGAGAACATGGATATATTTACAGAGTTGTTGTTGTTGATTAATTTTGTATATTTACTTTCATTTTATTTTCCTTTCATTCCATTATGCGAATCCACTGACAAAACTTTCGCTTCACTTCCTCAAATGAAATGAAATTTTAATGCATGTCCTTTCTGCTATTCCCCCTCGCTCTTCTCTCTTAGAAACCGGAACGCGGTCGCATGCGCGTACATCACATCAATAACATAAACAAAGTAATCCAAGTGATACAGGAGCATGGCGTCAAGTTGGTGAATATATCCAGCGACGATATAGTCGCTGGCAATCCGAAATTGACGCTCGGCTTGATTTGGCTGATAGCGCTCGAATTTAACGGCCAAAACCTGGTGAAGAGTCAGTCGAGTAATGGCGTGGAGAAATCACTGCTGGCTTGGGCGCGTCAATTCACCGAACCCTATGGACTGCAGTTGCATGACTTCTCCAGTAGTTGGGCTGACGGACGTGCCTTTCTCATTGTGCTCAATGCGCATCTCGAGGATATCGATTTGAGCGCAGCGCTCACAAAGCACCCGCTGGCGCGTCTCCGCACCGCATTCGATTTGGCGCACAAATACTTTAAGATCGAGAAACTGCTCGATCCGGAGGATGTGCACACTCACAAACCGGACAATAAGTCGATACAAATGTACGTGATGTGTCTGTATCATGCCATGGAGTCGCGACGCAATCGTGAACGCAGTGATAGTGCCGGCGAGGCGGTGTTGTTCGACGAGAAGGCGCAGGAGGCGCTACCACCAACACGCGCACACAGCAACACCAACACTAACATCACCGATCTGGACGAGGTGCCGTTGGATAGCGCAGAGGAGGTGTTCTCTGACTTAAGCAGTACGCCGGTCAGCAGTTCGGATCCAGTGAAGTCGACCAAGTACAGCAGCGATACGATGCGCAGCATTATGGATATCGGCATGGATGACAGCAAGCCGTTGGATTATTTACGCACGGCACATGATAAATCTCGTCCCATCAGCACTGCGACAAATGCATCCATCGAGATAACGAGCTATCAGGCAGCACTGGAAGCGGTGCTTACACTACTGTTGGAGGATGAGCAGATACTCTCACGTGAGCTGCCCGAACCGATTGACTTTCAAAGCGCTAAAAGTCAGTTTCACGAAAACGAACATTTCATGCTGAAGCTCACCGAACATCAACAGTATGTGGGTGAAGCGCTCGAAGAGGGTTCGAATTTGATCAATGAATCACAAAAAACATCCGGTCTGACGACCGAAGATCAGAATGAAATACGTCAGCAGATGGTGTTGCTCAACGAACGCTGGGAGACTTTACGTTTGCAAGCGCTCGATGTGCAAGCGAAGATACTAGCACGGCTTGCAGAATTTCAATCGCAACAGATCGAAAAGCTGCGTCTCTTCCTCACTAACATTGAAGATCGCATCTCGCACATGACGAATATTGGACCGAGTTTACCGGCAGTGCAAGAACAAATTGCCGATGGGCGTCAGTTGAAAGATGATCTGTGCAATCAGCAAACGCTGGTCGACAGCCTTAGTAATATGGTGGTTATCGTAAATGACGAGTCGGGCAACTTCAATGATTTGGAAGATAAGTTGTCGGCTTTGGGTGAACGCTGGTCACACGTGTCCAAGTGGAGCGATTTGCGCATTGAGAAGTTGCAACAATACAAATGCATTTACCGTTGGCTGGATGCCCGCGAGCAAGACTTGAAGACAATGGAAAGCAAAGATGTAACCGACCTGGGTGGCATAACGAAACGTATGAACGACCTCAATTACTGCGCCAAAGATCTATTAGAACTTGAGCGCTATCTTATCGATTTAAGGCAGATGGTCGCGGCATCGCTGCAAGAGGGTGACGATCAGGGTGAACGTGTGCTAATGCAATTAGAGAGCTTCGAGGACCGGCTGGATGCACTCAAACAGATCGTTGAAGTGCAGACCGAACGTATCGAAGCGAAAGGCTTCAAGTTCGGACGAGACCGTGCGTCATATGATGACAGTCGTGTTGTGCGACCGGATGGTTGGGTGGATTTCCAAATGCTTATTAAGTTTGGTGAAGAGAATGAAGATGGGAATGAGGGAGCAGAAGATACAAATGTGGTGCAGCCGTCACAAGAGACTACCTATCAGGTGGTGGAATCACCTGAGGGCAATAAGAAACGTAAGTTACGTAGCTCGGACAATTTTTATCTCCTCACCGGTCGCATTATGGAGGCATTCAACTTCCTTGAGGATTGTGAGGATCGTCTGCAGAGTGTCCATCGACAAAGTTTACGTAATCAAAGTGAAATGTTAATTGCATTGGAGAAAGAGGTCGGCAAACGCGCGGCGCTGAGCAATGAACTCAAGCAGCTGTATGAAGTGTGTGAAGAGGAGGATGTCAAACGTAATTTAATCATGGAAGCCACGCAGATAAAACAGATTGATGAACGCTTTGAGGCGCTCAAAAAGCATATTATCGAACAGAAGTCGGAGACGGCGCAAATCATAGCCAAGGAAAAGTTCTACAACAGCTTGACTGGCTTCAAGTTGGTGTTGGCCGATTCGCGTGATTGGTACAAGCAGCACTCGCAATCGGCGAGCAAAGCCGATTTAGAACAGCGCTTAAGTCACATGGAATCGTTATCCAGCGAAATCGCCGATGCGAAAGAGATCACAGCGACACTGAGCGAGGACTTGCAAGAATGGCGTCAGGATTTCAGTATTTTCTACGAGAGTTGGAACGACATGAAGCGTGCGATTATCACGCTGATACAAGAGAAGGGCGGATTAGATGAAGTTAATCAGCGGTTGCAGCTTTTGGAAGACTTCATGTCGAAAGTGTCTTGTGTCAAAGTTATTGTCACCGAACTACCACAAATGCAAGCGCAGCAGAAGCAGCTAAATGAGCTCGTCGATGAACTCGAACAATTGAAGATGGACTACAAATATGTCTGCGAGAGACGACCGGATGCTGTTAATACCGAGTTTGCTGAGAACTGGGCTAAAATACCGGAAAAGCTTAACGAGCGTGTAATCAAGCAAACGACGGCAATTGAGAATCTTAATCACTTCAATGCAGAGTACAATGATATATTGACAGTGCTGCGTAAGTTGGAGACTAAGTTTAAGCCAGAAGAGACCGAAAACTCAGAGCAGAACGGACAACCTGCAGTGGGTGACAGTAATCGACTAAGTATGGAACTGCGTAAGATTGAAATTGATGTGATCAGCGCACGGAACTTTAGCGAGATACTTATTAAAGATGCGGAGCCGGCGCATCGTGAACACTTGTTGTCACAAATCAAGGAACTCAACGAATTCTTTACAAAAGTGCAGGATTTACATAAAGGGCAAGCATTGAAACGTACGCAAGTGTTGGACAAAGCGGAAGAAGTACTGGAACGTTTAGCCAAAACCGAAGTGTGGTTGAATGAGCTCGAACAAAATACGCCGAAGACGAAAATCGCGGAGATCAATAACTCCAATGAGCTGTTTCAAATAAAGAGCAAATTTCAGACACTCAAGGAGGCTTGCGAGCGTGAATCGGTAGGTTTTCGCGAGTTAAACGAAATAGGCGGCGAACTGCTACTGCAAATGGATGAGCTAAAGACCACGGGGGAGGAAGTAGACAGCAAGTACACACAACTACCGAAGAAGTTTACACGTCTGAGCGCACGTTGGACCGAGGTAACTGCGCTGGTGTATGCCAAAACCGGCTTACTGGAGCATATATCCACGCAGTTGGGCGAGTTCAAGAAATTCATGGTCTCGGAGTCTGGCTATTTGGATCGGTTGGAGAATAAGATAGGCAGCACACCAGAGAATGCGGACGCAGAAGAGATCATTGAAGAGCTGGATGTAATTATATTTAGTGACAGGGTTGTTAGTACTTTGACTAACTATTCTATATATCTTTTCAGGATCTCGAGAACGTGCTGCGTGCACACTCTGACGAGTGGCTGGAGAAAATTCAAGAAATTGGCAATGAGCTAATTGAACATGAATTTATGGCGAATTCGATACGTGCCGAGATCGATGGTATTGTGGAGCGTTGGACACAGCTACAGTTGCGAGCCAAGCAACGCACCGAAATACTGGAGAAAGAGGTGAGCGAAGCCGAACAGTCCGAAAAGTGTATTGTACAGTTTGAGGCTTGGCTAACACGTGTCGACGAGATACTGACCGAACATCTGGAGAACGATGTGACCATTGAAGATCTGCCGGATGATTTTCAGGTAGTAGCATAAATTCTCTTTAAAATATCTGTGAACTTAAAGTCTTATATAATTAATTTCAGCGTTTGGTTAAAGAATTCGATGAGAAAAAGCATTGTTTCAAAGAGATCGAGGAACTCATTGCGGAACACACACGCAATGGCAAGATTGAAGCCGCCAATCGGTTGCAGGAGAAACTGAATTTAACCGAACTGCGTTTTAAATCGTGCCAACTGAAGTTAAACAAATGTACCGCACCACAGCCCGCGTACGAATCCCGTTTAAATCGTGCTGTGGCGGAGCTGCGTGCAGTCGAACATTCCACTTTGGTGTTGGATGTAGCCTCGGCTGGACCCAGCACCGTACAAGCACAATACCAGAAATGTGTGGTAAGTAGTTTTTAAAATCAAAGATTGCTAATAATGCTTTAGTAAGTGTTGGATTTGACGTTAAGAGTATCAGTTAGAGCATTTTATGCCCAATCTTAAAAAACTATCGGTGTTTAACATCTTAACCGGTTCTTTACATTCCACCTATTCCTTAATAATATATACTCTCTCTCCCACACATTAGCAAATCTATCGCACGCTCTCTGAAATCAAACCAGAGATCGAGAGCACAATCAAAACCGGACGCAAGGTATGTGAGGACAAATTCACGCGTTCACCGAAACAGTTAAGTCAACGGATAGACGCGCTGAAGCATCTCTACAACGCACTCGGCGAGAATGTGACGCAATCAAAAGCCTTCCTCGAAACCCTGCTGAAGTTGGCTCATGAACTCGATGAGTGTTTCGAACATGCTGATCAACTGATAAGACGTTTCGAATCTCCACAAGAGATGCAAGATCGTAATTCGGGTTTCTTAGAATTCGAAGATCTGCTGCAGCGCTGCGAAGAATTATACGAAGAATACAAGAAGTCATGCGATCAAACTTGTATGGAGGATACACGTCAGAAGATTGACGAGCTCAAGACGATCTACATGAAGTTGACGAGCGCAGATGTGATCAAACGTTTGACCGAAATGAAATCTACGCTGCAGAACTTGGACAACATATCGCCGGAGACATTAAAGTAAATTTATCGTTGTTCGGAATTAATCTCAATCAATTTCCTATTGTAAAATTTATTGTTATCTTTCACACAGGGCCATGGAGCACGAGTTGAAACAAATAAATACGCCTTCGAATCCGGATATAGAAAAGTTACAACAACAAGTAATCGCCATCGTGGTGGTAAGTAATTAATTACACGTAATTATAAACGCACAGCTATTGATGAAAATCTACTCAGTTCAATCTATTTACACACACTACTAAAACCCTCTTCCATTGTTTCTTCATTCTCTGTTCGCATTCTGCACATCCTTTGGTAAATCCAGCTAATATTTTATTTGTATAAATGCATATGTAGTCTAGTCTTTGCACTGCTTGCGGTGCGTGCTTCTGTCCTTTCGCACTTTTCCATTTCATCTCGTCGGAAATTACATAAATATTTACTTATTCATTAAATCTCAACTCATTCTTTCATCCACTCTCATCCGCTTGTACATCTTGTTGGTTTAACTGTTTATCCCAGTTGTATTATAGTGCTACTGTTTAAGTGTGCATGTCCTCTGCTTTGTTTTTCTTTATCCTTGAAATCGTATATATATATTTCCAAGCTCTTTACTTAACCACAACTAGTAGTCTTCCTTTCACCATGTCCATTTAGAAATAATTGAAATAATTGATTTTTATAGTTTTGTATAAATATACTCTCCTTTCATTAAATTCCCGCATGGGATACTTTTGTTTTAACTGAGTATGCAGAAATGCTTTTAACTACTTCAAAATGCGTTTGTTTCTACTTTAAATCATTTTAGTAAATTTACAGCTGTTTTTCTCAGTTATTTATATAAAGACCTGCGTCAAAATTAAGACAAAGCTTATAGTAATTCCTTGAGCCTAGCGCAAGTTTAGCTTCAAATAGGAATGAGAGTTGATAGATACACCAAGTCTCACTACTTGCCGCCATATTTTATAATGTAATAACGTTTTTAGACAGGAGCTAATTGATCAATTAACCGGCCTCTGCTCGATTAAAACGCTTATTAATATCGATTTATCCTACAAAATAAAATCTACATATATTTATACGATATACGTTCCTTGTCTGCGATTGGCTGAATTTTAAAAATATTAATTAGCTGATGAAACTTACCAACTTCTTATGAAAAGTAAAAACAAAAATGTATAACAGCTGATCGGTTATCGAGTAGCCGGCAGTATAAAAGGAAAAAAGGGTTTCTCAATAAAAATTTTAACTGACCAATTATTTTGGCTGTCTAAAAACGCTATAAGTGCATAGTTCTTCGATTCCAGCGACAGTTTGTTAGATAGTTAGAGCCGCTAATCCAGCTACACAGTTCTCTGCTTTTATTATTAAACTATTCCGAGGTAAATCATAACTCCATTTTGATGTATTTCCGGAGAGTTCTTCGTGCCTACTTAAATTAAACTTCATTTCGCTCTGAAGACCCGATCGTCGACCTCGATTTCTGAGCCACGTTTTCCGTCCTAACAGGTGTAGACCGCTCGGCAGTCAATTGTCATGAAAAAGCTACTCGTAAATCATCAGCCTTAGCAAATATCAATCAATTACTCAGTGACACGAAAAAATTGGTTCTGACCTGGGGGTCTTGTTATGAATCCGGTTATTCGGGGGCTTTCGAAGTCGCGCCGAAATTTTAAAAATAAACTCGTATTGATCCGATATTGTGAATTTTTGAAAAGTAACGTGAAATTCGTAATCACTGACCCCAAAAACCCCCGAGTGAAAAGCGTTTGATCCGCCATTTTGAATTTTGACTGAAACCGGATTCTTAATCCGTGACCCCGAAAACCCCCGAGTAGTGAGTTTCAAGCGAATCCGATGAATTTGTAAAAACGCTATCCGCTTTATTGTTTTTCTGGGGAGTTATGTCAAAATCCTGATCTAGCACAGCGACCCAAAAACATATGGTAGAATTTGTAAGGCACCCAGCCAACCAAAATTTTTTTGTATTATCCATGTTATCCATGAAGAGTTTTAATTTTTGAGACTTGTGTAGAATTATATATTTATAGGTTAAACCGTTTCCAGTAATTCGGGCTTTCGTTCCAAAAAAAATTCTATAAGAAACGGTGTTTAAAAGCCCTCTTTTAAATTATATGGGAATTATATGCACCGATCGAAGTAAAAAAACTCGAAGCATTTTTGCAAGCGATTTTTATATTTTCAGCGACGGTGATGATGAGGGTCCCCTTTGTAGTCTAGAGACTATCGACAAATTGCCGTGAGCAGAACATAAATCTATGAAGACGACTAATTTCGAATGACTGCTAGTATGAGATCAATACTTTAAAAAGTAAAAAAGAAAGCACCGATAATAATGCTATCTGTTCAGTAAAAATCCATTGAAACTATTGCAACTATGGCCTTTCTGAGAGCAAGTATTTTAATGGACCTCTTGTAATCAAGTCTACACCATAAGGACCATATTCGGCAGGGTATTCTCCGATTTTCGAAATCACCCTCAAAAATCGAAATTTTGATTTCGAAGTCCGAAAAAAAACTTTTTTGAAAGAATTGTTATTAGTTACTAAAAATCCAAAATATGGATATAATTTGGATTTTCTTCTCCACTTAATATATAAGAAATCCATTTGGTGTATAAGAAATGAAGAACATTTAGTATATATTTATATTTCTGATTTTTTACTAACTTTATTCAGTAATTAATTATAATCCTTTTTTAAAGGCATTTTTTCGAACTTCGAAACTAGAAAATCTCTATATGACTCAACCTCCCCGACAAAAATAAATTTGGTCAAATACCCAGAAAAAAGTCGATTTCGTCGTAAGGTGTTTTGAAGAGATTAAATGAGGTTAAACTGCCAACCGTTAGTTGATGTATTCTTTAAAGCTTTGATATAACCAAAAAGGAAATAAAATAACAATTCCACAATTTAAAGCTTCTTCTTAATGTTCTTACTATGTTATATAAATATTTCATCTAGCCTCTTCTATGTAGCAATCTAACATATTTGTTTTTTGTTGTTAATATTATTATTTAGAAGTACAAGAACATACATATTTATTACTAGTCGTAAGACATTAAGGTTTTCAATCAAATACTAAATACTCATATTAAATATACATATACAATATGTATTTGTATTTTTTCAAAAAAAAAAAAAATTAAACAAATAACTATAAAAATATTCTTATGTACAAACATATACTTATATACACACATAATACTTATATAAATATACTATATATATATTTAATTCCTCCATAACAAAGCACAAATAATCATTTACAATAACATAGTTAAACCATAACTCATCAATTGATCCCATTGCAATTAACTCTTGGAAGAATGCCTAATACCATATGTAAAAAAAATATATAAAAAACGAACCACCTTCATCCTCAAAGCCAATCACCGTATCACCAATTAGCTGCTGTGGAAACATTTGTTGGTGTCATTTCAATGTATAATTAAACTTATAACTGTATATTCACTTAAATTAAGGAAATCATGGAATTTATGTAGACTTTAATGTGTAATGGGTGCAAATTTGGGGCTGTAACTGTACACTGCTTTTGGCCATGGATTTTTTAACGGCGCATAGAAACATATTGTAAATGTCCCAGTAAAAATAACTGTCTATAAAGTATATTTTAGGAAATTAATACAATAATTTATATTAACAATAAAGTATAAGACAGAAAAACGAAGAGGAAGAGCATAAAGGTTTAAAGCAAAGCTGATATGCTAAAAAAAAGTCTTGAAAATCGTTAAATCACACTGCATTCATTAAAAGAGTGTGTTATTAAGTTTTAGAATACGTTAATACTGTGTATGAAAAAGTGGAGAGCTTCAATATTAGTGGAGAGTTTCGGTTTTGATCATTTGACTGCAATTAAAAGTAACAAGATTTCAATCATATATGCATTTGAGTACAAATGTAGAATTCAACTTCGAACAGTCTCCAATTTTTTTAAATTAATTTTTTTTTTAATTTTTTTATACATCTTAAAAGAACCGGAAAAACAAACATTTCGTTCAAAATATAAATCTCCACTCTAAAACTTTTGGAGAGTTAAACTTTCAATATTTTTATAAACAACACATTATCATTCGCAACAGGATGCTTTAAAAACGCGTTTTAATGAAAATTCCGAGCTGACTGCACTCTTACCAACACCACCAGCAACTGCACAAAATACCAACACACTTGAAAATGTCGATTCTGATGTTGAAATTGTTGTACTGAGTAATACAGTACGTCAACGCCGCGCACGTACACCAGGTGTAAATGATTCACAAAATGCCGGTGATTCACCGACCAAATTTGAGAGGTCCCAACCATTGCAGACCACAGTTGAGTTGCCGCCAGCAAAGGAAGTCGCCACAGAGCAGGCGATGGTCACACAAGTGTTACCCGATGTCTTGCCGCCACAAACATTCCGTTTAGCTGAGTCTAGCACACTATTCTCACACATTTCCACAGCCACGCCCATTGAAACGTCAGACATTCCGCCCGCTAAGCCGCCAAAGCGTAAAAGTCGCAAGGGTGAGCAACACGCTAAAGTCGTGGAGATACGCGAACGTAATTTGCCACACGACAAAATGTCCGTACAGAATATAGAATTCGAGCCGCAGGTTGGTGAGATCGTTGAAACCGTAAATATTTTGGAGAGTGTGGAATCATTCGTGCCTGAATATGTGGAGACGGTACAAATTGTCGATCTGTCTGAAGATTCTGACTCTTCGATGCGATTTGACGCAGATGGCAAAGAAATACAGCGCAGCAAAAGCAAACGTTCGCTTTGTGAATCACCCAAGCCACAGCCACCACTCTCACCGCTACTGGATGACGTGGAGTTGCGCGGTGCAGTGCCACTCAACACAAGCACACCGTTCTTGCGTGTGGAGAAGCAGCGAATCTCGTTCGATGAGAAACGTAAGCGCATAGAAAAAGAGCGTGATATATTACGAGACTCGGAAGAAGATGACGACGAACGACCGGCGAAGGTGGACGAGCCTTCGAGCACGAATATTGCTACACCGAAGCAACCCAAACGTTGGCGCCAACTTACGCTCGCCTTGGATGAAGAGCAGTCGCCAAAGAAAGCGAAGCCACAAGATGTGTCAGAGGGCGCGCTGGATTCACCTCTGCGCAACAGCTTTTATAGCGCTGACAAAGAGGCTGGTTATGATTTGGAGCCTTTGGTTTTCTCCGATGATGAGGATATACCGCGATTCTCACTAGAAATGACACCAACATTTGATTCCGATAGTGATACGGTAAACATTTACACCACATTCTACACTAGCAACTAAACGGCTTGTTACGATTGGCTTTCAGGAGTAGTTTATTTAAGCAAATTAAACTCCACACTATTATTTTAATTGAATTAAAAATGTTGTCCTTGTATTTAACCACTTAGAGTCGCATTGAGACACCCGGTGCTAAGAAACCAAATTTCTTTGAAAGCAAAGTTCTACCCACCTCTCCGTCTTTGGACGATTCCAATATCACTTTGAAGAGCCCCCACTCCGACAGTCCGCTGAGTTTTCGCGACAACGCACCACTGGATCAACGCGTACAAACTTTCGATAAGATGGCCAAGTATATGATACGCAAAATGGAGGCGACCAGGGAGAAAATCGAAAAGTGCAACGAAGGCGAGGTGTAAGTGTTTTTAAGTTAACTACTCTACTCAGAAGACTTAAATGTGCTTTCGACTATTAATCAGAAGACAATTATGCAAAATTCAAATACTTATTTATCCACACAGCGCCATTGAGGATTTGAAACTTTTGATTGCGCCCGATGCCGCCACATTGATATCACAAGGTGATTCCTTGGTGTTGGAAACTCACGGCAAACATGGTAATCTTTCACGCTTGGTTATGAAAACACAGATGATTCTACGTGAAAAGTTCCGTGAAGTGCAGCAAGCCAAGTAAGTTTACAAATGTTAAAAATATTGGTTAAATTTATGAAAAATATCTCTACACATTTTGGAGACTCTTCCGTTACACTGACATACATCTTACACAGCACTTACCACTGTATAGAAAATTTATTTTTATGTTTCCATTATAAATATTTGAATAAAAATAATGTCTCCACTTTTTGGAGACTTCAAAAAAAATAAATTTTAAACACTAAATGAAAACTGAGTGAATTATTATTGTGTAGTATGTGAATAAGAATCTCTACACTTTTTGGATACTTCTAAAGAACCTGCTAAATAATTTTGGTTTTAATTCTTGCCACTAAACATATGAATATCTACATATAAAACCATAAATCGTATCACTAAAAATTGTATTACCAATAAAGCACACTTGAACTACTTCCAAACATCTCTCTAGTAATTTTTATATTATTAAATTTTTTATTATTTTAGAATTTGTGATTTATTGAAAATTCTCCTCATATTTTGTAGATATATTCCTATATTTACTACAGTAAAGCTAATAAGAAAATATTTAGTAAGTAGTCTCACTGAACCTAATATTTCCAGATCCAAAGTGCCTGGCGTGCCCCAGCCGATCGACGGCAGCAATACGCCTAGTCCGCGTTCCACACTCGAAAAGCTGAATATCGATTTGGAAGAACTCGTCACGAAAGGTCTGAAGCGCATAAATGATCTGATTGAAAAACCGTACGATAAAACATCCATTGAAGCGTTAGAGCGCCGCCTAGAGGAGATTAGCGTAAGTACACAATTGCTTACAACAGTGGCACTCAAACTGTTGCGCGCGAAGATTGAATATTTACTTCAATGGAGAGTTTCGTAAATTTAAGCAATGCATACTTGCAAGCGTTTCAAGTTGCAGCGCTCAGGCACATACACATACAAATGTACATATGTATATGTGGCCAATTACTTTATGTGTTTGCATGATTATGTGGCGCGTGCCACATGCAGCGCAACGCTTACGGTTCCGCATTCCAGCTGCATTTTACAGCCGGCATCTTAATTTGAGTATCTTGGAGTACAACAGCAGCATTGTCAAAAAAGGCGAATTCGTGGAGGTGGCCGTCGAGCGAGAGCACTAAATGTATCTCGGGTACACGTCACTTGTTTATTTATGGAATGAATGCACCAGCAAATGCATACAGACATACATATCGGTGTACGAGTATATACATATGTGCATATTGCTTTCGACTCCCCATTTAACGTTTTCGGAGTTTGTTTGGTATCAAATTGCGTGGTCAAATAAATTACAAGTGCCAAATTTTATAGCACGCTTCGCAGAAATTTATGTTTTATGAAGATGAGGGTGTGGTGGTAATTATGGGTCAACGTTACGATATACTTTTTTGGAGGCATGATACGCGAATCTTCATGATCCCTAAATAGAGGTTGCAATATTTATATTCAATAACTAACGTATAATTTTAGAAAGAAAAAAACCGAGACCGAAGGTTTGAAGTCAAGTAATCATATCTTACAAAGCGATCAGTTTGACTTCAATCTTAGAGATACAATGGATTATCTTAGCCAAGAGACACCAATTGCTAGTACAAAAAATGTCCGACTGAACAATAAAATAAGACTTCTTGGAGTATCCCAAAAATTAGATAGCCGTTACAGATTTCGGAGATCAGATGAATCTTAACGGAGTTTATCAATTCCAATCTACTAAAGTTATCTTTACTTTCCCCGATAGCTAAAACAAAATTTAGAAGTACCCGATATCTGGAATAGATTATAGGAGATAAATCGATATGTTATATCTCGACCGATTTTCTTAAATTTTCAAAATCCATCCATTATCACTTCTAACATTGTTTGCGAACTTGCCGTTACTTTTCAAAAACCTACAATTTGTTCTAATTGTGTATCGAACTCACGAGCCATGCACGCAATACTGCCTGCCGCAGCAAGCGGTAGACGAGCTTTCATACTCTCCCTTGTTTTTTGTTCTTTGTATATTCGTATGCATATGTACTTCTCCCCCACCATTTAATTGCTTTGCGATTTTCTACACTAAAAAATAGTTGATTTGAAATGCTGATTTAGTGCCAAAAGTCGTGCCTTCCGATACTATTTAAGCGTAAAATCGACTATTTAAGCGTGACGCTGTTGAGAATACTGAAGCATGAATGAATAGGCGGTTGCATGGACGCCACTTAGCTAGTGGTATACTTAGCTGTTTTGATTAATTGCCAGACATTAATCAGGTGAATGATAGTAGTAAAATTAGAAAAGAGTTCAATTGAGCTAGTTTAGAATGTGACCAAAAATATAAAAGTATTTCCAAGAAAATCATTAACAACCCAGTATTGAAATTTAGCAATGCCATATCTTTATATTCCACTTGGTCCCATATGGCAAGGTCTCCTTCAACATAGAGCCTATAATAGTAAAACTATGTCTACAAAACAATTTTAAAAATGACTTTCATTATAATTCCACTGCTCGTCTCAGAATGCTTAAAGCATAACTCTGAAACATGTAGGAATTCTGCATGTGTCGGGCCATATCTCTCCTTTTGAAATTATTAAGGATAAGTACTTCATCATAGAGTTGATCCACCAAGGTGAGGTGGAGCGACTAATAAATATTAGCTGTCTTTGATTCTCCAAACGTTGGAGAAAAGTCAATCGATTTATTATTGTACTTTATCTTCGGCTGTGACAATCTGATTCACTACTGGGTAGGTTGGGAGTATATAGGTAAACAAAAAAATTTTTGGCATATTAAATATTATGGTGATTTTATCTCGCGCTACTTATGGACGGACTCTTTGAATGTCAAATGCTGCCAAATTATTCACTAAGTCACACAAAGCAGGCGGTCGTGCGCCGGTTGTTGGCGAGCAAGCCAACGGCTGGCTGACTGGCTGGCCGCCCGAGGCAGTGGCTGCGGTGGGTGTGCCAAAAATAGCCACCAAAGGGGCGGTGGTGTGCTGTGACAAACGAAATGTGGCTAATTATATACAAAACAACAACAAAGAAGTAGAAAAACAACAGGAATTTGGAGCGCCTAGTGTGGCAGCATGCGGTGTGATTGCTGTTGTTTTTGTCGCTGTTACAACTGTTGATTATTTATTTATTTTGTTTTTGTTTATCGATTTTCTTCGTGGCTATCGCCTTCTTGGCTGTTTTATTGCCTTTTGATCTACAAATTTAAGAGCGGCATAATGAAAATTAAAATGTTTATAATTGAAAAACGACGAAAGCGTTTGCGCTCACAAGCGTTTTCCTGTGAGTGCTTTGATCGGCGGTGAGCGCCGTGAGGAATATTTTTTGACCAAATGCACTCAGTGCGACGCGATATTTTCACTAGAAAACATCGATTTTGTTGGGAAACGCTAATTGTAACGGCAACAGTGCGACGTGTTCTTGCAACAAATTGTTGCATCATCGCCTTACTTCCGCGTGCGTGTAAACAAATGAGGTTTGACTGTTTAAACAACATATTTTATCGCGTGGTGTCCTCTTAGCAAGTGCAACAGTAATAATTATTTAATGTGGAAGGATTGTGCGTGTGATTAAAGAAGTTTTTGGACCATTTCAGGTTTTAATTAAACACTTATGGAGATAGAATTCGGAAACAAAAAAATCTCAAAAATATTATATTTAAATATTGTGAAAAAAGTCAATCAGAGTTGAAGTCTAGTATAGTTTTAGTATAGTTTTTTCTTTTAAATATGAATGATTTAATCTTCAAATTTCTGGTACTTTATTGACTGAAAATTATGTGACATATCAGTAATAACTCACATTATGAATATATTGAATATAATTCCAATATATATTTTGTAATTTAATGTTGCAATGTACATTATAAACAATGTATTATAAACAAAAACCACAACAAAAATGAAGTACATTCAGCAGCAAAATAAATTAAATATTTTTAATATTTTTTAATACTTTTAAAAGAAATTTCTTCAGATATCATAAATTAAATCTATTGCAAGAAGTGTTGAAAATCGTAAAAGAAAATAATTACATTTAATAAAGTGTTCAAAGAAATTTATAAAAATACAAAACGTGGATAGTTCATACTGAGAACGTATTAATAAATCAAATATGCAATTAAATTTTTATGAAAAAAGCATTAACAAGCATTAACATTATAAAAAATTAGTGAAAGAATTATTTCTTACTTTGAATTTCTCAACATGTGATTTAAATAGGTAAATAAGTATTCGGAACTCGGAGAATGGTGAATTGAATCAACTATCGAGATAACTCGAATAACGAGAGAAAAGCAAAAGGTTTTCTTATTTGTTTGATAAATCCTTTTTTATACAAGAAAGCACATCTCTAACACAATAAAAAGATTGTTGGTGAAACGAACACACCTAATATAAAAAATATAAACCATTCAATTAAATTCTTTTACTAGAAATGAAGTGCAAAACTGGCAGTCATGAAAATACCTTTAAAATATGACTAGCGATAAACACGAAAAGAAAAAAGGCTATAAATTAATTTAAAAAAATTAAAGGCATAATATTTCTAAAAATCAGCATGGAAGTTGGTGAAATTAAATCAAAATACAAATTGAATCACAAAAACAATTAAGCATAGTATTAAAAAGTGATACTAAATAATAAAATAAAAACATAAATAAATATATAAAACAACAATTCGCTCAGCACCAAAATGCAGTTCTGCTGGTTGACGCAAATTGTCAGTTTAGACTCAAACCACGAACAAGCTATACACAAACAAACAATCTCATTGCATATAACGCATAGCAGCTTGAAACTCATAAGTGCCCAAAAGATCACAACATTCGATATAATCAGAGCTTCCTTACGACTTTTTAGGCGGAATTATCATATTTATGTTGCTATTGTTGATATTAATTTTTTTTATTTTTAAGGATTGTAATTTTCCTAGTTGTTCTTAAATCATAAAACACTTGCATTCATTGAAGCATTTTACACATAATGATTTTAAACACACAAGTCCAAATACAAATTTCTCACACATTTCCATCATACCACTTTAGGATCGTCGCGACGACTTGAAATTGATTGTGAATAAAATTGGCAAAAGTGAGGAGCGCCCTAAGGTGACTGCCACCATGATGGCTGATATCGAAAAGGTGAGATTTATTTATTTAAACAAACATTTCAATAGTTATAAGTTTTTACACCCTTATACACACTCTCCCATACATATGTATGTACTTTCCCGTTTCTTCCGTGGGTTCATATAAAAAAAGTAAAATGAGGAAAATTCGAACAGAAATTTATTTTTTGTATATTTTATTTGGAATGAGCTAAAACTTGATTACTACCTCTATACTTTGATGTCCGTAATCTTTCTCTTCTGATTATGAAGGCGTTAATATAATATTTTGTCCTTCAAGCCGCTGCACACACTCCGTACTCGACTCTCAAGCGCGTACTTGGAAGGTTTTGAAATTTTGTTCAGCAAGCAATTGCGAGCGCTTGTTACTCGACTCTCTCTCGAGAGACGATTTTCGGATTGAGATGAAAATTCTCCATCACGGAGTCTTTTTGATACTCTCACTTGGGAACTATTTTCAAAAAGTTGAGATTCTAGAAATAAATATAGCCTATGTTATTCGGGGTGAATGTAGCTTTCCAATGGTGAAATAATTTTTGAAATCAGCACAGTAGTTTTTGAGGTTAACCATTACAAACAAATCTTTCCTCTTTATAAAATAATAGTAATATAGACTACTAAAATATAGTAGTGCCAGTTTTTTCGCAAATAAATTAAAAAAAATAAATAAATAAATTATAACAAGGCACGGAAATTATTATTTTTGAATAACCGTGTTTTTGCAGAATACAAAAATTAAATTTAAATTAGGTGGCAACGTTATATAGTCAATTACTTAATAATACTATCATAAATAGTATCCTTCCAAGTTAATAATGCATTTCTAGTTTTTGGACTAATACATACATATGTATGTATCTATTTATGGTTTAATAATTACTATTAAATCAAATTAGGTGGCAACTCTACAAAAACTTTTTTTAAATAAAGTTTGCTTAGATATTTACTCGTTGAATATCCGCCATAAGCTGCTTGATCGAATTTGTTACAATGCAATAAATATGGCAACTCTTATTTTAAATTTGTATAAAAACGTTTTCCACGTATCAATATTTTATAACATCCCTGGAGTTTGTGTGTGAGAACAAATACATTTTTAATTCTCAATTAAAGGAGTACCGTTATATACATCCATAATTCCATAATCATTATTTCATTTATTAGTATTTAACCGTTATTTTTTTAATTTCAAACCCTTTACAGTCCAAGAACAACCTACAATTGCATGCCGATGCTGTGGAGCTTTCGCTGACCGAATTGAAGCAGATCAATAAATTGTCGGCACGCAACGGCGATGATAAAGGTGAGTTATTATTATTATGGTTTTTATTTTTATATTTTCACATTGCAAAGTCATTTTAACAATTTGAGCCAGTTCAAAATAATTGTTTTTTGGTGGTAAAAACTAGTTTTCAAAACAAAGTTGACATTAAAATCGGTGTAGAAATATTCAATACATAAATGTATGTGTGTGACTTGCTGAACTTTTGCTGAAAAGCAAAGCCAAACACGTAAAAGTTTGACATTTTTATACGCGCTGTTGCATTTTCTATTAGTTTTTGGTTGAAATAAAATTGATATTTCAAAACCACGCATACACCTACACTTCATGTACATAGTTGTTGGTGTCTGTATGCATGAGCTAGATAGTTTTCGAACACAAACAACATGAAATATTATTGTATAAACAAATCAACACTCGCTTGCGGCTTCTTGCAGCTAAACATTGATGGGTCACAGCTGTCGGAAAATATGAAACGCATGCATAGTAGGGTGGTCCTTAGATGTGCTATATTTTTATATTTCGAAATTTTTACAACATTTTTATTATCATAGAATATTTCAGTGTGTGATCTAGTCGATTTCGTAGGATGCGTCGAAAGCTTATTATCAGTAATATAGATGAAAATTGCTGACTAGTGAAAGCATTTTTTGTCTGTTAGTTGATTGATTGGAATTGTGTGAAAATTTATTTGGAGCTATTCGTAGCTTGCAAAAGAACAGATAAGTACTGAATGTAGATATATTGGTAGAGATTTGGATATCCTCTCAATCGTCGAGGTAACTGCAGATTTAAAAAAAAATTAATATATTGAGAGGTTAGATGGTTGCCTGACCGGAGGAGGCCTTAAGCCATAGACAACTTGCAAAGAAAATCTATGAGAAACAATTACTTTGTGATGAAGCTTAGTGAAAAGCCTTCCTTCTTCCTTCAGTATAAACTTGGTCTTTTAAATTAACAAATTTCTAAGGAGTAGTGAAATTTCAAAGCATCGACAGGAGTATCTTTGTCATAAGAATAATCGATTCTTAGATCAGGTTTAACCTTCGTGGCGAATTGTGATATCTCACCAGCAATGGTATTTTCGTTTCATATTATATTCAGACAACCGATTTGATCTAGGTGGGATCAATGGTTTGTAAATTAATGCCACAAAGAAAATTTTTGATTTCACAAAAAAGCTATAATCAGAATTTTGTATGAAAGTTCAGAATAATTTCCTTGGTTTTACCAGGTAAGGTAATTTGTATTTACATACATCGTGATCTTGAATATTACCTTCAAACGTTTTAAATAATCTACATCAATCTAATTATTAGTGGAAATCTCATTAACTTGACTGCAGCGCCATACTATATATATTAGTATCTTATCATAAAGATTGAATATTCTATAACTGTTCAGGAGAAAACGCTAATTTTAAAATATAAGATTTCTTGGAATTCTCGCAACTTTAGTTGAAAAAATACAAAAATCTGCTAAACTTTGGTTCTTCGGGGAAAATTAAAAAAATTGTATTACTAAAAAAGAATAAATTTTTAACTAAAATTTGAGGGAATAAAGTTTTAATTAACTCGAAAACTAGAACATTGGTAAAAAGTAATTCAAATTTTAAAAAATATATAATTAACTAAGAATACACAAATCAAAGTACCTTAATACTGGTTCAGGTCTTCACTAAATATCCTACCGGAACAACAATTTGCACAAGCACATAATAGCTCATTGGCCGCTTTATCCTTAGAGCTTTTAACGTAAAACTGAGTTAGGAAAGAGCGAGCTTTCCTCAGCGGGTGTATGACTTAGCAAACATCATAAGTCACAAAAAGTTCTACTTCTAACATTGCTTAGGGAGTGTGCGACTTAACTAACTTCAGAAGATTCTCTCTATTCCCTTTTTAACATTCCGTTTACATTAACATTACTTGTTTGCGCAGTAGTACCCACTAAGTACATGTAAACCCATACATGCATGCAATTGTGTCTGGCAGCAAACATTCCCTCCCTTCTTATTGATAAATGCTTTTGATAATATCCTGTTTACCTGTGTGTGGCCCCACAGAAACGTGCCAAACAGCTGTTTGCCATTTTAGCCATTTGCATATGTTGAGCTGTGTTGGTGTTGTGTATTTGTATTTGTTAGTGTATGTGCATGCATGCACGCGAGAAGTGGCCGTGTGTGTGTGTGCATTCTTTGCATTTGCCTTTTTAGCTTTGAAGGCGCGCTTTTCGTCCTCCATGGCGGCATTCAAACTCAAAACGTGCAACCGAACGGAAACGAAAAGATTAACGGCGCGCCTGAACGCATCACAGTCGTCGTCGGACACTCGCTTCGCTGCTAACTGGTGGGAATGCCACACAGAAAGTGCTTCAGTTAAAGACTTGTTTATCATTTACCGGTTGTGCGATTGCAAAATTCAAATTTTGTAGTTTCCTCGAGTGGAAATTCGGTGTAATTTTGGGGGGATATTAGAAAGGTTAGCAATTTGCAGGAAAACGGTGTTAAAAAGAGAGGAAAATTAATTGCCAATTTAGAATCAAAGTGAAATTATTCCGAAATAATTGTTAGTAAATCAATATCGGAAAATAAAAAAATATAACAATATATAATAAAATAAAATAAAATAAAATAAAATAAAATAAAATAAAATAAAATAAAATAAAATAAAATAAAATAAAATAAAATAAAATAAAATAAAATAAAATAAAATAAAATAAAATAAAATAAAATAAAATAAAATAAAATAAAATAAAATAAAATAAAATAAAATAAAATAAAATAAAATAAAATAAAATAAAATAAAATAAAATAAAATAAAATAAAATAAAATAAAATAAAATAAAATAAAATAAAATAAAATAAAATAAAATAAAATAAAATAAAATAAAATAAAATAAAATAAAATAAAATAAAATAAAATAAAATAAAATAAAATAAAATAAAATAAAATAAAATAAAATAAAATAAAATAAAATAAAATAAAATAAAATAAAATAAAATAAAATAAAATAAAATAAAATAAAATAAAATAAAATAAAATAAAATAAAATAATGTTATAATTAATGTAATAATAATTAATGCAAATGTCTGTGTAAAAATTAATCCTAATAAAAAAGTATTATTAAAAACTAACAAAGAACACATAAAAATTTAAAGAAAATAAATAAAATAAATAAATTGTACAGCAGGCTTCCACAATATTTAATTCAAGAGAAATAATAAACACAATCGAACAAAGTGAATTTATTATCAAGTAATTTGAAGACATAATTAAATTAAATCCATTAAGATAAGCACCAAATTGAAACATAAAATAAAGAAAGCTCAAAAAATAGAAAGCCTTATCAGGTAAAAGAAAAGAAAGACAAAATCAACGTACATTTTGCCATTAACCTGCTATAGGCGACTTGTCAAGCCTGTGGGTGTGACACATACAAGTAGCGCTTGTGGCATGCCTCAACATATAAACATCATTGTTAAGCGTAACACTAATTCTTTTGGACGGTGCTAAATCTGCTGCTACTAAGCGACGAAAACAAGTAAGAAACGTTAAAAGAATATGAAAAAAGAACACAAATATTCCTACGTGGCGCACCCAGCTGAGCACAGGAAAGCCAAAAAATAAAACGGAAATACATAAATCAGCTGCAAACTAAACGAAAGCAATCACATTTGATACAATTTGACAGATACCATTATTTACTTGCACAATGAGTGCGTGAGTTGGCGCTCGAGGTGATATGTGTGTGTAGGGCGCACATGGCGTATACGTAACCTAAGCGCAGAATTTTTGACACGTTCGCAACGCACATTTGGGACCATAAACGGAAACCAAAGAGATAAGAACTGAAATAAATAAGCGAAAGTAAGAAAAAAATATATATTTTCTATTTTCTTATTAATTTTTAAATCCAAAATCCATGCCTCTCAAGTGCGCAATCATTCAACTTGGCTACTACACAAGAGACAATAACAAAAACAATAACACTAACACTAAGCAATGAAATGATTTAACTACCACACCATGCACATCGGCTTACAAGTAAAAAAAGTACAAATACAACAACAACAACAACATTTGTTTTGGTCTGCCCATTAGACACTAATGTCCGACCGGCGTCGTCGTTGACTAGCTGTTTTCAAGTTAAACACCTGCTTCTGTTGCTGAATCCTGCGCTCGCTGTTGGCTGTTCGCTGTTGGCAGTGCTTTCTTTCTGTTGTCTTCCTGCCTACTTGTCTTGTCGCTTCAAAGTCAACGTCCTCGCGCGCGCTTGCTGATGCGCTCTCAAGTGCTGCTCACACAACACTTTGTGCGATGCCTGTATTGTTGTTGCTATTGCTGTTGTTGTTGTTGACGTGTAACGTGTTTTATGCGCCGTTACCTTTTTTATATTTGCGTGTATGTGTGTGTGTTTGCTGCCATGTTAACTGTCATTTTAATTTCAATCTCTGTTTGCCTGTGTTGTTATTGTTGTGTGTTAGCTTTTACGCTTGTTGAGTGTTTGTATACAATTTTGTTGTTGCTGTTGCCATTTTCACTTGATTTTATTTTATTCTTTTACCGACATACGTGCGCATCTCGGCAGACACTTTGGCACGACCGCGAACTGTGTGTCACAAGTGAAGAAATATTCAGCGGAGTAATAAATAATATTCTATGAAATAGGTACTTGGCAGGTATTATAAATGTGTTCTTTGAATTGTTAGATATACTTTTTCCTTTTAGAGAAGCTTCAAAGAGGTTTCTTCAACTACCTCATAGATCGCTTGGGTATGACTCACGGCCTTAGATTGAACAGATCATAAAGTATAGTCCAAGGGCTTGTATTATTGAAACCACAGACTTGAATTCTGTTTAAAAAATGTTCTGCAATTTGGTGGACCCCTATATTAAGAACCGTGATTGGTGTGTTTAACGAAATTTGAGATTTCTTTAATCAAATAAGACTAAAACTGTCTGTCTCGAATACAAGATGATTTGACAAATGTAGAATCCTGTAGGAACACAATAATGGCCTAAACCGGGGTTTCACCCTTCAAAAGGCAACCATATGTTGATTCACTTATATGAAAATCGGGTCCATGGAACCGGAACGTCTTCGTAATCTCTAGAATTGTTTGTGGAGTTTTGGTGAGAATACAGACAGACTTCCCTACAAGTACTTATACTCAATGATAATATTTTAGTAATTCACGCGAAATTTTGATGTTATATTTGTGGTCACGGAGTTTCTCAAGATTCCGAAAGTACAATTCACAAAGTTTCCATAAATATAATATAATATAATACTAGTAATAATAATTAGTCAAAATGAAGAAGCGGATCTCTGCATGTGCCTTGTTTACATTAAAAGCATATTTATTTATGGAAGTTGGGCCTCAGCTTTTCAAATTCACAACCCTTTTGTCTCCTCTTCACCCACCTTTAACGTATTCATGCTTTTTACGTTTTGCTTGCATTTTCAGCATATATTTTATTTCATATTTTTGTCGTTGTTTTCGCATTCATGCAACTGACAAGAACCCCATAGAGTTAAAGCAGCGAGTAGACGGTATCTCACAGCCAACATTGTTTTAATTCTCTATATTTCTACATTTTATTTTGCCTATGCTACCTTTTGTGAATCGCTCTTGTTTTTCCCTTTTTTCTTTTTGTATTTTTTCTTTTCTTTCGTATTTCCCTGCAACTGCAACTGTTATTATTATTTTGCTCCCCTACATTTTTCGTTGCAAATACTTTCTAACATTTTTTTGTTTTTGCACATTGCACTAAGGTACTGTGGTACTGTGTACTGGCCCATTTTGTTGTTGTTATTGTTGTTGTTGTTAGTCATAATTTTGACGTTGGCTTTTTTACGTGTTGCTATTGTGATTGTGCGGTCATTTGTTGTTGTGATTATTTTTTGTTGTACACATTATTTCTTATTGTAATTGTTGTTGTTGTTTTATTGTTATTGTTGTTTTGAATATTTTGTTGTATTTGCTGTAGTTATGTTTTTTGTTTTTTCTGTTTTTGTTGTTGTTGTATTATTATGATTGTTGTTGTTTAGGGTGTAATGCACATATCTTCCCCTAACATTCGTTGACTCACCGAGTCATTCATTCACGCTCTGCTTAGTACATTCATGAAGGGGACACACTCACATACTCGCTTTTCGTTTATTTACATTTCATATCACACGCATGCCAGATTTTGGCGCTCATACGGCTTAATATAACGGTGCAGTCCTGCCACATAGCGACGTCCAGCTTTCCAGCAAGAGCCTTTAAAAAAGCAATTTGCAACTCCCCTCCTCCACTCCACCTCCACTGAGCAGCCTAATCCTGCGAGTCGCTGGCCATTTTGGCCATCGAACTGTAATTTCCGCACACACAATTTTTTCGAAATTTTTTTTTCTGTTTAGATCGTGTTAATAAAACGCGTCACTCATGGCGTCAAAAGAAGGAAAGTAAGCGTTGAAAGCTCAAAAAAGAAATGAAAAATTGGAAAAATGTTGAATTGCATCACTCCTGCGTCTGCCTTCTGTAGAAGCTAGTCGCCTCCCACCTCTCACGGCAGTTGTGTCGATTTCAGGCTATTTGTTTGGTTTCACAACTTCTTAATCCTTTGGTTATGCTACTATGGGCGACACAAATCTCTAAGCTCTCAGGCTTTCAGGCGCTCCCTCAGTGCATTTCCCACATCCTTGCCCACTCAGTGTCCATTTTTCACCGTTTCTTTCTTACTTCTCTTGTGTACTTTTCTGCGACTGTGTCGTCTTACACTCTCGACAACACCTACGAAATCCTTATAGTGCCCGGCTTATCCTTGTCGCTGCCTTGGCTTTGTAAATCTTGCATTGTGTCTGCGTGTTTTGTTTGTTTGTTGTTGTTGGTGTTTTGAAGGATTTTTGCTGCATGCCTTCTTGGCGGAAAAGTTTTCGTTTGATTTCTGTTCTTCGAAGTAGGCTTTTAGGCGTTTTGCATGCGGCCTTATTTTAGTTTCGGCTTTTCAAAGCACTGTGGCGCAAAGTTGGCATGAAAGAAGTGTTTCTTTTCTACTTTACTTATTCTTCGGCAACTTGCGCAAGTTTGGTGGAATTTGCCAGCTTGAGTAGGATTTGCTGCTCGTAAGCGTAGTGAATTAGTAGTTGCTTGAGTGAATTCGTAGTGAAAGTGTGTTGAAAAGAAATCAGTTTATTTTGAGTTAGTTCTTAAACTTTAAGATTTCAACTGCGACTAAAGAAACGTTTCGAATACCTTTTAAATTTTCTCAAACCAAAAAAAAGGCTAATGGTTAGGTCAAATTGACAACTAATCCATGATTGAAGCAGATGTATTCTTTGTCTATCTAATGCCGGTAAATTACACTGAGTGTGCTTCATATTCGCCTTTGACAGACATTCTTGAAAAGTCTGTAGGTTTTGATTGGTCAGACAACCAATGATAAACTTTACATTTTACAGGTTGGAGAGAATACATTAGAGATATTAAAGGTCTACTGCCACTTCTTTTAATGTAATGAATACCGTAGCCAGAGCATTACTATTTGTCGAAATTGTCGAAATGTATAAATATGTTTTATTATTGTTTTTTTTTTTCAAGATTTGTGTCAACTCCATAGCTCTTTTGATAGGAGAAATTACAACCCAAAGCTTAATATATGAAGAAGCGTCTAACAATGCTATTATCAATTGGTCAGGGTATTGTAATGGAGCCGGATGGCAAATTGGGGTAGTGCAAAAGCAGTTGTAAGGTCAATAGGACACCCCTCAAGGTGGAGAACTCGTCCCTTTGCTCTGTATCTTAGTTGCCAATGATCTTTTAAAAAAGCTGGAGAAGCAATGCTGTCAAGTTTTAGCATATACTGATGATGTCGCTTTCTTGGTAAAAGGAAAATTCCTGGAAACCGCGTATGGGTTAACTCAGGGGTACTTGAATATGGAAGCCAGCTGGACGTTGAGAAGAAGTCCGTCAATGCAAGTTAAACCGAATTGGTTTTATTTACTTAGAGGTATAAAATCCTGTCTGACACTCTTCCTTTTTTGGGGGCTCTCTATTTCATTCTGCTGTCAAGGTAAAGTACTTGGACTCATTTTGGATAGGATGCTGTCTTGGAATCCAAGTATTGAGGTGAGAGTGAGAAAGGCATCGGTTGTCCTATACTACTGTAGAGGAGCCATTAGGAAGAAGTGGTGATGGTTTGGTCTTCGTGTGGTAGAAGGCGCTAGAAAGGGTCTCACTAGCTAGAATTCTGGAATGTCTTCAAAGAGTGGCTCTCATTAGCATCTGCGGATTAATAGCCCTGAATGCAATTGTGCGTTGGCAGGCAAAATCTGCTATTAGACTCAGGAAAGCAGAGTCCGTGAAAGTTTCCAAGTCGGGACATTCGGAAATTCTCGACTGCATCCCTGATAATATGGACCGTTGGACACGACGCCCAATCTCTGCAGCTCCTTCTCCATTGCAATTAAGGTAGCGGAAGGCGAATTGCTCCGAAGTACGGTCTCCTTCGGGGAGGAGAACATCCACTCTGATAGTAGAGCGGAAATTATGGTCCTGAGCTCGTTGAATGTGTGCTCGAAGCTAGTTAAGGAGTGCCTTAGGTCATTATCGTTAGAGTCAAGTTATTTCACTATCAGACTCGTGAGTGTGCCGGGTCACACCGGAATCGCTGGGAATTGCAGAGCGAATGAGCTCACAAGAAGGGGTACCCGTCGTCCTATTTCACCATGCTCGAAAATAGTCGGTGTTCCGTTGTCCTCTAGTACTGGATCACTTTGAAAATACCTCACCGATGGTATGTTAAATAGCTAGAGACCAAAGGAGCAATTTTAGTTATACGACCATACAAATTCTCTCCCAGAGAACATTTTTGAACGTTTCTTAAGTCTAACCGCCGTCTTCCAATTGTAAGAGACCAATTGACTCTAATAGAGCATAATTTGTAGCCTGTGACATGAGTTGAATATATAATTCACGCAAATAAATAAGAAATAATTATGCGTTCGACATTCACGCTCCATTTGGCACTTATCTTGTAAACAGAAACAACAACAATAACAACAAAAGAAAACGAATACTTATTATTATTTAACGACTTGCATACTAGCTGGTGGAAGAAACATATAAAGCGCATAAAGATTTCATCTAAATGCTCACATACACCTTAACAAACAGATATATATGTGAGTGTGTGTGTGTTTGCAGTCAGTACAAAAAGCTCCTTGCTGACACATGTCTCGTAATGATTTGACCACATAAATATGACCAACTGCTATGGCACCACACACGTTTCAAAGCGCAGACGAAATTGAATTTCTCTCCACCTCGCATATATATATGTTCGGATACCTAAAAGTATGCAATGATATGGCATAACTATTACTAGCCTCACACACACACACATCGCTTCACTGTTGTTCAGAAATTTCATTTATTTGCTTAAACTGCTGTCACTTGTGGGTCCATATTTTTCTTTTCTCGCATTCCACATTGCTGAGCGTCAACATTTTTCTATTATCTTTTGTTGCTGCCTGATTAGGTTTCGCAAACTATTCGGAGGTGGACGGGGTATGGGTCGCCTCCTGCTTTTTCTTTATTTTTGTACCGTACACATATTTATGTTGTTGTTGTTGTTTTGTGTGTCCAACTATTTGCGCTCGGTATTTATTTGCTGCTTACAAGTGGAAAGACTGCGGTCAGCTCGTGTCGGCCTGTCTTCTGCTTGGTTAGCGGCTTCGTCGAAGTGCTGCTCAAGCGATTTTTTGGTCATGTTTTGGTGAGGTGATGAGGAGGGAGGGCATATATAATATGTATGTGTGTATTTATTGTTGTTGTATGATATTTGTTTGTGCATATTTTTACTTGTCACATTGTGACGTTGGCAGCACCAAATGGTCAGCCAGGCATATTACTCGGCCATGACAGGAATAGTTCCATTTTGACAGATACAATTTGCGCTGGAATAAGGCAAGCGCCGAACAATGTGTGCGAGTGCATATTCTGGACAGGTTACTTACAGTTATATTTTATTATTATTATTTATTCTATCTTCTACTAAAATATTGAAATTTTGTTAACTTGGTGTCCTTTCAATCTGGTTTATCGATTTTTTTTGTTTTTTATTCGTACATTTTTTTTTTATTATTTACGAAATATCCTTCTGCACATATACGATTTTTAGTACAAAATAATTTTTTTAGTTTTATGAAATTTGTACGAAGTTTTAGTAAAAATGTCTATGTGAAAACCCTCCAATAATTAATTTGTACAAATTTATATATATTTATTGTAAATAACAACATTTCATTTACTAAATTAATATTTAGTTTGAACTTATATTATTGTAGGACAAACTAAAAGTTGTCACAACTAGTACTCAATTTGGCAATCTTGTATATAGTAGGGAGTAACTTAATCGGTAATAGTCGAAGTTCTCGCTCCAACCAAAAATTTTAGTATTGAATGTTTTTTTCCAAGTCCTAAGTTTATTTTTTTGTACAAGGCTTACCAATAATACATAACCTATATTGCATTACAAATGTCTTGCTTTAATATTATTCTGAAAATTTTCAACTTAAATTATTAGAAATTCTAAATTTTAAAAACGTAAATTTTTGAATGATATTGTTTCAAACCTGGCTTAGTAGAAATAATGTTAAATTTTATGGTTTAAATCAAGTGCTAGTACCCAAATATCTTTGAACAAAGTTTTTAGTACTAATTTTAAAAGTTAATTTATTGAATTATTATTAATGTTAGTCTTTAGAACTACTTTGGAAATGCATATTATGTATATATATTCAAAGTCAGAGAGCTTTTTATTAAATAAAAGTTATCGTAAAATTTATTAAAACAAAAACGAGTACTAAATATTTTATGAAGATGAAGATGATGGAGATGAATAGTAATAAATGTATTCAAATTCAATTTCCATTGCAAGTTTTAGAAGGGTTAGTGTGGAATTTGAACCTAAAAAATTGTCTATGATATTTAAAAAGTAAAAAAAAAAATATTTATGAACTTAAAAAGTATCTTACATTACTTTAAAATCACAGCACAAATCAAAACTCTTCAGTGCCATGATTTTGTTGCATTAAAAGGTTTTGCTTGTAACACTTTACCGTCCGGCAACAGTGGCCACTTCCCTTACATTCTACTGCATTCCTCAATTTATTGCACATTCCAGCTGCCGTTGGGCGATTTCAAAAATACAATATTGAATTCTTTCATGCCGTACTCCACAGCTAGTAGCAGCACAGTGCAGTGATAAAACAACAAATTCCACTGAAAAACAACGGTCATTCATTTCGGTTTGGAGTTTGATATGCAAACGCTATGGCAACACAGGCAACTGGCCACGCAAAAAAATATCTCACTGCAGCAATGCAAAGCATACACACACACACATATCCTCAAACACACACATACATATGTATATGCAGTGAATCATTTCATAGTGGATCAGCCAGTCAGGCAGCCAGCTGAGCGAAGTCTATGAAATTCCAATAAAAGTGGCACATAGCTGACAGCAATAATTGCTGTTGCAACAGTTTCACAATTCTCATTGCTGGCGAGTAATGTGTATGCAGCAATTGAATTGACAACAATTGTGGCAGGGAGCAATGTAATGTGACAACAACTGCCACTGCTCAAACTAAAGCAGCAAAAAAAAAGAATTTACAAAAAATGAAAATTAAAATAGAAAAGTGCAAGAAAACGTTGGATCTGTCGTTGAGCGACCAACGACCAACTTTTGTCCTGTTATACTTTCAATTTATCGCCACATTTTCTACTACTTTTTCTATTTTTCTTCCTTCTTTGTTTCTTTTGGCTCTTGTTTTCTCATTAAATGGCTCAAATAGTAGTTGTTTGTTCCTGCTTTCCTTTTTGTGTTGCGAAAGCCGATTTTAATTTCAATGTATTTTTGTTATTTTTATTCCCTTTTTTGTTTTTGTATCACTCATCTCTTCTAATACTTTGTACGAAAATAAGTCAAGTACCTTTCGATGATGCAGTGAAATGAGAAAAAAACCGTAATAAAGCCGATATTAATCCATGAAGTGGGAAGCAAGTCCAGTAGACGTGAGTGTTGTGATTATTAGCAGCATCTCTCTTCTACTCAAAACTCAATGAAGACTCAATTTGACTGGAATATGTACAACTTTAATTCATGTTGAGAGTGAATATTTTCTGAAACGTAGAAGCTTACCGAAACTCAGAATATCTGTTCAGTACATTCAATCTTGAATAATTACAATTTGGTAACTCCGAAACCTTGTATTTTCGTCGGACTTCGAATCCCTTTATAACACTGTTCGATTAATCCGTTCCGAATTTATACTATCGAATGTTCTAAAAGCAGGATCTGAATATGGATTTTGTCTCAGTAAAAGTTATTAGAGTTAGTCGCGTTAAACTAATATTCTCATTGTGTTCTTTTTGTTGACTCTTCAATTTTAGAATGTTCCTTAAAAAATGAGACTCAAATTATTTCACTCTCATTTTGAGACATTTGGCTACTCTACCAGATATATCCAACAGATGTTTAGTGCCGTTTGCTTTCTCTTTTCATATTCATATATTTTAATTGAGTTTACTCGATTAAATTATTTGAATTTTTTATCATGATGGTAACACTAGATTTTCTGAAAAATGTTCAATTTGAAATTTCAAAACCAGTTTTATTTCTAGTTATTAATTATTCGATTTTTCCATTTGTTCTCTTGCTTAGATGGCAACTCCAACAGACGTATCAGGATTTTTTGAAAATTGCACATTTAAATTTTTCTTCTTCGGCAACGGTATTGTATCAACGCAAAGCAAAATACTTTATTGGTAACTCAGCCTAAATACTAAAAATTGGTAACTCAGCCTATTATAGATGTATGTTTAGAAAGATGCCACCTTTGACTAATTAAAAAATCAATCGTTTCTTTACAAAATTATTTTTAATATATTTCTTGGCTTATTTAATTATTTTAAATTCTATTTATTCTGGCATTTGAATCAGAATTAATATTATGGAATTTTTGCCGACGCTACTTGTAAATTAATAAGCCTTGAGCTATTCAGACTTAAAATATATAGGAATCGGTTTTCATAAGTGCCTTTTCAATAACTTCTTCATACCATTTAAATATCCCCACACCTCCTTTAACTACATAACAACAAATAATATGAAAAAAGCCAATACAATAAAACAAAAACAACACCCAACAGTCAAACCACAAGCTAAGCGCCTAATAATCACACAGTCTGCATGTGGCCTAAACACCCCCGCTGCCTACCGTTACATTTACGTGTACTACTTAAATTTCCGGTGACAGCGTGAGATCCCACTGAAAGCTGTTATGTGCTTTTGGTTACCGTTAATGACCATTAAAAAGAGATTAATTAGTGTAAACTTGCCGGCGCTAACCAAAACAAGAAAAAAAATTAATAGAAAAGTAAACATAAATTTAGGTCTAAGCAGGCAAAGCTTATGCGAAAATTCATAAAGCCTGTAATAAAAAGCGAAATAAAGTTAAAAGGTCTAAAAGAAACATGGCAGGCACTATAACACGAACTCCGTACCCGGTAGCTGTGATTTCCTGCGGCACGAACAGTTGCGGGTTGGGATGATTGACAAGTTTTGTGTGCATATGTATGTTTGTTTTCGGCTTTAGTGTACGTATGTATGTTTGTGTGAGAGCCGCTGATTACCCTTTTAGTCAATTGACAAGTGCATCCTCTTCACCTAATTTTAATTAGCTCACTTTTTTACTTCGGTGCGTTTCTACAGCCCTACATATAATATATATTTTTGGCCTTTTTTTACTTCAACTCTTGTATTTGTAGCTACTTGCTCAAGCGGTTGACATGATTTTGCTTAGGTTGTTTCCCGAGTCATCTCAGCAATTTACTTTCCTTCTACTTATTTGCACTCTTCCCTTCATTATCGCTTTCTTCTTCGTCTTCTGCTTTGCAATCGCGTCAACTCAAGTTTCTTGCTCGTCACCTACTTCTTTTTTCCTGTTGTACTCACCTATTTCCCTTTTAACCGGTGTACTTAATGTCATTTCTCTATTGAGCTGACCTAGTTGAACTAATTGTGTGAATCAATCGAAAAGTCAACGCTTTTGTTGTAATCACCGCCGGATAATTAGAGTGCGAACAGGGTGACTTAATGACTCTCAAATTACATAAAAGTCACTTTAATTAGTGATACTTAGCGGTTAGTGACTGTATTTGATCTAATTAGAATTAAGTTTTGGGAAAAGTAATAATAAATGGAAATGAAGGCAAGGTGATGTGAGGGATTAAGTCATAGTTTCTTTTTCTTTTCCCAGAGGTATTATTCCCAATTTGGTAACCTCAATTGGAGGAAGAAATTTAAAATTGATTTAGTTGTTAAGGAATAAAAGTCAAAGAAATTATTATAGAAAATAATCAAAGCTAGCTCGTACACCACCGAGACTCGAGAAGTTTATATGAAATCTTTCGAACAATTCCCAAATGCTATAAGGGATATAGACCAATTTACAAATCTGACATTATTTCTAGAAACCTTCCCTTTCCTTCTATTCTCTTGTGTAATTATATAAAAAAAGAGCATGTGAAACATCCTACTCTATATATACTATTTCTAAAATTAAAAATAAATTATTGTAGGATTGCGTTAATTAAAAAGCGAATTCCAAGTATGCTTTAAGATGAAAAAGCTATACGCGTGATGCTTTGCTCCAAGGCCTGAATCGAAGCGGGATTGTCCGCATAGACCTTAGACTTTGCATATCCACAAAGAAAAAAGTCATACGGTTTGATATCACACGATCTTGGTGGCTCAAAACGTGAAATTTTCTGCTCACCGAGGTGTTTTCTCCATAAACGCATTGATTGATACGATGTGTGGGAAATAACTCGGTCTTGTTGAAACCCAATGTCCCCCAGATCACGAATTTAAATTTCAGCCATCAAATAATCGGTTATCGTAGCGCGATAACGGTCGTCATTTACGGTTCCTTCAGGTTTCTCTTCGTCCCAAATGCGGAAATTTTGCTTGTTTACATACACATTGAGCCAGAAATGGGCCTTATCGCTGAACAGAATTTGTCTCGAAAACGTCGGATCTGCATGGAACTTTTCAAGAGCCCATAGAACGAAGCGATATCGCTTGGGAAGGTCCAGCGGCTTCAGTTCGTGCACAAGCTGTATTTTGTATGATTCAATTTAAAATATCGACTTAAACTACGCCAAGCCGTTCCATACGTCAGTCCGAATTGCTGCGAATAGCACCGAATCGACTCTCCACGGTCTTTCCACCGTATTCGGTCGAATATTATCCAATAATGCATGCTGGGTCTCAAGATGGGTGATGGGTGGTGAATGATTTTACTTCTGGAAGATCATTGAACACAATTATTGCATTATGGTACTTGCATTAAGAGTTTTAGTTATTTTTATATTCGTAGTTAAGATCTTTTAAGATCCGACTATGAATACCAAACATATGTATAGGACCATATAATATAAGATGATAAAGAGCAGAAAATATATTTCTGTACAGTAGCTTGGGAAAATTTACTTTGGTTTCTGAGGCAAAACGAGATAACCTGAGTAGAACACTGGCAGATTGCAACAGGAGCTGAATGGGTTGAGTACTTGATTCATTTCTATGGATCAAAATCTCCGCTATTCTGAAATGTCAACTTCTAAAAACAGTTATATTCAAGTTTCCAAGTCTTGCCATCATTGGCTAATATGGAACATTCATATTTACTGTCTCTATCTGAGGTTCTTAAATATCAGGAAGTTTTAAAAATGTGAAAGAAAATAAAAGCACGTTTAACCTTTTTAAATTTAAAATAAATCTCAGAATGCCAACCTGTAAAGTTCCACCTTATTTTGTACTACATTTCATGGCTGAACTGAGCACTCAAGTTTGTGAATAAATGCAAAAAAGTATAACGGTAAATTGATTTTCTCTTTTATCCAGATTATAACGACGAGGCAAGCGGCACGGGTGTATTGGCTGGCAGCTTTGATAAATCCGTTCTACAAATATCGGATTGGCTGACGTGGGAGCAAAATATGATAAAAATACAGAGTGTTGCCGTGGACGATGTGGACGCGGTGCGGATGGCCATCGAGAAGCAAGAGGTGAGTGTCATGTGCAGAATGCAAACATGTGTATCTCTGACCATTCTATGCGTATGTGTGTGTGCAAATAAGTGTCAGAGATAGTGAGCATCACTGCGAATCGAAATCGGTCACTGTTCGAGCACTTTCTCATATCCGGACACTTATGCTGGCAATGTGCATACATGGAATTCTCGCATTCTGCGCTGCTTTTTTGCTTTTTCCATATACAACAACAGCAATGACAATAAAATGTTGCACGTGTGTGCTGCCAGCACGCTGATATTGCGCCTTTTGACTACCCATCATTGGTTACTCAGTTTCATTGAAATTTCATTTTATGAGCCTTTTATTGTATGAAAATAATATAATGCCACACACATACGCTTACATACATACATTCGCAATACGGTTAAATGATTTATGCACTGTATGGAATTTCATTTTAATCGCTTTTTTGTATCTTCGCCGCTTTTGCAGAAAGTTTTGCGCGAATTGAAAATGAAAAAGCCGCAGCTCAATGAATTGGTTCACACGGCCGAAGTGCTAAAGGGCGACGTCAAGCGGCAACAGTTGCAGGAAAAAGGTGAGTACATGCTTGAAAATAAAAATCTGCACGCGTTTAAAACTCGCTTAAAAATGCGATGAGTGGAAATTTTGTTTTTGCTAGGCCACACTCGATCGGGATGTTGAGAGCGGTTGTTGGCTATTGATAACCGATAGCTAAGTGCTAAGTGTTAACTAAACACTGAACTATTTTTTCTCTTTTTTTGGAATTTATTTACCAAACGTAATTCAGGTGTTCTGATGTTTGTGAAATATGAGAAATACTATTTTTTATTCCATTTGAATTACTATTTTATGAGCACCAACAACTCTTCTTGAATTGTTTGTTTATTGCAAGTGTCTTGAAGCTCTAAATGTCTGTATGATATTGCAATATCTTATATCATCTTTAATGGCGGTATATACCTTCGCACCTTTTCGTTTATTCTCTAATTCATAATATCTCGAGATCAGTTATACTTTTGTGGAAAATTATTGTCATTATTTAGAATCATAAAACTATTAGTCCCTATATCTGATGTACCCTCAAGTAATACTGAAATTCTGAATTTGTCTTCAAGTACCACTACCATAGTCACATCACATGTTTAATAGAAACCCATATACAGTATTAGCCTTCTTTGATAGATCAGGTAGCTGCTCGCTCTCTTTGAAGTCTGGTCTCTTATCAAAACAATTTTGATGTAATATCAATAGTAATTGATCCACGTTAAGTCAATACTAATGAATTATGTAGATATATTATATGTTTATACTTTAGTGTGATAGTCTATTCTATTCATATCACTTGTTTATTCGATTCGCCACTCTTAAAGGCGGGGAGCTACTTGAACTCTTGCGTAAATAGATTATATACAGAGGAAAATTATTTACACATCGAACGTTCTTTACAAATTTCACACAAAAAGCTTTTGCTTGTTGTTGTTGTTGTCTCAGGGTAACAAAATGCTTGATTTATTCCTGAACGAATAGCTAGAAACATGGCGGAGAAATAAGCAAATGAACTGAAGACTCGCAGTAGTCAAAAGTATTTACACACATTGAACTGGCAAGTTGTCATCGAAGTCGTCTAACAAGAGGCCTAAGAAACGAGCTGTCCCGAAGGGTTCGGACAAAAGTGAAAGAGGTGTTAGGCCAATTTGGAATGAAGTTTCACGAGGGTCACTTTAGTTTCCCGATGCAGCTCGAGCTCGGCGTCTGTGATGGGTGGTAATTTGATACACGGTTTGCATTCACTGGGAGGGAGTCAATGAAAGTGTTAATAGCTCCTCTGTGAATGACGTTCATGGTATGCCTGAAGTCAGTCGCGTTCGAAGTGTCTTAATAGCTCTGGGAGGTGGCTTGTCTTCCAGCAAGTGATGTTAGGATATGTATTCGAACTGCTTGGTACCTTCAAACTACTGAAAAGCTCATAATATTGTGTTGTGTGTTGAATTTATTGCGTCATTAGCTCGAACACTCGAACTCCGACGTTGACAAAAATTGTATTCTTAGTTTATCTGATTGACATAGCATATGGGGTTCCAAAAATAAGCTGGTCCAATTAGCTTAAAGTCTGAAAGTCCGAACAGTAAATATCACTGGATCGACCAAATTGTGTTTTGAAGCTTTGTGAATCATAATCGCATTTATGTTCCTTGATTTCCAGCAAGCATTTAATACTCGCTTTTTCTCTACAGTACTCTAGTACTGAGAGACCATCTCGTAGCTATTATGTCCTTAAAACAATTAATTTAACGCGTCAAAATAACAAAACAATGAAGACTTGAGACCTCTATTAGCAAACAATGCACAGTTAATTTTTTTGAATTGAAATATCTACAACTTTAATGACATTCGTGTAGCAGCACTCCCACCATGAACCCTGAAAATATGCAACAAAACAGCTAGTAAGCTCATCGTCATCATTTATTTAATTGCACACACTGCAAACATTTGTATACGAAAAGTTGCCAACGGCGTTTTCAAGCATGGAAAATTATGGCAGCTTTAAAATAATTACCCCAGAGGCTAACATTGAGCATATTTAGAGAGTTGTTATAGAGGGGATGACAAGAGAGCGCGGCCAACAAGTCAAACATATGCAGATACCAACTAACAGGACTTGCCACACATAGAAGGTACCGAACAACAACCATAAAGCTAAACGGGAAGGGAAGGGGTACAACGTTCACCTTTGACTTTGTTTACGGTTCGCAAAACAGCTGCAACAACAACAACTAGCGTAAAAAGCAAAACCAAAAAAAAAACAAAAACATAATTATTATAAAAGGAAGGATAACAGAAAGGAATAACAGCAGGCAGCTGAAGTATGGCATAATGTTGCATGAACTTTCGGAATATTAGCAGAGCATGTGGCACACACAGTCACACACATACGAGTATGCCTCGAAACACGTAAAGTTGTTATTGCGAACGACATTGCCGTAGACACCAAAGTAGCAGAACATATTGTCTGGAGCAACAAAGCCAACTCAAATGATATGTTAGACAACAATACGAGCAACAACAACACAAATAAGTTCGAATGTATTATAAAAGCAGAAGCGACCAAAGTTCAAAAACACAAGTTTGACACTTGAAAACGTACATAGAAATAAGCTCAGCAACCAGGATACCACGACTTGAGTCCTGTCGACACAGAGAGGGCGGTGGTGACTGAACTTGGGCGGTGGGAGAGGGGAGAAGGTGTGGATGCACGCTGCAAGATAAACAAAATAGAATCAATGTATAATGAGAGAATATTGGAAGCAAAAAATATAAGTAGTAAAAGAAAAAATAGTAAAATATGAAGGAGAAAGGTAAAGAAAAAGAAAAAAGTGAGACTGCCGAGAACTTCACCATTGACAAAGAAGGGTTGTAACTGCGAGAGAAAAAGAGAGCTAAAATGAAGAGTGTGAAATAACTGTGAATGGGCGCAGAGAGCAGAGAATATTAGTGAGAGTGCAAAGAAGAGAGAGTTTTAACTGCATATCAGCTGGCGAAGCAACGCATGCGTTAAGCAAGTGGCAAGTGAGCAATCAAATCAATTAATTAATGCATGCAAGGTGAGAATTGCAAGACACAAAAAAGTACAAACGAAAGAAAGCCGGTGATAAAGGTGTTAGGAGGTAGAATAGGTGTGTATATATTTTTGGTGGTTAATAATGGATGGTAAATATGTTGCACGATGTCGGAGAGTGGTTGTAATGAATGTGTGTCTATATAAAAAAAAAATAAATGAAAAAGGCACACACCTCTTACTACAATCTAAAGCTCAAATTTCACTTTATCATAAGGAGTTTGCGGAATCGAAGTGTAAACTGATTGCGCCCAAAAAATGAAACAGTAGCCAGAAACAAAAGCGTTAATATAGCAGAAGAAATAGGCAAGCATGTATTAAAATAGTAGTAAATGAATAGAGACACAAAAAGAAAGGTAAACACCTTACCGGGTTGACTCTTATCCTACCAATTTCTTCGGCAGTTTGAGTATAAGGCAAAAAGCTTCCTACCCTTATTAGATTTTATGTGCCTAAAAACTATTTGGCTTTTTTGAAGCGTGCTAATAAGACATTTATCTGAACAAATAAGAGTAAATTGACAGCCACTCAACGGCACTCAAGTATATGTAAACAAATAAATTAGCAATATACTAATTCTTTGATTGGGAAGTTGAACGTGTGTCTATTAATAGCATTCAATGAAGTAAAAATTAGACTCGTCTTTTATTTGATTTTACAGCTTTCGAGTATCAATATATTTTCATAGTGACTATAATCACAGTAATGCTTATTCCGAATCAATAATTTGTATAGCCAGTATTTTTATCGAGTACTATAAGTAAAAACCATCAAATTGTCAGAGGTGTTCCTGTGCTTAAAACTAATTTTTTTCAAAGCCTAATTATTTAAAATATATAACCAATTAGTAAGATCAAATGTGTTCTTTGGGAATGGGTGGGAAATTTGTTCAATAAGTCCAATAATTGCTTTGGTATTTTGTATACCAATTCCAAACCCTGCAGTTATATCGCTACGAATGAATTCCATACTTCTATCGTCTTTCGTTACATAAATAATTGCACATTTACAGTTTTCATTATAACAGTTGCCTGGGGATTGGGCGTGGTTACTATCCGATTAAAAGGGTAAAAAATATATATGATATAACTTCAGTAGCTTGGGGGATGAGTATATAAAATATTTTAGCGATCGAGGCTCCTGGAGTGAATCCAAGTTTTTTGTTTAATTTATGACTTGATTAGCAAAATTATTATATTATATGCAACATGTTGCGAGATTAAAGCAATATGAAAAAAAAATATTCAATGTCTTCAATTCTTTAAAGTTTGCATAAATCACACACACATAACGGGACCACACACTGCATACAACAAAAATCAGTACGTAAGAATTTAAAGAGAACTCTATGAATTTCATTCATTCTTTCCCATTATCCTGGTACGCTTGTTGCATTCAACGGTTGACCGCTAATAAACATAACTTTGTGCGGCTCCCTCACCAGCACTTCAAGTCTACATATCCAGTTCATATGTTTACTTATATATTATATACATATGGGTATACATATATCCATATCTACATACCCAGTTCATATGTTTACTTATTTATTATATACATATGTGTATAAATATATCCATATATACATACGTTATGCATCGTGGTCCCTACTGTTTATAAATAATGCCAGTGTATTGTCGTTTGCACTCTGTCTCTCCATGTATTGTTGCGCTTTTGTTGGCTGTCTTCGCAGTTCACAGAGTCTTCAAGTGAGCTGCATTGAAGTTGTTGGTTTTATTGCTTTTCACCTTTTATCTTCACTTCAACAATGGCCTTATGCAATTCTATTGTTGAAATATCGCCATCATTAGTGTCTTAGGTCAAGCTTGAGCAGCTTGTTTGCTGCTTTTATTGTTGTAAGATTTGTATGTGCCGAGCCATTAGAGCGCGTAATTAATATTTTTTTAATTAAATATAACAACAAGAAGTTTTTATTTTAAATATTTCATCATTGTTGGCATACATATAGACATTTTGATATCTTGATATTTCTACATATATACGGACTCTTTTTGTTATGTTTTCATATTGCATTGTTTTTATTTTCATTCATTTGTTATAACTTTTTGTAAAATTCTGCAATCGACAACGTAATTTATATTCACGTCAGTCAGAGCGGAATTTACCCCTGTAGGAATATATGTACATATATCCACATACAGGGTGGAGTAGTGTTGCTGTTTCTATATATAAAGGGTGTGTGTATTAGAGGTGTAAGAAAAAAAGAAAGAAGCCGTAGTTTGTTTATCAACATAAACTCCCACAAATCCCATTATAACTGAGTCGGGCCACACACCTAGCTGACCGATTGATAGATCCACTACTTGATAATATGAAAGTAATCATATATTTTGATTGATATGTGCCAGACTTCCATTCGCTTTTGATTTGCTTTCAATTTTCATATATTTAGTTATTTCTTTCGAGATTTAACAAGTTTTATAAACACTCAATGCCATTGTCAGGTCGATGGTGCTGCCTCTATAAAGCAAATTTGTTTCATGTTTTAATATGAGATAGTCTGAACTAGATACCTAAGACCTTTTTGAGAATTTCAATCAAGGTGTCTCTAAAGATGAGACGAGATTTTTTCTAATTGACTTCTCTAATTTACAACAAATACATTTTCAGTTAGAACACCGCAAGCATATCGTGGATATAAGTTTGAAAGTATATGATTCTTTTAAAAACTTTTTTACAAGAAACTGATCGAATTCCAAAACAACAAAAATTGAAACAACAAAATTCAACAAAATTCCGAAAACTGATTTGAATTTTGGTTCTATCTCAAAATAAGTTGTAATATATACCTTCCGAGGAAGCCTACAAGTAAGTACTGTAAATCTTTGATATTCTTAAAACATACAAGACAGCTACTCCTTTGTACCACCCTGTATGTGTACATTGCCTACACAAGCTATTTTTTCTGCTTAATATGATTTTATTCTGAGTTATAGCTGTTGCGTTAGCTTTTCTCTGTTTTGCTTTCATTTTCTACACTCACTATTGTTTCACGGAGCTGATAAGTTTGACAAGACAGCAGCGAGGTCGGATGGGATATGTTATGACAGGCTATTATGTCTACTGTGTGCATAAATCTGCTTATGTTTACTGGGTTCATTAGCAGGCATGTTACATGCCATCGGCTGAGGATAACTATAACAGGATAATAATGAAGAATGTGTTTGAAATCTGGAAGAAAGTGTGAGAAAATTATACTTTTCCTTCGGTGTGTGTTGATGTTATATATTAATCTGATGTACTTCGAAGTTTTACTATACATCTTTGAAGGGTCGTGACATAACCTACAAAACGACGCTATGCATGATTAGTTTGGATATTGCGTTCAACTTTAATGGACGTGTAAACATGGAGTTCACTAACGCCGAAATTCGCGATATTTTAAAGTTTTCCTTCGTTAAAGGCAAATCCGTTAGAGAAACGTTCCGTGAGATTAGTGGTATTTGGGGAATGGTACTCTATCGCTTCGATCTGCGGAGTAATGGTTTCGACGATTCAGAGCGAGTGAAAATGACACCGTGCATCTCGTGACATCGCCCAGGAGATGGTAGTTAGTCACCAAACCATTTTAAACCATCTGCAGAAGGCTGTATACACAAAAAAGCTTGATGCTTGGGTGCCGCATGATTTGACACAAAAAATCTTCTGGACCGAATCAACGCCTGCGATATGCTGCGGAAACGGAACGAACTCGACCCACTTCTAAAGCGGATGGTGACTGGCGACGAATCGTACCAAACAGTGGCTAAGTCGGGATTGACGGCCAGCAAGGCTGTGTGTTTGGTGGGATTGGAAGTGAATCATCTACTATGAGCTATTCCCATATGGTCAGACGCTTAATTCTACCATCTACTGCGAACAACTGGACCGCTGAAGCAGATGATCAACTAGAAGCGTCCAGAATTGGTCAACAGGAAGGGTGTAGTGTTCCACCAGGACAACGACAGACCATACACTTCGTTGATGACTCGTCAGAAGCTACGGGAGCTCGTATGGGAGGTTTTATCGCATCCACCATATATCCCTGACATAGCGCCAAGTGACACCTGTCCATGGCGAACGCCCTTGGTGGTGTAAAGTTGAACTCAAAAGGTGGTTGTGAATAGTGGCTGTCCGAGTTCTTCGCGAATAAGGAGTGGGGCTTCTACGAGGAGGGTTTTATGAAGTTGCCGTCTAGATAGAAATAGATTATCGAACGAAACGGCGCATATTTGAACTAAATGCGATCACTGTACCACTTGTTATAAAGCATTGAATAAATAGCAAAAAATTGATATTTGCCGATCTGTATAGGCATTAGGAACCAATGAAGATATCAAAATAGAACTTTGTACAAATACTATATTTGAGCTGTGGCATTACTTGTGGAAAAATTGTCAAAATCGGACTATAACTTTTCAAGGCCCCAGATATCGAACATGAAGAACTCAAAGATCAAATCCTTTGTTATCTTAATAAAGTTACATCAGTAAATTGTGATAGTAAAAATGTTCGGTTACACCCGAACTTACTCCTTCCGAACTTGGTTTGCTTGCCTTTCTAAACTTAAGATATATTTTGGTCCCAGTTTTTGAGTTTCAATCGACAAATCGGGGCTAGCAATATTTTTCTTAATTACTAAAAAATCCATAATTACACAAAAATTTTTAATTACAAAGAAATCAAAAATGGTTCAATCGGGATCCTCTATATCTCAACCAGATTTAGTAATAATTTCTAAAACCCCTCAAGTGAAGCATTCTTTGAATCTTTTGAAGATAAACATAGAAATAGACAAATAGTAAAATAGGAATTATTTAATAATTTAATGTTCACCTTTCGCTGCTCATTCAAAAGCACTTCTAGACACATTCGCTGCCATTCAATGGCTAATAAAACTCGTGTATAGCCCTTTTCTTTTAATTGCGCGCCGTAAAACAAAATCGAGTGCAAGAAATAACTGGTTGAGAAAACAGCAAGTATAAAAACTACAACACTACAGGGAAGAAATCACGTCAACTCAAAGAAAACAATGGCGCAAAGCAAATGTAAGAAGCAGCATATTGAAACGAAGTCGTATTTCATCAACTTCACATTGGGTAGTTGGCGTCCTTAAATGGCAAAGTCTTGTTCTTCTCATTCTTCGGCGCAATGCTATTTCTGCAGGCCACTTGCTGTTCCTACATATGTACATGATGTACATTTGTATGTGTGTGTGTGTGCAAACGCGTGACAAATCTTACAACGCTACTCGCTGACGTCGTTATCCTTTTAACTGCGCCCAGTTGGTGTGCTTCTTACGCTCCGCTGCACCCGCAAATACACAATACTTGCAACCGCTCTCTTTACCTCCTTCGCCGCTTTTGCTTGTTCTTCCACTGCTGTCTGTGCATTCTCCATTACAAGCAATTCGTTCCAGCGCTTTCTTTCGTCGCGCCTTTTTAATATCAACTCATACATATGCAAACATGTTCTGCCATGGCTCTGTGCTCCTATGTGTTCGTGTGTATGTGTGTGATTTGTTTTGAAAATACATAGTTGTCGCTGGTATCGTAATAAATGGAGGCAACCACCGTAAAAACTTAGCTATCTCGGCTCCATCCCGCCTCATTATGCGCTTAAATATGCGTATCATATAAAATTAAATTAAATTAAATATTTCAAAGCGTCTTTTTTGATGAGTAGCATACGAGTACAGTGGCTCATCATGCTCGCCGAACGCATTGTTGTTTCTTTAGAGAAAAATTGTGCAAAAGTCTTGCTTTACACAGACTGCACTGTGAAAATATTTAGTAAGAGTGAGGATAGAGTTATTAACGGGTCGTGGGTTCTTATATGCTCAAAGCTTTCTCGTAGTGTCACAAGATTATTCTTTGAAAATATTTGTCTGCTTAGAGTATTGGATCGATCGTGAATGAATTTTAAGTACATTTGGGCAGACTCAAAGAGATATATGTATACCAGAGGCAGTCGAAAAAGTGAACAGAAGCTAAAAGCTGTTCTTTCTTTATGACAACGTACCGGTTCACACCTCTGTCGTAGCCATAGTCCATCCATCGTATTTTCCCTATCTCCAGGAATCGTATTTTTCGGGTGAATCGTAAGCTGAGTCAAATGTATCGAGCTAAAGGGAAATACGTTGAAAAATAAGTTCTTATCTTTATGGTATAAAGGCTAATTACGGAGACGTGAGAAGATAAATTATATTTTATTTTTCCCAATATATTGAGAAATTTTTCTCTAACTGTACTTTAAAGTTTTTTCTCGGATCTTTAAACCACCCATTTCATTGCTTCGTGCCCACTCATTACCTCATCCCTCGTTTCATTTAACTTTTTCATAATTTACCCGCATTTTACAACACACACACTTACAACAGTGCCCCAATCGCACTCGACTTAGCCAACTCAGCCGCACACTTAACACAATCCAACAATCCGAGCCGCTGAGCTCAACTCGACTCCATTCCAAGTCACTTGACTCGAATCGTCAAGTTGTCAACAGTGTCGACAGCCGCGTCTCAACTGACATGTCAATTGTCAAATAGTTTCATTGAAGAACTCCGTTAGAGCGAAAGCTTAAGAAATCCACAGCGCGTATTTGGAGGCAAACGAGCGCTAAGCAGTTGGAGAAAAAATTAATTAGTCGAAGCAAGGAAGGATAACATGCGAAGGATATAGGCAAATTGCTCCGCAGACATTTGGCTCATTTGCTGCGATCTCGAGGAAATAGCTACACATTTGCATTTATGTATGAGGCTAAGTATATACATCTGTATGTATATGCGTCTCTATATTTATATGGACCTCTGAGTATATGTAGTAGAAAGCCAGCAAAATTGTCGCCTGCCATGGGCTCTTCACCGCTTTCTGCCTCACTGAGCGCTGCAAGTGTTGCAACTGCGAGTCGCATGCAACAAAATCATAAATGCATGCAACAATAACGGTGTACTTAACATGCACGCACAATTATTCCACTTCACACCCACTCGAGTTTGCTGTGCGCTCTAGGGTGGACTTAGATGCGGTTTGGAGTTGCTGCTGCTGGTGATACCACCATGTGGCATGTTGCATTATTGCTGGCCGCAGTGCTATTATTCATGTTGTTGTTGTTGTTGTGTTTTAGCGTTTTTCCACACTCGAGCAACTTGCTACAATTTTAACGGTGTCGTAAAATGCCGACAAATGGTGGGGTGAATTTCTCATTTGCGTGGTAATGAGTGAAATGGAATTGTTAGTGCTGCCTCTTTTTCGAATTAATTGAGAAATGTTTTGGAACCCAGAACATATATCTGTATATACAAGAGGGTTTATAAAAAATATGTTAATAACGATAATGGTAAAGGTAATGGTAATGGTATTGATGATGGTAATTATAATGTTAATGATTTCTTATAAATACCTCTATCAAAATATCTAGATTCTGAAGGGATATATAAAAATTATACCCAAAATGATAGTGGAAATAATATTGGTAATGGTAATGGTATTGATAATGGTAATGATATTGATAAGAATAATGAATTATTTTTTTATAAATACCTTCATCAGCGTCACAATTCTATATACTGTTATTATAAAATATTTACATTTTCGACTTCAAATTTTCATAAAAAAATTTCAGTTTACACAACTCTATCCACATCTAAATAAGTCCGCCCACTTCACAATTCAAATGGCACAATAATCGTTTCTCTTTTCGCTAAATTTGCTTATCAGTAGACCGCAACGTGCGGCCACATGCTTTCACCATCTCTTTCTCCACTCTTTGTCCATGGCTGGTAGATTTTGCTGGTGCTTTTTTATTTCGTTTACCTTTTAGCGTAGTTTTTGTTTTGTTTACACTTCGTTTGCCGGCAGCGTAGGGGACGCAATGAGCAACAACCCCTGGTGGATTTACACACCTCTCTGCCTGTTTGTTCAGCAAACTAGCAGAAGGGGTGTCAATAGACACTCGGAAAATTGATGAGTTGTGTAAAAATGAGAGCGAGTAAAATTTCAACGTTGTTGGGGTGGCAGAGAGCGCAAGTGATAAGGATTTTGTAAAGGTAAAACACAAACTTTGGAATTTTTTGTTAAAAAGGCAAATAAGTCTGAGAGTATTGCGGAATGTTAGTGTGGTGAATTTGTATGAGACCTGGGCCGGTAAAGTAATTCTTTAGATAAACTTTGCTTTAGTCAAACTTTCTGATAGTAGTTAATTACTTTAGTACTTTTCATTACCAATAGTATCCTTTGCATTACGATTATTACCAATTCCATTACCAGTGCTATTAACATTACGTAATTATACCATCTTGATTACCAATATCAAAAATTCTAAATGTTAACCTTTAATACCATTACCATTACAATTAGAATTACCATTGGAAATATATTTACATTACAATAACAATTATAATTAATGAACTTTATATATATTAGGCCAAAGCCATTGAGGCAAATGAAAGCTACAACATCGAGTTTTTTTTTTAATGGCAAATACACTACCATTACCATTATGATTACCAATATCTTAAACTACCTTTAGACTTTAGACTCAAATAAAATTTTTTTCTGATACTGTTGGAAATGAAATCGAATTACAATAACAATTACAACAACAGTAGTAATTAATGAAAAAAAATTAAAGTGAAGTAGTAATGAATGAAAATATTAAAAAAAAAACCGAACAAAATCCATTACAATGCAACAACATTGAATTTTTTATTTAAAAAATAATTACCATTACCTTTATGATTACCAAACCAAACTTTAGGTGTGTAACTATTTTACAATTCATAAAAATATTATTATTTCGTGTTCAGTTCGAAAAATAATTAATGATACCCTTAAAATTACCATTACGAATACAATTTTCATTCCAAACCCAATTATTATTACAATTACTATTACAGTCACAATTATAATGAATGAAAAAAATATTAAAAGAATAATTACAATTACAATTGCAATTACAATTACAATTGCAATTACAATTACATTTACAATTACATATATAATTACATTATAATTTAAATTAATATTACCATTATCTAGAAATGTTTTATTTATATGACTTACTTCTGTGGTGTAAGTATCTTTACCAGTAACATTACCTGCAGTACTTTCAAATTACTATTTACAGTTGTCTTAACAGTTGAAACATATGCAATTCAATGTCTCAGCTTTATTCACCTCAGCTGAAAGCTATATTCATTTCTGTGGAATCACCCCGAAATGGTGCTCTTAAAACGCTACTCATTCGGAGCGCCGCTCAGTGAACCACACACGAGTGGGTGGTCGAACTGTCAATGTTAAAGGGCAGGTGGGCTCCGCAGAGTGCATTTCTACATATGATAATCAGTTTTAAGGAAAATTTCATGTTGAATTCGGCAGCAGACAGCCATTCGCGATCTTTAACTGCGTACAAACGGTTGTGATTTTAATAGGCATCCTCCGCGGAAAATATACAAGCACTGCTCTTCTTTAACGTTAACAAACCAGAAATTCCAATATCCATTTAATAAAGAAAATAAAAAGTGTAATTAGGAAAAATTCGCAAAAATTTCGAAGCATATTGAAAAACTTACAAAAGTTTTCTCCATACAAAATCCAAGTGAATTGCTGATAAAACCAGCAGAAAAAAATGTGAACGTAAAGGAAAATCCTTTTGTGAAACATACACGCACAAGCACAGCGACCAAAAATACAGAAAAAGTACACAGTGAAAGAAAAAGAAAGCGAAGAAAGCGTAGAAAACGTAGAAAGCAAGAAAAAGTGAGAAACACAACTTGAGCAGGCAAACAAAAAGCAGGCGATTGTGAGTGAGCAAAGCCTACGCCTGACGATGTCCTAGCGTTGTTTATACTCACTGCTGTATGTGGTGGTGGACGCACGGCAGCACATGTTTGTTTGTGTGCATGTATGTGTGTGTGTTCGACTTGAATGTGTCTACAATGGTGTAGCTTTAATCAATAACAGCGCGGTGGTGTGCATGGGAAAGCCAAGCCGTTGCAGCCGATATCGTGCGTTGCAAGACACCACCGCACGCACGTTGCACACACGCGCATAGCGAAGCACTAAAGCCGGCTACAGAACGCCAGCAGGCAGACAAGCAGGCAGACTGCCAATAAGCCAATGAAGTGTATGCGCTTATAAGCATGTGTGTGTGTGTGTGTTGATGTGGAAATGGGCTTAAAAAGCAATTAAATTTAGGTGGTATTAGAAAAGTGCATGAATTAATTGAAGTGATTGAGCGCAGCGTGACAAAGCGGCCATTGAAAAGTGTGTCAGAAAATATGTGTGTGGAAAAAGCAAATTGTAGCCTACTTTAGGGCGCATGAGTTTAAGTTCATTTTATACATGTTCAAGCGCTGTTTAATCGTGTGTGTGCGGGTGTGTGAGTGTGGGAAAGGTAGTAAACGACCATGAAAATCCACTGAATTTAAGTGAAGAATAAACAAGCGCAGTGCGAGTGCCCCTATTATTGACGACGGCAAGAACGGAAGGACAGCGCTGTGAAAAAAAATATTAAAAATATCAAACAAAAGCAATTGCAACAAATGAAAGCTACAACAATAAAATGAGCAAAAACAACAGAAATGAAAGCACTAACAGCCAGTTGCAGTGGCAACGAGCGACCTTCGTGCGATTGATAGACGCTACTTACCTTACATATATATGTACATAAGTAAAAAATTAAATATATACATATATATAGGTGTATTGGTGTACATGCCCATCTGCTATAACTATGCACCACAAGCAACAGCGTCTAGAAAAAAGGATCACAAAAAAATAGCAGCACTGCATACTTTTGGGCGTCGCAACCTTGCAGCGTATTCGCTTGCAAAATGTGTAGATAAAATGCCATTACTTTGGATGTTTGCCTTCGCTACTCACTCACTTACGAAATTATTTGCACAAATTGAAAGCATTTGCATTTTCTTTGTGTTGTCCTATGCGTTTGAGGGTGTGTGTGTTACGCTAGTTTTGTCTGCCGCAAGCCAATATGTTTGAATTGTTTATTTGAAGTTGTGGCTATAAAAATACAAATAAATTTTCAATTAATTTCAAGTGTATGAATATGAGTAGTTCTATATGGATAATTGTGAATCCATGTAGGGTATATATGTATTTATATATGTACGTAAATATCTAAGAATATAAGATGAAATAAAATATCAAGAGATGAATACAAAGTGCATTCAATGACTTTTTAAGTTTTAAGAAGTTTTAACTTTTCTCTGCATCTAGTTCGATGTCTTTTTGTATACCAGAAAATTTGGTCGAATCTTAAGTTTACTTTGAACAAATAGTTTGGATTAAGACAATGAAGAAATATAATTAATTATACTTAGTTGAGAACCGGATATAATTGCTCTTGACTTCTACAAACGATTTTCACAATTCTCACATTCATCAACAATTTTATAAAAGCTTAATCCAAGCACAACTGAGCAATTTTATTCAGAGATGTACCATAACATTTCGACCTTAATATGCACGCTTTGATGGGACCAATTTACTCGAAAGAAGGGGCTTACCATAATAACATCAAATTCCATCACTTATTTTGATCGGTGGTACATTATTTTTGTTTTAGTGATGCGCTATTTTCCAAAAGTATACCGATTAATCAAGTAAGCGAAAAAAACAATCGACTGGTATAAATCCTATAAACTGGTATAATTACGTACAATATATCGTGCATTGAGTTCGCTTGAAAAGGCAGTTGGCCCTAATTTGAAGAAGCTTTTTTTATCAAAACTCATTTAAAGATAGTATTCTCAACCTTTTCACCGGATACACTATCTGTTACAGAAATCCAAAACTTTCACCAAATGTTAACGAAGTGAAAAGTACAATCAACTGGTATAAAATATATAAACTGATATAATTCATATAAATTGGTATCACTGCAAACAAACACATCATTCCACGTTGTCAAACAAGATTTCTGAAAAAACAACTTCATAGCGATATTTAAGAAATTTCTACTTGAAACTATTGATGATTGGTTGGAGCTCCAATATTTTCCAAAATTTGACGCTTGAAGAACATTTTTTTGGGAGGTCGATTTTCTTGTTCCTCAGTGGAACTTAATATAAGGTGTAAAGTGTGCTTATTTTGCCTCGTTTAATATAATTTCTAAGAACACTCTGATATATCGATTGGACATTCAGGTGTCTTTCAAAAGACAAGCTTTTCCATCAAAGCCGTTACATTATTTCCTGTCTGAATAGTTACACCAGTAGTCAATTGACTTCAACGGCTTTTATTCATTGGATAATGGAACAATTCTATAAGGATATTCTACTACATTTTTTTTTAATATATATAATTCAATGCTAGGAAGAGTTGCAACCCCAAGCTATTGAAATCTCACTATCCACACAACAGAAATCTAACCAATCTATTTACTTGGAAGTTTCAGTGGCTTAAAAGAGAACTTAGCGAAAAGTTTAGCTATTTATTTTTAACAAACAAAAAAATGCGAAAAATGCCATAATGCAAAATTATCGCTTTTAGGCGCACAAGTTTCAGTAATATAATTTCCGCGTTCAAAACTTCAAGAAACTTTTCATATTTCGCACAAGAAGTGCGCTATTGTTGAACTTCCCCTCGAAATTGGTCAATACATACTTCACATTGGCCTTGCCCGCTATAAAATGCCCATTATGGCCTACCAACAGGCGCTGGCACACAAATATACACACACAAGCATAGAGAAGGCGCACAAAGGCTAACAGTGAAGTAAATATGTATGTGTGTATGCGCATTGATAACTTTGTTTTTGTATTTATTATAACAAAAAACAAACCTACTTTGCGGCGCCGTAGCATTATTTGCTTAAACTACCGCATAAAGTGGTAAACATAAAGCAACAATGCGTCCGGCATTTAATTGCAATGCAAAAGCAATGCAAGTGGCGAGTGGGAGAGCGAGAAGTGAAGGGTGCAACTGTAAATGCATACAAAACTATTGGGTGGTGGTATGAAAGTTTTATAACAACAAAAACAACAGCGGTTGTTGGCTGGAAGGTAGATTGTTTACAACAACATGAGCAGCAACAGCGAAGTCCATTGAGTATAAAATACTAAAATACTACAAAACTGCTTGCTTACGCTATTGTTGTTGTTGCTGTTGTGCCTGCAAACAATTCTCGATACATTCGGTACGAACTCACACATCCGCAGCGAAACAACGCTAGCTAAGCGTGTATATATACGAAAAGAATAAAAAAAATGTTAGCATATCTTTAGGCGCAGCTGCGTATGTGTGTGCAAAAGGCCGGCTGCCAAGCGTGTGCATGTGTGCAAGTGCCGATAAAATTCTAAATATATGTTGCACTGTGTGTGAAGTAGGTGTGGTTGCTGACTGCTGGATGCCGGTGGGCGAATGCAGGACATCAGCTGCAAGCCCCCACCAACGCAGTTGGTAAATATATATGAATATGTATTTCTATGCTTGTGGCAAGGCTGCAACATGCGTTTTTTGTGGCCAAACTCAAGCGCCTAGGGAACGCAACGCAGAACACGGCCGTTTTTGGGGAGAGAATTCAAGCGGAATGTGCCGGAAACGGTGTAGCATAAGCAAAGGTGTGCGTGTAGGGGGTTGCGAGTGCGGTGCATGAAATAATTTGAGTGGATTTTCACATAGTGACACGCTGAGAGAGTACCAAGGGGGCGGTATGAGCCTGAGCACTTAGCGAAGTAATTGAAATTTGGAGTTTGTGTAACTAATGAAGATTTTGTGGCAGCCAAAATTGCGTATAAACTACGCCACCAGTAAATGTGTAGGAAAGCCGGCTGAGCGCGGCTACTCGTGAGTAAGTGTGGTGAAAATACGAGACTGTCGTGGTGAAGAGTACCAAATAGAGAAGGTATTGAGGGAACAACTAGTGAGAGTATTATCAGAGTGGCGAGCGATTTTTTGTGAGAGCGAATAAGTGAGTGGGGATAAGAGACAATAAGAGAGTCTCGTAGGTGCAAGAACTACTGAGCGTGGCGCATGGCACGCGATATTTCATTGTTGGCATTTGCAATTAATTTGTTATTGTAGTTCCAGTTGTTGTTGCTTTTGTCACCGGTTTTACGCCAATGTTTGTTTATTTTCACTTTATTGTCGTTTTTGTTTGACATAAACAGTTGTAATATTTGCACAAAGCGGGAAAAATACAAAATCAAAAGAAAACAACAAAAATAAATAAAACAAATATAAATAAAAGTCAAACAAAGTGACAGTGCACTGTGGGAAAATATTTCCGTACAATTGGTGTGTGTTACCACCTAAATGTATGCTTGAAAAAGCGCCAGATTAAAATTGAGTTGAAGTGATAAACAATAACGTTTAAATTAAATAAAGTGCATTTAATAAATTTACAAAAGTTTGAGTGAAAAGAATTATCAACGAAGCTACACAAATGTCTAAAGTTTTTATATAAAGAAAAACCAAACGCCAACAACTGTGCTACAATAATTACAACCAGCTAACCTAAACGCACAACGTCACAATCAACGCTTAAAAGCACAACTCTACGCCGCCATGAGTGCTAAGCCACCACCTGCCGCTAATGCTGGCAGCGAGAGTCCTAAAATGCCGCCTGAAATACCGCGTCTCACTTCGGAGCTCGCCACACAGGCTGCCATACGCGCACAACAAATACTACGCAAGCAAGCTTCGCAGGAGGACAAGAGCAACTGCAATGCACCCACCATGCATTTGCCACCGAAGCCGTTGGGCGCCGTGCCGCCACCACTGCCACCGCAGCACAACAAGCCGGTGCCTGCCATACCAGCACGCGCTGCGGATCGTGCGCCACCGCCGGAGATACCGCCCAAACGGCATAGTCTTAAGAGTTTGCCCGATGGCTTTCCGCTGCCGCCCCCGGGCCGTCAACCGCCGCCACTGCCCAAGAAACCTGCCTCCGCGCAGAGCTCCGCACAAAATAGCGCACAAAACTCACCACTCACAGGCTTAAAGTTCAAAGATCGCCCACCATTGCCACCAGAGAAGCCAAACGATGTACTGAAGCGCAGCTCCAATCCTTTTGATCCGCCAATGCTGCTGTCGGGCAGTAATGAGGCGCTGCCCAAGTCAGCGGTGCCATCACCAGCACCCACACGCGCCAGCGAAGCCAAGAAAGCAGCCGCTGCCGCTGCTGCTGCCGCCGCTGCAGCTGCAACAAACTCTTCCTCTTCCAGCACACGTTTATCACCCACGGAGGACTTCGGTTCGGAAGATGCACTGCGCGGCATAGAAAGCGGTCTGCGCAATATGGAACGCGCCATGCAAGAGCAAATGAATTTGCGTTCAATGGAGGCAGCAGCAGCTGCCGCTGCTGTAGCAGCACAGCAAAATAATTTCGATTTGAGTTTTAAGGCCGGTTTAGGTGGCAACGCTGGCATACGCCATCCACTCAACAATCTGAATCTGCGTGGCCCAGGCGGTGGCATGCCACCCTATGAACGCAATCTCTCACTGGATGAGACCAGCGCACGCGATCTGGGCCTACTGCAACAGAATCCGGCTGTGGCTGCTGTGGCCGCTGCCGCACGACAATCATTTGAGGAGTTGAAGCAGCTGCGCTCACAGCAGCTGCAGGGCTCTGCGACGGCGCTCAATCAAAGCGCCGAACATAATGCTATGCGCTCCACCATCGAACACCACATGCGTTCGTTGGATCGCAATCTTCCACTCGAGCTGCAATATAGTCGTCATCGCGTGCAAGCATCGCAGGACTTTAGTAAGTCGAACATGATGGGTGTGGGTGGCGGTGCAGGACCAGCCGGTGCTGGCAGTGGCTCCGGCAATTTAGGTGGTGGAAGTGGTGGTGGCGCTTCAGTTAGTAATGGTGGCGCCGGCGGTGGTGGTCCGCCAATGCCCTTGAGCAGTGAATTTCGCGAGCAAATACGTCAGCAGCTGCTGGGTAATGTGCCGGGCAATGTGATGCACAATACTGGCTTAACGCCCGGCTCGGCAGCGGCCGCTGCATTGCTGCAACATCAAGCGCAGTCGCGGGCTGCAGCTGCTGCCGCTGCAGCAGCGGCCGCCGCTCAAGCAGCCGGTGGCTTGACTCGCGAGGAGATACGTATGCGACGACGTTCATCACACGATGAGACCCAGATCGTGCAAAATCCCAATGGCGGGATTGCGGGTAGGATACTTCAACAGCAGAAATTATTTTACACTCGAATGCATAATTTAATTTAAAATTATTTTATTAAAGATAATTTTATTGTATTATATATTCTTCGTTAAAAATTTATTTATTATTTATAATTACACAGTGTAATAGTTTCGTAGAGCCAAGAATGTTGTTTTCGTCCATTACACCGTTCTCATTAAATGTTTCCTTGGATAATTAATTGTAGAAGCTGGTATTTAGGATGCCTCAGAATATGACATAGGAATGGTGCTTTTCTTTGTTTTATAGTCTTTAGCAACTCATAGAGAGTTGCTGATACCCTTATACTGATCCTTAAATTGTATCGTCATTCTATGGCAAGTCCTAACATAACTCTAATAACCGAACTGGATCATCAGTTGGTTCCTAGTTTCAGTCCGCTCTTATTTTAGTGATAAAACTCCACCTTAGTTTCTTCTACCAGATCTTAGTGTGGGAATTTGAACAGAGTCTTTCTCTTTAGATCTTAGTAGTTCTCGCCGGGAAAGAGATTTTACGGGGAAGGACAAGAAAGGCACTTATACCTGCAGTATAGGCCAGAGTCGATATGTAACACACTCACAATTAGTAACTTATATGTTTCAATTTGCTATTCACTGAATTTTGAAAAGACGTGTTAGATGTCTGCCAGTAATATTTTTCCATTAAAAAGATGAGTTTGCTTTTTTTTCAACTCACTTAAATTTTCAAATAGTTATGAATATGACCCAGTTATACTGCCCTTCTTCTTATGATCTCCATCTTACATCCGGCGGGAATACCCTATTTGACAACTGGAGGGATTAAATTAAGAAAAAATCGTACAATAGTTCTTCCACACATATATTTCAATATTTCTAAATACTTTAAGATATGTTTATAGCGTTTTTAGATAGGAGCTAATTGGCCTCTAATCGATTAAAACGCTTAGTGAGATCAATTTACCATACCAAATAAAATCTACATTACTTTTAATTGAATTTTAATCGACTTGAAAATCAAATGCAACTCTGCGACAAAGACGTACGACATACATTCTTTGTCTGCGATTGGCTGAATTTTTTTATAAAAAAATCTGCGGTAGATGTCGCTGCTGAAAAATATTAATCAGCTGATGAAACTTACCAACTTCTTGTAAAAAGCAAAAACGAAAATGTATTATATAACAGCTGATCGGTTATCGAGTAGCCGGCAGTATAAAAGGCAAAAAGGGTTTCTTAATAAAAAAATTAATTGATCAATTAATTTGGCAGTCTAAAAACGTTATTAAAGTACTCAATTAAATTAGTTAATTATTTAAATACATTCAATTATCGAATATCAATACTCAATTAAATTTTCATTATATTATTAAACTGAATTTTTCCTAATTAATAATTAATTAATTACCTCAATTAGTCATAGCTTCGTTACCATTTAAGTTAAAACGCCGGTTAGCGCTGGCTGTTTGTACGCATTTTTACTTGCATTATTTCCAGTTTCTTCAAATATTACAAATAATATATTATTTTGTTATTTATTGCATAGAATTAAAACAGTTTTCACTTGCGCCTCATTGCGCAGCTGATTTGGATTATATGCGTTGTTGTTTGAAAGGTAAAACTTAATCGATACTTAACCGCATAACTCTGAGAAAGAAGATTAAACATAACAAAAAACATATAAATGTTGTTGATTAATACTTGGCCAGCTAATCCCTCAATTGCTATAACTAAAATACGCCGCACAGACTAAAAATAATTAATAATATAAAGAAATAATAAATTACTAAAAAATAATGTTGAAAAGACAATAATGTGGTGACCTTGTACACTAAACGATACATTCATGCACTCTAAGAACCTCAAATGACCACATTACTTTTCAAGTGCTGGTTATATAAATATAGTTATCTTAACAACTTCCTCAAAAAAGCTTACATCTAATATTGTTACTTAAATTTTGCATGATTGTTCAGTGAAATAATTACCCCTGGGTTGCATTTTGGAGAAGGCTCAGGAAAAATAAAAATATATGCACTACGTTAGTACATAGCACCATGTTAGATTAAACTTAAATGATTCTAAATAACATAAATAAAAGCTACATGCATTAGTAAACTGAATACGTGAAAGCTCTAATACTTTGAATAACAAAAATGAAAGCTTCATGCATTACCTTAATAGTACGTGAAAGCTCTTATAATACAAATTAAAGCTCTGTATACTGGTCTAATGAATAGTGAAAGCGCTATTTACCAGAAGACAACTATGCATTAACAAACACAAAAATATTTTGCGTATACTTGTTTCTTTGTGAAGGTTTAGAAGCTTTCACAAACACATCTGCCTTAATTTGCCTAAACCTAAAGCATCGACATACATAACTTTCACTCAAACGGGGTTCATAACCATAATCTGGTGAAAGCTCCATCCATATGTATTTTTTTTTTATTTTTTATGAACACACCTTTGTTGTAATTTGTAACAATTTTTTAATTAATAATAATATTAATACCGTCCAAATTGTTTACTTACTTAACTTTATATCGCATACTTAGTTTATACTTCTTTCTATTTTCAAAATAATATCTATAGTTACACGCTTACGTGAGCACTGGGATGAGACTTCGCAGTGTGTGTTGCAACGCGCCGCCCAACTGAAGAATATGCTCGGCGATTCACAGCGGTGAGTCAAGCTTTAGTTTTCCAAAGAGCTTTATGAAATATGTTGAAACTAATTTTAATAAATGCAAAAACTTTCCACACTCTTCCACAGTTATGAAACCAAACGCTTGGAGTTGGAGAAGTGGCTGGCACGCATGGAGGCACGCGCCGAACGTATGGGCAGTGTCGCCACCACTGCCGACGTTCTGGAAGCGCAACAAAAGGAACAAAAGGTGAGTTGCTTTGTATTTTTTCTCCACTTTCCAATTTTAAACATTATATCTATTTTTCTATAGTCTTTCCACGCCGAGTTGCATCAAAATAAGCAACAGTTTGAGCTCTTTAATGCTTTGACGCAAAAATTGATTGCTGTTTACCCATCAGATGATACTACGCGCATCAAGAAGATGACGGAAGCCATCAATCAAAGGTAAGTGCAATGTGGAAAAAGATAGTTTAGTAATAGAGCGGGTCTAATATTTATTTTGTGTGAGAGTATCTATAGACAATTAAGCTTAAGTGTTGTGGTTCTATTACTAAGAACCAGATTTTAATATTCAGTGTCAGAGAGTATTTAAAGCGATAAACAGTTTATACATTAAATCTACAGATTCCATTTCCTATTACTACAAGCAGTATTAATATTTATTAATTATCAAATATTTTTCCAGATATTCTAACCTAAATAATGGCGTCATCAATCGTGGCAAGCAACTACATGCCGCTGTACACAGTCTTCAGTCGTTCGATCGCGCTATGGATCAAGTAGGTGCCCTAAAATATCTTTGGTTTTCATATTATAATTAAAATTTATTTTCTGATTTCTCACAGTTCCTCGCTTTTCTCTCGGAGTCGGAATCACTTTGCGAGAGCGCCGAAGCTGAAATTGATCGCAATCCGCTAATGTTCAAGGTAAGTGGAGATATTTTCATTTATTTGTTAACGATAAGTGCGCTGCCTTCATATAAAATATTATTAAAGAGTTAACCAATTCTCAAAACCCAATAACATGGAGATATGACTACACTTTAATACATATTTTTATAAATTTCCCAAAGTGGCATTTGTAGGCAAAATAGAATATTAAGTCTCCAAACCGTTCTCAACACAATCTGGTTCACATAACAAAAGATATTAAGATATATATTTTACCACATATTACCTCTACAAAAACTATCTTCAAAATCTATTCGGTTATTATATATTTTAGACTCCTCCTAAAAATGTCTTTAATAATGGATATTTCTGATGAAGAAATACTTTCCTGTAATTTTTTAGTTTCCGAAGAAGAAGTTGGAGCAGTGCACTACTAGGTTCCGATTAACCTTTACCAAAAATTTTGTAGAGATGAGATCCCTTAATAGTTGACATTCTTAAAGGCCTCACTTCGTTTAATATTTCCAATGTTAATGTCATTATATACTTCTTATAAATGCGCTGATATTAATCAAGTCAATTATATATAAATTATTCGAAATATGTGTTCTTTTATCTTTAATCAGCGTTTTAATCGAGCAAAGGCCGGTTTATTGATCAGAATCACAAAATTAGCCAGATTTCATATGTGAGTGAATACTTTGCTAATTGACTTTATTTAGGAGGCTGTCATAGGCATGACGTAATTTGATTATCTAGTTATAATTTCAGTCGATTACCAATATTCACTTATATCTGTTTTATACAAAATTTGATAAATTACCAAATTAAGAGCCCTTTTGAGAAGCTGAGAAAGACATTATTCGATTATTTTGTAACACTTTAATCTTTTTTTGGCTTCTCGTGTGACAATTATGCTCAATTAAGCTCTTTACTGCATTTTGCTGATAGTTGAACTCAATTAACGTTTTAATTAAGCTCTACAATATTTTTTTAATGAAAACAGATAATTTCATAATTGGTCTCAGTCTATTCTTATATTTATTATACATATTTAGGGGAAGATCACTCAATTAAATTATCATTAAATTTACTTTTCTACCTTGCGGTAATCCACACACCACAAACGAAACGCCTGACATTGAGCTAATTAGAACTATTTATTTACCAACAAATCTTCGAAAATAAACAAAAATTTCAATTTGTTTACTAAAACCTTTCGCACAGACAATTTCCAAAATTTGTTTATTTATTTGAAGCGTGCGTCCACACAGACGAGTTCATTGCGCCCGTCAGCACCCACATTACATTTGTCTGTTTTCGAATGTCTTGTCGTACAAGGCATAATGATCAATTCAAATTCTGTTATCAAATTGCACTTGAAAATCCATAATACTTAGCGCAAGAGGCAAGCAGACTCGCGTGGGCATTTGGTTTTCTTCAATCACAAACAACCACAAGCGATAGTTTTTCTCGATGCCAGCTATAACAACAAAGCGATTTTGGCATGTGACTTTCCAGCACAAGCACCACAATTATCGGAGGCATTACTTTTGATGCTTAAGTGTTGTAGAATGTATGTACATACATATGTATATATGCTCTTTTTTGTGTTTCCGCGCTCCCCGCTCTTTGCGTTCTTTATTCATTGCTTAAGTGTGATTGTAATTGCATTTGCTTTGATTTAATCTGTTTTTAGTTCCTTCTTTTCTCTGCTCCTACACGCACATTACACCGTTTGTTGTTGTTTTCCGATAGAATTGAATCAATTAAAATGGAAATGAGCGAGTGAAAAACTTTGTGATAATAAAAGTTTTTGCATCAACAAAGCCGCCGGTTGCAGAGGCGTGTGCCGAGCGCGTCACTCGCTTGCAAAACTGTTGCATGCTGCAAGTCGCGCCAATGGGTACTTGAGGCGTCTGGCGCACGCCACAGATGGCGGCAAACGCACAAGCATACGCTCATAGCCTTTGTATGGGATCGCCAATGGAGCACTGGGGTCCACTTCAAATTAATTACACGGTTTCTCTGCTCTTCTTTTGTGTGTATTTTCTGTTGTTTCTTCTTGCAATGATTTGAATTTGAATTTTGAATTGCTAAATACTTTGTGCGTATATGCACGCATTCTCAATTATATTTGCTTAATTTGAATTGACGTATCGGTGCCTTTGGCTGAAGCCTCCCAAAGCATACTCACATGTGGGAAATTCAATATGGAGAAAAAGAAAATAATGTTGATGAGGAATATTTTGCTGCAATTTATTGAGAAATAGAATTTAGTATTTCGCAATTTTGCAATTTTTAGAAATTATTTGAAGAGTTGGAGTGAGAAAGTGTCAGAAAGATCCCTTACCTTAGTGGACTTCAGTCAAGCCATTAGTTTTAAGAATTTTCAATAAAACTTCCAAAAGTATTAATTACTTCTACCCTTGGTGCAACGGTGTTGGTCAGCATCTTTATTCATTTAAATTGGGCAGAATGCTAAATCATATATTTCCGTATCAAATTAAGTCATAGTAATTAGAACCACAATTAACTCGAAAAATCCCTGTAAACTAAACTTTTAACTTCTAGTTTCATAAGAAAATTTATGAAATCTTTATTATAGTTTGTTTATTAATTTTTGGATCTCGTTAGTCATTATCATAGTGTCATTGGTCTCGATGCGACTTTATTAAACGCCATCTTGATGCATGGTGTATGATTTATATAGTCACTGATCTTAATTTCCTTGATTATCTATCGATTATCGTTCCTTATCTTGATCTTCGTTATCCACAGTATTTTGTTTCATGAGATTAGATTTACGAATATCGAACTTGTTAATAATATACATATATATTATCAAAAGCTATGATTTTTAACATTAAATATATATTCTTCTTAAGCTGTGTTCCCTGAATAGTAATTTATATGAGATTTCTAAAAATCCTAGATGTTGATCTAGGTCCCAGTCATCGTACTGATCCTATTCATAATCTTAAACTAACTTTTATTCTAGATCTTAGTTTTAATCTCAACGTCGACCCTGATGCTGATCATGTGCATGATCATGATCTTATCTTTGGTCTTAAAATTAATATTGAACTACTCTTAGATATTGATATTGAATAGGCCTCATTTAGATTTTAGATTAATTATGCTACAAAACTTTACTAATGTTGATTTTTATTATTTCTAAGAAGATTTATTATTATTTTCAACTAGATTACAGTTTATATGACTCTCGTGCATGTTTTCTCGAATCTTGATATTATTTTAATTCATAGATAATAAATTATTCTTTTTAATCTTTTTTCTCTAATTAATATTCATTCATAAGTGTAACAGTCATGAACTTCTATTTGATTGATGTCTGTCTAGATCCCTAATAGTATTTTCGAGTTAGCAGGAATCTACTGTGCTCAAAATATTAGAAATATATATTTTTGTTACATAATTCAGTGGATTGAATGACATAAATCAATGCTTACCATTGCATACTAATTTACGAGTGCAACTTTTTCATAATATGGCGCTAAATATATGTATATGTATATATGAATGTAAAAAGAGGTCTGTGGGTTATACGCACTACCCACTATGCACTATACGTTCATGTATACCACAGCATATATATATATATAAGTACACATACATATATATCAGCAAATGCATATGAATATATGACCACATATATGTAAATCTGTGTGACCTCATAGTTGAACTAAATAATTGGAAGCATGCGTTCGATTAATGCGGCGCTGATTAAGTGGTGTTGACTTCAAGTGAAGCTCATTCATTCCCAATTCTAGTTTTATTCGTTTTTCGTTTTCCTCTTCTTACAACTTTCGTTTTTGTGACTTGATTAGAATGCGTGTCATAAAATCTCTTTTTCATTTGACAATCAATTGATTGTTGCAACACTTTACATGCACTTTTGATGGCTTTTGAATGGGCTTAGAATTAAAATGGGGCAACCGCAATCATCGAAATTTGTTGTCTGCTGCCTGTTATTGTTGTTGTTGCATTGCAAAAGCGTGCTTGTTGAATAAGTTTATTGCTCTGGTCGTTTTGTAATTCTTCTTGTTTGTTGACTTGATAATTAGGATTTATTGAAAGGCTTTTGAAATTGTTGTTGTTAAAGTGATTTGTTGTTATGTTTCTGTGTATTTGAAATTTATTTGGTTTTATTGAGTCTCTGGTGGATAATATTACAGCTTAGAGTTTATAGATGCACAATTTAGCGTTTTTATGTGAAAACTTTGTGGTAAAGTAAGCTTCGGATTTAACTTTTTTTCTTGAAAAATCAAATGAAAATTATTGAGAAATAAAATCTCCGTCTATATCTACTAAGAATCAATGTGGTATGAAATCAATCCGCAATTTCTTGCCGATATAAAAACGTTAGGATACTTATACCACATATATCACACGCCAGTTCTCAAATTGAAATAGATGACGAGTTAGTCTTAGCCTGTAGTGTCTTTTTACTCTTTAACGGAGCTCTTCCATTGTTGTTATTCAAATAATAAACTTCACTCCTAAAAACAAAATGAAATGGAGTGGAGTATCTGAGAAGCAGATCTGAGAGACACGCATCAGAAACTATTTTGACTTTATCCAGCCGACATAATAATAATAATATACTTAAAATTTCCCTGAACTATATGCTAGTTTTCGCCGAGATTGTATGATTCAAGTGAAAGGTCTCACTATTTTTTAGTCATTTCTAGACTTTTATCGTCTTCATAAGGAAAAGCCATTGAATTGATTATCTTTCAATAGGGATCACTATGATTACCGGACTTACTACTTGATTACTGACTTCTATTCCAGAGATTCGAAACTGGTGAGAACTAACTTTCTTATAAGAATCCTCTTTTTAGTTCATTTTATTCTTCAACTCCTTTTCATTTACTTTTATTGCATAACCAAATAACTAGGCTTAGTAAGTAGTACTATTAAGCCTTCAAAAATCTGCTGAGGTTATTTTGAAATAAAAAATAATTATGATTTTTATATATTAGTGAGGCTCACTGCGCCCCAGAATCTCGAAGTAGTTTACTGTAAGCAAAAACTCTTCACCAGCAGTCACCAGTAGTTGTCTTTATGAAGTAAATTGTGCATTTTCGTCGTCAGCATAGCGAATTCAAATTACAATATGTGCCTATAGACATTAGATCTCAAATGTAACTGCCACAATACAAACGAAAGCTTAGACTAGAAAACGCGACATGACAGTACAACATTTTCAATTAAAGCTATTTCTCTACAAAAAAAGCTTTGCTTTTCCCACACAGAAACTTTTTACATATATAAATCCTCATAGCTTTTCCAAAGCACTTGAAAACCGGCTAAAATAACTTTCGCTGACAAGAGCTTTTGCGCAATCCTTAGCAGTTAACCAAACCATTTCGTATCAGCTGTTAACAAAGCTCTCCATCAGCTGTTTCAGATCTACCGGTATGTTACACCCACGCGATTATCACTTTTGTTTTGTTACCAATATTCGCGTGCAGCAAGAAAACTAAATGTGACAACAACTATGCAATGTTTTCGGCGGAGCTGCACAACATCGTTTATAAGCCACTTGCTCGATTGATAGCGCGGCCGAGTGAAGCTGTGTACGAGTGGCCAACACTATTCGACTCGTGTGTGCGCTCAGAGCGCTCTCGTGAGTAAATTCTACACAGCGACGCTCAACTGCCATACATACAGATGTACGTTATCAGGTCACAGCAGCCACAGGCCCACCACCAACCGCCAAAAATAAATTCCCACCGCTGTGACCACGATTCTAAGCCAAACAAATCACTTGCTTACAGCTTGCGGTGGCCTCTTCAATAACCGACTTTTTGTTAAGTTTGGCGCGCTTAGCGCCTTTTAGCGCGTCTCTTGCCGGCTTCCGTCAGACTCAGCCAGCTCGCAGCTGTGAGCTGGTGGGGTATGCACACGAGCAAGTGGTATTGTGTTGTACCGGTTCGTTGTCGACGCGTGTCGGCTGAGCGGCAAGTGTGGCACTCGGTTCCTCTTATCGCTGACAGTAAACACTAGCCCCCTACCCCCACTTGCTAAGAAGTCTCCAAATAAAGTGTTGGCTACGTTTGTAACGGTATGCAAACACAGATGCTGGAGACTCAATGCTGCCTCGTATGTGTGTCAGTGTGTGAGCGGAGGAGGAAGTTGCGTACGGTTATGGGTTATTGTTTGTGTGTGTGGGTGTATGTACGCATGCGATGAGCTTACACATCGCCGCCAATTCAACTCGGAAATCAGTTCGTGTTTTGAATTTCTCCGGATCGCATGGCAGCAGCGGAAGATTGCAGAGCGTCAAGTGTACGCGAATGATAATTCAATAAAAAAAATATTAAAAGAATAAAAAATATTTGAAAAATTTGTGAAAATAAATTTGAAAAATGTGTTGAAGAATTTTTATTTCAATAATTTCAAAAAAATGTTTTTTAATAAAAGTGTTAGTATATGTATATTCACTGCTCATATACTTAGCCAGTTAGTGATGCTAACTAGCTTTGTTTGCCAAGATAAATTTGCCAAGATAGTGTTGATTAATATTAAAGCGTTTGATAACTGGTTAAGTGCGTATGGAGGATAGAGTGGTAATCCTGGGAAAAACCAATAAAATAGTAATAAAATAATAAATTTATTTGATTAAAGTGCTCAAGTTTTCATATATGTATGTGTATAGAAATGATTACTTTGAAAAAATTATGGTGTATTTTATATTTCAATAATATTTCGAACAGTAGTTTAAAAAATTTGAAAATTTTCCAAAAATAAAATGCATAAAAAAATAATGGAAAAAAACGGAAAAATCAATGATGAAAATCGCTTCATGGCACTTGAAGGAATGTCTTTTTAATATCAAAATAACACTTTAAAACTAATATTTCTGTCAGTCATAAAAGTGAAAAAAATAATATTCGGTGGAAAATAAAATTATTTTCAAAAAAATAATAAGATCTCATAGAACATAGTCTTATAAATATATTGCTAATCATATACACATTAAAAAATTTTAAAACAAAAAACCAGTGTGCGTTTTTTAATATTATCCAAAGTAACGAAAAAAATTACTATATTGAAATAATGAAATGACAAAATTTTATAATCTACTTTTAAATAAAAAATAAAAAAAAGAATAAATGAACGATAAATGTATTTAACAAATAAAAAATAAATAAATAAAAATTAATTAATTAAATACAAATAATTAGAACAACAAAAATTTGTTATTTTTATAAAAATTTTAATTTTTTATATATAAATTCATTTCAGAAAAAACACAAATTAAAATATATAAAAATTAAATAAAAAAAAAAATAAAAAAAACAAATTTGTTAAATAAAATTTTTAATTTTGTTTTATAAATAAATAAAAAAACACAATAAAAAATTATTATTATATTAATTTATCTAGTACTAAAAAATAAATTGCAACACTTTTAAAATAAAAAATCTAATTTTAGCATAACTAAGTGGTAAATCAGAAATTACATTAAATTAAAAAGTGAGATATTTTATCACATTTAAGAATTTTAAAAATAATTAAATAGCATTTTCCAAAATCTTGTTTAATTATTACTAAAAAATTAAATTTTTTGTATTATTATTTGTTCAGTTTTGTATTTATCAAATTCGAAAAAATATGTCAAAAAAATACGCGTTGAGGAGCTAAATCTGAGTATTAAAAGAGTAAGTTCGGCTATTGATAAATGATGAATTAAATAATAAAGTAAATATAAAATACGATTTCGATGTTCTTAGAACAATTGATTCAAATTTCTATGTAAAGTTGGAAAATATTCATAGCTCAGTTAGAAAATTTATAGTAAAGTAAAGTCTTGCAGTATAATCTTTCAGTAATTCACTTGATTGACGATTTTTTTTAAATATATTTTTTTATATAATATTGCTCAGACCTTTACTATGCCGATTTCCAAACTATTAAATAAAAATAAATAAATTCAAATAAAATAAATAAAATCATAATAATTGAAAAATGCCCGCTAGCGCTTTTTTGTAGGCTACACAAAAATTTACATACGCGCTGCACAGTTATCTCCTCACGGCTGCAGGGCTGGGCCTACCAGTATCGTTGTTTAATTTCCGCTTTTTACAAATTTCGTTTCCGTTTGCTGTGATTTCCGTTTGTGCACGAAAAATCTGCGCAATTTTTTTTGCAAAACTATTTTTGGCGGCAAAAATTTCGTCAATGCCTGCAATTTTACTTGTTTTTCTTCGAACGCAACGATTTTTGCATTGTGATAAGCGAAACCACACAAGTTGGGCGTGCTATTAAATGCATAGTGCGCTTTTAGGCGCAGCTGCATGCATTCACAAGTGTTTGCGGCAAGAAAAATATAGACAACACAGCACATTTTGCTGTTTTCATGTGTTTGTGGGTGTGTGGGTGTGCATTATGTGTTTACATTGGCTAGTGCGCACATAAATTTCAATTAATTTATGCCATTCGTTGCAACAATTAAATGCAAATCTGTTGTATGCCCACTCACACTCAGACTCGCCTGTGTGTAGTTGTATACGCTATCGCTTTTATGTGTAATATGCGGCCCACGCAGGGCATCGTTATAAATATAAATTTACATGCAAATATGTATGTATGTATATGTATCATATATAGTAAGCCAGTTTGTACAAATATGTAAGCCTAGTCTAAATACAAGCTTATGTGAGCCACTGTATTCGTTCATTGTTTATTCGCACAGCCATTTGTGGTAACTCCGGCAGACGAATGCAAACATTGGAATGTTAACTGTGTAATTCTTTCTGCGCACACACACACACACATGAATACTTGCCTTAAGTATGTGAAATAATTAACTATGAAAATTTGCAGTTACTGATAGGGCTTTTAGCGCATAGTTTTGATGAGATTTTCAAAGTTTTAATTTTTTGAGATTGTAATTGTATGTACGGTTACAAATAAAGTTATAATCTAGAAGCTTCCATATATCCCAGACATAAATCTCTAAAGTATTTGAAATTGTTTTAATTTAAATTTTTTTGCATATTAATTATTTTTGATTAAGCAATTAAAAATTATTAGCGTATAATTAATAGATTTATGCAAGCTAAAACAGTTCTATAAAGCTCTGAAAGCAGATTAAAACTGCCGAATAAAAATTTTTACATAATAAAAAAATAAAAATATGTAAATAGTAAAAATGAGCTTGAATAAAATATAAAAATAAGATAAAAAAAATTAAAAAAAATAGAAAAAATAGAAAAAATAAACTAAACTGAAATAATAAAAATGAAATGAAAAACTAAAAAGGAATAAAATAATTCTTAAACAACATGCAAATACATATTTTTTTTTTAATTTTAATAACAATGGTAATGAATATTATTAAAAAGATACAAGTAATGAAAATGCGTACATAAAAAATGTATATAATTTCCCAAATAAAAATAAAAATCGAAAAAATGATTATTTAAATAAAATAAATTATTCAAACTAAAATAATAGAAATGCACTCCAAATTTATAATATGTAAATTTTAGATTGCACAATCAACATTTTCGCCTACCTCACATACGAATTCATATGAACGTCGATTAAAGTGCACACAAATGAAACCCAACGACTGCAATTCACTAAAATAGAAACACGAAAGTCAAATTACCAGTGCTCGAATTACCACAAGTGCAGTGTTTAGTCTAAAACGTTTTTCAATTTGCAGCCAGATTGATTGTCGAAATACAATTCGTTTCAGGCAAAACAATATTTATGTTTCCGAAAATACGCAAAGCAAGTGAATTTTGATTGAATATGGTTTATTGAAATGCAAAAAAAAATTAAGAAAGAAATAGTGAATTGTAAACGAATGTGCGTAGAATAGTGTACATACATATATAAAATGATGCGAAAACTAATGAAATTTTGAATTTGCTTTGAAGTTTGTGATGATATTTTTAATGAGATATTTGATGAAAGCTTTTAAAAAAGTCAATTATTTTGACGATTGCGTTCTCTTTGGTCATTATTGGCAAACATTTTTTTAACATATACTGATCCAAGGTGATATATACCCATGTGTTTTTGAAGGTTTTTGCAGAAACCACCGTAAAAAAAACAACAAAATTAAATTTAACATCTATTTTGTTGCATAACGTCAATGAGTAGATTATATAATTTTTTGGTGTATAAAATATGTTAACTTAAATTTAGTTTAGCTTAGGCCTCGGCGACGCCATGAGCGGCTAAGCGGCTGAGCTGTAAGCGGCAGACGATTAAAACGTATGAAATGCTATTGAAATGGCCACACAATGAGCGGTCTGGGAGCGGTATTTTTAAACGGCAGAGCGGCACCACTCGGAAATAAAACCAGTTTTAATTTTTTATTAATGGCTGAGCGGCAAACAATAAAAATGGCAAATAAATATAGGATTATTAATTTCATATGTGCAAATTCGACTGCTATCACGTTTTTAGGTTTATGTGCTATTTGTAAAGCCATGTATTCCGCAACAAGTTCTTCCCATATGATAATACACGAATTTAAAATCTGCCCAAACAAAAAACAACTAAAACTAACCCTTACTCTGCAGAAATACCTTGTCTTTGTTTTGCCAATTAAGTTTTGATTTTCTGTAACAACGGTTTTGACAGACCTACGACAGTAATCCCAAAATCTGTCTGGAAAAATGCGTAGATTATAAATGGCGTATTTATATAAATGGTTAAAAAGTGGTCTTTCTCATTTTATAGGAAGAACAGTAATTCTTTTTCATAAAAGATTAAACTTTTTACAAATATGAAAGCGATTTTCACTTAAAATTTTAAGCGGTTTACTCTTGATAACAACACTTTAACAACGAACTGCTCAGAAATAGCGCTCATTAAAAAGCCACATGCCGCGCAAAATCGCCGCTCAGCCGCTATAGATATAGATATATAAGGTTTACTTCTAGGGAACAAAATTACAGTGAATTATGTAAAATACACTACAAAAACAGTTCAATCTTATTAAAATTGAGTTACTATATTCTCGCTCGAATCCTCTCCAGTTTCAAAAAAACCAGGGTTGTCAAAAATTATATTCCAGAAAATATTTCTAACTTCTATGTTATCATAATCTTATTTCCGATAATTTATTCTATAGTTGACATCTAAGTGACTAATCGTGTGATAAAATATATATTCCAAGCCCCATCGACGTCTTTTCTTTTCAAACACAAAAATTAATGTCAAAGATTCTAATATACTTTGATGATATAGCGATTTCTTATACCATTTAATCTCAAAGATTTTCACAAAGTACAATCTGATAGAAGCCCCGAATAATATCTTTAAAATGTATTACGTAACAATATTCACATTGAAATGAAGTAAATTCGAACAATTCTGGTCTGGTTCGCTTTCTCTACTCTCTTTCTTTGTAAGCTCACAGATCACTTCTCATTCATACAAATAAGGTAGGTACATCTCTAAATTAATTCCGCTTAAGCTAAGCTTTGTTTCTGAATGAGCAAACAAAGCTAAATTTACATACACACTTTCATGTGAACAGATACATATATATGAGTGCTGTGATGAGTTTTGATCAAACATTTTTAAACGCGTGGGCACAAATTTCCATGAAACCCTTGTCAACGCTTTCTGCTGTCTTTGTCGTTTTGGCTGACTGAATTTTAACACGTTTCTTCTAAATAAATAATGCAGTGATTTAACCGTTGAGCAGATAAAAAAAGAGTGAAATATAAAATAAATAAATTTTAATTGAATTGCCGCGGCAGGTGCGTAGTTAAGTTGAATGAAGGGCTAAGATTTAGGTGATTTTTAGATAATCAGTTATTTAGATGCACAGCTTGCTACAGTTGTGGTCACATAATTAGTGGCATGCGTACCTAAAGAAACTTTCAAAAATATTATAGAAGAGAATGAGATCAAAGAAAAATATATGATTGTCTTTTGGCCGACACTGTAGCTTATGTAGATTTATGGTATGATATGATTATATATTAAACACTATATCCATATATGTATGTTGATAAAAAACAAATATTTGTTTCCAATTATATGACCACCACTGTATATTAAAATTACTACATTAAACCGTTGAAACTAGAGTTAAATTTTAGTTCATTCAGTAATTTTTGCAATTTAAATGTATCGCATTAAATTCCCACAACCTTTTTTTTCTAAAGAATCTGCGGGGAAATTAAATTTTCATTGCATACACTTTCTCCGCTTCGAATAATATTTTCATTTCGAATTGATTTTCAAACATAAAACTGCGCCTAATCAAATATTCAAAAGCAATTTGCTTTATTGAGCGCCCACCAGGCAGCTCCGCACAGGGTTGCCTTGCTGGTGGGAGGAGTGTGAAAGCAACAGTAAGCAACAGTGAGCAACAAACAGTAGCCATTGGCAACTGTAGGCGTTTGCTCGACCTGCCTCTTGCACACCACTCTTAGCCGACCGTTCACTAGCCGGTGCATAGCTGAAGGCGATTAAAATGTACTTTTGTTGTATTTGAGATTATCAATTGAAAAGCTGCCGGTGAGTTGCACATTTTGAAGTGCATTGGTGTGGTGTTTCTTCCACTTGACGTTATTCTATGACTTCTCCCTAATATGCCTTTTGTAAATGCAGCCACTTGTGGCTGGGAGTTGAGTTCTTTGATGGTTTATGGATTTAATGTTTAATTTCATTCAATTAATCGCTACTGAATGGCTAAATGATCGTTTCAGAGAATTATTTTAGTTCAAAATTAGTAATCGTTTGTGAGATTATTAGATGAGGTTAGAGTTAAACAAAAGCACGGAGGCGTATGTGACTTGATTGTTTCAGTTAAGGAAGAAGGCTTGACTGATTATTTTATTTTATTTTTAAAATGTTCCCTCTGAATTTCTTCAAAATATCTGAGAGACTTAACAATATTCTAGGTAAAAACAAGTAAGGAAGGGCTAAGTTCTGGTGTAACCGAACATTTTATACTGTCGCAATTTATTTATTTAACTTAAATAATGTTATATAATACACAATTTGACCCACATATTCGTCATATATATTGTATAAGGTCCATTGAAAGTTGGAAACCCTAATATTAGGTTAGAAGCACCGAGGTCCTCATGTTCGATATATGGGGCCTTGAAAACCTATGGTCCGATTTCGTCGATTTTTTGAAAGGGGCTGCCACACTATAAATGCAATATTTATGCAAAGTTCTGTTCCGATATCTTCACTACTTTACATAATGTAAAGTAAACTATTCAGATCGACTTCAAAGTTTTGGTAAATAGGAAGTAGGCGTGGTTGTGAACCGAGTTGGCCTATTTTCACAATATATCATTGGGATGTAAGGAAAATATGACAAACCAAAATTCATTGATATTGGTCGAGTAGTTTCGGAGGTATGGTTTTTGACCTCTAACTGGGCGGAGCCAATCCCATTTAAAATTTTGTATACCATTTTGAGTGCAGCCCTGCTGTACCATCTTTGTAATGAAATGTAAGGTTTTTGGTGTTTTTCCTTACTGAGTTAAAGCATTTACATTAGTTTTCGATATAACCTTTGTATGGGAGGCATGCGTGGTTATAATCCGATTTCCTCCATTTTTGTACTGACTCTAGAAAGTTTGGTTGATATAGCGTTAAGGGTTTACGAGATATATACAAAAAACTTAGTAGAGGCGTGGCCACGCCCACTTCCCCAAAAAAATCTTTGAAACCAACCTTCCTATGGTGGCAAGTTACACGGGTACCAAGTTCCATCAAGATATCTTAATTTTTACTCAAGTTACAGCTTGCACAGACAGACATCCGGATTTGACCTCCATTCTTCACCCTGATCACTTTGGTATATATACTCTTATGTATACTCTTTTGTTTCACTTTCAAGATGTTATATGAAGTTTGTTATGAATCTTTGATTCAACTTTCCCTGAGGAAGTCTATATACATATATATATATCTACATATATATAGACTAAAGACATACATATACCTTTTACAGTTTCTTAAACTTCAAATAGTATCTTCTAGTTCCATTGTATGTGATTGGCGTTGCAACCGTTTAGCCGGTTATAGCCGAATCGACGATAGTGCGCCACCTCTCTCTCTCCTTCGCAGTTCGGCGCCAGTTGGAGATCCCAAGTGTAACCAGGTCGCTCTCCACCTGGTCCCTCCAACGGAGTGGAGGCCTTCCCCTTCCTCGGCTTCCTCCGTCGTATGTCAATGTCGTCGTATAACTCGTACAGCTCATCGTTCCATCGTCTGCGGTATTCGCCGTTGCCAATGTTCTGAGGACCATAAATCTTGCGCAAAATTTTCCTCTCGAAAACTCCTAGTGTCGTCTCATCTGATGTTGACATCGTCCAAGCTTCTGCACCGTAAAGCAGGACGGGAATGATAAGCGACTTGTAGAGCTTGATTTTGGTTCGTCGAGAGAGGACTTTACTGTTCAATTGCCTACTCAGTCCAAAGTAGCACCTGTTGGCAAGAGTTATTCTGCGCTGGATTTCGAGGCTGACATTGTTCGTGTTGTTGATGCTGGTTCCCAGGTATACGAAATTATCTACGACCTCGAAGTTATGACTGTCAACAGTGACGTGGGAGCCAAGACGCGAATGCGCCGACTGTTTGTTTGATGACAGGAGATATTTCGTCTTGTCCTCATTCACCTCCAGACCCATTCGCTTCGCCTCCTTATCCATGCGGGAAAAAGCAGAACAAACGGCGCGGTTGTTGCTTCCGATGATATCAATATCATCGGCGTACGCCAGGAGCTGTACACTCTTGTAGAAGATTGTACCTTCTCGGTTTAGCTCTGCAGCTCTTATAATTTTTTCCAGCATCAGGTTAAAGAAGTCGCACGATAGTGAGTCACCTTGTCTGAAACCTCGTTTGGTATCGAACGGCTCGGAGAGGTCCTTCCCAATCATGACGGAGCTTTTGGTGCTGCTCAACGTCAATTTACACAGCCGTATTAGTTTTGCGGGGATACCAAATTCAGACATCGCGGCGTACAGGCAACTCCTTTTCGTGCTGTCGAAAGCAGCTTTAAAATCGACAAAAAGGTGGTGTGTGTCGATCCTCTTTTCTCGGGTCTTTTCCAAGATTTGGCGCATGGTGAATATCTGGTCAGTTGTCGATTTTCCAGGTCTAAAGCCACACTGATAAGGTCCAATCAGTTTGTTGACGGTGGGCTTTAGTCTTTCACACAATACGCTCGATAGAACCTTGTATGCGATATTTAGGAGGCTGATCCCACGGTAATTGGCGCAGATTGTGGGATCTCCCTTTTTATGGATTGGGCAGAGCACACTGAGATTCCAATCGTCAGGCATGCTTTCTTCCGACCATATTCTGCAAAGAAGCTGATGCATGCACCTTATCAGTTCTTCGCCGCCGTATTTGAATAGTTCTGCGGGTAATCTATCGGCCCCCGCTGCTTTGTTGTTCTTCAAGCGGGTAATTGCTATTCGAATTTCTTCATGGTCGGGTAATGGAACATCTGTTCCATCGTCATCGATTGGGGGATCGGGTTCGCCATCTCCTGGTGTTGTACTCTCACTGCCATTCAGCAGGTCGGAGAAGTGTTCCCTCCATAATCCCAGTATGCCCTGGACATCGGTTACCAGATTACCACCTTGGTCTCTACATGAGGATGCTCCGGTCTTGAAACCTTCGTTAAGTCGCTTCATTTTTTCATAAAATTTTCGAGCATTCCCTCTGTCTGCCAGCTTCTCAAGCTCTTCGTACTCACGCATTTCGGCCTCTTTCTGTTTTTGTCTGCAAATGCGTCTCGCTTCCCTCTTCAGCTCTCGGTATCTATCCCATCCCGCACGTGTTGTGGTCGTTTGCAATGTTGCGAGGTAGGCAGTCTGTTTTCTCTCCGCTGCGAGACGGCACTCCTCATCGTACCAGCTTGTTTTTTGTCGTTGCCGAAAACCAATTGTTTCGGCTGCAGCGGTACGCAGTGAGTTTGAGATGCCGTTCCACAGTTCCCTTATACCGAGATGCTGATGAGTGCTCTCAGAGAGCAGGAGTGCAAGTCGAGTAGAGTATTTCGTGGCTGTCTGTTGCGATTGCAGCTTTTCGACGTCGAACCTTCCTTGTGTTTGTTGACGGGCATTCTTTGCTGCACAGAGGCGGGTGCGTATCTTCGCTGCGACCAGATAATGGTCCGAGTCTATATTTGGTCCTCGGAGCGTACGCACGTCTAAAACACAGGAGACATGTCTTCCGTCTATCACAACGTGATCGATTTGGTTCCGCGTGTTTCGATCAGGAGACAGCCAAGTAGCTTGATGTATTTTCTTATGCTGGAATCTGGTACTACAGACGACCATATTTCGGGCCCCAGCGAAGTCGATCAGCCTCAGGCCGTTTGGCGATGTTTCGTCATGGAGGCTGAATTTTCCGACTGTTGTGCCAAAGACACCTTCTTTACCCACCCTGGCGTTAAAATCACCAAGCACGACTTTTACATCGTGGCGGGGGCAGCGCTCATAGGTGCGTTCTAGGCGCTCATAGAAAGCATCTTTGGTCACATCGTCCTTCTCTTCCGTTGGGGCGTGGGCGCAAATCAGCGATATGTTGAAGAACCTCGCTTTGATGCGGATTGTGGCTAGACGTTCATCCACCGGGGTGAATGCCAGGACTCTGCGACGGAGTCTCTCTCCCACCACAAATCCAACACCAAATTTGCGCTCCTTTATATGGGCGCTGTAGTAGATGTCACAAGGACCCACCTTCTTCCGTCCTTGTCCCGTCCATCGCACTTCTTGGATGGCGGTGATGTCAGCCTTAAGTCGTATGAGGACATCAACCAGCTGGGCAGAGGCACCTTCCCAATTAAGGGTCCGGACATTCCAGGTGCATGCCCTTATATCATTATCCTTAAAACGTTTGCAGGGGTCGTCATCCATTACTCAATAGAATTTTTACCTCTGACTTGCAAATCATTCCTAGCGATCTCTATAACACTCTATAATAAACATCTGTCATATCTATGCTCTACACACATGTGTACCGTTACCGAGTATTCATCTCTGTCAAATGTGTTGCTTACTTTCCTGTCACAATCTAAATTGCAGCCACTACATCAACGAAAATTTGCTTGAAATTGCAATGAGTTTTTAGCGCGCTAGTTGTTGTTGTTGTATACTTTTCATTTTCACTTGTATTTTGTTTTTGCTGTCTTCTTCTTTTTTGTGCAAGGACTGTTTGTTTGACGAAATTTGTTTACCATTTTTGTTGTCGGCAGTATACGAACACCAAAGCCGAGTAGCGAATGCGCTCCTATGTGTGCATGCGACGAAAAGCGAAAAGTGTTAAGTGAAAAGTGAATGGTAAAGCAGAGGCTTTGTGAATAAGCAAATGGTCGTGTATGTGTGTATGTATAAGAGAGCGCGCGAATGCCTTTTTGAATAAGTGTATATGTGTGCGTGCGTGCGACTTTCAGTGTCACTTTTTGGCTGACTACAACGAATGTGTTTAACAACTTCCGCAGCGGACAATGTTGACAACATTTGCTGGTTGCTGGTGCTGCCATTTGTCGGTTGCACCTTGTTGTTGTTATGGTTGGAAAACTGAAAAGTACAAGAACGTAAACAAAGTGGCGCAAGTGCAACATAATATGCGAGCGATGTGTGTGTGTGTGTGTTAGTTTAGCATTTTTCGAGTATAGGGTGGTACTAATATTTGAAATTTAAACTTTTTAGAATCTATTAAAGAAATGTGCCACTGATCTGATTTTTTGAATATATTCTTCAAAAACCTTTTCAGGAACTTAGAGAATTTAAAAAATAAAAATTTTGGATTCAGAAAATTAATTTTCATTACAAATTCAACTAGATTACTATTTCCAGAGGATATGTAGAAGACCGCAGTACCGTACCCACGACAGTTGGGTCGAAACGGATACACATTTTTTTTCGACCAAGAACTATTAACTCGTCAATAATGCTTTCAATTATTTGGAAAAAGTTTTCCACCACAACAACAAGAAATAACAACAATATGGCATCTCCCTTAAATCAAATTTCTGTTGGGTTAATCAACAATACTAAAACACTTTAGTCCCTCAGTTTTCAACCACAGCAAATTTCTTGCTTTCGAACCAACCTGTAGACACTTACACGCACGTAAGTGTCACCCACTGATATTTTTAGGTGAACATATAACTCTTCCGTACACTCACACTCATGCAAATATCGTAACTGAGTGATTTGTTTGACCTCTAACAGCGTTGCCAAGCGTAGTTCTCACTTAGTGTATTCAGCGAGTTGCCTGCCACGTGGGCTACATGCCGCTGGTCATATATTAGTTAACTTTTTTCCAATTTCTTTTTTTATTTTTACAATTTCGGTTGACAACATAGCTTTTTGTCAAGTTTTTGACTTGCCTTTGCGCTAGTATCAACAGTGCCGCACACATACATATAAACCCCAGCGCGTACATAATTTATATACACCGCACAACTGCAAACAGCAGATCCTTTTAACTCGTGTGTGTGTGTGCGTAAGTCAACACAACTGCATAGTTTCACTTCACTTACATAGATTTATAAGGATGTATACATACATATGTATGCGTGAGTTAGTGTGAGACACCTCATATACATTTGTATGTGTTCATGCAAGCATTCACTCACTCAATCTACACACTTTATTTGCCCACTTGCTTTGTCGGTGGCCTATCGCCGCTGCGGTGTAGTAGTACTTATACATAAGTCACATACTCGCCTTTTACGGTTGTGTGCGTGTACTTGTTTGGGCAAACCACTCGCCGTAGTCGTTGTGTTGTCACTTGCTGTTGCTTTGCATTGCGTTTTGCGGTGTTAGGAGTTGAACGCACGAGTGCACAAACATGAGTAGGCATGCTGGCACGCACTCATACATACTTACATGTACACAAATATGTGTTTACACACGCCATTATCCCTGCGGGCATGTGTGCCAAACAATAACAATAACTGTTTTTCAGACACGAGTTGTAACAGAATTTTTTATGTCTAATAAATTTTTTGGCTGTACGTGGGTGTATATTAAAAAAAATAATACTTCACTGAAGAGTGGACATTCCATTGCTGAGGAGTATTTGCTGTCGTACATGACGTATACGCAACATTTTAATAAATTTCAAAAATCCTGAGCTGGAAAGCACACTTTGAAATATGTTTTTTAGGGTATAAAAGTAATAAATAAATAAAAATATTATTATTTTTTTATTATAAAAAAATTTATTTTTTATGAGAAAATATAAAAAAAAATTAATTAAGGATACGAACAAAAAATATATTAAAAATAATTATGTTTTTATAAATAAACAAATAAATATTTGTTCCATTGAAATATGCAGTTGGTTGTCTTGAGACCATTTTTAGAAAAATATTTAAAAACTATGCTTTTTTTCTAAAAAGAGTTGAAAAATGGAGAATAAAATTTTTTTTACCATTAAAAAAATTTTTAAGTGAAAATAAAGATTAAGAAGAAAAAATATATTGAAACAGAGTTTTTTTTTTAATTGAAACTAATTAAAACAAAAAAATAAAAATGCAATTATCAATTAGTAATTTTTTTTCAATTGAAATTAATTAAAAAAATTACAATTTAAAAATTTTAATTTAAGAAATAATTGCAAATATAAAATATTTTAAAATATTATTTTAAAACTAAATAATACTATTTTCCAGTATTCTCAAAATCGAGCAAAAATTTTAACTTTTGTGCAGACAGTCGGCTGCTAGACAAAGCATCCGACTTCAAAAATAAATCACCATCAAATGTGCATTTGCTTTTTATGTGTCTGCATTTGAAAGTAAAAGCCACTAAAAACAATTAAAACAACAACACAATTAAAACATGAAACTGCTTGCTCTCTAGTCAAAGACAAGTGCACTAGTTTTTGTTGTTGTGCTCTGCTATTATTTTTTGCACCACTGCACTGCCTACAATTGTTTAGTTACAATTGCAAACCTTTGTTGCATGACACACAGCCACAAAGCACACAAACACACACACACCCTAGTGCCATTTGCCCCAACACTGTGACCGAGTGTCCAACACCGGCGCTCTGTCCACTGCTGTGCATTTGTTGTTTTAGTCTAGTTTGTTTCTATTACTGCTTTAGTGAAGTGGTTGCAGTCATCGTCCTGCTCTTCATTCATTTCGGTTTTTGTATCAACTTGTTATTGTTGTTTTGTGATGCGACTGTTTTGAGTACTACCCTTAATGTCCTAGCGTAAGTACTGGCATACAGGGTGGTTAAAATGCTGAAAATATGATTTTCTTGTTCTTCAGGGGAAACAGATATGTCTAAAGCACCGATTTCTCACAGATATTCAAAAATTTTATAGTTCCCACTTCCCTCAAAGCTTTTACAATTACTCCCTACTCGATATGTAGTGGGAAATAGTTGATTGGATGGAAAATTGAGAAAATAAGAGACCAAAAAACTATCAAAAAAGAGCGCAAAACAATAGTTTGCGTCGATTTTATAACCTGTAAATTTTAGAAAGTGAATATTTAGAGTGGTCATCCACACTTTTACATGGTCTTAGTGCTAGGTTCTACAGAAAATCAAATAAACCATTTATCTGGATACCTGCAATAATCCTTCGATATCTCTTCTAATTAATTTTGCGCTAATTTTAATGCTTTTGAAGATACTAATTCGAGTTTGGTTGAGATACCTGATATCAAACCTACTTTTGGTGTTTTTCTAATTAAAGAAGATTGCAAAACCTCAAAGAATATGCATTCCAAAACTCGAAATCAGATCTGTACTGTTGAAAAAATATATCCATAGTTGTTTATACAAATTTTTGTTATCATCTGAAGCTCAATTTTAGCCAATACATCATTACATACCAATATCCCCTTACTGTTCTATGCACTATTTTTAATTTTCTATATACAAAGGAATTCATTTCCAATAGCTTTTTCCCAACCCATGGCACCCTGTAAACCCAAATAACAACTAGCCTGAAACAAGCAATTATTTTTGGTATTTTCCCACTCTGTTCGCTGTATCTTCTCCATTCGTCCGCTGTTATAACGACACTTCCGACAATGCCGCCTATTAACTGCCGCAATTGAGTGAGTATGTGAATAAATTTTCAGGAAATGTATGTGTGTTTTGTCTTTTATGCTATCAGCAAACGAAGTAGTGCTCTAATGCTGACAATATACAATACAATTTGTGACTTGATCATGGATACAATTTTGGCTAAATTTCTGTCAGCGAAGGTTTGAGTTTTTAATTGTTCGACTGACAGTCTGACTCTGCGATGGTGTCAACTTATCGACTTTTTTAAATAATTAAACCCGATTACTACATAGTTATACAAAAATTTTGCTGAATCAGGTCTGCTTCTCCTCAAAGATTTTGCTTAATTTTCTCAGGCTAGCTTTTCCAGCATTTTTGCTGGGCTTATCTTGATTCATATAGGAGTGTTTCCATGTCTTTGATTTACAATTTTGATTTACTTATGACTCTTTCAGACACTTAGGCTGTTTCAGGAACTGTGTACTGAACTGCATATTTCGTTCTCTCTTTGTATTCTTTATGTTTTTAGATAATATTAGTTTCATGTTTTACGAATACTTGAGAGTTCTATTTATCGTCTCAAGTCTAACAAAATATGGAACTTAAGCTTGATTAAGTTACTCACTGCCAAATACTTCCTGAGAACATACTTGAAAATGCTTTTCACCTTTCCTGTATGTAATTTTAAAATAATTAGATGTTGTCGGTAATCTATCACTAGGCGGCGAGCCGAGCTGCTCCTGCACAATTTTGTTTGAAGAATTTTTTTTATCATATTATCTAACATATTATATTATCAAGGAATTCAAAAGAATAGAATAATACGAAAAATTCCTTCAACATCTGAAGCTAAAATTGTCATTTGAGCGGAGTGGGAGAATATCACCAAATTATATTTTGCTTTCATCTTTGTTTATTTTTGTTTATCTTTGCAGTTATTGTATTATTTTTCTTTTCAAACACATAAACTCTCTAATTCTCGAAGCGCTCCGTGGTGCGCTTTGCATTTGGATTTGTATTTTTTCTGCTGCATTTCTTGTTGTTGCAACACCCGCACTGCGATGTAGTTAAAAATTAATTGAATGCCTCGCATACTTCCGTCTTTATTACCACTGGTATTTTCATATTTTCCCAGTGCACAACAGTTATACGCGTCGGGTCTAAAGTCCGAATGTTTTGGCTGTTGCTTCACGTTTTTGCTCTCATTCCTCCCTTTGGTCGTTTACGAAAAATGTATTGTTGTGCTGCTGTCAGTGGCAGTGCGACGGGAGTTGTCTCTTCTCTCCGTTTTTTTTTTTTTTGCTTTTGCTTATTTTGGTTCTATTTATTACTATTATTTTGTGCTGGGATTTGAGATAATTTAATTGCTGCTTAGAATATGCGAACCTATTGTAAGAGAGCAAGTAGTAGAGAGAGAAAACAGTTAAGTCACCAACTGATAGTGCGACGGGGATGGCAACCTAACGATTTCAGTTTTGTATTAGCAATTATTATCAAGTTTTCTATAAGGATCTCCTCAGCTCTAGGCAAAAATTATCGGACTTTCAGACGATATTTTCTATAGTTATCAGTTATCTATACATTTTCCAAATTTATAGCAAAATATTTTATTCAAAATGGTCCGCTCGACACAGCGTTTATTTTTTGGATTCCAAACTTGCTATAATTATATATTTCATAATTCCTTGTCCTAAATACTACTGGGTGCTCTCTGACCACTAGAAAATAGTTCTTCTTCGATAATAATTTGTCTATCCTTTATTATTTATTTTTGTTTCCATTATTGTTTTTAATAGTCATCATTACTTTCATTATTCTCTCCTTGCTCTCTCATAATAGTTACTCAACCATTTCAACAGTACTTAAAGTGTCTTCAAATATTTTCCTTATTTTTTGTGTTTACTGCATTCATTTATCTCGTTTTCATGGCTCTTACAATTTTACTTTTATTTAATTAACCTCAATTTCAGTGCTTTAAACTAACATTTCAGCGTGTAAACGCAATAGAAGATAGTGAAATAGGAAACTTATGCACAATGATTTTAATTCATACGAATTAAGCATTAAACTTCTACCAACAAAAGTAACAAAGAGTATTTACTCAGAGCTAACAAAAGAGTTACAGAATTTTTAAACTAGTCTAAACAAGGAAATATAAATAAGTTTCTCACATTTTTATACAAATTGACGCATTTTAGGCATTATCTTTTTAAACAATATTTGGCGGTTATAGTTTACCAAAAAAGACCTTGAGTATACATAACAAAATGTAGTGGCAAAATTATTAATTGATAGTTTTTTTTTGTGTTTTACTCCCGGCTTCCAGGTTATGCCTTATATTTGTGTATCTCCCTAAAAGTAGGCTACATTTCAGTCAGATATAAACAAGCAACAATATAGCATTAAAGAGGTATACATTTAGGCGATTGGTATAAATCAAATGACTCGAATTATTGATATAATATTTTTAACCAAACACTGAGCAGAAAAAAGCTCTTCATTATTATAATATCACGAAGAATACTTAATGCTTTTAATAACAAGAAGGCGTGGCTTAATACATTTTTTCCCTTTTTATAATTTCAAGTTAAAACTTTAAAACTTCTACTGCTAGAAACCTTACTCTCCGCGCAGCCTCGCCTTTAACATTCTTATTAGCCATATACTTTTTATTCCCCCTCTTATTAGTTTGTTTAGTAGTATTGTAAATAGAGCTTGCCGTAGTTTATTCTATTTCCTTATGCAAATCATAACGCCAGACACTAAAGCGTTGAACTGTACGGGTCGTTGCGCGCTTATCTACACCACCAGCGTTTATCTACACTCGGCCCTGTTTATCGCATAGAATTACCGTTATTTTTTATTACTATCTTTTTTATTTTTATTGCGTTGTGAGCGTCTACCGCAGGTGGGAGATAAGAGTTTATTGTTTTTATTTATGCAAACAGTTGAAGCTTCTCTAGAGGCGATAGTGCGTGGTGGAGAGATTAGAATATATATTTTTCAAATTAAATATTAATTAAAAACACTTTTTTTTGCGATTTGACTTGCCATTTAACTGTAAATTGAGTCACTTAGCTGACGTATACAATTTTTGACGTTATGGTGTATTTGATTTTTAAATTTCTTATAAAAATTGTGTTTTTTTTTTTTTTTTGGCAACACAAAAATTTTAGTTATTTCAATCTACTGTTTTTTTGCTCTCCCTCCCTCGCTATGTACTTGTTACCGCTTGACATTTCCAATATTTCTTAAATTTTTTGTGTTGACTTTATTTCCATTTATTTGCTTTTGTCCTCAGCTGGTCTGCCATTTTACAAGAAACACTCGCCAATTTATTGTCTGCATGTTTTTATATACATTGCTATTGTTGTTTTTGCCCAATCGCCTTTGACATTGATTGACAAGCGGTTACCGCCGCATAGTTTTCCAAAAAAAATTTAGTTGATCAAGCTGCGGGTAAGTTATCTATGTCACTCGCATATCCTTCATGTCTCCACCTACCGCCTCTTGTTAAATATTGTTTGGCTTTATTTTTGGCTTATATTGTAACTGTAAACAAATAAATAGACGAAGATATATCTCTTCAATTCATGTTTACAGTTTTTTGGCAGTTGTAAGTCATTTTTTTGTTGTTTTTGATTTTAGCTTTTGTTGAACCTAGCTCTGCCTTTCCAGCTAATTTATTTCTGCCGTTTTTATGCACTCCACTGGGGAAATGTTGCAATCCGCTTTGCCCGAAAAAACTAAGGTTAATTATATCAGGGATTTTCCATTTTTGGTAAGCAAATATTTGCTGTCAATTTTAAGTTGACAGGGCATATGTGAGCGGTGTTTACATACACGTATTTGTCTCTGGAAAAAATCAGAAGAGATGAAATTTGCTTTTTTAATGCAAATAGATATGACAAAGTGAAGCCAATTGTATGAAGGAGTAAATTTTAAATTTATTATTAAGTTATGTTTAATTTAATCCTCCAATAAATACATATATTGTTTTTTCTGTAGGCTAGAAATCCGTTTAAGTCATATCTGTTTATCAAAAATGTGCCAAAATGTATAATAGACTTCTCAATTCGTTATTAGATGAAACGCAAATTTTCGTAATTGAAACAAAGCGATATGTACATCCTAACGAAGACTGTCTCTTAGGCAGAATCCTTCAAACTTATTTATAAAGGACGTTTTTTTTTTTGAAAGGAATACAGTTGAACTTTGGTTCCCTTCTAACATCAAATGAGCTTTGTTGAGCGATGCCTCCCATAAAAAACTACTCACACTACTTATCGGTTCTTCGAAAATAAATTTAAGCTCGTAAACCCTAAAGTTTGTAGGATTTCATCGAGGCTCATTCCACGAAAACGAGAAAAGGTTGGAAATTCACCACTTCATCATCTAGGAACTTTATTTAGAACGATTTTGGGTGGTTGAAATAACCGTATTACAGAAAATCGAGTTACAGAAAAACTTTAATTAGACTGGTGAACAGCCACGCCCCTGAAAGTTTTGAAAAGAGATTGGTTTGAGACGGATAGTTTGCAGGCTTTTCGAAATCCTAAAAGGTCTGACTATACCCTGACTGAAACTCCCAGCAACGCTGACGGACTTCAATAAGCAAAGAGGAGTCTTCAAATGTATCTCCGACATGAAATCACTTACAATAAAATTCTGAATTATTGTTGGCTACCACACATGATTTATGCATTGCTTTCAAAGGTTTTTATTCCATTTCGTTATTTTCTTCCGTAATTTATTTTCACCTCTTGATGGACACACATACATACATGCATACACACTCAAATTGAGCATGTCTAACAACAAAGCAATCAACATCAGCCGCAGTCGGTCTAGCAAAATGTGTGATAAACGGAACAGACGTTTGGCAAGTGCAGCTATAACCAATTATTGCATCATTAATCAAGCGTCAAATGGCAGGTCTGATAACATCGAAAACGTTAGACAGCCAGCCGCAGCAACAAACAAACGAACGAACATGCACTGCTAAAAGCAATTGATTGCCGATTTTGATGCTGATGCCGCCGGCTTTCATGCACATCTTAGCATATTACATACCCTCTCCACCATTTTACATACACTCATACACTTCATCTGCCATCGTTGACCAGCTGACGAGTGACCCGTTCATTTTAGCTCTCACCTACGCAAGGTTGCTTCTTGCTTTGTTTTTCCTTTGCTCCGGAGAAACACTTAAGCGTACATGAGAACTCTCAAGAAATGTAATATTTGCATTAAGACACAGGGTTGTATAAAGCAACAACAACAAAAGGGTGGGGAAAAAGTGTAAAACAAGAAAAATTGCCGCTGCCAATGGCAACAAGCCGCTGCGTATGTAATTGTATGTTACTTAATATTTACACTGATATATAATGCACTCTCGTACTTTCTCCGCTACACGGCCCTTCCATACATTATAAAGTATGCATGTATGTGTATGATTTTGTGCAGCATGAACCTGCATATATTGAGAACGAAATCCTGTCCAGTTGACTGCCAAATAAGATTGATGGTTTGTAACAGGGAAAGTCAGCAGAGGTGTATATAAATATTCGCCGTACTTTAGTGTATTTATATGCTGATCCTGTAGTGCCAAGCACTAGTACGAAAACAGTTCGGAGCTAGTATATTTACTATCACTAATAGATTCAATAATTTTTCCATTTTAGGTACTTGAGAATTTATCATCGCGTTGTCCAAAGAAGTGTTAATCTTAATCCATTACATTTTTCCGAATCTGTACGAACTATTTTAACAAAAAAGAAACATGAAATCTTTGATTTGACTGTCAAAATCGCTTAATCTGGGTGACTAAGAGATAGGCCTAATTCTTGCCATAATTCGGTATAAGGTGCTTCCCAGTAAAGTGAGGGTTTTACATTTGATATTCTCTTGGAAACCAAAAAGCGCAAGAACCAATAATGCTTTCTTTACGCTAGCTTGTGGCTTGATTTAGAGGTATTCATTTGAGAAATTACCGAGCTTTAATGAAACACTCTAAATTTTGAGACCGATGCACATGCTCTCTGTTTGTTTCATCAAACCTGAGGGATTTTGCTTCCTGAAAATATTTGTCGATTGACCGGAAAGGTCTCCCAGGATTGATTTGTTTTTTGACAATTCTATATTTTTACACTTCCGTTTACATTTATTTACTTTTTTGTTTGATTCCCACAAAAACTCTTTTTTTTTAAGCACAACACATTCAAAGAGTTATTAAAATATAGCTCAGTTGGTGAACAACAACTCGGTGTATTCCTACTAAATAAGCTATTTAACTGATGTCTTTAGTAAAAATATAAATATTTTGCAGTATATACAGTGGCTCACAGCCAAAATGATGCACAAATGTTTACCGTTAGCGGCGATACGGATTTTTGAAAAAACAACTATTGAGGTGCGTGAGCTAGTCATAAGAATTATAAAGACAGAAAAAGTCAACGCAAAGTCGAGTAAATGGTGAAACTGAGTCAAAAAACTATTCGGCATATCATTTAACGTTATGTTCGTAAAAATGGTGTCGCAAATAAAAAAATCAGCTCATAATAAAATATTTAATGATTGTACGGAAAACACGAGAAAATCCCGCTTTAGGTGCTCCAGCTTTAAGCAACTAAGTGGAAAAGTCCTAGGGAAGAACAGTCATCCCAAAACCACAAGAATAAAAAATAAACACGCATTAATGCTAAAACTCGAAGTGCAACGTTGAAGGTTGCAAACGAACGGTTATATAAGCCTGCAAGCTTATGGAATACCGTAATTTTTGCAGATGAGAGTAATTTCAACCTCCTTAGATCGGATAGAAAAAGATATTTATGGAGAAAATCATTTGCCGAGCTACAACCGCAAAATCTAAGTAGTACCGTAAAACATGGTGGTGCATGTAATGGTGAGGGGATGCATGTCGTCTTCTGGTGTCGGGAATTTGGAATTCATTGATTGTAATATGTACAAGAGTGTGTATCTGGAAATTTTTAAACAAAATTTGCTACAAAATGCCGCGAAATTAAATACTTCTGATAACTTTCGGTACTATCATGATGAAGATACGAAGTACATATTCGGAGTTGTGCAAAGTTGGCTTATTTGGAACTGTCCATATAGTACAAACACCAGCGCAATCTCCAGATTTAAATGCAAATGAGAATCTTTGGTCAGTTTTGGAACGAAACCATACAAAGAAAGTGACATAATCCGAGCTGAAACGTATGTAAGCAGTTATAGATAGTAAGGGACATCCCACAAAATAATAATCGACCTAAAAATTTAGTAGTGTCCTTGAAAAATTGCAATATATATTTTTTTTTTGTTACTGCATCATTTTCGCTGTGAGGTGCCATATTATACTATAGTTTGTTTTTGTTGTAGATAAATAAAATAACTATAAAATCTGTCAATCTAATGTGTATATCTGCCCGCTGTAAAGTGGCATGTAAATTGTTTGGGAAATGTATTTATTTTTCAAGTAATACTTGCTTTAGTATTTTTTGTACGGTTGCATCACTTTGGTTGTTAGCCACTGTATATTTAATCGTTCTCTAAAAAACCTGCAAAAAATTTCAAAAATTCGTTAATTTCATCCTATTTGACCTTTCTATGAACTATTCTCCACTTTTTCTGATTATTTTGCCAATTAGCTTCATTTTCATGCATTTTTCTTTAGTATTCACCGAAAAATCCGCGCACAATGTTTATTAATATGGTAATTGCCTGCTATAAATACGGCATCATGCCGCCGAATTTCCATAATGGAAACGCCCACTTGCCAATGACAATATTTGATTAATTTGGGAAATGTAGTAAAACAATATAACGGTAAAAGTGGAGAAGTAAGCGAAAAAACAGAATTTCCATTAAAATTGTTTGAATACAGAAACTTACTGCGCTCCGCTGCTACGCGCCTTTACTGCCAATGCTTGGGTTGCACAGTTTTGCATTGCACATGAATAGCTGTATGTTATATTATATATATATATAAAGCATGGCTACCACTATCCAGCGCAAGTGAAATTTCAGAGCTCGCACGCATTGCCATGCCATGTTATGCTATGCTATGTCATGCTGTGCTCTGCTATGTTACGCCATGCGAAGACCAACCGGCAAATGGAAACGAATGCGTGTAGTTTTGTATTGTTTTATTTGCATTTCTCGTGCGAGTTTCTGCAAATTTTTATATGTATGTGTGTGTATGTTTATTTGTATATATATATATGTACATATGTGCTATATGGAAATTAAAAATACACAACTTAGCCCACTTACCTGACTGTGAAGTGCAGCTACGATGCCGGTAACCGTGTAAGGACCCAGCCACTGTGAATGTGTGTGTGTTTGGGGAGAAAAATTGAAAAACGAGCGTGTCACAACAAGCGCTGGCATTGCTATGTGCATTGTGCATTGCAATATACATATACATATATGTATTTACCGTTATGTATCTCCATCACAACACAAACGTCAGTGCATGCCTGCCTTAATAAGCCAATTTCGCATAAACTCACAAGTGAAGCTGTTGTCCCTTTCAACTGGCACACAACACACGTACATATACACAGTAAACAAATAAGGGAACATATACATATAAACTGTTGTACATATATACCCATACATATATACACACATACTCATACATATGTAGGTCAAAGAGGCGCTGTTGTAATTTCCCGACTCGAGTCGAGTCAGATGAAGCGCAATACTGGCGTTAACACACACATACACTGACACAAACACACGTACAACGCCGAGAAAAATAGCAAATAAATCTGTTCTGCTGCCACTTTTACTACCACTGCTGCACTCCTCCTACCCTCCTCCCATTGTCGTTGCTGTTAAGCCGGAAATGTGCCATTTATCTTGGCCCACCGTGGCGTATGTGTGACTTTTGATTTGTTCGCCTTTGCATCGCTCCGTCGGCTTTCGTTTGCGTGGCACTGGCTGTATTAGTACACAAAACTACAACAACTATTTACAACAATCACAGCAAATAACAACAGCCTCCAGCTGCGTAGTGTGGCCACCTTTTCCTCTATTGTTGGCGTTGCACGCAGTTTCCGTTTCCTGTTTGACTTTTTGCCGGCACATTTCCGCTAACCATGCACTCCGCACCCCCAATGGCATACGCCAGCCTTCGCACTTGACTTTAACATCTGCCACCACAATTGCCTATAAGTACCCGTCGCCAACACTTAAAGTTAATAGGTTGAACTGTTTTTTTTTTGTTTTGCCGCATTTCTTTGCCGTTTCGTTGCTTCATTGGCCGCATTGTTCGGTGGTTCTTTTTGAGTTCTGCTTTGTTTTGCATGCGTGCCTGTGATGTGTGCCGGTGTCGGTGTCGGTGAGTGCTCGTTGTATTGTTAATTGCCTCAACTTTTTTATTTGTGCCGGCCAATGTTCGTCGTCTTTAGCTGTTTTACTGCGCTAGTTTTCCAAGAAATCGGCGTAAAGCACTGAAGTAGTGAAAGTTGTGACGGTTTAAAGTAAACAATTGGATCGAAGGTGGTAGCGCCAATTAGGGGATACGAGACAGAGTGGATTTAGGCTGAGATTTGTGAGGTACAGCTTTGGAACTTAATCTCTACCGAAAAACATCGAAATCCTCTGAGCAAGTTTTGATGTTTTTGGGAACATGGACCTCTAGAGCTTTCATAATTCTTTAACTGTTTTGAAAACAATTTTTTTATAAAGATTATCTAGATTTAAGATTTTTTTAAGAAAGGTATAACAGATTACAACGTTAGAGTTAATTAACCACTATGTGTCTCAGAAGATTCGTCCATATAGCTTTGAGCTATACAGAAGCATCACTGAAGAAATATTACTAAACCCTCCGGAGTATATTTATATGAGTCTTGCTCGGGTTGAATTAAATACCGAAAACTTTGAAAGGTCCTGAAGTATCTTGTGTCTAATACGAGATTATTGAAGACTCTAAATTGGTTTCTGTCATCAGACATGTAGTTTAAATGCTTAATAATTTTTTAGTCTTTCAAAAATCAAGGTTTAAGCTGTTTAGAAAAGTTTTTTCCTCCATTGCGAAGATGCCTTGCAATAAACTAATATAAACAAAAAAAATCAAATAAAGAGGCTTCATAAGGACTTGATTACCTTTAAATCAACTGAAGCTTCTCCCTACATATTAATCCATTTACAAATTCATTTGTAGCGCATCGCAGGGCCTCTCAGCAAACTGCAGCGTGCGTCAGGTAACGAATTCCTTGCCAGAGTTTGGCTCCATTGTCTGCCGATTTGATTTAATTTCCATTGTGCCATTCAATTTATTGTCAGCTTCTACTTACAAGGATTTAATTCCAGCTACACTTTGGCCTGCTTTACTATGGAAACTTTTGTAGAATTAGCAAAAAATTAATTCGCAAACATTACAATGTCAATTCTTCGCTCAAGCTCCAGGAGCAAGAAGAAACAAGAAGCAAAACAATTGTACCCACGCGCCTGCCAACTCCTCATTCCTTTTGCTGTGACTAAGTAGCTCTTCAACTTGCCTTACTAGGTAGTAAGTAAGTACTAGGTGGGAAGGTTCCCACCGTATAAAGTAAATCAGCGGATTTATTTTTCGTGGAAAAGTTGGTCTTTCACCCAAGCGAGCGGCCACACAAAACGAATGAGCGCCGACCTCCAATGCGAACAATTAAAAATGTTAGTCTTTTTTTTCTTTATTTTCTTCTTCTTTTTTATTTGTTTTCCAACATTTTCCCAGTCGATTTGTTCAATTAAATTAACAATTTCATTTATATAACAAAGTACCGTTGTAAGCTTGCATGTAAATACAGGCCTCTGTGTGTGTGTTTGTTGGCAAAACTTTTGCAAATTGAGTTTGGACGAGTTTTTTGCTGTTGTTGCCCTTTAGATTTGTTTTTATTGTTTTTGGCCTCGTGCATTCGATTTTAACGTTGCGCGCTTTTCGCATTAACCGTTTTTCACGCTCTCCTCTACCTTGTGCGCGGAGCGCTTCAGCGGGTGCGACAGACTGGAAAAGTTTCCTTGTTTTCCTTTGGTATTTTCACGATTGCATTTGTTGCTTTTGTTGTTGTTTTCGTATTTGTGCTCTTTTGTTTTAATTTAACACAATTGAATTGAATTCGTGAGTTTATTTTCACAATCACACTTTAATAAACTGAAATATGGCAGTTGATGGCCATAATTCAATAAGATTTTCTTCTATTTTCATGCAGTTCAACGATTGGGTGATTTTTTGTTTGTTACGTATGACTTTGTTAGACAAGTTAATTATGACTTATTGATTTTGCTTGTTTGTAAAATGATTATTTGATTTATTGGAAGGTCATTTATGGAGCGAGTAATGAATGAGCTACACTTGGCATTGTCACCAATTAAAGCAACTTTCTCAGATTTACCTACTCTTTCCAAGATCTTAATATTATTCTCTTACTACTATCTTATTTACTATCGAAACTCGCTCTAACAATCGTTTAATTCCTTCATGTGTTGGCTATACGTCATTCTTTTTAAGTTATATTTTATGCAGGTTTCCTATCATATCCTATCCTATCATATCCTATCCTATCGTATCCTATCCCATCCTATCCTATCCTATCCTATCCTATCCTACCCTCGTATATAACAGTTATGTATCTCTTTCCATTACAATTCTGCAAGTTTTTCGTATTCATTGTAACTAGCTTTTATATAAGAACACTCAATTTGGATACAAGCTACAAATGGCCCATCTAAAATTATTTAAAATTCAATGCAACGAATATCGATTCAAATATTTCACAGTCGTACAGTGACCGAGCAAAAACTTTGCCAAGAACACGTATTTAATCCCCTCGAGTAGTATATCCCTTTAGCTTAACCAACTTTTCACAACGAATTCGAATAAAAGCAGAAGAATGATAATGTCAAATAAAAGAGTATGAAAACCGCAAAAGTGGTAAAACGAGACCAAAAATCATCGAAAAGTGTAGCGAATAATTGAGCGCGCTTCTGGGAAGCAGAGGGCATACCACGAATATCCTCAATGTTAACTATATGGTTCTGGAGTCGAATTGGTGAAAAGGGTAAAGCAAAATCAAACTACGCTGTTAACAACCAGCAAAGTGTGGATGACTAAAACCACTGAAGAATTTCGCTGTTGCGCTGGTCAACAGGGCCAAGCGGTGGGTGACACGCTTAGAGAGTAAAGGTTTGATGTGAGACATTAGATTGGTATTTAAAACTCCAATCCAACGAATGAAACGTAGCAGAAATTGGGGGAATAAGAAACTAAGCGCGTACAGAGACTCTTGTAACTTCATTGAAATAATGTTGATAATCGACACTAGTGACAGATGAATGAATGTAATGGTGTAAGGCTAAGAACACAGTGGAACGGGAGACCGTACTCTAATGAAAATAAAATGCAATGAAATGTAGTTTTGATGTAAGTGGGGCACACTCACAACTAAATTCTGCCTCGCTTTTACATCATTTCGCTCAGCGCGCCACTCTGTGCATAGCCTAAGACGACTCCTGCTGCTATGCATTAAAATACAATAAAACCACAGCGAAATAGTTGGTGTAGTTAAGGCGAGCAGTAAACGATAATAAAATGCTGCAGTAAAACCGCAAAAATACTAAGCATTCGTATTTGTTACGAAGAGACGGCAAGAACGAATGGGGACGAAAAACAATAAAGCGAACCCAGAATGACCACGCAGATGGGACATAAATTCATTGGGCAGCTTCCCCTCGGTATTTTTATGCTTCTTTTCACAACAGTCATCCCCTCGATGCGGCTGATGTCAGGTGCGATAGCGCACGACAAGCGCCGAACAAGACAAATACAGGAATGACAGAACACCGAGCAACATAGATTCGACACATACCAAGGTATCGCATACTAAATGAATGACCAACTAGCGGAGTAATGTAAATGAATTAAGGTTTGAGTGCACAACGGCGGCAGCCTGTATCAGCACTTGGGCGGCGCTGGCAGCTGGCGTTTTCTTCGGATAGCATGCGAGATAAGAGAGGTGCCCAAACGTCCAGCAGGCGAACGGTATGTGGAAATGCGAAACAAGTGCCAAAAGCTTAGCAGCAGACTTAAGCAAACGACTTGTGACTATACACGGGCGTCAAACTCAGCTGTCTGCGTGCGGCTGTCGGTGAGCCAAGGTGTGTGGGTTGAGCTTAAATAAACAACGGAGGCAAGCAGGAACAGGAAGAAAAGGAGTTTTCCTGCTTAATGGATCACCGTTGCGGTAATAAACTCAAAGCGCACTGAATATATATGTATGGGTGGGTAAACGGACAGAGAAAAGGTGCGAAAAAGGATAACAAATACTCTTTGTAGTATACTGTATGTAGAGTGCCGGTCGGTTGGACTCTGAGTACGGGAAATAGAGATGAGTTAGTTAAAGTTGCGATAAACACGTTTGCGGCTTCCTTAGAGTTACCGAAAGCGGCGCTACTAATGCAGAGCTTATTTCATTTTGTAACGTCCTTTTTCAACTCGCCGCATGCTGATTTTTATCTCTTCGCCGCTATCTTTCTTTGCCTATTTGCTTGCTGAGCTTTGCGTGCGGTCGAACGAAGAAAGCACAAACTCTGGCACGCGTGCTTTGCCGCCGTGTTCCATTATGGAACGTTGTGTCCACTAATTGAAAAAGCAAAATCAACCCAAAAAGACGCCATACATACACACACCCCCGCGCATAAGGGTGTACCATGAAAGTAAGACACGTAGCGTAACGACACTTAAGTTGGCCAATTAGTGATGGCAAAAACATGCAATGGGTGTGTCACCGGCCAGCAGCTTACGAGCGGGTATCAACGTGAATGTGTGTCCGTCTGAGCATTGATTATGCTCGGTAAATTGAAAGGATATGCAGTGTACCCCAAAAGCGTACAAACTGATTTCCCGCATGTCAAGTTAGCGAATCCAAAGTTGTGGTAAAGCGTCCTGTTTGAGAATTGGTAAAATCGAACGATGCGCTGGCGAAGTTCTTTGGGGGCTGAAGTTTCGGCAATATTACGTAATATTTGTTTGTGGTTATGTGGTTAGTCATAGCGCGCGCAGAAACTTTTATGACAGTTAGTTAAACGCCGAAATTAGTGACGTTAACGTTGTTGTTGCACACAGCGGCGTTGTGAGAATTGAACTTGCACCAAAGTAGGTTAGTGGTGAGGGAGCACACAATGTGGCAATGTATACAAATATGTTAATTACAGTTGGATAAACGTACAAAAGCTCACTTGGTGGCATCATTTGTCCGATGAGTGAAGGAAAATTATCTTAGTTGAATGCTTTTATTAGCGGTTAATTGAAAAAATAATAACTGATGATGATTCAAAGGGGCTATAGGAATCTTTGGAAATTATGTCTGGGGATGATTACACATATCTATATCGATCAAAATTGATTTTAAAAGATATTGTGTTTCACCGAAGAATTTCCACTATTCTTGGAGAATAAGCTTTAGGTTCTTTCCGCGTTTGAAATTCACCAAAGCTAATCAAATATTTACTTATAGTCTGTTATAAGTCTGAGCTCCGTTCTCACAATGGCCTAATGTTCCTTGGGATGGTTTGCAGTCGCCGCAATTTTAAGGTCATCAGAACACGCCCCACTCTTAAATACGTATTTTATTCACGATGTCATCTTGAGGTGCCCGAGATACCGTTAGATACATTCTCTTTTACCGACGATTGTTCTTTTAATGCGGGTGTTGGTTGCATTGTGGTTTATTGTTGTTTTTCATCACACAAAATTTATTATTTGTAGTTTTGCTTCTAAAAAAATTCATAAAGTCCTACTATTTTTTAGGTTATGAGTGAATTAGTTTGTTCTGGGATACTGGAAATTTATCTCACTTATTTCTATATATGGTACTTCATAATAGGAGTAAATTATTTTATAATAAATATACTGCAAATAAGATTTCTAAAAGATGACCAAATTGTGTTTCCTCTGCATTTTTTGCTCTCTCTTTCATTAATATTCCCTGATGTCTAAGCTACGTCTCACACTAGTTTTCATATTTCTTATTTTTGTCTCGCATATTTCCGTGCTTATAAGTTCCTACACACCTCCTCTGCCTAACGGTAAGTCAACTCACTCTCATGTGAGAGAATCTTCATACACAAACTGCCAACATTTCTGCGACACTTGTCGTTTGGAGATTAGCAATTAATGTTGACTGTGACACGTGTCTAACACATATACAACCACAAGGACACACACGCACACTATCATAGCGGTACATACACATAAATAGCGTAACGAGTAAATAACGTAGTAAAATTGCCATTGACGCCAGCAAAGGAGCGTTTTCAGCAGCGTGAATGCCTGCGGTTACAAAGTGATTATGCGAATAATGTCTTCCAGCAGAAAATTTAGATGCAAACAAATAAAATAGGCGCACACAAACACGCATATATACATACACACAGCCACAAGCAATGCGAGCCAATACAAGCAACGCTCACAGAATAGCTGAATTAAATAGTTTTAGTGGTCTGGTGAGGCATTGACATGTGAAAGCAGGGACACATGGATGGAATTGTATACGTATATACATACATACAAAGATTCCTAAGTTACTCTGTGCACTTGTGTATGGATGTATACACTCTCGTTGACCTTCACACTATTTTTCAGCTTACTTACTCAACGCTGTGGAAGCAGTCACTTTTTGCTTTATTAGCTATTTTTTGTTGTTGTTGTTATTTTGTCGTATTAATTCTTGCTGTTTGTATTCATTAAAGTTGTATCCTTTATTATGTGAACATAAAAGCTGAAAATTAATATGTGTTTACGGTTCAGACGTTCATATGTACATATAACTTCATATATGTGCATATCAGTATATACATATGTTATATGCAAAGCCACCACTATCATGGGAATTACGAACATCAGGAATCTTGTGCTTGCAACTCGTTTGAGGCAGGTTAATGTGGCACTATAACAAATTAGTGTTTGTGTAATTTTTCAAATTAGCAAAAAAACTTGAAATGCTCATCAAAATAACATATTGTTGATGTTGTTGCAATATTTCGTTCCTCAGTGACATAATTTATGCGTAGGTTACTGCATAGCGGACGATAGATAAGAGTGCTGGTTAAATATACGCTTGTCATGATTTATCTACGTAAATTAATTCATTGGCCTGACTTTTTTTGGAAATTTTTTGAGGCAATGAATGGAGCTATAGTTGAGAAATTAAAAAAGTAATTATGGAAAGAAATATTTTTTATAAGCGAGTGTCAAAAGAACACCCAAACCTGTTAAAATATCACCTGAGTATATCTAACAACACGGATAAAAGCACAACTATCAAACTTATAGGCCGCTTTGCTTACATAACTGTGTATGCAGTTTTAAAGCGATTTTGCTAGTTTAGCGAGTGTTCTTTTGCCACTCGCTTAAAAGAAAATTATTATTATATTACCATTATTTTCGACCAACCTCTTTGGGTTCCTCTTTTAAGAAATTTTTTGTAAATTCTTGTAAAACAAAATTCTTAGCAAACACGCAGCTTTACTGACTGTCTCTACAACTTCCAATTGACAAGGGACCGCACAAGTGATTTACAAAATCAAGTGCAAGAAATAATAATGAAGAACGCCAACAACGAAGTCACTCAAATTTCCTATTTCCTGTTCAACTGTCTCTTCAGAGCTTTACATAAACTATTGTTTGAAAAGATAAATAAATGTGACGAGCACGTACATAGACTCGCAAACACATACTCGTAGAAATAAGGCAACGAGACAAGACATTTTGTTAGGAAATCCCCATATGGGCTGTGGTTTGACAAGGGATTTGACGGCGCATTTGCATATGTTGTCCTAAAAGGATTTGTTTACATTTTGGCAAGACGGAAATTAGGAGCAAAATTTGTACACTTTCATATACAAAAGCTCAAGTTAATAGAGGAAGAATATTTCGAAAGCGGTCACTGAACTGTTGAGATATTTCTAGTAGATAAAAAATACAGACAAATGCTAATTTCAATATCACGTAACACAATTTTTAGGCTTTAAACTTTGCTAGGTATTCAATTGAGCTTTTACTTATAACAAATGAAAAAGACATTTTAGAGATTTCACCTAGTGAAAGCTTTGGTGGCTTAACGAATGGACCAGCAACATAACCATAAATTCTATGACTATTTAATTAAAATTCTTAATTCGTTTTTAATTTCCTGGTCAAATGAGTTCCTTTCGTGTTCAATACAATTTTTTCAAATAAAGTTTGTAAAGAAAGTTGAAAGAAAGAGAAGAAGAGAGAGAGTAAAAATTCTGTAAATAAATCTCATCAACATTGAAGATTCATTGTCATTCTATTTTCAGAAGAAAATGCGAATAGTGCAGACGGCATTTATCTCCCCTAGACATAATGGAAACCTTCACCTTTTGTCGTACACAAAAATGCGTATTTTATTATAAATATTTGTACAATGCTGCACTCAAAGTACTGCTCTTGCCAATGAAAATCAAACAATTGCTACGACTAAATGTCGAGACAACAGTATTGAGTTATGTCCATTAGCAAAATGCCAGCACTGCATAGTTTCCAGAAGGAGATTGATGCTAATATATTTAGAGTTGTGCCGTTCGGCACGTTGTTTAAAACTCAACACGAAAGTATTTAGTTGGATTTTGCAATGATGTTAGACAACAGCATTTACAAAATAACTCAAATGATTCAAATGAAGATGTCGACTGACAGTAATGTTGAATGGATTGTGTGTAAAGCGTGTGGTGTTTTAATGAAAGAGGCTTAAAAGTGCTATTTCTCTATAAACCGTAGGTATATTTTCAACAGAATAGCTGCATATATTGGTTTAGTTTATATTTGATTGAAAAGTGCCACACATATTGACCTAGAGCACATCTTTACAGTGTTAAAGAAGTGGTGATATTAAGCAAATTTTTTCTTTTTTCTCATAAATTGGCATCAAATACGGAAATTTAGAGGAATTTTATTTATATGATTTGATGTCATATGATGTTATGTGATGAGTTTGAAGTTTAAAATATTTGATTAAATTTCGGTTGAGTTAATGTTTGATTTTGTTTGATGTGATATGATGTGCGGGTTAATTATGTAGGAATGTATTACTATTTTTATTTATTAAATTTATAATTGTCATTTTGTCAGTTAATAACATAATTGTAGCTTTATGGAATTTAATATTTAGCATGTGCTATGATGAAATATCATTTTGTTCCATTAGATCTGATATAGCGATAATGTGATGTGATATCTTATCTTGATGTGAAGGCTCAAAGTTCTAAATTCTCTATTGTGCTAATCCGTATGATGGTGTTATAAGATGATATATGGTGATGTGATGTGATATTATCACTGCATGATATTTTGTGATGACATAATGAAGTTTTATTTTATGATATGATGTGATTTTACGATAAAGTATGTTATTTGGACAGGGTGACTCACTATCGTGCGACTTCTTCAATCTATTGCTGGAAAAAATAATACGAGCTGCAGAACTAAATAGAGAGGGTACAATCTTCTACAAGAGTGTACAGCTCCTGGCGTATGCCGATGATATTGATATCATCGGAAGCAACAACCGCGCCGTTTGTTCTGCGTTTTCCAGACTAGATAAAGAAGCGAAGCGTATGGGTCTGGTGGTGAATGAGGACAAGACGAAATATCTCCTGTCATCAAACAAACAGTCAGCGCACTCGCGTCTTGGCTCCCACGTCACTGTTGACAGTCATAACTTTGAAGTTGTAGATAATTTCGTTTATCTGGGAACCAGCATTAACAACACCAACAATGTCAGCCTTGAAATCCAACGCAGAATCACTCTTGCCAACAGGTGCTACTTTGGACTGAGTAGGCAATTGAAAAGTAAAGTCCTCTCTCGACGAACCAAAATCAAACTCTATAAGTCGCTCATTATTCCCGTCCTGATGTATGGCGCTGAAGCGTGGACGATGACAACATCCGATGAGACGACTCTTGGGGTTTTCGAGAGAAAGGTTTTGCGCAAGATTTATGGTCCTCTAAACATTGGCAACGGCGAATACCGCAGACGATGGAACGATGAGCTGTACGATTTATACGACGACATTGACATAGTTCAGCGAATAAAAAAACAGCGGCTACGCTGGCTAGGTCATGTTGTACGGATGGAAGAAAACACTCCAGCTCTGAAAGTATTCGATGCAGTACCCGCTGGAGGAAGCCGCGGAAGAGGACGACCTCCACTCCGGTGGAAAGACCAAGTGCAAAGTGACCTGGCTTCACTTGGTGTTTCCAGTTGGCGCCAAAAAGCAAAAAGGAGGAATGAGTGGCGCGCTCTGGTGGATTCGGCTATAATCGCTTAAAGCGGTTCCTACGCCAAATATATATATATATGTTATTTGGTGCTATTAATGATGAAGTGTTAGGATGTGATGTAATAATGTTGTATTTCATCCAATGATATCATGCTATGATGTGATATCACCATATACAATTAAGAAAAATGAGGACACTCTTTGCTTAATTTTTGGTTTCATACCAACAAACCCAACATTTCACACCTTCATGGATATTTCCCTCTAAACAAAAGTACATTGTTATTCAATTAGTAATATATTAAATAAATTTTGTTTTTTTAAACTTGATTTTTAATATGATTTTGGAAAGAAAGCTCGAGCTCGCAATTATTTCTTGAGCACCTATGGAAGAAAGTAATAAAAAAATATTCGATGTAATATGAGGGGTCAAATGTAACCAAATGTTTCTTATCAGATTGATGGAATATAAAAACCAAAATAATTCCTCAGATTTCCCAGATTTTTTTTTAAAGCTTCAAAACTTTTGACATATGCTGTCTTCAATTCTGCCGGAGCTTTCATTTAGCGGAATTTTAGAATTCAACAAGGTAGTATAAAGTATGCGTTTCTTATGCATATTCACACAAATAAATTCGTATGCCACATGCAGATCAATGTCTGCGTCAGAGCGTATTTATGCAATATGAAAATATAATTTATGCGCATTTTTTATTAAATATTTACAAAAGCTTTGCGCATCAAAACAAACGAGTCTTGCACAAAGCTGTCAAACAACCGGCTTTCTGCTACTCAACCGCACTCCTTCTCTTTGCCGTCTCCTGCCATGTCAACCGCTCGGCTGTCGTGTTGAAAGTTTCTAAGCTCATTGTGCAAAATTTATGCGCAAAATGGATTATCCATGGCGGAGAATATGGTAAAGACGCCTTGTCACACTCACTTTCGGTGCTACCCTTGTGTGCCGGTCGCTCGGTCGGTCTTACGTTTTTGTTGCCTCTGCCCGTTGCACTGAGTTCCACGCCGTGTGCTTGGGAAACCGCCAAGCCATCTCGTACGCTTTGATGGATCTGATGTTTGGAAATAAGGTGAATGCGTTGCATATGAAAGGTGTCAACGTGATGAAAAATGTGCGGAAAGTGTTTTAGAGGAAGGACTAAGATGATGCGTACTCGAGCACCCATTTATTATATGTATGTACTCCTATATACTTTGGGGGAATTGCTAATATAGTGAGAAGTTCCAGCGCCACTAAATAAACAGGTGTCATAAATTTCGGTGTGTTGTTGTTGTATTTTACTTAGAAATTTATTCGCACATTTGTCAATTTAGCTAAAAAGTAGTCAGTCTTTAGGGAATTTACAAACAATGCACACTTTATCAGTGGTAATCCAAAAGCGACGTATGGATGTTTATAAGATAACCATGAATATGAAGAAATATAAATGTGGTTATCTGACTGTGCTTGTGCTCCCAATAATTTTTAAAAAGTCTTACAGTCAAAATTGTTTTTAAGAGGTGCTGCCACTTTTTGAAAAATTCATTCTATACCTTTTATTACTTAATGGCTTTTGGACTAAATTATTAAAATCACAAACTAATTTGACCGGCATTTATCTTATGCCTAGCCATCAGATTGTATAATATATCAAGAGGGTTGCCACGTGTTTCAAATTTTCAATATAAATTTAAAGTTTATATGAAACCTTACAATCTGGTTTAAAAAGTCTCACGATCGAAACTAATTTTGGACAGTGCTGCCACCTTTTAGAAAATTCAATTCTGTTAGATATATAATAAAAATTTTAAGAAAGTGGATCAAATCAAAGGGTTTTAAAAAAGTTTGCTGTTGAAAATATTTTTTGTCGGGTTGCCACTTGTATTTTATATTATAAAAATATTTTAAAGCAAACTATAAAGTATTGGGGAACTTTTGGATAATTTATTTTAAATCATAACGATGTATTCAATTTCTATGGAATAGTTTGTTTATTAAAAAAGAGTTCAACAAAAATATCATATAAATGTGGTTTTATAATTCAAGAATAAAGAAACCTTTTACAAAACCAATTTCAATTCATAATAATTTCATTCGGTCAAATACATATGTATGTACACATATATGTGCGTGCGTGTTTGCTTCAGCTTCGGCGCGAATGCAATCCAATTGTATTTGGCTTTCGTCAAAAATTCCATTAAAAATGTCATCAACCATAGTTACAGTTATACGGTAGTCGTTACATGTGCGGTGCATGCAACAAAGCAGTCGAAATGAAAACCGCAATAAAAATAGTTGCAACCGTACAGTAACTGTGATGAAAATAATTGCAATTGCAGCGAATTGTTGAAATTGCACAAAAGGAAAACGAATACAACAACAAATAAAATGTCATAACAACAAATATAATAATATAAATGACTATAAGTGCAACGAAAAAAAAAACAAAAAAATAGTTTAACAATCAAGCGAGTTGGTGGACCTGCGCTTAAGGAAGGTGCAACACTAAAGAACAACAACAAAAAGCGAGTGAAAAATAAATTTAAGTGAAAATTCAAAACAAGAAAAGGTAGAGTAAGGTAAATAAAGACGCAGTGCGGCGTATACTTAATGTAACTGTCCCTGCCGTTAGGTTAACGTAATCCTGTTGCAAGCATATACAAGCTGCTTTCATGTTGCAAGTAGCATGTCAGCAAATTAAGGAAAGAATTAATCATCTACTCGAGGATAACTGACAACGTGGCAACTTGGTTGCGGCGACCACAGCTGGAGGATAACAGCACCGACCAAACGAGCGGCCGACCGCTGGTGACAGTGTTGCAAGTCTTATAGCGTGTGTGTGTGTTTCTGTTTCAATTGGGTGGCCAACACAATGGCCGACGAATCATGCAGAAGAATGTAATTAACGTGCAGTAGAGCAAAAGGACGCAATTGGCAATAACAAAAACAACAACTCAAGTTGTTGCAACAATTTTATGATCGAAATTCACAGCGAAAGCGCATTATAATTGAGCAAGCGGAAGGTGGTGGGAGAAAACAACAACAACAAGAAATATTACAAAAAAATACAACAACAATGTAGTGTTTTAAGCAGTACGCACCAGAATATAACACAAACGTGTGAAAACGAGGCATTTAAACAACAACAGCAACAATTGTAGTAGCAATTACAGAGCATTGGTGAAACAACTTGTTAATTGCATGCACTTTCAACACTCAATTGTAACAACAACAACACAATTTAAAGTCAAACGTACAGCAGACAGTACAAGAGTACGTGCAACAGGCAAAACAAAGCAAAAGCTGACAACAAAGTGATGCTAGAACAAAAGAATAAACTACAATTACAACAACAATGACAAGCTTTTAAACCGCAGCAAATTCAATAGCCACTGGGATTTGTGATTTTAACAGGCCTCTGTACAGACGCAGTTCGCCTACAACAGAGTATAATTAAGGCAGCGCATAGTACTTGCAACTCAGTGCGTTGCGCATAAGTTGCAAGTATACTTGCTACAAGATACAAGAACCACACTGGTCACACAAATTGCAACAACATTTATGCCCGTCATACACAAAGTGAAACAGCAGCTTCCGCAAGCATAACAACTACTTGCAACACACGACACAACGGGCCGCAACAGTAGTAGCACTAGTACTGTAAGTAGTACTACAACAGCAACAACACCAATGAATGGTGGTTTTCGCATAACGGGCTATCCAGCTGCTGCTGGCGCTGCCACAGCGACAAGCACACCGAGCAGCAGTGGCGGACCGACAAGCTCCGATACAACATTGCAAGTCGGCAACACGCTGTCGAACGGTGCAACAATGCAGCATACAAACAACGGAAACACAAATAAAATCAACAACGATATTGGCGCTCATCAAGGCAACGGTGGCAGCAATAATGCCTTTTTGAAGCACTATAATCCGATGCTTGGCAGTGTTTCCAGTCAACAGTCACAGCCACAGCCACAGCCACAGCCACAGCCACAGCCGCATTTGCAACTGAAGCAATTGCAATTGCAGCGCGAACAGCGCGAACGCGCGCTGGACCTGCACATTAGCGAGTATCAACCGCCAACACCGACACAATTCACCACCGTGGCGCCACCGCTTTGCGGCAGTACGGCCGCGCCGATTGCGCTGAAAGGCAATAATCCTTTTCTGAATAGTCCCTCACCCACGGAGACAACAGCTGCGCCTGTAATGGCTTTTGGTTATGCCACAACAACAACAACAGCACCAACAACGTCTGCAGCAATAAGCGGTAGTACAAACAGTCTTGCTGGCGCGTCACACAGTGGCGGCTATGAGATGCCCGAGTATGCGGAACCGCAACGTTTTCGCGCGCACAAACAAACGCGACCGCACAGCATTGCTGTTGCCTCCATGAGCGCCAGCATGTCGGCGAACAGCTCCGCAGCGGTGTCTACTACATCCACTTCGGGCGCGACCAGTTACAACAGCAGCAACACTAATGATCTGGCTTACAGCACGCTGCGGCGCACGCCTAAGGCGATGCCCAACAGCTTTGTGGACTACGCCTCTCGACATCAGCTGCAGCAGGAGGAGCAGCTGCGGCAACAGCACGCCCATTTACAGCAACAACAACAGCGCTTGTTGCAACTCACGCGCCAGCAGCAGCAATTACGCAGTGGCGGCACTGGCAGTAACTCGGGCACACCTACGTCCGGCGTCAGTGCAACAACGTCGGCGGGCACGCCCACTCCTGCGACCAGCGTGGACAAAGAGGCTTTGTATGCGGCGCTTTTTCAACAATACCGTAACAGCCCAACGCGTGCGCCACACACAACACTACCGCTCAAGTTGAGCGGCAATGCAACACATACACCAACATCTTTGAACATTGTCGTGACGAGCTCTGCCGCTTCCACTAGCAATTACTGTCCACCAGTGCCACTGCATCGTAATCAAAATATATCCAGCGCTGGTTTACAATTACACCAACAACAGACAGCGGGTAGCGGGTTGCTGCAGCAACCGATTGTGCCACGTCGGTCGCACAGCACGCCGCGTCCACTCAAAGCTTTCAGCGAACAACAGCCGCCGCAATCGCCACAGCAACCGCTTTCACCAGCAGTGAATAGCGCGCAGTTGAACGGTGGCACAGCGCCACGGCCACGCAGTTTGGATCGCTTCAACAACGAGTCCAAACCGGTTGGACTCTATCAGCCTCCACCAATACCCATGCGTCGATTTCCGCCAGGCGTTACAAACACGCGGCAGTCACAGGGTAGTCCACAGCCGGATGCCGGTAGTCCTACACCTAAATTCAGCGGAAAGAAGAGCACAAGCATCGATAACATACGCAACAGCTTGTCGGCCACGAGCGCTTCTGATTTAAACATGTTGGCTAATAATGCAAGCACCGGCGGCATGCGCCATTCGATCACCTTTCACGGTCGCAGCCAATCGGGTCAAATTAATGCGGAACATAACTACAATGGTGACCTAGCTGCTGTGAGCACTACTGCCAATACGCTTAGCACGAACAACGTCACGAATGCTGGTACTTGGCACAAGACCGATCGCCCGCTGTCTTATGCATATGGCGCAAGCGCACCCGATCAAGCCTATCTGGAGAACCAACTGCGTGCTTACTCTGAACAATTACGCACCATAACAGAAAGTGTGCGTAAGTACTCGGAGCAGGCGAAATTGCTCTCTGAACTGAAGCGACAGCAGCAGCTCGCCAAAGCACAGCAACTCCAACCAAATAGCGGCAACAATAATTCGCTCACAGTGGGTGCAAATGCGACATCACAAGGTCTGCAGGTGCCAAGCTCGCAGAGCAGCAGCAATTTCTCTTCGAATATGATCTCTCCAGAGATTGTAAGTAAATCGCTGGCTTCGCTCTGCTCTTCGACCGAGCCGCAGACACCTTCGCACCAGCTACGTCTATTTCTCGATAACATACGCAGCACCATGCGTACCGAATATCATCAGAATATACCAGAGGAGATGCTTAAGCCCATAACTGAGTCAAAGTCGCCAACCAATTTACAGCAACAGGCAACGCCACATCAACAACAGTTGTCACATACGCAATCTCCAGCGCAACCACAATCTTTGATGGCATATAAACGTCCGAATCTCGACGAAACACTACGCAGTTCACCTGTGCAATCGACAACTGCCACAAATGCTGCCAATAAAGTACGCGACAACGAACTACCCACACCATCCGATCAACTCCGGCTCTTCCTCGACGCTATACGTTCGAATAAGATACCCGAAACCGATGAAAAACCGAAGCTCGTCAATTCACAAACACTGGACTCTTTCATTTCCAAACCACTACAGATGCCGGACGTCACATCTGGCACGCCTGGCGTGCAGCTTAGCGGCATGCCACCCACACGACGGCGTCCTAAGAGCGCAATTGCCACGTCTAAATTGGAGAATGAGCAAGGTGAGCATTCAATGATTACCTCGGAGAGTTTCCATCAGATCTCCGACAATTTGCGTTTGATGAGTGAAGATCTGAAAGCGCTCAGTCCCAGCAAGGTGGTGGTGAGTAACTCTGCAAGTAGCGGTAACTTAAAAATAAGCGCCGGTACCACCTCATCGCTCTCACCCTCGCTAACCACCGAGCTACGTGTCATAACCAGCCACTCACCGCTCAGCACATCACCTACAAATCATCCTGGAACACATTATGCGCCGCTCAGTCGTGCGAACGTCAGCACTTTTGGCGCCAGCTCTGCTTCGTATGGTGCTCAAACGAGCACAAACTCACCTTCGCCTTCACAATCGACACATTCGCAATCGACGAGTGCGACGACCACACCCTCTACGGCACCGCTTATGACGGACTTTAATGCGATACTTGATAGCTTTCAGGAAATGGCTGACAAGTACAAATCCAAAGGTTCCTACGATTATCTGCGTAAGTGTTCGGATGCCTTGCGTCAGCACTCGCAACAATTAAAATTGCGCGAACAGCAACAGCAACAGCAGCAAATGTCGAACGGTGGCTGTGGTGGTGGTTACATGAATAGTGATGACAGCAGTTCGTGTAGTACCACACCGGGTAGCATACGTGAGGCTGTGCAAAATCTGTTGATGCAACCCAGAAATGGATTTCAGATACTCGACGATCGCATGCGGCTGTTCATTGACATTATCGATAGTCAAGATCGCCTGAGTCAGGTAAGTCCAACAGTTAATAACACTCTAGTGTGAATATTATATATTTTTAAGGGACTTGAATATATTCACTCTGCATAGACAGCAGTTGGAAAGTGATAATTAGATAAATGCGACTCTTAATAATGACTTAAATTTGTATCTTATGTATATCTTAATATCTGCTCTGAATTCCGTCATTCGTCACCGTACAATATAGATGCCTTATCGTTTGAAGAGGACCAATAGTAACCAAATAATTTTTCCCTATGTCCTCTGTTTCGTCTCTTTATTTTCATGAATTCGCTCTTGTTAAGATATCTTTAAACTTTTCTTCACCCTCGTAAAGCAACCGAACTTCCAGTCTACGTTTAATTAGTGAACCAGAACTTCCAGTCTACGTTTAATTAGTGAACCAGTTCATTTCACTAATCGGATGGCATTGTCATTACAGTTACTAGTGACACTTCCATACCTTCCACATCCTTGTACCTTCGTCACGCTTGCATAATTACTCCGTTATGCCACTTAATCTAATGAGATTTTGTTGTTTCATAACCTTCGCATCTCTCCGCTGCTTTTGCGTCCTTCCCAGTGTTAGTGGGGCCGGTACATGCGGGGTTAGTTTGCGTACATATGTAGAGCTTACCTACAAATCTGACATATGTTGTCACATTGTACTCGCACATAAAATGTGTTCGTCCCAAATCCCATTACAATTATGTCACTTCCATCCCATTCGCCAATACGCAACACTTCATTTCCTCACCAAACTGCCGTTGGTTGGTCGGAATGGTCGTTGATGCGTAGCGAAAGTGTTGCCAGATGTTTTAAAGGTAGATATTTCAAAATTGAATATCGTTTGAAATTATAGAAAAATATTAACTACTCACGGGTATACTAATATGAATTTTTATTAATAAATTTTTAATTTAATTGATGTATGGATTATCAGTATATGAAGGCAGTAGCTATATAACTATAATACAGATTATGAATAGTTACTAAACAAGCTTACAGTATATTCATTAAATTTTTTAAACTTTCTCATTCCAGGTATGTACATATTTAATTTTATATGTTATTCTTCTCACACCCATGATGACTGTAAAGAAGGTAATAATTGAATTTATTTGACTATTAGCTTATTGTAATGAATATTTGAATTCGAGAATGTTATGTAATGAATAGTTATAGAAAATATGATATATATGTATACCCATGTCTCCAGAGTGTTCTTTTCATACTCGATAACTTATTTCATATTTTATCTTTATTGTTAACTTTACTATTTCTTATCGAATAAACCCTTAAAGTTTCTTTCTTAAAGCTTATCTTCCACGTTTTGCATTCAACGATTTATTCAGCAATTTTTCTATTTAGCTGAATAAGTGCTGAATTGGCGATTAAGTGATATTTCGTTTGCTAGAAAGAGTAGGGCATATGCTAGTTCGGTTTCTGTATTGTTACAAACAGTTGGCTGGCAGAGCGACAATTAAGAAATTGCTCTCACAAAAATCGAACGATAAGAATTATAAAGTAAACAACTGAATTGTGTTTTGGGCAAATTAGAATATTCAAAATTAAATACGAAAATGTAAGCGAATTAAATCAAATGAACATAACTAAAAAGTAACTATTGTGATAATGTGATATGGAATAAATGAACTGTTATATATGATCATCTGACAAATTATCAAAAAATATTTAATGTGATCTCAGGGTTTTAACCAGCGACATTAAAGCATATCACCTTATGACCATAATTTGTTCAACTGTTTAATTATTTCGTTTGTGGAAGAAGAAAGCTCGATCAGAGTAAGTCTTCACTAATACCGAATTTATATATTTTTCTCTTCTGTTGGAGTATATCTATTATTCTCATGTTTTTGGAGACTTGGTTACGTAACACACTCTTAAAACATATAATAATATCAATCCCTGAGCTTCTCTCTTAATTTTTTCATACCCAATTTTAAATATACAACCGGGTAATTTTACCATTAATTGGCAACGCTTTTGCTGTTCGCCGTTGTGGTTGCCGATGGTTGTGCTTCATATTAGATTGAAAATTTCTACTTGATTAGCATCAATCATTTAAATAACTTTGTCACCACGACGAGCAGGCAAACACATATATTCAGAACTTGAACAAATAAGAACACTACTACTACCTTATACCAGAATAGCAGCACTTGCCAAAAACCGCTGAAAACTTTGGTGATACACGGCCGCATACACACGTATATATATAAATGTGGTTTCAGGTACATATATTAGATTGTATATGTGTTGTTGTCTATGTGCATATATAGCACCTTGTCCAACTGATTTCGGTTAGCGGCGACATGTTGCTGTGGCAACAGCGACAGGAATTTAATATTGACTTGCAAATACAAAATTATTCATATACATATGTATGTATATATCACTCATACATATGTAAATGCTGAATATCGAGGGTTTGTGGCCATTGGCAGCGCGTAATGAACATGTTGGCATATCATAGAAATCCGTTCGGTCCAAAGACGTTGTCACATGGCTGCTGCTTTGATTCAACGATTTCCTTACCTTCTTCATTTCACTTAGTAAAGCACGCTCCTGCCTCCCATCCACACCTCATTTTGTCACCTTGCGGGTAGAAAGGGTTGAACAGCAGTCAGTTGAGGGCGAATGGATGAGGGGACTTATTATGGGTGCTGCTGAAGTGTCTGCACCTGTTAAGGAAGTCACAATCTTGCTCACACCTTGCCACATAACTGTGTAAAATGTGATACGCTTATTCTCACTTGTGGTTGTGCGCCAATTATTTTGTGGCTTTGTGTGCGTGCAAGTGAAAATCATTTGCCGATAAGCTTTATGCTCGCCACATAAGTAGCTATAAGCTTGTACCTCAAACTAGTAATTTTTGAAAATTCCGAAATTGACTGTTGCAAGTCAACCGAGCTTACTGTATTGAGTTGTATGGCGCTAGTCAGCAGTTATTCAATTTAGCAATATATATGTTAAGAGAGCGCGTCTTACTACAACATATTGAATGGATTTGATTAGCTGATGAGTTGTGTTTGCTTTCGACGGTTATGTGGTGAATAATGCGGCGGGTTTTCATTCCAATAAGGGCATGGAAATGAGGTGTAGGAGCAATTTTTGTGCTTGTCATGATATTGAGTTTGCTTGGAAGGGTAAAATAAATGATAATAAATATATGAGTTTTATGGCTACCATTTTCATGTTAATGACCAAGTGACCTAAAGTAAATGAATCCAAATCTTTAGATTCATTCAACCCAGAAGATACTTATGGGTAGCATCGGTGATATAACACGTGGAATACTATCTGCCCAAAAATACGTTCTTATACTGCACTAGATCAGAAGATACAAGTTTTCTGTTCAGCTTTCGCAGAACCTAGATCGACCTCATTTATCTCATATGTTAGATCTCATACCATAAGTTTTCGTAGCAAGCCAAATGGGATATAAATTACTTTCTCCAACGTGTTTGTAATATGCTCAGGGCACTTTTTTGCATATAGCCATATAGCACAACTTTGAATGTAGGTGATACGGGAAGGGTCAGTCGTAATACCTGTGACAGCTATCACATTGAGCTATGCTAGTAAGTTGCAACCTGACCTTTACGCAGAGAGACAGAGATCTGAAACTACCCTAGCAAGTCAGTTATAGGTTAAAAATAACCGTTTCATTACAAGAGAGAGAGAGAGTGAGAGATTTCTGTTAAATTTTTATGAATTTCTTAGACAAGATTTGATAAAACTTTTGAAATGTTAAATACGGATGTAGAGTGCAACTCTGCGCTCAATCTTCGATAAGTTTTAAGAAAATTTGTTGGCTTGCCTGTTTAGCATTTCACATAAAAACTGGTTCGTTTGGTATTAGCTTCGACATATCACTATCGATCACTTACATTACAATTCAGTTGAGGTTTCTGATACAATAGTTGATAGGAGTCAGATCAGCCTGCATCTAATTTAAAAATGGTTTTGTTTGTTTACTTTTGTTTTTGTTTTTAGAATACTCTGTTAAAATTAATTAAATTATTTTTACTAAAAGTCACTTACTTTATATCATTATGACAAAGTAATGCAGCTTGAAGCAATGTTCGTATCCACATATTTGTTTTAGCGCCTAAAATTAGCTTACAACAGACATATTCTTATTTCTTTATGTATTTTTCTCATATAATTAGAGCAGTTTTAACCGCTTACTAATTAACTTTGTGGTTTCTAATATTCGCTAAACCACAAATGCAACTCGATTATTACAAGCGTGTGAATTTACGCAGTCAAGGGCGATGAAGTACATGCAAATAATAACTTGAGGGTGGGATAAGAGCAATTAATTTGCATTTTCACTTAGATACTTACCGTTAAATTCACTGACTCGAAATAATTTCACTCTGATTGCGGTTGAACAAGACACTTAGAATTCTTATCAGATACTGGGTGAGGTATTCAAGTATTAATAGTATTTATATGTACATATATCAGTTGTACATATATACCTAAATATTTTGTATATTTAAAATTATTTACTTTTCATATTAAAAACTCGCAATTTCAGTGGAAAAGTAAAAAATCGTTGACTGTGGAAAGCAATGTAAAAAAATATAATTATTAAAAAAGCTCTGAAAGTATTCGATGCAGTACCCGCTGGTGGAAGCCGAGGAAGAGGGAGACCTCCACTCCGATGGAAGGACCAGGTGGAGAGGGATCTAGCTTCGCTTGGTATAACCAATTGGCGCCAAACTGTCAGAAGGAGGGAAACGTGGCGCGCTGTTTTGACTCGGCTATAACCGCGTAAGCAGTGTCTACGCCAGTCATGAAGAAGATAATATATTATTATAAAATTTGCCTACGTTTTTTGAAAGTAATATTTATATTTTTATTTATTTTTTCGAAAATTTTCCCAAAATGTATTCTAATTTCGTATTTCATATGGAAGATTATTATTTCAATTAAAATAAATAATAACACACAATTATGGAAAATAATAATCATATTAACAGTTATTTTGCGCTCTGTTCACTACTGCGCAGGCCAATTAATGCAACCGAAAATAATTTTCGAATTGAAATTGAATGAAAACGACAGCGATAAACAGACAAGTCATTATAATATTTCAAAACCTCAAATATTTATTGAAATTACAGAGATCAATATTATCAACCCGCTATTGCGCGGGAAAACCAGCCAATGCATTTCAAAAACAAAAAGCGGCTTTATTAATTCTGACTTTTCGAACAATTTTAATGGAAATGACTGTGAATTTTATAACTAAATAATTCGCTGTATTGCCACGCTGCAAATTGTGGCTACAGGCACTACATGCGCTCACGCTTTTATTTCTGGTCTGTTGAAAACAAAATCTGCCAATACGCATAAAAGTATGCTACGAATTTTGCATGCATGTACCTTTGGCTGCGCTTTAATTAATGTTTGAGGCAAACTAATGATTAAATTAAAGCACGACATGCTCGATATGCTTATGCGCCTGCAGTTATGCAATGCAAAATAGTGCATGGCAAAATACATGCAATTACAATTATTTATGCATGTGTTCGGGTGAGCGCTTGTGTTTGTTGCAGCACTTAGTTGTTTGTGCTGACATGCAATGCGCAACAGTTTTGCGTAATTAAAATTATTTCAACATATTTTCCGGCTGATTGGCTTTTCTCATAAATGCAATGCTTTTTTTTTGTTTTGTGTATAAAATTCACTCTCGCTGCCATGATGATAAATCTCATTGCATATGTGTGTGTGGGTGTGTTTTGTTGTAATGTTGTTGTATTATATGCAAATTTTAATTGCGAAAACGTGTTAACCACAAACGTGTGTTCCAGCGAAATTGTGTGCGCCATTGTGCGCCGCTTACCACCACTTGCACAGAATTTGTTGTAATATTATTAAATGTGTAGTTAAATTCCAATGAGCTTTAAGCTGGGGGCATGCAATAGCATTATTTGTGGGAATAAAAAATGCAAAAAAAGTAAGCGTAAAATCGGCCATAATTCAATTAACTTAGTAGCTATGGAATTCATTGGCTTGTAAAAGAAATTAATAGGAATTTCTATTTGAGTGGCGATAAGTAGTAAATTAATTGTGTATGCATCTGTTGTTGTTGCTAGTTTAAAACGTAAAATATGTAAATTATTCGAGATTGTCTAATTTAATCAATTTTTTTTATATTAATTTTAATCTTGATTTTAATTTTAATTTTAATTTTAATTTTAATTTTAATTTTAATTTTAATTTTAATTTTAATTTTAATTTTAATTTTAATTTTAATTTTAATTTTAATTTTAATTTTAATTTTAATTTTAATTTTAATTTTAATTTTAATTTTAATTTTAATTTTAATTTTAATTTTAATTTTAATTTTAATTTTAATTTTAATTTTAATTTTAATTTTAATTTTAATTTTAATTTTAATTTTAATTTTAATTTTAATTTTAATTTTAATTTTAATTTTAATTTTAATTTTAATTTTAATTTTAATTTTAATTTTAATTTTAATTTTAATTTTAATTTTAATTTTAATTTTAATTTTAATTTTAATTTTAATTTTAATTTTAATTTTAATTTTAATTTTAATTTTAATTTTAATTTTAATTTTAATTTTAATTTTAATTTTAATTTTAATTTTAATTTTAATTTTAATTTTAATTTTAATTTTAATTTTAATTTTAATTTTAATTTTAATTTTAATTTTAATTTTAATTTTAATTTTAATTTTAGTTTTAATTTTAATTTTAATTTTAATTTTAACTTTAATTTTAATTTTCACTTGACTTCACTATTCCAGTTTTTGTTATACTTAATGTATATCTCAACATATCTGCCTCAGTCCTTAACTAGCTGAGATACTTGTTTGACCGTCATTAAATTGCCAATTATCATTTCTAAGTCCCTCCCCAAACCATCTAATCACCATCTTCAATCATTCTCCCCACAGCAAGCATAAACTGTCCGCTCACTAATCTTGAGAGGAGCCTCCTTCCTCCCACCACTGCGGTGATTTCAATTGTTCTGCTACGCTCCGATTTCTTGCTCTTGTTGTTATAATTACCGGCGATTAATCATGATTAGTGAGTGTGCTGCCGCAGGTAGCTGAAATAATAAACACAGTTAGCAAATTTAGACAATTGTAACGTGGCAAGACTGTGGAGTGGAGCTGGAGAACGTGGCCAAGAATTAAACGCACGAAAATGTCAAGAGTTCCATATACATATATTCGTGTGGATGAGTGTGTGTATGGTATAGTTGTGGGGTACATCCATATAGACGTCAAGTGTCTGTTAAATAAAACACGCTTGGCAGATCTCCTGCAAGTGCTTTACTCTGTGTATACCTGCTCACAGTTACTACTCTCTCGCTTTCTTGCTGCTTGATTAATTGCGAAAATCTGTTTTTGGTTGTCGACTGCCCGAAAATAATGGCAGCTGGGTTGGAAGAGTGGAAATGTTGGTTGTAAGGCTTTCTCATACCCGTAAGATGGAGCTTAGGCAGGGATTTTCTTCTATAGTTTTGTGGGCGCTGTGTAGTGCGGTTGAAACTAGTTTCATGAATATTTAAGCTTATTAAATTCTTCCGTTTTGTATATATTTTAGTTTTTAGTTAGATACATTCCATATAGAGTATAGCAATTAGTCGCCAAAACCGTATGTGAATTCAGGAAATAATACTAGAGCGTAGTCCTTTATTATATGGGATCCAATCTCTAAACTATATCGGCTTATACATATAGTGATTTAGCACATAATTAAGTGTACTTGCAATTGGTGACGGCAAATGTTGCACAATGCCGCTCATTAACGCCAATAGTTATACATACACAAACTATGCAAATGCTATGTTGCTAGCGTTAATGCGCCTAGATGTATGCAACTGAGTTGATTGAAATACGTGGCTTCAGCGACACGTTGCACGCACTGTTGCAAGTGTGCGTTCATTTGCACATAAGAATCCATAATTATGCAACGTGCAAGCAATTTGATGAACCTAATGAAGCGAGTTCAGACGCGAGAATGCGGAACAAATCCGTGTATTAGGGAGCGAAGCTTGACGTACTGCTGAAATTCAGAAATTATTGAAGCCTTTGTTGTGCATTTGGTGGTATCTTATATATATGTATATATCTGTTTAGAATGTGTTATTAGTGCTTTTGGAATGGTGTAACATTTTCTGATTTCAAATAAATTATTGTATTCTTTGATCAAGGTGTTTAAATGCCTTGAGTGTGATTATTGAAGTGGATTCTTGTCTTTTCAATTCAAACAGAACCTAGAAGAATACAGATTTATAACATTTACATATACATATCTCCGCTTGTTTTGTGTCCGCCTCTTCTAAGTACCAGCAAGCGATGTTCAACCAAGTCAATAAGACGAAAAATAAAATAGAAAAGACTGTACAGTTAAATATTAAATTTAAGGCATCACAGACAGCTGCGAGTTCAATTTTATCTGCATAAATCTAGGCCTTCCTCTCTTATTTGCGCCTGCAATTCGCCGAGTGCATTGACTGCTGCGACGTTGGCGAAACAAAGGCCGCTTCCTTGCGTGCTGCCTTCCGCTACGTTGCGCCATTCGTTGCGGTGCAGACCTACCGTTATATGTAGACATCATTCGAACGCGCTCGATTCAAAAACTGTTGCTTTCAGACGTAAACGCACACACACATGCAGGTGTATACAATCAAGTATTTACGTGTGCAGGTGCATTCATGTGTTAGTGGTAAGGCGGAGCGTGGCAGCATTTGCCAACGCATATTAAGGCATATGGAAGACTATACATATGAGGCGGTGTTGTTCTTGCTTTTATAGTCGGTATTTCTTTTTTTCCTTTTTATTGTAGCTTTTGTATTCGTCAGCGCTTTGGTTTATTATGCGCGCAAATTGCAGTGCAACGTCTGGCAACATTCAATTTGCAACAAAAATGCGGCGCAGAGCTGCCATATATCGGCAATTATGGCAGCAGCAAATCCGAAGCAAGGCGCCACAATGTAGATGTGTGTTACATATGTACATATGTGAGTATTCATGTGTGTGTAAATCAGTGCCGGATTGCGCCGAACGCTTCAATAGTTTTCGGTGCATGGATATTTGTTGCATGCATTACAGCTACTATAAGTGGTTTAGTTGTACAAGTTAATGTGTGCTTGTATGTAAACTCGCATTTCTGTGAGATTCTTAGCGCTTGAATGGGCAACTTCATTAATCATAAGTTCTACGTAAAGTTACTTTCCGATGACACTCATTAAGAGAAAACGAGTTTTACAGAAAGATATAAAATGTATGTATGTATGAATGTTAGAAAGTGGTTTTATTATGATTTAAATTTAAATATAAATTCTAGTTTATTTTATTTAATTTTAATTTTAATTTTAATTTTAATTTTAATTTTAATTTTAATTTTAATTTTAATTTTAATTTTAATTTTAATTTTAATTTTAATTTTAATTTTAATTTTAATTTTAATTTTAATTTTAATTTTAATTTTAATTTTAATTTTAATTTTAATTTTAATTTTAATTTTAATTTTAATTTTAATTTTAATTTTAATTTTAATTTTAATTTTAATTTTAATTTTAATTTTAATTTTAATTTTAATTTTAATTTTAATTTTAATTTTAATTTTAATTTTAATTTTAATTTTAATTTTAATTTTAATTTTAATTTTAATTTTAATTTTAATTTTAATTTTAATTTTAATTTTAATTTTAATTTTAATTTTAATTTTAATTTTAATTTTAATTTTAATTTTAATTTTAATTTTAATTTTAATTTTAATTTTAATTTTAATTTTAATTTTAATTTTAATTTTAATTTTAATTTTAATTTTATTTTATTTTTAATTTTATTTTTATTTTTATTTTAGTGCTCTAATTAAAGAATAATAAATAAATATTTTAGGAAAAGTTTAATTTGCATATTTTACTGATTTTAATAAAAAATTACGTTACGCTAGTAAAAAATTTAATTAATTTAAAAATCTGCGCGAAATTATGCAAGTGTTCACCTGCTGCCTAACAAAATGTTAATATTTGCATAACCATTAATTATAATCATCATAATTTAAAAGGGAAACAAGTTCACTCTTGCATAAGTAATATTACTATATTTTTTTGGTCCCAACTGATGGGCAGGTGCAAAAAGTTTAAGTAAATATGAAATTAAGCGCATCATGATGGGTTAATTTATGTAACGCCAAATTAAGCCCGAATAAGTGGCAAAAAATTGGCGAATAAAAAGTTTGCGCCATTTTAATGAACACACCTGCATGTCACGGCGCAAAAAAGTATGCAACATAATGTTACGGCGGCTTAATTATTCTGGAAAATTAAAAAAAAAATATGCTAAGTGTAGGTTTGCTAAATAATTTTATGTTATATAAAGGCTTCAACATACGTATTTATAATACATATTATCTAATCGAACTAACAGCCTTTTTACACAATTCATTAATTAACCGGCCTCTGCTCGATTAAAACGCTTATTAAGATCGATTTACCATACAAAATAAAAATTCACATTAATTTTTAATTGAATTTTATCGACTTGAAAATCACGATATACGTTCTTTTTCTGCGATTGGCTGAATGTTTTGATAAAAAAAGCTACGGCAGACGTCGCTGCTAACAATATCAATCAGCTGATAAAACTTCTTATGAAAAGCAAAGGGTTATAAGCTAGTTTAGGATTATATTGGGGATATATAATTTAGATTTGTATGCCTCTAAATAATAATTGAATCATCATTGGGAAAATATAGTGGCTCAAAAATTTCGCAGTATGTTCTGGGCCGCTTTTTTTCTTAAAATTTGTTTATTTTAAAATCTTCAGAAGTTCAAAATACTAGAAAATCCAACTCCAGATGTTAACTAAATGCTCGTATCTAACATATGTCTCTTCTGATTTAATGAAACCTGTTGTGGGCTCACTTTATGGATAATAAATACGTAATATAACAGTACAAAATAGAGCACACTTACAAAGCCTGATGCTAGAGTCTTCAATATAAAAATGATTTTATAAGATGAGTTTACCTTAATCAACTCACACATAGTGCGATCTTATTCCTGTCACTGCTAAAGCAATGCTTCTTCATTCCACTTAACTGTAAAAAAGCTCCAATTTATGAGCGGAAGTACCTAAAGCACAGCAATGCATTGCAAATAGCTATAGCTCAGCAGTACATCAAAAAGTAAGCTCCACAGCATATACCAACAGCAATTTACCACTATCCACACAGGCTGTGCGCCAGAAGGTATGCAATGCGCAGCAAAAGTTGTGGAAAAATACGCAAAAATTCACATTGTTGTTGTTGTTGCTATTGCTTACATTTATTTACAGCAACTGCAGCAGTTGCCGCCCAATGACGTATGTGAGTGGCAAACGGCCCAGCATAGCTGCCACTTGCAACTAGTGTGCGTGGGTGTGTGGCAAATGTGCGGTTACTTACTTACTTTCCATCATTTGCTCATCTGCATACCACTTGGCACTTTCACACGCCACCAACTGACGATCCAATTGCCGGCAGGGGCAAGCGCATGTGTGTTTACGCTCGAATAGGGGTTTGTGTGTGTGTGTGAGTTAGTGGCATTCAAATTGCATAAATAATCTTAGCGAAAGTGCTAAGCAGCAGTGTGGCATGCAGATTTGTTGCATGTAAGCTGCCACAATAAAGTAGTTGAAATCTGCGAGCACACACACTCCCACGCACCCACAAAAAAAAGTGGAGTTATGATTCATATTTGATGCGCTTGTGGGTGTGTGTGTGTGTTTGCTTAGGTGCACGCGGGGACCTGCTGCTCACCACATGAGTGACTGTTATTTATGCTATTTATTATCGCGTAGTGAGTACCGCTATATATGTGCGCTGCTAGAAATATGCATTGCAAATGTTTGCGCTCACATATGCTCCCAGCTGTCTGCCGCGCCTTGAAGTATGCTGCACTTAGTTTGTGAATTATAGAATTTGCGTTAGTTTTCCACTCTATGCTGTTAGTAATAACTTTTCTGTGTGCATTTTTTTGCAACTTCGCATTAGTTTCGGTAAACGAATACACAAGTGTGTGTGTGTGTGCGCTTGCTTGCAAATAGCTTGATATATTAGTGCTGTTTGCAAATAGTATTTGATTTGTTGCTGCATTCTTGTTGCTCCCCAGCTGAGTTAAGCTGATTGGCATGCCATAAAGCTCTAGCATTAGTTAAATGCGTAGAACTTTGGTGCAGCGTTGTTGATGTTGTTGTGGAAAATAGTTTGCGAAATATTTCACTTTGTTTAGTGTTGTATTTAAGCTTTATTTAGCTAAAAGCATTTGTTCTTTTCCGTTATTTTTGTTGGCTTGTCGAACGTAAGTAGCATGACTGTAAAACAAATAAACAAGCAAATTTGAATTAAAGTAAATTCTAAATTTTTGCAAATATATATAATCGAAGTTAGTAAGATTATATATATATATATATATATATATATATATATATATATATATATATATATATATATATGTGTATCGTATATATTAAACACATTATGTATGCTCGTGGACTATAAAATTTCTGAAACAAAAAAATTTAAATTTTTATATAAAAAAAAGTAAGAAAGTGCTAAGTTCGGGTGTAGCCGAATATTTTATACTTTTGCAATTTATTGCTATATTTTTATTAAGATAACACACTATTTGACCCGTATATTCGGTATAAAGTCCAATAATAGGATGGCGTAATTTCTGATTCGATTTCACTCATTTGCACCAACAAGCTATCCAATCCAATATTATACGAACACTTAATTTGAAAAACCTATAAGAGGAAGTTATGACCCGATTTTAATCATTTCTGATGCAGAGACACACTATTAGAAGAAAAAGATTCCCTCTGAATTACATTAAAATATCTAAAAGATTTACCGATATTTTCGGTGAAAATTTACACTTAGGCACTGAGTTCTTCAGGTTCGATATCCGGGGCATTGAAAAGTTATATTCCGATTTCGACAATTTTTCCAAAAGTTATGCCACAGCTCAAATACAGTATTTGTAAAGAGTTTTATTCCGCTATCTTCATTGGTTCCTAATGTATATATTATAAAGTGAAGCGCAGCTGCTTTCTGCCATTTCTTCTGTGAAATTTAATGCATATGTATATTTTCATTAGTAAGTTAACGCACTTTTAGTAATTTTCAACCTAATCTTTTTATGGGACGTGGTCGTGGTTATTATCCGATTTCACCTATTTTTATGCTGTGTAATGGGGTATGTAAAGAAAGTGACCTATTTGGAGCCGGAGCCAGTATAATACAACTTGATAAATAAAGTAACATTATTTCGTTTCTATTAAAACCATCTTTAACTCCTTAAAACATACTAAATGTTTTAGCTCGAAACCAGCACACCCTAATATTGGTTCATAATATGAACACTTGTTTGATACCGACTCGCAGTCCTCCCTTTTCCGCCTATTTTACAGAACTTTTCCCAAGCAAACTCCCTTTCATTTGCATTTTATGCCTGCCCTCTCTTCGCTCTCCCCTTGCACGCCCTCCCTTCAGCGTTTCGCACTAACCTCAATCCACTTAAACTTTGTTTGTTGACTCTTTTGTTGTGTTCGCTTTCTTTTGTGTCGTTGTTGTTGTTGTTTCGCTTTTGTTTCACTGTTGCCGTTCGCAATTCGTGCCGAGCAACTTCCATAACTATGCTAATTTTTAGCGCGTTGGCGCATTTTCCTGTTTTGTTTACGACTTTCATTCGTTCCACTCATTCCGAGAAGGCAAACCGCCTAGATGCAGTCTGTTTGCTTTTGGCCGTCGCATGAAGCTGGGCGATAACACATCCATTCATTGCGGAGCATATGTGTTTGTTTGCTCACATGTCACATGCAAACATACTTGCACTAACGGGGCATTCCATGGATAAAATAAAACTTCTCTATATTTTATTTAATATTTCTATAATTATTTCTTTCTAATGAAAAAAAGTTCACTGATTTATGAGACACGCACTTATTATTCGTTAAGGAAGTTGAATTAAATTATTAGGGCTCAGAAGTTGACTCTTTATAAACTCGGCAAACGAATATATTCAAGCCCTCAAATATTAATGAACCAGCGAGTTTAAGCGCTTAAAAGATGAGATAAATAGAAAACTCGCAAGAACCACAATTTTTAACAAGTAAGAGATTATGATGGCTGTTCTAAAAAAGTGATAGACTATTCTTTCTATATTATTTCCGACAACAAGCTCAAAATCGTCCATTCATCAATCGTTTATTAAACCGCTATTGAAGCTGGAGTTACTCATGTGTGAAAATCTAGGATTTCGTATGTATATACTCGTCTCACATAGGATATTCCTCGGCCTGCAGTTACTACGCGCATTCCCAAGCGTCAACAACGGGTATTCCTGTGTTTGTATTGTTAGTTCTGTGGTGCATATCTTAGGCTATGTGTGTAACTAAGGTACATAGTATATTGGCGTGTATATGCATATTTGATTTTGGCTTCACATTTCTACCTTCCATCTAAAACTCAGAGCTCAGCTTTGGGGGAGTTGAGGTTCATTGGAATGTGGGAATTATGTATTTTGTTAAAGAGTTTACTTGGCTCAATGAAATTGTTTAAAAAGGTTTAAAGGATTATATTTTTAATTTTTCACATTCATAATTAAAGCAAAAACAAGTAAGGAAAGGCTAAGTTCGGGTGCAACCGAACATTTTATACTTTCGCAATTTACTGCTATATGTTTATTAAGATAACATACAATTTGACCCATATATTTGGCGTATAGTCAAAGAAAAAACGAAAATCATCATATATATAGTATATAGGCTGAGGTAATTCCTGAACCGATTTCACTCATTTTCATCACCAACATACATTATATCTAAGATTATATGCTCACTTAATTTGGCTAAGATATTTCACATATTAACCGATTTATAAGCTATCGTAAGCCCCTCGTATTTTTTAAAATCCTATAATAAGCTATATGAGAGCTAGGGGAAGTTATAACCCGATTTTAACCATTTCTGGTACAGAGACACCCTATTAGAAGAAAAAGATTTCGTCTGAATTAAATTGAGATATCTGAGAGATTTAACGATATTTTCGGTGAAAAATTACCATAAGGCACTGATATCCGGGACATTGAAAAGTTATAGTCCGATTTCGACATGTTTTCACAAGTGATGCCACGGATCATATACAGTATTTGTGCAAAGTTGTATTCCGCTATCTTCATTGGTTCCTTATGTATATACTATACAGTGAAGGAATGAGATGGAATTCAAAATTGAGTTATATGAGGAGTTTTCGTGGTTGTGAACCGATACACACGTGTCATCAGGGTGTCAAGAAAATGCAATATACCAAATTTCATTGAAATCGGTCGAGTAGCTCCTGAGATAAGGTTTTTGACCGATAAGTGGGCGCTGCCACGCCCATTTTCCATTTTGTAAAAAATTCTGAGTGCAGCTTCTTTCTGCTATTTCTTCTGTAAAATTTAGTGCTTCTGACGTTTTTCGTTAGTGAGTTAACGCACTTTAAGTAATTTTCAACATAACCTTTGTATGGGAGGTGGGCTGGTTATTATCCGATTTCAACTATTTTAATGGTGTATGGTGGGGCACGTAAGGGAACCGACTGCAGAAAGTTGGGTTTATATAACTTTATTGGTTTGCGAGATATATACAAAAACCTATTGGGGCCGGGCCCACTTCCCTAAAAAAATTACATCCAAATATGGTCCGTACTAGGACGATCCTTTTACCAAATTTTACTTTTATAACTTTATTTATGGCTTAGTTATGACACTTTATATGTTTCGGTTTTCGCCATTTTGTGGGCGTGACAATATTCCGACTTTGCCCATCGAGAGCAACCCTCTCACGGTCCCAAGGAACACGTGTACCAAGTTTCGTCAAGATATCAAAATTTTTACTCAAGTTATCCATTGCACGGACGTACGGACAGACAGACTGACATTCGGATTTTGACTCGTCTCGTCACCCTGATCATTTTCATATTTAGAAACAAACAACAGTTATGTGAACAAAACTACAATACTCTCTTAGCAACTTTTGTTGCGAGAGTATAATAAAGGAATAATTTTTTTTAATTATAAAATTTACAAAAAGAATCTTTAGTTTGTATAATACAATAATGTGAAAATTCGTTGTGATAGGATTTAGTATTTAATTAAAATATTATAAAGTTGCCACCTGTTTTAAAAAATGTAGTAACAAAAATATAAGTTTTATAGTTTGATGGCTAAAAATGTTGAATAAGGTCTAAGTTATAAATTCTTCACTTCTTTTAAAATATTTAAAAAAAAAATATCAAACCAGGCTATACAATTTAAATTAAACACTTTCAACACTTCGTTGGAGGTTGGAGGAAACAGTTTAACATTTTTAGTTCAGCTAAAAGAATCTAAAATTTAATTTGACATTATGGTTATCAACAAATTACAGCATAAAATTTTTATGGAAAGTGATGCCATCTGTTTACATTTTTTTTAATTAAATTGATAGAGAAGCGGAAAAAACTATCAGCAACAAAATGTTGTAATCTTTTTTAGTGAGTTGCCACGAGTTTTTAAATGTTAAGGAAAAGTTAAGTATAGCAAGGAAGGCTCCATAAGCCTTGTAAAATTTTTCAATAAAATAAATTATATTAATTAATTATAATACTAAGTATTTCAAATTAAATTGATCATAAAATAGTTTTGTTTTAGATATTGCCATTGCCATTCGTTTCTTAAATATATGTTATTATTTTATTTTTTATAAATGTAAATAAACAAATATAAACAGATTTTTCTATAAATATTTTGAAAATAATTACTCCTTATAAAAATATATTGCGACACTTTAATGAGACTATGTAATACTAGTATGCTCACTAATCCATTGAAACTATTTTACTCCGGCTGGAGTGTAAATACATGTGATGTTTACGCCGACAAATTTTCTCTATGTGTTGAGCACAAGCTTAGATTTGTTTACACAACAAAACTTTCCAGGCGCTTCAGTGAAATGCTTAATCGCTTTTGTGCATATATACAATGTACATATATGTACATATGAGTGTGTGTGCACTGTCAACAGCGCCGATAAAGGCAAGTACAGCTGACAAAACAAATCTCATTAATATTCTCAAATATTGCGAAATCTCAGCATGGCTGTCCGAGGAAATATGCACACCAACAACACATATACACTTACTAAATTTGTCAATTTAATTGTTAAACTACTCTCATACAAACGTACTACTTTACATACATACGAGGCTAGTTGGATAAGTCATAGTATTTGCATGATACAAATCTCAAATTCTCAGCAGTTGCTTGAATGCATACTTCTCTTGCTTGGTTTCAAATAATAATAGTCTAAATGTAATATGTAGATTTGTGTGTTTGTGAGCCACTGCTGACATTGTTAGAATTCTTTAGGCCTTCAGCAAGTGCTGCAAACCAAAGAAAACTTTCGAAATAACTTTGTTTTGATTTTCATTTCTTTAGACATTGTTTAACTGGAATTTTATTGCGCTACGTCTCTCTGTATGTGTGTGTGTGTAGATACATGTGCGTTACATAGATATATTTACGAATGTATGGGTCATGTATAAATGAGAATTAGTTTGGACTTTATATTACAGGAAATTCATTAAGAATCGGTTAAGTAGTGCATACATGAATAGCTAACACATGTTCTCTAAATTTTATGTGAATGTCTACGACTTGCTAAAGATTTATGGTAGTTTAAAATTACATAAATAAAGTATAGGTCCAACCACACCAAATTCTATTTTGTATAGAGCCAAGTAATTCAAATTATTATTTCACGTGTTGTTCATCCGATTCAGTGCTACAAACTTTCGAATGTCAGATAACATTTTTTTATTTCATTTGAGCTGGTTTTCTGGATGTTTTTCATATAAATCTTCCAATAAAAACTCTTTGGAGAAAGAAATATCCAAAAAATATTTCAATTATATGCTTACCTAGCATGTTTGCCCCATTTGTATCCTGCATATATATTGAAAGTGGTATTCTATTATTAAAGAAGGAGAAAAATAAATATTATTGCTATACAAAATTTACCGCAATACAAATGTCTCTGAATAATTTGCATATTTGCAACAATAACGCACGTTTCCAATTCAAACTCAATAACAAAATGGCCTGCTCTAATTCCACATATTTTCCATACATTTCATAGCTGATGGAAGGTGAAGCATCCTGTGAGCTGCGCCAAATAACTGCGTATTTATATGTCAAGTATTTTCTATGCACAACAACAATTATAAATACTATTTTTATTTTATTTTATTTCGATTACAATATATATTTATTTTTTAAAGAAAATATGCCATTATTTGCTGTTCACATGCACGCACATGTACAGACATATTTATTTATGTCTAACTTCCAAGCCAGCAAATGGCAAACGGAATATGTTGCACAAATTAGAGCACACCTGCCTGCATAATCACACACACACACACACATCTACTAATGCAAGGAAACTATTATTCAGCATAGACTCAGATATATAACATATATTTACATACATACATCTGGCTTTGTGTTTGCTTTTGTGCTAATTTCATGGCATACATAGAGGCTCTAGCAAATATGTCAACTAAATTTGTGTCAACCATAATTCGATGTTTACTTTGCCGGCAAAGAAAGTTGAAAGGAAATAACTGTTTATGCACTGGCAATCAATGTGTGTATGTCTGTCTGTGTTTGGGTAGGTTTAAAACGGCTCTCAGCAAGCTGCAAATGGGACGATATTAGGTGAAGGTAGTCGAGTTCTAGCTTTCAAACAAAAAATTGGGCCAAATAAATGAGATCAGAGTGAAATTGTTTGCGGTTGTCAAAGAGATTAAAAGAGTTCGCAAATCAAAGTTACTTTTTAGTTTAAAAGCTGAATGAAAGTGCAAACTTTTTAGTTAAGTATGATTAGGTGTGTATTTTCGTTGACCCCAATGTCATAACAACATATAAGGTAATTAACTGATAAAATTTATCTTCCACTGTAATCCACACACAGTTAAATGTTGCTGTTTTAAGAGTATCCGCAATGGTCTATATATCTTTATCAGTTTCAATTCAATTAGCTTAAATCTACTTAAGTTAACGATAAACATTTCAATATTTCTGATGTTATTCGATGTATTCGACACTCAAATTATAACCTAACTAAAACTCGAAAATGAAAACCTCAAGGATAAGGCGACAATATATAAATTAGCTTAGGCTGAAACATAGGTGCCGTTACATCGCCGAATATTCCGCATTTGTTTAAAAAAAATTTTAGTCTACATTGAGGAGCGTTGAGAATTAAAAGTTAAAGTGGAGAATCCAAAAATATAATAAATTAATTTGATAATTCATAACCCACCAGTAAGGTCGCATGATCATATTGATTCAAATTTAAAAGTTTAGATCCTTGGATCACAATAAACCGGTACGAAAGTCCTCATAATTATGTTTACTCATTACTTTCTTTTACGCTGGTTTAATGATCTCTTACTTTCAAAAGCATTATTTAAGCAATGTGAATCGAGTAGCTTTTAATGATGAATTTAGTAAAATTTCCAGCAAAAAGAGTTAAAACTTGCAACGAGTGAAATCGAAGCCGACCGCAAAAGTGAAAAAACGATCATTCTTCAACAACTTTGGCTACAAAGTATCAGTTCGCGCCAAAAATGTAAACAAAAGAAAGTGCTGACCCGCATAAACTCTACGCGGCGAGCATTCTTCAGCCCTCGCTACACTCCTGAATCACTCTCAGGATGTGTGTGTGTGCAGCAGCTTTCACTTTCACCGAAACGGGCAAAGTTGGCGCTTCGTTTTCAGCTGCAATTTCCTTTTCAACACACACGCACACAGCTAAGAGACCTCTTCTGCGATTTGGTGAGTGGTTGCCACCGCCATGCCTGAATGCCTCAACGTCGCTTCGGCTGCATACGAGTACAGACAGACATACATATTTATTTAGCCTATTTTTAGTGCAACTTTGTTGGCAGCATTAAAATCCGCATACTTTTGCAGCTGACAGCTGCAACAACAACAACAAAACAAAAAATTGTGGAAGTTCCACGTACAACAAAAACAACATAGAGTGCCTGTCGTAGCATTTGTCGCAGTAGCGTTAGTTGTCAGTGCTTCGTGTTGTTGTTGTTGTGGCTTCGTTTGGTGACAACAAAAGCGTCAGGCCCGCATTGCTGCAACTCATTCCTGCGTATTCTTACCCCGTCGCAAAAGACGCGCCAGCGGCGAGGTGTTGGCGCTTTTTTCAGGTTTTTAACTTTCACCCCACAACTTTTGCTCTCACTTCAAGTACATACATATATATAACTTGTTGGGTAAATGTGTGTACATGGATGTATATTTGTTGTTTTCGGTTATTTTCGCAACTGCTGACCCAAAATTCTTGTTCTCAATTTGTTTGTTTGTTGTTGATCTTTTTTATTTTAATTTATGTTTGGTGTTGTTTTTTTATATTTTTGTTGTTGTAAAGGTGCTTTTGTACGTTTAACAGTTTATTTTTCGGTTGGCTATTTTACTTGATGGCTCCGATTTTTTCTTACTAGATACTTGCATTTGTTGTTGTTGTTGCACGTTTGTTTGCGTGGCTGCGCCTTACTCACGAAAACAAACACTACTCACGCCAGTCTGTGAGTCGTGTCGCAATGTGACCGCAATAATTTCTTGTTGTTTTTGTTGTTGTTTGCAACATTTTTCCAAAAGTTATATATTTCTTCCACCACTCTGTATTCTATTCATCAGCCCATTGCTGTTTGTGGTTAGCTAATGGTCATAACGGTTTTCGGCTGTTAATGGCGCAATAGTCGACCCGCGTTCAGCGCAAATAAGCTGCCGTTACACTCAGCTGCTCGCGTTCACTTACACTTACACTTACACTTTCATTCTTCATCCTCTGCTTTTGGCTCTCCTTTACGCTCTTTTATTTTTATGTCAGCTTTGCCTGGCGCCTTTTGTTGCGTTTAAGTCGCTTTTGTTGTGTTTTTTTTTCACAGTTTGCAGGCATTCTTCTGCTGGCTTCTATTAAAGAAATTGTCTAAAATGACACTGGATGTCCTGTTTCCGTCACTTCCGCTTCGTAGCGTCACTTTCTATTTTCGTATTTATATTCTTTTATCTGGCATACATAAGTTATTTGCGCAAATTTCAAGTTATTTTTGTGTGCTTTCAGCATTTTTATGTTTCGCTGCGTCATTTTCGGCTTTGCTTTGTCTGCTTTTAGGCGCGAACGCAGAAAATGACAGTGCTTTCCTTTGTCATCTTTCGGGAATGATGGACGGGGAAGAAAGTGTGAAATTTCACTTTAAATTCGCGCCGCCTCGCTGTACCTTTCAGAAAACGATTTTTTTGGTATTCTGTTAAGAAAAAAGAAATACAGTTTAGACAAGGTATGAAATACACCAAATCAGGAAAAAAAATTAGACTCAGTAAGAATATTATTTGTAGTGTAAAAGCTGCTTTAACTTACCAAAGACTGACTGATATAATATCAATTTCAGTCGCCTAAAAGTATGCTAACATAATTATTTTCAAAATTTTAGTGGTTATAGATCCTAGAACAGGAATAATTAATTGTCAAGTAAATAAAAATGCAGCATCTTGAATTTTGTTTTCATTTATTCCTGTAGTTTAACAGCTGGCTTGTCTACGATATTCACTTTTAAGCCTATAAATAATTGGCGTGTTTACTTTGCGGTGCCTCACACTTTACTGAGTTTCTTCGTTGTATTCGTGTACTAATTTCCGTTAGATCATGTCAGTATTGTACATTGTCATTGACATTTTACTAGCAATCACTTTTTATTTTCATAGCACATATTTAGGCGCACAGTGATTACACAATTATCAACACAGAAATAAAAGGAAATGAGCATGCTATTGTGACTATACAGGGTTTCTTGATTTATTGACATTTTTCTTACCATTATTCATCTATAATCTCTATCTATATTCTATCTATCTGCATTAACGAATGCGTTGCTCGTGGCTCTTGTGTTTTACATTGGGTGTTAAATTGTTCTAAATAAACATTTTTTAACTTTTATTTGTAAATTTATAAAAATTGCTCCAAAAAGTACACTACGTTCTTGTGAGATATTGCCGAAACATTTTTTTTTTCAGAAACTACATGACAGTCGCTCTGCTCCACTGTTAACCGCCCTAGTTTCGTAGTATTTGCAGTATGCTTCACATACATATATGTGTCGCTGTTGCTGTCCATGTGATTTTTGACTGATGTTTACGGAAATAGCCTACAAGCCTTAACCAAGTTGTTTAGATATTTTGAAGTAAAGTATTTCTCCAAAAGGACGCTACAAAAGTATACCGATAGGGACAGCAAACGACGTCATATTTTCCCCGCTCTTTTGACATTTCTCTTAAGTAAGGTTTGCCATTTCATCATTGAATTGAATGTATATACGATCCAACAACGAGTAAAAATTATTAAAATTTTCTACCGAAATTCCGAGTCAGTGACCTCAACATTAAGAGCGCTATGTCCAACTTATGATCGTCATAATCGATAACCGAATATTTTTGGACCGAATTGGATGATATGGACTTGGACAATAGGAAAAACCAAGTTTGGCGAACGTGTTATCTCACACAATTTGGGTTCAGCGTCTGGACTTCAGCAAGCGTGCTCTTGGTGGCCATTCAAAATAAATCGAGTTCCATACATAATAGCATCGGACGTACTTTCACACGAATAAAGAATTTCATTGATATCCCATTTTTGTTTTATTTACAAAACGTTCTTAGCGCTCTTATTGAAAACCCCTTTAGAATAGCTTTCAATTGTATTTATCTACATATATATGTATTTATAGATATTTGTATCATAAATTGTAATATCATTCAATACTAATGATAATTTGTTCATCTTCTCTTTTTGTAGGTATGTACTAATACTTAAGATTCATTTTGTAACTAACTAATGAAATATAAATAAAAAAATATATATGGTATATAGTATAATAGTAAACTATGCATACTACAGATGGGTATCTTCAATGCGAACATAACATACTTTATATTTTCAACAACAGCGAGTTTCGTCTCGATTTATTGCCATAACTAGCAATGAGATCACGTTAGCTATAATAATAAAATTTATACTTTTTATAAAGAGAAATTAGAAATAACATTTGGATAGGCGACTTAAGAGAGAGAGAAAGAATATAGTACATAATATCCAATCATAGCTGATTTTAATTATTGTATTAGTGTGACGTTCTTTCACGTTTACTTTAGATCAGTTTAAGAGTAATTTTCACGGAATTTCCGGACTGCTGCAGCAGTTCTTCCAGACCAGTTCGGTTATTCATATATACATATGTATCATGTGTATTTTGATCACAAATAATCGATGTGATTCTACAGTATTCTGGGAAATGTCCCGAACCAAAGGTAATGTTCTCAAATACTTATGTCACCTGCACCTCCACCTGCATTCTGACAGGTAAAAAACCACACTCACTGGACTATCGATATCGATAAAATTCTTCAACAAATGATATACTTCATTAATGTTTTTCATAAACCGATCTATTAGCTGATATAAAAGAACCATTAAGTCTCCTATAAAGTATTTCCAAGAAATTATCTTGAGCTTACATACTTGATTATTTATCGAAGCAACTCTTTGATATTTAGTTTTTCACATATACAATTCAGTGGCAGTTTGTATAATTTGAAACAGATATACCCTATAGAAGAAGGAGTTTAAGACTACTCAAATATATCGAGTTTGAACGGGTTTTGGGTTTTTAATTTGACAAGTTAAGCGATGTGAGATTATTTTTGGCAAACTGTTTCGGCCTTTCTTAATGTTTCTGATTAAAGTGAATTAATTTGATGTACCTCTGATGTACTCGGTCTGATAAGCCTCGGATGATTTCAATGGTCATCTTTATTCTTATATAATATCTTTGATATGCAGTACCTTTTATTTTGTGTGTAAATATTATGAGTCATTACCTCTCAAACTGAGGTTAAAAATAAATCTGGTGATAATATATTATAAAAGCATATATTCAAGTTTTCCTGTTGCATATTATTGCTACATCAGGTCTATTTATATATTTAGTATCCATATAGTATTTTTAAAAGCCCGTGGCAAAAAGTGCAATACACCTCATATCTTATAAAAACAGTAAAAATAATTGGTTGCTTGGCAACTGAGCTATCTTCCGCAACCAAATGGCTTGGCCTCCGCGTTGAATTTAGATAACAAAATTAAGAGATCACCCAGCGTTGCATATATACTCACCTTAAGTGCGCTCAATTACAGCAAAACACCGGCCGCAATGCTTCTTGCCAGCTCGCAATTACCATGCGACAACGAATAACTCTGGCGAACATGCAACAAGAGAGGGACTTTACGCTCTCGTAAAAATGCAAAGTCTAACAACAAGAAAGAAATCCAACTGTCTCACATGAATTAGCAGAGCAAAAGCGATGTGAAAGTAGAAAGAAATCATAGCACCACTATTATTGTTGTTGTTGCATAAGAAATGTTACTTTTGTGTTGCGGCCGCAGAGTGTCCTTTTTGCCGCTGGTTGTGCGGCCACTCTCGCCAGTATTGCCAACTTGCTTTGTATGTGTCCTAATACAATTTCAGTTCATTTAAATTCATCCCTGTAGTCCTTTTAACGCTATATTTTCTTTTCACACTTCGGCGCAACATTCGCCAGTAAGTTGGTGCTGTCACACTTCTTTCTTGGCGGTGCCGGTTTCATTGCCTATAAGTTAATCAGAAATTTATGCAAAAGGTATGCGCGCTCAACTCATTTTGCTCATAAATAAAGTTTTTTTTTCTCTGCTTTGAGTTGTAATTTAGCTTAGCAGGTTTTGCGGCTGATACGCCCATTTACATACATAAAACTCCGGCTAAGCTCACTTTTCGCATTTCAAATAGCAAAAAATGCAAATTATGCGCAAAAGTTTGTGATTTTATTTTGGCTCAAAAGTCTACACTCCATTGTGGGGCTTTCCCAAGAGCTTCTTCTTTAGCAGTTTTTAAATTTCTTTCGAATTTTTCGCCTCGCATTACCATCTAATATCATGTCTAGCACATTAACGCAACATTTCGAAGTTAATAAGAAAGCAATTACACGCATTAAAAAAACATAAGCCCCCTGCTAAGGCTTGCTACAGCACGCCGGTACCGTAATTCGAGTTAACAAGTGCGAAAAAATGTATAAAAGCAGCGGCGATTGCGCGTAAAACTTTGGCGCGTATAAATTAATAGTGTGCTTTTGGGCGTTATGGCTCTCGCTGCTTGCGTCGCCTTGTATATTTCGGTGCTTATTTCTGCCGGTTTGTTGATTAAAACGTCATAAAGTTGGCCAGCGGGGGAAGTGCGTGCGCTAATTGCTGTTGCAGATGTCTTTAGGGGCAATTTCAATTTGCGACTTTCGTGAGTTTCCCATAAGTTATTTACATAAATTTGTTTTGTGGAAACCACTAAATTTGCATATCTGCTATAAATTTTGTAGAAGTTTAGGCTTTTATTGATGTTTCTCGGGAGACCTGTGAACTGATTTTGGAAGTAGTTGAAATTTGTAGGAACTTTTTGCAATGAATGTATGAATGCAATGAATCTTATAACAGGTTCAAAGTAATGATTTCTCGATTTCTAAATTTTCGAAAACCTGTTAGTTCTTTCCACACTCTCTGAATCAGCAGTTGCTGCGCCATTGATCCTAATATATTCATGATCGATACATGTATGTACATTTGAGTTCCAAGGACATCCGGCTGGCTGTTCTTAGCTATGCGACAAATTTTGCTCGCAGCAAAAAGTGTAAATCTACAATTAAAAAACTTCTCAGCAGTTGCAAATCCCTTCCATTTGTGGCACTTTGTGTGGCAGCTAACATAATCTGCATGCAGGCAAGTGCCACTGAAGTGGTCAGGTGCAACTCTCTGTGTATATGTGTACTTATGGAAATGAAAAGATTTGGATAAAAGCGTTGAAATGGAAAAACCATTTCTCTTCAGCTTCAAGAAAAACTAATTGAGTATAGCTTCAGTTGCAAGGCGGCAGTGGCACTAAATAACAGGTTTATGGGATTAATACAGAAAATGCATAAAAGCGTTAAAAGTAGTAGAATGAAGTAAAGAGAAAAGCAAAAGAGTATGAAAAGCTGTTCTATGACATACTTCTGCACTCTCGTTTGCATATTGAGAGACGGATAATGACAGGTCGGTTTTTTCAGGTTAGAATTAATTTGAAGATCTGAAAGCAAGGCATAGGTCAACTTTAAAGGTGTTTGAGCGTGTTAAGTGGATGATGAGTGACGAACTCTAGATTCCATTTATAAAACGGAATTTGGTTGATTTATTTCAGGCTCCAAGTGAAGCCGATATTGAATATTATTCGAGAGAGAGATCAAACCACTTTAAACAAGAAATAAGAAAAATTTTTAGGTCAACAACTTTGCTTCCGCTTTTTTTTATATCGATCTTGGACATTTGTGTCAACATTAACCCAATAAAATATTTGTAGGGATTTGTCTGCATCCCAAACTTATTCTCAACTGAAAAAGGTACTTTGTGAGCCGAAATCTCGACATTTGCCATTTGCCTAATACCATTTTTTATTTATTTTTGCTTTCGTTTTGCTAGAAAATCCATATGGCATACATATACATATGTATGTATACAGTATAGTCTCTACAGCTGTGGCTGAAGATAGACATACATAAATTAATAATTTAAAGTTTTATGTAAAAACACAGTACGTAAAATTTTAAGCGCTCAGCCATGAAAGGAGCATATTAAGCGTCGTGTTTACGCTTATAGTATATAAATATATGTCTATTTGTCTAACATCTATAATTCCTTTATTTACAAAGTCCCCACAACATACACACAAGACGAAAGCGAGAAACATCTCTGGTTCATTTAAAATCATGTAAACTAACTTTTTACAAATTTATGCGTGTGTATGTGTGCTGTCTTCATATGTAAACCAGTAGATGCTGCAACACGAGTTGGCAAGTGTGTGCGAAGTGTTGCATAAATTAACTAAAACGGCAAACCAAATATGTGTTTAAATAATTTACGAGCCACCAAGCCAACGGACGAGCGACGAACAAAAACACACAAGAAGCGAGTAAGAGAAAGAAAATACGAAAGACATATTAAAATGCCGAAGCGACAACCGCCTTGATAGGCACGACAGTCGAGTGCAGTCAAAATGCCAATGGCATAAAAACTTAAACTTTCTCCATTACCGCGTTAACAGCATGTCAAAGCGTCTGGACTGACGGCATGACGGGCTGGCAAGCTTGCCGCTTGTTGTCTGCTTGAGTATTTAAATGACTGCTGCTCTCCGCTCTCTCCTTGTCGCCTGCCTGTAAGTTGGCCGTGGTATCACAGGCACTTGCTTGTCTGCTCGCTTCCGCCTGCTTTATTTCGAGCATATTGCATATCCTGCCAAGCCTGGCTTATGCCAAGCCGACATACGGGCAAATTGCTTTCCATTTGCAAAAATTTGTGTAACAATTTTCCTTATTAAAGTGCAACCGCACAACTACTTTAGCCCCTTAATAGGTTGGCGTAAACTTTTTGCCATTTGCTGGCAAAGAAAATTTTAAACTATTTAAAAGGAGCACATATGAGCAAAGTTGCAGCCACAATTATAGGAATACACACACACACACACACGGTCGCAGTTGGTCTTACTCTTCAAAGTGCGCCACTCACATTTTCATTAGGCCTAAACTCAGCACTTAACCCTTAACTGGAGGCTGTGGTCTCTTGTACCTCCAGTACACCACCTCACTTCGCTTACGCTTTGGCAGCGTGTAAGCCTTACTCGTTGTAATTTTCGTAGCGTTTGTAAATATTTATAACTTGTAAATGAAGTTGCCGCAATAAAATGTAATTGCACAACGCAACAACAACAAGACACCTTTGTGGCACACAGCTGGCTGTGGTTGCTTTGTAAATTCTTAAACTTTTAACGAAGAACTCGCACACTTGGCAACCTGATATTTGCAAAGTTTCCAGCTTTACTTACTGCGCCTGCTTTGCCATCGATCTCGTTGACTTCACTATGGCTTCCTTCGTCCCTGTTATATGATTGGTGGAAATGCAAAGCTGGCGTATGCTGTAACTTGTCAATAAATAAGTAATATAATTAAGAGTTTGAGTATAGAATTATTTACTTACAACTTTAGTTCGAAAAATAGGATTATAAATATATATATATATATATATATATATACATATATATATATATGCATGACATTGCCCACATTTAGTTATTATATTATTTTATATCTCATAAGCTAATAGGCTAAATGGATATACAGTTGAACTTCCATAACTCCAACATCTATAACTGGAACTCTTGAATTGACAATAATTGACCGATTTCATACAAATTATCTTCCGTAACTCAGAAGTCTCTCTAACTCGAAGTGTTTTAGTGGAATATGGTGATTCGAGTTAAGGAAGTTCCACTATATGTACATAACTTATTCTAAGAGAACACTTTTCGTACTAAATTAGCAAGCCATTGAATTTAAACTCTGCTCTTGCTACTGAAATTTAAAAATTGTCAGTTTAGTGTCATTAATTTTGAAATAATGCAGACTTTGTATTCTAAATTGGGTACCTGTTGAAATGTCAAATTTGTGAAATTCAATGAAGTTGTTAACTGAAATTGACTGGTAGTTGTCACTTCATTAATTTTTTTTCATTAATTAAGTGTCATTAAATTTGACACAAATTTGTGTATCAGTTAAGTGTCATTAAATTTGACAGAATGAAATTCTTGCGCTCCCAATTGGAAACCTGTTAAAATCTTGGAGAATGTTAATGATCTTGATGGATATCAGCACAAATGAAATTGAAAACCTATTGTCATATACATTTTTTACTATCAGCTTGGCGTAATTAAATTTTGACAAAATGAAATCATATATTAATACGGGTGCCTAATATGTGTTTTAAAATCGACCTTAGAGCTCCATATCTATTATATTTATACTATTTATGTGTGGTCAAATATTAATTGTAGCAATCCTGTCGGCTAAATTTTATTATTGGGCCTAATCATTGAATCCGCAGCGCATTCGATTTCGATACGATAAAGATTTTCGATCGAAAATGTTCAAGCTCTCATTGATTCCGGCGATAAACTGCTTTACCACAAAGGTAGAACGTAAAACTGTTTTATCGACCTTTATTGACAATACTACAAATTTGATTAAATGTCCATTTGCTTTGTTGAAAAAAAAAACTAAAACTGACCTTTAACTATTGTGAAATTTCTTACAAAAAATATTTAATTCGCCTGAGGTTCTTTGAGAAAATACTTTCGCTATTTCGAGGTGCAACTTTATATCGCTTTTAAACATCTTTAATTTATTTTTGTTTGTCTGTTTTTGTCTCTTGTCTCTAAAATACTCATTTAAAATATAATTTAGTACGTCAACAGTAATTGTATACATAAGAACTTCCAAATGGTTTACTTATTTTAAATTTCCGCAACTCACTCATCAACGGACAGATTTCGACCAAAATTTTTGATTATGCGGAATGAATGATTTCGTAATTAGCGACAACTATTAGACGCGGAATGTATTCTTTCGCGTCGGTAAGTGAGTTCAATGTGATCGCATATTTTATTTTCGATAGGGTTTCAACGATTCCGCCTAAAATTCTTCGATCGAATCGAACCATTTTTCGATCGAAACGGATTCAATGATTAGGCCCATTAGTTATAATTTGCATATAGAAAACTAAATAAAGGAAGCCATTTTCTTAGTCCGATATTATGTATGCTTAAAGTAGACCTCACTAATAAAAATTACGGTAAACTAGACAATGTTGTAAACGATTTAAGTCCTTATCCGCTTTATTTACTTGCTTCTTTAATATAACTTTAAACAATTCCTTTGGTTTCACATTTTATGGTGTTTCCTTTGCTTCACACCCGAATGCCCAATTCGCTTTCATTTAAATGCTTTATGAAGGCATTGGAATTCGAAAAATTCTTACAATATTCTCTCAACTAGTAGCTTGTAATTTTTGTTCTCAACTCGGCTGTTGTCCAAGAATTTTCATAAATTGATTTATTTTATATTTGCATATAAATTTTCGTGCGATGCAACGGTGCGTATACGTAATTTTTAATATAATGCGTTGAAAGCAATAATTTCTGCCTTTGAAGCAATTTAGAGCAAAATTTTATAGATTTTAACAGTCAAACTGGCGAAATAAATAAATGGTTGTTGTGAAGTGAAAGCAAATTTCCTTTAATTTTAGGTTAAGTTGAGCTCTGTAGAAATTATTTGAATATTTCTTGGGTTCGGTTTAGTAGTTTCATATTTTAGAATTATTTATTTTTTTAATTTTATATTTCACTAACAAGATAAATGCATTTCTGTTTAATTTTATTTAATTTCTTACCCTACTCGTTTAGACAAATTTTAATAAATGTAATTAAAACCAATTACACACATACACATGTATAATGCTCACAATTTAGTTATAGTTTTAATTAAACAAACTTATTTCACTTAAATGCCATGCAAGCCTCATGGTGTGAATATTTTTTCCTACATTTATTAAAATACTCCCCTGCAAACTCTGCCTTATGTGCGCCGTAAAGTATGCAACGTTTGCTTAAATTATTTACATGCCGTTATGTTGCAATATAAAATGAATTATATAGCCACCCAGAGCCGCCTGAGAAGTAAAGGAGTAAGTTTTTCATTATTTCGCAAAAATAAATAAAAATAACGGTAAATGCACAAAACAAAAACTCAGAAAAATTAAAAAATAAAAAAGCGACCATAAATAAATAATAGAAAGTAGAAATAACCGCAGGCTGGAGGAACATTCGCCGCTGCACTTCTTCGCTTGTGGAAAATAATTTAAAAATTACTAAAAGTGCAAATGCATAAACAAGTTTGTACGTGCCGCCTTATGCATTTCAAATGCAATCGATGGGCAGGTGTGTGTGTGTGGCTGGTAGTGCGTGACTATTGCAACAGCCATGCATAAACCACAAACAAGTCATTTGTGTGCGCAAGAAGGTGTTGGAGTATGCAAATAATAGAAGTAAAGCACAAAGCGTAGCGGGAGTGAAAGTGAAGAAAGTGTTGAGCGGAAAATGAGTTGTTTGTATAGAAAGCAGCAAAGTCATCGCGAATGACGCGCAATATATTAATACATGTGTGTGTACAGAAATGAAAAATGAGAGCGCAACGTGGAGAAAGCGTCTAGCAAAACAACTCTGGCATCCTGATGCTCTGAAGTGGCAGGAATTCCATTGCGGTTTTGTGTTATGAGCAGCTTGTGCAAGAAAATGCTGCATTTGAGTGGCATAATAAATTTGTTTACTACCACTGAAATGCACGATCATATAAGCTAAGTATATGGCTAAGTATAAGTGTATTCTGTTTCATTAGTATGCATACTTTGAGATAATGCAAACGAATGGAGACGCGTTGGACACCACAAACATAAATAATATATTATATATTTCAAATAATAATGTAAATATATTTAAAATGGAGTAGAAAAATTGCTTAAGCTAAATTTTATACTATAACAAAGGAGTCAGTAGATCCAGTTGTCTTGCATAATGCAAATGCTTTTGTACAGTCGCCTAGCGGCTGCTATACTCGTGGCAGTTGTCATACATAATACAAATCATTTTATTTCACTACTCGAAAGGATGGCCATTGAATGGCCGTCGTGACAGAATCCGTCATTTGTTTCCGAATTACTGAAAATGTTTATGTTTAGCTGAAAAGATTTAAGTGACGCTTATTTAATGTATATTAATAATCACTAGTTATAGAAGCAATTTTTTTTATAAACAAAGAAATTGAATTATAGCAAAACGCGAAAATAATGAAATATTAATATAAAGATGTATTAATAGGAATGAGAAGTAATCGGAGACTCAGCATATTTTCCAAAGGCGTTTCTCATATTTTCTTTCCATTAGCTGGGCACTACGAACTGCTTCGTTTTATAATATAATTTATTATATACATGAAAGTGGAAGCATAAGCTAAGATCTACAAAGGACTCATTCCGTTGTAGAACACAGTTGTAGTTTTGCCTTCATATATTTCCTTTTCTTAACATCTCCTTCTTCTTCTTATTCACCTCCTTCGCAGACATTTGCGTAAAAGCTCTAATTAGTTATGCAAAATGAGACTACTAAATGACATTGCTGGCGTTACATACAAATCTTCATACATATATACAACTACATATCTACATAGACTTATAGTATATATGTATAGCTTTGCCTTACATAATATATATTTATATAAGTTGTTGATAATATTGTTCCTTCGCTGGATATATATATATATATATACTGTGTATGTATAATATGTCTGTCTGTCTGTATAATAACCCATTTTCCATAATATATTGTTGTTGCTAAATTGCCGCTGCTGCTGCTTCTTGCTTCACAACAATTATTAGTGAAATATCTTTGTTGCCGCCGCAAGCAAAATTCGTTGGGCTGGACAAGCTAAAAGCACATGATGCCGGCACGTTTTAATGCAATTTTATGAAGCTACACGCTTAAATACTTCCCCTACACACATACCGTTATAAAAGCGTTGGCGCGGCTGCCGCGCTATCTGAGCTACTTTCCGCATATAAAATTAGCATTTTCGCATTTGTTGCAAAGTTTAAATTTGCAGCGCTTTTGTTAAGTAGAATTTAACGCATTTTAGTACTTAACTGCTGTTGTTTTTGTTCTAAAATATTATCCGAAATAAAAGAGGATTTTTTGACTAGACATTTTTCCGTTGAATTTTTAAGGCTTTAATAATTATTAGTTGATTTTCTGATCAAGAATTATTTGAAATAAATAGAAATAATTTGAAATAGTAGATTAATAAATTTTTTGCAACAAAATCAAATCTTCAGCCCTTACGTTCCTTTCTTTATCGTTCAAGAACTAACCTTCCGAGCAGTCTCTAGTAAATGATCATATTTAACTCCTTATGGTAGTTGTAATTTAATCATCTGAAAGGTGCTCGTGATATCAATCGATCTACTTGAAATCATTTTCGGTTGCCTGAGATACAACTAGTCCTCGGATTATCTTTTGGTTCGTACCTCTCAAGGCGAATGTTATGATTTTTCTTTCGATTCAGTATCATTTAGTAATAAAGTTCTTGGAACTATTTATATATGAAATGGTTCCTGATATTCGTTTTTGAATACGAAATATGTTCTAACGCTAAAAATTCTGTATAAATGAGGAATTCAGCTGATGGGCAAGGCAAGGCATGAACAAGAACAAGGGCAAATATCTAAAAGGTTTATTTAAGGATTATCTTACTTTTCATAAAATTCACTTTAATAGGTACTAAGTGTAGTATTATTATTATTTAAAATTATCCAAAACCAATCCTTTCAGTCACAAATATCTCTTATTTTGGTTGCTTTGTATATCTGAATCGAATATTTAACGTATTCCTGAAAAATGGGTTTTATTAGGAACTCTTTTCCAGCCATCATATAAAACCAAAGTCATTAGTTAATTTACCGTTTTTAAGCTTGAGCTTCACGCTTTGTGGCAAACATCCAAACAAAAGCTAGCTTCTCTAAATTACAAGCATTTTGGTAAATTAAAATTCTAAATAAGAATAATTGTAAACTTCAAAGAAACTCCATTATGAATGATGGTGTAGAACCTTGATGAGTGAGACGTCAGAAGCAAAGACACGTAGTCACTATTTATATTTTTATGATGCAATATGTGGTCGAGTCCACACGCCAAGCCAGCGCAATTCATATCTCTCTACAACTAGGGAATAACTTCCAATTAAATTGCACAGCTTGTGAAATGCGCTCTTGTATACCATATATACATATACATATACATACTTATCTGTGTGTATATGTGTGTAACAGATTCTGCCTCCCGCTTTGCCGGCAGACATTCGTTAGAATAAAATGAGCAAAACACAAAATTAATTGTAAAATTTTAATTAACTGTGCATGTGAGTATGAAACATACCCAACTACTCCTTATATATAAACATAAACATACATATTCAATAAAGGAAAATAAAACCCGAAACTCAGCCGCAGTCGAAGGAAACGAAAAATAGTGGCATGTGGCAAGTAGTTTTGGCTTTGACTTCACACAAATCTAAGAACTGAGAGGAAGACATGGAAAGCAAGTACTATCTCAAAGTGTAGAAGCTGTTTTGCAGCAACACAAACAACAATAGAATGCCACATAGATTTTACTTTCAGCTGGGCTTGCAATGGTAGTCACGTAAAAGTCACAAAACAATTGAAAGCAACTGGTACGAGCGTCAAATTCAAACATCCCCTCTCTCACACACTCACATACATATCATTTGTCTGTGTTTATAAAAATGTGAGAGAACAAGCAGTTGAAAGTCAGCAGAGCAAAATGTGCGGCACAGCAGCACAGTGTAATAAATGCCACACTTGCCACACATTCAGCATTTGCACATGTATATGTGTGTGTGGGTGCCAGCGAAAGAGTTCCTTTAAACCAAAACATACAAAATGGTGCAGAGACACGCACCAATACACACGCCAGCTGGTAATGCAACGCCATTGTTGCACAGTTTACGCTGAGATGCCACAAAAATGATAACAAAAATTATTGTAATGTTGCAAATACAATGAAATGGTATGTACTAAAAGCACAACAACAACAACAAAACAACAACAGTGACATGACTTTTATATGCGAAATAATAGACCAATGTGTGTTTAGTGGTGGCAAGCATCAGTGGCGGTGCAAGCGGCAGCAAGTGTGTTCGTGGTGTTGCCATTGTAAAACAATATGTTTACAATGTGCCGTGCATTCCGATGCTCTCTACTAGTTACAGACTGCCAACATGGCGACGTGCTCGCCTGTGTTTGTATGTGTGTGCGTGCCTGTGTGTGGCAACAAGAAGTTGCACGTGCAACTGCCAAGTGACTTCATTTCATTTGCGCTAAGTTGAAAACATTATTTGTCTATTTATTTGTGTTGTAGTTGCACACTTACTCGTACCCAACAACAAGTGGCTCTCTTTGGATCTCACTCATTCCCTCACTCACTCACTCGCACAGTTGCGTGCTTTCGAGTCGTGCGGAATTGCTTAGTTGAATCGAGGTTAAGCATTCTTGTGGCTGACTACAGGTGACTTGCTTTGTCTATTCACTTTCAACTTTGGTTTACATTTTCACCCCTTTCTGTTCGTGGCTGCCGCAGATAGCACTTGATTTATTTGCTTTTTTTACTCTTCATTAATTTTGAATTGAGAGTTAAATAGGTGATTTCTTCGGTTTAAATTGAAAATGGAAAGTAAATCTCAGTTTGTTGTAGGGTTCAGTTGGGGTACTAAGTGTACGAAACAGCACTTGAGAGAGAAGCAATGAACTGATGGGTGCTTCTAAAGGTTATTTACGTATTCTGTTTGTTAAACAGTGTTGCCATCTATTCACAATAAATTAATAATTACTATTAATAAAAAAAAATTTTATGTTTCAATAATTTAATACAAAAAATGGTTTTCCCATGTGAAATAATGAAATTGGCTTTCCACTGGATTTTTAAAAAGTGGCAAGCCTTTTTTTAAATATAAAATCACTTTTTTTTCAATAGATTCAGAGACTTTTCAGAGTCTTCTGAATAAATGCGGATTACCGCTTCTATATAGCCTTCTATAAGACCAAAAGCATACTTACTTAAACATTTCTTGTTAAAAACCCTTCTTAAACCGCAACACATACAATAAGATCACGCCTTCATTTTCATTACTCTCACCACAATGAAAAGATGCGTCACTAATTCATTGTATAATGAAATATGTATGGCATATATTCTCATGTATAAAATACCAATGTGGTCCATCAGCATTTCAGTATTTGCAGCTAAGCATATGAAACCCTGCATAGTTATCATTTTAATTACAACAAGGATACAGGATACATGCTCGGCAGCTTGGCAAGCACAACGACGCTGTCAGCATTTGAAAAGTCACGTGTGCAAAATACATGGCCATTAGCTGAACCACTGCTCACTCGCTGCTAAATGAGAGCGTATGTCTACGATACGTGACTGCGGTTGGTACCGGAAGCACATCGTAACATATGTACGTCCTCGTAAATGGGATAACATTCTCTCTCGCAATTATACGCCTAAAAGTGGTTGTACTATATTCTTAGAAGTTGATCCTCAATTTACTTTTTAGTGGAAATAAAGTATGAAACCATTCATTTGCATTCTAAAGCGATTAGATTAATTTGGATAAAGTTAATTGGTTTCAATTCAACAGATCTCTTAGATTTTATGGGAACTTAAAAATTTATTTATTTCATAACTTGTTCAAACCCCAGTCCCAACCAAATCATAAAGTCCCGCTAGGTGGCGCTAGAGTCCAATTATCACGAAAACTGCTATATACTCATTATAGGTATTTCTGTGAGTGTATGGGTGTTCACGCAACATGTTTTCGCTTGTATGTCACTGTAATTGTGTCGCCATTCAATGACCATTGGCGTTGTGCATAACGGTGGGAGCGACCATATGATTTGCCCTGTGGGCCTACAGGTCGTATGAGTAATTTTAAGTAATAAATATCGCTATAGGTCTAAAACGCAATTAAGCTGTTGCATTTGCATTGTTTGTTCGAAAGTGGTCAATATTGTTGTTGTTTTTGTACTTATACATTATTATTTATTATAAAATAAATGTATGCATATTAAATGAAATGTGCGCTCGGTTGAATGCTAAAGTAAATTTGCGTTCACTTATTATAACATTAATTATTAATGTTATTATATGAATATAAATGTATGTATGTGTGTGTGTTAGGCTACATTTCTACATATATGTGAACACCTTGTTGCTTATGGCTGCTAGGCAAATTGTGAAATTATTATTTTTTCATTTTCTGGCGTTCGCTTTTGTATGTGTGGTGTTTGTTTCACATGGTCACAAAAGTTAATTTACATGGCTTTTGCAACGGTACATATTTACATTGCGACCACCTATTATTTCCATTAACAATGTTTAATTTTTGTTATTATATTACCTTTATTGAGTAAATAAATAGGCTGGCTATTTAGAGAGCAACTCTTTGTTTGGTATACTACACAAGTTTCTTGTTTGCTATTTAAAACAAATTTTCATTTGAAAATTCTATTAAGGAAACTAGTAAGCAGTTTTTAAAATATATTTTCAAATTGTGTTATCGTTTATATTTACAACGTAATAAAAATTATTCGAGAATTTTTAAATCATTTTTGTTTTTTCTTTTTTAGTGCTTTAAAAACTAGATAATTTCCAACATGTTGAGCTTTTTCGAAATAATGCGGAAATCATTTAATTTGTCAAACCCTTAAATTTTAATTAACAATATTTCTGAAACAATATTTCTGTTACAAATTTGGCTTAAACTTTAAGTATCAGGACCCCTATCGACTCCTTTATAGAATTAAGTTTTATGAAAATAAAAAAAATAAAACAAGTAAGGAAAAGCTAAGTTCGGGTGCAACCGAACATTTTATACTCTCGCAATTTATGCTATATTTTCATTAAGATAATACACAATTTTATCCATATGTTCGACATATAGTCCAATAGAAAAACGAAAATCGTCATACAATGTTTATGAGGGCTTAGGTAATTCCTGAACCAATTTCACCATCAACATACATTATATTTGGCTCAGATTTTTCAAATAGTAACCGAAGCTATTAAGCCCATCGTATTTTTGAAAAACCTATAATTAGGTATATGGGAGCTAGGGGAAGTTATGACCCGATTTTAATAATTTTGGGAACAAAGACATACTTTTCGAAAAAAAAGTCCTCTAAATTACATTAAAATACCTGAGGGATTTATGAATATTTTCGGTGAAAAAAATAGCCACTGATTTCTTCATGTTCAATATCCAGGGCCTTGAAAAGTTATAGTGCGATTTCGGCAATTTATTTCACAAGTAGTGCCACAGATCATATACAGTATTTGTGAAAAGTTTTTTTCCGGTATCTTCATTGGTTCCTTAATTATATATTATAAATTGAAGGAATGAGACGAATTTCAAAATTGAGTTGAATGGAAAGTAGTCGTGGTTTATATGTGTTATTAGGGTGTCAAGAAAATATTATATACCGAATTTCATTGAAATCGGTCGAGTAGTTCCTGAGATATGGTTTTTGATTTTCCATCTGAGTGCAACTATTTTCTGCCATTTCTTCTGTAATAGTCGTCATCCTGATCACGAATATTTGTATATATATCAACACTTTATCTAACACTTTTATTTCTGGGTGATACAAACAACCATTATGTGAGCAAAACTATTATACTCTCTTTATCAACTTTGTTGCAAGAGTATATAAACTGAAGGAGCGTATACAGTATCCGACAAAATTATGGATACCCCTCCACATTTTTTTATATTATTTGAATATTTCTTTCAAGAGTTCAACAAAAAAAAAAATTCCACATGCTATTGGTAGATACTATAAATTAGCAATTACAATGGCATGATACTTACCATTAGCTTTTGTTTCGCTTGCAGAATGAAGACTTTTTGAAGATTTACATACAACAAAAGTATGTATACCGTGGAAATATTTGCCATTTAAATAGGCAAATAGTTTAGTTTGGGGTTACTGTAGCTGCAATGGTCTATCAAATAGTTTAGTTTGGGGTTACTGTAGCTGCAATGGTCTATCAAATCTGGTTTTAATCGAAGGCAAATTACGAGAGAGTCCTACGGAGGGATGCTGAGTACTAATTTAGAGGCTTCAGCACAAAAATGGACTTGGAAGATACTTTATATACCAGCAGGATAATGAGCCCAAACATACAAGTTGGGTTAGGAAGAATGTTTCGATCAAAAATCGACAGAACTCCTACTATGGCCGGCCCAAACATCTGGCTTAAATCTTATTAAGTATTTATAGCAATATTAAAATGATAAGCAGGGGCGATATTCTTGTCATCTCAATAAATGAGACAGTTTCAATATATTGAAAGGCTCCTGGGAAAACATACCAGAATCACTTTTTCTGAACTTGGTAGACAGCATGTCTCAAAGTCTTTTGGCTGTAATTAACGCTAAAGATGCCAACAGTAAATATTGAATATCTATTTATAAGCTAACCTTATAATATAAGGGGTATCCATACTTTTGTCGTTGTTAAATGTACAATATATAAATTTAATTTTTTTAATGCAATATACCCATAAGCAAAATAGAAACCCAATAAAAGTGATGAATTTCACTACTTAAAAGATATAATCATATTGGTGTTTATATTCGAATAGGGTACACATAATTATGTCGTATACTGTATATTATGATACGCTTCAATTTAAACGCTATTCTTTCCCAGACTTAAATATTTCTAAGCTCAAGTTTCACCCACTCCCTCTCTCTGTCTCAATACAAAATGAAAGATAAATGACAATTGTCATTAGCTGTTGAGAAAACAACAAGAAATAATATGGTTCATAAATTATACACTCTCAGTAAAAAAAATAAGCTTTAACCACATCATAAGATCGCCTGAGTGAATTTGGACTCACTAACCGAAAATGCCAGCTAAAAAATTAATAACTTTACATGACAATCACAACTTTTGACCAGCAAACCGTGGCTGGCAGTCAATGTTGGCATTATTTTTATTAAATAAAATTTCAAAGTGAAATTATTTGATATTTTATTCAATTTGCTTCTCTGGAAAATTTAATTAAAACGACAAACTGTCAATTGAAGGTGAACGTCGAAATTGAGATTGAAATTGGTTTCTGTAAGTGAATAAACACAATAAATACGAAATAAATTATTTAACTAACGCTAAGTAACGGCAAGTAATAGCGAGTGAGAGTAGAATATTCACTGTTATTCACAACAACTTCATTCACTCATTACTTTCACCAAATTAGGTTTTGGATCACCGAACTCAGCCTTATTCTCTAGAATGCGCCGAATATTTGTAATAAATTCACTTGATATAGTATTGCTATGTCAATTTCTGCTTTAACATTTTAAATTTATTTCATAACCTCGTTTTTTAATTTGCATAATCTCTATTAAATTTTCCAATATTGCCAAGCGTAATTGATTATTTTTGTTGTAACGACAGAAAATATTTTCCCAATAAATTTGAGCTGAGCAAATATAAATCCGTGTACGTAACCATTTTTTGACTTTAGATGGTTCTAAAAAATTATTTCTTGTATAATGCAAAGTTAATTATATATAACCTTAGTTCACTGAAAATGTTGCAGAGTGTAGTGTACAAAAAGTCCTCATTAATATCAACATCAAATACACCCAGCGAAATAATTATAAAGCCACCTTCGTTTTGCTCAATAATGAATGAAAAAAATATAATTTGGCTGTTACTTATATTTTGTTTCTCATAAATATTTAATTCAATGATAGTTATAGAAAGTTTTTGGAAAATAAATTAAATTATATAAATTTTCTGAACAAAATTTAAATTACAGAACGAAATAAGTATAAAGCCACTCTGGTTATTCTTTATGTTTTTAATACTTAAAAGAAAAATAAAATGTTTAATACGATGTATGACCTCCATTGTTAGCAATAACCTGTCTTGGCATAGAATTTATTAAAGAATGAATAACGGTTTAATCAATTGTTGCTCATTTTTCGAAAACGGCATTTCTTAGGCATTTAATATTATCAAATTGCCGTCCCTGTTCGTAAACTTTGGCTGATAACATGGTCCAAAGGTTTTCTATAGAGTTTAGGGCAGTTCTATTTCCAGACCAATCGAGAAAATTTATATTTCGTGACAGCAAGAAATCAATTGTTTTCTTTTAACGATGGATTGCAGCATTGTCTTGCTGGAAAACGAAATTCTGTCCAATAAATTCCTCTCCGAAATCAATTAGCACTTCATCAAGAAGCTTAATGTAGTATTCCAAGTCCATTTTTGTTGTTACAAAGCAAACTGGAGTCCTCCCTCTCCCAGCCCAAACCATTCTGCTTTACTGACGCTTTGGGCCTTCAATATTTTTGGAGACCATCTGTGCCATCTAAATTGAACTTTTTTTGTCAGTAAAAACAACGGTTTTCCATTCGTCATCCCAAAAACGATATTTTTCGGCGAATCGAAGCCTGGCTAATTTGTGTTTGTTGGTCAATGATGGTTTGGCGCATTGTTTTGTCATAAATACTATCCAATTTGGATCTAAGTATTTGTTGCACCCGTCGTACACCTATTTCCAAGTTTATTTGTTGTTTTATTTGTCTCACACACACATTTTCTTGCATAAAAATACGTTTTATGCTACGTTTTTGCCTTTCGTTTACTTTTGGAGGCCTACCAGTCCTCTTATTTTTCCATAATTGGTCCCTAATTGTAAAAAATTTCTTGCAATATCCTTAGACCTATTTAATCGTCTTGAAATTTCCAGGTTTGACAAACCTTCTTCGTGGTATTCCATAATTTTATCTTTCTCTTCTTCTGTCAAAGCTTTTCCGTGGGGCATTCTTCACAATTTAGAAAAAAGTTGAAATTTATATGAGATTAATTAGTTAATGAAATTATTATGCAATAATAATTAATAACTCACATGAAGTCATACCTGTCACACCTAAATAAATAATGGAAGCATATTAACGCCCTTTGGCTTTATATTTATTTCGTTCAGAGGTTACGGGTCTTGTTAAATATTCTCCGCATACACCGATTAAAAAATTAAATGTTTATGAAATAATTCAAATGTAATGAGGCTTATTTAAAATACAGGATTTGTGAACGCTTACACCAATTTTTCCAACGAAATCATGAAAATAGAGGGTGGCTTTATAAATATTTCGCTGGGTGTATTAAGTGCTTTTATTTGCCAACATCGCTTTCCAGATGTCGAACGTGTGACGAAGACGGACTGATTTTACAAGATTATAATTTCTCAACAACAAAGGCATGAATATTTATTATAACATTTATCCACCAGATTGAAATGATACTGTTTAAATGTATGTGTGTTGTGTGTTTGTATTTCTCAAAGGCTCACTGGTTTCACAAGCAATTTGTGTTAGATATTTGATAGTTGCTGGCAGTAAACACTGGCAGCAGCAACAAAAACAAACAAATTTGACCGCAAGACGGACTTGCAACTATGCGGCAACGCTAGCATACCAACAACCAGATTCACTTAAGACACAACAGTTAAACAAAACACTGCCACAGCAGGCAGCTGAGGAAGTTGTTATCTTAGCAGCAGACACACATTTACATACATACATAGGCACATAAATAGTTGTTTTTGTATATCGTGTGGCATGAAGTCTTTCTCTACCAGCAACACAGCTTCAACAGCTTCGGCTAACAAACTAAACACACACACACATTCCAAACCACTTTTCCCTCCGCGTACGCAATTCCCCCAAGAGATAGCTACCCTTTCGGCCATTTATCTGTCTGCCTGTCGGTCACGCTTGTCTGCAGTTGTATTGAATCGGCTCCGCTGTGGCAGTACATTTGCGTTAACTACATGCAACACGCAACTCGCAACACGTATACGCCATGTAGCACCGTTTATGGCTGCCTTGTTTTTGTTGTTTGCGTCAATTCGCTTAAATTATTAATATCTTGATTAAGTTTAATGTGCGATTTGAGGCGTAAAACCTTTAATGGGGCATAATGTTGCGAGACGGAATTGGTATTGGGTCGACAAAAACAACAAGCAAGACAGAAATATATAAAATACAGACTTTCAAGGGGAGGAGTGCGGCGTGCCGTGCTGGTAAAAGTGATTATATATGATATTATTTTGGTGTATTCTGGCAAAATTTAATCAAACGTGGTTGGGCTTTAACGAATATTAGTAAGGGCCGTTAGCCGTTCATTACTGGAACATTAACATCAATGATTATTGATTTATTCCATCGAAGGTGAAATCGATTTTCTGTAGGTTCTCTCAATATCTTGGGTCAAAGAATATTAAAGAAATATCAACGGAACTTTAACAGGGGTCTATACATATTTGGTCTTAGAAATCGCTAGTTCAAGCAATGCCGCGTTCTTCTTTATATTATATCTTACACGATTTCTCGCTGGTCTCATTGAGTACAAGTTTCTCTACTTGCTTCAGCCGTTTATTGTGTTTTCGAGCATAAAAAGGTTTAATGTATAACATTTGTTGCGGGTACAATTTGTATCCTTTCCACAGCTCACAAAAACTCACTGTTGTTGTGTTTGTAAAATGCTTTGAAAGCGCACTTTTAATTTTCATGTTGTCCTTTTTAAATACTATGCTTTACTCTGTAGCCTGCTATTAACTCGTATTTAATGTTTTTGGACCGGCATTAAAACCGTTATCTGCAGTATTTGTGGAATTATTTGAAAGTGAGCTTCAAAGAACTTTCCTTTAAATTTTGCTTTAAAAAATGAATTGAAGATTTCGCCTGCCTGCGAAAAGCTACAAATGATTAAAGTTCTAATAATACATGTCAACTCCTAAATTTATGCTTCAAATTCTTAAAATGCGCATCGAACGGAACTGCAATCGAGGAAAACTTCAATCGTTACACACTTCCCTATCTCCACTTAACATGCTTTTCAGCAATTTTCTTACATTTTATTTCCTTAATGCGCTAAGTTTTACGCACGATTTGCGAAATTTGCACATTTGATTGACCGTTAGCCTCTACACGCCCTATTCAAACTTTTCTTACACTTTTCACGCTTTCAAAATTCATTCATTCAAAATTCCGTATCATTTTCGTACATTTCCCCAACTTTGTCCTTTTCCTTCCCCAACCAACAGCCTTCAAATTCGTATATTTTTATTACACACCACCTTTCAGTATGCAGTGAGCGCTGATTGATCTAACTCTGTGTTGAGTAATTCTATTTTATTTGCTTCTCACATACACTTCTTCCTCTTTAGTCATGCCATGTTACTTACTTATTTTAATAATCCCACCTACATTTTTCTCAGCGGTAATTGTATTTTAAGTCGCTTTGCTACGTATTTTTCGCTTATCGCTCTTTGTAGCATACTTTTTGGCTTACCTTGACGAACTGCTTTGCGCTGCGAATTCCAAGGGTCTTCGAGTTGTTGTATCATCAATTTCAATTTGGCAAAGCCACCCCACACAGTTAGTCAGTTAAGTTCATTGTGCGGCTGTTGGTTCTTTTTACCGCACTTTTTTACTCTCGCTGTAAGCTCACTTGAGTTGCTGTGCGCGCCGGTGATGAGCTGCCAAATTAAATTAAGTTGTCATTATTATAATTTTTTGAGACTTACTTTTTTATTATACTCTCGCAACAAAGTTGCTACGAGAGTATTATAGTTTTGTCCATATAACGGTTGGTTGTAAGTCCTGAAACTAAACGAGTTAGATATACGGTTATATATATCAAAATGATCAGGGTGACGAGAAAAGTTCAAGTCCGGATGTCTGTCTGTCCGTCCGTCCGTCTGTCCGTCCGTCCGTGCAAGTTGTAACTTGATTAAAAATTGAGATATCCTAACACATCCTTGGAACACGTTTTCCTTGGCACCATAAGAAGGTTAAGTTCGAAAATGGGCGTAATCGGACCACTGCCACGCCCACAAAATGGCTTCACAACCACGCCTACTTCCTATATACTAGAACTTTAAAGACGGTCTGAATCGTTTACTTTACAATATATAAAATAAGCACTAGTGAAGATATCGATGCAGACCTTTGCACAAATACTACGTTTATAGTGTGGCAAGCCCCATTCCAAAAGTCGCCGAAATCGGACCATAGGTTTTCAAGGCCCCATATATCGAACATGAGGACCTCGGTGCTTCTAACCTAATATTAGGGTTTCCAACTTTCAATGGACTTTATACAATATATATGACGAATATGTGGGTCAAAATTATAATATTAATAAAGTTGAATAAATAAATTGCGAGAGTATAAAATGTTCGGTTACACCCTCCCTTAGCCTTTCCTTACTTGTTTTTTTCGTGTTTCTACTCTCACAGTCAGGTATATCTGTGACAACTTTAAATTCTGTTATATAAATCAATATTTTTTTCTAATGCATATTAGAAAAAAGAAAATGTAATTATTTATAATTATAATTTTAAATGTAAAATAATCAAAAAGTAATTAAGTTTATTTTTTTATCTTAAAGTAATTAAGCTATAATTTTGTTTATTATTAAAAAAATGTAATACTAAATAATTGTAATTAAAGATATCCCAAGTAAATGTAATCATCATTAATGGCAAATAATCATTACTACTAATTCCATTGTCTTCCATTTTCTGCTTCATTTTAGGAAAAAGTAAAAGTAATTAAATATAATTGCAATTACAAAGTAATCACTAAGTAATCAAAAAGTAATTAAGTTTAATTTTATATATCTTGTTTATCTTGTACTACTGATTTAATGACTATTTATTTTTTTGGCATAAATCGGATTAAATTGAGTATTATTGAATATATCTCACCTTAGGAAGCTATAAAAGTGTTTAAAAAATAAAATAAATCAAAGATAATCAAGAAGTATTGAAATATTATTTCTTATTTTTTTTTTATTATTGGTAATTCGAGATAATCCTTATTATTATTTAATAATCATATTGATTACAATATTCTTGATAATTTAGCTATTCCAAATTATTTCTGATTACTGGGATTTTAATTCAATATAATACAAATTCCGTATTATTTTTCTTAAAAGTAATCAAAAAGTAATTAAATTGATTTAGAATTAGTTTCTTAATTACAAATCGTTGCTTATAACTTGGTGAAGGAACTAAAAAAAGTGTCAAAGATATTTAAAGTAATCCAAGATAATTAAAAGAAATCGCAAAGTAATTACATTTTATTTTTGATTACTATTTAATTATTTCATTTATATTGCAAAATAAATATAATTATTAATTTCATTGATTGCGTTTACAAAAGTGAATTTAATTGAACATTTTTATTAATAGTTTATTTGCTATTTATGAATTAATTTTTTTTTTCTAAATTACTTAATTTCAATATAAATATATTTTTGTTCTCCACATAACTTCAAAATTGTGAGCATATGTAGAGCGCATTTGTTTTCTTCATAATTTTCATGCAATAATTCACACTTTAATTTCCTCTCACTTTAATTTACGCAGACAGTAATTTAAATTTTAATAAGCAAACCAAAGCGCAGCTAAAGCGCCACTAAAGCCACTCACACATGACATGTAAACACAGAAACACACCGCAAACACACACACGCCCACATACGCGCTGAAGAAGCGCAAAAGAAATGGAAATCCAACGAAGAAAAAACACATTAATTTCTGCGTCGCCATTAAAATTCCGCGGAAGCCGTAGAAAGCAGTCGCAGCAAAAGCATTTTGCAATTACATTGCGAATGACAAGCGCACAGGCTTTTGTATGTATGTATGTATGTAGGTGTGAGTGTGGTGGAAGGAGGAGGGAAAAGCGAGAGGCATGGTGTGACGCTCAAATCTGTCAGCGACAATCTAACGAGTGCTTTGGTTTGCTCGTAGATTTTCTTACATTTCCACTTCCACCACTTGCAACGGCTTTGCTTTGCTTGTATTCGTCTGTATGTGTGTTTCTGTGTATATTGTTGCGTTGTTTTTAGTATTTCTTGCTTTTTTTCTACTATTTCCTGCTTCCGGACTTCGTGTGAGCTTTTGGCCTGGTTGCTCATTTTTGATTAATCCCCCGACGTACATTTACACTGACACGCACAATGACACGGAACGGCGGTGTAAACATATTAACAGACAGCCACAGCCATGCTAACATACATACTTATATATATAAGAGTTTGTGTAAATGATTGCGCAATATATTCATACATTTCAAATTATGTGTAAATGTGTCGTAGTTTTTGTATGTGTGTGTGCGAATGTTTGAGGATATTAATGTGCATAACAGCAGATAATTTTAAGTTTACATAAAGACACGTTTATGTATATATTTTCTCATATTATATCCATACATACACACACACACATACACATGCACATAGTGTAAAGCGTGATTTAGCGCTCCACTTGCTCAACTCGTTGGCAGCAAAGTATAATTTGCTGTTTAGATTTATGGCAGTTCTGCACAAAATGCTCTGACACACACACACACGAAGACATATGGATATGTATATAGCAGCAGCCGCATGTTAGCGTTCTGCAAATACGTTCATAGCTGTCGGGGCAAAGTGAATTAGTTGGTATCATTGTTCTTATCATGCAGCACACATTCTCAAACACTTCGCCTCGTATGAGTAGTATGTATGTATGTGTGTGCGGCACATAGCGTATGCTTGTCCTGGTTGAGTTAGATTTAAAATATGAGCTTACACAATTAATGGTATTTCATATACGTTTTTTATCCATATATGTATGTATTTATGTGAAAATTTATATAAACTCACATATGGAGTTTTTTCAAAAATTATAAAATTAAAAAAAAAATAATTAAAATCATTAAAACATGCATTTGTAAGTATTAAGAACTGCATGTCTTTATTATAAATTAGTAAAAAAAAGAAGGATGCGATGCTCTCATTTAATTGTAATAGGAAAAGTTCAACTAGGTGGCAACTGTTTAAAAAATATCTACGACAGTACTATTTGTTTGTAATAAAGGAAATTGACCCCATTGTTCTTAGAAAATTAGTAGAGACAAAGCCCTATAGATTTTTCAAAATCAAAACATCCAAAGAAGTGTAATTAATTATTAAACTATTGAATATTCACCAGAAAAATAAATTTCCACTCTCATTCTTTACAAATGTCAAATGCGTTTAAACAATTTTTTCTAAATTAACTAAAAACAATTTTTAAAATGATTTCTAAATAAGTTTTGAGTGCTATTGAAAAAAAAAATATTCACACAATATTTTTAAACAATACTATATATATTCTGTTAATTTTTTTTGCAATAGCACTCATACTTCATTCACTTCATTCGTTCCTTTAAGCTCGGAACCCTTTTTAAATTGCATACATTGCTTTTTTGCCGGTATCCTTACAAGAGAAGCTCAAACCATCAGGACCGTCAATATTTAACTTCTTCTCGTCTGAAAATATGACGTATTCCCACTGTGCATATACTTTTGAGCAAACGCCGACCTCGTCTCTGTGTGGAACTTCGGCATTCTTCGACGCTCGAATGTTTTCTTCTATTTCATGCACGCGCAAGGTGTCGTTTGATCACAGAAAGACATAATTTATTTTGTATTTGTGCATATGTCCACCAATGACAATTTATTTTGTATTTGTGCATATGTCCACCAATTTTTGGTGGCTTCATTACGAATTCGGCCCGTACCACGCAAGCTCAGCTTTTGTTACCTTGTGGCTTGGGTCTCTTACCACAATTTTTGCGAAAATTTTTTTGTAGAAAAAAATTGCAAAATGTTGATATTTTTTCACAAACTTACTTATAATAGGAAAAATTTTCAAAAATTATAAGTGCGTTTAATCAAATGTCTATGACAGTATAATATTAATTATATATAAATTCAATTTAATATAAATGTTAAAAATCAGTGGCAACACTAACTAAAATTTTCGACGACAAAAATTCATATTTCTTAAGCCTTTTGCATGGTATATTTTTTAACATTTTATATACAATCTTAATAAGGTGGCATCTCTGGTCAAAAATTATTTTTCTTAATTATTCCTACATGTAAATTTTAAAAAATTCCTCACATTTCATAAAGTGTATTTATTTGCATTTTTAAATATTTTTAGGCTATATACATATTCTACAGATACACATATAACAAATTTATAATAATAGAAAATACTTTTTCATTTTTTTCAGGTAAGACGAATACTACTTTTAACTTATTACTAAAACAGCAATTGTGGTAAGCCAAAATTTAAAAATTCAACAAAACTAAATTTCCATAAACTAAATTCTGTCTCTCAACCACACGAAATATTCAAAGCTTTTGCTCTTTTCTCCAAAGAACCACAATTTCTGTCACATGCGTGTAGATTTCAATTAGAGATATACAACTGATAAATACACTGCTATTCAGATAATAGAAACAACAAAGAAAATAGCGGACGAGCAACTAAAATGAAGAGCGACAGACAAGTACAAGCTTCGAAGGACAAAATCAAATTTAATTTTTTATTCAAAACGCACACAATGACAATCTTAAATCGCTCATTTTGCCACAAAATGCGCAGGATGCGAGCTTAAGTTTTTATGGCGCTCACAGACACAGTATATAAGTATATATCTGTCTCTCTATGTGTGAGTCTCTGCGTGACAGCCTCACTGTCAGCGTATAAGTGTGTTCGCGTGTGTGCGTTGGCAGGCGTAGCGAATGATTGATGAGCATTTATTATTAAATACTGTGTTAAAAGGAAGTGCCACGAAGCGCCATGGAGTGGCGGCACTAAGCCACGTTGCGCGCCAGCAAAGTGACGAAAAATGCTTAAACAATTGACTGCTGTTTGCCACAAGAGGACACGAATGCTAAGTGGGGCAGCATCGGAAAACATTTCGCTGCTTGTGTGTGTGGGCACTTATGTAAATATGTATAACTGTGTGTGCCAAATATAATTCAAGCAAATCTACTCAAAATCATTCGCTGCTATTTCCATTTTACTTTGCGCACAAAGACACACATTTAAATTCAAATTAGTTTTCAATTTGTTTGAGCGTTTGTTGAGGCAGTTACAGTTGACAGATGCTGCTTGAATGGCAGTTAGAAATGTTGGGAAAAATTAGATAAATGGAAATAATAAGGGAGCTGTGATACCAGGAATTGATATTAAATAATTCTGAAAAAAGATTTTTGTTTAATTACACTGTTACTTTCGAATAAAAAATACCGATTTTTATCTATTCGATTTTTTTTATTCAAAAAACTTAAGAAAAACCTTAAAGAAGGAAAGGTAAACTCTTGAAGAATAATAAGTTCGACTCTTGGCCAATAGTAGACCGAACGGGCCTTTAGATCATTGGTGATATTTTCTCTCAAATAAATACTTAGTTTGGATTATGAAATTTGACATCACCCGAATTAAAATGTAGATCAAGAACACAGATAATACTTCATTATGAAATTATAACACGATTTAGAAAGGAGCAGTGACGGATATATTGCTTCACCTTTAGGGAGGTGACGAACTACTCGGATAGTAGAGCGGCGAAACTAGCCCTGATTTCACCGACCATGTGCTCAGGATTGGTTACTTTTCAATCAGATTAGTCTGGGCCACTGCGCAATCGAGGGGAATTGTAAGATCCTTCTGGCCAAAGGTAAACCGCGGTAGGTCTACCGAACTTTTCGTCGTCAGTAAACCTGACCTCTCCTTAGTCAAATATTTGTAGTAGGTTCAGGGTACTTTGTCGACTACTAATTGTTAATCTAGGGGGATCCAGGCTTCACAAAGGACTACATTTTAAAGTCTACGTGTGTTTCGCCTTGGGAAACAGCCTTACAACCTAACCTTACCTAACCTAGAAAGGGTTTACATAGGAATGTAACCACTACTATTCGACTTTCAAAGCTTTAGAATGTATAGAATACAAAACTTGATAAAAAGTCTTGAAACATTACTTCCTTGGGTAATCTTCTTTAACCAGGTGAGACGAAATATCTTCCTTACCTAGTTGAGATGAAAGACTCCACATTTTTGTACTTATTAAATCTAGTAATCCTCTATAGTATATGAGTTCAGAAATGTTCGTATTTCAACAAATTTATTTCCCAGAAACTCATATCTAGACGGGCAATTGTAAAGAGTTGTGTCATCTCAAGCTTTTCTCAGGAAATGTGAGCTGTGACGGACAGCAAGTTTTCTGTACACATAATTGTAATGAAAAGTAGAGTCCACCAAGAGTTCACCATCAGTCATACCACCAAGACAATAAAGGTACATGACCTCAACTTGTCAACTGAGAACCAGAGCGAATTTACATAAAGTTAGATTCACATCTATTTGACAGGGGGTTAATTGTTTTAGAGAGAGAACTTTCCATATATACGTACATATATTCGATCAAGATATAAATTGTAAGTATTTTATGCTTACCTCGCGTTGATAACTCTATTAGTTCCACTTCAATGTAAACTTTCTTAAGTACTTCAACAAATAATAAATAATCTAGAAATAAACTAATTGCCGTGTTACTATTATATTCTTCTTCTTTCTACTTTAGCATTGCGGCTAAATCAATAATTTCTGCTTTTTCTAAAGAAACTGTGAGCGCATTACTTTGCCTCGTTAGACATTTCTTCTAGAGCCACTTCAAGAATCTGTTTACTGTGTTTGCTTATATCTTTCACTTCTTAAATTAAACAATAAGTGTAATCAATTATATTCATCAAATATGAAAAAAAGTTGCGAAATCAGCGCTGATACTAAGCAGCCACTTAGTCCACACTCAACCCAAGCGCACAAAAATTTTTCAACAGCAGGCTCTATGCAGCCTTTTGTTTATCTTTGCCACAGCTAAGTTGACGGCTGCAACCGCCAACAAAGAAAACACGCAGCAGGGAGAAAGCGAAAGCAGCAGAAGTGAAGAAAAACGCAAACGCCGCAGAAAAAGTTTATTTGTTTTAGCTACATAACTGCTCTTTGTTTTTTTTTTTACTTTTACTTGTGAGTTGTTGTTTTGTGTGTTGCCAACTTTTAGGCGGCTTGCCAGGCAATGCATAACCGTTATGTGGATTTCACATGTTCGTTCGCTCTCATGCTTTTATTGCCGTGTTTATTTTATTGTCTGCAAATGCGTTTATGTGTGGCATGCATTAGAGAGAGTTTGCTCTTTTTTTAGTTCTCATGTGATTTAAATTTATGTTTGTTTGCTTAGTAATTGAATTCTTCTCTTTTTGTTTTCAATTTATTTTGCGTACTTTTTTTAAGGTACTCTTTTTTCTTATTCCAAAGCATTTTTAAATATTTCTTTTGTTTGCTTTTCATATAATTATATTCCTCGCCGCGCTAGCAATAATTCTTCCACAAATGACAATATATAATACATTATTCCGATTATGCGCGAGTCGCGAAGCATATTTAGAACTCTCTACATATTAAATATAGTTCCAACTCTTTTTTGGAGGAACATTCCTTGGCTGTCAGTAGTGTCATGTAAGCAAGTTCTCTGACTATTTTTTTCTAAAAGCTAAACCCCTCATCGAACTATATATCGGAGTAATTCCTAAAAAAAAATTCTCATAATCTTATTTATTAAGGACATTATAGTTCACCAAATTCAGAGGCATATTACTGCCTTAACGTATTAACATTATAGACCGCCCCTGAGTGGTATAATAAAAAATAATAATTTTTCGAAAGGTCAATTTGGCGGAATATAATTTCCACGAGATTTTTTTCTTGTTTTCGGAGGTTTTGGAATAGTTCCCATTAGTAAAGTAAAGATCTCATTAGGACTCTTCAATTTTAACGCATACTTCATTAGAGCATCAACAACACCAACAATTTCACCCTGGAAATCCAACCCATAATCATTCTTGGCACCAGGTGCTACTTAAGATTGAGTAGGCGATAGGCAAGTAAAATCCTCTCCCAACGAAGCAAAATCAAACTCTACAAGTTGCTCATTTCCGTCCTGCTTTATGGTGCAGAAGCGTTTACTATGTCGATATCCTCTAAGACGCCACTAGAAGTTTTCGAGAGAAAGGTTCTGCGTAAGATTTATGGTCCTCTTAACATTGGCAACGGCGAATTCCGCAGACGATGGAACGATGAGCTGTACGAGTTATACGACGACATTGACATAGTCCAGCGAATAAAAAGACAACTGCTACGCTGGCTAGGTCATATTGTCCGAATGGACTAAAACACTCCAGCTCTGAAAGTTTTCTATACAGTACCCGCTGGAGGATCCCCGGAAGAGGACTACCTCCACTCCGTTGGAAAGACCAGACCCGTTGGAGGAAGCCCCGGAAGAGGACTACATCCACTCCGTTGGAAAGACCAGACGGAAAGCGACCTGGTTTCACTTGGGATTTCCAACTGGTCCCGAATTGTAAGGGCTATTCTCGATTCGGCTATAATCGGATAAACAGTTCCTACGGCAATTGCATCTGAGCTTAGAGCTTTATATCCCTAACAAAAAGGCCTGAATATGACTTAAATAAACAAACTTTTCAAAATTGTGTCTGAACAAATGTCTTTGTTAATTGTACATACCAATTCCCATCGCTGTTTCCCATACCAGCCATTACTCACTAATTCATGCCACTCAGATAGTTTGTACCACAAAAGGCTTCCTCTCAAGCTTCACATCGCCGGTGAAGTTTAGTAGTGGCCGGATGAAGTTAAAGTTGTTGACTTCTGGTTACAGCTCACGCCGCTAAGTGGCTCACTGCAATTTGCTTCAACACAACCAAGACAGCGACAGCCATTTATTGTGGAAGAGACACGCGCTGAGACGATGAGCATAATTTCTGGGCAACTTGCCAAGAAGTCGAGCCAAATTTAGTTAAATTATTATTGTTGTTGTTGTTTCTTGTCATTATTTGCGGTTGCCGTGCCACTTGTGTTTGCTACAAATATTGTTGTTAATGACGCTGTTGAAGCCAGCGCGACATGTTGACTCTGCAAAGCTGCTCATAAAAACTGATAAGCCGCCCGCCTGGCTTCTGCTAGGCGCTGCCATGCGCTCTTTACGAAGTTGTGCATCCATTACATCATTGTTGTTGTTGCTTTGCTAATTTCTATGCCCACTTGTGGCAATACTTCAAGTTCTTGTTGTTGTTGTTGATGGTATAAGTGGTATAAGTACGAGTATATTGACAAAGTAAATACTTTCCCTACTTCAGTTCGAGTCTGCGCCGACTGTTCAAAAGCAAATTTCGGCAAAGTGGCCATTAAGTGGCACTTCTTCATCACAACGCTGCCTAATGATTTTGCGTCGCCACACTTGTCGATTGTTTGCTCGGTGTGATTATGAGTGAGAGTCCCTTAATTGGCTCATCATGCGAATTGCTCGTTTGGGCTGACTGCACAAGCTGGTCGAGTGCGCCGACTTTGAGCCTGGTTTTAAGTGCGACAGGTATGAATTAATGCATGCATACAGGGTGTTTGTGCAAGTTTTTCAATTTACTATCATTTAAGTGGATAAAGCTATATTTATTTAAACAGTCCATCATAATCTGAATTGATGCAATCTGGAAACCAGTGTCCTGTTCGGTACTTTTGGGTCTCATGCCTTGTGGGCATTTTAATTGTAATTGAATGCAGCAATCGTCTTTCTTAAGTATAATAATAAAACTATATCGATTGATGTAGCCATTTATAATGCAATCTTGTCGAGTGATACAAATTCTAGGTGCCAGTCCAAATTGTTTACTTTCATGGCCATGGTGTTCCAGTTATTAATGTTGCAGGTCCATATTAATAATACAGTTTCGGAAATGTAGTACATTTTATATACAAGGGGTTGGATAAAATATTATATAAAGGGTATCTCAATATCGTCTCCCACAAGTCCAATGAACCCATAATCTTCAACCATATGAAAGGAGCACTCACCCTATATAGTTATATATAATTGATAGTGTGTCTATAATTCCAGGTAGTAAAATAACCGTTAATTTAATGTTAGATAATTGGTTGCATGCCACATGCAAATCGTATAATTAAACGCATAACAAATTAAAGTGACAATCATGAACAGAGATGGAAAAAATACTGCTGATTATTCGATTTATTTCTGAACTATATCGTTATTTCCAGCAAACAACATTCATTAAAACCCATATACAAGCTCATGGAAACGATTCTTAGCATATATAGCCAAGCAAGATAGATAGTCGAACTCAGTCTTAGTTCAGGAAAAATAATAATTAATTGAAGAGATATGTTATGTACTATATATAGAAACACATAGCCCAAAATAAATATTATGTTCAAAAACCATCATATTCATAGTGTTTTTATACACTCGCAACACAAGTTGTTAATAGAGTATTATAGTTTTGTTCACATAACGGTTGGTTATAAGTCCTAAAACTAAACGAGTTAGATATAGGGTTATATATACCAAAGTGATCAGGGTGAAGAGTAAAGTTCAAATCCGGTTGTCTGTCTGTCCGCCCGTCTGTCCGTTCGTCCATGCAAGCTGTAACTTGAGTAAAAATTGAAATCGGATTAAAACTACGAAAAAATCCTTAACTCAGTAAGGAAAACTACCAGAAACCTTAAATTTCATTATAAAGATGGTACAGAAGAGCTGCACTCAAAATGGTATACAAAATTTTAAATGGGCGTGGTTCGACCAATTTCAATGAAATTCGGTTCATGATATCTTCCTAGCTAATAATATGTTGTGAAAATAGTCTAAATCGGTTCACAATCACGCCTACTTCCCATATACCAGAACTTTGAAGTCAACACAAATCGTTTACTTTACAATATATAAAGTATGCATTATGGAAGATATCGGAGCAGAACTTTGCAAAAATAATCCATTTTAAGAGTAGTATCGTCCTTCCAAAAATCGTCGAAATCGGTCCATAAGTTTTCAAGACCCTATATATCGAATATGAAGACCTCATTGCTTCTAACAAATTTTTGTACCGAAAATATGGGTAAGAGGGAATATGTTTCTTCTAATAATATGTCTCCGTGCCTAAAATGTGTGAAATCGGGTCATAACTTCACTTAACTTCCATATCTCTAATATTATGGTTTTCAACATTTAATAGACTTTATACCATATACATATATGCCGAATATGTGGGTCAAATTGTTTGTTATTAATATATAAATATAAATAAATAAATAAATTGCGAGAGTATAAAATGTTCGGTGACACCCGAACTTAGCTCTTCCTGACTTGTTAGTTACATTTTTCTTTCCTGTGAACTTCTTGTTTGATGAACAGTTCATAAATCCTTAAAAAAAATTGAATCTGATAATTGGGAACTTTCTTCTACCATATCGATTAGATGATCTTCTAATTTGCCTTTTTTCTCGAAAGACCACAACATGATTGTCTTGATATATAGTATTATTAGATAATCATTTTCTAACTAAAATACGCTTTATAATTGTCATTTTCTATATTTGGAAATATGAATATCTTTATTTTTCTATACATTAGCAAATCATTGACCGATATAATGAATCATCTCATTACATTTTCGAATGGCCTCTATTAAGCAATTATTATAGTAAACTTTAGGAAGGGTTTTTCAAAAGGGACGCTACAAAAGTAGACCGATAGGGACTGCAAACGACGCCATATTTTCCCCCGCTCCTTTGACATTTCTCTTCAGTACGATTTGTCATTTCATCATGGAGTCGAAATAATTAAAATTTACTACCGAAATTCGGAGTCAGTAGCCTCAACTTTAAGAGCGCTATGTCCTACGTAACGATGATGTCCACGTAATCTATTAGTCACCATTGCATCTCGAAAAAATTACGGTTTGGTGGGCTGAATCGCATTAATAACCTCTGAGTATACCATACATACCATTATCTACATTGAAATCTTTAAATTGTAGACCCGTTGAACCTCCGTAAGCGTCCCGTGTCTAAATGCGCACACATCTAGCCGCAGGCACATGTCACTTAAGCACACTGACACTTTCGAACTCAACTTAAATGAAAGCTTGTAATTTTTTCAAAAATAAAATGGTAATATTTATTACATAATGCATGCACACTTAGTTATAGACATAGTACATATGCATGTGCTTGCTTCCTTTCATTCGCACTAACATCTTACTCACTGCTCACCGCTCTCTCCACGCGCCATCGTTTCTTCATTATTCTCACTATCTTTCTAGTTTAAGTTTGAATGGTTAAATAAGGATGGCTTTCTTTCGTTTCGTTTCGCCCGTGGAAAACTTTTGCCCTACTCGCTCGCAGTTCGCACAGTCATTCGGTGAGCATACGCTTTTATCATCATGTTCAAACGGACATACAAACATGGCAACCCTATGAATGCTTAGCTGTGTGTGTGTGTGTGGCTTCCTATCAGTGTGTCGTCTCACGTTAAGTGTGTTTGCGTGACGTGCAGCGGATTTTTAAATGCGAAATTAATCACTGTCTTGTGGGTATGGTTGAACTCGTACAATTTGATTTGAAGTGATATGGCTTTAAGTTGAAAATTTAATTTACTATTCTACTTAAGAGAATACTATTTTTATGCGGAAACGTGTTATTTTACACATTTTGCTCGGTTTGTAGCTGATTTTTTTATTAACTTGAATAAATATAAGAGGCTTGAAACTCACACACAGCAATATATAAATGCAGCACCAATGAAGATATCGGAATAAAATTTAACATAGATACTGCATTGGAGTTGTGGTCGTTCACTCGGACTATAAGTTTTCAAGGCTCAAGATATCGAGCATGAAGACCTCACTGCCAATGGATAATTTTTTTACCGAAAATATCGGTATATCTTTCAGATATTTTAAAGAAATTCGGAGGGAATTCTTCTAATAATAATCTGTGCCAAAAATGGTTAAAATCGGGTCATCTCTTCCCCTATATACCTAATTATAGGTTTTTCAAAAATAAGGTCGGCTTTATTCGGTTAATATATGAGATATCTTAGCAAAATTAAGTGAGCTTATAGTCTTGGATATAGTGTACCTTGGGGGTGAAAATGAGTGAAAACTGTTCAAGAATTACCTCAGCCTATATACTATATATGATGATTTTTGTTTTCTAGTGGACTTTATTCCGAATATGTGAGTCAAATTGTGCGTTGTCTGAATAAAATTGCAAAAATACATTGCAAGAGTATAAAATGATCGATTGCTCCGGAACTTAGTCATTCCTTCCTTGCTTATACGAGATATAATTAATTAGTATATTAAAAGATATTCTGCGAAACCGATTTACTTTCAAAATAACATTCTTTAGCATTACAAACCGAAACTGTGATTGATTGACTTAGGATAGGAACCAAATTTTCATTCGACTGAGGCTGGTTAAGACGTCAGTATTCCTTAAAATTATTTGCGTAGTTAGCTTGGCCACTATTCTCACTTAAACTAGATTGCCAAACGCTGTCTTAAATGTGTTTACTAATTTTACATTTTAAGTATCTAAATTCACTGGTAATTTTGTATCTAGAAGCCCATAATCTTCTCCTAACAAAATTATTTTAAAATCCGAAAGATTCTACAGGTTTAGAGGAAATGTATGGCCTTTTATCAAAAAACTTAAATTTTTTATATTACCACCATGTATTGCATAATCCCGCCAGTGTTTCACCGCGATTTCTGGCAAATCCGAGCCGAACATAAGTTTAAAAACCTTTTTTGCCGCATTTAATGTTGGAAAAACTTTGACTCATATAAGTCACAAGTAGCAGTAAATTTAACACCAACACACCCGCACACAGATACACAAATCTTACTCAACGATAACTTTCATGTGCGAAACTTTGCGTTATCCTTTGGACATTTCACCGCACGTCAAGCGGAAACCACCAAAGAATTGTCAAAACTTACACGCAAGCCCATTAAATTGAGCATATTACCGCATGAATTATTCGCAGTGATCATAACAAAAGGCACACAACCACACACCCACACGACTTAAGGAGACCAAAGCAGTGTAAAAATTTCACTCGTTGGGGAGGGATGGAGATGTGTAGAAGAAGACAAACGAAATAAAAATGCTAGATAGAATAGCTGACAAGAAAAACTCACACGAATGACAAATGACACCATTAGGCGGCAGCGAGCTATGATATATGTTTGCTTGTTGTAGTTGTAGGTGCTGCTTTTGTTGTTGTTATACTGGATGAAGGTGGCGATGGTGGTGTTAAACGAATGAAGTGCGAAGAAAATAGTCACGCAATTTGCACACACACGCAGACGCTTGTAGTCTATCAAACACATACAATGATGCACACATATGCATATAAATAGTATAAGTGTGAGTGTGTGCGCGCGTGTGAATATCCTTGCTGGAAGACAGCTGAGCAGCAGCAGCGCCGGTAGCGAGCAGCGGTAATCATGCGACGTGACACGTGGAAACGTGCCGCTGCTTGAACGCCAACAACAACCACCAGTCAGCTGTTATAAGGAAAGTGCGCCTGCCTGCCAGTTTTGGTGGCACGTTCGTGTTAACATGACACTAACAAGAAGTGGCAGATTGTCCTGTGTGTGTGTGTGTGTGTACGACCATCGCCAAAAGTGTCGCATCTAACTCTCCAACCCGCACAAACACATACAAACACACACGTGGCAGTAAGGAAGTGCCAGTTCAGTCGCAGTAAATATTCGTTATTTTGACACAAAAATAGCTTTATAAGTGTTACATTTGCTTGACACTCCATTGTTCTATTGAATTCACTCCTCGGCGGCATCGAAGAGCTCGTTCACTTTGTTTTTTTATCACAATCGTCTATTTTTTGTTGGACTATCATTGTAACAATGCCAATAAAATGTGCTTCGCACACGCGTTACCACACACATCCTTATCTTTATATATATATAGGTGTAATGTATGTGTGCATGCTATAAGGCTTTGCTCCCGATAGAGCTCTTTCATAACTTATATTGGCGTGACATTGACAAGCTACGTAAGGGGGTCATAAGCAATGCTCGTTAGTGTAATATATAGACCAATCATATCTCATACGAAGTCTGTTTCTATGTGGCTCTGAGGTTTTAAGCAATTCTATCACCAATTTATTTGAAAGCAGAGGATGTCTAATGTATAATTACCGCAAAATTTAACCTTTGTTTAAGCAAATCTGAAGCTTATGGTCCAACTAGTAATTATAGTATTAGCAAATCTCATTATTGTCAACATTTGGAGGGTGGTTTATTTGCAATTATTCAAAGTTGTTTCATGGAGGCTTGTACTGTATTGGCGGAAAATATTCTCCAAACAATTACATATATAAATTCTATCAGTAGGCAGTCTCTTTCCGAAAAAAACTGGGAGTCCGTTTCGGTTACTGTAGTTGATGATCACGTCTGGAATTTTGTCAACATTATACTACCTAGGTCTTCCTGATTGTCACTATAATCGTACTTCTTTAATATTTCTCGTAATTTGTGTGGTAAACAAATCCATTTTACTTTGAGATTGACATAGGTTTATTGAAAATTCTATTTTCGTCTTAAGGAAATCATCAATGCTTGTCGTTCATTGATTTTCGCCTATGTTGGATTACATTAATACAATCTTGACTCCTTGAATATAAAACTTCTCAAAAATAATTAGTTGAACAAAATAAGTAGAATATATTGAATGGAATTATGATTCAGTACAACTTTGAACTGAATTAACTACCCAGCAGACACTGTGCAACTAGTATAATTCCCATAAAGTTCTTTAGGCGTCAGCACCAATAGAAACCTACTATAATAGAAATCGATTTTCAGATAAATGTCAAATCTTTTGTATATTGAAGAACCACCACTCGTATATCCCTTATTTATTTAGATCCTTATATATATATATATATATATATTTGGCGTAGGAACCGCTTTAAGCGATTATAGCCGAATCCACCAGAGCGCGCCACTCATTCCTCCTTTTTGCTTTTTGGCGCCAATTGGAAACACCAAGTGAAGCCAGGTCACTTTGCACTTGGTCTTTCCACCGGAGTGGAGGTCGTCCTCTTCCGCGGCTTCCTCCAGCGGGTACTGCATCGAATACTTTCAGAGCTGGAGTGTTTTCTTCCATCCGTACAACATGACCTAGCCAGCGTAGCCGCTGTCTTTTTATTCGCTGAACTATGTCAATGTCGTCGTATAAATCGTACAGCTCATCGTTCCATCGCCTGCGGTATTCGCCGTTGCCAATGTTTAGAGGACCAAAAATCTTGCGCAAAACCTTTCTCTCGAAAACCCCAAGAGTCGTCTCATCGGATGTTGTCATCGTCCACGCTTCAGCGCCATACATCAGGACGGGAATAATGAGCGACTTATAGAGTTTGATTTTGGTTCGTCGAGAGAGGACTTTACTTTTCAATTGCCTACTCAGTCCAAAGTAGCACCTGTTGGCAAGAGTGATTCTGCGTTGGATTTCAAGGCTGACATTGTTGGTGTTGTTAATGCTGGTTCCCAGATAAACGAAATTATCTACAACTTCAAAGTTATGACTGTCAACAGTGACGTGGGAGCCAAGACGCGAGTGCGCCGACTGTTTGTTTGATGACAGGAGATATTTCGTCTTGTCCTCATTCACCACCAGACCCATACGCTTCGCTTCTTTATCTAGTCTGGAAAACGCAGAACAAACGGCGCGGTTGTTGCTTCCGATGATATCAATATCATCGGCATACGCCAGGAGCTGTACACTCTTGTAGAAGATTGTACCCTCTCTATTTAGTTCTGCAGCTCGTATTATTTTTTCCAGCAATAGATTGAAGAAGTCGCACGATAGTGAGTCACCCTGTCTGAAGCCTCGTTTGGTATCGAACGGCTCGGAGAGGTCCTTCCCGATCCTGACGGAGCTTTTGGTGTTGCTCAACGTCAGCTTACATAGCCGTATTAGTTTTGCAGGGATACCAAATTCAGACATCGCGGCATAAAGGCAGCTCCTTTTCGTGCTATCGAAGGCAGCTTTAAAATCGATAAAAAGATGGTGAGTATCGATTCTTCTCTCTCGGGTCTTTTCCAAGATTTGGCGCATGGTGAATATCTGGTCCATTGTGGATTTTCCAGGTCTAAAGCCACACTGATAAGGTCCAATCAGTTCGTTGACGGTGGGCTTTAGTCTTTCACACAATACGCTCGACAAAACCTTATATGCGATATTGAGGAGACTTATACCACGGTAGTTGGCGCAGATTGTGGGGTCTCCCTTCTTATGGATTGGGCAGAGCACACTAAGATTCCAATCGTCAGGCATGCTTTCTTCCGACCATATTCTACAAAGAAGCTGATGCATGCACCTTATCAGTTCTTCGCCGCCGTATTTGAATAGCTCGGCCGGTAATCCATCGGCCCCCGCCGCTTTGTTGTTCTTCAAGCGGGTAATTGCTATTCGAATTTCTTCATGGTCGGGTAATGGAACATCTATTCCATCGTCATCGATTGGGGAATCGGGTTCGCCATCTCCTGGTGTTGTACTTTCACTGCCATTGAGCAGGTCGGAGAAGTGTTCCCTCCATAATCCCAGTGTGCTCTGGACATCCGCTACCAGATTACCTTCTCGGTCCCTACATGATAATGCTCCGGTCTTGAAACCTTCTGTTAATCGCCTCATCTTTTCATAAAATTTTCGAGCATTACCCATGTCGGCCAGCTTTTCAAGCTTTTCATACTCACGCATTTCGGCCTCTTTCTTTTTACGTCTGCAAACGCGTCTCGCTTCCCTCTTCAGTTCTCGATATCTATCCCACCCCGAACGTGTTGTGGTCGATTACAACGTTGCAAGGTAGGCAGTCTGTTTTCTCTCCACTGCGGAACGACAATTCTCATCGTACCAACTGGTTTTTTGGCGTTGCCGTAGACCAATTGTTTCGGCTGCAGCGGTATGCAATGAGTTTGAGATGCCGTTCCACAGCTCCCTTATATCGAGATGCTGATGAGTGCTCTCAGAGAGCAGGAGTGCAAGTCGAGTAGAAAATCGTTCGGCTGTCGGTTGTGATTGCAGCTTTTCGACGGCGAACCTTCCTTGTGTTTGTTGACGGGCGTTCTTTGCTGCACAGAGGCGAGTGCGTATCTTTGCTGCTACTAGATAATGGTCCGAGTCAATGTTTGGTCCTCGGAGCGTACGCACGTCTAAAACACTGGAGACATGTCTTCCGTCTATCACAACGTGATCGATTTGGTTGCGCGTGTTTCGATCAGGGGACAGCCACGTTGCTTGATGAATTTTTTTATGCTGGAATCTGGTACTACAGACAACCATATTTCGGGCCCCAGCGAAGTCGATCAGCCTCAGGCCGTTTGGCGATGTTTCGTCATGGAGGCTGAATTTTCCGACTGTTGTGCCAAAGACACCTTCTTTACCCACCCTGGCGTTAAAATCGCCAAGCACGATTTTGACATCGTGGCGGGGGCAGCGCTCATAGGTGCGTTCTAGGCGCTCATAGAAAGCGTCTTTGGTCACATCGTCCTTCTCTTCCGTTGGGGCGTGGGCGCAAATCAGCGATATGTTGAAGAACCTCGCTTTTATGCGGATTGTGGCTAGACGTTCATCCACCGGGGTGAATGCCAGGACTCGGCGACGGAGTCTCTCTCCCACCACAAATCCAACACCAAATTTGCGCTCCTTTATATGGCCGCTGTAGTAGATGTCACAAGGACCCACCTTCTTCCGTCCTTGTCCCGTCCATCGCACTTCTTGGACGGCGGTGATGTCAGCCTTTAGTTGTATGAGGACATCAACCAGCTGGGCAGAGGCACCTTCCCAATTAAGAGTCCGGACATTCCAGGTGCATGCCCTCAAATCATGATCCTTAGTACGTTTGCAGGGGTCGTCATCAAAAGGGGAGTTTCTCATCCGAGGCTCGGTGTTTGTTTTCATTGGGGAGATTTTTTTATGTGGTGGGTCCCAAGCCCTACGCACAACCGCACAAGCGGGCTTCGCCTTCTCACTTTAGCTCGCCTCCAAACGGATGTCTGTTAGCTACCCAGGGGATACTTGGTCTAAAACCGGAAGTCGTGAGCTGCTTGAGTCATATGCAAAAGAATCGTTCCTGGCCACTCCCAAGTGAATGGCAATCAGAAACTTTCCTCACTTGCGTGAACTTCTACATATGACCCTTACCCTCGGTAAACTTCTCAAATGCTTCTCAAATAATCTGAAAATATAGTTTATAAATGGGCGATTATTTCTCAACGGATGCAATATGGTTAGGTTAAGTTGGTAAGGTTAGGTTGATAAGTATAGTATAAAAAAATCTCCTAAAGTCCCAGTTCTAGTTTAGTCAGAAAAGTCTAGTCTTAAAGAAATTCAAGAATCCTTCAATTAACACTATAGGCAATTAGATTGCATTATTGGAATCTCTAGCATTTATGCAACAAATATCAGAGATGAAAGTGCTCTCTTGATACTAAGGTTTGGCAATTTTTTTAAATATGGAGTGAAAAACTGTAGGTTAAGGAATATTCGTTTATACTAGCGAGCGGTTTTAGTCTCGAATTCTTACGAAGTAAGAATAGATTTAAGAAGAAAAGTGAAGAAATCCATTGAACTGTTCACAATTTTTTATTTGCTTTCTATATGGAAGTAGTATTCTTATACTTCAATCATTGAAATACTCCGTTGGAGAGGGGGAGATAAATAACCTTCCATTCCTCATTATTATATATAACTATGTATATATAGAAATACATGTGCATGGATGCCAAGAAACTATGTATATAGAGTACATACGTACGTAAGACCGATACTAAGCAAAATGTCAGGAAAAATATTATTTTATGATTACTAAGATAACTTATTTTTGTTGCTTGACATGGCTTGACTTGTCTTGAGGTGGTATATAACGGCGTAAAGTGACTTTGCCTGCTTTGCCTGGTCGACCCATAAACACAACACATACTTGCTCATCTGACTTGTGACCAAAGCAACTATTTTGTCAAGAAGTCAAAAGTAACCAGAAAATCTTGAGTGGCCAGATACAATGCTTTTTTGTTTCCGACTTTATAGAGATTAATAATCGATTTCGACTTTTTATAGTTAACAAATCTTTAGCAATATGTATGCCAATGATCCATTCTGCGACGTAGGATTAAGATATTTATTGGTTATACATGCAAATCTGCAACTCGGATAGCTTGTAGAAATTTTTCATAATTTCCATTACGGGCATGATTCAGTTTCTTTCCGGCAAGGCTCTATAGCAACTAACGATGGATCTCAGGTAGTGGGAAATTATTTTAGTTCATATTGATTAAACAGTTTCCGAGCAAATTTTATAGTTAGCAAGGTCGTCAACAAGGTCGTAGTCTAAGTGTTTGATCTGTATTTACATCCAATGAGATTAATATAATATAACAATGAATATATTATACATTTATAATAATTATATAGTATTATACATTGAGAGATATCTTCCGATCTTCTCTATGAAGCTTTACACAGCTTGTAGCACTTTTAGAAAGCTTTTACGAATAAATTTAGTGACATTTGTCATTTTTGAGTTTCACAGTCGGTTTTCTTGGCATAATTAAGGTCTCAATATAATTATTCGTTTAATCATTTTACTTTTCTTTTAACTATGGGTGTGCAAAGCTATAAAACTGGGCTCAAGTCAACTCGAGCTAAAATCGATCAGAATAAATTTTATTTTTTAAAGAGAGAGTTATTGTAGTTTAAGAAGATGCCAGCTTGAGGTAGCAGGAGAATTAAGAAGAACGTGTGGTTAGGTTAATGAAAGAGTAGAGAAAAATTACTAAAATAAAGAGGAAATGAAGTAACAAGCGTAAAGTGAGCTCAAATATGAAGACGCTTGCTAGAAGGAAGTAAATTTACCCACACCTTATGTAGTCGCCAAAGGAACTAAGTGCTGTGGCAAACAAAAATGTCATAGTTTTCATTTTCTTTAGATGCCACAAGACCAACATACCCTCACACCGGCAAGGCGTTGCGCCTTTGTGGGCGTCTTAAAGTCAGGGATCAGCAGGAAGAAGAATAAAATACAAAAGCCATATGTGCAACGGCATGGCTTTATATACATATCTTTAGACTTTAGTATATATGCTCGCATATGTAACTGTAATGTACCCAAGTCAGCATGTGGTTAAAAGCTTTACTACGGCAATAATAACAACAAAAGCCAGCGAGTAAATAAAAAAGTAATGATGAAAAAATGGGCGAAAAAGTAAAACGGTAAACTTGGCGAATGTAAACGTGTCGCTAACATGCTTAACGGTGTCGTAAATGTTAAGTCAAAACCCAAGCAAATACACACACACATACAAAGTGCGGTCGTGGCTTGGCTAAAGAATGCTCAGTGAAAATATATGAGAAATACATATACTCGACATACATCCATATGCGTAGGTGTGTTGTATAAATAAAGACTACTAAGACACAGCGAATGACACAAATGAGGTGGAGTGCTTTGGTGCAAGGTGAGACCAAAGGCATAAAGAAAAAATGTTGAAGAAAGCCTTTTGAACACATATATGCTTGTATGGTACTGCACGGGTAGAAGAAGTAGACACTTATTTCTTAACTTTAGGGTGGTTCTTAAATGTGTGGCGAAAATTGTTGAGACATGGGCTTAAACTTTAAGCAGTTTATCTGATATTACTGACCGTGATGTTCCATATTGACTATACTAGATTACAGAAGCAAGTATTTTTTGATTTTTAAGGACCACCTTAACGCATATTTGTTTACATATAAGCACACCAACGCACATTGCCATGATTTCACAGATAATCCTGTGGTTAAAATCAACGTATGGCATGCTGCACACGATGAGCTCTACTAAAGCTTTGCTCTCCAACAAGACAACGGGCTTGTGGTGGTGTTAGTGGCATAAAATGAGTTAGTGGCAAGGAAGGAACTGTGAACATGGCTAGCAGTCGCTAAAGTTAAACGCTTCGCAACTACTTCACTTGTTGGCGACCGCCGTCTGTGGCTCACTACTGCCAGCTTCGTTGCACGCGTTGTTTGCCCGGCGACAAGGCTAAGTGTGTGGTATAACACACACACATACTGTCATCGATGGCAGCGGGATAATCAGGTGCGATGCGGATAATATTAAACAGCATGCCAACATACTAATTCGAACTTGTGTACATACATACATTATAGTGCCACACTGGCGTTCATGCCACCAGCACGCGCATAACTGTATCTTATAGCAATCGAAGTGGCAAGTGGATTACTTATTTTCCTGCATCTCCTGTTTGTTGCTTCATGTTGTGGTATGTTTATGGTGTCATGTAGGTTCATTGGATTGTGGTGCAGTGGAAGTTGCTGCAAGGATAGTGGGTATTCCTTCCATACAATAACTAATTCAAGGAAATTAATTGAAATTAGCAAAATATTGTCAAATAACATTACAAAATATATGTAAAATTGCATAGTAATTAATTGTATACTAAAACATTTTGTTTCAATATTTTATTTACAAAAATTGCAACTTGATTTAAAAAATACCAGTATTATTCATTATTGTAATTACACTGTCCAACAGCATTTTTGGAACAGAATAGCGACCCTATAATATAAATACTGTATTTATAGTGTGGCAACCCATTTCTAAAAATCGCCGAAATCGGACCATAGGTTTTCAAGACCCCATATATCGCATATGAGGACCTCGGTGCTTCTAACCTAATATTAGGGTTTCCAACTTCCAATGGACTTTATACAATATATATGACGAATATGTGAGTCAAATTGTGTATTATATAATATTAATTAAGTTAAATAAATAAATTGCGAGAGTATAAAATGTTCGGTTACACCCGAACTTAGCCCTTCCTTACTTGTTTTATATTAATTTTAGTAAAAATCACACCCGATATGTACTGCTTAGTAAGTCAATTATGCTTAATTTTATCACACCCGATTTGTAAGTCACAGCTGACTAGACGCGAGAACTCAGTGTTTGGCCCGGCCGAACTTGACGACGTTTTCACCTACTTTGTATATGTTGGCGTGTAATTTTGCCAATTAATCGTAAAGAGTTTTATTTACAACAATGGTGTCTTTTGTGACCCCCACTGAAATTTTCCGCCAAACATTTTCGTAGAATATTTTAATCCTTAAATGTCCTTTTTTAAAGGATATTTTTTGATTTTCTCGAAAAAAGGGTCAAATTGGCCCATAAAGAAACCAGTTAGAGGGTTAAGATCTTCCACAAAAATAATCCTCATACAATTCCACAATACAACTCTGACCATAAGAATTCTCTCAGACATTACTTTACAACATTTTTTTCATATAGTATAATGCTCCCTTCGACCAAAAAATTAAAACTTTGACCCACTGTAAAAAAAAAAAAACTCAGACGTGCTGGACCATAAGTTTGTTCTACAAAAATAATCTACTCAACATACCCTTTCCGAATTATGGGGTCGCCATTCTGTTCCATTCAAAAAGTCTTCATTTGTTGGACAGTGTTATTTTATATTACAATTATTTCTTTTACCGAATAAGATAGAAATGTGTCTTACCTCTTACTCTTAACTCTTAATTGGAAATCAGCCTATTTGTAGGCAACATTTTTAATTTTTCCGTTGCGAAACTATGTAATATATGAAACAATATTTATACTTGTCTACTTATGATCCAATTTTACTGTAATTCCGAACTCGTAAATAAACTAGTAAATGATAAGTTACAAAATCTGCTTGAAAATTCGGCATCGTATGACATTCATGTCGACGACTCGGAACGAACTCGGACTTATATTTATTCGAAACCTGACCCAACTGCAACGTTACCAAAAATTATTCCTGTAACACTTTTTTTACAGCAAATCCATTTAGAAGTTTTGTCTCACCCATCTAGCCCATCTTGGAACTAGTTGAGGATGAGGAACTATCTTTGTGGATGAAAACTTTTCAACAATTCTCTCAGCACTACATATATTATTGAACTCCATTATAAAATGGTTCTAGCTTGTTTTCTCACTGTGTATCTGGTTAAATGAGACAGCAATACATACATTTGTACGGGAGTCCTCACATCTTAAGGAAACACTACAGAAAATTGAATGCACGATGTATAAGATCTTAATAATAATTATTAAGGAATATTCGTATGATATTTGTCTGTTATATAAAAAACATACATATATATATATTTATATGTGAAAATATATGTATAGAGCTGGCGTGTCATTTCATTAAAAGAAGCTTGCCAGCTGCTTAAGATCGCAAAAATGCTGCGTAATTAATGGTCATAAAGAGAATATTGCTGGACTACGTGCTGAGTGGTGAAAAACAACACATACGAGTATATATAGAACAGAATATGAAGGAGCAAAGAAAAGGTCGAAAGGTTGTTGTATGTTTTATTTAAAAATGGACATATGGCAATCTCCACATACACATTTTTATTTATTTAATTGCGAGCGTTTGGCGATTAACAATGTGAGTTCACAATTAATTGGCAGCACAATTTTTTATATTTATTTTTAAGCCATTCCTGTGAATAACAAGCCTTTTGCGTTAGCAGCTCAGTGGGTGCTTGCCAATAAAACGCGCATAAAACGACAGGAAACGGTTTTACCGTTTTTAATTGGCATAAGCGCCTTCGGTTTGTTTTGCAAAAGGTTGTATTTCAGCTTTATAGCATACTTACAGGCGCTTAATGTCTACCACTGGCGTGTTAATGTATTTGGGTATTTCAATGCGAAATGCGGGGTAAATAACAGCGCTTAATCCTAGCTGCCGTTGGCAAGCCTTTCGCGGATATTAAAGCCAAAACAATAGCAACAACAAGCATGCAAAAATAAATATATAAATTAAGCGCTAAATAAAAGAATTAATTGATACTGGAAATTACCGGCAAATGCATGTGTGTGTGAGTGGGTGTATGTGATATATTATATAATATATGTAGATGTTTCTACACAATAATTACATGTATGTGTGCATGTAGGCCACGCGCTATGTGCTCATTAATTTCTCATGCGCGTAAAGCTATAAATAACAAGCATTACAGCCAGCAAAGGATACACACACGCCGTCCTTTTTTCGTTCTATATTCTATATGCCGTTATTTGTATTTTTTCGTATTTTTATTAGACCAAAGTGTGAGATACGGCAGCTCGCATGTGCTAAGCTGCACTCCCCCTCTTATACACACACACTCACATACATACAAATTCATATGGGGACGTGTGTAGTTGCAAATCATTTGGATTTTATTGAGAAATAAACAGTTTCTAATTAATTGAATTAGCGAGCGTAAAGAAAATTAATTAACAAGCTTAAGTGTGAGTCCTCCAAAACACACACGGCATATAATGAGAAGCAATAGAATTATACCTATGATATCTACATGTGTGTGTGTGGCTCAAAGTGGCACCCCCGTTCGGTATAGATCGCAGCATTCCATGCATTAATTGGCACAGTCAAACAAATGTTAGCGCCAAAATTGCTGCTTTATTGCAATTAGGGCCTTAATGAGTTAAAAATTGTTACCGTTAATATTGGCGTAATAAAATTTTGTGACAAACAATTTTCTCACAAAAAGGAAATTAGAATTAGAATTTCAATTAATTAATTAAAAGTCAAAAGGATTGCTGTTTTTAATTAAAATAAAAACATGCTATAAACAAAAAAATTTAAATTTTAAAATTACTTTTTATAGGCTTTGCTTTTCATATGAAGCTCTCCAACTTTCAAATAAACAGTCATGGTGTTCTAGCACAACAGTTAGGTACGTCACTTAACAAAAGCAAATAAGTTCCCCAAAACTTTGATTTTAATATAATATCTCTCCTTCCGCTTTTTTGTTATTCAATGCTTTATAAAAAGTTTTACAGTGATCGGATTTAGTTCAAATATGCGCCATTTCGTTCGAAGATATTTTGCCATCTAGACGGCAACTTCATAATACACACCTCGTAGAAACCCCCTCTCCTTTTTTGCAAGAACTCGGACAGCCACTTTTCTCAAGCCTCTTTTGAATTCAACTTTACATCACCAAGGACGTTCGCCATGGACAGGAACAGGTGGTAATCACTTGGCGCTATGTCCGGGCTATATGGTGGATGCGATAAATCCTCCTCCCATCCGAGCTCCCGTATCTTCTGACGAGTCATCAACGAAGTGTGTGGTCTGGCGTTGGCCTGGTGGAACACTACACCTTTACTGTTGGCCAATTCTGGACGCTTCTGGTCGAACGCCTACTTCAAGCGGTCCAGTTGTTCGCAGTAGATGGTAGAATTAAGCGTCTGGCCATATGGGAGCAGCTCTTAGTGGATGATTTCCTTCCAATCCCACCAAACACACAGCAAAACCTTCCTGCCCGTAAATACCGGCTTAGCCACTGTTTGCGACGATTCACCGGCCTTCGACCTCGACCGTTTTCGTCGCCACCACCCGCTTCAGAAATGGGAGACGTTGATTCGGTTCAGAAGGTTTTTTTTGCGTCAAATAATGCGGCATCCAAACATCAAGCTTTTTTGTGTATCCAGCCTTCTGCAGATGATTTAAAATTGTTTGGTGACTAACTGCCATCTCCTGGGCGATGTCACGAGATGCCACATGCCGGTCTAAATCGATGTTTTCCATGATTTGATCGGTATTCGTCGTCACAGGTCTTCCGCCGGCTGGCTATCCATGGTGTCGTTTTCACCCACTCTGAATCGCCGAAACCATTCCTCCGCAGTTCGAAGTGATAGAGTACCATCCCCCAAAACACCATTAATCTCACGGAACGTTTTGTAGGTTATGTCAAGACCTTTCAAAAATGTATAGTTTTACCAGATACGAGCTCTGTAGCACTCTATACATAGCCGCGATATTCAAAAGACATAAAGGCCGATCGAATGATCACAACTTCATATAATCACTCTCGCTTACTTCAGATTTGTACCAATTACATGAGTTTTGGAGACTCTGATTAAGTTGAAGCCGAGAAAAACGTTCAAGAATACTGAGAATTAATTTTGAGAAATTGAAGATATAGTAAAATGTATCCTATGAACACAACTTGAAAGAGAATATTTGGAAAGTGTTTACAAGAACGAAGCTGATGATGCAACACATTTTCAAATTAAGTCAGTTGTGCAAGCCTCAAGCATGCACGTACGTCTAGTATTATCCAAGCGCATAAAATCATCACATCGTGCAACAAGGGAAACTTGCACTTTGCCTGCCACACAATGCACTCGCAATCAGTAAGGCCGACAGCGTCGCAGATAATGGAGAATGCTATAGCCAAGCATAGCACAGGAGACGCGGCGCCGTGAGTGCGGCAGTCACTCAATCAAATAGAGCGCTTCAGCAAATGCCTACACTTCCGCTTGTCATTTGGGAATTTCCGCTTGTACAAATTTGATATGGTGGCAACGACGTGGCCGTGCTTAGTCTGCTTGTGCCTCCACGCGCTTGTTGTAGTGTGGGTTTGACAGATTATTTGCACAGCTTCGGTGGATGATGATGGTTGATGGCTGTTTGCCAGCACTCACTCAAAAGTACTGGCGGCTCAGCGTTGGCACATTCTTGGTGTAAAAATATGTATTTATTTGCCTCTTCGCTTGTGCCGACAATCGTTTGATGTGTTTATTATTTGCCTCTAATAAATTTATGATTATTTCGTTTACCATATGATTCGCATTTTTTACAGTTGCACGCTACGCCTCTGCATATTTCCGAAAAGCTGGCAGCAACTCACTTAAATAGATACTTTATGATATTTTCTGCAGTGTCAGTGTTGGCACAAAGGAAATGGAAATATCCGCCTATAAGTATGCCATCTGCTGCTTGTTTAAAATGTTTATGCACACGTACATTTATATATAATATCTATAAATATCTATGTATAGATATATATGCTCCGTCGTTTTATTGCTCGCCATAAAACCAACATTATGAATAAGCAATCACGCACTGCTAAACGTGCGCACACACAAATACTCTGGGCAGTATACACTCACACAAACAGATATATGCGCCTAAGTGTGCGCTAACGTCTAACATATGTAAACACACATATAAATCAACTTAAAAGCGCGTAAATATTTACATACAACCTTCAAATATTTGCAATTGTAAAGCCTTTGACTTCCACACACATGTTTTGCCAGTGTTTGCGCCTATGGGCATGCTACGATTTTTTATAGCTCTAAGCTTTTTATTTGCGCCGCGTGCAGCTGAATTTATAAGCATTTTATTTCACACAATATTTGTCTGATTTATTCCTTTTTTTGTTGTATTGTATATGAGTTTTTGCTACTTGTTTTCTACATTTCTATGGCTATGTGGGTGTGTGCGTGCGCTTTGTGTGACATTACTTGTAAATCGTTTCATATTTATTCTGACATTTGTAAGCTGTTTCTTTTAAAGGTGAAATTTCTACATAAGTAGGCTTTTGTCGAAGTCAAATTTTATACACGAGTTGACATAAATGCTTTAAATGGCAACATTTCATTGCGTAAACGAAAGTATAAATAAAAGAGTAGAAAGCGAGTTGATACCTCAGTCAATCAATTATATGTGCATGAACTTTTTGCAAAAAAAATTAAAGATTACAAAATTGCAAAATATTTCTGAGTATGCAGGTTTGTTATTATTAATGTATACGGTATCAAAAATAAAAAATTAACAAATTTCAAAATATTTTTTAAACTATAAAACAGATTTGAAGTTTAGGCTAATGGTAAATATTTATATGTGCATTTTACTATTTGTACCAGTAAAGCCTATACATTTCAGTTTAACTGAAATAAATGTTTTTTTTTAATAGTCAGTAGAATTGTCCTTATATTTTAAAACTAAATTAAGCCGCTTAATCAGAGAATTAACTATTGACTGTAGAATAGTTATGTAAATATTGGCAAATTCTTGCTTTATGGCTAATTTAAGGTGACGTACTGTCTCAAACTGCTTTCCGTTGTGGAAACCCGTAGCAGAGAGGTTCCCCCAGAGATCCTCAATAGGATTTAGGTTCGAACTCAATGCTGCACATTGTAATACGGGAATTTTCCGGTCGTTAAAGATGTTCTTCGTGTGGATTGAAGCGTTATCCTTTCGATATGTCCAGTTATATGCCATAAATATTGCGAGCAAATTTTATTAATTTGCTGTCCAAAAGATCTACATTGATATTAGCATTAATTTGAGTGAATATAAGACATGTAGATAGCTTTCCACAGCAGCAAAATGCAGCCCATGAAATCAAGGTACCGCTTCCAAAACATCGCTTGTAGTAGGACCGTCGTTCCTGGCGCGAATCTCTCCAATATTTCTTGCAATGACCTGGGCCGACCAAATTTAAAGACTGTATTCTATCACTCATCGGCACAGAATTGGTATTTATTTGCAAACCTCAAATGTGCTTTATTGAGTCTTTCTTTAGCGTTGGTTTAGGTGCCATGGAGGTGTGTTACAGAAACTGATTTTTATGTATAGTTGGAAAAATTATATTTATTGTGATTTTCTGTATTAACTAGGTCCATATTTGATCGCTGCTTATCAAGTCCGCAACTACTAGCCGTCGAGTCATCCTTTCGCACCGCTCATCTATGTTGTTTTTCGTCTGCTGCGTCGCACTATACCATAATTAGTGGGGTTTTTAAGAAATTTTGAGATACAGTTCCGATGTCGCTTTGGTCTAGAGCCATTTTGGAACCGCTTTCATGCATTCCTATGATTATTACTTGTTCCTCGGCTGATAAACTAGTACTACGAGGCATTTTAGGCTTAAAGTTAAATAAATGTAATAAAATGTTTAATAATTCATTAAGTTAATGCACCTACAATAATTTTGAAAATAAATTTTAGCAAAAAAAGTGTTTGCTGCGACACTATCAGTAAGAAGATCCCCTAAACTGATTTTGCACATATAAATATTTTATATGCAATACCCAATTCACAAGCACATTCTTAATGTAACTGTACAACGAACGAGAAAAGTATGAAACAATTTTCGTTGCATAGTAACGGTAACATATCAACCTTTTATTCCACATTTACCGAAATCCAAAAAATAACTGTGAATAAGAAATATAAACAAAAGCCGAAATGCACATATAATTATTTGACTAGGGTAAGATTTGTATGTAAGTGCAATAGATTATAGCATGAAGCTGAAAATGTATAAAATATATTTTTGGCATAGAGCATATTAATTATAACTGTATTTTTAACACTAAACATTTCCACTAAGACCCATATTTTTTTTTATATAGCGAAGGAAATTGCTTTACGAATCTCGGGCTTAGATGTTTTGCCTGGTATGTCGGACTCAAACATTAACTTAGGTTACGTGTTAATGGTACTACCGACTAAAACCTCCGCTATCCTCTGACTCTGATCCCCCACGGTATCCGCCGTTAGGCATTACTTCGTGGGGAGTGGATTTAGCTACTGCTCTTCCTTCTGATACCTAAGATGTTATTTCTTCTTTCATCTAGTTGTTGTCATTTGCCCTTTTTCTTTTGATGGAACGCAAGTCTATGAGGACTTCCTCAGGGCTCAGTGTGGTTGACTTCTCTCGATGGTGAAGATTCCGTCTTTCCTCAGTTAGAACTCGAAAAGGTAGAGTTCCAGAAATATCACACGCTGCTTCCTCCGATACTGTGCGGAAGGCACTTGCAACTCGAAGTGCGCTCATACGATATATCGGTCCAGCCTTTCTCCACGAATCTTGCGTCTCTACTGCGTCAGCCCAGATGGATATTCTGTAGGTGCTTACCGATGTGACTACCGATGACAATAATAGCCGTCTACTCTGTTTTGGACCTCCGACGTTTGGCATCAATCGTGCGAGACTAGCTCTTATTACAGAAGCTTTAGTACAGACATGTCCCACTTGCTGCTTAAAGTTGAGTCGGGCATCAAGCATCACTCCCAGATATCGTATATAAGGTTGTGATGTGATTTCTTGATCCTCGACTTTCAGCTTGATGGTATCTAACTCTTTTCTGCTAGTAACGAGCACTGCTTCGGTTTTATGCTTGGCCAGTTGTAGGTTTACTGAATCCATCCACTGGTTGATGCTCCTGAAATTGATTTGAAACAGGTGGTGAATCTCGTCCAGGTGTTTGGCGACGATAACTGCGGCCACATCATCCGCATACGCTACTAGTTTGACACATCTTGGAAGCTTTAATCTCAGAAGCCCGTCGTACATAATATTCCACACTCCTGTTGACCGAGAACAGAGCCTTGCGGAACACCACCGGTTATATCATACTCTTTTGTGCCATTCTTCGTGTCGTATTTCAGCACTCTATCTGTAAAATAGCTAATCACTAGTTAGCGCAGATATGCTGGCACGTTTTTTTCTTCGAGAGCTTGCATGAATCCGTTGATGGATTATGCGCTCGAATATCTTACCCGCTGCATCTAGTATGCAGAGTGGTCGGTAAGATGATGGTTATTCTGGTGGTTTCTTCCCTTTAGGTAACAGTACCAATCGTTGCAATTTCCACTTACGAGGAGAAATAGCCTCCTTGAGGCATGCATTGTAAGCGTTTAGAAATAATGTTGGTGTTGCCTTTATGATGGTCTTCAAGGCTATGTTAGGGATTCCGTCCAATCCCGGCCTAAGGCCCATATTGGCGGTCTCTATCTGTATCATCATAGTGAAAGGCTAAACTTCTCATGCAAAAGGAGTCACGTCTAACTTGACTTACAGCTTTAACTCCATATCACATTAACTCGAGAAGTGTTCTTTAGCTACGCATTCTCATTAAGAGCCATTTCGTTTTATTGACATTTTTTTATCTCATATAAATTGAGCTGAATTTACGGTTAAGCTTTCAAATATCAATTAATTAATTTCTTAAATTAAATTTTTATTATTTTTTACATTACATTTTTGTTACTAGTTTAGTTCTAATTGTCGTTAAAACATTTAAAAGTGAATTATATAAGTTATTTAATTGTCCAATTTACAACTAATTTATTATTAATTGAACCCAATTTACCGTTCAGAAATTAAATTAATTATCTTCTCAATTTTCATTTGATTTTTTTTTTCTAATTTTAAATTTAATTTTTTCTATTTTAAAAACATTTAAAAGTAATATAGTTAAACTAACTAATTGCTCAATTTACATTTAATTTGTTATTAATTGAATTGAATTTACCGTTAAAAATTTTAATTATTGTAAATATCCTCTCAATATTAATATAATTATAGTTAATTAAGCTTGATTTGATTTAAAATATACAAAAGTAAATTTACTCAATAAATTAATTGCTCAGTTTATCAATTTCAAATAAAATATTGGCCAATGGTCAAAGACACTGATCAGTGGTATATATTATAATACAACCCCGAATTTTGTTCTATTTAAAATATGGAAATAATTTCATTTTACATATTTAAATTTCTAAAACGCGTTGAGTTAAACATTTGTTGTCTAAAGTCAGTATGATTTAATATGATTAAATCACATTTTCAATTTTGTTGAATTTAGCAATCAAAATATTCAGCTTTTGCTTATTTGAAGTCAATTAATTTGAGAAGGGCTGAAAATGAATGAATAACAAAAATTACATTACCACGACCTGACAATTGGAAGCTCTATTTTTTAGAAAATTAAGAACTTAATCAATACAATTGAAATCACTCAGCGAAATAGCTCTTATGTGTTTTTATGAAACGAGAATACTCATAACACACATAAATGTTTCACAAATATTTTGTTGATTCATATTTACTTGGCTTTTTCGCTTTAAAAGACATATGAAACTCCCCTACAGTTCGTTCTAATTCTTCAGTTATTCCCACCTGTACGCATATAATCCTCTACACTCAGCTTACACACTTCATTTTCTTTTTCGTATCATCCTTTTTTTAATTTTCACATAAGAGCACCAAAAACCAACGCTGTAAATTCTCTCAGGAGCAATTTATATTCATGCGAAATCATTGCCAGCATCCATACTGTGGATTATTTGCTCTGGTGGAAACAAAAATATATTTTTGTCTAACCACTTTTTGCACTGAGCTTAATTGATATTCCAAAATCACTGGGAAAACAGAGAAAAACGCGTAGAATGGAAAAGAGAAAGAGAGCAAATCTGCAAAAAGGTAGCTGGAAAAAAAGAGGTGGCACATTAAATAATACATATTTCCAAAAGTACAGCTGACTATTCTCTCGTATGCTTTTGTACAAGAATACATAACTGCATTCAATATTATATAATAAACTGCACTTTTTATATAACGATTTTTTAGCTTGGCCAATATGTGCAAAATAAATTTATTATCAATGATGGAATAGTTTATAAGCTCATAAATATTCGAGTGATTTATTGGCAGAGTAGTTAATAACATTATTTTATTGCACAATATTTTTTTCACGAGCACAATATTACGAGCGTAATGTGGTTGAATGTAGAATATTTTATAGCAAACGTGTTTTCCGCCAGTGTTTACAAACTTTTAGGAAGCACTGGAAAACTTTTACTTCAATTATATTTTATATATATTTTTTTCAAAATCTTTCGCCACATGTTTTTTATTCTGGCTTCAAAGCGTCAACATTTTTCTTGAATTAAATTTTATATTCTGTACTTTAATTCTTATTTTTCCGTATTTACTTTATTCATTTAAGCTTTTCATTCCTTAAAAATATCGCGAAAAAGAAATTCCTCTGATCTGCCGCTGTTTCCGCTAATTTCGCTGGCAATCGCTTTCGTTCTCTGTTATTGCCTTTTGTTTTGTTTAATCTCAGCTGAAGCATTTTTTAATTAAAAACTTTTCGCTCGCTGCTCGTGTTGTTGCAATTTGCTACCAGCTTTGATTCTGTTGCTCCCGAGTCGCTTATACCGTTACAAATATACATATGTTAACATATGCTTTCAAGTTAAATGCCACAACCACACGCTCAACCCCACAGGTGAATTCTTCGTTGTATCCTTCGTTGTTGTTCTTTTTTGTTTTCTTTTTTACTCTTTCACTTTTGGTTTTTATCATGTTTTCCATAAACTTTACAATACCTTGTTTATATTATCTGCTTTGTTGGAATTAATATCACATAATTGCCGTTGTTGATTTTTATTGTTCGTTTTTTATAAAGCCCTAACTACTTTTTTCATTATGTAGTATATTTGTAAAGTTTGAATAATATCAGCTCGTGCTAAATAACTTTTAGAATAAATGTAAGCATCTCACCACGCATCTCTCCTTTTGGTAGTTTGGCGCCAATCGATAATACCAAGTGAAGACAGGTCCTTCCCCACCTGGTCCTTCCATCGGAGTGGAGGTCTCCCTCTTCCTCGGCTTCCACCAGCGGATACTACATCCTCCAGTAGATACATCAGACATATATTTTTTGTTTTTGATCTCCTCATCTCCCTTTTTTAAAAATATAGTTGGTATCTTTATTTGAATGTTATATTAACAACTTCCTACTTACGGAATTTAAGTTTTTTCGATGTCGTCTTCCATCTTCAAGTTTGTACGACGTATCATCTAGCACAACTCAATTCTAATGTATGTATGTATGTAATTGGCGTAGAAACTGTTTAGCCGTAAATGGTGCGCAAAATTTTCCTCTCGAAAACTCCTAGTGTCGTCTCTTCGGGTGTTGACACCGTCCACGCTTCTGCACCATAAAGAAGAACGGGAATGATAAGCGACTTGTAGAGTTTGATTGTGGTTCGTCGAGAGAGGACTTTAGTTTTCGCTTCGCTTCTTTATCGAGACTGGGAAAAGTAGAACTAACGGCGCTGTTGTTATTTCCAATCATATCGATATCCTCGGCGCATGTAAGCAGCTGTACACTCTTGTAGAAGATTTGTATCTTCTGTATTTAGCTTTTGGTGTTGCTCAACGTCAGCTTACACAGCCGTATTAGTTTTGCGGGCATACCAAATTCAAACATCGCGGCATGGAGGCAGCTCCTTTTCGTGCTGTCGAAAGCACCCTTAAAATCGACAAAAAGGTGGTGTGTGTCGATCCTCTTTTCACGGTCTTCTCCAAGATTTTGCGCATGGTGAATATCTTGTGAATTGTAGATTTGCCAGGTCTAAAGCCACACTGATAAGGTCCTATAAGTTTTTTTTAAATTAAGTCTTTCACGTCTTATCCCACGGTAATTGGCACAGATTGTGGCATCTCCTTTTATGGATCGTCACGCATGCTTTCTTCCGACCAAAGCTTTCTTCCAAGAAGCTGATGCATGCACCTTATCAGCTCTTCGACACCGTATTTGAATCGCTCGGCCGGTAATCTATCGGCCACGCCGCTTATTTTTTTCTTTAAGCGGGTAATTGCTATTCGAATTTCTACATGGTCGGATAATGGAACATCTGTCCCATCGTCATCGATTGGGAAATCTCCTGGTGTTGTACTTTGACTGCCATTCAGCAGGTCGGAGAAGTGTTCCCTCCATAATCCCAGTACGCCCTGGACATTGGTTACCAGATTACCGCCTTGGTCTCTAATGAAATATGTATATCTTATATCGGTTAGGGCTGCAACTTTTCACAACATTAGGCTCTTGCTCTTTAATGCAATTTTTAGTTGCTGATACTATCCTCCTTGCTCTTTAATTCAATTTTTAGTTGCGGATCTATCCTATTTCATGGAAAAAGTCGCAGATAATCACGATAGATAAGCCGGGGAAAGACCTGACACAGCCGTCTTCATACAGACCAATCAGTCTTCTACCCTGTCTTTCTAAAATATTCGAAAAAGTGTTACTATCAAAGATGTCTCCTTTCCTTCATGAAAATAATGTAATACCAACACACCAATTCGTAAATAGAATAACTAACGAAATTAGGAAGGCATTCGAATATAGAAAGTACTGTTCTGCTATATTTCTAGATGTGGCTCAGGCGTTTGATAAAGTGTGGCATGAAGGACTTTTGTATAAGATTAAAAAAAGTTTACCTTTCCAATTGCATAAAACCTTGGATTCCTATTTAAAAAATAGAAAATTTGCTGTAAAAGTAGGTGATTTTATATCTGATGAACGTTCAATAAGGGCTGGAGTACCACAGGGCAGTGTTTTAGGCCCAGCTCTATACATCATATATACAGCAGATCTTCCAACTGCTAATAATGTTTTGACATCAACTTTTGCGGATGACACAGCTTTAGTGAGTCGTAACAAATGCCCCATTATAGCATCAATAATATTAGCGAAGCACCTAAGTTCTGTCGAAGAATGGCTAGCAAACCGGCGTATAAATGTAAATGAACAAAGGGCAAGCATGTTATATTTTCCCTAAGACCTAAAATGTGCCCGGCAGTAAAAATGAACAATATTCTAGTGCCTCAAGCGAATGAAGTTACCTAGATAGAAGGCTTACGTGGAGAAAACATATATCTAGTAAAATAACGTGCATGAAGATAAGAGCTGCATATTTAAATTGGCTTTTAAATAAAAACTCTAAACTTAACTTAGACAACGAAGCGCTTTTATACAATGCGGTCATAAAGCGGATTGGATGTATGGCATTCAACTGTGGGGTACGAGCTATGCAACTAATATTGATATAATACAAAGGTTCCAATCGAAAATGCTTAGATCAATCACGTGCTCACCATGGTACATGCGCAATGAAAATATCCATAAAGATCTTGGTATCCCTATGGTAAAGAAAGAAGTAGAGGACAGAAGATTGAAATATTTATCTAAACTCCGTGATCACCCAAAACCCTTGGCTAATGCTTTAGTACATTCCTGCGATCAAACACGCCTAAAAAGAAGGGATATGCCTGCGTACTAAAGAGCAACGTTTCACCAATAAAGCTCAATCACTTGGTTGAGCTTGTCTAGTTTTTAAATAGATTTAAGATTTTATAACTTGTTGTTAGGCTTAAAAAAAGCAGATTCAATAAATAAGGAAATATTGAAAAAAAAAACATTAGGCAGTTTGGTTGGAAGTAGAATTAATACATAAGTTCAATAGATGTTCCAAAAGCGCTTCCATAATTCTGAGTCATACATGTGTATGCTTCTTTATTACCAGAACTGAGGGTGAAATATGATTATGAACTCTATCTAATTGCAAACGGAACCGAATTCAATGAACCTGGAGTTATAACTTTTGAAAAGATTTTTCATATGGAAATAAATACCGAAGTGATTAGGACCCGTTTTCTACGAACACTTTCACAGTTCTTAACAAAAGACCTGAATACAGTGGTCTCTGGCACACGCAACACACATAAGCGCTGCCAAATAAAATAAAGCCTAAAAAGTAAAATAGAGCAACGCTGCTAAGTGACCAAAACTCGGCAAATAACCAAACTATGGACTTGCCAAACAAAACAGGAAAAACAAACGCTACAGTCGCTATGGATTTGTCGAGCAATGAGCGGCGACAGCGATAACAAGCACAGCGCCACGCGTGCCGAGTTGCCCAGAGCGCTTATCATTGCTTCCACTATGCTGCTTTCGCTGAGCGCAGCTTTTTTATTTTTTCAAAGTTTTCACACTTTTTACAGTTTCACTCGAAAGTTTCACACTTTCTTTTTCGCATCGCCAAAGCGTGTGTGTTTGCCACTTTGCTGCGCTGTCAGCTTGTTGCAGCTGTTGCTACTAACCGTTACCTCTTTATATGCGGTGCCGCATTTGTTGCCCATTTTTCCCATTCACACTGTGGACTTTTTCCACTGCACCGTTCTTTGCCGATTTTTTCGTACGCTCGGCCCGTGCTTTTGGCACCAACTCTTTAAAGGAAGTGTGGACAAAGTGCTGACATGGGTTACAATGTGGCAACATGACACTTTTTCACTTCGGTACGAAAGTGTGCTCATGCATTAGGCTCGGTCGCGGATTTGAAGTCGGAAAATTTTGTGTTTGTTTGAGATAGACTAGTTTGGAAAGCTATGTTTTAGAAGAACTTGGTTTTAGTTCCAATAGTTTCTCAGTCATGTCGGATGACTAGAGAACCTTGTTTCCAAGATATGTTCTCGTCTAGGACGAAAAACGTTATGTGTTTGAAGAATATTCTTAAAAGTATTGTACCGAAATTGTATAGTATGCTCAATCATCTTCATAAGTCCAGAAAATAGAGAAAGTGATAGACTTTATAGTTTAGTGCTTTATAGTGATTCAGAATTGAAAAGAGACCTTAAAAACGCACAAAAACCCTCCGAACTCAACAAGCTTAATGTTCATACAGTCCTACGGTCTAGCCATATTAAAGTAAATATGTCGCTCATATGGGAATATATACTCACATATTTGACCATATACAGTTAGCCATATCCACTCTATATATACGAGACACCCTCGCATCTCCACACAAAACTCTCGTAACTGGCAGCTCTGTCGCACCAGCGCGTAGTCGCTTAAGGACACCGTTGTCCCTTTTCGCAAAATCCCAGCGGCTAAGGCCATACCAACTTTTCTCTTTGCTATCGTCGACAATGTCCAACGCCTCTTCGTGCTTTTGTTTGCCATTTCTTTTTTCATTTGCGCGCATAGATTTCAGCCAACTACTTGCACACACACACATGCAGTCATATATATGTATGTTATTGTCGTGGTAAACGAGCGTAACTGCACCTATGTACATATGTTTGCCCACTTTTTGTGCTGATTTTGCCACTCAACACCTGCTGAGCGCGCATGCATAAGTAAACACACCTTAGCACATGTGCACATGTGCACTTGCGCAAGCTTGCCAGCCTACCGTTGATTGTTATAAAGTGTTTTGTTTGCTCAGCGTTGTACAAGCCTTTGTGCCTTCGGTTGCTTTACCTTGTTTTCCACGCTATGATGAGCTTCAATGCGGTTTCAGCTGAAGGTGGCATAATTTAAATTGAAGCACATTTGCTTATAAAGTCACCGGGAATGTTGAGCAAGAGATATTAAAGGTGTTCTCTGAGAAAAACTAACCTAAAATTATTGCTTCAAATGAAGTTAAGGCTTTTCGGGGTTTGATTCTTGTAATTTGGCATATTCTTCCTAACAATAAAAATAAATTGGTGATGGTTTTCATAAGGGTCATGGGGTCAAGGGGGCAAGAGTATTCGATGATGCTTTACGCATGAATAATTCTAAATATTTCTCATATCTGAGCTTTAAAAAATAGTATTGGTTCTACAAAAACTCAAAGCAAATTTATGATCGCAAGATCTTATTCATGTCATCCATGTTAAACTAAAAATCTTGAATCTCAGTTAATTTTGCTAAGCTTTATTCACACTTCCATTCTAACTTCGCTTTACTCTTCTTATTTTACTCGAAGTATTTTTGCCATTTTCCGCACATAATTCCAATTATTTTATTTTTTCTTCTACACTACACTTTTATGAGTTCCCTACTTTAACCTCCATATTCTGTCTATTTCACTATATCAACAGTCCCTCACAACTCTTAGCTCACAAACTTTACACCGAAATGTGCAGTTTGTTGCTTTGTTGTTGTGTCACACTGATATGTGCCACTTCACTTTGTAAATTGCATTCAACTTTGTACGTAGTTGTTGTTGTACATCGTCTTTTCGCAGTTTTGTTTTTCAGTACGAGTGCCATCTTAGACTCCTCTGTGACTTTTACTTTTTCCTATTTTATATTCCACAATCGTCTTTCACTTTGCTTTAGGTGCCATAATTGTTACTCATACGCAGTGTATGTCCCGCAATTGCCACCATGTATGTAGTTATGCACCTCAACACCTTCAAACAATTTTTATTTTTACTTTTCATTCTCCATTTTGTTGTCTCCCACACCGTTGTGTCTGTTTTTGATAAAGTGTCACACTTGACCGAAAGTTCAATGCATTTTGAGAAGCTGTTGACTCATGAAGCACGAATCTGGATTATTGTTTTGCTCATTTCGATTGCCTTTTCAGAGAATATTTTGAGAGCAATTACGTTATGGTTGAAATGTAACTAATTTAAAAATTTAATGATTTTAGTGGATTGTTAGAAAAATAAACACTTTAGGCTTTAGATTTCGGATGGCATGCAGACAATCTCAAGTTTAGGATCTACCTCAGAAAGATACATAATTCTAAGAAAGTAATAACAAGTGGGATGACCTCGGATTACTCAGGAAGCATCTGAGGAAGCAATATTATGAAATACACAGCTAGAGCCCTCAAGAGCGTATTATAATTAAAAACAATTCACAGGAAATCTGAAATCGGGTGGAATAAAGTTCGAAATCGGAAAAGATGCTCCACCTTTGGTATGAAAATACTGACCGGCTTTTAAAACAATGTACAAAAAGTCGTATTAAGGTTTATAGCTGGATTAACCAGTCTTTTTGTGAGAAATGTAGTTTGAGAAGTCATATATATAGGATTTGAGAACCTAACCGAAACTTGAAACAGGTACCACAATGTATGCTTGACATCTGAACTAGGCGAAAATGTTGTCAATTCCATAAGAAAATATTTACTTTGATTCCAATCATATAAGAGTCGCATTCTACGAAGTATAGCTAGAAGACTAGAAGTTACCGATCCAGAGAGGTCTGGGTCGCCGAAATAACAGTCCTTGGTCGGATCCGAAAATTCGAGTCAATCCCGGTGTATCGTAGAACTGACTGTTGTGGGTATTTAGTTGGCAACTTACCAGGCAAACGGCCTGACGGTCCTAAACTACGCAGCCCCAATATGGTCACCTGGATGCAGTAGGATGCAGATGGGGACAGCCACAGGATGCGTCTTGAGGTCTCCGGCCAAGCATCTTCACAATGAGGACCGCATGCTACCTGCTAAAGAGTATAACGTAATGCTTACCAAGCAGTTTCTGTTGGGATGCTAAATAAAAATCATCCCTGCAGTTACCTGCTAGAAGCCGAGCCGCCTCCCAGAGCCATCAAGAGTATCTTCCTGAAATACGTAGACGACCGAAAATATATACATACAGAACTTCGGATGCGACTAACTATATATAAGCACTGAATGCCACTCACAGGGGAGCTATTAACACCTTCATTAACTCCTTCCCCGCGAATGGCGTACTTGGAGAAACAACACCCCCCTGACACAGAGCTCTAGTTCCCTCGCGAAACTAGAGTGACCCTTGCGCAATTTCGTTCTGGATACTGTAGCAGACTAAACTCCTACCTATCCATACTAGACCCAGAGATACTCAACATATTTCCTGCATGCAAATGACACCAACTACCTCTTTACATGCCCCTTAACCCTACTCATCTAACACTCCTTTCCCTTTGGTCCGACCACATCGAAACAGCAACAGTTTCCTGGGCCTCCCGGTAGATGACTTTGATGACAATTAGGCTAGGCTTGTCGTTTCAGGCAGCCCTGAGTAACCGCTACAACAACAACAATAACGAACTTGTCATAGAACGGTTTCTCGCAATAAAGTCTATAAAAGCCTGACTTTGATGTCTCAAATTTAGGTCACATGCTTATGATGAATTTAATTTTTTTTTATAATTGCTACCATTCGCTTCTCGATTTTCAAAGCACATAAAGTAAACAAAAACAACACCAACAACAACGCGCTGTCAGGTCGACAGGCAAAAGCCATTCAACTTAAAGAAGCGACCGAAATTGTTAAACGAGCACAAAATCCACAAAAATCCCACATTTGAAGTGTGCACACCTGCGTTGCGACACGGCGACATGTGATGTCCTAAGCATTATTGATGGCGTGCCACACCTCTTGCCTGTCTCCGCTATTTGTTGTTGTCCGTTGTATTTGATTTAAAGTGCCGGTGCAGCTGCTTTGCGCCGAAACGGGGACAAAGTTTGCAATTTTAATGCCAATTCGAATGAAATTTCCTCTCCAATATGAGTGGAAATAAAAATGCGAAGCAGTTTTGGCGAGGAAAGCAGAGTGAGGTATTTCAAAGTATACTTTTACGCGCAACGAAATTTCGACTGCGGTTAATATTTTAAGCATTTCAACAGAGGCTGCGAGGGGTGTGTAAAGAAGGGGGTAGTACTAAGTAGGTCGAACGCCAGCAGCCGCTGTGGCGCAAAGGTAAGCGCGTCGCTGCCAGCGTGTGGAAGAAACAATTTTGGACAGTTTTCGCATGGCGAATATTCAGGTGCTTCATTGCTCGCATGCCATGACATTTTGCCACTTTTTATTCACTTTTTTATGCGCTCATTTCAAGCTCAAACACACACATACGAACATGTGTCTTTCAGCTTTAGTTGGCTTGGCGTTGTCAGAGTTTTCTGTGTCAGCTCACAAGCGGACAGTTTTCGTTCTGCGAAAATAAATTTTTGTATGTATGTGTGTCTGCGTCGATTACATTGAGTGGCTGAAATTGCACTGAACGACTGTGAAATGCACGCAAGCGTTTCGGACACACCCACTCACACTCCAGCGCTGTGTCATATGTCTCCTTTCACCTTGTCTCCTTGTCACCGTTAAAATTGCGGGGCACTTATTGATTTTTGCTGTTAATATTTTAACGTGCACTTATAAGTGGATGCGTTGCAGGACATCACACACGCTTGTCAGTTCAATGCAAACGCGCAGCTATTTGAATGCACCGAAAATACATCCATATACATATATATATACAAAATCCATCCATATACATATATATATGTACAAATGTATGTAGGCTGAAGTGTGTGCGTGAGTGCGCTTTATGTGACTCTGAGTGGCTGAAAATGCTTTATGAGCATCAACGAATTGCAATGCAAACGAATTTACACATATATATCTACAACAAGAAATATTTATACCAGAAATATGTGGCAAATAAAATATTTTACTAAATTTAGTGAAATAATTCAATTACATTTTAAAATATTTTCATTAAAATTTTTAAGTAATTTTATTAATGAAAAGAAAGCTATCAGCTCTTTATTGGATTAAATTCACTGGATTTGTACTCAATGTGAATCAGAGAGCTCCACATACACTGGTTGTAAACCTTCATCGATTAATCTGTTTTAATATTAGGTAGGCAAATACCTCCCTTCCGCTTTATTCAATGCTTTGTAAAAAGTGCCACAGTAATTTAGTTCAAATATGCGTCGTTTCGTTCGATAATATGTTTCCATCTAGACGGCAACTTCATAATACCTACCTCGTAGAAGCGCCCCTCCTTATTTGCGAAGAACTCGGACAGCCACTTTTCACAAGCTTATTTTGAGTTCAACTTTACACCACCAAGGACGTTCGCCATGGACAGGAACAGGTGGTGGAACAGGTGGTAATCACTTGGCGCTATGTCCGGGCTATATGGTGGATGCGATAAAACCTCCCATCCGAGCTCCCGTAGCTTCTAACGAGTCATCAATGAAGTGTGTGGTCTGGCGTTGCCCTCGTGGAACACTTCACATTTCCTGTTGGCCAATTCTGGTGGATCGCCTGCTTCAAGCAGTCTAGTTGTTCACAGCTCATAATGGATGATTCCCTTCCAATCCCACCACATACACAGCAAAACCTTCGTCAATCCTGTGGCCGTCAATCCCGGCTTGGCCACTGTTTGGAACGATTCACCGGCCTTTGACCATGACCGTTTTCGATAAATATTGAAACGGAACATTTCTATAGCGGATTTGCCTTTAACGAAGGAAAACTTTAAAATAGCGCGAATTTCGGCGTTAGTGAACTCCATGTTTACACGTCTATAACTGTTGAACGTAATATCCAAGCTAATCAGGCAGAGCGTCAATTTGTAGGTTATGTCAAGACCTTTCAAAGATGTATAGTATTGCCAGATACGAACTCTGCATATCCGAGAATCCTTACAGTTGTGATTTAATATTAACAGAGTTAATCCTAGAAATAATGGTTATCAAGTACCACCAGTTATTTTTGCAACTTATCGGGTCTTAAGTGATGTCATAAATCGAGCCGCGTTATATCACCAATATGCTATGTGTAGGCAGCACTTTCAAATGCACGAATTCAAGATTTTTTTTAAATATCTACAGGGATATTTAAACTGCTGTCTTCCGAATCTTTATTCACCAACGCTTTTTTCCACTGAGACATATATTTTATATACTTGCAAAGGGTTCCAACTTTAACAATCACTTCTGTACATACAACATGCGAAATATGGTCTGAATGTGGACTTTTTGTTGAGTAATTCCCAGAGAAATAATTAAGTATAGTTACAGAGAAAAGAATGTAAAAGAAGAAGCCGAGTATTCTTAACAATCATAAACATTCCTTTAATCGAACTATTTACGATACAAAGAAAACATTTAAGATGTAAACTAACGCCATTTTTAACTTCATTTTTTTCTTATATGAAGATATTCTAACTGAATTAAATCTGTCAAATCTGTCAAATCAAATTGTTTTATTGTAGTTTGATACCTTAGAAAAGTCGGCTGATAGTTTGTTAGAAACATCTTTAAGGCTCAATGACGCAAATCCTACAAGAGAAAAGCATAATCATACAATATCAAGTTTCTATGTTCATGTTTTCTTCTGAAGTTATATATAAGAATAGAATTTAAATTTTAAATTTGTTTATACAAAAGCTGCTTGGCTACCTTGGTGTCTCTCAAATAGTTGTGGCTCCTACAAAGATCAACAACAAGTCTTCTGGCTCAGTACATAATGAAAGGTGCCATTGAATAGCTTGGCTTCAGAAAGGTCCAATCTGCCGCAGTTGTAAGCGCTGTAACGGAACACTATCGTTAGTTGTCAAAGTTGTCTGGAGAAAGGCGATATGGAAACATCTTACAGCTTACGCTTGACTAAATCATCTCGAATGTGGTTCATTCAACGACCGAGCGAATTTGCTAGAATCGAACGTTAGAGTCTCTTAATCCATACATAGGAGATTTTGGTCTTACATGACCTTAGTCTTCGCAGAAAAATATTTAAGTAGTCATTCATCCAATGGAGTTACTTTCAGCTTCCAAGCTGGGAACTTTAAAGAATATCAGTGATATACGAAAAATAATTTATTAAGTAGTCGTGGTAGTTAGCTCGATAAAGAACGGACTATGGGTCCTTTGGATGAACAATTCACCTTTATTGTTAGCCGTAGACAGATGTCTTCAGAATATATTGGTGTCATGAATGCGCGTAAAAATATTCTACTAAATTTATTACTTCATTTTATGGCATGGATGTCATAGCGATTTCGTATAATCAGGTTGCTCTTTAAACTCAATATGCAAATATGGAAATGTAGATGCTTAAAGTAAACATATGTCGCTGATTTGCGTGTGCTTAGCAATCTACCATTTTTATGTAATACAAGCATATTGCCATAATTTCAGAATTTTGCATATTTTGCCACACTTCAATCAATTCATGTGAGATTTGCGTACAGCGAGGCACGCTTGCCAGAGCCATTCGGTTCACTGTATCGGGTTGTGAGCTCTTTGCTACACTTATGTTTTCACAATGCCCCGCCATCTCAGCGACCTTTCAACCATGTACCGTTAAGCATATGAATTGAATTTTTTGCAGCATTTCCATATTTTTAGTTTTCCAATACTCGAACACGCCGCCGCAAGGTAAGCAACTCAAACCGTCGCGCACAACACAATAGTAACGCTATAGAAAAGAAAAACACCAACAAAACAACAATAAAGAAAACTCTTACGGAATTTGTTGTCACAATTTGTTGCAGTTGTTGTTGCTCAACACTGAAACGTCAGCTCATAGCACGAATATGAATAACAACAGCAGAGGCATTGTGGCTGGGCGCTGTTGCGCCTAAATTTATGCAATATTTTTTCTTGTATTTGTATGCCATTTTATTGTATTGTATTGTATTGTAGTTGTTGCATATTTCATCTCCCACGCTTTTTGTGCCACACTTTACTAACTTTACAAATGTTTTTTCTCTTTTCTTTCATTTTCTTCCCGCCCACGCGCTCGTGCTCGCAACTGACAGGATTTACAATCGGAAATTGAAACTCATCGCGTCGTTTATGATCGTCTCGATGGCACCGGCCGCAAATTGCTGGGTTCACTCACCTCACAAGAAGATGCCGTTATGTTGCAGCGTCGGCTGGATGAAATGAATCAACGTTGGAACAATCTGAAGTCGAAGAGCATCGCCATCAGGTGAGTCACAAAGTGCTGCATGCTTTGCGGTGAAAAAAAACGAAAGCCTAAGTGTTGGCGACGACAATTCTACATTTGAATTGTGCGACTTCGTGTTATGCTTGTGGTTGTTTCTGTAGTAGTAGTAGTAGCGGAAACATAAAGAAATTATGCAAACAAAAAAGGAATTGAATTAAAAGTCGAGTAGTTAGTGTGCGCTGCCACGCCTCGTTGTCGACCTATTGCGGTAGGGTCTTAGTACGCGGAGCCTCATTACAATAGACACATCGCTTATGCTTCGTTTATGCGCTCGCACATATTTTCTGTGTGAACTATATTGTCATTGCGGGCGCGAAAATATTTTCTACTGCGCTGGCAACTACTTGCTGGGTGCACTGAACTCATTGAGTTAAATTATAAGTTTGAGTCAAGTAATGAGTCTAAAGAGCTGAAAAAATAGTGATTCAATAATGTAAGACACTTTTTACATTAGGACGGGTGTAATATTTCCGAAATGGATTTTGAGAAATTATTCACTAATGTCTAGTATACATGAAGGGTTTAAAGAAAAGAGTATGAATCTTAATTTTTGGTAATTCGGGCGGAGGGACCACCGGACTGAGTAAGTTTTATTTAATTCAATTCTACCAAAAAGGTTGTAATGTCATGACCTTACCTTCAAATTAGTAAAAGAATTAGTCACATATGAATTTTTAGCTAAAAATTGTACTCAGTAAATTTTTCGAACTGATCCATTTATTAAATCAGGATACTATGAGTGATATCATCTAGAGCATTAGTTTACCATCCAAAATTTTTAATTTTTCTTCACAAAAACTCGCAATAAAACGTACGTCCAAGATTTTGAGAGGAATAAATATATGGCAAATGATATAGAGACCCTATTAGCAACAAGAGAATCACCAAACTTCCTAAATATAAACTTCTTACCAGCATGTAGCGAAAGCGATTCATTGTCGGGGTCAATGATATTCCCAGACTCGTACTTATCCATACTTTGACTTTTAAGATGTCTTTAATGTTACTACCACTAGAATTTATCAACTATAAATTACTCCCATCCACGAGGACCTTAGTAGCAATTTCCGTGCGGCTGTACATAGACTTAAGCTTAATTTGTGTTCACACTAATGACCAGTATGTCGGTCATTCCGCTGCCAATGACAGCCACATCACAATGACGGCGGTAGCTTTCACCAAATACTGGACTATCGCACCATAGCAAACAAGCTGTCAAACTTGCGCCATCGACCGGACCCACTCGCACGGTCAAATCACTCAACCAGCATAGCACAATCAGCAATCAGCAGCGGACATCAGCAGCGCCATGCTCATCACACATCACGTTTGCTGGCGTTGTGGCCAGCCAGCATTAGCACTTAATGAATATAAATGCCAATTATGCGGCTGTCCTAGTCGATCTGGCAATGCCCTCATGTGCAGACCTACATATCCTTGCATATATGTGTGTATAAGTCCGTCGTGTGTTGGGTATTTGCTTTTCTAATTCGCCCACTTCAAAGCGCTCATGAAATTACTTTTATTCAGTAGTACTGTCATTATTGCTGTTGTTGTGATCATAACGTGGCTAACATGATTTTTAGTGTCGCTTCTTATCATAAATTTGGTCATGAAAATTAATGTGGCACTGTCAGTTTTGTGTCAACATCAAGTTCCGCCATAAGTTATGGGCACACAAAATGTGTTGGCAAGTAAAATATGCGCATAAAGATGCGGAAATTTATTTATGAAGTCGTATTTCGTCGAAATCATTGAACTCAATTTTATGTACTAAAAACATAGTAAAAACTTGCCACAACTGATATATATTTTATTCCTAAGAAATATTAGTTTATGTTTCAATGGCTTTTATCTAAAAATGTAAGCAATACCAAATTTAGAACTAAATTTTAGTACACAATTTGTATACTAAAAATTACGGGTAGTTTAAAAAATTACTAAAAATTCTGAACCGTTAGTATTTTATGCACATAAATTCATTTTATTAATTTTTCGTACAAAATAATATTCTGATTTTCTATAGAATTTAAATCTTATTATACATATATAAATATTAATTTAGTACACTAATATTTTCTAAAATTAGGACCTTACAATATAAAATAAAAACATGTAAGAAAAAGCTAACTTGGAGTGCAACCGAATATTTTATACTCTCGCAATTTATTGGTGTATAAAGTCCAACAGAATAACGAAAATCATTATATATAGTATATGAGGGCTGAGGTAATTCCTGAACCGATTTCACTCATTCAACCAATCACCACCAAGGTAAACTATATCCAAGGCTATACACTCACTTAATTTTGCTAAGATATCTCACATATTAACCGATATATGCGGAGTAAAGCCAATCGAATTTTTGAAAAACCTATAATTAATTTAATAAGGGAGCTAGGGAAAGTTTTTTTAACCATTTTGGGTACAGAGATACATTGTTAGAAGAGAGAGACCCCTTATTACTTTAAAATATCTGAGAGATTTACCGATATTTTCGCTGAAAAATTACAGTTAGGCACTGAGTACTTCATGTTCGATATCAGGGGTCTTGAAAAGTCATGGTCGGATTTTGACAATTTTTCCACAAGTGATACCAGAGCTCAAATACAGTATTTGTGTAAAGTTTTATTCCGCTATCTTCATTGGCTCTTTATGTATACATTAGAAAGTGAACGAATCAGATGGAATTCAAAGTTGAGTTATTTATATGAGAAGTAGGCGTGGTTGTAAACCGATATTGCACATTTTTCCTTCGATGGAAAATTTGTTCTGAATTTAGATTATGTTACAAGTTGTTCTCTGCCACGCTTAATAAAACATTTCAGTTTTTTATTTCACTATTTTCATACTTGCAAATATGCAAGTATACTGAGTGAACTAAAATTTTTCAATAATATAGAAAAATACAAATAAGTATTTACTTAATTTAGTAGACATAATATATTAATTGTGATTATATATTTGGTCATTATTTTCAAATTTTGTAGTTGAAATAAGTACTAAATATTTTTAGAACTCAAAAATAAACGGATTTAATTTGGTACAAATATGATTTTGGTACAATTTTGTTGTTCTAAAGTAGAAATTTCAACCATTTTTCCTTCAAACATTTAAAATAAGTGCTAAAAGGTTTAGTACTAAATTTCATTAAGATCTCACAGAGCGAAAAGCATATATATGTTTTTATAGTCACTAAAACCGCACCGACTAAAGTCGACTTGGTTGGTTGACGTTTTATAAAATTTAACTACGCATCCAAGCTTCTTCGAAAATTTCGATTATTATTTGTGTAACTTCTTTGTGAAACCATTTTCATAAATATATAGATATTTATCTCTCACATTTATTCTTATTTCATAATATACAAGCATAAATACTTTATTTTGCAAAACAATAATTCCATCATTCTTGGAATTTACCAATGTCCCTCTACATTCCAATAAAATTTCTACTTCACTCCACGCACTTTCTCAACTCTCTCTTTGCTGCTCTCGCACTGCTTTAATGGCAAATCATTTATTTTTGATGCGAACGCACTCGGCGGACGTCTTAACTCATCTCCTGTTGTTAGTCCATCAGCTGTGTCCACCGGGGCATAGTCCATCATTCAAATGCCATTGACAAATGACACCAGCGCTCCGGTGACTGGCGAGTGTCGTGAGTGTCTGTATTTACAGTTGTTTGCATTGGCCCAATAAAAAACTGTCGGACATGCTGGTTGTGTGTCTCAAGCGTTTGTAGTTTTTGTTGTTGTTGTGTTCGTTGACACACACCGCGTAAGGCACTTCGCTATCAGCCAATTCCATTCAATATGATCTGGTTCGTGAAAGCAATTTCATCAGCAGCTCGCTTTGAGTTTTCGTTTGGTTTGTGTGTAAGAGTGTGTGTGGGTTCCGTTAGTTCACTGGCTGATAAGCCATTATTTCTGTCTTTGCTGCATCGTTGATTTGTTTGCTCTTTGTTTACTCTTCACCAGCTTGGCATTTTTTCTCCGTTTTTGTTTTGTTTGCCTTTTGCCACCGATTTATTGTGTTTACAAATTTCCTTGTTTGTTATTTCTCTCACACACACACACGCGCGCGCTCATACCGCCGCTGCTGCACCGCCAGCTGCTCCTTAATGCTGAGTTATATTCCCTGCACTGCCAATGGTTGCCAGTTGGAGATTATTTAGTCTTGCTGCGCTTTTATTTTTCTTTTATCATCTGCTTGTTTAGTTAGTGTATGTGTGTATCTTGGTATTTTCTTGACGCTTTTACCTTAACCACTGCTTCTAACGGTGCTTTTATCGCACTTTTTCCCAGTTTTATTCAACGTTAGTTAGTCTTTGCCGTTTTTGTTTGAGTTTGAGCTCTCTTTCGCCTTGTATTTTCATTCGAATTTGTTATGATTACAATCGGGTTTCTTCAAGGCAATATGTGTGTATTGCTTTATTTGTAGAGCTAAGTTATCTACCAAATAAAAACAATTCGCAGTAAAATTAATTTTCCAAGAAAATTTAGCAGAAAATTCGTCTGTTTATTTACGTGCAACCCATCATCTTTTTGGCCACACAGGTGTAGTTCATCTAAATTCTTCTCAGAGTTGTTCTTCGTTGCTTTTTTCCTTTAAAGTTGCCTGATTTGAATTAATAATAAATTTAAAGCGCTTAAAGTTTTAGCATTGCTCTTAAAAACATCTAGTTTTAAGAAGCACTAGTGAGGTAGAGAAAAGTATATATTTTAAATATTAATAGCCTAAATCATTCCCTCAACGTAACCTCAAAAACTCAAATTCAACAAAAAACTAAACAACCAATGTAAGATTACCGAAGAAATTATCTTTGTTAATACCGATTTATTCTAGTCGAAAATATTTACATTATAGAAATAGCTCCGTAATGGCTGGTTTAAATATATTTCTATTACAAAATAATAAATATAAATAAAATTTGTACCCATATAGTTTTGTCCAAGATACTTGTATACTGGTTCCAACTTTTAGTGTTCACTCGGTCTCTCTACTACACTCGTTTTTAATAAAGTTTTCTCTCAAGACATTGTTGGTGTTGTTAATGCTGGTTCCCAAGTAGACGAAACTATCTACAACTTCAATGTTATGACTGTCAACAGTGACGTTTGAGCCAAGACGCGAGAGTGCTGACTATTTGTTTGATGACATGGCGCATGATGAATATCTGGTCCATGGTTGATTTTCCAGATCTAAAGCCACACTGATAAGGTTCAATCAGTTCGTTGACTGTGGGTTTTAATCTTTCACACAATACGCTCGACAGGACCTTATAGGCGATTTTTAGGAGACTTATACCACGGTAGTTGGCGCAGGTTGTGGGGTCTCCCTTTTTATGGAATGGGCAGAGCACACTGAGATTGCAATCATCAGGCATGCTTTCTTCCGACCATATTCTACAAAGAAGCTGATGTATGCTCCTTATCAGTTCTTCGCCGTCGTATTTGAATAGCTCGGCCTGTAATCCACCCAAGGCGCTTTGCTGTTCTTCAAGCGGGCAATTGCTATTCGAATTTCTTCATGGTCGGGTAATGGAACATCTATTCCATCGTCATCAATAGGGGAATCGGGTTCGCCATTTCGTATGCAATGAGTTTAAAATGCCCACAGCTCCCTTATATCGAGATGCTGATGAGTGCTCTCAGAGAGAAGGAGTGCAAGTCGAGTAAAAAAATCATTCGGCTGTCGGTTGTGATTTCTGCTTTTTGACGTCGAACCTTCCTTGTCTTTGTTTGCAGGCGTTCTTTGCTGCACAGAGGCGAGTGCGTATCATTGTGAAACTAGACAATGGTCCGAGTCAATATTTGGTCCTCGGAGCGTACGCATGTCTAAATCACAGGAGACATGTCTTCCGTCTATCACAACGTGAACGATTTGAATCTGGTACCACAGACAACCATATTTCGGGCACCAGCGAAGTCGAACAGCCTCAATCCGTTTGGCGATGTTTCGTCATGGAGGTTGAATTTTCCGACTGTTGGCCCAAGAAATTTTCTTTACCCACACTAGCGTTAAAATCGCCAAGCACGATTTGGACATCGTGGCGGGGGCAATGCTCATAAGTGCGTTCTAGAATCACATCGTCCTTCTCTTCCGTTAGGGGATGGGTGCAAATCAGCGATATGTTGAAGAACTTCACTTGATCCGGATTGTGGCTAGACGTTCATCCACCGGCGTGAATGCCAGGACTCAGCGACAGAGTCTCTCTCCCACCACAAATCCAACACCAAATTTACGCACCATTATATGGCCGCTGTGGTAGATGTCACAAGGACCAACTTTCTTCCGTCGTGGGGTTTCTCTTCCGAGGCTCTCTTTGGTCTTTCATTGGGAAAGTTTTTTTATGTGGTGGTTTTTTTTTCGCCTTCTCACTTTAGTTCGCCTTCAAACGGATATCTGTTGGTTACGCAGAGGATACTTGGTCTAAAACCGGAAGTCGTGAGCTGCTTGAGTTATATGTAAAAGAATCGTTCCTGGCCACCCCCAAGTGAATGACAGTCACAAACTTTCCTCACTTGCGTGAACTTCTACATATGACCCCATCCCCTAATACCTCGTGAGTAATTCTGATGACAAATGGATCTTAAAATCTATCAGTACATAGTGAGTTGCTTATAAATTTTCTGAAAATAAAAACAAAGCGAATTTAAGAAAATTTCCGAAAATAAGAAATCATATTAATCTGTTATTCCTTTAAGTACAGGAGATTCTTTGAACGCATTACCCTAACCGATTAAAAAGAAAAACAAAATGGCTGACAACTGGCACGGTGTTAATTGTGTTGTTGTCATTTTTGTTTGCATCTTTTATCATATTTGCGTTAAGCTGATTGTTGTCATTACTCATATAATCAGCAACAACAACAGCAAATGCTTTAATTACAGCACAGACATAATATGATACCATCAATGACAACAACAACAATAAAGCATGTACATCCGGAAAAAAACTAAAAGAAGGAAAGCAAGAAATGACGACAACAATGCAGCGGGGCAAGACAAAGCGCAACGAAAAACAGCGAAAAATGTCGAATATTAAAAGCAGGAAAGCATAAGACAGACGGCACATTAATGTATTTTTCGCTATGGAAATGAATAAACAAAAACCGAGCAGACACAATGAACATTTGGATTGTGTGTGTGTGTTTATGATTGTATTGCTGTATTTGTGTGTATGTATGCCTGTACACAAAAGCGGTTTCCGTCACATTTCTTCGCATTATATGAGAAAACAAAGCTTAAACGCGTCGCGCAAAGTTCAAGCGCCTTTGTGTAGGCTAAACTCTTGGGGCAAACGCGAAGTGAGTGGGTGTCGTTGACATTGTCACTTACATATTCCATAATTCCATATTTGACAAAGTGGCATTCACTCATTTTGCCAACTCTCTTTTCATTACGCATTTATTTCTTATTTTTTGTCTACAAAAATGCTGAAATTCCATTTTGTTGCTTGATGAAAAGTTCTTGGAAGAAATGTTTCAAGGCAAAAGTCAGTTGTGACAAGGAAATTCAAGTGCAGAAATGAAATAATTTGATTAGCAATAAGAGTGTTGTTTGGTTATCGGGTATGATTAATTGCACTTCAGCTACGACAAATTATATTTGACGTGCATTTGTCAACTGTCGATATGGAAATGTTTAACGCAGAGTGTGACAACACTGAGGGATGATTTATGAATTTAACGATTTTATTAGGTTGTCCTATATAAAGTTGCCAGATATTCAATTTCGAAGGTTGAGCCTGGTTAAAGGTTACGGTTATTCGATGAAGTGTCCAATAAAAGATCATACTAATGAACAATCCGCGCTTTTCGTTTTTTTTTTTTAATTTTACGATTTTTTATTTTAATTCTAAAAAATCTGAAAAACACTTGAAAGAACTTTTTCGAATATACAAGTATAATATATAATTTCATTATGAGTCACCTTATCATAATTTCTCTTTAACCACATTTAAAGTAAGACTTGAAGACCAGTAATTTCCAACACCTTTAACAAGTGCGTGAAAAATGCTAAAATAGAATTTAACAACTCCATTGTAGTCGAATTTAAACGGACACCAGCGACAAATTGCTCAATTTGTTTTGTCCCTTTTATTCGTTTTCGTATATTTGACACCCATTTTATTGAAGCAAATTAAATTTGGACGCAACGCTACAATTTGCATATTTTCGGCGGTCTTTCTTCTTTTTTCTTGGCATTCAAGTTCCACCCCAGTCGAAACATGCCACCGCACTTATTCGAACAGCTCGCATCATTTTACCCAAATTATATTATTATTAGCATTTTTTTATTGCCGTAGCTAACAAGCGCCTTTTCTTCTCATTATTTGATTCTCTCATATTTACGCAAACACTTTGTGTTCCCTCTTTTTCATTCGCAGAAACCGCTTGGAGTCGAATTCGGAGCATTGGAATGCGTTGTTGCTGTCGCTGCGCGAACTCACCGAATGGGTTATACGCAAGGACACCGAGCAATCGTCGTTGAGCGTTGGCCCGTTGATGGGCGACGCAGCTAGTCTACAAAAACAATTGGTAAGTACATGTGTTGTTGGCGAAATCAGTGAAGTAATGTTACGAGGTCCATTTATAGCGGTAAAATTAAACAGTTTTTTTATTTTATGTTTTCCTTCCAAGTGTCTTTGTAATAATTTGCTTATTATTTTGATGATGGCAGCTTTATTATAAGACCTTTTAAGGTACATACCTTTCAGGAGTACCCTTAATTTTATTGATATTTGAGCAAGTTTTGGACCACTAGACAGCAGTACTTGAATCACGTCGTTCGCTGCCTCTCACTAATGAAAATATTATACCATTTTCAAACCTATCGGATAGCTGTCTTTAAACCTATTCTCGAAAAATCCCACCCTTCCGATAAATAAATTATCGGATACTCGATAGTATCGGTGGACCAAAGACTGTATTCCTTCTTTCAAAATTGTATTATTAAATTCATTTTACGATCTCTACTATGTAGAAAAGAAAGCTTAGAAAATTTTTGCAGAACTGAAGAAGAGAATTTCTTTCTCAGGGAATTGAGAATGGTAGGGGTCATCACAAGACACTTACCCGTGAGACCCCTCCTTCAGAAACTTGGTAAAACGGAATGAGCAAAATGTAGAAGGTGAAATTTTAAGAATTTTATTTAATCCGTCAAGTTATAGAAGAGTCCATAGTTGGAAATCACTTGGTAATACAATCAGCCTAATGATGCCTACCGGTCACTTCCGGCCAGGTTTTCTTTCGACCTTCCCTTTTAACTAACCATACCTGGAAGCTTACAGTGAACTCTAGAGAACCTATTAGGTGCTTAAACACCTAAGTTTATACAAGATTGAAATTATTAATAGGAGTGTAATGTTGAGAAAAGAGTCCGAAGATTGACAGGAACATATTGCATCTATGAAGTTATAGTCTTTTTTTTTTTTTTCTTTCAATATACATTTATTTACTGAATCTGCTCTTTAAAGCCTAACAATAAGTTATAAAATCTTAAATCTAACTAAAAACTAGACAAGCTCAACCAGGTGATTGAGTTGTTTTGGTGAAACGTTGCTCTTTAGTGTGCTGGCATATCTCTTCTTTTTAGACGTGATTGATTACAGGCTTGTATTAAAGCATTAGCCAATGGGTTTGGGTGATCACGGAGTTTAGATATATATTTCAATCTGCTGTCCTCTACTTCTTTCTTCACCATTGGGATACCAAGATCTTTATGGATATTTTCATTGCGTATGTACCATGGTGAGCACGTGATTGTTCTAAGCATTTTCGATTGGAACCTTTGTATTATATCGATATTTGTTGCACAGGTCGTACCCCACAGTTGAATGCCGTACATCCAAATCGGCTTTATGACCGCATTGTATAAAAGTACTTTGTTGTCTAGGCTAAGTTTAGAGTTTTTATTTATAAGCCAATTTAAATTTGCAGCTCTTATCTTCATGCAAGTTATTTTACTAGATATATGTTTTCTCCACGTAAGCCTTCTATCTAGGTGAATACCAAGATAGGTAACTTCATTCGCTTGGGGCACCAAAATATTGTTCATTTTTACTGCCGGACACATTTTTGGTCTTAGAGAAAATGTAACGTGCTTACACTTTTGTTCATTCACATTTATACGCCAGTTGGCTAGCCATTCTTCGACAGATCTTAAGTGCTCCGCTAATATTGTTGATGCTGTAATGTGGCATTTGTTACGGCTCACTAAAGCTGTGTCATCCGCGAAAGTTTATTAGCTGTTGGGAGATCAGCAGTATATATGATGTACAGAGTTGGCCCCAAAACACTGCCTTGTGGTACACCAGCCCTTATTTGTCGTTCATCTGATATGAAGTCTCCTACTTTAACCATAAATTGTCTATTATTTAAATAAGACTCCAATATTTTATACAATTCTAAAGGTAGAATGTTTTTAATCTTATATAAAAGCCCTTCATGCCACACCTTATCAAACGCCTGAGCCACATCTAGAAATATAGCTGAACAGTACTCTCTGTGCTCAAATGCTTTTCTTATTTCGTTAGTTATTCTATTTACTTGCTCTATCGTGCTATGTTTTGCACGAAACCCGAATTGATGCGCTGGTATTACATTATTTTCGTGGAGGAAAGGAGACATCTTTGATAGTAACACCTTTTCAAATATTTTAGAAAGGCAGGGTAGAAGACTGATTGGTCTGTATGACTGATTGTGTCAGGTCTTTCCCAGGTTTATATATCAGGATAATCTGCGACTTTTTCCATGAAATCGGATAGTGTCCAAAACTAAAAATCGCATTAAAGAGCAAAGAGAGCACCTCAACAGCAATATTTGGTAACTCTATTAGCATTTTTGGGGTGATATTATCATGTCCTGGCGACTTTTTTTGATTTAGTTCTTTTATGATGCAATTAATTTCAAAAGGTGAAGTCTTAAAAGACTCGAGCGACTCATTTGCTGTGTTAGGTAAGACTGACAACATAAAGTTGTTCTTTGGGCAATTAGGTTGAAATACCTTTTCCAGGTGATTTGCAAAACAATTAGCCTTTTCCTCGTCACTTCGAGCCCAATTTCCACCCAAGTCTCGTATAGGCATGTTGGAGTCGACTGGAGGCTTCATGGACTTTTGGGCTTTACACAGGGAATTTTGCTTTCTTCAGTTTGGACATAGCTTCTTTATATACATTTCGTTGTTGAATTCTTCCTCGCGTTTAAGCGCTTTCTTTAATTTTCGTACAGCAGATTTCAATTGAAGCTGAGTGGAAGGGGAGCGATTTATCTGCCATTCTCGTCTAGCACGCCTTTTTTCATTTACAAGCTTTTCTATTTCTCTGTTAGTGGTTTTTCGGAGACCAAGTGGCTTATAGTTTCTGTTTGGTGTTGCTAAGACAGCTGCGTTAGTTATTATATCATTAAGTTCTCTTATGCTTTCGTCACATATTTCTTATATTTTAACCAGTTCGTTTTATAAGATGTTAGACCCATTTTTGGATCAACGAATATGGGTTGTTCACACAACTTTATTAGTACAGGTGAATGATCAGAAGATAAGTCTGTACATGTATCAGCTGTCACAAGCGATCTATCTATATTTTTGATTACTGCGAAATCAATTAGATCTGGTATTTTGTTACGATCACTGGGCCAATATGTCGGCTTGCCAGAAGATATTATATCAAGATTATTGTGCTTATTCATAATTGTGTTGTACAGCTGTCTTCCTTTAGGGTTAATTAGACGTGAGCCCCAGTACGTGTGTTTTGCATTGTAATGTCCACCTGCTAGGAATCTATGACCTAGCTTTCCAAAAAAGTCTTTAAATTCACCATCTGTCCTCAGGTTTGTTTTTGATTGGCTTGTCGCCTTGAAATTTTTTAGGATTGACCGCTAACTTTGAAGGACTTAACTTTCTTTTTACATTGATGTAGCGGTCAATGCCAATCTGCACAGATAAACCTTTTTTTATTGGTACATTCTCACCTTGCGCTATGTTTTTCTTCGCTGTCTGATCATTCGCTGGTACCTGCGAATTTGTTGGTGTATTCTTGTTTGTTGCTGGCCCTTGTTGACTGCCGTTCTCTGCTGACTTTGCTGTTTGTAAGCTCTGCTTTGGCTCGGTTGGTCGCTGTGATGGGTCATCCTTCTCACCGTTGCCTTTTTTGGTAGGTTTTGCAGGTTCGACAAAACTAAAGTAGGCATTCAGAGAATGCCTACGGCTTTGTTGGTCAGGCTGCGCTGCGCTCATATTTTTGAGAATTTGTTTACTTCTCACTAATAATTGTTATTATTTTTTTGTTTTGCTTAATTGTACACTGTTTATTGTTATGATTATTTTATGTTTTGGTTATCCCGTTCGGCGTTATTGCCTAACACTTGCTTTAATGCACTTTTTTAATTATTTGTTTATTTTGTTTTTTGTAATTCCGAAAGTTTTCACGGAGCGCATCAATAACACGTCCGTATAATTTGAAAGCCACGGTGTATGAGTTATAGTCGAACCAGAAATTTATTTTATACTCCAAATAAAAGTGGTTTTTCCTGTATAGTTATCGCGATAACCAAGAAATCTAAGTCTCACCCTTTTTCAGAAATTCATCAGACATTTAGATAGGACTTTTTTAGTGTTCATACGTGGAATCTCCTTTCAATTTTGGCGCTCAAAATTTTCTATAATACACCCATATATACCGCAGATTACACATAGTTCTTCACTTAATACTTTTGTAGACAACTAGTTACGCTACATAGTGCCACTTTGAGTGTTTTCACAAGTAATTGCGTGGAAAGAACTGAAATATAATTTATGGGCATTTTCGCCGTGGCAACGGAATAGAGCGCATGATGTTTCCTGCCAACGCCACAACAATCCATGCAAGTGGAACCATCGCCAACGCCCCACCCCTCATGAGCCACTCGCCAACCTTTTCCGACATACCCATCATCACTCACTCACCACGCACTACAGCACTTCCACCTCCTAAGCGTTTCCTGCTGCCAGCACCATGTTGCCCCGATCCGCTCGACTGACTGCCTCACACATTATGCGCTAAGCTCTTCCTCTACTCTCACCCTCTCACTTTGCCGGTGCATTGTTCTGCCCCTCATTTGCTCACTAAGCTCGCCTATTTATGTAGTGAGCTCTACCTTGTCGGCTCGTCTTAATGCGTTGAGGTCGCTTGCGACTCAAGATTTAATGGCGTATGAAGTGGGTTCATTTTTGAGGTTAAGACAATTTTGAGATTTTGACAGCGAGCCAAGTGGCATACTTACGTGAGTACTGCGAGAGGGTGGAGGAGGTGGGTTGTCATGCGCGACAGATCGCCTAAGCACATATTCTTTAAACTATGTATGTTCATAAATTATCTACTCTCGCATGTTTGTGAGAACTCATAAATGGCAACTGAAAGGGTTACGCTCCGCCGCTCATCTCAGCGCCTTTGTCTGTGTGCAGAAGTGCGTCTATGTCATTTACTAATGTGTGACCGACCTCCTTTTAAGTGGTTACCCGGCCACTCTACATTTGCCCACACTTTCTATGTTGCTGGCCAAGTACTATGTATGTTGGCACTGGAAGTCATGTTTCGTTGGCAAGGAAGCTGTGCGTTTACTTTCTTCCTTCACTTTCTCGAAATGACCTTTTTACGGCTTTAACGGCATTTTTTGTTATTGTGCAGTTCATTCGAAGGTATTAAGAATTTTATGACATCTATTAGTGAGTGAAAGTGAAAGATTTCATTGAAGATACAAGCAATTTAAAAAATATAATTTAGGTCGGCGTAATTTTCTGGGAAATAAATTAATTGCGGTTACAATTTGGCTGAATCATAGAAAGTGGTAGATACGAAAGCTGAAATAAAAAAGTTTTTTGTGAAAAAATTAAAATTGCAAGTCGGACAATCGTCAATCAAGATCATCGAACAAGGGATTAGAATTTTTTTTTTTATTGAAACGAGTTCAAAAATTCATCCGTATTACGTATTAATGGGTTTGGTGGTGAACGAGGACAAGACGAAATATCTGCTGTCATCAAACAAATAGTCAGCGCACTCGCGTCGTGGCTCCCACGTCACTGTTGACAGTCATAACTTTGAAGTCGTAGATATTTTCGTCTACTTGGGAACGTTAACAACACCAACAATGTCAGCCTCGAAATCCAACGCAGAATCACTCTTGCCAACAGGTGCTACTATGGACTGAGTAAGCAATTGAAAAGTAAAGTCCTCTCTCGACGAACAAAAACTCAACTCTACAAGTCCCTGATCATTCGCGTCCAACTTTATGGTGCAGAAGCGTGAACGAGTAGGACTAGGAGTTATCGAGAGAAAGGTTTTGCGGAAGATTTATGGTCCCTTTAACATTGGCAACGGCGAATATGGAAGGATGTGTTATTCGACGACATAGACATAGTCCAGCGAATAAAAAGACAGCGGCTACGCTGGCTAGGTCATGTTGTTCGAATGGACGAAAGTGCCCCAGCTCTGAAAGTTTTCGATGCAGTACCCGCTGGACTTGGCTATAACCACGTAAGCGGTGTCTACGCCAGTAAAGAAGAAGAAGAAGAGTTCAAAAATTCAGTACTCAAATTTCAGTGCAAAAAAACAATTAAAAAATTTTGATCAGCTTAAAGAAAAATACAGAATAACTATTATATCTTAAAAGTATTCAGTTGAATCCAGAGTCCATTCTAACACATAATCAAACTGAAATTTAACTTAATCGAATTTGCAACAAAAAAAGTGTGACGATCCCGTTTCATTCAATATGAAATTTCTACCAACGATTTTTAAAATTTAAGAGAAGTGTATTTTAAAAGATATCGATTTTTACTTCGGCTTACGAACAGAAAGGAGATTTTAAAATTTTTTAACTTAAAAATGACTAGGACAATCTTTGGGCGATTTTTAAATAGTGGCCATAATTAGACACAGTCGCTTCGCTTTCAGAACCTAATAAATAATTTATTGAAACAAAGTTCCTTCATCGGCGGACCAATTGATTTTTAGAAGATGTAGATAATTCAAATGATCATAAGATCACTACTAATTGAGTCGTTTCTTTCTCTGTCGTCGAAAATGTGTTTAATTTTTAAGTGTCGAACTCTCCATAATAAACTCTTCGAGTAAGTTGTACTATACAGTTACAGGAAGTTCACCCAAAAGAGAGTTATATTGAAGGAATTATCCAAATATATTGTAAAGAGACAAATAAAATAAAAATATCTTAAATATTAATCACCATAATTTTTCTCTCAAACTCTTTAAAATGGTAACATAGCAATGTAAAAGAGGGCGTACCCTGTATAAAAACCACGCAAGAACTGCTAATGAAACTACAATTATTAAAACTAAATACCAATTTGGGGGTAAATACACTCCGCTAGAGTAAATGCTCCTTTAACGTATTTAAGTGGCAAACAATTGCAAATAGCATTCTCCATATTTCCGGAAATTTTTCCACATGAGCAAGGAGAAGGGATGTATGTTTTTACAGTATCGCCACCTGATCAAATTGGCTGTGAAAATACAAAAATCACAAGGGAATTACGAAAAGCAATAAAAAAGTTAAGAGCCTTGTTCATCCTTACTAACCTATTACTTATATACTGACCAACTCAAACAACAGTCGACAGCTAAAAAACGACTTCGCTTGATTATTAGTTTTGCACTCAACACACGTAAATTCCACGCTCACATGCTTCACATTAGCCGTACTACAATTAACCGCAGACACCACCACCTTCCGATTATGCGAGTGGACTCCCGGAATCCTTATATGACTAACTTTCGCATGAGCACTTTTGACTTCACAGCTGCAAAGCCGAGTCCAAATAACTACGACTAAGCACTGCGTAAGTGAGCTGTGGTGTTTATTCGGTAATGTGGGGTGTGGAAACTAAATTCATTTCGCCGAAAATGCGAAAGCCCATCTAGAGTGGCCGACAAGGCTTTTAGTTTTATTTGTGTTGTTTTCTACTACATACCCTCCTACATAGACCACAACACCCCACAAATAGTTGTGTAAACAATCACGCCAAACCCTTAAGTGATTCTCTCTGCGGATGGTCGCTTTTCTCTTTGCTCCCATGTGCTCGCACACATTTGTGGCTTTGTGTGTGAAAGTTGGACAAGGGTCATTAAACAATTACTTACGAAAATACAATGTAATGGAGTTGATGGCAGTCGTAGACACATTCAAGTGTTCGGCTTGGGCGAAATTCCCAAAAAAACAAAATGTTAGAAGTATACTTTTAGGCGTGCCAAGCATTTGTAGCGGAAGTTTGGGTAAATAGTTGCAAATTGAAAATGTCTAGCAAATTGATAACATTTGAATAGAATTGCATTTATTCTGAGTATAGTGTTTTTATTAGTGTAAAACTGATAACACTGTGTAACAAATTTAGATTGAAACAAAGTAGTTCTAACTGGAAGTAATAGTTACACTGAAACTTATTTAAAGCAGAAATCCTCAGGACTTCTCAAATACTACAATTCCTCGATGACAATTTCATCATGCTGAGAGCCTCGCTTATACAATTTTCCAGAGAACGAACTAAGAAAAAATAATATCTGAAAATAGAGTTCCTTTGACCGTCACAAAATGCATTTTTATGTAATTACGAAGGCACATCAAAGGCCTTAAGGGGTTACATGGGTTTCGTCGCATAAAAAATGTCCTATTTTCAATATTTTTTTCTATGTAAAAAATTATTTATTTATAATAAGAATAATTTCTGAAATTTTCAAAAAAAAAAAATATTAAAACTGCTCCATTGTGACGACATTTTCGGTGATCCCTCGGAAAAAAGGTGCGTCCACGTAGTCAGCATAACTGCTGACAGGATCATCCGAAATTTAAAAGCAAAAATAAGTGTTTTAGGAAAGACCATAAACTCGTGCTTGAACGAGGAGATAAAAAAAGTGATAATTGGAATTTTGGCAGACATTTTTCCAAAAAAATTTTTTTTTTTTTTAAGAGTTGTAATTGAAAAAAAGGTGAAGTCCTTCGTTAAAGCACGAGTAAATTGTATCTCGAACACCTGTGGAAAATTTCATCAAGATCGGTTGAGTAGTTTTTCGAGAAAAATTGACAACCGTCTTTGAAAACACGGTACCGAGAAAAATGCGTTTAAAGTTTTGAGTAACAATAATACATGACTTGGAGCGCATACCTTCCAAAGGCTGTATCTCCGAAACTATTATTCGGATCGACTTGAAAATTTAGGAAAATATTATTGAGATTTTGTAGAAATTAATAAACCAAAAAAACAAAAAAATGATTTTTTGAACCCACGAAACCCATGTAACCCCTTAAAGCGTTAGATTCCGATTGGACGAATACTATTAAAATTGTTGCGTAAAAAGACAGGTGTCTTAACTTAAAGTTGTTTGCGTTAACATGTTGACTAATTGAAGGTCCAAACCGATATTCAAACTTTCTGATGATAGTAACACAACAAGAAAACAGAGTTACAATACGAAACACACAATAAAATGGGTTCTCAAAACATAAATATGAATTGGATTAATATTTATATAATTTTAACCTGTATAACACTGGTATAATCCTGACATCTACTAATACTAAGAACAGTCGACTGACTAGTGGAGCTTGTAATCCCTAGTAATGTTATAGAAGGTCAAAACTATTTGATTTTGATGCTGGGTAATATTCTGTAAGGGAGCAGGGATTCGAACATGCAATTGGTATAAGAGCCTGGTATAAACAAATAACAAGTTATTATACCACTTCAATACTCTCTTGTGTAGAATTTAATTGAATCGTGTTTTTGCTTTTATATGGCATTTTTTACTAGTGACTAGAGCTCATATTTATCGACCAGAAAAGTGGTGAATCGAACACGCCGCTATCATTTGAATTGCATTCTATAAAGTATTCTGTCGGTCTGTCTTTTTTATTTTATTAAAAAAAAATGTTCCTTTCAACCAAAAATAAATCAATACCTTGCATTCTTCACAAATAATTTAATATCATCAACAATACAAGTAAAAAATTAATTTGCAAACAACAAAAACAATGACAGCGCTTCAAATATCCTTTAGCACAATTGCAAAATATTTACCAACTACAATTTCTACACTTATCTTCTACTTGCAGGACGACCATAAGGCTTTCCGACGTCAATTGGAGGACAAACGTCCCATTGTCGAAAGCAATTTACTGAGTGGACGACAATATATTTCGAGTGAGCCACCTGTGTCGGACAACAGCGATACGGAAGGTGAGTAAAATCGGCATGGAAATGCACAATTTTGTTACAAATACAATATCAGGCGATGTTAGCACACATATTCACACAAACTTATAACAATGAATGAATGTGTGTATGCATGTGCTTGATGGGAGCATAAATAATCAATGAAGCATACACAATACACCAAAAGCTAACACATTTGTACATATACAAAGCGTTTTATGTGAATAGCAAGTCCTTGTCTGGTGTTAATAGCATTAAACAGTCGTGATCTTCATACAACACTCAATTGCCTATCCAAAAAGGCTTCACCAATCGCTTGCCATACTCATGCATTCAATATATGTATGTATACTCATGTATTATGTATTATAGGCAGCTAGCAAGTATGCATTGGAGATAAATGGAATATGCATGTGCCATTACAAAAACAAAAGCATACAATTATCCATCAGAATTGTGTCAATTCAAACACATCGCAACATCAACAACTACTCGGTAGGCCATTTTCAGGCGTCGATAAATAGAGGGAAATGCTGATAACAAGCAAATATTGTTGCTGTTGTTGTTATGGTATAAGATAGTAACGTCAATTGATATTTGCTTGTAATTGGAGTGTATTGTTAGCTATCCAACTAAAATTGACCATGCGATTGTTATGTTTTAGAACAACACATAATACTGGTATTGTATGCGCTACAACACATGTGTATATACATATACATATATATTATGCTGTAATTTCTACAAGCCAACCTCAAATCATCTCAGTGTTCAGAATAATATAGAATAGACTTTCTCCGAAGTATTGAAGTAAATATATGAAGTGTATATAATCGGCAATATGAACATCTCTAAAAATTGTTTCTTGACTTCGTCTACGAGCGATAACATCATTTTTGAAAAAAAGAAATACATGGAGTGTATTGGATATATGAGTGTGTTTCCAGATTCAGATTCAACATGTATTGTGAAAGCTGCACTATCTAAATTTAAAATGTATATTATAGAATTCTATCAAAGAGATATACTTGTAAACAGCTTATATGCACAAATTTATGTTCAGTCAATATGACTCGGAGAAAATAAACTGTTCCACAATAATTATAACTGTATATGCAACTCCACTTCTCATTCAAAACAAAAAAATGTTTGTAAAATATCGACTGCTATCACCCATCAAATGTTATTCGAAATGGCTAACCACTTCAGCTATTACTTTTTACTATCAGTTTTTGATAGGATGCCTCATACCACAATGGTATCCCTATTACGAATATATGAAATATATGAAGCACGAAACATGTCCCCTGCAGAAATAAATCATAATGACACCAATAATTTTGGGCTTTATGTAGCTCTCTTTCAAATTGAGTAAGTGTATTTTATGGAAGAGTGAAGTTAATATATAAGACTCCTTAAATTGATGCTGTTCCTCAAGTAAATAGAAGTTACCATATTTTGACAAATTTAACAGGTACTCCAGTTACAGTTCGCTGACAGATAAGTAGACATATGAGAGGGTAAACAACGTTCTCTCAGATATGATACGATTTTTTTCGGAATTAATTTTGCTCGAAAGTTCTCTTTTGAACTGTCAAATCATCAGCTGTTATACTCTATCTCTGTCTCTGAATTCTTCATTCATTTCTTGACAGGTCTTCTACCTGTTTTTAATGTCAAAGTGAAAAAGCTGTTTAAGAATACTAGATCAAAATGAACCAGAACCAGGAATTGGAGGATTTCCCTACTGCGCTATTAACTCTTGCATGGACTTTTTATTTTTTTATGCTCATAGCAGACACTACACACATTATACCAATTTGCTTCAGCCTTTAAGCGCTCGTTGCATGTTCAAACACATACACACACAACTACATACTTATGTATTTCATATAGATGAATGGATGGCGTATGTGTGCGGGCAATTTTCGATAATGTTAATATTGAGGGCAACAACAACCAGGAGCCACAAATTCACGCGTCCATGCATGCGGACACACATTGTAGTCGTTTGGCTGTCGATTGGCGTAAGCCAGACAAAAGCACTTATCAACACGCTTGTGAAAAGCACGCCAGTGAAAAAGTGGAAATGTGTGAAAAGTAAGAAAAAAGGAAAACCAAACGAAAAATACACAGAAATGGCTGCTCTTAATAACGTTTTCACTTTAGTGCAAAGTGTGCATGTGAGTGTGTATGTGTGTGTGATTTGGCAATTTCACTACCAAACACAGTGTCCAAGCTCAACTGCCGGCCAACACAGCCATTTAGTGTACATAGTGTTGCCACCTCTACTTTCTCTCTACATTGTGACAGTGTGTGGCTCTCACACACTCACCCTTTTGTGTGCCGTTAATGCGAGCGCTTAGCCAGACATGGCGGCGTCGATGGCCGAATACTAGCTAGGTAATTGTTAATAATGTTAACGCATAATTACTATCGTTAGTTGCGTGCAATTGAGTGGCTTAAATGGCGTTGCCAGAGTTGTTTAATAAAATTAAATGTGACTAAAAGCGTCGTTAAAGCGTACATTTGCGTCCGGAATATGTTGGTGTAAATTGATTTTGTTGTTATTGTTAATGTTGCTGGTATTTTTGTTGTTGTTATACTTAAAACTGTTAACTGAAGCGTGCATAAAATGGATTGCGTTGAGGTTATACAAGGTCACGCGCCCGTAACAAATGGCTAATGGAAAATAGATTTTCGTTTCAAATGGCATTCGACTCTTAAGTATACAATCCTTTAGTGGCCTTACGACTAAGCAAAAAATGTATAATAACACCGTACTTTTTGCGATTTTTGTGGCACAAATTATGTATATTAATATTCAACAAATAACTATTCTCTAAAATAAATTTTATCAAGAGTGGCGAATTGAGGATATCTTTTAGCGAATCGGTTGGTTAAAAGCTGGAGTCAAGTCAAGTCAGTCATTTACAAGTTGTTCGATTGGGTTTTCAGATCTCCAAATAAGAGATAAATCATGTGCGTACCAGAGAGCAGCTTCGGGTATGTTCGAGTGTGTTCAATCACACTAGCTTAAATTCTGTACGAGTGTGTCGTAACACTCTTCAAACACGTGTTCGATCGAGTTTGGAACCCGAAGCGAAAATAACGCAAACGAACAATCACGACGGTCCTATCTTCGAGTGCAAGCAGCAAACTCGGATTTTATGTATATTATATTTTCGGGTGTGTCGTGCACGTGTTGATTGTGATCGACACACTCGAGTGGCACTCGAAGACCAAAAAATAATAGATAAACATACGTACACACACATGTATGTATGTTGGTGTATGATGACGCGTTCTGTCTTAGCTTTTTTGGTTGAATAATTTGAATATTAGACGTACATAGTACATATTATAAAAGAATAATTCAATTTAAGAATAGAATTCACTCAAAACTTATTTTATTTATTAATTCATAAATCATAAATAAAAAACATTTTGTATGTATGTGATTGGCGTTGCAACCGTTTAGCCGGTTATAGCCGAATCGACGATAGTGCGCCACCTGTCTCTCTCCTTCGCAGTTCGGCGCCAGTTGGAGATCCCAAGTGTAACTAGGTCGCTCTCCACCTGGTCCCTCCAACGGAGTGGAGGCCTTCCCCTTCCTCGGCTTCCTCCGGCGGGTACTGCATCGAACACTTTCAGGGCTGGAGTGTTTTCGTCCATTCGGACAACATGACCTAGCCAGCGTAGCCGCTGTCTTTTTATTCGCTGAACTACGTCAATGTCGTCGTATAACTCGTACAGCTCATCGTTCCATCGTCTGCGGTATTCGCCGTTGCCAATGTTCTGAGGACCATAAATCTTGCGCAAAATTTTCCTCTCGAAAACTCCTAGTGTCGTCTCATCTGATGTTGACATCGTCCAAGCTTCTGCACCGTAAAGCAGGACGGGAATGATAAGCGACTTGTAGAGCTTGATTTTGGTTCGTCGAGAGAGGACTTTACTGTTCAATTGCCTACTCAGTCCAAAGTAGCACCTGTTGGCAAGAGTTATTCTGCGCTGGATTTCGAGGCTGACATTGTTCGTGTTGTTGATGCTGGTTCCCAGGTATACGAAATTATCTACGACCTCGAAGTTATGACTGTCAACAGTGACGTGGGAGCCAAGACGCGAATGCGCCGACTGTTTGTTTGATGACAGGAGATATTTCGTCTTGTCCTCATTCACCTCCAGACCCATTCGCTTCGCCTCCTTATCCATGCGGGAAAAAGCAGAACAAACGGCGCGGTTGTTGCTTCCGATGATATCAATATCATCGGCGTACGCCAGGAGCTGTACACTCTTGTAGAAGATTGTACATTGTAAAACATTTTATTGCACTTAAATATTTTAATTTTTTTTAAATCACAAATTTCAGGTGTAGACCAGATAAGGTGTTTGTGCCATTGGAAATATTCTCACAACCCGAATTTTCTATCGTTGTCATTATGAATTATAAAAAGTAAACAAAACAAACAAAACCAATAATCGTTGACAATCACTACGCAATAATAGCATGACTGCCAATTACATACATACATATTCTGAAATTTTGTGCACACTCGTGTGTGACTCGATCACATTCAATACGATCGGGTTAGAGTTCCAGCTCGTTCACAAACGAGTGTCAACTCGGCACTCTGTTAAAACAAGCATATATGCTTGTGTTTCGAGTGTCGCGAAAGGCTCGTTCGTTTTGAACATGTCTCCAAGCGATCAATACGTGTATTCATACCGAAAAGTTTGATCAAACAAAATCAGAGTGGACATTCGAGTGTGCACGAAAATGATATACCCGTTGCAGCTCTCTGGTGCGTACCACTGAGATCACCGATAATTGTTATTAGCGTGTTTTTGGCTCTGAAAATATTCATCAACTTCCGCATGTTTTCTTTTCGACTTAAGTGACTCATATAATTAATATTACGACTTCCAGATTTTGACCTTATCAAGGTGATCATACATACATTTTTTAATGATGACGTCATGCATATCATACCTCGTGTAGAGACTTTTGAAGTACTTAACTCTCTTACCACTCAATTACTCGTTTCGTCAGCAAAACTGTCATTGTAAATACAGTTATTATATAATCGATGTTTGTGTGTCACAATGATTTCTTCTCTCCAAAATGAAATCGAATTTTAGTTTTCCCCAGAAACTGAATATCCCAAAATACAGTTTATTGATCGTTTCCGCTTCATGTGCTAGACCGTTCACAAGTACTGTGTGTGTCCCAGGCAGCGCACATACAAACATTTACAGCTATATAAATATGCATAATGCTGCAGGCGCTCAATCTTCATTCCAGTGAAAACGAGATTTTCGAAAATGATACAAAACCAAACCGATACTGCAACAACAAAAATAGAAAGAAGACAAGAAGCTCGGGAGCGTGAACAAAGCAAAGCTGCTGCCTTGAATGAGGAAAACAAAAACAAGACACAACTTCAACAAAATTGAATTCATCGAATTGTATTCACTGATTGTGAATGGGATAAAAGTGAAATGATATGCAAATCAAGTGGAGCTGCAACAACATGTTGCCAGAAAAACTACCGAAATTCATATGAAATGTGCTCGACACACTTTCGAAGGAACCTAGGCAGGATATGTGCACGTTGCTCTACAACTGCGCGCTCGTGTACTACTCTATATGTATTTATGTGAGTGTGCCTGTGTGCGCCCACAGCTGACCTGTTTCGTTTATGCGTGTAGCATGTTTTGCATGCCGTTCTGCTTCATCGATTTATTGCATTTCAGCAGTTCGTCAGTGGCCCTACGGCTAGCTGAATATTCATACAAGCAACTCGCTCCCCTCTCGCTCTTTTGTTACGCTTCTGATATGCATCTTCTACAATTTCTATTCTACTTTTTTCCCATTATTCTCCAGCACCCATTATGCTTATCACTTAATTTAATATTTGGTATTTCAACTCTGCCACGACCAAATCCTTCGTACGACCCCCCAACGCCCGCACCCGCTTGTCTTTGCTTGTCACTGTCAATCTTTTTGCCGATTTGCCGTTAACCCTTTGCAGTTTTTGCTGTGCTACAGTTACAATTTGAATTGTTCCTCAACTATTTCTGCTCGATTTTCCATTGTGTGCGCGGTTCCTCCGGTTTTGTTGCCTACTTTTGGGCGATTGCGCTTGTAGGGGTGTATAACTTCGAATTTTGCAATATTTTCCTCTCCATTTAAATTCACTACGTAATTTAATAAACTCAGCGGGTGGAAAAATACTGAGTATTTTCTTTTGAAGCGCTCTTACAATTTGTAAGAGAACAAGAAATTTAGACGTAATTGGCATATTTTGTGTTGACAAACGAAAATCACTTTATAGTACTTATTCGATGCGGTTCGTTGAAACGGAAGTTGTTTTGGAGCTGCACTGACATTTTTTCGATTAATTTTGTTGACAATTTTATAGTGATTTATAGGAAATTTTGTTGTTTTATATAACTGTAGTTAATTTTCATGTGTATCAGTTGGAGTATTTTCATTCATTCATTATATTGATTCCATTTTCTTTGTTAGTAAGAGATCCCATTGTAAACATGAATGATATTGATTTTAATTTTAATTTTAATTTTAATTTTAATTTTAATTTTAATTTTAATTTTAATTTTAATTTTAATTTTAATTTTAATTTTAATTTTAATTTTAATTTTAATTTTAATTTTAATTTTAATTTTAATTTTAATTTTAATTTTAATTTTAATTTTAATTTTAATTTTAATTTTAATTTTAATTTCAATTTTAATTTTAATTTTAATTTTAATTTCAATTTTAATTTTAATTTTAATTTTAATTTTAATTTTAATTTTAATTTTAATTTTAATTTTAATTTTAATTTTAATTTTAATTTTAATTTTAATTTTAATTTTAATTTTAATTTTAATTTTAATTTTAATTTTAATTTCAATTTCAATTTTAATTTTAATTTGGCTCTCATCGATCAATAGAAAGGCAAATTCGAATCTTGTCAGATATATGCCTTAGAGAATAAAGGCGTATTTTGTTTGAGAGCGCTTCTCTTAAACCTCATACAAAACACGTACTAAAAACAAAACAATAAAAAAAAGACAAATTTGTTTATCAATTTTCTTCGACTCAGTAATCAATTCAAAAACCCACTGTCAGCTAAAGCTGCCTAAGAAAATACGCCAAGCACAAATCCAACTACAACAAGTAAGGAAGGGCTAAGTTCGGGTGTAACCGAACATTTTATACTCTCGCAATTTATTTATTTAACTTTATTAATATTATATAATACACAATTTGACACACATGTTCGTCATATATATTGTAGAAAGTCCATTGAAAGTTGGAAACCATAATATTAGGTTAGAAGTACCGAGGTCCTCATGTTCGATATATGGGGCCTTGACAACCTATGGTCCGATTTCGGTGATTTTTAGAATGGAGCTGCCACACTATAAATACAGTATTTGTGCAAAGTTTTGCACCGATATCTTCACTAGTGCTTACTATTCAGATCATCTTCTAAGTTCTAGTATATAGGAAGTAGGCGTGGTTGTGAAGCGGTTTGGCCAATTTTCACAACATATTATTGGGAGGTAAGGAAACTATTACAAACCAAGTTTCATTAAAATCGGTCGAGTAGTTCCGGAGATATGGTTTTTGACCCATAAGTGGACGATGCCACGCCCATTTTCCATTTTGTAAAAAAATCTGAGTGCAGCTTCCATCTGCCATTTCTTATGTGAAATTTAGTGTTTCTGACGTTTTTCGTTATTGAGTTAACCCACTGTTAGTAGTTTTCAACATAACCTTTGTATGGGAGGTGGGCGTGGTTAAAATCCGATTTCCTCCATTTTTGGACTGTATAAGGAAGCACCTAAAAGAAAAGACTCTAGAAAGTTTCCTTGATATACCTTTAGTAGTTTGCGAGATATGTACAAAAAACTTAGTAGGGGGAGGGGCCACGCCCACCTCCCCAAAAAAATTACTTCCAAATATGCCCCTTCCTAGTGCGATCCTTCATACCAAATTTTATTTCCATAGCTTTGTTTATAGCTTAGTTGTGGCACTTTGTGGGCGTGGCAGTGGTCCATTTTCGAACTTAACCTTCTTATGGTGCCAAGGAATACGTGTTTTAAGTTTCATTAAGATATCTCAATTTTTACTCAAGTTACAGCTTGCACGGACGGACGGACAGACAGACATCCGGATTTGAACTTTTCTCGTCACCCTGCTCATTTTGATATATATAACCCTATATCTAACTCGTTTAGTTTTAGGACTTACAACCAACCGTTATGTGGGCAAAACTATAATACTCTCGTAGCAACTTTGTTGCTAGCAATTTTGTTGCGAGAGTATAAAAAAGAACACAAAAAATTCAAAGCAAATCCTTTAAAATGAAATTTGTATGTAAATTTACTTGTCAGAGCGGGCACCTGTTGTGCATAATGAATGCATGGAAATGTTTGTGGCGTAACTTTTACATGAACTGGCAGGATAACACAGATGGATTGGATGAGGAGAAAATAAATAAATAAATACTTATATATAAGGAAATAAGTACATATACATAAATATATTGAGCTAAATACGTAATTTTACATATTTACAAGTTATTATTTTACTCATTCATCGGACTTAAATAAGTGAAATTTCACTAACACAAACAATTTAGAGGCCTTAAGTCTCTGGTAGCAAATGAGATGTCTTTAAATTTAATCACTACCAATCAGTGTAATCAAAGATATCAGCGTTAACGTGCGCCACAACACGACAGACGCTTCCACTTTTTATAAAATATTATCTACACAGAAACGCACACACACAAATACATATATATATATTTAGATATTTCTGCTATGTTTTTTTTTTCTCAAAGGACTCAGTCACGTTTTATCTTCATTACTTATGCATAAAGTTGTCAATTTTTTCACACAAACAATTATTATTTTCTCTTCTCTTTCTTCCCATCTCTCCGCCACCTAAACGCCTAGCAGCACACGACACCGATTCTCGTTACTTGAGCGCCGAGGAGCAGAGTCGTGAGCTAACGCGCAGCATACGCCGTGAAGTTGCCAAACTTTCGGAGCAATGGAACAATCTAATCGATCGCTCAGACAACTGGAAGCATCGCCTGGACGAGTACATGACGGTGAGTCTACAAAAATAATGACAACTGTCTGATATCTTAAAAATCACAAAAACTGAAAAAATACATATTTTTAAATGCACATGTCTGCTACTTAATATTTTGCTCACTCGCCCACCTTTGTGACCGTGGTTAGGGGGCCGCTTGGGACTGCGTCTGTCATTCATTCATTTAAAAAAATTATTTTTCGCTGACATGAGACTGACTTTTAAAAAGGCACAACAACATCAACTGCGTGCGTCACGAACAAAAGTCGTCGGCGCAATCAGTGTTTTGACGTTCCGTTTATTGTTGTTCAGCGCTTTTTATACTCTTTCTCTTTTCCTATCCGCTGCTTTGTTAAACACCATAGAGGCTGTCACACCCGCCTATTCGTAACACACACGCTATTTGTTGTTCATTGTGTTTGACTGTCGCGCGTAGTTTTAAAAATTAACACATAACAACTTCTGTTGACGGCATATGGAGCGCTGAAAGGTGGTGAAGTAAACATTCACGGCACACATACTTCCCTTACCCTCGTATTTCATTTGTATGTCCTCTGTCATTGTTTTTAGTTGCTTGCGGGAACTCACACCTCCTCTCCCCCCTCTGCTTATCATTTGTGCATTGAGTGAAAATCACGCAGCTGAATGAGCAGCCTGAATTATTAATTTTTTATTATTATGCTGCTTTTAGGCGCAAATCACATTTACAGCGTTGTGCATACATATAGTTCCATATATTCCTCCATTCTTATGAATTGTTAAAGTCATTGTAACGGTCTAATTTAGTACTTCAAATTTTATTTATTATTTATTTTTTATTTTTACTTGGAAAAGTTGTAAATTGCTTTTCGTAATCGACTCTAAGTGCGAAAAGAATTTACAGCTGCGTTAAAGTGAGCATTGCAGCAAAGTTTTAAGCATTTACAACATAAAATTTTATTTAGCTGGCCTAGGAGTCATTTTGAAATTATTAAACAAAATATGTTTCATCATAGAATTTGTTTACGCTTTTTGAGGCTCTAAAATTCCACACGTTTTTGTAGCTAAAGTATACATTAAATTAGTAAATTTTGCAACATAGTGAAAAAATGCTTATGCATAAAGACGAAAACGTTATTGCCGGTAAATTTAAAATTGCCGGTAATGAAAATCAACATAGTTAGTTAAATTTTGTATTTTGTTAATCTTATATTGAAATATGCAACAATCTCGGCTTCGATGACAATATTTATTAGCTTCTTCACAGCCAGTCTTTTTCTATTCCAAAATCGAGGCTAATTTATGTTATACAGCCTGATGACAACTGATGCTACTTTAAATGAAAAATTAAGTGGTGATAGTCCAGGCAATTCCAATTATAATAAAAATTCTTTGGGATAGTTGACTACGTCATCTTGGTCTTTAGCTGTGTTAGTTCTCCTGGAACGAAATTCTAAATTGTCGTTTTGACTTCGACGACATCTTTGTCTTTTGCCACCAATATTGGTCGTTCACTCAGCCAATTATGGATATTATATTGTTGTTTATGTCTAGAAAAACGAAACGATGGATAAGCTCCTCTTTCGAGTTTGTGTCAACTGCGACTTTACCATTATCTGGCAACTGCTTCTACAATCGCAGTTGCAAAAACACCTGCATGTTAGTCCTTAATTAGCTATTCCGTTCGTCCCAATTTTTGACGACTTTGCAAACTGATGTTTCGTCGCTTTGCAATTTAGGAGTAATTACAGTTTGTCTGCCTACTAACAGGTGCCAAGTTACCCCTATTGTGGTTATACTTTGATGGTGAAAATTAGTGAAATTGGTTCAGGAATTACCTCAGCACTCATATACTATATATGATGATTTTCGTTATTCTATTTGTTTTTATGAATATATGGGTGTGTGTTATCTTAATAAAATTATATCAATAAATTGCGAGAGTATCAAATGTAGGGTTGCCTAACATAGCCTTTCCTTACTTGTTACAAATTGTTTTGGGATGTCGGCACAACCTTATACAATTGAACAATGACGTAAAATATTTTAACAAAGCAACCATGACAACCTTCAAAATATTATTATTTTTTCAAAAGTTTCGACCATCCAGCGTGTACTTTGGAGGTTTTGAAATTTTGTTCAGCAAGCAGCTGCGAGCGCTTGTTACTCGACTCTCTGGCACGCGATTGCGACGCGAAGAGACTTGCAAGACGATTTTCAGTTTCAGATTAAGATTCTCCATCACGCTGTCTTTTTGAGGCCCTCAACCTGGGAACTATTTCCAGAAAGTTGAGATTCCAATAAATATAGCCTATCTTACTCGAGATGAATGTAGCTTTCCAATGGTGAAAGAAATTTTGAAATCGGCACAGTAGTTTTTGTTTAAGCAATAGAATTATTGACGAATTAATTAGAATTTCAGACACTTGAAACTCGTCTTACCGGCGTTAAATTCTAGTCTTTTATAATTTTTTAAAAGCATTTTCCATAAATTTATATACCGTGACGTCCCACCAATGTCCGTTAATCAGTTTATTGATTCCCTGAGATAACCGCCTAACGAACTTCCGAACTCAATTCGTTTCAACTCGATCTGAGTGGTTATACGAAACTTCGGCATGGATACTCCAGAGACCAGCTGCCCGACATAACCGATAGCACTGTCTCCCTAATAGCTACTATTTTGTCCTAGAACACAGGGAGTGTATCGCTATGTTCCAAATCTGAACTGAAATCAGAACTTGTGTAGGTGACCCTCAAATATGACCTTGCTATACTAAGCTTTGTCCATTATTTCTGATTGGATCTACTCCGCGGAATGAGATACTCTGAACCCTCATATGAATACAGTAATTTACAAGATTTGATCGGATTCTTTAACCTTAAGATGCAATCTTCTACTAAAAAAATTTTGCTTGAAAATCATCTTCACCAAAAAAAGTCAATGTATTACGGATTACCTCACTTGGTTACTCTTGTGATAAAAACTGTTTAACTGTTCTGAAAACATTTACATGAAAACAGAAAATTTGTAAATTAAATTTTCAATTTGTCAACAATTGAGCACACAACTTATAATATATGCCTCCAAGGCTAACAGTTGTTGCTAAACATGCCGATCATAAAAATTGTCCTGCATAAAAGCACTACCAGCAAGAGGAAGGGGGTTAGGCCTAGCTACGGACTCATCAATGCAAACTTTTTAATGGAATTTATGTTCGAAGCGAAAGCGTACGAGCGGATGTATTTAACGGTTTTAATATATTTAATATACTGGCTGCGTAGCGCAAAAAAGTTTTGCGGGCAAGTTCAAACTTTTCCATCCTATACTCGTATGCCAGAGAGACCCTCACCTGTGGCGTAGAAACAAAGCGTTCATGGGTTTGGCGTCAGCCAAAATATTGTAAATAATAAAAAAGAGCGCGGCAAAACGCCAATTTTATTAGCTATGAAATGCAAATTCTTCAACTCGAACTTTTTCAAGCGCCAACACATTTCGAAACACCTGAACCGGTTGGTCGGCAGTCACACGCACGCACACCCACACACAGATGGACGTGGTTCTGCTTGCGGGTGAGCATTTTAAATTAGCTCCAGTGGCTCCAGTTGGAGTTGGACATGCGCTCAGCTGCTGCTTACCTCAACTTTATTTACCGTATATTTCCGTTATTTATTATCTGCGTTTTGTTGTTGCTGTGTTTGAGGCATAAATTCAGCTATTTCACGGTGCTGCTGTTTAATAAATTTGTTTGTGGCTGAAGTTTGAATGTAAACGAGAGAGCGCTGATATTCTACATCAGCAGTACTCAAATTTAATTCGACTTTGAACCATTGCCTCAACGCTTAGTCGACGATTGTAGACCAATTCCTGTTTTTTTATCTAAAAAATATATTTCCCTCAATTTTTGTGTCATCTTCTATAATAAGAATTAATTTGCATTCAATTGCTGACTCTCATGCCACATAAAATGAGCTTTCGTTCAGAATAGAGATTCTTCACAGTCTCTCATGAGACATTTTTATGTATTTTGTGAAATTTAACACGTGTTTCATAAAATGCTTTAAGATAGTCAAAGTTAGGCAAAAAAGGTCGAAAATAATAATTTCTTAAAGGAAAATGCATCTTTTGAAGTATGTTCTAGGCTCTTTGGTATCGTAAGCCGCAACTAACGGATGAAACAGAAAATTTTACAAATAAACGTAAAAGAAAATACTCGAATTATATTGTACCATGCTCCTCATTCGGCCAAAATTCGCCCCAACTCATTAAGGGCCAAACATAATTCTTAAAACTTTTACTTAAAGTATACTGGCATTGAAATCTGCGATTACGACTCATTACAATTAACGGTAACATTAACATAACGCCAAAACAACAAAGTGAAACAAACAGCGCAAAACAAAAATAAAACCAATTTAGAGACGCAGCAAATAGCCGGGAACGCAGAAGAGAAGTAAAGCATTAGTTTAAACAACCGAGTAGCAGATTGAGATCTTAGTCAAAAACCTTAAATGGAGACACAACAAAGCCAAGTTCTAAAACACTTAAGCGAACAATTACAGTGGCAAAGCGTTGTTGTTGGCCCGCAAGAGGCGAAGGGGAAGAGATAATGGTCATAATGATTGTGATAATTGAAAACTAAAAACTATGCGGCAATGAAAATGGCTGGCTGAAGGGCAACACATGTAGTCTGCGGGCTGGAAGGACAACCGCTGGTGTGTACTGCCAAAGAGATAATTATGTTAAAAACGACGACGTGGCAGGATGCGACGTTCTGCATGGAAAAAGTGAAAATTTTACAACCACAAAATAAGCAAGCGAACAGCAGTTGGCATAACAGTATGGGCGCTCGAAAGTATGCAAAAGTTTTTAATAACATTAAATGCAGCATGGCGTAAAATACACAATCAAGGAAGCAAAACGTTTTGAATATTTAATTTGTCAACAGGACACTCTGTTGGTTGAATGTTTTGCGGTGGAAAGTAGTGGAAAATCAAATATTAATGCAAGCAATTACGAGGACGAGAATGGAATCGATGTTTGAAGGGTATAATTTTAGCGGAGTTTTTGCTTATTTTTGTGGTGCGTTTCAATAAATTTTTCCTAAGAGACAAAAAGATCTAACTTCCGGAGCTTTGAGGAGATGCTTTTTTATATCAAAAATTTTCCAGAAGGTTTCATCAGAACTTAAATTAGTAGAAACCCATCGCTTGGACACAGTCGTCGACTTTGAGTTGGATTCAGAACCGAAGCAGACTCGGTACTAACCGAAAAACTATTTTACATAATCAAAAGCTTTTATTAAGCTTTTAGCTTACTCTACAAACCTTCCAGACAAATTTTCAAAATATTATAGTTTTATTTAATTTATATATTCCAGTAAATAAACAAAACGTACAAAGCGTACTTCTTAGTCTATAAAGCTTCAAAGTTGCAAGCTACCAATCAACTTTTCTAATTTCTATTCAACTGTAAAAGTCTTAAGTCACTCCATTTAACTTAGAGATTTTAGTGACGTTTTGGCGAAGCAAATTTCTCGAGAAATTAACAAATATTTCAGCTATTTGTAAACAACCGCATCGACATGACAAGTTAGAGTTGCCAACACAAACAATTTTTATTGCCGCAACTATGTACTCGAAGTGCACACACACACACATGTACACTGGAAATGAGCAATAGAATGCCACAAAGCCATAAAAACACAGCACACAACACTTCTGGCATTCCACAAAGCAAGCAATAAGAGCAAGTTGCACGAAAGGAAAAGTTGCAGAAATGGATGAACTGCATGGAGTGAAGTCTGATATTGCGCCCAGCAGCGCATTAGATGTTGTTGCATGAACGAAGTAGGCTCGCAGCGCAGTTAGAGAGAGTTTGCAATAGAGTTGTAAAACTCTATGGCTGCAAAGGTAGTCAGTTAACTAATGAATGGCGGAGCGAAGCAAGGAAAACAGCAATACTAGCTTCCTGTGTTGTGTTCGCAGTAGTCGGCTTTTAAGTACCGGTCAGTGTTGCTTGGTCGGCTGAATTGCAATTGAAGCGCTCAGTCAGTGCTGAGTACTTTTAGGTACACATACATATAATCTCTTACTTACTCTTGAATACAGTTATTTTGAATGAAGCTTGTGGCGAAGTGGCTTCGAATGACTAGGTTTGCGGTGAAGAGTTTTGATTGGTATGTTGTTAAATAACAAGTTGGAGATTTGGTGCTGGATGACAATGATTGCAAACGGTTGGGCACATCTTCTGAGCTTTTTGAAGATATTGTTGCTGTTGTTGTGGTGGCAGAAAACATTTGCAAAATGTTTTGAATTTCTGCCGAATTGACACAGAAACGGCTGCATGTTATTATTCTCCTTTACTCAAGTTCGGTACTAAGAGCCCTACATCGTCGTATAGAAATCGACTACGTATAGTTTTTAGAATAAAGTTAATTCGTTCAGAGAAAATTTTAGTAGCTCACTCAGCTCTAAGAGCTTAGAGTTAGGTTCTAAAAGGCTCAGCCTTAAAAACTTCAATATTCTCAATAGTATTTACCCCACTGAAGTCATAGTTATTATGAAATACAGTTATTTTGAAAAACATTTTATTTGTTTCGATCGAAACTAGTTTTGATATAAATCTTTCAAATACCAAATGTAAAATTGCATTCTGAAGAGAGTGAAATGCTATCAACATTAAAATTGACAGAACAAGAATTTAGGCAATTACTTAGCTTATTTGTCACAATCCAATATTTTAATAAAGTGATCTTATATCTGAACACCGCGCTTTCGATCTTAGTTATAGCACATACATTTTATCTGAAATGGTTTACAGTGCATTAAATAGGTCCCAAGCTACTTATAAAGTTTCTGATAAAGACCACTTTACCAGAACTTTAATAAGTAATTTTGAAAAGCTTTCCGCAAGTTTCCGGAAACTTTTTCAAGCTTTCGGAAAGATTTTACCAAGCAAAGCTTTTAAAAATTGCCAGACAAGGGTATATTGCAAATGAGGCTTTCATTTCTAGGTGCAAAGTTCGAGCCGGAGTTTAAGTCTCCCATAAAATGATTTCATGCTAGAATACATAATGTATCACAATTCTTACAGTTTCCAGGAATATATGGACGTCGGCTTACTTCTACAACGTTTGCTGAAAAGAACTTTGCTCAGTAATTTTAGAATGCTTTCGACACTTTTTTTGAAAGCTTTTAAAATTTGACAGAAGGTTACAGTGCAAATGAGGTGTTGATTTCAAGGTTCTAATTTCGAGACGTAGTCTAAACTTGCCATAAAATGATTTCTTGTTAGAGTACTGAGCTCACAATTCTGTCATTAACATAGTATCTGCAACTGTTTCCAGCAATATATGGAAAACTTGGCTGAAATCGGATCCGCTTTACCCCCAATCCTCCCGCTCATTGTCTCCTAAAGGTTTTGAAATGGTTCAAGCTATTTTTAAAATTTTGCAATATTTTTTAGATTGAAATCTACAACAAAAACACATATTTTACACCCGTTGCATGTTTTTGTACACCCTTGGTTCCCAATGACCCCATGCTATCACAAAACAAAATCGTTTAACCGCTAATTCGGTTTTATTAAATGTTTTACATACGCTTAAAAATATATTTACAAGTCAAGGCAAAAAAATGAATGTTAACAAAAACAAAAACAACAACTGTAATATGGCAAGTATGTGATGTGTTTTGAGATAAAAAAGCTTTTTACATGCAACATTTGTAACAGTTGCAAAAGGCAAACAATGTCGAGAGGGAAAACAATAACACACAAACATAAATGTGATAGTACCAAAAGAACACAATAATAATAATAACAACAACAATAATAATAATGTTGCAAAAAACAACAAGAGTGAGGCAACAACAACAAGAGTGAGGCAACAACATTGTTAGGTGTGTTGTTAACCGAAAAGGAGTAGGAAAAATAACAACAACAACAACGAAATGCTAACAAAACATTGGCAACAGGCGAAATGGAAAAAACCGTTAAATGTGTGTGTGAGTATAAAACGTTAAAAGCGAACAGCACAGCTTACATGTAAAAGGAGTGAAAACAGCGCCGACAACAAACATTTCGTGTTACAATGTGCCATCAATAGTAATAACAACAACAAAACAAAGTCACATATGTGTATCTGTGTGTGAGTGTGTGTGTATAAACACAATAGTGACAGTGGCAAGAACTTTGTGTGCATTTATGCATAGTTTATGACACACAAGCCACACCCCCTCAGCACCCGCTCCCTGGACAAACTTTATAGAAAGCGTCAGTCGAAATGAAGTCACAGACTGCTTGCGGCCTTTTACTACACAACTGTAGAAAAAACAACAACAATACAACATTGAAACATTTTATGGCAAGAACGGAAGGAAGTGTGTATGTGCAATCTCCCCCTCCACCCACGTCGCCTTTGTCTTCTGCCACCAATGCATCGACGCTTTTGTTGTGGCAGAAATACAAAAGTGAATTCTTCAAAGCTATAAAACGCAACGCCAGACACACCCACACGCGCATCCATACAGAAGCACACACGCACACATAGATGGAAATCGGCAACTCAAGCTCGATTTGGGCTCACTTGCAGAAGTAACATTCAAAGTTGTGACAAAAAGTGTTCTGCTGCTGCACAAAGTAACTGTAAAAGAGGAAAGAAATGCCAACAAAGCCAGCTAAAGAAATGAAATGGTGAGCAAATTGAAGAAACTTCATACTTGCCTTCATAAAAATGTTGCAAATCGTCGAAATGCTGTTGTCGTGCGCCGCCATTCTTCGAGTGTTCTCGCCCACTTCACCTTAAGCCATCGCAACAGTAGCATGCGCGTCTTAGAAGTGTGGCGGAGTGGAAAGTGAAGTGGTTCGTAAATGTTGTAACCCTCTCGTTTTTGTAGTGAACTCGAAGCATAAACTATAAAAACTCGCAGAAAAGGCGGTTGAAGTGCGGCGATAAGAGAAGAAATTGAAAGTAGAAGCGTAGTAGAATGACAGACACGTAAGGGCTTACATAAAATACAAATAAAAAGCTAAGAGCAATGCGAATTTCGAAAAATATGGCAACACAGTCACGTATAATAAAATATTTTGGTCACTTCATATCAACGAATCGTTTCAAAATCGTCAAAAATCAAATATTTGTGAAGAAAGTGTTGAGTGGACAGAGACTTTTTCACCGACAAACACAACTCGACCAAATGAATCTTGCAGTATTTTCAACTGACTCCTCATAGATAACCCTGTTCAGGTTTGAGAAATATCATAAAAAGAACACAGAACAGGTATCTCATAAAAGATTTCAAAGCAATTTGGGAGTATGGTTGAGTATGGGTTGTTGTATGTACATTTGATATTCTAATATATATTATTGATATTATACGAGTATACATGCCACAAATCATATACTATAAATACAATCTACCGATATTATCACAGAAAACTGAATGAACAGTGGTAAATGGGCTTTCTGGTGCTGGAAATACCAACTGAGAATAATTTTCGCAAGAGTTGCCACCTGTTTAAACTATTTTTCAAATCAATTGAAGCAGTAAAGTATTATAAATATTACAATATCTTTCTGGTATGAAAAAAAAATCTGTCGCAAAAATTTTATGTAGGGTTGCCACCTTCTGAAAATCAATAAATTCAATATAATTATAGAAATATAATAAAATGTACAACAAACAACAACAACAAACTAAACAGGCATACGAAAATATATGTATGAAAATATTAAGTAGGGTTGCCATCTGTTTGAAAATTACAATATACATATGTAGAAAACTATTTGTTATCATTAATAATATTACTAAAAGTTTTCAATAAGCAATGAAGACTCTATTTTTAGTATGTTATAATAAACGAAATAATGATCGAAATCGATGTGAAAAGTAAAAAATTCATGTACATAATATCCTTATATAAAGGGTTTTCATTATTGACACTACAAAAGTATACCGATAGGGACAGCAAACGATGCCTTATTGATATTTTTACCGCTCTTTTGACATTTCTCCTCAGTTAGGTTTGCCATTTCCTCACGGAAAGATATACGATCCATCAACCAGTCGAAATTAAAATTAACTACCGAAATTCGGAGTCAGTGGCCTCAACCCTAAGAGCGTTACGTTCTACGCAGCGATGAGACTCATTCTGGCTGAATGTCTTCGTTAATAAGCAAAATATGCGTTATTGGTCAAGGCATCCCGAAAAAAGTACGGTTTGGTGCGGTTTATTGGCCAGCGGCGTCATCGGGCCGTACTTCTTCCATGAAGATCAAGACCGGCACGTTACTATGAATAAGAATCGCTACCGCTCAATGATAACCGAATAGTTTTGGATGTGAACTTGGACAATATGTGGTTCCAAATCCAAGTTTGGAGAACGTGTAATCTCACGAAATATCTCAGTCAATTGGCCGCCACGGTCGTAAGATTTAACGCAGTTAGACTATTTCCTGTGGGCCTAGTTCAAGTCTATGGTCTATTCCAACAAGCCTGCGATGATTGATGAACTTCGTACGAATATCGAAAGTGAAATTTCAGCAGGATCGGTCAATTTATGCTTGAAAACTGTCGAAAATTGTGTTTAGCGCCTGGACTTCTGCAAGCGTGCCCGTGGTCATGCATCGAATGTACTTTCACTAATTTCATTTATATCCCAAACCGTTTTTATAGCGCTTTTATAAAAACCCTTTACATACTTCTTATTTTTATTTATTTAAATAAATTAATTAACTTTTCATTTCCGTTGCACATATTAATGATAATTTAATTTTTTGTGAACTTGTGTCCTCCAAACAAAATTTCCGGCAACTCTAAATCGCTTTAATGGTTATAAAAATATATAAATGCAGCAGTTTTATATTTTTTAATGCAAAAAGTATAATGTTTATAAAATATAAAGCCATTTATGCTTAAATCTCCCACCCCTGTGCAAATAAAAAAGAATCGGATCACACCGTCAACACAGAAATAACGAAAGCTAGTGGTAAAATCACTGGCACTTACATATTAACTGTCTGCTCTGAGAGCCGACATAAATCCAACACGATTTATTATGGCGAACCAAAAGCAATCGGCTAAGTCCGCTGTTGAATAGACGATTGGCAGGCGGTTAAGTATAACTGGACAGTCATTTGGATTTGGATGGCTTCGAGCAGCAGACATTCCACACACACACACACACATGCATACATACATAGATGTGTATACAATAAAGAAATATTATGAGCCGACCTCACCCGCTACAACCTAGTTGTTATTGAATGCCGCCTCTGCTTAAGCACTTGCCACAAATGTATTTATGGCAAAATTGCTACACTGACTGACCGCCCGAGGGTCGAAACACATAACCACAAACGCATATACATATATATTTACAGTTATTTGTGTGCGCAACAACAACAAAAGCGTTTATTTATTTGTACCGAACGCGCATTTTGCCACAAAGTAGCAATTTCCTTCCATGCAACACACACAAACACATTCTATAATAAACGGATGAAATACAAGTACATTGGATTTCCAGCAATCTCGGGGCTTCAGTGAACATTTTGTGCCAGCCAAAGCTTTGCTCGATATTCTCACTGCGTACCATCCACCACCCCCTGCACCGGCGGGGACACACTCGACACATTTACGTTGAGCATTTCGGTTGGTCATTTCGATTGTATATTGATGTTTGAAGGGCGAAACTGCCCGTTAAGGTCAAGAATTATGAGCTCAAAAAGGCCAATGAAAAGTGCTTTTTGCCAAAGAAAATAGTGAAATAGACTGAAAATGTACTTAGTAACGGTAAATATAGTGCCTGTGCATGTGGTGGTGAAATACTTTGGCTGTGCAGCTTAAATAGCATTAAATGTGGAGCCGAAGGCCATACATAATTTATATGTATGTGTCGGTACATGTATACAATATTTAAGCGGAATACTGTGTAAAGCGTAAATTAAATTAAAAGTTTTACAAAGAAATTCTATTTATGCCTGTAAGACTGCATTAAACTTATACTTACTTACTTACAAGCGAATATATTTTGAGCAATATTTTGTAAGGATAACGGTATTTAAAGGAAAACTTTGATTTATTATGGAAACTTTATTTAACATATGAGTGGAATAAAGTTATGAATAGATATGCACAGTAGAAATTCCAAAAAAAAAGTGTTGTCTACATTTCGGCGCGCAGTCTAATTTAAATATAAGAAGAGTACTAGATCTTAATCTAGATCTGACTCTACAATCTGATAATATCGGATATTTTTTCAAAATGAATAATTTTGTTTTGATTGTGACGTCAAAAATATGACCGTCTGGTTAGCTTATAGTCCAGGTCCGGCCCAGTTATTTGTTTTCGAAAATGATTAATTATCAAAATGACTTGTGCTTAATATAAAGACATAATCTAGGAAAGAAACTCTGATCAATCTTTCAACACATTCGAACTATTGTTTCCGCGAAACTTTGAAGTGATTTAATTGTACCTGAAATTGACGATTTTCTGAAATGGCAACTCAACATATTAAACATAACGGAAACTGTATAATGCAGTATTATTACTTTCATGGGATTCATTAACCGATTGAAAATTAATATATTTCAAAGTGCTACTAAAAATTAGTCTGTGGATGGAGAAGGATAAGTTGAACTAAGACATTTTATTATTTCTCCAATATGTATAACTCCTTAACTACGACGCATCTATAGCACCGTTGCATTTTCTGAGCATAATTAATATATATTATATATTATATTTATTGTTGATATTGTTTGTATTTAAATGCACTGGATCATTAATAACAATTAGTCAATACATCAACAATAAATCATACTACGCCACTATAATTAACAGCAAATCATTTATTGATATTTTCACAAATGCAAATAACTGTACTTTGAAGCGCTTATATGCTTAGTTTAGCTATTATTATTTGGTTTGTATTGTTTGACTTTAATTCTACATAATTCTTATCTTTTCAGGTAAGTTGTTTTCAATTACAACCACAACAACGGGGATTCAAGTGAGTTGCATTTAGATAATTTTAGTAAAAGCAATTTACGATTAAATAATATTTAATCATTTTATATCCTTAAGTGTTATTTGTACAATTATACAAGGCTCTAATGGAGAGAATGAGAGAGAAAGAGGGGGAAAAAGCAATAATTTAATTTAATTTAATGTCATTTATAATGATATTTAATAATTATATGAATGAGTTTCAGGGTATCCAATGATTGAATGAATTTAAATGAAAATAATATAACTTATACGCAATTAAAACGGAATACATATTCATATTAAAACCAATTTAACTGAACTGAGCTGCCTATTGAGTATATATGTATATATTTACTATAAAGCAGTCTACAGCACTTTAATTTACTTATTTATATTTGAAATAGCAGTAAATATTTAAAATGTGTAAGTAAATTAAATAAATAGCTTTAAAAGCTTCAGTCTCAGTGATTTAGAAGCGCTTGCCGTATTAAAGAAATCCTTAAAATCACATTTAATAAATATGCAACATTTGTTCTTTTATACGGCAACGCAAGACAAATTGCATTCCTTTCCTCAATTTGTTGCAATAACAGTAAATTTTATGCGATTTTCTCAACACAAAATAATAATTTCGGCGCAAATAACGCTATAAATAAATATTTACAAAATATCAAAAGCGCCTTTCCAAAGGAACAGTCGTAATGCCACCATGCTTTATGCGCCGCAAAGTATGCTTTGTGCAAGCGCATTAAAGCCGACCAAACGGCCACAGCAACAGCATTGTGTAGTAGCGCTGTTAGCCACTTAACCTCTGACCTGCATCGAAACTCTAGCCAACTCAATGCACAAGTGAAATGCATTTGTAGTTTGGCGGCAGCACAAAAGCCTTTTATAGGCGAGCAATAGCGCATTAAGTGTGCAACATTTTGTTGCCGCTCGATTCGAGGCAAGATAAATAGGCCTTTTGTGGATTATAAAAAAAAAGAAATAGAAAAAAGCATAAAATAACAACTACTTTTCATTGCTTTCCACAATACATTTAACTGCTTTCTGCATATTTGTTATTTTTGTAATTTCATTTTTTTTTTTAATTTTTTATATCCGCAAAATACAACGCGCTTTCATTTTGCATTCAGCGTACACTCAGCCAACCATTCGTTTGGCTCTCTTTTGCGCTTAGTTTTCCGGTTTATTTTGTACGCTATTTGTATTTCCTTTCTCGTGTCCGCCATTTTGCCTATTGGCAATGGATTTGTGCATTTTTATATTTAAAATCTCTTTGCTTTATCCCTCCTTTCCACCTTGCACTTCCTTTGTAGCATTTACCTGCATTTTTTATGTCGCTCTTGAGACGTTCATTGTTGCAACAGTGTTATTGCATTCTTTATGTTCGAACGACGGATTTCATGGCAGCATAACTTTCCGCAACAACACGCATTTTATTCTCTGGTCCATATAGACATTTATAGTAGCATGAAAATTAGTTTGTTGGAGTAAATGCCTTCCATTGTCAATACTGCATTCCTGGGGCCTCTTACTTACTCCTTTTGTCCGATAGTGCTACTCTTGTGCAATCTCAGTACGTGTGCTTGCTTCCATTTTTATTAGCTCTTTCAATTATTTTCTTTCAGTGAACTGATGACATTGCATTAAAAGGAATATGTTTGTTTCTTATATATAATCTTATTAGAGATCCAATTAACGATATTTTTGTATACGCGATTGACAAAAGTATACTCAACACAGACAAAACTTTCAATATCATAAGCAAGATTATTATCTTTGTTAATATTTGTTGGATACGAAATTTATTTTCTTGAATTTATAATTGACGTCCGATATTCAATGTGACAATATTGTCACGGGTTTATTAGCCTCTGAAACACGCTGTTACAGGTAAGCTAGCTAGAAAAATATGCAATCAATTGACCTTTAAATGAACATAGACCAAGTTGGCTTACATCTACTAATTATATTTCTTCTTCCACTTTTATTTCACTGAGAGATAGGCTCCTTTTCCAATTTCTTCCAGAAAGATTATAATTTGGCACTCACTATATTTATCAAATCCAACACCCAAAAGGTTTAAACATTTCTTTCAGAATCTTTGTATACTCCCATAATTATAAGTTGATGTGCGATGAGAAGTTCATAAGAATTAATTATTTTTCGTAAAGGACTTTAATCTTACTTTGACTACTCACTCTGAACGAGAGCTTGTTGAACTATATGACTTTCCCTTGAGTTTCCACAATAATATGAACGGTTCTTTCAATTTTATAGAGAAAATTATTGGCAACTCAACAGTGACTTCAGTGATGTGGGTGTCAAAAAACGATTATGAATACTATTTATTGGGCGAAAAGAGAAATGATACTTCGTCAGCAGTTTATGATTAACTATATATTGTAGTAGATATTAATGGTATCACAAGATAATGATATAAGTCGGTCGAACTGAATACATCTCTAGTATTTCTACCTTCCGCATTTTAGTTACTCTGTTGTTTCTTATACATCAAATTTTGTAACGTAAGCTGAAGATCTATAGAATATATATACATATATCCGGATTATTATTATTATTAAGGTAAATATATATATGTATATATTTTGCGTAGACACCGCTTACGCGCCAATTGGAAATACCACGACAAGCCAGGTCGTTTCCCACCTGGTCTTTCCAACGGAGTGGAGGTCCTTCTCTGACCTAGCCAGCATAGCCGCTGTCTTTTTATTCGCTGAAGTAAGTCAATGTGTAGCTCGATGATGAGATCATCATTCTTCCATCATCCTTTGCAGTATTCGTCCTTGCCAATATTCAATGGACCATAAACTTCTGTAAAACATTTCCCTCGAAAACTGCTAGTACCGTCTCATGTCGACTTCGTCCACGCTTCTGCACCAAAAAGCAGGACGGGAATAATGAGCAACTTGTAGAGTTTGGTTTTAATCCGTCAAGAGAGGACTTTAATTTTCAATTGCCTACTCAGTCCAAAGTGACAGCTGTTAGCGTGATTCTGCGTTGGATCTCGAGACTGACTTTTTTGGAGATGTTGATGCTGAATAAGCCGTCTTACCTTATCTTTCGTTAAGAATATTTGAATGTACATATGTTGAGTAAGCTCTAAAGTTCTAAAAGAGAGCTTAATGAAAAAAATATCATTCGTCAGCAATTTATTCGGAAAATCCCTTACAAATTCTTTAACTATCAAAATAGGTGCCCACCGATTTTCAGATGGCAAAGTCTATATAAATGACTACCTGGTTTGCTATCACAACAACGACTTCGGATCATCACTAAAGAACTTCTGATTCTATCTAACCCACAAAGGGGTCATGGTTTTCAATATCTAAACGGAGAAACTATTTTTCTGAAGGCAATTATTCAGAGTTCGTCCTTGCATGGATAAAAATCCGAGTCCACTGCGGTTTTGTAGAGCTGACTGTCGTGAAAGCAGACGCCTCATCAAAATCTGGTTTCCCTTTTCCTTCTATTTATTCAACTTTTCGTACCTGTTATGCAATCAGAAATACACAAATGCACCAAAGAACTATTACTACGAAAACAATTAAAATAAATGCAATTAATGCCAAATCCCTTTCAAAGTTGCACATAGAAGAACGAAGTCTCCAGAACTGGCGGGCGTAGGAGCATGCATCTCATGATTATAATTAAATGTCGCGTTGACAACGCTAACAAATAAATTACGAAATCTGAAAGGTACACAGAAATAGCGAAAGCAACAACAACAAAAAAAACTGTCGAATAAGAAAACCGCATAACGGCAACAATAACAATGGGCGCATGCCATGTGAAAATCGTCTAAATAATTCTTTGTTGCGCACTGTGCAAACTAAAGGCAGGTTCGGTATTGCATACTGCAAATGGCTGCAATTGTTGCTTGCAATGCTGCAACAACATTGTGACGAACGTATTTTTTGTGTACCGTTATGTTACGTTGTTGTTAATAGCGAGCTGCTTTTGGCAACATTGCATTGAACGTTTGTGCAATGTGCAATGCTTGCTGCCAATATGTGGCAACATATTTGCCTATATCATGGTTGCCACATACACAAATATTTGATAACAATTTGCGAAAATAACTGTAAAAGGAAGGCAAATAACAAATAAAAACGTAAAATTTCCCTGTAAACGCAGTGGCGAATGTTTTATTGTTGCCACAGCCAACGGAGCTGCCACTGAGCAATCGGCAAATGTTTGCTGCGAGTTGCACAAATTGCGGTGACATCTGTGGTTGCGTTTAAATGGCCAACGAAAACAATGGCAAACAGCTACACAAATACACTGCGGTGGCTGGTGTGTTGACAACTCGGTGAATGCAATAACAACAATGGCGAATTGTGATACATATAGTTGCTGTGAATGGACAGCAACATTAGCAATTTCGCAGGCAGCCACATAAATGACAGCGATGAATTGTCGCACAGCTGCTGCTTTGGCCCACTGTTGCTGCACGAACGTTTACTGCTGCCAGTAATTGCCACAACAACATTTTCGTTTTATAATTTCATTCCAAGTGAAGGCGTAAAGTGTTTTACTGCCCTTCAGCGGCACACAACTCATCCTTGCAACAACCTTGCCACACCGATTGCAACCAGTTAGTCTGCCATCCTCGCTCCGACCGACCACTAGCGATCGGCTAGCCGCCGGTCTCGCCGCATTATTGGCCAATGGGCGCTGTCTATTTGTTGCTTTATCATCGTATTTACTTTTAGTGTGTATATGTGTGTGCGCGTATGTATTTTTGCTGATGGCAATCATCTGATTTCCCAAGCGGCAAATACAAATTATTTTCGTGCCATATTCAATAAAATCGCATTGTATTTCATTGTAATGTTGTTACTGCAGTTTGCACATTCACTCTTTCACATGCATTCGCACACACACGCACAAATGGCAACCTTTCACCTAGCATTGTCCTGCAGTCGCCTAACAAGCCGATTCGAATCGTCGAATGTACACCCTGGCGTATACGCAACCTTTGTTATTTGCCCGCCGTAGGTGAACATGCAGCTTTTGCAACTGCTGTTGACAAAGTGACCAATAATAAAAGTTCCAAGCCTATTTGACCATTTAATAATTGCTGCTGGAATGCATTGCCATTGAAGTTGACAAAGGCGGTGCTGCATTTTGCTTACAAGCGGCATACTCGGTGTTTATACAGTGCAAATATGGATAATTGGGCTGAGCCTTGCATTTTTATATAAAATATTTTAAATTACAGATTTACCAGCGAAGTCGGAGAGTGAAGTTTTTGTGAGAATAAGTTCGTATATCTACTGTTTTGCAATTCTAACTAGCACTGTGCTATTTCTATTTTGTATCACATGTTCTAAACTGTAGTTCTCTTCGCTCTTCATCTAACATTCATTGCAAATGCTGTTTGCCAATTAAATTCTATTTAAAACTTTTGCTCAAATAATTTAGCTGACGCCAGTTTCAACTCTTATGTGTAAAAACGTACTAATATTTATATAAATTAAGCAATTGTATAACGCGAATGGTGTATTTCAAATGTTTATTTAAGCTGAAGTTTAATTGCATTCAATTAAAGGTTTATATGCGCTTCACTGCTGCACTTAATTGCCATTTATATAGGTACTAATGCATGTATATAATCTTTTCTATGGAAAGTGAAAAGTATAATATATTAATGTGTATATATACATTGAGTGAAAGGTAAATAAAATTCTTTTGTTATATGTCAGTGAACCTTGGCGGTTTTCCGAATTTATATTTGAAAAAATAATCATAGAATAAAAATACAATTTAAAACGCGTAAGGAATGCTTAAGTTCGGGTGTAACCAAACATTTTATACTCTCGTAATTTATTTATTTAATTTTATTAATATAATACATATTTGACCCGACATATCCGACATAAACTCCATTAGAAAACGAAAATCAGTATATATAGTATATGGGGGCTGGCTAATTCATGGACCTAATTCAACTCTTTTTGCCACTGAGCCATACTATTAGTAAAAAGAGTCCCTCTGAACTACATTCAAATATTTGAGAGACTTACCTATACTTTCGTTAAAAAATGTATTAGAAGTACCGAGGTCCTCATGTTCGATATAAGGGTCCTTGACAACTTATGGGCCGATTTCGACGATTTTTAAAAGGGCGATGCCACACTATAAATGCAGTATTTATGCAAAGTTCTGTTCCGATATCTTCACTAGTGCTTACTTTATATATTGTAAAGTAAACGATTCAGATCGGCTTCAAAGTTATGGAATATTGCAAGAAGCCGTGGTTGTGAACCGATTTTCACGACATATCAGCTTCCCAGGAATATATTATGAACTAATTTTATTAAAATTGGTCGAGCAGTTTCGGAGATATGGTTTTTGACCCATAAATGGGCGGAGCTACGACGATTTAAAATTTTGTATCCCATTTTGAGTGCAGCTCTTCTCTTCTAACCTTTGTATGTAAGGTGGGCGTGGTTATAATTCGATTTTCTCCATTTTTGGATTGTATAAGAAAGTTCCTGAAGGTAACGACTCTTGAGAGCCATTTTATGCGCGTTGCAGTTGGTTTTAAAATAATTCCTAACATTTTGGAAAACCTTTATGTAAAATTAGCTCAATTTTAACTGGAATCGGATTAGTCGGGTGAGGTGATTGTTATTGAGTTACATTAAGTCGTTTATTACTATTGCAATAGTAATATTATGCAATAGTCCTACAGGTTTCCAAAACATTTTAGGGATATTTCCATAAAATCTTGCTCCAAAACCGTCACAGAAGTACAAGGGAGGTGCAGGAAAATTTCTACTATAACCGCAAAATACTATGAAATATTTTAAAATTTTATTTCCATGGAAAAATAAAACAGAAAAGATCAATTTTGGAGATGCGGGGCATCGATCCCCGTACCTCTCACATGCTAAGCGAGCGCTCTACCATCTGAGCTACATCCCCGTTATAAATACCCGGAATTACCTTGCTAACGCTATTTTCGAAACGAATGTCAAATTTTACGAAAATACAAAGCATATACCGTTACTAATTTGCATTGTGATTGTACACTCAATTAAAATGCAAGTAATGCAACACAAACGCGACCGTGAGCCAGCTTACATACAAAAACATGCGCATCATGTATATGCTATTTATAAACGAAATCTAATTCAATATAACAATTTCTTCTTCATTTTGTATTTATTTATTTTTAACAAAAAGTATTTTTCATCCAATTTAATATATTTTTTTACATTTGATATGAATTAGTTCACTGTGTCTAATTTATTGATGAACATGTTGCTAAACATGCCCTCACTGACTTTCTCTGCTTATTTGTGGCTAATGTGTAGAAGAGTTAGCAAATACTGTGACTAGGTTTGTGTCTTTGGTTGATAATAGTCTGGAGCGAAACCACTCAGAGACTTGTGCACTTTTAATTTTTCGAGGTGAGATTTTCAGTTGTGTTTGAGGTGAAAAATAAATTAATTAGAAACGGATGGTGTTCATGGAAGATAAATGTGTGATATTTTATATAAGTACCTTTATACTATAGTACTTTTGAAACAGTTCGGAATTCTTTATATTTCTTAGAAAACTAAGTGTTTATTGTTGATTAATTGAGAATTAACAATATTTATTATTTTGTTTATTTAAAGTATTTGAGGAAACACATAAAATTATATTATTATAATTTAAATTTTATAATTTAAATTATGTGTATTTTAATGAGAAAATACATAAAGGATTTAAATGCAACAGTTCCAAAAAAGCTACACCATCAATTAAAATTTTTCAAAACTATATATTTAACTACATTTCTTCACCAAATGAGATCACTAAAACATTCCCCTTAAATTTTCTATTTTTTTTTCTTACAAAAGCCAGATTCTTTCTTCAAAATCACTTAACAAATGAACTTGGTTAATAGATAATATCTGCAATTAGGCGTCTGCCACCACTTAGTTACATATTTCTACAGACACCCACAACCATACATATTTATTTAGCATCAATGAGGGCTCTGAGCAATTTACCACAATTCAACCCCAAAGTTATTCGGAGGCGCATAAATCACTTTTCACTGCAACAACACCGATGACCACGCTGATATCACAGGCTAATAGCGTTGGCACGAGCTTGGAGAGCAAAAAGAAAAATATTTTTTCGGCAACAAATACAAACACATGAACATAAGCGACCACAAGTGTGAATTTTTTCCACATTAAATTTCCAAGGCGAAGAATTGCAGTGCTGTAGATACCAAAATGCAGAAAATAATAAAAAATGTTTTCTTTGTTTTATGTCGAAAAAAGTGCGGCGCCGAAACGCTGCCAAAAAGCATTGGTCACATAATCGGTTTGCCACTGCAGCTAAAAGCAAAAACCGCCAACACAATGTGGACTTTGGCTGTCAAAGCTGGCAATGCGGCCAACCGATGCATAGGCCTGCTGTGCTATAGTGTGTGTGTGTGGGTGTTTAAAAAGATGCAGTGGTGAGTAAAAATATCTCGTCTTGCATCTTAGAAGCACAAACGCAAATCAGTTTATTTTACATTTTTAGTTTTAAAATTCATATTTTTTTCGATTTTCGAGTTGAATCCACTTTCACTATGTTTCTTTGGGAATTCGTTGACTATATTTAATTTGTTATTAATAATTCTTAAAAATCATAAAATTTACAAGTTCTGCATTTATTTTTCTCTTCACTGTACTTACCTTCATATGCGTGACTTTGTATTAGTTGTTTTTTTATATCTGCTGCTGTGTCTACTTGCCCATGTTGCACGTTCTTCGTGGCGGCGTTAACATATTTCACCGCCAAGTGGCCTACACTGTTGCCGCAAACTAAAAATAGCCACAGCAACTCACTGAGAATACTAAATAAACTGCGAGATATGACATTTTCACTTGTTGAACAACGGTAAATAATGCTAATACAGGTAAAAGCATATGAAAAGGAATATATATGTATATATGATATAACGAACCATAACATAAGAACTTTAAAATATATTTTTTAAAATATATGTCCTAACAGATTCAAGAAAAATATTTAAATTGTTTAACCCTTAAATGCATGGCATACCATATATGGTACATGTGATTTAAGGCAATTAAGGCTTCGTAATTCGATCAAATTAATCTGTATCGCAGTTTGGTTTACTCATAGTAGGTTACATAGATGCTAACCGTTATTTAAAAATGACAGCTTTCAGAAGAAGTGGTCGGAAGTCTCCATTTTGTAGCTCACTGCATGCATTTAAGGGTTAAGTTCTTCAGAGAGGATTTCAAGATATTCTTATTACCTTCATATTTTGCTAATCTTTAGGTTTAAAACCTATACCTAGAAAGCCTCTGAGTAAATATGGAAAGCTTGTTCAAAAATCCAACTTAAGAGAGGATTTTAAGAGATAATTAAATATTAACCTATTTTTATTATTTTATTATAAATTTAATGTGATATCATTATTCTTAAGTATTCTTTAGCACTCCCCAATCGCGCTCTTTTATATCCATTTAATATTTCCCATCATTTCCAACCACTTGGCAACAGTCATACTCGATTTCTTGTTTCCTTTACCTACGATAAGCTATCCTTATCCGTTAGGTATTTGCCGCCGCTAGTACCGCTGCTTGCACAATGGGTGGTGTTCTGGCAACGCCTTCACTCCGGTTGTGTGCACTTAAAGTATCGCAAATACTATTTACTTGCAACACTATAGTAACGGTATCGTTGTCTGTCTATCTCGCAGTCTATGCGATACCAATACATTTATACCACTTTAATGTTGTTGTTGTTGTTGTTATGGTTGTAATTGTCTTCATCTTCATGGCAGTTTTATGCGCATATTTAACATGCTGCAAATTTATGGTTCGAGCGTTGGCTACAGCGTGAGTAGGTGTTACTCGCTATAAATGTTGCAACATTGCTGTTGGCATGCAAATGTTGCAAATACCAGCCAATACAAATAGCGGAATACAAACAGTGAATGTTGCAAATACTAATTTCTCTATTTTTATTATGATTTTGTCGTCTATCTTGCTTTTTTGTTATCATAAAATTCAAATTAGACTAGCGTTGAATAGACGCTACATTCTTTAGTTGTTGTTTTTTGTTAGTGAAGTTGGTTTTTAATGACTATAGTAGCACAGAATGTGAATAATACAAGGAGAAGAAGGATTTACGAATTCTTGTGGAATTTACATATTTTATTAATCTCTTGATTATTTTAGGTTATGTTGAATTTTAGAAAAAATATTACTTTCAGCTGTGATAAAATTGGTTTTCTGATAGACTCCTGATTTACTGAAAGTGATTGCTTTATACATATAATTATGTAAAGAGAACCCACCAGGACCACTTCAAAGCCACAGAACTTCACCAAAATATGTCCGAAACATTGTTTCGACTGCTCATTACAAATATCAAACAAATTAAACGAAATCAAAAGAAATCTATTTTAAATGCAATACATCTTTGATTGATATTTTCCTACAAAAATTGGTCCTTCCATACAACACTTGGGTTATACTCAGCGAAAAGTTTGTTAGTTGAATGGACTTAAGTGTTCTGATTAGTGATAACTGCCCCCGAAACAATGAGCATAAACTGTAAAATATTACTCTGAAGGAAATGTAAATGATAATACCAACAATTCAGTATTTGCATTCGTATTTCATTTCCAAACGGCCTTTCATTTCACAGTGAAACTGGACACTTAAGAAAACATTACAGGTGGATTACTGGAAAAAAGATGAGTTTTCTTATCAGGGTCCATTCTGGTTACGTAACCGAACAGTTGTACAGCTCGGTCTGCCTTCGAAGACGATAAACATCCGAATTCAATTTACGTGATCGTCATACAAGGCCTAGTCTATTTTCCTTTAATTCAACTACTCGATAATTATCTATTATAATCGTCTACTAGTCGACCGTCGTACTGTTGATTTCGTTAAGGGGGTGGTAACAAGAATGTGAGAGATCGAACGATCGAACTTAATCGTTCCTTTTTTAGTACATATAGTTAACTCGAATCGTCATAATCCAGAAAAAACTTCAAGTTAGAGATACTTCCGAGTTACGGAAGTTAATTTGTATGAAATTTGAATTCTATTGCCAATTCAACAGTTGGAATTATGGAGATGCGAGGTTGGAATTTCGACTGCAGTTATTTACAGATTTCATGCACTTACATAAAAACATAAATATTTACATACATATGTACACATGTAGTCTCCACTAATAATCGCCCCTAACAAATTCATTGTATCAATCAAGCTTCAATCGAAATGAGAGAAACATATGAAATCTCAAGGGTGAGAGGTCAAGCAGCGACTCAATTAAAATTGTATACGACAATCATAAAAATATTTTTGCTTAATTGAAAAGCCTGATGAATTTGTATGGGCGCCAAGCGCATTGTGAGCGATCAGCAGTTGGCGTTACATACATATCTTCCATATATATATACACTTCTGTCTGTATGTAAATATGTAGGTATTACACATGTTAATATTGTTAGCTTAAGTAGAAAACTCATGCTATCGGCAGCAAAAGGGTCGTAAGTCAAAAATTGTTGAGTAGCTGCTGAATGCTTGCTGACTGCTGATCGCCATACGATACAACAAAAACAAAAACAAGTAGCAAGCAAGACACTCACTGCAGCGACTCGAGCACTCAACGCGACACTCCAAGCCACTCAACGACACTACACTCGGCTATTGCACTCATGCTGACAACAACAACAACAATGCAAAACAAGACTACTTACAAATTTCACTGACTACTGAAGCAAATTTCTATATGTAAATGTGTAAGCGCACAAAGGCCAGGCACAAGCGCGCAGTTGTTGTGAGTAAAGCCGAAAGAATTCAATAAAAAGGCGAAAGAGTCAATAAAAAAGAACATGAAAAGCGAAAACGTCAACGAAAGACAAAGCAAAACAAGAGAAGCGACAAAAAACATAAACAAACCAAAAGACAAACAAGCACACACACACACACAGCCACAGAAATGTGTACGGTAAGTGACTGACTGATCAGCGAAGCGCGGCAACAAGTAGCGGCAGCGCCGACAGCGTCTACGGCGCAGTTAGCGTCGTACAGCGACCGCATGTGATGTGAGTACAGGCTGGAACTGCTTGGGAAGCATGAAAAAAACCGGCACAAAGGAAAGGCCAACAACAACAACAAACACCAGCAACATGACTCAACGCCGCGTTGTTGACTGAGAACTGTAGCAACATGTGGCGCGAGTGTGTTGAGTTTATTTGTGTTCACACACACACACGCACGTGCGCTGGCTGCTTGTAATGTGTGTGTGTGCGTGCGTTGCGCTGCCGCTTGCCACAGTCAACGCGCTGCTGCTTGGCCAATACGCGCACATTACGCTCGAGTTCAGTCAGTCATTCAGTCAGACAGTTTTCATTCGCTTTCAGTGGCGTTCGGTTCGCTTCAGTCGCAATTACACACAGTGCTAGGTAGGCCTAGACCGTCGGTGGCGCATTGTTTATTGTCGTTGTTGTACATATATACGCGTGTGGCGTCGTGCATTGGAGCTGAAGAAGCTTGACAGCAATTTTGAGTGCCGGTAAAAATATATATTTCGTACATATGCGAATGTGTTTATGTTAAAGTTTTTTAAATAAAAACACAACAACAACAACAAGAAAGTGCACTAATAATAAACAAGAAACGCACAAACGCGTGCAAAATACCAAATTAATGTCGTGAATTCCTCAGTGTGAAATGTGAAAATAAATAGAAAAATGTCACGCAGTCGCCTCATTTCAATACGCAACGAAACTCAAATTGCTGCCTATTTATGAGACAAAACAGAAAAAACACAACAGCAACAATAAAAACACAAAAAATGCATGCCGCACGCAAATGTCGTGCGCATTTTATTAATAAAGCGCACAGCAAGTGAGTGAGTGCGTTGCAGGCGACAGGAAGTTGGCATTTAGCTAAACTGCATGGAAATTGTTTTGCGCACGTCTGTACATACATACATATATACATACATATGTATGTAAATATGTGTTTATGTAAGACGCATTGATTTTTGCATGTGAAATTAGCAGAAATTGTGTTAAAATCGTAAAACGATCGTAAACCGTTGGCGGAGTGCGGAATTTTAAATAATGTCTCTGAGATACAAAAGTATCTTTTTGTAAAAAAAATGTGTGTTATATTCCCTAGAAAGCTGATGTGGGTTTGATTTCGAAATGCATGCGCCAGTGATTGATTGCAAATTAGAAATTACAAATATATAAACAGTAAAATTATTATAAAAGTTTATAAATAACTAAGGGACCCGACAAACGTCGGGTCTGAAATTATGATATTAAAACAAGGATTTTTTGTTGTGTTGGAAAAAATGGAATTAATAGCTGTCAGCTTTTGTGGGTGACAGACGGCAGCAAAGCGAGTTATAAACTCCCATAACAGCTGATTGACAATAATATTTCCATTTTGGTGAAATAAAATTGGATAGAAAGCAAAATACGTTATTAATAGAACTTCCATTTTAGAAAAAATTAGCATGCTAATGTTTTTGTTTATATTTAATTGAAAAACAGCTGTCAGTATTGCATATGTTTATTCACAATAGATAAAAAGCGGCCATGTTTAACAATGTTGCCAACGAAAATGCCACGAACTCCCACTAACTCTCTAAAACTTTGAGGATTAAATGGGAGTTAGCAAACGGAGTTAACTGAGATAACTCTCGAATTAACCCCGATTAAAGCAGTTATTCCGAACGAGTTCACCTTGTTGTTGCTTTCACGTGTAAAATTTTTGACAGGCGAGCAGCGCCCAAAGATATCGAGCAGAGAAGTCACCAATCAATTACAGCTTTTATATAATTGGATTGAAGATTTGGTACACCGACAGTAGCGACATCCAATAATAAAGCATTTCCCAATCGAAAACAATTGTATACACCTTAACGCGGTTTCTATACAGTAACAATGGCGCTATCTATTTTTGGCGAGAATAAAACATTGACAAATTTTACATTTTATTTTACATTATATTTTACAAATTTAAAACTAATTAGATGCACTATTTAAATTGGACCGAATGGTGACTACAAACCATTGTCGAATCCAGTTGAAGACACACAAAAAAATTCATTCAAATCGGTCCAGCCGTTTAGGAGGAGTTTAGAGACATATACACGTACGGACGAATTTTATATAACTATGAAGATTAACAATATCAGTTCTTTGGGATTTGTTCATAGAGGTCACAGTCTACTGAAAAGTTTTTTACTTCTCTATAGATAGATCTGAAATACATATTTATGTGTCTTAGTGATCACTGAAACACATTTGTTTAGTTCAAGTTTATTTTTTTCACCTAGTAGGTTCTATTGGCTACCATTTGCGCCATTGGTAGCGAACTTAGCGTTCACCAGGAGCGCGACAATCCCATGAGTTCTGCATACGGGAAAGTGAGCGAGGCTACTTTTCTGCAATTCTTCTATAATTAATATAGAATATGCTACCAAATGCTAACTTTATTTTTCCAAAAATGTTTCTTTGAGATACAAACTTTTTTAACAAATTTAAGAAACCCGATTGTAAACCATTCTAATATTTTCAGTTTAACAGCAATTTGACGAAAATATCTTTGAGATACAAAAGTATCTTTCATATAAAGTAGCTACTTATGAAGTTTTAATCTACAAAACATTTTATGTTTTACTTCTGAATTATTTTAAACGTAGAGAAATGCACATACCAACACTTTCTATGTAATCTCTAACTGTTGATAACTGTCTACATTTAGCCACACTTAGGAAATTAGCGAATCGAACAACTGGTATAAAACGTATAGACTTGTATAATCAAATTCAAAAGTATTTGTTTGCCTAAAAAAAAATCCAAAATATTATCAAATCAATTTGTTAGTGCAGTACAATATTTATTTTGAAATAAATAATACAATTTTTTTTTGTCGTAAAAAACATTGGCTTTATGTATATTCAAATCAATTTGGGTTGTGTAGTAACACACACTCTCTCATGCATGAAAATCACTGGAGTGCAGCATTCAATCAAACCAGCGCATTTCACACATATACATATACAAATGTATGTATGCCACAAAAAGCCAGCAACAACAATTATTGTGAAAATACTAAATACAACAAAGTGCTAAAAATTTACAACGAACTGTAACAATTTTCACATGTGAAGAGACGCCTTTGCCAGTGCACATGTGTACGCCAAAGTGGTGTTGCAAAATGTTTATAAACATTTTGTTGTTGCTTTTTCTGTAAGCTCAGCCGACTTAAGTGCGCTGCCATTAACGATTTACACGCACACACACAGCCAATCGTTGGTTGGCGGTTTTTCATCAAAAATATGCAAATTTCCAAGTGCTTAAGTACTAAAGTAAACACACACACACGCATACAACTGTGTGTATGTATGCATAAACATACTCGTATATCATATATCAACAAAGTGTAAGGTACTTACAGCAACTAATTTTGGTTTCGTGTACATTGCAGAAGTGTTAAAAATCAACAAGCAAAAGTAAAAAAAAAAATATAAAAATTTCTTCACTTATTTTGCCACACATTCAGTGCCAAGTTCATTGTTTGGTGTTGCACACATGAAAAAATATTCAGTGAGCTTAAGTGTTGTTTGTTTTTTGTGTAGAATAAAAGTAGAAATGGCAAATATAAATATTTGTATATCACATTACAAAAACAAGGTCAGCGAATTACTGCGCATTTAATTTACTTAACATTTGCCGACTGTGAGTGTGTGGGTAATTTTTTTTTGTTTTTATTGTTTTGGTTTGGTGGCCAACATGAGCAGCTGTGAAAAGTCAACGAGTCGCCAAACTTTATTGGCGTTTATTGGTCTGAGCTCGTGTTACACTTTATGAGCTTTAAATGAAAATCGTGAAAAAAATAAATTTAATTTACAAAATAGACAAACAAAAACATTTATTTATTAATAAAACTTAATGAAAGCATAAAAAAAATATAAAATAATTTATTAAATAAAATATTATAACAAAAAAATTATAGAAAATATTTTAAGTGTTTATCTACGCTTAACTGGTGTATCTGTGTAAATATGTTGTTCAATTATGTTCAATTAAATTGATTTCAAACAAAATATTTTTTATACAAATTTAACTCATTACTTAACTTACAATATTTAAATATGAAGAATTACATTTTTCGCAAACAACTTTAAACATTATTTGAAACGCCTATTTTACTTCAAGTAATTAAAGAAAAATATTCTGAACAATACAAAGACTTTATTAAACCGTTAATCATCAACATTTTCTCTTTATTGTTGGTATTATTAAAATTATTATATTTTTATCGCTATCCTTAGGTGCTCTTTGTCAAGTGATAGCCACAGCAAGCTGCCTTAAATATTTGCGTCACAAATAACTTTTCAATTTTCTTCTATGAATTCTCCGATGAACTTGGATGCTTTTACGTAATTTTAACTTTTCTACGTTGCATAAATCTAGTCATGAAGCATTTTACAAATACTTTAAAAAATATTTCTAGCTGCTTTTGAAAATCATTGCGATAAGCATGAGAACATAAATGTCCACAAAGAATAGTGAATCACAAATATCCACTACTGAAACCAGTAAGAACTTGGAAGTATCACCTCTCAACAGTTTTTCAGAGAATGCTTAAACCTTTAGTTACAGTTGTTATGTATAGAATTGGTAGTCACAAGAAGTCAGATGCTATGGATTAACATGAAAAGTTCCGACATATATTCCATTTCATCAACTACGAAACCTCAGAACCTTTACTAAATCCCTTCAATTAAGCGTTGATTTGAATGTACGATCAAAATCACGCAGTGACTTGAATCACTTCAGCTCGGAAACTATTCTATATACATAACTATAAAAGCTTGTCCCCAGACATGGTTAATTAATCACGCACACTCTACGCATGTGTGCGTACAAAATATATTGCCGCAATATTTACATACAAACAAATTCCAGGCCAGTTGAACTTTATGACCACAAGCGCGCTGCACTGTTGGCTACTGCTGTTTTGGATTTTTTCCTTTTGCATGTTTACCTTTGTTTCCGGTTTGACGAGTTCTTTGTCCAGCCACGGCGGCTAAGAGCAACGATAATGCTTACCTCATCGGTGTCGCTGTTGAAGGTCGTTCATCGTGCAACAAGTAACAAAGCACAAAGAAGACAAGCAACTGGCTTAGCAATAACAATAACAACGGCGTTGCGCTTGGGAGATGCCCAAAATTGGTTGCAACATGCTGAACTAGTGTTACATGTTGCACGTTGCAAGTACAACGGTGACAGCAATTGTTCTCTGCAGTTGTTGCTTAGCTTGCGAATTGGCTATATTTGGAGCTATTAGCAGTTTGTCTAGCTGAAAGTGGAGAAGGTATGCCGTAAATAGTCGGTGATAACATTTGTTATGACTCTGAAACTCCTTTGCCAGTTATGCGGTAATTAATATGCAGTTACTAACGACAACAAAGTACAATATCTTGTAAAACATGAACAAACCATACGATTTGCGAAAATCTAAAAAGTATTTATAAGATATAAAAGTATCTGAAGCTACGGAGACTCTTTTCTGAACTAATATAACCATATTGAAGTACATAATACTCAAGATTGACAACTAGCACAAAATTTCTAAATAAATATCTGCAAAATTAAAGAAATTTACAAAAGTATCTGTAAGATACAAAAGTATCTTTGTATTGTAAAATGATATTGGAGATAATTTACTTCTAGCACTCAGCTATTGTTTGCTTTAATTTCGGAAGTAGATCTAGTATCTAGAAGATACAAAAGTAACTTTGAATTACAGTTAGTTTTCAGCACTTCAATAAACTATTTGTTAAACAATTGCGTAAAAATACGTAATAGCAATATGCAGATATTTTTTTATCTAAAAAAAGTACTCCGCATGTAATTGCATATTTCTTAATTGATCATTGATGTATACTTGTATTTGTAACTGATAGCAATTGCCACTTCTGTGCCGTTATCAATTTCATCTGCGGAAATTCCATTTTATAGATACATGTTTGTATATACATACATATGTATTTATGAATGTACTTGATAGCTTTTCAACAACATTAATTGCTTTCAACACTAACAAACAGTTGATTATGACTAGCAAATGCAGCATATGTGGCAAAATCAAATTTTATTTATTCAAAATAGTTTATTTCACTATCATGCTTGACGATAGCTGGGGCTACATATCTTGCCATTCATCAATGAATATGAAATAGAGTTTGAAATTCTACGTTTTTTTGGTTATTTGTTAACAAGCAAGCAGAAAGCTCATATTGAAGAAATCTTCACTTTTAGTAGCAAATATTCGCTTGATGAAGTCAAAGAAGTGTAGCTATTTCATAATTCACTTAAATTTCATTTGAGATATTTGTATCTTTCATTTACATATACACATATTTCAACTGCTTTGCATGGAAGCACAACATCAAGTGTTCATCAATTGCTATGGAAGCCTTAGTTTAGCACATGCTGACCAAAGTTCGATATGTCATTGAATGACTGACCATCCATATTTGCAATTTACTAAAACATTTCGTAGAATAAATAAATATTAGACAAAATGCGATATCAAATGGAAGGCTTTAAAGTGCTGGCAGTTGATTTGAATGGCAATTCATCAATGTATACCCAATGAATATGTGTGTATGTGAGTCTGTATGCATTTATATAGAAATTTGAGCTTCTTCAATGAGTAAAAACTCAAGTAAATTCATTAGTAAGCCTGAATATATGTCTTCGAAATCAATCAATGCAATGGCAACTATGACTCTACTGCTCCAATTAACCAAATTCGATTCATCACTTATGTACATGTCTGTATATATATGTGGGGATGTGTATATGTGTGTGTGCTTTCAAAGCAAATCGCATGTTTGCCCAGCAACCAGTGTGAACTCGTCGTAAACTTTAACCCACATTTTGCTGTCTGCGCCGAGCGCTCTGGGGGGGGGAGCCAAAGGCAAAGCGACAGTGGTAATAATTCTTTGCGATTGGGCAATTCTTTAGCAGTCATGTGTGTCTTGTGCGCGTCGCTGCGGCAGCGAAATGACACAGTTTTGAATGCTCGGTGAATGAAAACAAAGCCAAAGACTTGTCAACAACAAACGACAATTAAACAAAGAAATTTATTAATTCGTTGACAAACATTTAATTTAGTGTGGCCACACTGTCAGTGCGCCGAGTGCCGCAAAGGCTTCATACACATATTAAAGTGTGCATATGTGTATGGGTGTATGTGTTTAAGAATGTGCTTATGATAACAAGTATTTACATTTAACTGATGCATCTAGAGATACAAATATTTAAAGTGGAAAATTATGCTCCAATTAAGATACTTTTAATTGCCTACAGATGATGGTAGGCTGTGTAAATATTGAGACATATGCATACTGACTAAAGTGTAGATATGCAGTTATATTACATATGTGTAATTACGAAAATTACGCATTAAATATCAAGCAAGGCGTAGCTTCAGCGTAGCAAGTTATCAGTAATATCTGTTTATACTCTACATATTAGATATGAGATACAGAAGAGATACAAGTTAACATGAAACTTTTACCTTAAATAATTGTATTTTGAAATGAATGGTGAAACTACAACAATATTTAGTAAAACTATCTATGAGATACAAAAGTATCTGTAAGACAAAAAAAAACAAATATTCCTGAAAAATAATTACAAACAAATTTTCACAACAAAATATCCAATTAACTTGAAATAAAATGAATGTATCTGCTGGTTACAAATGTATTTAGATAAAAATAGTATGTATTTAAATACAATCAATGACTTCAATTTGCCAAAATCCAAGTTTTATTAAATTTGACAAAAGTATCTGTGAGATACAAAAGCAAAAACAAATGCTGGGAAACCCGCATAAATATTAATATAAAATATGCAATTAAATTGAAATACAAGAGAATAAAGTAGATGTATCTACTAGATACATATAGTATATCTATATAACATACAATTTAAGCTTTGTATTAAAATATTAATAAAATACAGCTTGGCGTCGTTAAATTGAAGTGAGTTTAATTTTATTGAGGTTTTTTTCATTTTATCTGCAAGATACAATTTGGCGATTAAATCGCAAAAATCTTAGAAAAAATTCAATATGAATTAAGAAATCGTTTTTTATTGTTGATATACAAAATAATTTGAATTTAGTCATCGTTGTATAGCATTATGTTAAAAAGTTTTAGTTACGGATAAAAAAAAATACAAAAGTATTTGTAACTTAAAAAACCACAATTTCTCTGAATAGTTCAGGTAATTGCAGTAAAATATCAAAGCATAACAATATAAAATTGAATACAGTTAATTTTTTCAACATTTATTATTCAGATACAAAAGTATCTACAAAGTAAAACCTGCAAATTTAATGAAAAAAAATATTTTTTTATAGTTTTCAACACATTATAAAAACGTAAAAACATCGAAATTAGTGAAAATAAAAATGAATCTTCAAGATACAAAAGTATCTTAAGGTCAAGAAAATTGTATTGATAATAATTTTTTAACTAAAACTATGAAATGTGCATGAAAATTCTTTAAAAAAAATTATTTCTTCAATCAATTTACTAAAATTATTTGAAAGTAATTAGCCATAATAAGACTGTTCAACGCACTTAACTGCCGATTAACGCGTATCAACGTGTAATTATGCTGCGATTGCATTTCCTCAAGTGCAACAGCAATTTACCTACAAGTGTTTGTGTGTTTACATAGGCAAATGTTGCTGCATGAGCGTGTCAAAATTTCAACAAATAAACTGCTATCCCCAATACCATCACCTTCCTTCATACAAAATATTCTCGGCCTTTCTCGGTGTGTGTGCGCTTCTAATTAAGTTTACGCTACAAATATTTGACATAAACAAACAATAAACGGTCCAAACTGAACGAGTGAATGAATTGTGTGTGTGGCACACATTAAGCATAAGCCAAGGCGCTTAGCACAGCACAGCTGCGCGGCAAGTCAATAGATAAATGTCTGAGTGAATATGTGCAATCAATAAATGCCTCTACATGGGTGTGTGTGTGTGTGTGTTTATGGGTGTCTACTGCCGAAAATTCACTTTGTTCACACATTCATTATTTTAAGTGCTGTGCTCATTGCCTGGCTGTTGGTGTTGTTGCTATTGTGGCTGTTGTGATGCTTTTGTTTTGTTTGTGCGCTGTCAATATGCGCTGAGAAAACACACAATTAAATTCTAATTAAATTTTTCACACATCTGAGCTAGAATTTGTGATGTTTTATATTCACTTAATTTCTTACAGACACACATACAAACATATAGACATATATGCACTCGTTTGTGTAAATACATATATTTATGTTGATTATTTATAAATACATTCGTGTTTCTGTTAACGCTCTGAGGCCACATGCATAGTGTTTGTCGAATTAAAGTGTAAATACTGTTCCCATTTCCGTTTTGGAATATTTTTTTAATTTTTTCACATTTTATAGTTTTTTTTTGTAGTGAATTTCCATTTCGGCAACATAAGTGAACTTTTGTTGTCCAAAATTCGTGTACAGAAGTTTATTTTGTTTAAATTCAATTGAGTGTTGGCCTTGATCGCCCTCCTTCTTTGGTGCTGCCACTGGACAGCTGTGCAAATATGTGGCTGAAATGCCAGCGCATATGTTTCGTATATGTACACACATAGACTCATATGTATCGGAGCACATATCCATATGCAAGTATGCTTACCCCGAGAAGTATGAGGCCAACAAGCATTTTAATTGTTGTCGTTTATTGTGCATTCTGCATGAAAAAACGATCATTTTAAAGTTTATAACAAAAGTATCTGTCAGATAAAGTATCTTTTGCGGTAAAAATGCATACGAACACAACTATTGTAGTTTTGAATTTTTCTATATAATTAAACAAATAATGCAAAAAGTATCTGTGAGATATAAATATATCTATGAGAAATATATTTGTATCTGTGAGTCACAGTTGCATCTGCGGCATCCGTTTTCGTATATTAAAAAAATCGAAACTTATACATTAAATCAATTAGTAAATCTACATATTGTAAAAAAAACAATATTTTTTCGTAATCCACTTTATGGATTTAGAAAAGTAACTATGACCTATGATCTGCCTTTGAGAGAGTTCTGTAACAAAAATATTAAAATAAAGTTCAAATTTATTATTACTGAAAGTTCTCTACTAATTTTCAACAAAAAAAATTATATAAAAAAGTATATAAAGGTTATAAAACATTATTTTTTCACCATATTTTTAACAATAAAATCATAAAATCAAATAAAATTAAATGGCAGATGCGTTTTTGATTTTTTTTTTAATATAAAAAAAATTATATATCAAGCTATTTCTGAGGTACAAAAGTTTCTCTGGTGTGCAAAAGTATGATTTTTATTCAAAAATTCATGTAACGAACGCCTAATTTATTTCAAGGATTGTTTGAATTAAATATAAAAGAAATTTAAACACTTATCTGCTAGATAAAAAAGTATCTATTAGTCGAAAAAGCATGAATAGTATTAATTTTGTGCGCTATCAGCGCTAGTTGTCATATAAAATGAAATTTTAGTTAAAGTTAAATAAAATTCATAAATTTATTTGTGAGATAAGAAAGTATCTATGCATTCAAGAATTAAAAATATTGTATCAAAATGTAAACAAAATCAAAGTTTGATCATATAAAGTTTTAGAAAGTTAAATTAAAAATAGTTTGTTCATATAGATACATACATATTTTCTAGATACAAAAGTATATATCGATTTAAATAACTTGAGTATACAAAAAACACTAAAAATCTCTGCATGACATTAATTTGAATTTATAGAAAGTTTGAATGAAATTATTGCAAATATCTATGAGATACAAAAGTATTTATGTGAAAAAAATTAAAATTTAATAAAAATGTGAAGTTGCATAATATTTAATATTAAAAGCTGCAAAGTAAAAAATAATATTAATTTTTTCTGCAATTCGAAAAAGTATCTCAACACTTCATGGATATATCTGCTCATTACTATAAAAATTTAAAGCAGTCTGAGATACAAGAATAACTTTATTTTTAAAATTGTCTCTCTTAAATCTGTAAATACATGCAACTGTAACCTTGTCTAAAATATATAAAATATTAAAAAAGCTATACTTCTTCCCTGCATTATTGAATTTAACTGTCAGCTGCGAGACACAATGGCATACAATTTCTTAGCCTAAATAACGAGAACAAAAACAGCATTCATTTTATGGATGGCAAGTCCTTTCGTAAGCATATTTGACACTTTTGACACCTTCACAGCGAGCTCAGCGAAAGAAAACACAAAATGTCTACTCCAATTTCATTATTTCTCAACTTCTAATAAAGTGGAATGTTATTGGTATACATTTGTATGTAGATAGGTATGTACTTTGTAAATGTTCGTATGTACTCATACTGTATCGCATTTATTTCTGTCAGTGCGCTGCGCAAACAGCTCGTATTGCAAACAATGACGCTGAAGACAGCATTGAAGAACCAAAGAACAAAGCATTTCATGCTGGAGATTGCATACTGAACTCTTTTGCGTACAAAAAAGATACAAATACTCGGATTATTTTTTTGAGCGAGAGTTCAATATTTTGTACGTTTACTATTTTTGATATTTTATAAGTAACTTTTTAAGCGCTAGAAACACACTTGGAGCTTTAATACGAATTGAGGAACAATTGCTGTTATTTTATGAGAAGATTATTACAGTTATAAGAGTAATTGATTAAATGTTCATTTAATGGTAAATTATAAAAATCTTGATTTTTTACATTTGTTTCCCAAAAGTCAATTGACATTTATTTCTTAATTAAGAAAAATCGCTTAAATTAACTTTGCGCAAGCGCGCCCTCTATAGCAAAAGCTTGGTATACACACAAATAAATACCAACACCTAATTCAATAAATTGTTAAATTGCTGCAACCGGCGCTAAAAGCGAATTTCTAGCGTTTAATTGCTCCACTAAATAAGCGCAAGGGAATTGCGAAGAAACCACAGCCAATATAACTACAATCCATACACTCACACACACAAACTGTCTCCCTTTAGTGTGTGTAATGCTGCAACAATTCGCTAAAATTACGCAATATATTCAATTAGATCAGAAAAATTTGAAGAAAGAAAGCAAAAACAGAATTCTTTAATTGAAGCGATCCACTGCTTACGCTCCAGAAAGCGAATTACTTTAAAAAAGTTGTCGATTTCATTTGCTAAATTTAAACTTCGACACTTTGGTATTATTTCGAAAACAGACACACGCACACATACACATACACATACATACAAACATTTTTATAACAGTTTGTATTAAATTAGTTGGCAGCGTGATTTACTTCTATTGTTGTTGTAATTATTTCAGCACATCTGCAATTCATTGCTCAGATTTGTACGATTACTTTCATAGTTGTTGCTGTTCTTTTTTTGTGTTATTTTTTCTAATTGCTGGTAGATATGCTGTGAATTTAGAAACAACCACATCCACCCAAACACTCGCACTCACACTCATGCAAATTCGTTTGGCGCTGATTGAGTGAAACTCAATTAATATGGCAGACACAGCGTGAGCGATATTCTTTTCTTTTATTTCCGCAGAATTGTGATTTTCGAATTTCATTTGATTCTTCTTAATAAAAACGGCAAAGCACATGTGTATGTATTTATGGCTGTTAGTGGGCAATGACTTTTGGTGAGTGATGTTATCGCTCACTTGTAGCATTTTTTTGATATTTTTTCTTTTTTTCCGAAACGTAAATTGTTGTCTGTGTCTTATTACACAAGAATTATATAAATCAGCCGAAAGAGATAGCGAGAATGTTGATAACATTAGCGAAGTGCCAAAGTACCTTTAGTGTGAAGGAATTATCTTTTTTATGTTCTAAAAGATCTTATCTAACAGTTCAAAGCTTAGAGTTCAAAAACATCTTTAAAGGTTTTGAAAACTTTAACTAAAAATTATAAATTAAAGCAATTTTCATACGAAAGCTTTCACTCACATGCACAAAGCTTAATAAGGAAGCTTTTACGTTTTAGAAGATCTTAACAAACAGTTCAACACTTAGAAGTCAAAATTACCGTTTCATTAAAGTTTTTGAAAGCTTTATAGAATAATTAAAATAATGAAGGTAATATTTATGTGTTTAAATTAATAAAATATAAATCAAAAGCAAGTTTCGTACGGAAGCTTTCACTCACATGTAGCATAATAAGGGAGCTTTTGTGGACTGTATTTACAATGACAGCTTTCCTCAAAAACAAATATTTATATGGATATTAATCATTAAACATATTATAATAAACCTCTCCACTGTAGCCACAATTGCTTACAGCAGTCAAGTAATGAACATATCGGTGAATTAATCAAGCAATGAAATTGTCTGCTTACCTACCCACAATTAAGCGCCGTCGCCGTCTTCGCGTTACAACACGCCCTCTAGTCAATGAGGGGGCGAATGACTGACATTGTGCAATTGTGAATTACATTCCATGCAAGCGGATACTCTATTTTACGGTTTGTAACACAAATGCAATGAGTGACAATGGCAAAAGTGAGCAACAATACGAAGGTATGCATTCACTGGAATACCGATGGAGATAAGATAGAGGGCAAGCAAGAGGGAAGTGGGGAGGAAAGATAAATATTTATTATCGAAGAACGCTTGTAAACACGAGCAAAAAAAAACGTAAAAACGAAAATATTTGAGTCAAAATGAATGGAAGTGTAGGGAGGATACGAGAAATTCAGAAATTTACGTTATAGGCCACATGAACGGAGTAAATGCGCAGCTCCGGATTAACAAGTATGTAACTGTGATAGAATTGATTTCATACATACCCTGTGGGAAAAAGTAAATTGTATGTATGTTATTGGCGTTCAACCGTTTAGCCGGTTATAGCCGAATCGATGAGAGCGCGCCACTCTTCTCTTTCCTTCGCAGTTCGGCGCCAGTTGGAGATTCCAAGTGTAACCAGGTCGCTCTCAACCTGGTCCCTCCAACGGAGTGGAGGCCTTCCCCTTCCTCGGCTTCCTCCGGCGGGTACTGCATCGAACACTTTCAGGGCTGGAGTGTTTTCGTCCATTTGGACAACATGACCTAGCCAGCGTAGCCGCTGTCTTTTTATTCGCTGAACTATGTCAATGTCGTCGTATAACTCGTACAGCTCATCGTTTCATCGTCTGCGGTATTCGCCGTTGCCAATGTTCTGAGGACCATAAACCTTTCGCAAAATTTTCCTCTCGAAAACTCCTAGTGTCGTCTCATCTGATGTTGACATCGTCCAAGCTTCTGCACCATAAAGCAGGACGGGAATGATAAGCGACTTGTAGAGTTTGATTTTGGTTCGTCTAGAGAGGACTTTACTGTTCAATTGCCTACTCAGTCCAAAGTAGCACCTGTTCGCAAGAGTGATTCTGCGCTGGATTTCGAGGCTGACATTGTTGGTGTTATTGATACTAGTTCCCAGGTATACGAAATTATCTACGACTTCGAAGTTATGACTGTCAACAGTGACGTGGGAGCAAGACACGAGTGCGCCGAGTGCGCTGTTTGCTTGATGACAGGAGATATTTCGTCTTGTTCTCCAGACCCATTCGCTTCTCCTCCTTATCCATGCGGGAAAAAGCAGAACAAACGGCGCGGTTGTTGCTTCCGATGATATCAATATCATCGGCGTACGCCAGGAGCTGTACACTCTTGTAGAAGATTGTACCTTCTAAAAAAAGTAAATTAGAGTATGAAATTCAATAGTCTGTTGATCAAAGTAATATACAGAGTAAATGTTAAGTGAAAGAGTTTCCGGAGAAGGCTTCTTGTTAAGGTTTCAATACTGTAATGCATGTTTGGCTAAAATTCATACCAACGGTTTTTTGAAAAGAAGACCATGCTCGAACCACCTTTGCCAGCTTTCTCTGCGAGTGCTTCTATTAATTCAATTTCAAAAAAATTAACAAAATATCAAACCCAAAACGACGCTTATCTTAGAGCTCTCAGATTCTATAGTTCTGCAAAATGTGTCGAATTTCTTTCCAGAAATTATAATATTGTGTGTTAGTAGATTAATCTAATTACAAACTGTTTCAATCTTTAAAAGTACCGTTAGAGCCGAATTTCCTACATATACCCTACCATGTATTTATCGAAAATCGCGACTAAATGAAATGTTGTTTGCTTTGCCGCAACTAATCGACCAAATAACCAACGACGGCCTGGCCTCGGCACTCATACCTCGTGGCACATTCGCTAGCCAGCTTCGCCTGCGCAATTGATCCGTTACTATTTTGCGAACTAACCTTTTTAGAGCACCATTTCGCTGTCTTCCTTTTGCTAACATTTTTTACGAACGTCACTTCTTCGCAGAAATTTATTTTCATTATATACTACAAGTATTAAAAAAACTAGGTGTAGAGCAAAATAAAAAAATGCGAAGGTATAAAATATGAAATAGTAAAGAGGGGTAACAGCGCTGCGCAATTGCTGCGCGCTCAAGTGTAATTTAAAATGTCCGCCGCTATGTCGTTCAACGGTTTATGTATTTATGTCAGCGTTTTGGGTTTTATCTCGAATGCGTCGCCGATGGAGCAAAAAGCGGTGTATGCAAACACAACGTCAAACTGGTGAAACGCGCGCTGTCAAATAACAACAACAACAGTAATATATGCATGATGAAAAAGGAGTTTGTTTTTGTTCTCTGCTGCTGGGCATTCAACTATGTATACCTTCCTGGAGTAAGGCGTGAGCGGCATTTATTTTGCCGCCAACTGCCGGGTTAATTGCGGCAACAGCATATGACACCGCCAACAACAATGCAATGACAGTTAGACGCAAATTGAGTTGCGCCAATGTGCTGGAAAGTAATTGAAATAGTCGCATAGTCAGCCGAGTGGATGGCGGACACATGCTGTAATGAAATAGTAAAATATTTTGATGTGATTTGAAGTGAAGCGCGAAATGAGTAATAATAACGAGAGCTGAAAAAATATTTTTGTTTGCAACAGTTGCAACGGATTTGTTCAAACTGATGTTGGAAATGACAACTAAAAAAAATTTAAAAATATTGAAAATATTATTAAAAAAAAAGTTGCATTAACATATGAGCCAAAATTAATTTAATTTACTATGAATGTTGAAAATATATTAGCGACATTGTTGCAGGTAGCATTTGTGTTGAACCAAAAATACAGTTAATATAATTGAAAGCTCTTTCTAAGCACTAAGAATATAATTAATAATAACAATATATATAATTTTAATTTTTGCAACATATTTGCAGGCAACATAATTGTTTAAAGTTATTTCCAAAAATTATGCAAATTTTCTCTAATATATTTTTACAAAAATACTTACAATAAAATATTTCGAATTATAAGCATTTACTAAACATGTTACAGAACTTATTTTATGGTGTGACAAGATGCCATTACAACTTCCATGAAGTTCAAATGTTTCAAAATATACGTTTTAGATGCAAAATAATACAATAAACGTCTAGAAACATGTTAATGCAGCATGCATTAGTTACAAGTAACAAATTATTACTTTATTTTTAGTAACTTCAAATAAAACGAAAATAAATAACTTTGTAAGTCTAGCTACATGTTGCTGCAACATTATTTGGAAGTAATATTATTATATTATATTATTTAATTGCTGGTAACTTCAAGTAAAACAAAAATTCTCTTAGAGTTCAAAGTACTACAAATTTAATAACAATAAACATCTAGCAACATGTTGCTGCAACATCATCACAAACTATTGCAAGCCAGTCGCACCCTTCAATCACATCACTACAAATATTTTACGAATGCAAAATGCATAGCTGATATATGTTTGTTATTTCAGCATGAACAACAATAACTACAACCTTTAACAACAACAACAACCAATCACAATCGCATGAAAATTGCAGTGTTGCGATCCGCGAAATTGCGTGCATAAAATCTGCAATTACAGCGCAGCAACAATTCTTTTTGTTTTTGCTTTTATTATTCCATATCGTTACATGCTGTTGTTGTTATTGTTTGCATATTTACATGCAATGCATGCAATTGTCGCATTGCATGTCGCCGCGTTGTCGTCGCATGCGCTCGCCTCAGAATGTCCCAGGCACACATGATTTCCATAATAAACATTCTAAAACACAGAAAAGCAAAAAATGCGATCCGCAAAAGAGGCGCGTTCGCGTACGAGCCGTGCGACTAGCGACTTGTGAAAATAAAAGCACTTAATCGACAAACAAATCTGAATAGAAATCATTTTCACACAAATCGCACGCCTAGCAAAGGCGACAAATATGCCACCAGCAACAACAACAACAGTGCAATTTGCATTGCATTCACATGTAACAAATGCACACTCACGGGTGACATTACTGACGACAAAATGTCGCCTTCCCAGGAATTTCGCAACATTTTCCCAAAGTCCGCTCAACTGTCGGTGAGGTTGCCGTTGCTCGAAGCTTCTCGCACTGCATTGCATTGCATTTCGACGAATTATTTGCATTTTTTATTGTTGTAGTTGTTCATATTGTTGTTGCTTGCGATTTATATGTGCCATTCCGTTACTGTCTTGTCTTGGCTGTCGACATGTCTTGGAGGATTTATACTTGCCTCCGCTGCTCCTTAATCGCCCCGCCGCCTTTGTAACCCGTACGCACTTCTATACGCAGCCATATTTGTTGCTGCAATGATGAAATTAATGCGCTAACGTCTCTGTCTGTATGCCCATTTAAGCGCATATGTACGCACTTAACTGCAACATTGGTGACATTTGGTCGCGTCTGATTGCTTCATTTAGTAGTTGGCAGACGTTATTCAAATTAAGTCGAAAATCATGAACTAATCAAAGAATAAATCAGATTGCGCGTGAGAGGAGGGACGCATGGGATTTTTCTATTTATGGTGAATGTGAACTTCCATAGTTGTTAAAATGTGCACGATCAGCTCAGAGTGAGGTTAAGTCGGGGTGTTAGTGGATACCAAGTTAAGCCAAGCTCTGAAGCACGATAGCGGATCTATAGGATGGAAAAGTAAAAAATAATATAAATGTAATTTAATTATAAAAAATATATATATTTCCATAATTTAATATCATTGCTGGGTTTCTACAACCATTCCTACTTTGGTTCTTTATATTCGTATTACTTTTAACTTCATTCCTAAGCCTTCAGAACACTGCTTGTAAAGCTTTAATTGTTCAAACAATTATGTTCATTTAAGATTTATAATGCGGGATATATGTATGTATAGAAAGTGGGAATGTGGTCAACTACATGCTGGGAATTACTCAATCAGCCTATCCACGATATTTCATTATTCTCGCAGATAGCCTTTCTTCTTCTCAACCTTTCGCAATCGAATAACTAAAAACAAAAATTCCCATCAATATATTTTCATGATCTCATTTATTTCTTGGAACACTTACTTGACTTGGAAACACTGCAGATCGCTTTACCATTTGCCGGTTCTTGTTACATTTAAACATAGAGCTCTCCCAGAATGAGAATCCATATAGAGTTTTTAATTTTCATAGATCTTTGATAATCGTGTAACGTCATCTAGATCCGTCAATTTTTATTTTTTTATTCACAATTATATGTGGGAAAACGGAAGAATCTGTAAATTTCAACTATAGCCTTCAAGGAACTGAATAAGTTTTCTTCTTCTTCTAATTGGTCAACAAGTTTTAATACTGTTTTTAACATTTCGGTTTCTACAGTTTAGAAACATTCTCGCACAGACCGTCCAGTTTTTCCTGTTTTATAAAGTTATAATTCTTGCAAGAGTTTCCAGAACTTGTGCAACAAAAGCTAGTCCGATTATCTCCTACCGTTTTCGATCTATGGTTCGATATTATCTCGCAAGTAGATTTTGATGAACACAAAAATTATAGAAAATATATATTAGAGGAACACATTTCGTAATTAAAATATAAATGAGTTTTCTATAATAGCAAGATTGTTTCTAATTTTAAATTGGTAAAAATGCTTACTTTTCGCATTTATATGAAGGCAATAATACATTTACTCCATTTAACATAAAAAATAGAAAGGAAAAGTATCTCTTTTACAAACAAACACTACGCCATGAAAATATTCGCCTCTTGAAATTGAACTTGTTGCATATTTTGTAGTTTTCATGTTTTTTCCTGACCTGTTGGTGTTTAATTTCATGTTTAAAAATTGCTGGCAATTAATTTTCGAAACTGACACTCCAACACATACACACACACCAATGAAGCGCCACAAAAAGTTAAAAAATAGTTTAGCTACACATTTCCACAAATGATTACATTTATTTTCCAATTTTAATAAAATATCATAAAAACTGCAACAACTCACTTTACCTGTTGGTAACTTGAGCGCTGATGTTGCAAGTGGCAGAGAATAGGCACTGAGCCGTTGCAAAGCATGGCGAATAATTAATGATGGCAGTAATGGCGCAGCAGCACAAGTTAACTTGTTTTAAGCCACATGCTTTATAACGGAAAAGTATTGATTTTGTTGCCTAAAAAAGTATTTCTTCTTGTTTTTTGAGTTTCCCCAACTTTTCACTCGAATTTCACGCAATTTCATGCTTTAAATAATTAATGAATTGAGAGTTTAATCGCCAACCGGATATATGGTATATTTTCGGGTGAATGCGCTGTCGAAGCTGCAAATCTATCAATCCATCAAACATGCAACACATCTATATAGCGGTAGCTGCCGCAGAATTTTTCGCTGTTGTGCTATTAAATTGTGCATTAAAACACGTGTATTTGTACATACATATGTATACAAGAAATAAGAATTCTACAATAACAAACAGGCAAATTATTAGCGCTTGAATATATGAATTTCAAATATGCCCTCACATTATATTGCTCGTCAATTTTATGGCTGCTCATTCCATACCCCGTCTTCTCCTTCTTCTTAGCATAACAACACACTTCCATTGCAAATTTGCCAATAATGATTGTACTGTCGATGCCTAATAAATGCAACCAATCAAGCGTGTATAATTGCCCCATAAAGAAGACCGAACAGTGAAACCCACCCACACATGCGCTTGTGCCATCCAAAGAATTATTTATTACCCTGCAATAAATATGTTCATATTCGAAATTTCACAGTACTAGTCCAATTTGTATGTGTACTGGTCCGTTTTGTTGCAAATTTGGCTCAAGACCACTCTGTAACAGTAGCTTTCTCTATATATGAACTCTCTTACCGAGTTTCTTTAATATAGACGCGACAAACATAGCAAGCTTTACGATTAACGATCAGCTGTTCGCTGAAATTCATCAGGTAAAGGTAACTTAATCCTTGATGGATTACTACAAGAGTTCGAAAAAGCTCTACAAATTCACTGGGAACTCCACAGAAGTTCGGATCTAAACCTTAGAAACAACGGCATCAAGTTAGGAACATCTCTCAAAATGCATAGCATTTTCTGTTACACTGTCGTAAGCGCCCAATTTTTACTGCCTGGTGAATATTCAATGCAAATAAGAGCTTTTGTCCGTTTGGTTGCGAGCAGCTTTGTTGCCAGTTGTCGCAATTATTTCCAGCTTGTCTGTCCATCAAATGCAGTTCGCACACGCAACGCAACATAAGTACGTACTTACATTCACATTTTATTATTGCTGATATGGCAATCAGCGTGCAACAGTTAAGACTGTTGTTGCTGCCACACAAGCGCTTGTCAAGCGCGAGTCAATTGAGTTGATGCAACAAAAGCAAAGCACTTGGCAACGACGTAATTTGTTGCAAGTTAAATACTTTTTTTTGTGTTTTTGTTTGTTGTTGTACTACAAAGTGCTCGGTTGACTGTGCAACACGCACACATTTTCATTTTATTTCATTTGCATCCCATCTTCTTCTATTTTTTTTTTGCCGCCACCATGTTGCATGTCCATTCAAATGGATAACTTAATTGCCACATTTCCTTAAATTGCATTGCCGTCAATTGCCGCACGATTCGTGGCTTTTGCATAAATCCCCAGTAAAAAATGTCAAATTCGCTTATACATTTAAAGTCAAACGTGGTCGATCTGTGGCACAAACCGCATTTGCCCACCCCGCACACCGCTCTTCACTGCCACCAATCACTACGCCTTCTTTATGAATTGTTAACCATATGTGATTTTGCTGTTGTGGTTTTTGTTGTTGTCGTTTGCTTTTGATTTAATTGTATAGTCCAGTCGTAAAGAGGAAATTGCCAGTTAAATTCAACTTTGTGTTGCAACAGCATTTTATGCCACAAACCAACAGTTAATAATAGCCAAAGGCACAGCACAATTATACGCATGCAAATAGCAAAAATAGCTGCAAGGTAGTTGGGGATAACAAGTCCAATTTGTAGATTATTTGGTTGCTTTATAGTAGAGATTGTTCATATTTTTGATTCTGCCTAAAACATCGATAGGTTTCTTTTTCCACTGGGAGGTTCTTCATGACTTCCAACTGAGTTCATAATAGGAGTTCAATCTACCCTTACTCGGCTTGACACTGACATATATCGCCATATAATTTGAGCGTAATTAATTGAGATATACAAAATTATGCTTACAATAATTGACTTTAGCAAGCCCAGACACTTCCATGGAAATACATACCTATTAACTAATTAATAGGAACACAAGATTGAGAATTAAGAAAATAAACTACAGTGGGGTGGGGGTGCGTCACGTTTGGAAAGTGGGACCGTTGCACAAAATTGACGGGATTATGCGTAAGAAATATTATTTAAGTATTTTGCAAACCCAGCTTCCTAATTTTCTTGACCAGTGTGCGTATCCAGAGCATGAAATCACTTTTCAGCAAGATAGGGATCCCAAGCAACCTGCGAAAATTTTAAAAGAATGGCTGGGAAACCAAATTTTAAGGTGATGGAGTGGCCAGCGCAAAGTCCCGACCTCAATCCAATTGAAAATCTGTGGTCAATTGTGAAGCGACAGCTCGGACAGTATCAATCAGCCCCCTCCAACCTAAACGATCTTTGGGGGCGTGTTGAACAAGAGTGGAATAATATTCCGAAAGGAATTGTTGAAAATCTATTCGTGAGCATGCCAGAACATATAAAAAATGTCATAGAAAGTAAGGGTCTATGGACTAAATATTAATAATGCATTTCTTTTATTTTTTCACGGATGGTGCAAAACTGAGTACATGCCGCTTTTTTTGTTTTTGTATTATAACTATGCCATTGTCTCCGTTACTATTTTGCTTTTTACGCCTAATTGTTACAAATAAACAAGATATTCAAGAAAAAAAAAGTTTTTGTCATTTACTTCATTCGTTTATTTTTTTTGCGCGCTCAAACATGAAAATGTTGATCGTGGAATCACTTTTGCTCCCCACTGTACATCAGTGACCACGTTAATATTGATCTCAAACAAGGAAGCGGTATTGACGAAAGCATAAGATAACGCAGTGATAATAATAACTAATACAGCTGTCTAAATAACAACAAGCAAAAGTCACTTGGTCTCAGAAAAATTACGAATGGTGAAATAGAAAAGGCGGTAAATTAATAAGGCTACTAGTCTATAAAGAAACTGTGTTCAAATTCAAGCGGGCAAAACACCCTTTGGAAAGTCCAACGCGTCTATAAGAGACTGAAGCTGGAATTGGGCTCAAAGTGACGAGGAAAAGACAAATAGTTTTGCAAATCACCTAGAAAAGATATTTCAACCTCATTGCTAGCATAGCTTTGGTCTTCTCAGACTCCACCTTCTGAAATTATTAGTATCATAAAATAGCTTAATTAAAAAAAAGTCCAAAAAAAGACTATTGTTGTAGCGGCGCTCTCTTTGTTCTTTAATGGAATTCATATTTTTTGTTACTATCAAAATTAACGGAAAAGTCGCAGATCATCAGATAGATAAACCTGGGAAATACTGAAGACAGTCGTCTTCATACAGACCAATTAGTCTTTTACCCTGTCGTTATAGCCTTAGCCCTGAAAACAATGCATTGTTATATAACGCTGTTATACCAAAAAACCGATTTGGATGTATGGTATATGGTTCCAATCAAAAATGCTTGGAGCAATCACTTGCTCACCATGGGACATTCGTAATGAAAACATCCATAAAGACCTTGGTACATATATCTATGGTAATGAAAGAAGTTGAGGACAGCAGAAGTAAATCATGCAAGCCCATTGGCTAATGTACGCCTAAAAAGAAGAGACTGCCTGGTTATTAAAGAACAAAGTTCCACCAAAACTTTGTAGCTCAAATAAGGGTTGTCGGACAAGCTGAGAAGTTCTTAGGAGATTTGAAAAGTTGCAAAACAATCGAAGACGTTTGACACATCCTTCTGAGGAATCAGTTAACATGGATACTACTTTGAAATTGTTGACAACTTAATTAATACTGTCAAGCTTTCTTTTGGTATGGACTTCATGGTATAAATTATCTTATTCTTTTATTTTTACTATACTTCAAATTTTTGTTCATAGCAAAGCTTTAGTAATACTAATTAATACTCCGAAAATAATCAAATAAATATACAAATTTACATACAGACATTTTTGAAATTCCCATAAGTCAACACTCGAGCCCTCAAACGGTTCATCAATCAACACAACGAAATATTGGCGTTTCACCGCACATTTTAGACGCGAGAGGAGAAAAGTAAGAGTACACGGATGCTGAACAAAGTAGCTGATATGCTTACAGTCTATATATATGTGTACATATGTATATGTATGTAAGTTACATGTGTATGCGTGTAGTAAAAGCGTGGAAATTCTCGACCCATTTACATGGCGCGCATAATTCATTTATCATACTTACCACAAGTGTTAGTAACTCTTTACATGTCTGCATGCAGTTTTTACTTTTACTCAAACACACACCGCCACAAAATAGTAAAAACGTTAACGGTTACGCTTACGGCACACTTGAAAGTCACACTGGACGGACATGCGTGGCTGCAAAGCTTTAATTTTTCTTCTTGTTGTTGGCGTTGTCATAGCAACACATTGTTGCCGCGTTGCATGCATCATCTTTTGTAGTTTGAACTGGCACTTCAATGACACTTAGCTTAATTATAATGACATTTTGATTGTTAAGCGGCGCTTTTATGGCATTGATATTGGCGTGTTAGCCACAATTTCAATCTCGCAATGTGCCAAGATGTTGTTGTTGCTGTTGTGTAGTGGCAGCCACATTTTATTATTATTTTAAAATTGTTATTTACTTTTAACCGCCGCAGGTAGACGCCAGCTTTAAGCTTTTTATCGAAGTTACGCTCTTTTATTGCCTAACACACACGCTAACATATGTATGTAAGCTAAGCTCTTCAGCTAAGCTCCACGGAGGTTACTCAACTGCTTTGTCAACAATGATTATAATGCTGTTTTATGGCTATTCGCTGTCGTTCTTGCTTCGCTTTTGGTTTATTGCTGTAGGGATCGTAAAAACTAATGATGAAGAAAAAACAATTGATTTATGGCCGTTTTACCAAATCATCGCCGCTAATTGCTACTGTTCGTCGCTGCTCACTCTGTGCCACATATTTGAGTGTACATTAATTTTATTGATAGACATTTTTTAAGATCGCAGCATCACTCTGCGAGCTCGAAGAAATCGATACTTTCATTATCATAAATACTATAAAAAGGTTGCTAGGTTCGCTGTCGATGGAGTTTCTTTATTTTAAGTGAATTTCATAAAATTTGATTTTAGCTTTCGGCTGACCGTTATGCAAATATCCGACTGTACTACTGGTTTTGAAAAATAATTTCAAAATATGGCTGTTTTAAAGTTTTCTTGTTTAATATTTGGATTTTTTATTCCCCATCCTCTTTTAGAACACTGACATGCTCATTGCCACACAATATATGTATTCCTTACACTATAACCTCACTATTTGACTTAAAGTTTTGACCCTGAAACCTCAGTTTAGGTTGGAGTTTTGGTAATAAAAAATTTTATAGAAAAGAATAATGCATCAAGAGATGCTCGCTAGATAAAGTAATATTCGTAAAGCAGTTATAGTAATTGATAACAGATCAGAGAGTTTCCAGAGCAGCCTAACTAAAACACATCGCCTTCGTTTTGCTCACAACCGCTCGATCGTTTTTGCGAAGAGAATATTAATTTTATAGTTCTCTCTGATGTATTGTGATATTGAGTAAGTGAGCGCAAAAGAGAGACTCATTATTACTGTACTAGTCTTTAGTTCGTTTCTTAGCTTTATGGCGCTGGAATTTGCAGCATTTTTGCCCTTGATAAGAGCCCAATAGCGACTAGAACAAGCTCATTATCACACGCATTACCTTACGCAGCTGGTACGCAGCATATACATATATTTACAGATGTATGTACATATATATGTATGAGCAAATGTGTCTATGAGTATGTTAATTAAAAAAACAACAACAACAACAATAACAATGCAGAATTATATTTTTTTCACAAAAGATTGTTAATTCAGCATTTTACACCTGCATTCATGTGCTGGTGTGTGTGTTGGTGGCAATCATTAAAAATTCGTAAAACCGCGTGTAATAAAAAAAATTGTCTACGCGTGATGTTTCATTGTTTTCAGCAATTTTAATCACTTTTGCCACTTTTTCTATTTGCAGTTTTTTAATTCAATTTTTTTGTTGTACTTTTTCAGTTTTTAGTTTTAATTACAAGCTTTTCGCTAACGCTAACTATTTGTTTTTGTTGTTGTTTTGTGTGTGTTTTTTTCGCTTCGCTTGCGTTGCGCTTTGCTTATTGTTCTTTCGCTACATTTTTGTTGCTTTTGTTCTTGGCGTTTTTTAATTACGCACGTTTTATTTACAAACAAAAGAGGAAAAATTTTACAGTAACAACAACAACAACAAAGCCACAACTAACCGCAAACGACTTGAATACAAAACTTTAACACTCACGCACACAGGCATCCATATACAACAGCAGTTTTAGCGCGTATTTACCACGCCGCAGCGGAGCGTAAAGTAAACGTGTTGCTTTGTCAAGGTTGGTGTGGCGGTAAAATTTGTAATCAAAAAGTAGACAAATAAACAAAAGATTAAAAAGTGCGTCTTTAATTTTTTTCATTTAATTTTTTATGTTTTCTGGCTTTTGTACACACTTTAACAGCTCTTTCACATTAACCGTCAACTTTTTTGTTAATGCGTATTGAAGAAAACTGAAAGGAATTAGCAAGGCTTGTTAGTATAAGCTATGAGATAGCGGATAAAAGTGGCACAATATTTTAATTGTCACATACTTTTCCTCGTCTAACTGAGCTGGCTGCTTTTAAAGCTCTAACTATGCTAGTAACGTATCAATCTAGCTCTGAACTCTCTTTCTCTGAAATACTTGCCAACCAGCTGCAGCTACACTGTTGCTGAGCACAACCCTCCATTATGATTATTGGGTGTCTTCAAGAACTCTGACAAGACAAGATTGGTTAACCTATTGGAAATACTTTCATACTTATTTTTCCACATTATTATTCGATGGTCCTAAGTTCCCTCATCGATTATCTTTGTTAACTCATTAGATTTTTCTAAAACTAGTAATACTTCTTTTGACCACGGCTTTTTTCCTTAAGTATCGTGGTTCAGAGAGTGAGATATATCACGGTCAGCGACGACTTTTATATTGTCTCACAGCCGATACACATTGTTCCATGTTCAATAAAATTGATGAAATATCCATTCAACAATTTTCTGAAATTTTCTTTGGTGACAGTTCATGCTTTCTAAAAAATTTGTATTTAATATATGTAATTCTTGATTAAAGCTAACTTGCCTCATGTACCGCCTCATGGCGGTACCTCATCGATAAGGTTATTGCTTAGACTACAAGTATCCTAAGTCTCCTGCGGCCGGTATATGTATGAGAATTCAGTGAATAATATCATGGTTATAGCAATTGAAAATCTGAAAGTTTTAAGACAAGCTAGGGAATTGCACAAACTGGCGGGATCTGTGTTAAAAAAAATTAAGTGCTTTCGATTATTATTATTAAGGAAATTATTAAAAAAAATTTACACGCTATAAATTGTAATAAATAAATGATGTTTTTCCCTCGCCTTCTGATTCCTGTTGTGTGAACTTTAAATTGGATTTATTTCATATTTTCAGCATTTAAATTGCGCTTTCACAAAATCAAATGAAATCTCATTCAAAACGCACGCACTCCAACTCTAATTGCAACCAAATACAGAAATAATCACATTTAATACGCAGCACAGGAACTATTGGTAAAATAAATAAATAGAAAATAAAGATTAAATAAAATCCGCTCCACAACGGCAGCTTCATTATCGTCGCTTTTCAGCACGACATTTGTCTTAAGCACTCAACCGCAAAGTGATGCTTTCGCGTTTGATCGCTGCTCCCCAACAACGTGGCTCCGCATTCGGCCAGTCAGACCAGGCAACGACCACTGCTATCCCGCTTTCATTCCACTGGCTGCAGTGTAGATACATGGCCTCAAATTCAAGCGCCAGAATATTTCATGCAGTGGCAAAAACAATTTCCCTGATTGCCATCAACCAAATACAAAAACAAAAATAATACAACAGTAACAACTTCTGCTCCATTAAAGCAAGCGGCGTCCCACCACAGAGCCACTCAAACGCCCTCACCGCCCGCTCGCCGCCTGCGAGTTATCACGCCGCATACAACCCTGTGCTGCTAAGCGATTTTCCAGCTCACCAAATAGCGGGTGCTGGTGTCTCTCATTACTGTAATTCCACATAGTACATATTTACATATTTTATTTTGTGATTGTAATCGCAAATACTCGCAACTACTCGCGCAGCCAGCGAGTGTTCTAATACATGTTTGATTCCCGTCTATAAGCACTTCCTCCGCTCTCACAGGCGTTTGCTTATTGTTTATTGGCATTGCTTTTGTTATTGTTGTTATTATTAATTTTCCTCTTTGTTTTCCTAACGCATTACAATTTCCTCTACTTTTTGTTGTTAGCTGATGTTTTTTGCTTTTGTTGTTTTATTATCTATTATTGGCTTTTGTTGTTGCCCTTGTGCTACATCTGTTGTATATCAAAAATCGATTGTGATTTACATTCATTAACTAAAGTGATTATTCATTTAGCGCTTTTCTCTGCTCACACGAAATTTTTATTTTGATTTACTCATTAAATTGTAGATTCTGCGTCTATTTTGATTTTGTGTGAATAGAAAAAAATAATAGTCCATAATTTTGGTATAAATTCAATTCTCGTTCTTTTTCTCGTTCCTTTTCACATATTCATATATTTAATATGTAGTTTTGGAAAACCAACCAAAATTTTTTCGTGTCGAAGTTTACTCAATATTTTTGAGTCCAGGGTTGATTGTGCTGTTTTCAGCTTTATTCATTACTTATTTTTTCAGTAACAGCCGCTAAGGACATTGGACATTTATTGGACATTTATGAGCTTGGGGATTTAAAAGCTCACAATTCTTGTCCAAAAACAAGTAACGATACCCCAGCCTCCATATTAGCCAGAAATGGCTTTTTCCTAATTCTATTAATAAACCGAGCTTTAAAAGATCATTTTTTCACCAGCTTAAAAAAAAACTGAAAAAGGGCAAAGCATATCCCAAAAAACGATTTTGAGAAGTGTTTCGCCAATTGAAAAAAGCTTTGGCATAAGTGTATGATATCGAATGGGAACTATTTTAATCCCGAAATTATGATAGACGTGTATATTACAATTGCCAAGTATATAATAATCATTGGTAGGCATATAACTCATGGCCTTAAGGTCGGCCTTTAGGTTTTGACTGCTCTGTAAAAAAAAAAAACAACTCAGTATATACATGCGAGTGAACTTCCATAACTCGAAGTTCTCCATAAACTCTCCATCGAAACTCTTGAATAGGCAATATAACTCAAATTTCATACATTAGTTCAGACTCGTAACTCGGAACTCTTTCTAACTCGAAGTTTTTTGTGGATTATAGTGATTCGAGTTAGGGAAGTTCAACTATATATATATGTATGACACCCAGTTCACTCAAAGCTCTAAAGCTTTAAGCTCGTAAGTTAGTAAAAAAATGGCTGATACATAGCCATTAACCATTGCACAGCCAGTTTCATGAAAACATAAATTACACAACATTGAAACAAATGAACTTTTACGAATTGAACCATATTTTCCATTAATAACACGCCCCAACACAATTTATTGTTGTTGCTGCTGCCGTTATGGTTGTGACCCTTTTACTCAGCTCAGCTTCTATTGAATTTATTCACATAATTACATTTAAAATTAGTTAATTATTTAATTTATTATACAATAGCAGTGCAGCTGTGTGGATGCTCGCGATACTCTACGCTTCTAACGGGCACTTAAGCGTGAGGTGCTTCCCGTGCACGCAATTGCCTTGTTGTTGCAACACCAATGACGGAAGTGCTTGATGTGGTCGGGCAGCTGAATGCCGTTGATTGGCGGTGTACATTTCATAGAAATATCATTGGCATTGCCGTTGATGGTTCTCGTTTTCTATTGTTCCAAGCGTGTGTATGTGTGTATTTGTTGGTATTGTTTTGTGTTTTGTATTTATGCCAATGCATCCGCTGCGTTTGTTTGCGCACTGAGGCCGCAGCGAGAGTGTTGAGGCTGTCGGTGGTTATGGTTGATTGATTCCAACGTCAGCAAAGGGGACAGCAATAAAAAAAATATTTCTTTTTTTATTTTTGAATTCGTTATTTTTTCTATTGTTTTCTCATTTATTTGTTGTTGTAGCCGCTCTTGCATAATATGCTAACTTTATTTTTATAAGTTAAACAAAGCGCTTCAAAGTCCAAGTGACTATAACTTCACCATTTTTTAACCGAAATTCCAAAAAAAAAAATTATAAAAAATAAATATTTATCTTTTTTTTGTAAACACAAATCGGTGACAATTTTGTTATAGAAATTATGCAGTTATGTCATCTGTACTTTACCGCTATCATAACTCTCCGCTTGTATGTTGAGAAATTATTTCTCCATGCGACAGCTTCTCGTTGCTCGTGCTTTGGCCTTTTTGCGGCCTCTCAAATGACTACCGTAAAGCGACCACAATCGCTGAGGTTGACGCTGCAACGCCTGCCGACAAAAGTTACCACATTTTCTAGCGTTTCAATTTCAATTAAAGTCACATTAAGCAAATGACAAAGCCTGACAAGGCGCTGGCGCAGCTTGCGGGTGGCGGGCAGTCGCAACAGCAGCAGCAAATTAGCGGCATAGCACGCTGCCCACACGGCTAATTTGCAGTGAAGCAAAACTAAAGCCAATAAAAGCAAAAAACGCCCAACAGCAATAAAAATAGCCTTTCCTGCGCGCTACAAATAACCGAGAATACGAGTCGATCCGCGCTGCAGCCCAACCCAAGCTGGCAGCAAAACGCTTGTAATTTATTACTACACCGACGGCGCGCAGCCATAAAAAATAGCGAGCTGACAAATGGCGAAATTTATAAAAAATACCAAAAACACGAACACTCGAGTGAGTGTATTAGCGGGGGAGGTGGGCGCAACGCCTACGCAGCATGCAGCAAGTCCTAGCCAAGACAGGCCACACTGTCGCCCGCCCGCACTGCCGCTTTGTAATCATATAAAAATCAATATTCAACCAAAAAAAGAAAGAAATTGCTAATAAAAATTATTAAGTGACTAACCGGCAAGCAGGCAGCTAACCGAACTGCCAGCCAATCAAGCATAGAGGCCGTCGCCACCGCCGCAGTCGTAGTCATGGAACCGCTGGACCGTTGTGAGATTGAGTAAAATTTTGCGGTTGGTCACAGAAGTGGGGCAAACGCCTCAAATGTCAGCCGAGCGCACATACACACACACATCTGCACAACTACAGTGTATACAAAATGTATGCTAACAGAGTGGTCAGATGGCGATAGACGCGCCCCGGTTTGACTTATCTGTGGCGCTATAAATTAATTGAAACCAAATACTTTAAGTAAAACGGAAAAAAGGAAAAGAAAATGTTTGTGAATTGAATAAATGGCTGAAATTATGAGGAGGATGGACAAAATCAATAGAAAGTACGGAATGAGGATAAACATAGACTTTAAAGAAATATGTGGTTGCTTTGTTGCCAAGCATCTAGGTTCAGTTGTTAGCCAATTAAGAGTGAGCTCCTCGCCACTCTGTGCGAGTTTTGCGAAAATAATTTTAATAAAAACTTTATTGGAAGAAATATTTTGAAAAAATATCGAAAATACCAGTTTTCCGGATAGATTACTGTCTCTCTTTTCAATTGACTCTCGAACGGTCAAAGATATTTTGGCACATGTTGAACTATAACCTAATAGTTTTAATCATGAAAAGTTAGAAGCATTCCCCAATATGAAATAAATGCCTAATTGATAACTTGGACTATATATATATATATAAATCTAAAACAATAAACAACTCAAATGTATTTTGCTGCTGTAGGATGTGTATTATTTAGCTGTACTATTTTCTATTCAATTTTCTCATAATTAAATACTTATTTTATCATATCTGAGAGCGAGTTTTCTTATATTGATAAAAAGCTTTCTCACAATTGTATACGTACTTTCACTTAGTTAAAAACGAGCTTTCTCGTATTGAGAACAAGCCGTCGCATGGTTAAAAATAAGCTTTCATAGAAATGAAATTGAACTTTTGCTTAAGGGTGTAGCCTTATTACTATTATTACTCCCGTCTATAAACAGACCATCATTCGTATAGAAATTTTAAATCCACCATACCTCTAACACACTTTTCGTATACTTCTCTCTACAAAACATCCTTACTTTCATCCTAATTCTTCTGATTTCGGATTATTGAGTAATACTCCAAAAAATCTAAGATGAGACTCGAATTAATATATAATCTCAATAGTGAATGTTGAGTCTTTAGATTATCCTGAAGATAATTCAAATGCCTCAGACTGACTTCTTATAAGCTTTGGTGTTAATATTATTAGAGGTTTGCTTTCGAATCACTTTTTACGAACCTTAGATATCACAGACTTCAGCGAATCCTTGAATTGAATATGACGTAGTGTCTCCATTAAATGTGGCTCTCTTTCAGCTCTTTACAAAGGCTTTCAATAAAGCTGCATTTAAGATTTCCACACGTACCATGCCGAAATTTGCTTATACCAAAGTAAATTACTTTTGATTTTATCATTTAGCGCTTATAAATCATTATTTGAGTCCACCACGCCACCTAACCACGTGACCATGGTTTCCTGCGCCGGCGGACTCAGGCCACTAAATCGCCTGCATTTTACCGACATTTATCAAAATTAAAATAAATGCGCCATATGGCGTCAGATAGGCAAACCGAAACGTTTAGCCGATGGAAGTTCAATGAAAGCTTTTAGGCAATTGTGTGCGTGGGTGTGTATGTGTATGCAGGGAGCACAGTGTGTTCCACTGGATTTGTATTTGCTTTGCGACTTAAATTAGCCATATCTACTCCGTTACATCTGTACTAAAAGTTTCGACTACTTCATTTCACTCCCCTTACGCTTTGTAACTTACCACAACGGCAACAACAAATCCTTTGCTGAGCACTTTGTGTGGAAGTTTGCAATCAAATCGGTCGTCCGACTGTCTGCCTACCTTCAGTACCACACACATACTTCCAACGAGTCAAATGTAATTCTAAATTGAAGTTTTCTTGAGTGCCTCTTTATCGGCTTCTCTGCTGCTCATTTGTTCACTTCAATCTCTTTGCATTCCAATCTGTTTCGCTTTTGCCCGAACGCACATGAAATGCCATGTTTGTCTGCCAACAGAACACAGAAGCATACAGACAGTCAGGCAGCCTGTTGTGCGGGGCTTGCCGGCCTGTTACCCTGCCAGTCAAATGGCAAGTCCGCCATTTGTTCTTAATCAGATGATGTCAATGTGTCAGTGGGTTAATGCTGCGATGTTGGCATCACTTTTAGGCGCATACACGCACATACATACAACAGTTGTGTTGTTGTTGTTTTTGTTGTAAAACCACTTGTATTTGTTAAGCAAATGCTTTAATTTTTCGGAAGTGTATTGATTTTATTTCGACCAGCAGTGCATAAATATTGACTTTGAGTGATGAATTATTTGTTTTCACTTTTCGAAATAGATTGTACTGTTATTTTATGTTTTTTTTTATAAGCAGTGGAGTCCAATAAATTGTTGGAGACTGAAATTGTTAAATAAACTGACTTTAAAATCATGAATAATATGCAATATGGAGTTTGTTAACTAATTCATATAACATTATTTTTTACCTTTAATAAATTCTAAATATTTTTTTAAGAAAGCAGCGGAAAATTAAATAAAATATTTTTAAAAATAAAAACAAAAGTTAATTGAAAAACATGAATAATCTTTCTGGAGCTAAAAAATTTAATTAACTCAATGAGTAATATTTTCTACCGCCAAAAAAATAGAAATAGAAAATAGTGTTTAAATAAAAAAAATTAAAAGAAATATATAGATTTTAAAATAAAAAATTAAAATATATATATTTTGGATATATAAAACAATATGAAAAAATATGTTTATGAAAAAAATAAATATTTAAATACATTAAAAAAATTTGAAAATAATAATTTTTTTTGAGAAATTAAATGAAATATTACAAAAAAAAATTCAAATAAAAAATATAATTACATATTTTTTTTAATTTTGAAAGAAAAAATTTAAATACATTAAAAAAATATTTTTTGAAAATAAAAATTAAATAAAAATTTTAAAATAATAATTATTTTTGAAAAAACAATGAAATATTAAATTTTTTGTTTTCAAATAAAAATATAAATCCATATTTTTTTTTTTTTAATTTTGAAAATAATTATATTTTTGCATATTTTCTTTCAAAAAATGGCTTGAAATTTTCAATATAACTTTGTTTGTTTTTTGCTTTGTTTTAACTATATTTTATTAATTCTTAATTGTGTTCAATTTCCATCATTCATATTTAATATTCAAAGATACACCAGCATAAATAACTCACTAAAATACACTCAACTGACATCCTGTAGTTATTCAAAATAATTTTTGTATTTTTTGACGTGAAATTACCTGAAAAGTTTCCGCACAAAATTTTCTCCTTTTATTGTGCTTGTGTAGCTGTTGCTGCCACAAACCGCCGAAAACCCGTACTCTTGTTGAGCAAAAGTTTTCCACTCCGAATCACAACAAAAAGTAGATTTGGAAAAAGGCTTTCACAGCACTGCAGACACGGCCACTTACTTACCTAGAACTAAAAATAATTTTTATGTGAACAAAATGTCCCGAAAATTTGTGCAACAAACATAAAGCGGAGCGCAGCAGCGGCGGCGACGTCGAGCAAAAGTCAACAGCAAATTCGGTCATTAATTTATTTATATAATTTTATGAGTGATCAGCCTGAAGCGAATTTGTCAAACTCTTGCAAGTACCAACAACCAACAGCAATAAACACTTCAAGTTTTGTTTAGCTTTTGGCTCGGCAACACTTGTGTGTGTGTGTGTGTATTTAGGCGTTATGTAATTGTGTCGATTATTATACAAATTTACAGTTAGCACTCAATGTGTGTGCGCATAATCTCGAAACATGCCAAGCTATTAAGAAAAATGTAATGACTTAAAAGCGCTTAAGCATTTCACTTAAGCAATTCATAAGTGTGTGTTGGCTGGCAGAACGTCTCACACTGCAACACAAAGGTGTTCCTTAAGCTTATCACTTAAGCACCTGCCTAACACCGACAATCAAGTAGAGCACAGGCGTTGGTTGAAATTTTGCGGTCTTTGCCACCTAATTCCTTTGTCACTAGGATACACACACATACATTTGTACATATATACACAGTATATATGCATATGTATGCTAAGATCCTGTGCGAGTACAACATTTTTGGGTTAAGTGTGCTAAGTGGCATTTCCGGCTTATTGAGCAAATTGGCGTAGGTGTTTGCTGTGTAGGCCGCAGCAACAACTACAACAGCAGCAGAGGCAATAGCGGCATTTCTAGAGTTCCGTCTGCTCAGCTCAAGTTCACCGCAATCCTCAACAAATTTGCACTGCCAACATCACACGTACACATACACACCCATCTGAGGTCTGAACCAAGAGCTGCTTTGCATTAACCTCCATCGCCGTCTTCCTTCCTTTGTGTGTGCGGCACAGCAGGGCGCTGCGCGTTACCGAAATTGCCAGTTTCGCGTATTGCCAGGCGACTCGCACAGCTGTGTTGCCATTCGAAATGTGTCTTCATTATATGCGGATAATGATTTCCATTTTGAACGGTCTATATATTTATATACAAACACACACACTTAAACTTTTAGCTGTAATGCTTGTTTATTAATTTCTGCTGATTTGCGTTGTTGTTGTTGTTCGCATTAAATTTAATCTGTAATCGATTTAAATATGCCACTGTTTCATTAAAATTATGAAAATGGGTTGCCAACTTTTTGTTGTTGTTGCCGATTACATAATGACGCAAATGAATTAATTTTAACTAAGGATTTCCTTAATTAAAATGGAAATATACTATTTTGAAATGAACAAATAAAAACTTTTTAGAATAAATAATTTTTATACAGACTTTTTAATATTATTAAAAAAAAACTTGAAATTCTTGATTTTTATATTTTTTGTATTAAAAAAGATATTTGATAAAAATTCACATTATATTAAAATCTTCTTGCCAACACAGTGGTGTCTGCGCCAAAAAAAAAACAGTTATATCCCCCTAATAAACTTCCTTTACTCGAATTTTTTTCGTACGCTTACCATTTGGTGCTTTCCCATATCTTTCACTGCTCACTGCACACTAGCAGTTTACCAACAATAAAAGCAAGAACAATTCATTTTTTCGGAAGTGCAACGATGCATGCAACAATGAGCATTGAATACATTTACTAAACAAATTATGGCCGCACTATCAAAGCAGTAGCTAAACTGTATGGTTACTACCATATTTGTTGTTGTTTTTGTAAGTGAGTTCTGTTAGTGCCGCACCTGCTGCCAACGCAAACGGTGCACGAAGTGTTTGCGTAATGCATGTATTGGTAGTAGATAGAGTATGTTGCGGCAACATGTTGCTGGAATGTGTGTTGCTGCCAAAGGGTTGCTGGCCAAAAATACGGTTATCTGCTTTGTATAAGCGGAAATTAACGATAAGTGACAGGAAATGAGCACCATGAGCTGCTGTTGCTGGTGAATAGAGCAGTTATCGTGTCTTTTAGACTCATGCAATTCGATTTTTCGGTGTGGCAGTTGATAGTACATATACTCGTATTATAAATTTGGTATACAATTTAACATGAGAGTCACTTTTCAAAGAACAATGAGGAATTGCTGGGATTAAGGTCTTATAACAACTTGGGAGAATAATCTTCAGTCTAGACATTTGGTTATTACACAGGCTTAGAGAGCTTTTGTGGCATTTCCAGAAATCTGAGCTTTAATTCCCCAGGGTTGGGTTTTCCTAAAAACACAAATGTATTTTATAAATTTTTCATGCTCCACGAGAACCTAAAAGCTTTCATGTCAAAGTTTTGTTTACCGATAAAAGCTTGCAAAAATTAAGAATAATGATTTATATTTGATTATTTTTTTATTAATTAAATAATTAATTGAGGTTTCGCTTAAAATTTCTATAATTTTTCACTTTTGGTAAATCAAACAAATGAAATTTCGTCAAGCCAATTTTACTAAATTTTTACTTACTTTACTTAAATTTGATTCTCTCACCTCTCTGAAAGTTCATGTTTTGTGCTTTATAACATTACAACAATTAAAAGCTTCTGAAAGCCCAAACAGATTGTCACTCAATACATAATTTCTAGAATTATTGTTCTTCCAATAAAATTTCTTTTTCAACTACAGTTTATTTAGTGATTTAGCGATTCAAATCCAACACTTAATTAGTTTCCATTAAAGCACAACCCCTTCTTCTCCTTAAAAGCTCATTAGCAACAATGCTTTTGTTGTGGCAGTGGAGATTTAACTCGTTAAAAATAAAAAAGCAATATTTCCATAATAAAAAGAATCGAACATAAAAAACTACAGGAAGGATTTGTTAATATGTAATACCAGCAAGGATTGCTTGTACAAGCCGCATACATGTGAAAGCTCCAGCAACTCAACCGTTAAGTAGCAGCTGCAACATTTCCGTTTGCCACCGGCCACTACCTCAGCAGCATGTAATCCTCCACTGCGCTTCAGTTGCAACAGATCCTTTCTCCTTAGTATGTATGTATGTAAATATGTGCTGTGGGGCTTTTTTCCTACTAAATACTAAGTTAACTGCCAAGCAAAGCATCCAGCTTTAAGCTGTATTAGCCATGTTTCTATATAGTAAATGCATCAGTATATTTACATGCAGCTATTTACAACAGCAGCAATAGCGCTAGGGTTTGCATTAAGTGTCGCTAACGCTTCATATTTAAACACACATGTGCTTAAACTTTTACTTGCAAATTCACTGATTTGCTTTTATTTATATTTTCTAACGGTAAATGTATGTAAACACATACATATGTACATATGGAGCGTATTGGGTCCGCTGCTTGTCCCTGGTCATTTAGATGTACTGTAACTTGTTTTTGGTTTTGCTTTGCCGCAGCTCAGCTATTATCCTTGTACCAAACCTTGTACTCCACCGACTGGCCACTAAGTTACGCTCTACACAATGTATACACTTATCTTCTGGTCTTCAGCTCGGTTGCCGATGACTTCTAATCCTATTGTCTTGACAAATAATGAACCAAGCCACCGGATAATCGTGTTAATCAATCGATTTTACCAAAACAACAAAAAGGCAATACTTTAAATTGACCAATGGAATTTTATATATAGAAAAAAATTGAAATGAATATTTTTTTTTGAAATGCTTAAAAGATACCCTATTTTTGATTCTCACTACAAACACCTAAGCGTATTTGGTTGAGTCTTGTCACCACTTCGTTTCAGAAAATTCCGACCATTTTGATACTAAAGCGCTAAAGATATATCAATATCATCATCCTCAGCAAAGGCCTCTCGTAAGCTCTGTCGCCTAAGACGACTATTTCTTCTCTCTTCATGACTGGCGTAAGCACCGCTTATGCGGCTATATCCGAGTCCACAATAGCGAGCCACTCATTCCTCCTTTTGGCAGTGAAGCCAGGTCCTTCTCCACCTGGTCTTTCCAACGGGGTGGAGGTACAATGTCGTCGTATAAATCATATACCTCATCATTCCATCGTCTGAGGTATTCGCCGTTGCCAATGTTTAAGGGACCGTAAATCTTTCACGCTTCTGCACCATAAAGTAGGACGGGAATGATGAGGGACTTGTAGAGTTTGGTTTTTGTTCGTCGAGAGAGGACTTTACTTTTCAATTGCCTACTCAGTACAAAGTAGCACCTGTTGACAAAAGTGATTCTGCGTTGCATTTCCAAGACTAATCTTTCAAAGAAAAATAATTTAAAGTCTGAAATAACCAAGGGAGTGTGTTTGGTTCTTCAGGAAAAAAGTCTGTTCAGGAACAACCATATTTTAAAGTGATTTGTAGTCTTCCATCTTGTTGGACTTATGTGATGCCTGTGTTTATCATCTCCTATCCAGTCTTTCTCTCCTTCCATCCGTTTCTCTCTCCATCTCTTTCTCTCAATTTTACCAAGATCATCTTATATCTCTATCATTATCAATCGGAAGAATCCCCTTTCCACCATAATTAGTAACCATTTGCTGGCAGTATTTAATGAGCTTAACGCTAATACAGTTTTTTATTCGAAAATATATCTGTTAGTATGTATATACAGACCTGTTCTACTATGAAACGCATATCTGCAATTTTTTATGCGCTCATTAATGTTTTCCACATTTACAGCATGGAATGCACTCTCGTCACTGCCACCACATACGCGCCAACTTCACAAATGCGTGATGGCGAGTGGTGGGGTGGGGGGACACAAAGAATTCGATGATAGCGTTATGCTTTTACCAATGAAAATGAAAAATTTTGATGTGCATATTATCTGCATTTTAAGTGCTTGCTTAACCCCGATTTATGTCGAGAACATACACATTCATATGAAAATATATACAAAGTGTGTGTGCGTGCTTTCCTCTTAAAAAGTTTGAAGGTTTCATATAACCAAAAATATCCTCAACACATAAAGCGTTCACACCACCACCCTGAGTATGTGTGCTTGCATTTTCCCCAGCGTTCGTGCAACATTTCAGCGAATCACTTGTATTTTTCACATGCCTGCATGTGCTTGTGCATGCTTGAAACTTATCGAATTTCATAATAATTTTATATGCGAAATTCGTTTATCTTAAACCGTGTGAAAAACACGCTTAACGTCCGCAATGTGTGCGTAATTTATTTTGGTATGCTGGAAATGCGTCGGTCAGTACAGATGATGAAGGTAGATTATCTGGCAATTCATTTCATATTATCTGCCCATTGAACTACTAATGAGTAGTAAGTTATTTCATTAATTTTTTAAATAACTGAATTTACCGTTTTAAGTGGAAAAGTGCTCATAGTTAATTGAATGAATACTGTAGTGAGTTATTTAACTTGGAGATAATTAATTAAAAATGAAATTTAACTGCGATTTTAACTGAAAATTTTTTTAGTTAAAGTTATTATTTAAACAAATTATTAAAAAAAAATAGTGTCTAAATATGGGACCAAACAATTGTATGAGGTACCAAATGTGTTTCTCTACTGCCTCCGACTACTTGAAAGGCTGAAAAGTTCCTATACCGAGTTTATCCAATTTCTGTAAGAAATTCAAAAGGTCCAAGATATCATGTTCTCAAGCTCCAAATTTGGTTCAAAAGATTTCACCTAAACATGGACAGTGCCACGTCCACGACAGTTATACAGCGTTTATGTCTAAAACATTAAATAATTTATAATGCAAATTTAAAAAGAAGCAGAAATAAAGAATAAGGGATCCCTGCGATAAGATTAGTAGAATTAAATATTGCTTTTGTCCGATAAGAAATTCAGAGCAATGGTCTCATACAACTTAACGTTTTGAAGTATGTATATATTATTTTGTGCATTTATGATATTTTATGTAGCTTTATAGCTTGGTTCCTCTAAGAACCTACGTTTCAGCACTCTTCGCTTTCTTATAAAGTCATTAGTCACTTTACTGTTACTTCAAAAAGGACTGCGAACTACATACATATGTATATGTAAAGCAAAAATATTAAAAAGCAAATTTTTCTATTTCCATTTTGATTTCCCTTCATCTTCCTCTTCTTGGTATTGCCAACAAAATTTTCGTATTTGTTCAGCCATTTTTACGTTAATAAATTGTGTTTCCTTCTACTTCGAATCATTGGCAGCTCGTCATAAGTCATTGCGCTCCATTTCACAATCAAAGCGGCAGCGGAAGTGTAAGAGAAAAAGATGAATGCCACCACCTGTGTAGCAAGGCACAAATGGAGCGGCAAGCAGCGAACGCTTGCAGACAACAGTCAAAACAACAACAACAGCACAGCTTAAATCAATAACTCAAACGTAGTATAATAGCAGAAGTGTCTGCGCCGCGCTTCGCCCTCAAATTGAAAGTTTGGAAAATATGACGATCCTTTAGGCAACATCAAGTGTGCTCAGCCACAAGTTGCACTCATTTACGTCAGTCGTCTAACCGGACTATAGCGTGCAACTTGATGTTGCTGCTTCCGCTGCTGCTTGCTTGCTCAGCTTTTCACGCTTCCTTTATTTTCTACTTCGTCTTCTTCTGCTTTTCCAGCATCTTTTTCAACTATTTTTTGTGCAGAAATATCTTTTGTAACTTTCTTGCAGCTGCTACATTCAGACTTCTATCAAATTGGTGAGCGTAACTAGCGCACATACACACACACACAAAGCATCGCATGAACAGTTCTTGTCAGCTGTTATTTTTACCGTTACTTCACCCGCATACTTTTGCTACTCCTGTATGTTGCAGCAACTCAAAATTTCTCTTTTGTTGCGAATTTTCCATTTTAATATTTTTTATTTATTTTCCATTTACTTTTCCTGGTATTCATTTTATTATTTCCTTATATTTTTAGTTATATTTTTATTTCACATTGGACCATGCAGTTTGCACTGCTTTGAATTTCTTTCCTGTCTTCCTGCCAACCTCCCTTCTGCAACCAACTACTCCTTTCCCCTCTACGCTTTTGCACTTGCCAAAGCTTTTCAGTTATTTCTCCTTCAGCGTATTTGTCCAGAACATCGTAAAGTTCTTGGAAACGTCGAAGTAAGTTCGCGCCATACAAACTTATATATGTAAATACAATCTTACACAATCATTATCTTCATCGTTTGCATCATCATCTCGTTGGCTATTATAGCCATCAGCTGTTCTATTGATAATATTGATGAATATTATTGCGAGATATTTAGGTTACGTAGCTTACGCAGTATGTCCTTCGCACTGTTCAATAATATTTTGCAGAAAATTTAATTCTATTGACCGAAAAATTAGTTAAATGGTGAGAGAGAGATTTTTCTTCAAGAATTCAAGAATTGTTTTGACCTCTGAACTACACCCACAGTTCGAAAATATTTAATGTTAGTTCTCAATTCGATAATATATGAACAGCAATAACAATGTCAGCCTGGAAATCCAACCCAGAATACTCTTACCAACAAGTGCTACTTTGGACTGAGTAGGCAATTGAAAAGTAAACTGTTCTCTCGACGAACTAAAACCAAACTCTACAAGTCCCTCATCATTCCCGTCCTACTTTATAATACAGAATCGTGGACGATGTCAACATCCGATGAGACGATACTAGGAGCTTTCGAGAGGAAGATTTTGCGCAAGATTTATGGTCCTCAGAACATTGGCAACGGCGAAGACCGCAGACGATAGAATGATTAGCTGTTTGAGTTATTCGACGACATAGACATAGTCCAGCGAATAAAAAGACAGCGGCTACGCTGGCGAGGTCATGTTGTTCGAATGTCCAAAAGTGCTCCAGCTCTTAAAGTGTTCGATACAGTACCCGCTGGTAGAAGCCGAAGAAGACTTCCACTCCGTTGGAAGGACCAGGTGGAGAATGACCTGGCGCAGTGGTAAATCGTAAGAGTTCTAGTAAGCTCTTCATCCTCAGCAAGTTTAGCAGTTTCCTACTTACAAATATTTCAACTCACCTTTGTCCAACCGGATGGCAGTTGTAAAAATTGCTCACAACATCTCAACACTTCCATCTCGACCGTCTGATTTAACAAGATCATAGCTAAAACATCTTGTATATTGCAACTTCATAAATCTCAGGAACAAGCAGGAACATCAACAAAACCACTGAACTGATTTGTAGTAGGTTCAAGATCCATATAGACGTTCTTTTTGCTTCACAAAGGAATGTCCATAGCAGTCCAAATGTTTAGATATCAGTATCTTACCTCAGATGTCTTTGGAACACCACTCTATTCCGCTTTTAAGCTCTATTTAAATAGTTTCAAAGACACACAGCTCAGCTCAATTCAATTTCCTTTGAAAAACGGTTTAAATAAAATATGTATTAAATATTACAGCAAGGACTCCATGTAAATATATGCTTGTATATACCGATAGTGTGTGCTTACATCGTCAAACACGGCTGCAGGGGAACCAAAAAGGCAAAAGCAACTGTTGCAACTAGATAAAGACACCGAAAATGGAATGTAATGCCCTCACGACTGCTGCAAATCACAGCCGTATCGTGTCTGTTAAACTCGCATTTACAAACGGGCAGCCTTTTACGGAGTCATCAGACAAAGAATCGACAATCGATCTCTGCAATGCATAGCGTTGCCGGCAAGTTGCAATTTGCAACGCCTCGCCGCGCGCACAAAGCACAAAGCACAAAGTGGTAAATATGATTTCGTTGTAATGCGAGTATGGACTCCGCTGGCGGAAGATGCACGCTAACAAAGAATGCCATGGCGTGTTGGTGTACAATCTGAGTTGGTAGTTTAGATATTGCCTCAGGTGTGGCATATGATTGTTGCATCCTGCAATTTGATTGTGTTTACATATGCGAACTCATGTAAACATACATACATATATAACAGTACGCAAATATGTCCACAAATTCTTACATTTGCAAGTATTCCTTTGAGCAGTACCCCATTCTTGATTTCCTTTGATAAAATATTTTCAAGTCATACACATACATACGCTGAAACTGTAGCTGTTGCTCTGTAACGAATTTGTGGCACCCAAAGGCACAGTCCACAGTCCACAGTCTCTGTCGTAGCTCATAGAGTCTCAACAAGTACTTTTATTCGGCAGTAGTTAATTTTCGGTAACATCAGTTCTTGCCTCTTTGTATATCAGAGTTTCGTCAAGAGACACAAGCTTGGCATATTCTCTACAGATTACAGTGGGTTTTCTTTTTAGGAAGATGATGTACATATTAAATTTCATCTCGACGTTAATCAATATAAGGTACTTATGCAGACTATATAGATAAAGCTTTAATAACCACCAAAGAAAGCTTCAGCAAGAGCTTTTTTTGTAAAGTTATTATTTAAGTGACAAAAGTCAGGGTCTGTTTCGATTTTGCAACACAGACTTACATAGAAACGGTTTTTGTAGAGTTTCTCATCTTCAGTCATACTTACTGGTTTTATTTTATATCAGTACTTTGCGAGACTCTTTAGTTTTTTATGGTGGACCAGCTTTCGATACCTTTCTTTCATATTGTGTTAAACCCTGCTCTCAGAGATCTAAAGTGAATAACGAATCTCCTGTATTTTTAAAGTAACTCAAAAATGTCACTTTAAAGCTTTTTTGCTATGCGTGGCTTCTTTCCGAATGCTAGATATTGCTTTAGATCCATGGTGGGTCTTCGATTATTCGGTTAGTACAAACTATATCGCACGAATATTATGTACGTTAATATTTCTAAGCATCCTTCAGAATCATATAGCAAGTTGCTTCTTATGGAACCTGTTCCAAGGTCAACTAAGATTCGTTCAATGGCGATAAATTCTACTATTTTCTAACAAATATTTTAGCTGTCAATTCACTGGAATAAAATATACGGCAACAGCCACTTTGTGGGCCTGTGGCAGTACCTGAGTAACAGTTGCAACAACACCAGTAACTGTAATAAATGGGAACAGCAGCTTTCGCAGTGAAGATGCCACAGTGGTAAAATGGTACTCAGCAATCCAACAACAACAAAGTATGTGTGTTTTGCCAGCTGCCGCAATGGTAGAAAAATCATTGGTTGCATCAACAGTTGCGCAACTGCTACCTGCCACACGTACAATAATGCAAATTGCAACGTAAATTTTACAAGGCTGCCACTGCAACTGCGTGCCATGCCACACGGACAAGTACAAACTAACTAAATGTCCGTCCGTTCCGTAGTTTGTCCAGCACGGCGAGCCGGCGTGCCACAGTGAAGTGGAAAATTTTGTGCAATCCGCAAACATTTGCTCGCTTGTAGTGGCTGTCGGACGCTGTCGGCTGGCTGTTGAGGCAGCTTAATATATACACACATACACATGCGCTTGTATGGAGGAAGTGGCAAGTTGTAGTGGTTGACAAGCGCAGCTCTCCGCATTGCCAATCAGTTAGGCCAAAAAGCCAACATGCAGGTCGGACTATTTTTAGCTTGTTGCAACAACCTTGCCACACTTGCCTCCCTCTGAGTGTGCATGCAAAATAAAAGCGAAGATGCTGCCACCGACTTGCCATGTTTTCATCTGTTGCAACGTGTAAAAATTGTAACAAATTGTGCTGTTAGTGCGACAGCAAATGCGAATGCGAGGCTTGTTGCACGTCCAATTGTGCAACGACAAGCGAATTATGTGTGTGTGTGTGTGTATGTGAGGTAGTAGTTCTAGCAAATTTGGCGCAAAAGCACGTGTAAGCTCGAAGCTGTGGGGGCCCTTAAGTGCTTATAGACACATACATAGCACGAAATATAGCAGCATAGAGACTGAATTTCATTTGGTTGCATGCAAAACGGTGGCAACAAGCACTGCGCCTCACCAAATAAGTCGAAAGTAAGTTAGTCACTGGAAATTTATGGACTTCACGGACGACAAAGACTCCATTTGGATTCTTTGAAGGCACTGCGTGCAATACTAAGTGCCACATACAGTTGACTCCTTGTTTGTCCCGAATGAAATGCTGCAGTATTGAGCATTAGTGCCACACTAATTGGAAATTATGCTCTGATTGTGTGGGGATGACTAAGAAAACGCAAATTGTGCGTCTCTTTTCTTGGATTTTTTAATCGAAATTTGTGTACTCTTCCTTCGTAAACGAGCTGCTGCTTCCATTTACGTTGTAAGTCCCCTAACAGCTTTGAACGACTGATTAATTGTTACGCGAAGCTTTCATCGTTCAGAGCTTCAATGAAAGCTTTGAGTATATGGCTCAGAGTACGACCTGCTTCTTCTTATCCATTTGCCCCTAGAATTGTTCGTGTCTTAAGAAATCTTTTCAGATTTCTTACTGTAATATATAACGTGCTTTTGGTACACAAAGCTCAAAAGCTTAAGTGCTATATATATATATATATTTCGCGTAGAAACCGCTTAAGCGATTATAGCCGAATCCACCAGAGCGCGCCACTCGTTCCTCCTTTTTGCGTTTTGGCGCCAACTGGAAACACCAAGTGAAGCCAGGTCACTTTGTACTTGGTCTTTCCACCGGAGTGGAGGTCGTCCTCTTCCGCGGCTTCCTCCAGCGGGTACTGCTCGAACACTTTCAGAGCTGAAGTGTTTTCATCCATTCGTACAACATGACCTAGCCAACGTAGAAGCTGTCTTTTTATTCGCTGAACTATGCCAATGTCGTCATATAAATCGTACAGCTCATCGTTCCATCGTCTGCGGTATTCGCCGTTGCCAATGTTCAGAGGACCATAAATCTTACGCAAAACCTTTCTTTCGAAAACCCCAAGAGTCGTCTCATCGGATGTTGTCATCGTCCACGCTTCGGCGCCATACATCAGGACGGGAATAATGAGCGACTTGTAGAGTTTGATTTTTGTTCGTCGAGAGAGGACTTTACTGTTCCACTGCCTACTTAGTCCAAAGTAACACCTGTTGGCAAGAGTGATTCTGCGTTGGATTTCAAGGCTGAAATTGTTGGTGTTGTTAATGCTGGTTCCCAGTTAGATGAAACTATCTACTACTTCAAAGGTATGACTGTCAACAGTGACGTGGGAGCCAAGACGCAAATGCGCTGACTGACACTTGTTTGATGACAGGAGATATTTCGTCTTGTCCTCATTCACCTCCAGACCCATACGCTTCGCTTCCTTATCCAGTCTGGAAAAAGCAGAACTAACGGCGCGGGTGTTGTTTCCAATGATATCGATATTATCGGCGTACGCCAGGAGCTGTACACTCTTGTAGAAGATTGTACCTTCTCTATTTAGATCTGCAGCTGGTATTATTTTCTCCAGCATCAGGTTAAAGAAATCACACGAGAGTGAGTCACCTTGTCTGAAATCTCGGCTGGTATCGAACGGCTCGGAGAGGTCCTTCCCGATCCTGACGGAGCTTTTGGTGTTGTTCAACGTCAGCTTTCATAGCCGTATTAGTTTTGCAGGGATACCAAATTCAGACATCGCGGCATAAAGGCAGCTCCTTTTCGTGCTATCGAAGGCAGCTTTAAAATCTATGAAAAGATGGTGAGTATCGATTCTTCCCTCTCGGGTCTTTTCCAAGATTTGGCGCATGGTGAATATCTGGTCCATTGTCGATTTTCCAGGTCTAAAGCCACACTGATAAGGTCCAATCAGTTCGTTGACGGTGGGCTTTAGTCTTTCACACAATACGAGGAGACTTATGCGACGGTAATTGGCGCAGCTTGTGGGGTCTCCCTTTTATGGATTGGGCAGAGCACACTGAGATTCCAATCGTCGGGCATGCTTTCTTCCGACCATATTCTACAAAGAAGCTGATGCATGCACCTTATCAGTTCTTCGCCGCCGTATTTGAATAGCTCGGCCGGTAGTCCATCGGCCCCCGCCGCTTTGTTGTTCTTCAAGCGGGTAATTGCTATTCGAATTTCTTCATGGTCGGGTAATGGAATATCTATTCCATCGTCATCGATTGGGGGATCGGGTTCGCCATCTCCTGGTGTTGTACTCTCACTGCCATTCAGCAGGTCGGAGAAGTGTTCCCTCCATAATCCCAGTATGCTCTGGACATCCGTTACCAGATTACCCCCTCGGTCCCTACATGATAATGCTCCGGTCTTGAAACCTTCTGTAAATCGCCTGATCTTTTCATAAAATTTTCGAGCATTGCCCATGTCGGCCAGCTTTTCAAGCTTTTCATACTCACGCATTTCGGCCTCTTTCTTTTTACGTCTGCAAATTCGTCTCGCTTCACTCTTCAGTTCTCGATATCTATCCCACCCCGAACGTGTTCTGGTCTTTCGCAACGTTGCGAGGTAGACAGTCTGTTTTCTCTACACTGCGGAACGACAACTCTTTTTTTTTTGCGTTGCCGGAGACCAATTGTTTCGGCTGCAGCGGTATACAATGAGTTTGAGATGCCGTTCCACAGCTCCCTTATATCGAGATGCTGATGAGTGCACCTGCAGAGAGCAGGAGTGCAAGTCGAGTAGAAAATCGCTCGGCTGTCTGTTGTGATTGCAGCTTTTCGACGTCGAACCTTCCTTGTGTTTGTTGACGGGCGTTCTTTGCTGCACAGAGGCGAGTGCGTATCTTTGCTGCTACTAGATAATGGTCCGAGTCAATATTTGGTCCTCGGAGCGTACGCACGTCTAAAATACTGGAGACATGTCTTCCATCTATGACAACGTGATCGATTTGATTGCGCGTGTTTCGATCAGGGACAGCCATGTTGCTTGATGAATTTTCTTGTGCTGGAATCTGGTACTACAGGCAACCATATTTCGGGCCCCAGCGAAGTCGATCAGCCTCAGGTCGTTTGGCGATGTTTCGTCATGGAGGCTGAATTTTCCGACTGTTGTGCCAACTATACCATTTAGTAAGACAGATGTCGCTGTAACTCATTTTGGCATTAAAGATGAAATATTTTAGCTGTTTTGCACAGCCTCAACTAAATTTACGAAATATGATCGCCCACTTTACATTATTAACTCAAAAGAAACACAAAAAGAATTCTACATTTCGCTGATAAATTGCCACTCATTATGGCTGTCATGTTCTTCTCTGCACAAGTATTCTTCATTAATGCTGCACATTTTTGTTTTGTATTTTTCTGTTCAACTTTTCATTTTTACTCGAGTCGCCATTATGAATTGCACCCTAGCTTTGTTTGTGTAACTGACATTGACCGAACGCCTCGTTGAAATTTGGTCCTCATTTTGTCTTTATTATTTCTTATATTCCAACACTTTATTTGTTGTTATTAATCTTCTGCTGTGTTCTCTTTGTTTTCCTGTTTGTTATGCTGCTTGTTAGGTAAATTAGTTCATTATGAGAAATTATTTATTTACCTGCGAAGCGTAAAAGACTGGAGTGCTCAGCGATAAATCATAAAATATAGCAGAAAAATGCTTTGGTTAGTGGGATGTTTATTATATATGGGTGCTTTTATTTGTATATATATATTTAGTCTTTTGTCGCTTTTGGATCGTAAGGTGGATGCTTTGCCACTTTTTAAAGGGTTTAAGTCGCGTATCTTTTACGATAAAGAAACGTGCAAAAAACAATATTTCATAAAGCTTGCAATTAAAAATAATAAATATTTGTTGTCACCTGTTTACATTTTGTATATTATTAAAATATATAATATCAACAATTGATTAGAATTCGGTTATCAATCTCAAAAAATTAAGAAATAAAATATATAAATTTTATTAAAGTTTAAGCTTTAATGTATGTGTGTATATATGTGATTGGCGTTGAAACCGTTTATCCGGTTATAGTCGAATCGATGATAGTGCGCCACTTCTCCCTTTCCCGCGCAGTTCGGCGCCAGTTGAAGTTCCAAGTGTAACCAGGTCGCTCTCCACCTGGTCCTTCCAACGGAGTGAAGGCCTTCCCCTTCCTCGGCTTCCTCCGGCGGGTACTGCATCGAACACTTTCAGGGCTGGAGTGTTTTCATCCATTCGGACAACATGACCTAGCCAGCGTAGCCTCTATCTTTTCATTCGCTGAACTATGTCAATGTCGTCGTATAACTCGTACAGCTCATCATTCCATCGGCTGCGGTATTCGTCGTTGCCAATGTTCAGAGGACCATAAATCTTGCGCGAAATTTTCCTCTCGAAAGCTCCTGGTGTCGTCTCATCTCATGTTGACATTGTCCAAGCTTCTGCACCATAAATTAGGACGGGAATGATGAGGGACTTGTAGTGTTTGGTTTTTGTTCGTCGATAGAGGACTTTACTTTTCAATTGCCTACTCAGTCCAAAGTAGCACCTGTTGGCAGCTTTAAACTCTCTTAAAATCGCATCAAGATTTAAGTATTCCATATCCAATTCTAGATATCAAGCTTGTTTTCTCATATTTTAAATGCTTTTGGATCAAATATTTGTGTTATTTAGTAATTAATATAATAATGAGAGGAATTTTACTTAAAAATTAACACCTTGGATCAGCCAGTTTACACCTCAAAACGCGTCCAATTCTAACATTGAATAATCCAAAAATATTTAAAATCCCGTAGTGCTAAATACATATTTGCATGAACTTCAGAATTGTCCTAAAATATCGAATATACTCACCCAACTGGCTTCCGTCACTTTTAAGGCAACAAAATGTTTACACAAATTCTTTGCATATTTTTTTTTTTGGTAAATTATTATGGAAAAAACTCAAGTGGAGTGTTTTCCTTTTTAATTAAGTGTCCGCGCTGCTAAGGTAGGAATTTATAACAACAACAACATTTATTATTAACAAGGCAATTAAAATGCAGTTATGTGCGAAAAGCAATCAACCGAACACGAGCGATACACGCTCAATAAATATACACACAAACATTTGTACAAGAAAAAAAAAATATAATAAAAAATATGAAAAAAATTGTACAAAAATAGTAAAAACGTTTTTTTTTAAGTAAGGTGAAGCATTTTTAACTGTTAAAAATACGACAATTGGGTGCATAAATAGCTTGGCACGAACAAAAAAGCTTTTGCAGTGCTTTATATATATAAATATATACAAACTGTGTACATTTAGGCTTGTGATTTCCCATCAGTTCATTTACCAACAATTACGCCATTTGAATTTCTATTTTATCACGCTGCTTTATCAGTTGCCCATTTAAAGCTTTTGCTGAGCTTTTTTCTCATAGCAAAGCATGCACAGGTTTGAAAACGCATTTACATAATTCCCACTCCTCCCACAATGAGATGATTATTTATTCAATTTGATTATTATTTTGATATGCTCAATATCAATTTGAAATTTTTTCTCGTTTTTATTTGCTTTTTTGCTCAAAATTCTCTGTATAATTTATCGCTTTATTGCAAGCGTGACCGAAATGTCTTGATGCAGATACATACAGAGAAAATGAAATTAAATTGATACGGATCTTTAGTGCGACTGAAAGCCGCAAACGCAAACGCGAGCAGGCAGTCATATTGCTCTACCGAACGCTGTGTGTTCCTTTGTTCGCTGCAGTTGAGGCGGGTGGCGCATGCGCAATCCGCATAGCAATGCAAATTGGGTTTTATTAGTGTGATTTATGGTTGGGCCAAACGGGCCAAAAAAAAGCGTTTTTGAAGATTTTTTTTTGAGAAGACTACTGAATATTTTTGAATAGTTTTATTATCATATTATTCAGTGACATTTCAAATATGTTTTACAAAAATCAGTTTTACAAAATGTCGAAAATCAACGAAGTTGCAGCCACTTGAAGTAGGCACTCAACGGAATTCCGCACATTGCGGTGTCCCGGATATAAGATCGTAGAATCATCTGAAACACATGGGATAAAAAAAATTAGTTCTTTAGAAGTATATCTCCCAGCCAACGGTGCCCTTTTAAAAGAAAAAAATTTTTTTCATTTTTTCAACGGTGGGTGAAGGTAAAAAGTACGTTTTTAGCCCTAAAAATGCGCCATTTTGTGGCTGTAAAATCGAAAAGAAGCAAAAAATAAATAAAATTGGACTGTTGGCTGGGAGTCAATTCTATGTTGCACAAGTGTGCAAAATTTCAATACGATCGGTGCATAACTTTTGAGTTATCGTGGACACCGACTTCAAAAAAGGCGTTTCGAGAAAAACGCGTTCAAAGTTTTGGACAACTTGCCATCCTTAAACAAATTCTTACGCGCTTAACGGTTTTCGATGGGTCTATTTTTTCTCCGAATGAGCTGAAATTTTGAGACAACATTCTTCAATAGTTGTACATTCGATTTAACAAATAAAAAAAAATGATTTTTTAAAAAATTTTATCCCATACCCCCCCTTAACTCTACTATATTCATTATCAAGTATCTGTCAGAATGCAAGGTTGCCTTTTAGCCTTCGAACTGTCCTTATTTGCATTGCATACATTTCTGACCCACCCACAATTCTCCATACCTTACGCAGCAAATAAAATGCTGCCAATTTTACAATGCGACAATAAAATGCAAATAAGCCGAAAATATAACTTCGTGCAGGTAGTCAAAAAAATCTCCAGTCATCAGTTGTGTGTAACTTTTCCTCGCCGCACTGCGGAAACGAATCTGGGCCACTTGGCGCACGCAAGCAATGCATGTGACAGCCGTCACACAAATTATACGCACACACGCGCATGCGCGACGCTCGTAAAAGCGATCAGCTTTCTTCCGAAATAAAAGCGGGCAGTGAGTGTGCGGCTGTGTGTTGGAAAATAGAGTTGTTACACGAACTCGAACGAATGTGCAAGCTCACTCGTATGTGGCTTTTGCGTTTTTATATTTTATTTCTTTATTCATTGTTTTTCTTTCATTGGAAATTCCAAATCTCCAGCAAGTGATAAGCGCATATAGCGGCAAGAAATTGTCTTTCCAAACATTTTTCACCGCTTGATCGTATCAGTTGAGCGTAATGCGTAAAAGCTTGAAATATTACGCGCGCATAACAACAACTTTGTAAAATTTATGGATTTTTGAAGCTTTCATTTTGAATATATTAGGTCACGCTGACAAACAAATTAATTTTATTTAATTTAAGAGGTTTTATTTGGTAAAACCATTACAGCTAAGCTTTTTAATACACAAAAATATAAAATAATAATAACTACGGTACTACACACACAAAAACCAATGAAAAATACATTGAATTTCCGTGCAATTTCCTAAACTTATACTAACTTAAAGTTATGACTTCGCCTCCGCCGCGACCTCACAGTTTCGTCACCTCCACTTCGTTCTTCTTCTTTCGACTGATGCAAGGGAAATAATACCATTTCTCATCGCTGCAAAAATGTTCGCCGTCCAGCAGCGTTTCGGGAAGTTTTCTACAAAAAAAAATACAAAGAAAGTTACAATTGTTCCAACATAACCTGAAATGCTGGTCAACTCACTGATTCAACGTCTCCGGCAGCAACAGACACAGCCCTGCGCCGAGCAACATCAGCACTGCCAAGACAATCGAGGGCAGCGGTTTGAAGATGTTGCCCAAGTAGATCACATAAGCGCTGAGGAAGCTGAAGGCGTAGCCCACAACGTGTATGTTCGCCATGCCGCGCCCGCGTACACTTGTCGGCACAATTTCGGCGGCATATTGCGCCTCGGCTTCGTACGAAACGATTGCAATATAACGGCCCAAACCGACCATGCAGGCCAAAAAGACCGCATTTTCCTTTAGGTCCAGCACAGCCAGCAGCACACCCGTAATGGCGGTGAGTATGGCACCTACAAAGAGCGCGCCACATGCCAGGCCCTTGCGACCAATGCGGTTCTGGAGGAGGATAATCGTGAAGCCAGCCGGTATGTAAACGATCGACGTGAGTGAGAAAAGCAGGAATGGTGAAGAGCCGAAACCCTCCATATTGCGACTGATAATGTCGTAGGAGATCGTGGTGATCATGCTAGCGTAAATAATGTTGTTCGAATAAAAAAATCTTTATGTTTCGTAGCTGTGTCTACTCACGACTTAACAAACAGCACAATTGTGAATTTGCGCAAACGCGGTGTTCTAAAGAGTCCCATGAATGTGTCTTTCTCTTCATTCTCTTTTTGCTCGCCCGCCATCTTTTCCTCATAATGCGATATGAACTGGTCGAAGTGCTCTTCCTCGACTTCGCGCTTATTGAACTTGGCCACACGTCTGAGACAACGCACGGCGCCCTTGTAATCACCTTTAGTGGCCAACCACTGCGCACTCTCTACTATGAAAAGTGGGTAGATGAGCACCAACAGTGCTGGCAGTGAAGCAATCAGTAAATATCTACGCCAACTGCCCACCCATATGGCATACCATGGTGACATAACCAGCCCGAAGAAATAGAAAAACGCCATAATTATGTTGAGACCGAAGGTGCGCTTCTTTGGATCCAAATATTCGAAAACTAGAAGAGCGCAAACCAAAAGCAATTATTAGTACTCAGTCGAGTAGTAACTCAGCTTCGACTCACCCATTATGTAACTCATATAGAACAAAGTGTCGATGCTCAAGCCCGAAATGAAACGACTAGCCGCAAAGGCATGCGGTGTTGTCACAAAAGAGGTGATAAAATCACCAGCAGCACCTGTGATTGTGGTCAACATCATCGTAGGCAGACGTCCGATCTTATCTGCGAGAAAACCAAACAATATGGTGCCCAAAACTGACCCGAGATATAAGAAGGATTGTCCAATTGCGCCCTTGACCGCATCATCGCAGACCCATTTCAGCTAAAGGGGCGTAAAAATTAACATTATTAAATATAGGTAAAATTTTGGATTTGCATTTAGAGAGCTTTAGAAAAACTAGTAAGCTTTCGGTCAACTACATTCTGAAGAATTTGCTTTATGCGATTGATTAAATTGAAGTCACATTGCAATTAAGAAAAATTAAACAAATTCACTTTAAATGACATTACAAACAGGCGTTTAATTTAGTCAATTAGTGAATTATCTAATTTTTACTTATTTAAAGTGCTTTGAAGTGAAGTATATAACTAACTAACAAGCAAATTAAAATTGTTCCGACAAACAAATCTTAATTTATTCAATTAATAAAAATCCGTCGGTATCAAATTGCTAATTGATTCACTAAATTTTTGTCTAAGGAGTTAATTAAGAGTCCTTACGCATTAAGCGAATCAAAATAACGACTTACATCAGTGGTAACACTCTCATAGCCATTTTCATATTTGAATATCCAATCTTCGCATTCGCCAAAATCCGACGCCACCGCCGTACCATTCACAATATCATCCAGCAGCGTACACGAGGGATTCTCAATTTGCGAGTAGACGTCACGTATTTCCGAATATGTGAGATTCTCGAGCAGCTCGTGATTGCACCTGTTTGTTTTGGATGGAGAAAATATTATGTAATTATCTGTGTGAAATGCCCAAAATATGCAAATACGTATTTTTTAATTAATTCCTCGTTTTACTTTAAAATATTATGTGGTTTTCTTAAATTTCCAAACGAGATAACAACAATGTTCCCTCTTTCGCTTAAATCGCGCCAGAGCATAGCGACTTTGTGGGTTATGCAAATAGAAATGTTTCGATTATTTGCATAAAATTCAAATTGACACGATTCAAAATTTTGAATGAACAATTAACTTTCGTGTGGTTAACTAACTGAGCACAAATTATAAATTTAGTGATTTAAATGAAATTGGCAATCAAGAGTTTAGACACTGTGTCATAAAAGTATGAATACAATGCATCTAGATCAAAACGTGTCTTATGCCATACACGTCTGGTTTTTGTGTCGACTTTAAAGTTTTTTGCAAATATTCTTTTTATGTTATTATTTTAATGAAATATTTTCCAGTTCTAAGTTTTGAAGATTTTTACACCTATATAGATATAGACATTTTTGAAATATTTAATAATAATAATAATAATATTTTTGCAAATTAACGTATTATTATCAAATTTATGTAAAAAACATTTTTTTTTTTTTGAAAACATTTGATACTTTTAAATTGATTAATTTTAAAACTTTTCATTATTTTAATCCATTTAGTTATAATACCTAAAGAATTTTCAATATTTTTTTTTGTGGAAAAAAAATATCAAAAAATTTCTGAAATATATGTTTGCATTAATATGCCATTTTCAAACTTCGAAATTAAATTTTCATCAATTTATATAATTTAAATATTTGTTTTATTTCACTCGTAATTTTTGCTGCCAGTTATTTTGTTTGTATTTTTCACTTTTCTCAAGTTTTAAATTTATAACATATTCGTACATAAAATCGGATTGTAATTTCCTTCAGGACAGCCCTGGACTTCAACACCAAATTGAAACCTTTATCACCCAAGATTTTTTTTTTTAATTCATTATTCATTATTACTTTTTTTATTGCATAATTCCGTTAAATTATTACTTTGCCATGATATATAGTTATAGTTTTTTGTTTTTTTTTTTTGATATTTTAATTCAATCATTTATTATTTATTTTCATTTTAATTATGTTCTTTTTTTCAAAATAAGTATTTTTTATTGCTTCATAACACATCGTCGCTCAAGAACTCTCAAACTCTCCACTCACCAATGCTCCGGTGTAAAGCTAATAATCGTTTGTGCGAAATAATGCATCGAGGACATAATATTCGTATAGCCGTAGATGAGCAACAGCACGAATTGATAACGGCCATAGTTGCCACATTTCTCCAACAACGCATCGAAATCCATTTTATAATACTCGTATATACTATTATATTTATTAAGAGTATATATAGTCCGATTTATTATAAACTAACTCGCCGCCGACCAAAAAAAAAACGAAGGAAATAATAGTTGATCCGTATTGCCAAGGGCAATATCTCTAATCAGCGGTCGAAAGAAGACTAGCAGCGGCGCAAAATTCGTTTTGGTTATGATCACTTCCAAAGCGCACTAAAATTTGGCTAAATATTTGCAAATGAAGACAACATAAAACAGCGCACACGCCTAGCTGAGCTTCGCTCAGCGTGCCCCGGCTCGAGCTCAGTTTGGACGTCTTTTCAGCGCCAGCAGCTAGCTCTAGTTTGTTAGCCGTTCAATTTGACAAAGTCCGCTATAACTAGTAAGCAACTCACGCGCATAAATTAAGCGTTGATTGAATTTGGTTTGTGCGTACGCCGAAATCTGGTGAGCAGCAGCCAAATTGATCGATCGACAGTTGGACTGACATCTCAGCTGAGCTTGGCGGTATTTGTAGTGTTACGATAACGGCGGCACGTGTTAGCCAATATATATATTTGTTTGTCTACATATGAATCTTATGTCGCGTAGGCGTCTATACTATTTTGAATACCAAAATATCACTCGATGAATTAATATTTGGCACACATCGTAGCATAACATGTGACTCTGTCTTTTCCCACCCAAATTATTGGAGAATAAAACGATTAGTTCGTAAACTATTTATAGGTATAGCGGTGCGCCTGTTAGCGTATAACTGTTTTATATTTTTACGCACAGAAGTTAATTGATCAATTAACTGGTCTTTGCTCGCTTAAAGTGCTGATTTAGTTCAATTTACCATACAAAATAAAAATCTAATTTTTCTACATTAATTTTTAATCGAATACAAATCGAGGTGAAAATGGAATGCAATCCTGCGGGTGGTTGTCCACGCCAGAAATTTGGTTGTGGTTATTGATAAAATAGCAACCAACTTCTTATGAAAAGCAAGAACAAAAATGTATAACAGCTGATCGATTATTGAGTAGCCGGCATTGCGAAGGACAAAAACTGGTTTCTCAATTATAGTCTTAATGTACTCATTTTTGATTATATGCATTCCTAAAGCTTAATATACATATATAAAATATATTAGTTAACTTTATCGAACTTATTGAATTAAAATGTTCAAACAAGTGGCAACCTTTTTTTGTTTATAGCTATCCAATACACAATATAAATATATAAAATAAATCGAATCGAATCGTTTCAGTCTTCACTATGATATATGTATAACTCCATTTAGTGCGAGCGTGATGGCGTTTTGTTGCGCAACACATTTCGTTGCAGTTGAATGATTTTACTAATATATTTATAGGAATTTATTTTTATTAATTAATTCATTTGCGTCTTTTACTTTGGACTTCACTCATTATCACTCCCATCAGTCCAAAAATCGCTGATAATCCAGTGATTCTTCAATGCTCTTACAGTACCCTTCCGCGCATATTATGCTCGGGTGTAAAAAACATAGCTGATAATTGCGTTTCACTTTAGCTAAATAATATTTGAAAATACAATTTTTAAATTGCATAAATTTATACGTTAACTATATACATATGTTTGCATGTTTATTTATTTAAATTTTATCAATTTTATAAGTAAATACGAAAATATGTTAAAACATAATTATAAACTTAAATAAATGTAAACACACAGCTATGCACGTCGACATAAGCCCCCCTCTGTAGAGACATATGTATGTACATATTGATGTCTGTAGTCGAAAGCAAATGAATTGCGTCAATAAATGAAACGAATCAATTCAAGTGTATTTTCTAGAGAAAAAAGCTTCCTTATAGTAAAAAACGCGACTCCTTCAGCTATATTGACGCACATACATACTTATGTGATACTTATAAAATCAATTGTTTATAAATGAAATTAGCACGTGCGCTTATAGCGAAACCTATTGGAGAAATCTGCATGGATAATGATGAATATATCACTCCATATACATATACACACACAACCACACATGTGTGTAAGCGAGTCATTAAGTTCGAATTAGATAAACAAATTGTTTTTGTGGAACAACTTAAGTTTTCAAAGCCGCTGCTGACAGCATTTGGCACTTGATAATTGTTTGCTCGCATTTACGGCGATTTATGCGCCAAAACCCGGGACTCTGCCATTTATGGCCACTTTGCTATTTATATTTACAATATACGAGTGTTTCGCATGAATCACAGTGGCCTCTATATTTTTTTGATTAACACTTTGGCGAACGCAAATTGCTGGCTGGTGGCTGGTGGTGTAAGGCTTTGCGGCGCTTTAAAAATAGATGAAGACGGGGTTTTTGATAGACGTGTTTCGAAACACATAGACACCCATGTATATATGTATATATATATATATGGATGTACTGTTATTAGAGAATGGTAAACAAAAAAATTCACAAAATATTATTAGGGCAGTTGAAATTTAAATTTTAGATTTTTGCTATTTTATATTTTCGAAAATTTGCATTTTGTTCAGAATACTAAACATAACTGTCAATTAAAATTTGAAAACCTTTTGTCTACCATTATCACATGTTGTTATGTTTTTTCTGCATATTAAACATAAATATATTACCAGTTCCACAAGTTGAGACAATCGGTCATTGGCTTGTGCCTCGGTTTAACATGAATAATTTGTATTTTTTACGCAAGAATTTATGTTAACTGCTTAAATTTGATTTTAATTTGCATTTTGTTAAGGAAAACCTCACGTGAGCTTAATTCTATGTCCAAATTTGCATAAAAAACTCGAATAAAAAGCGTGTCAAAAAGATTCCTATAGACAATCATACATAATATTAAAATCACCTTCGTCGCTAAACTGTTGTTAGGCAAAATTAATAAATTTATGCAAAATATTGGTAAATTAATTTCAATTTAGTTGTTGTTTTACGTTCTTCATGATTTATTGTAATTAAATTATTCACCAACGTTATTATTGCTGGTTTGGTGTACAATAATGTATAGCAATAAAAGTGCATTTGGCAACCCTAGACAATTTTTTTCATGTACGAAATTAATTAATGGTCAATAGACATTAATTTTTTAAGAATTAAAAAACACGCTATCAAACATAATTATTTCATATAGTGTTCATGAAGACATTCAACACTCAAAATGGCAAATTATAATCCAAGTTTCTTAAATATCCCAGAAGAACGCTTAACAACTTTTTTATAAAAACACAAAATTGTAACTCTAATTGTGCTTTAGTAGGCAAAATTTTGTTTTTAATATTCATATTTCGAAAACTAATTAAATAGAAGAACGAAAGAATTGAAATGATCAACCCTAATAAAGCAATGGTTCTAAACTTGTTTAGTCTTCTTATTTGTGCTAAAACATCAACTATTTCCTACACAAACATCAACACTACACAAATTTATTTTCAAAAATTATATTTCACAATTCGTGGGATAATACCATATACAGCCGAACTGCCATAAATCGAACTCTTGAATTGCCAGTAGAAGTCAAATTTCATACAAATTACCTTCCGTAACTCGAAGTTTTTTTGGATTATGGTGATCAAGGGTTAAGAAAGTGTATATATACATATTTAAGCGCTAAAAATTATATATATTCTTCGCAATAATTATTTCTTTGAATTACATTTATTTCAACATAATTTTTTTTCTGCGTAACACTTATTAGAATGGCAACCTTTTATACCAACCATTTATTTATTTATACTCCATCTCCCATAAAGCACCCACTCAAAAATTATTTGGCAACTCTATAAAATAATTTACCATAAAACGTGTGTAAACACTTTTAATAAAAATTGATATAGTAAAATTATGTTAATATTCTATTCAAGTACATATGGCAACCCTGTATTTAATATTTTTTCGAAATAAGTCAAATTGATTTTTGAAAAAAGGTAACATTATTATTATTTTTTCAATAATTAATTAATTGGCCTTCATAAATACCCTACTTGATATATTCCATGTCTTCTAAATGTTTTTCATCAAATGTAGCAAGTACATATTATGAAAAATAAATAAACTTAAAAAAAAATTAAATTTTTATAAATTATTTCAATAAAATTTAAAATATATAAAAGTACAATGCTTAAATATGTGAGCAAAGCTATACAACTGAATTCAAAAAAAGAGGTGAAAGTCGTTTCGCCTCCTTCTACTCGCCAGCTGCTTGTTCGATTCACCACACTACAAATTTGAATGATTCGATCGAAGACCAGATAAAAATTAATTTCAATTATTGATGAAAAATCAAGTATGACATATATTTCTCTCTATTAATTACGGAAATTTTTATAGCCAAAACATATGCTTGCCCACTTCAGTGTTAACAAGCGCCTCTTCATAAAAAACATATTTGTCTACCATTTGCTTTATTAATTGTTTTTATTTGATTGTCGTTAGATTTCTTGTTTAATTAGCATAAAGAGCAAAACCACCGCCGTAATTAGCACTGGCGTTTAGTAATAGCAGTAAATGAATAAAAAATTTTAAATAAATACTACTACTTGTTTATATGAATTGGTCAACAGCAAGCAGTGGCACAAAAGACAACAAAAAGTATGAAGCAGAAGATAAGCGCTGAAGTGGGGTGGCTGTCGGCGGTCGGTGCCAACCAACAGCGACCGCTAAAGAACCGCGACAACTCAGCTGGACTAATTGAAAATCATTAATTTCTGACGTATGTCAACACTCGTGACTTTTGGGGAAAAAAATTGATTTTTTGTATATTTTTTTGATTTCAATTTTATGTTTACTTCTTCTATTCTGGCTTTTTTGGTTATTTCCGACGAAAAAATAAAACATTTTATTTGAAATTTGCATTTAAAATATTTTTTTTTGGTATGAACAGCTGTATTCTTAGTTAATTTCATTAATGTTGCTTGTATGCACCTGCTGTGTATGTATGTGCTTAAAAATACATGAATGCATGACTTAATTAATTAAATATGCAAATAAAAAAGTAATTAAAATTCTGTGATATTTGCCATAAAGTTGTCATAGCGTAGCGCCAGAAAGTCAGCGCTCTGAAATACATACTCTGTTGCATGTGAAAGCTCAACAGAAATGTCTAATTACTTTTTATACAGTAAAGTTCATTGATACCTCATTAATGGAGACTAACCGCTACCTATATTGGATTATGCCAATTTAATCCTTGTATACCAGTTGTCTGTTCAATTCACCATTTAACCGAATTTCTTGAATCGAAGTCAATTTATATTTTATTTCATTGATTATGCCAGTTTAATCAGTTTATACCGGCTGTTCGTTTGACTTACCATTTAACCAAAGTTCTTGAATCGAAGACAATTTTGTGCAATACAATTATTTCATTGATTATGCCAGTTTTATCCAGCTGTCTGTTCGATTCGCCAATTGACAAAGTTTCTTTTTTCAAAGTTCTCCTCCACTCCTTTGTGCGTGTAAAAATTCCAATTAAATTATTATATAACTATAATGCATTGTACTTTGACACTCCCTCTTACAACTCAACTCATTTATGTATAAACACATGTATTTTTTTATTTTTTGCTTTCATTGTGACTTTTAGCCTCTCGCGGCATTCCATGCTTCACCGTTCGCTGCATTTTGCGCTCTGTTTGCGTTCTATCACCCTCACCTATGGCTACCAAATTGCCTGCCGTTGCATAAGTCACATTTAAATGTCATCACAAATTTGAAGGCCAAAATTATTTTATGCAAATTAACTTACATAATTCTATTGTATTTACAATGGCATAAAATATTATTGTTATTATCGGATCATCAAACAAAAGAAAAGCAAAAACAATGTGCTTTTATGTAAGCGTTCATTCAATTAAGTATGCATAACGCATTATGATTGTCTGTCTGTCTGACTGCCTATCTAACTGTCCAAAGTGCTTAAGCGCTTAAAGAACTTGCGCGGGTGTAATGAATTTGTCGTGTAGCTCGTAAAGGACTGTCGATTACATACGGACGTATATGTGTGTGTGTGTGTCGCGTGCAATGGAATGCATTCGCACGTATTACTGTAATTATGCATGAATTACGGTATTTAACGCCATTATTTATATGGCTGACTGTAAAATTTTACAAGAAATGCTGATTATTTTAATGAGCGTGAATTTTTGGATTTTTTTGTGCTTACAACAACACTAACTAGCAAAATTATTTTTAAAATTGAGCTTTTGAAGTCTAGGTTGACTGAATTGTAATTATTCCTTGGTTTTAAGAAATATTTTGATTGTAATTTAGCATTTTCATTACTAAATATTTCGACAGCTGGTTGTTAGTAATGAATTTGACAGTTGGCTGCCATGAAACAAACTATACCTGCTCACCCTTTAATGATTATCTGTTGCATTTTGTTATTTTCTACAATTTTTTTTTTAATATTTCTCCACCATCGCTATTCTTATCTGTCAGCTGAGTTCAACAGCTTCATCATAGTTCATTTCCACCGACTGCGCACACTGTGCATGCTCATTGTTGCATTATTTAAACAGAGCTTATACCATACCTATAGTAGGTTTGTTTTTTATCTAGTGGACTTCACTGAACTGTAGTGTGCACAGAGAAATTGCACCTACTCCGGGTTACATTAATTAAAAACTACTAAGTAGTTGCTTAGAACAAACACATACAAAGGAATTAAACAGATAATTCTTTGCCTTCCCATTGTCTCTTTCGCTCCGCTGATTGTTGATTGCCACTGTCATTGTTTACTCTTTGACTTTTATTGCATGGGGACAGCGACAAATATAAACATAAAGTTGGCATTAAATATACACGGAGCATAAAGTGGAAGAGAGCACCCGAAACATCTAAAATAGTGTTGTTATGAAAAATTTATTTTTATCAATTTTTTTATTTAAAATGATTATATATGACAGCTGTCAACTGTCAGGCTGTCAAAAAAAGTGACATCAAACTAATTACGTATTTATGATGCTCCACCGTAGCAAAAGTGAAATAATAATTTAATAATTGCACTTATGTCTTAACTAATTGATTATTAAATAGTTATGATATCAGTAAAATTCAGTTAGCTCGCTCCTTCTTTTCATTTTGTCCTTAATAAGCCATACTAATTAGCAACACTCCTTTCTATTTATTTAAACTCATTTTTAAGCACGCATTCCTTTAAACTTTTATTTTCACAAACACTGTTTGTAAAGCTTAAAGACTTTCCGAAGGTATGCAATTATTCCTGTTATCTTGCTAAAATAAAAGCAGCTTCTTCTACCAAAAATGTAAATAAACAATTTATTCACGTATAAACTTAACTAATAAGCTTTTCTTTGAAAGCTCCACTTATTTCCATACTTTGTGTATCATTAAAGTATATAATGTAAAAAGCTTATAACAGAATCTTAAACGGCAAGCCTACGTATGTGTATGTACTTTTATGAAAGCTCAGATTTTGCAAAGAAAGCTTTAATGATTTCAATTTTCGAAATATAGGTTTTTAGGTATTTACTTTTCTAACAAATAGTATTAAATATTGATTAAAAATCTAGGGTTATAGATTAACGACTTTTTTGAAACCTATGCAATTTAAATGAAAGCTCTAACGCTTGCTACTGTTTTGTATTAGAAAACATGTTACATAGTTACTTATGTTAATATAAATGTAATTAAAAGCTGATAAAGCAAGAGCTTTTTATGAAAGCTTAAATAATTTCTATATATAATATAATTTCTGTTTCGAAAGTATATGTATGTTTATGCAAACCATTGCAATATTAGTTATCAGAATTAGAATGAGGAGAATTACATATGATGAAAGCTCCAACTTTATAATGAAAGCTCTTATGATTTATCTACTTCAGCCCAAAAAATATGCAAACTATAAACATTGATTATTAAAGCAAGTATGAATTTCATAATTAACAAATACTTTTTTATGAAAGCTTTTCTTTGTTAATGAAAGCTTTACTTTGCCACTTTAATATGCTCTTAGCAAACTTAAATGTATTTAGTTGGCAAACTTTTTCAATAGAACTTAATAATATAGGAGAGATGATAATAACAGCACCAAATTGTGCCGTTTATAGCACAAAAATATGTGTGTTTATAAATAAACGTTATTTTATTGCTTCTGAATGTTTAAAATGCTTTAATATTCTCTGTTTGAGTATGCATAACAAAATCCACAATCAAAATTTTTGCGAAAATTAAACACAAATTTTGAATTTGATGTTGTCACATGGTACGTTGGAATGATCGCTGGAGGGGCGAGCGCGAAACGGCGGCAACTTTCACAAAATTTATTACCGTAAAATACTGGAAATAACCAATACAGAATATTAATTTCTGCAGCTGGCAGTGCTATACAGTTGTGTTAATTTATGCGAAAATGGCACAAACACAATCAACAACACACTCAAATTTGGATATAGATTTGTATGTATCTGCACACACTCATTCGCAAAAAGTTTGTTATGCAAATTTGTATGTACTCGTATGTATGTTTGTATGTATGTATGTATATAAGTCCTGTCAACTGGCCAAACATACGAGTAAAGTGAATGCACGCACACTCACATACATATGTGTGTACGCCACTCGACATATGAAGTATGCATTTGAATGGGAATTATTTAGTTTTGAAATGCGACCGCTTGTTTATTTTTAGCTTTGAATTTTCAAATCCGCTGCCACCGAGCTAAGAAGCTGAGGCGTGGCGAAGCTTGCAATTGCATTTCGCACGTGCCGAAAATTTATATAACATCAGCAAACAAGCGCTCGAGTGAATGCTCAAATCAACCCTGTGCGCTGAAGTGGTGAGGTGAAAAAAATTGCTTAAATCAATTTCAACTCAAAAACGATGGCAACAAGAGGACAATGCCCGGCAAATGAAAAGTACAGTGGTTTAGGCAATGAGTGATGTTTGTGGGTTGGAGTTCGGTTGTCGTCGGTTAGCGTCGGTTAGCGTCTGTCGTCTGTCTAAAGTGTCACACTCATGGACAGACAGCTAGTTTTCACTTTTCTTTTATTGGCAGACAGTTGAGTCGATTGGCGTCTAAAGCAAGTACGAAGAAGCTCTGAATGTTTGACGTGCCTAAATTTGTATTAAATTATTCTTCGATTTCTTGTTTACTGTTAGCTTTAACAACCTTCTAAATTTTAAAAGTGATTTGGTCGTGGGTACCAATCATTTGATCTATGGTTTCACAACGGAATAATTCCCAAATGTCTGCTCTAATCCTGCTATGAATCTTGTCAAAGGTAGTTTCTCATAAATCCATTAGACATTTGCCGTCTACTTGAAACTTGTGAGATCCACATATGTCAATCTACTTACAAATATGTAGACATAAGGACCAGAGAGAGAATCCTATTTTTTCTTATTCAAAACGCTCAATTATGTGAGATAATTAGGTTTATACTCTATACATGTTTTGTTCTGTGCCTAAAGCTAATCACTTATGCTCAAATAATGTTCAGGTTTAAATTTGTTTGTGATAATTTAAATTTAATTTAATAATATTAAATAAATTCTGAATCCATTGATTATAACACAAAAATATTTAAATAATCATTTAATTGGACAATTAGTTAATTGCAACTTAATTGTGTGACAAATTGAGTGCAAATAAGGATTCTATCATCGAAGTTAACTTAATTGTGCCATTAGTAGTGTGACATCATGTTAGTTTTAATTTCTCAAGATTTTAAATTTAACAACTATTACACAGATACGCCTTATATATGTATAAATTGAGTGTGAACGTATTTAAAAAATCCGAATTTCGAACAAACATTACGCTAAAAATATAATAATAAAAAATAATGAACTTGAAAACATACATTTATGCCATAAGCACTCCACCGTCGCGATATGGAGACACGCCGGCAAGAGTCTTTCAATTAAAACCAGTAGCCTTAGAACATGTAATTAAATTGTGTTACAAATTATAGAGTAAAAAATCCAGCGCGCGAAAATAGAACTGCAAGGGAAGTTTACATACAAGCAAGTGCAAAAAGTTCTATAAAAACAAAATAACAACAAAAGACTTCAAGTGGAACAGTGCAGTGAAAAACAGTGAGGACCGACATAAACGCCCGGCATCAAAGCGTGCGCGCACAGCACCATAATTAGAGAGCGGGCGCAGCCTGCGGCTCCTGCGAGCTCATTAAAAATTAAACAAAGCCGCGGCAGGAGAATAATAAAAATTTTTAAGTGAAAAATAGCAAATAGCAAAGTGTTCAGCGTAAAAAATAAATAAAATTAAAGTGCGACAGCAGTTTAGGCCAAAGGGAAAGAAACGCTCGTGTTCGCAAACAATAACATGCGCCTGTTGAGAGTGCCACAAACGGCAGACAATACGGCCGTGGCAGGAGCGCAGCTGGCGCGTGACATCATTATGGCGGGTCCAGCCGAGCAGCAAGAGTTGCAGACACAGCAGCAGCACCCGTATCACAACATCAGCGCCATGCACATCGTGGATGTGCAACAACTGAAACTGGCGAAGAGCATGGCGGCCAACAACAAAAGCAGCGCAACAGCCACCGCGGCGTGCAACAGCAATCGTCGACGCAAACAGAATAAAACAAAAAACGCGCAACATTTACATAGCGCCGCGGCTGCGAGTGAGGACAACAATTACAACTACAACACTAATGAGCAACATGAACACAGCAACATAGCCGGTTTGTTTGTAAAATCAAGGTCGCTCGAACGTTATACCAAGCCACCGCATGCAACACTGCTCGCGCTGGAGCAAGACGCCGCGCTCACACCGCAACTGAACGTCTCACCACGCCGCCGTTTTCTCTCACCATTCAAGTCATTGAAGCGACGCAGTCGCAGCAGCAGCAGCAGCGGTGGCGGCAGCAGTCGCTGCGACTCGCGCGACGTCGCCGTGGCCGCTATGCTGGCGTTGCAGCGCGAGCCAGCACAAGAAGCGCGCGTCGAGCAATTCACCACAGCGCAGACCATGTTGCAGCAACATGTAGCTAAGCGTGCGCAACACTTGCACTCAGCGAGCTCGCAGAGCGGTGACAGCGGCACGGGCGGCACAGAACTTGAAATGGAGTTGCAAGATTGCAGTCGCGCCTCTGCCGCTGCGAGCAGTCAGCTCAGCCTAAGCTTCTCGCAGCTAAGCAGCGGCGCTGACGGTGACGGCGAAGTTGACGACGACAGCAGCAGCACCGATGCGCTCGCCATTGTGACTGGTGGTGAGGAGCGCGCCGCGTCATCGCCGTTGCCTTCCTCTGCTAGTAGTCGACGCGGCGCGTGTGGCGGGCAAGGCATAAATGTTTCGTCAACTCACATGCAATGCATAGACGTTGCGTTGGCGGAGAAACAAGTGGTTGGCGTTGCCGATGATGAGTCGCACAATTTCGCCGTCACTGTAGACGATTTGGACGCTTCGTTTGCCGAGGAGTCGCTCTATACGATCGGCAACATAACACTCGTCGATGACACATACTCAAATTATGATCCGAAGAATGATGCGGAGCGTATGTTCCTGCAGGTGGTTGGCATATTGCGCGATGAGAACGAGGTGCGTTATAATTTGTATGAATTTTTAATTTGAATGCAGATGAAAGCAAACATATTGAGAATAATGTATTAATTATTTACTATTTTATTATTACTACCAAATTTTTTTCTATTTTTTTTTTTAATTTATTCTTATTTTTTTTTTAATTTTAAAACTGTATAGATAAAAGGTTTACATAAAATGTATTCGAATTTAATTTATATTTATTTAATGAAATTATTATTATTATTTTGAGACAAAAAATTAAAAGTTTACAGCATTTAATTATACCTACACAAAATTTACATATGTACATATCAAGCCACCTTAAAATCCAATTTTGTTCTCTCCTCTATTATTACTAAATGGAAGAATCGTAAAATTTTTGATATCATTAATATGTCGCTGCCTCTCCGTTCACAACCACATGCTAGTTAATAAAGTTCATAAATTGGGGCTTCAGAGTTGCCACGTTCACCAAATGAGAAGGAATCTGCAAATATTTGGCAAAATCGCGCTTTCTCAAATAATAAAAAAAAAAATTAAAAAAGTTTTTATACTCAAATTCTCCAAATAAAATAAAAAACTCACTCAAAGCACAACGACAACACTGAAATATTTAAAGTTCCCATTGCCTTTACATTGTCAACCCTAGCGCTGCTTGCCACTCGTTGCAACTTGCTGTTCGCTGCATTTGTCATATCGCCGCCCCCAACTCGTTTCACTGCTTTAACGTCATTATTTTCCATTCTTTTCGAGTTTGGAATTTTTTGCCATTTTCAATTTAAGTTAATTATGAAAAATGATTGTAAAGTTTTGCGTTGCCAAGAAGCTTTCAGCTGCAACTATGAACTATGAGCGTATAAAAGCATGAGGTCTTCTATAACGAAGTTCTGCACACTTTCTAAAGGGCTATGCCTCTCAATGCTTTAGTGTTCAGCGCTCCTGTTGCAACATTATTCATATAACACTCGCATACAAACTCGATTGCATTTTCCCGCTTCGAAAGTTAACGTGTTCCGCCTTTCTATGATTTTCACCCTTTTTTGTGAAATTTCGAACATTGACACTCAGTGAGGACACTAGTCGATGTCCTTAGTAACCAAGTGGCCGACTCTGTGTCCAGCAAGCATGCATACTACTCATAACTATGCCAATTTTCCATGCTCACACAATTTTTAACTCAATTTAATAACCATTAATGGGCACATTTTTTAATCAATTAAATAAAGGACAACTGTTAAATTGTGTGTAGTTAGTGGTAAAACTATTAGTTGGATAACAGCTCACATACTATACAATATTTACATATGTAGTTAGGTAATAAAGTTCGTTATAATATTAATATGAATTATTCAAAGTTGATTGTTAAAAGCTTGAGGAATTGTATACAAAAATATTCTTGCTTAATGAGTGGCACTCAGTAATTGTACTTTTATAGCAACTGGGGTTCTGTCAGTTGTCATCTGTCAGCAGACAAATGCCAATTTCAAATATAACAACAAAAATCTCAACGTGTTTTGATAAATACGATATATAAGGACCATTTTACCAATTTTATGAGACAAAAGTAAATGGCAATATTTAAGTGATCTATATTAATATCAGCATTAACGCCTCTCAAAGAAAACCATTCCTTACTCATTTCTAGTACCTTTCAAACGTGCAAACAAATTTTGAAGCTCCAATTAATATTTTATTGGGAATCAAAAAGATTAAAGTTGATAAAGGATAATTATTTTCTTTTACTGCAAACAAATTGGTATGGAATTCTCTAAAAAAAATTTATTATAAAATTAATTAAATAAATTTTTTCCGAAGCTGCTATTAACTGTCAAAGGTAATTCAAACTAAGTTTTCAATTATTTTCAGTTTATTTATTTCAGCACAGAAATTAGTTCATCAATTAACTGGCCTTTGCTCTATTAAAGCGCTGATGTAGATAGAAAATAAAAATCAAATTTTTCTATTAAATATAAATTTTTTATCGAATACAAATCGAGTAAATTAGGTTGTTATACTCTCGCAACATGTTGCACAGAGTATCATAGTTTTGTTCACATAACGGTTGTTTGTGTCACCAAGAAATGAAAGAGTTAGATATGAGGTTACATATATATAAATGATCAGGATGACGAGTGGATTTGAAATCCGGATGTCTGTCCGTCCGTCTGTCCGTCTGTCTGTCTGTCCGTCTGTCCGTCTGTCCGTGCGATAACTTGAGTAAAAATTAAGATATCTTAATGACTCTTGGAACACATATTCCTTTGCACCCTGAGAAGCTTTCGAAAATGGGCAAAATCGGTCCACTGCCACGCCCACAAAATGGCGGAAACTGAAAACCTATACAGTGTCATAACTAAGCCAGAAATAAAGTTATTAAAATAAAATTTGGAACACAGGATCGCACTAGGGAGGGGCACATTTGTTTTTTTTATTTATCTCGCAAATCAATAAAGCTATATAAACCAAACTTTCTGCAGTCGTTTCTTTTAGCCACTTCTTAATTCAGTCCAAAAATGAAAGAAATCGGATAACAACCACGCCCACCTCCCATACAAAGTTTAGGTTGAAAATGACTAAAAGTGGGTTAACTCGCTAAGGAAAAATAATAGCAGAAGGAAGCTGCACTGAGATTTTTTTACAAAATGGAAAATGGGCATGGTATCGCCCACTTATGGCTCAAAACCCATATCTCAGGAAGTATTCGACGGATTTCAATGAAATTCGGTATATAATATTTTCCTTACATCCCAATGATATGTTGTGAAAATAGGTCAAATCGGTTCACAACCACGCCTACTTCCTATGTACCAGAACTTTGAAGACGATCTGAATCGTTAACTTTACAATATATAAAGTAAGCACTAGTGAAGATATCTGTGCAGAACTTTGCACAAATACTAAGTTTATAGTGTGGCAGCCCCATTCTAAAAATCGCCGAAATTGGACCATAGGGTTTCAAGGCGCCATATATCGAACATGAGCACCTCGGTGCTTCTAACCTAATATTAGGGTTTCCAACTTTTAATGACGAATATGTGGGTCAAATTGTGTATTATATAATATTAATGAAGTTAAATAAATTGCGAGAGTATAAAATGTTCGGTTACACCCGAACTTAGCCCTTCCTTACTTGTTTTTATTGATTAAATAGCAATCAGCTGTTGAAAGTAAACAACTTCTTGTGAACAACAAAAACGAAAATGTATACTCGTTTATCGAGCAGCTGGCAGTGCGAAGGGAAAAAACTGTTTCTCAATTATAATGTTAATGTATCACTTAATTTGGCTGTGCAAAAAGGCTGTAAAGTGCTTATCTCTTAATCAATTAAGCCAACAATTAAAAAAGAACTCTGACTATTTGCTGCTTAAAGTGATTGTAGCACTAAATTCAGGTGTGTGACTTCCATATTTCATCTGTCAAAGAACTACCTTACTCCCCCTGCTTGATTTCCGCTTTTTTGACTATATTTTTATATTCTCGCAACAAAGTTGCTACGAGAGTATTATAGTTTTGTCCACATAACGGTTGGTTGAAAGTCCTAAAACTAAACGAGTTAGATATAGGGTTATATATATCAAAATGATCAGAGTGACGAGTAAAGTTCAAATCCGGATGTCTGTCCGTCCATCCGTGCAAGCTGTAACTTGAGTAAAAATTGAGATATCTTGATGAAGCTTGGAAGACGTATTTCTTGGCACCATAAGAAGGTTAAGTTCGAAGATGGGCGTAATCGGAGCACTGCCACGCCCATAAAATGGCGAAAACCGAAAACACTTAAAAGCTATAACTAAGCCATACATTAAGCTACTGAAGTAAAATTTGGTATGAAGGATAGCACTGTGATGGGGCATACGTGGATGTACTTTGTTTGGATAAGTGGGCGTGGCCCCGCCCCTTACTAAGTTTGTTGTACATATCTCGTAAAGTACTAGAGCTATATAAAGGAAACTTTCTACAGTCATTTCTTTTCGGTACTACCTTATACAGTCCAAAAATGGCGAAAATCTTATTATAATCACGCCCACCTCCCATACAAAGATTATGTTGAAAACTACTAAAAATGCTTTAATTCAGTAAGGAATCATCAGGATCCATCAGAAGCCTTAAATTTCATTATAAAGATGGTACAGAAGTGCTGCACTCAAAATGGTATACAAAATTTTAAATGGGCGTGGTGCCGCTCACTTATGGGTCAAAAACCATATCTCCGAAACTACTCGACCAATTTCAATGAAATTCGATTCATAAAATCTTCGCAGCTTCCAAATGATATGTTGTGAAAATAGTCCAAATCGGATCACACAGTTGGTCTGAATAGTTTACTTTACAATGTATAAAGCTAGTACTAGTGAAGACAATGAGTGAAATCAGGTCATAACTTTATCTATCTCCCATATACTTAATATTATACTTTTCAAATTTTCAATGTACACCATATATATGCCGAATATGTGAGTCAAATTGTTTGTTATATTAATAAATTTAAATAAATAAATTGCGAGAGTATAAAATGTTCGGTGACACCCCAACTTAGCCCTTCCTTACTTGTTCATTCTATTATTATGTACAAAAAGCCAAACTCACTTTAGAACTGACGATGAGCGCTATTCAATGCAAGAAATAAAAAAATTATTAAAAAAGTAAAAAATAATAAAGCCTCCGTGTAGGTTTTGGACTTCGTTTTATAACATTTTGAACATTTCTTGAAATCTCTTTTCGCAACCATTCTCAAAACATATACAACGACACATGCTCATCTCGTGTTCCCGCTTTGACATTTATTATGACAACTGTAGCATACAAAAATTATTTACTCATATAAATTCCGAGTATTAATATGAGCACAACAACAACTACAACCAAGGACCACACCAACAAAAGTCAAGCACTCAAGTTCTGACAAGCTTATTTAATAACGAAATTTATGAAAACACAATAACCCGCAACACAATACAACAAGTAGCTACATACTCTTCAAACAAGTTGGCATATATATATATATATATAATGACTATGTAAATATTTATACATATATTCGTATGACATATTATATATACTACTGCAAGCATGTGCTCTGCATCGTCAGCCAACAGCCAAAAGTCAACGAAATGTTTGCGTGTCTGTCTGTTTGCCATTTGTGCAAAAATATGCAACAACACAAATGACAACTGTCAAGCGGTGGCTGTCATTGCCACTGTCACCGTTCATTGTCAACAGCGCCAGTGTGGCGAATTCTCAGCGCGCGCTTAACCAACAATTCAAGCCGCCGTAACCTTTGACATTCCCACCCTTCCTCAACGGGTAATTATGTAAATTGCAGTGGTTGCCCTGAGCGCAACTCTTTGTGCGTGTGCTTGCCTGTGTGAGAGTGAATGCAAATCCCTTCACGCAAAAGCTCACTGTTGCACGCACAATTTGCCAGCAGTTAATGATACAACTTTATTAAAATTGCAAACAAATGCATGAATTCCTTGCCAACTGCAAGCATGACACACAAACGCTCACACTCACGCTAATGCTGCTCGCTCGTGTGTGTGCGCAAACCAATTGGGAAGGACATTTTAAATTGCTGCACTCAACAATGTTGCAACAAATATTTCTAACTAATTTCAACAAATTTGAGTAGCAGCAACTGTGATACTATGATTGGTTGACACTGAAATCTGTAAAGGCACACACTCTTCGACATACATACATGTGAATAATACATACAAATATCAATATGTATATACTAAGCTTCAAAGAATTAGCACAGCTTTTGATATTTCACATTTGTTGCTGCTCTTTCTGCCTTGCTTAATTATTTATGTGACACACTCAGCACAACGTGCTTAGTCGAGAGGATGCAATGTCGAGAGGATGTCCTCTTCGCCGCTGTGTCACATTAATTAGTAACGAATGTTACATTTGACCAGATGACCAGTAGGGATATTACAGCAGTAATAAGCTTCAACACCGGACATCAACCGTAAATATGTACTTAGACAAGCTTTAATACATACATACAATACGAAACCGGTGCGAAAATATGCATTCCTTGTACCTTTACTAATGAGAATCAATATAAGAGAGTGAAAACAGAAAGTAAATTCATCCCAATAGAACTGTTTCTGTTTAGACCTCAGAAAATATTTCGGAAAATCTGTTACTGCTTGGAAATCATATGGTCTAGTGTTGACTGAATATGTGAAGCATAATATTTTCCTAATTTTCCTTATTTCTTTTGTCCCCTTTTTCTTTATTCTTCCATTTTTGCTCAACCTCGTTCTGTTTGAGATCAAAGCTGAATAACTCTGCATAGCGTACTTGGATTCACACAATCTACATACTAACGACATTGTTAATGTTTACCCCTAAAAACTTGTTGTCACAAAAACGCCAACGTCTATTATTTTTAATAACGATAAAGACAAAACACTTTTGCCATTTTACTCTACTCTAATACCCTAATAAAATTGAGTATACTCTTCTTTTTCATTGAAAGTATAAAATCCGTCCATTTCTCACTCCTTTGGTGGTATGAAATATCTATGAGTATTTAGCTTTCAACAAGCTCATTAAGTCTTGCAAATGAAACACTTTGGTCTGAAATACCTTTAAATATTTAGAAGAACCTCTATGAGTCTTCTATCTCTCATCTTTAGAAATCTAGAAAAATAATATGACAATGTTTTCAACAATATAGCTCTTGCAAATGAAAGATTTTGTCCTAAAATATCGTTACATATTTAGAAGAAGAATTCATATTGCACTTACATACAACTTTCTTTTATCTATAAAAGGATATATTCCTTAAAGTAGAATCATACAGAATCAGCAATATCTAAGAGTATTACGCCTAAATAATGCGAGCCTTTACCTTACCTAACCAAATAACAGCTGTCAGTTGACAGCTACAGCTTTTCATTTAAAGTTCAATTTTAAGTACTCAGTGTATTCATAAAATATCAATTGGTTTTCCTTGCTGTATGTTTTCTATATAAAGCGTTGAATATGGGAAGTCAAATATAATATTATATTTAACCCGCTGGGATTGTATACTCATTGATATACATAAATACTTAAGATACTTACTGTGCCAGCAAGAATTTAATTAACTGGTGTGTATATGATTATGTGTGTGTAAGTATTTTATCATTATTTCAGAAATTATTAACTTTCATAGTTTATAATGTTTTCATGCACGTAATACTCAGTATACGTGACTGGCAAAACTGTCACCAAATTTCATATGCAAAATGTTGCAGGTTGCTACACATAACCACAATTTCGAAATATAAGGTTACTTCATGTGTACTTAAATAGTTGTATGTGTTTTGAGGTTATGGTTAAAGGTTTTTTATATTTTGAAGTACATACATATGTCATAATTATTTCAGTTGAGGCAATGTTTTGTTTATGCACCGAGTCAAAAATACTTTGGAATGAAGCAAGAACGGGAAGATACTTCATACAGGAATAGGTACTAGACCACTAATAGGGTACCTACATTCCTTCATCATCATCAACTTTTGACTTTTTCTTGCAACATCCGCAAAAATGTAAAGACCCCACGGTACTACGCCCCAAAGACCACTTATGCAACCGATGTACAATATATTTATACCTAATAATCTATATAATGACTATTTATATCTATATAATGAGAGTGGCATAACAATAATCTGGGTCTAATATTTCAATGTCCCGTTGAAGGGCACAATGTATCATACCTGCTGAATCTTCAAGACTTTTTGTGAACAGCAAATTTAATGACACAATTTATATCTTAACTAACTTCTTTGATCATAGACTATACCATTCTCAAATTGAGCAATTAGCGGAGGCAATTAAGATGTAAATAGTCTCATCAAATACTCAAATTATACTAAGTAATTAGTGTTAAATTTCTTTAATTTATGATATTTGATCTAAATGTATAATATCTTAACATAGAATCGAATTTAAGGCAGTTAAAAAAACAATAAACAAATATTTTGAAAAGCACTATCTTGCTAACTTTTAGCATTACAATAAAACAATAAGTTCGGTCATGTCTTCATTTGATGGAATTTGGAATTCCGTAGGATGGCTTTCAGATATATTATCATGTAAATACTAATTAGTTAATTGACTCCAGTACGGTAAATTGAAATCAATTAGATGTTAAATTAATAACAATCTCTCGCTCTTTTGGTTTGCTATATATATAACTATAAGACTAGGTTTAAAACATAATAGAGGAATCGAATTGCATTCAATATCCAAATAGTATTTTCAAACTGCCCATTAATATAGTCAATTAGTAAATTGTGTAACAATCATAATTAATTGACTCAATTAAGAAAGCTTGCATTTCATAAATACCTTCAAATTTAAATACAGAAGACCTTCCATTGAAAGTTCAGAAAATTTTCTTAATTACATACAAATATTACATTGTCCAAGTACATTTAAGTCAATATGTTCATTTGCCGTTACCACAATTTTCCATTTTCAGTTGAACATGAAAACTGCAAATGATTTTCACTCGTATTTGCATCACATTTTTGCCGCTTTTGCCAGTTTTATTAGCATTTGTGCAACATTTTCATTAGGCAAAAGTTTTGCTGCCGCCGAACTGTGCTTTTGTGGCCAATCTACACTCACTCATTTGATTTAACCTACATTTTCGCATCAATCCAACGAGACCAAAACAAAAAGCTGTCAGAAACAGAAAAAAAATAAAGGAAATATTGCGTTCGCTCCCTTCCACATCGCACAGCGAGTGTTGCCCATGTGCCTTACTGGCAGGTCAGCGATGATCGGGTGCTGGGGCGTATAAGTGTTAAATTTAACATTTAAAATGCAGCTGCAAATTAGGGCGACTTTGTTGTGCAAAAAACGTAAAAAAGTGCGCCAAAGTATTTAAGCACATTTATGTAGAATTAATTTTCAAAACGAAAATAAAATATATTTGTGTTCACTTTTTTCCGCTTTTGTGGTCTGTAATAAAGTTTGCCCTTGCAACGGACACTCGGCGTTACTTTTTTGTATTTTTTATTTGCACTCTTAATGTTTTTTGCATTTATATTTTGCGCCAAATTGAAGGCGCTTTGAATGCGTTAACGGTGTTTTCATTTTTTCGTATTTTAATCCGTTATTTGAGACTTTTGTTCAGCAGTCGTAATTTACCGTTCCATGTGCCTCTTTACGTTTTTAAGTCCACAAAGCGTTGGCTCGTGTTCGACCTTGCCTCTAACAAAGAGGGCTTCAATTATCGAAGCCTTAGAGGTGTTTGCGCCTGAGCTTATGCTTCGCAATAAATACTTACATATTTACCGCTTCCTTTGGCCGGACGGATTAACGCATTTACCTTTTACAAGAATATCGATAATCCGTGCAACAACAGCAAACACCAACTCGTGCTATCCAATTCTTATATTTTTGCCTCACTCTTTGCTTTGCATTCATTACTTTTAAAGCTTTCACTAAAGCTCTATGGCTCAAAGTGGGCTTTTTTTCTAAATTCATGGTTGGTCCTATACATACTCGTATGCATGTATATATGGAAAAAACATCAGAAAACACTGCTTAATATCTTCCACTCTTATTCGCCGCTTGCAAGGTTTAACAATTACACGAGGATATTAAATTGCACAATGTTGCAGTTTCCACTTTTCCAATTTTTTCATTCACTTGTTTAACACTTTTTTCTACTCACGACACGCATGCATATTTTCCACTCAAGGAAAGAAACAACAAAAATATTGCTGAACATGTAGACAACGTTTTTATTTCTCACTCAGTTATTTGTTTTTTGCTCCCTGCCTCCCTTCCTTTGCACCTCCTTCTCGCACTCTTTCCTTCTCCATAATTTTCCTACTAAATGCCATTCACTTCATGTTACCGCTCCTTGCTGTTCACGGTGATTAAAATTCTCAAACCAGATATTCTTATGCGAAAGCTACGGTTGTAAATACATACATACAGTTAAATAATTTTTGTCTACAGGGAGCATGTGGAGGAAAGGAAAATCCACTAGAAACCATAATGGAATTGGATTTGAGTAGAATGAAAAATCAAGATTCAAGGCTCAAAAATACCTGAGAGCTAAAACAAAAAACGAGAAATTGCGAAAGAGGAAGTTAACTCAATTAAGATGTTAATCAATTTCACTAATCATGCAAGTAAAAACGACACTTAGTTCGATTGAATACATCTGCCAAACATTTTAAATCTTTCCATATTTCATAATTAATTAATTTTAAGATAGTTGAGACTATTCCGAACGGTATATTATGGTATAGATCCTACCTGCTAAGTCGAAATATTTCGATTCGAAGTCGTTCATCTAGTAGATCGAAGGTATTTATCCTTATAAATGAACAGATATTAACCTCGTTTAGGTTACATCGGCACCTGCTTCTTCTTCCTCCTCTGGAAACCTATTATATGCATTCCCTTTCTTCATAAAACTTACTCTTAACAACGCGCGTAAAGCAGCAGCTGTTGTTATTGTTGCGGTAGTAAACATTACCCCAGTCATTTTGGTTAATGATGACAACTAGGCAATCCTCGACCGTAAAAAAATTCACAGCACTTTCCAGATACTTAGTCTCGTCTAACCGTAGAAACTATCTGCGGTGGTTAATTATGACTGTAAGTGTTTGTACTCGCGGCTAAACATCATGCGTGTCATTCGCCAGTTATCAGTCGAAATGATCGAACAAGTCATGGAATATTTTGGCTCAACGTATTGACCACTTGAGACGTAACTGCGTCCAACATTTGAAAGAGACAATCTTTAAACAAGTAAGGAAGGGCTAAGTTCGGGGGTAACCGAACATTTTATACTCTCGCAATTTATTTATTTAACTTTATTTATAATACACAATTTGACCCACATATTCGTCATATATATTGTATAAAGTCCATTGAAAGTTGGAAAACATAATATTAGGTTAGAAGCGCCGAGGTCCTCGTGTTCGATATATGGGGCCTTAAAAACCTATGGTCCGATTTCGGCGATTTTTAGAATGTGGCTGCCGCACTATTAACATAGTATTTGTGCACAGTTCTGCACCGATATCTTCACTAGTGCTTACTTTATATATTGTAAAGTAAACGATTCAGATCGTCTTCAAAGTTCTGGTATATAGGAAGTAGGCGTGGTTATGAAGCGATTTGGCCTATTTTCACAACATATCATTGGGATGTAAGGAAACTATTACAAACCAAGTTTCATTGCAAGTTCCTGAGGTTGAGTACTTCCTGAGATATGGTCTTTGACCCATAAGTGGGCGACGCCACGCCCGTTTTCCATTTTGTAAAAAAATCTGAGTGCAGCTTCCATCTGCCATTTCTTATATGAAATTTGGTGTTTCTGACGTTTTTCATTAGTAGGTTAACCCACTTTTAGTAATTTTCAACCTAACCTTTGTATGGGAGGTGGGCGTGGTTATTATCCGATTGATTTCATTTTTGGACTGTATTAAGAAGTGACTAAAAAAACGACTGCAGAAAGTTTGGTTTATATAGCTCTATTAGTTTCCGAGATATGTACAAAAAACCTATTTGGGGGCGGGGCCACGTCTACCTCCCCAAAAAAATTACATCCAAATATGCCCCTTCATAGTGCGATCCTTCATACCAAATTTTATTTCCATAGCTTTATTTATGGCTTAGTTTGGCACTTTATCTGTTTTCGGTTTTCGCCAAAGAATGTTCCTCCGAACGATGCCCCATTAAATTTGAATTTTCTGTTTATTTTCTTTATAAAAGTAGGGAACCTCGAAACGGATCACACTTTAGTGTAGTTGAGTCTAAATTTTTGAATACGTTTTTATCATATCGAAAATATACTAATTTATTAATCGGTTTAGGTATCTCTAAATTGCAACTGAATTTCTGTTCATATGACATGAACTTCTGTCTTGAAGATTGTACTAATCTATAAACTGCTAGTCTTTAACTGTGATCTCATATCTTATGTTTTTATGATCTACTTATTCCACATTATAGATTCTTTTAGTTCTAGCTCCAATATAGTTCTCTGACTTTCCACTAGTTCTAATTCTAAACTAGTATTATAGTGGCCTTTCTGAACTATACTCTTGAGTAGTTTTCTCATATATCTTTCTGTTCTATTGATATGAAACCCTTTCCTAGACACTGTGGTAATATATTACTCTAAAGCTTCAGAATTTTATTTCAATTTTGAAGAGAGTGTGTGATAACTTTTGAAAAATTCAAGAAAACTTCTTTATCTCTCTTTTTATCATGAAATGTTTCCCATGAAACAAACGAAACCCCAAAGAATGCGAAATGCAAATAATTACTCGATTTGTGGCATGGGACAAAAATGGGAAGCCAGACACTGGCTGTGGTTAGAACTTAGCTAATTTGGCAGCCAACAGCGCACTAATATTCATTTGCTAAACGAGACAGCGATTGCTGGTTTCGCCATCATCTTCCTGTCGTTGAGCTCATTTATTTTGCATTTAAGTTGCGTCGCGAATTCGTGTCGCCTTTGACAATACTTTGCAGCTTTTCGACTTCCTCGGCTGCGCATTATTCGCTGCCATTGCCTGCTTACCGCACAACTTTGGCTTTGTTTCCTGCTATAATGCTCCATATTTTCCATATCCTTCCCGGCCTTTGACAGGCCTTTGTTGCGCCACCGTCATGCGGTTGCATTATGCTAATGTCAGTTTCTGTGCGTCACTTTCTTTTGCGCTTTTGCAGCGCCTGCAGTGCGCCCGGAAAGAATATCGCAATAAAGGAATTACTTAATTACGCTCGCTGCAACGCCAACATATCCCTATTTACATAGTATGTACATAGATAAATGGCTGGCAAATATGCGCTGCGCAGTGGCTGTGGGAAGGGAAGACGCAAATTGAAGTAAGCAAATGTCTGCGGCGTCAGCCATAATTACACATTTCCTTAGCCGCATGTTTGTATTGGCCCAACATGCGGGCATTGCATTGTTGCCATACAATGGCACACCAATAACAATAGTGGAAATCAGGGCCCTTGCAGCTCCAACAGCACAGCCTTCCTTCCACCTTACACTGGCTGCCTTTCTGTTTGCATTGCACTGGCATATGCCACATTTAAAACCCTAAAAGTCGGCTAATATTATAGAACGGTCAAAAGCACATGTCCCATGTTAATTTCAATTGCCAAGGGTTTATTGAGTTCAAATTCTCGTGTGCACTTCAGCCTTGAACAAGCGACAATTTGCGACATGTTCCAATAGTCTTCTATTCCCTTATTAAAATCTGGCATTATAAATTATGAGAGACCGATAAAGTATCATATATTTGAGTTTTAACGACCACCATAATATATGAAAGTCCATGAAACCCAAATTTACTTTCAGTGGCACAATGTTATGGTAACAATAACTTCTCTCACGTTTTCGGAAATTTGCTTCATCCTTTTGTTTTTATATTAAGTATTTTTAGTTGTTAATTTCAATCTATTAACGAGACCATATAGTGGATGCTTAACCAGTAGTTATACAAAACAAAATTTAAGTTCTATTTTTTTGAATATTCACAATAATCAGCGACGACCAGCCAAATATATTTGTCAAATTATTTAAGTTGAGAATTATTACCGGTGGTTAACTAACCAGATTTTAAATAAAACAGCACATATAAGACTGCAGCCATGAGCTGGTAAAACACAATTAGTTGAGCCTTATTCGTTAGTTTGCCCTATGCTCCATCAAAGAACTATGGGGAAATATCGAATACGATTTTACCTGCCATAACTCCACGTCAAACTAACTTTAAACCTTACTTTAAGTAAAAAAGAGATTTAACACAAGAAAGGACTTTTCCAACAAAAGGTTTTAAATATATTTATTTATGTATTGTATTTCTGGTATCCTGCTGTATCTGGATCTTAAAAGTGCAAATATCGTGATGCAATTTGAAGCACTTTGGAGTTTGATTTTTGTTCGTCGAGAGAGAGCTTTACTTTTCAATTGCCTATCCAGTCCAAAGTAGCACCTATTGGCAAGAGTGATTCTGCGCTGGATTTCGAGACTGACATTGTTGGTGTTGTTGATGCTGATTCCTAGGTATACGAAATTATCTACGACTTCGAAGTTATGACTGTCAACAGTTACGTGGGAGCCAAGACTCGAATGCGCTGTTTGTTTGATGACAGGAGATATTTCGTCTTGTTCTCATTCACCTCCAGACCCATTCGCAGAACAAATGGCGCGGTTGTTGCTTCCGATGATATCAATATCATAGGCGTACGCCAGCAGCTGTACACTCTTATAGAAGATTGTACCTTCTCTATTTAGCTCTACAGCTCGTATTATTTTTTCCAGTATCAAATTAAAGAAGTTACACGATAGAGAGTCACCTTGTCTGAAGCCCCGTTTGGTATCGAAGGGATCGGAGAGGTCCTTCCCAATCATGACGGAGCTTTCGCTGTTGCTCAACGATCCTCTTTTCACGGGTCTTCTCCAAGATTTTGCGCATGGTAAATATGTGATCAGTTGTGGATTTTCCAGGTCTAAAGCAACACTGATAAAGTCAAATCAGCTTGTTAACGGTAGGCCTTAGTCTTTCACACAGAACGCTCGATAGAACCTTATAGGCGATATTTAGCTTATCCCACTGTAATTGGCACAGATTGCGGAATCTCCCTTTTATGGATTGGGCAGAGTACACTGAGATTCCAATCGTCAGGCGTGCATTCTTCCGACCATATTCTGCAAAGAAACTGATGCATGCACCTTATCAGTTCTGTATTTCTTAATCAAAAGATTATTTACATATATATTTGGTTCTATAATTGTTAATCAAACAATTGCATTTACTCATTTATGTAAAAGAATAGAATTGAAAAAATCATGCAAAAATACAGATCTGAAGAGTAAATCATTAATTTGTAATCATCAATAAAATTGTGCAATATTAAATGATTTTCAAGCATATTTTTATTATTATTTTTTCTTTACTGCTCGAAGTATTAACAGCATGTATATGCTCATTTGCGAGTACTCCGACATTTAACACTGAATTTTTATATCTAGCGTATGTATACATATATATAAAACAACAATAATACATGAAAATTGCAATTGAATTAATGCGAGTGAAATGCGCTAAACGGATATATTATAAGTAAATGAATTAAGTGTGTGTGAATACACTCATGGCCACAATGCATTAAGGAGATGCAAATGAAGCAGTCACAAAAAGACAGTGTCAATTTGCAAATTAAACTGTAAAGAAAAAGAGAGAAATTAACTACTTAAATGAATAAAAACTTACGCGTTGCACTTCATTATCCTTTCGGATTTTCATCTGCCCATATTTCACACGCATTCGAATTCTCACGAATTGGCAACTGCAAGCGAAAGTAAAAAAAACGAAAAGAAAGGAAACGCGAAATGTAACGGCATTAAAATGTCAACTCCATCATTAAATTAAAATGTGTCAATTCAAAAGGATAAAAAGAGCACAAAAGAGCAATCATATGATCAACTATGTATGTATACCATCAAATGAGCGTACCAAATTGCCAAATAAAAACAAAAGATTTCTTTATTTAAAATTTTTATAGTAAATTAATAAAAATGCAACTCTCTCAACTCACTTTCCCCTTTATAATTGCATTTTTTATTTTAACATTCAATAAATTTGTGTGCTATTCCTTTTCATTGTAGAAAATGCGTCAATTCCAAAAGACGCTCGAGGACTTGAGTTCACGCGTCGCCTCGGCCGAAGCTACGAAGACATCATGGTTACCACCCGTTTCCGCACAGGAGGCCACTGAGCAGATTCAACATTTGCAACGCTTGCGCGACAAAATGACCACCGCCGGTGCGCTGTTGGACGATTGCAACGAACAGCAGGCATTCTTCACCGCCAATCAAGTTTTGGTACCCGCTGTGTGCCTATCACGGCTGGAAGATTTGAACACAAGGTGAGTGCGAAATAAATGTCGGCAAATTTATAAAAAAATAAGTCATAAATTATTAATTTAGAGCGCTTTGGTTTCTTTTTATCTATCTTAATATTTTTTAAACTTTCAAATCTTTTGTTTTTTTTTTTTGCGAAAGCCAGATTTTCAGAAAATAATTTTTTTAGGAATGATGTAAGCTGTAGTTTCTAAGGAACTTGTAAGAAATTCAATAAAAAATGTCTAACGCATCCTAATTGTCAAAGGGACTGCACATCAAACCACTCTGTCATGACCTTACGCTAATATGACGTCAGTAAAACAGCTGATATCTTTCTATTGATCATTTATAATCGTACATTCGTATGGTTTTTAATTAGCTTTAACATTCTATACATTTTGTCTCAACTCACCCTTCACAGTTGATCGGTACGTTAAAGCTCTTCAAAAATATCCTCCGAGCTACCAGATCATAAATTTTTGGCAATCGGAACCTATAAAATTGTCTAAGTGAGCCCTAGTTTGATTTCCTTTCAAAATCAGATTATTATTTAAATCACATATCGAATATTTACAAGCCCCAACAGAATGTCTTAATACTTAATTGACTAACGCCTGGAGGCAAAGGTGTGAACAATTTCTCAGTGACTGGGTCGTCAGAAGGTTTTGATGGTATAACCGCTATTATTAAAGTGTTTTTGAATTTTGTTTGTTCACTCAGAATTAAGCAATTGAGAATTAAGTTCCTTTGAGTCTTCTAGCGATTTAATGCTGTATGGCAGGCGACTGGGGTGAACTAGAAGAGCATTTGTCACCTACCAGTACGTTTCTTCTAGCATTATATTTGTCCCTTTCAAAATTTAGCTTTGCCAAGCTTTAGGGTTTTAATCGGCATCGACGAGGTAAGGCCACCGTAAGCTCGTTGTAGAAATTGTTTTGTAGATGATGAGGTAGAATCATCTCCACACTTCCTTCTTTAGCCATCCAGGAGAACCAGTGGAATTAGAAATAAAATGTGAAAATTCGTGATGAGTTCAAAAGCATCCGAAAACAGAAAGCTTTCCCAGTTTAAATTCCAATTTGGGAAACAGCGGTAGAATCTAATACGATTTAAATTCCTTTGAAAATAAGATAATAATATAGATTAGCTCCACAATATGTTGGTCTCTAGTGCAATGAGCCAGAGTACTTCATTATAAAAATGGTTTAAATAAAATTAAAAAAAAATGTTAAATATTTTTTAACCTCATTTTTTATTGCAATACTTGCAGAATGAAACTTCTACAAATTGCAATGGATGAACGGCAAAAGATACTTTGCAACGCTGGTGCTAATCAAGCTTTGGAGAATGGCGAAGATGGGCGTACAACATCGAATAGTGGCACAATTGGGCCATTACCTAACCTAGGACAAAGCGTAAAGCCACCTTGGGAACGTGCAACGACAGCAGCCAATGTGCCTTACTACATTGAGTGAGTATTAAAAGTTCCGAGCTCAAGGAGATTATTTCAAATGTTTCTTAATATATTTATTATCACTTATAAATATTTTTTAGGCAAGTTTTTTTTTCCCAATCGGGGTCATAAGTTAAAGACCTAACCAAACATTTTATGAGTTTTACTTGTTTTCACAACTTTTCACTTAACTCTGTCTTTTTTCACTTTCCCTCCTCAACAGTCACGAACGCGAGACCACGCACTGGGATCATCCAGAAATGATTGAATTGATGAAGAGTTTGGCTGATCTTAACGAAATCCGTTTCTCCGCCTATCGCACAGCAATGAAATTACGCGCTGTGCAAAAACGTTTGGGTGAGTAGACGACAAGAAAAAGAAGTCAAAAATAACTAATTGCTCTGCAGCACGTGACCACCAGCGTAGAGACCGCACAGCAATTCACGCAATAATTTTAATAATTTTACAACTTTGTTTACCCCAAAAATATAGCGCTCGATCGCATACCCATGTCCACTGCCATCGAATCGTTCGATCGTCATGCGTTGCGCGCACAAAACGACAAACTCATCGATATACCCGACATGACGACCGTCTTGCATTCGCTCTATGTGACAATCGATAAAATCGACTTGACTTTAATGCTGGATTTGGCCATAAATTGGATATTAAATGTTTACGACTCGCAGCGCACTGGACAGATACGTGTGCTGAGCTTTAAGGTGAGTGCGCTTAACGGTATATATTTCACCCATTTTATGCACTAATGTTTTCGCTTGCTTTTGTTTGTGTACTCACACTCACACACAGGTTGGCTTGATTTTGCTCTGCAAGGGTCATCTGGAGGAGAAGTATCGTTACCTATTCCGTTTGATTGCCGACCCGGAGCGCAAAGTCGACCAAAGAAAATTGGGTTTGCTGCTGCACGATTGCATACAGGTGCGTTGTTGTTGTTGGCAGTTTTATATGACACGTATGAAACTGAATTGCATAAATTTCTTCTCCCGCAGGTACCACGCCAGCTGGGCGAAGTAGCCGCTTTCGGCGGCTCCAACATCGAACCATCGGTGCGCTCTTGCCTCGAGCGCGCTGGCATCTCGCAGGAAGGTAAGCACCTTCAACGCAAAATTCAATTACTTAAACGCCCTTAATGAAAACTATTAACCGATCACTTGTACCACGAAAATCCATCATAAAAATACATATTTGCCTATTTAACCGTTAATTAATTACATTGTAAATGAATTTTCCGCAATTTCCAAGCCACTCAATTTCACCGACTATTAAACAACAATTTTTTTATGCAACTCTTTTCCATCTCTGCCGCAGCCATTGACGCCAATCAGGAAATTGCCATTGAACAATCACACTTCCTCGGCTGGTTGCAACACGAGCCGCAAAGTTTAGTATGGATGCCGGTGCTACATCGTCTGGCAGCTGCCGAAACGGCCAAACATCAGGTGAGTGCGTTTCTGCATTGTGTTTGTACACTTCCTGCTCCCAACAGGCGTCCGCCCGTAATTGATGGTGCCAAGGCGCTGCAAGGCGCTTACGACAAAAGTCTTCTTCCCACATTCTTGCAGTCCTCGCAGCCATGTGAACCCATTAAGCCAGCAAGTGCGGCAGTATTCACTCACTTAACGGCAATTATTGCACTGTTCACCACAGCTGCCATCAGTACTTCCTGCGCTCTTTCGCCAAACACCCATCGCATTTACATTCTTCAAATTCCCCCCTCATATTCATTCTCCTCACTATAGCTTATGCCTGAAACGCTCACATACATAAATATATCGCACCTATTACATATATTCGTCCCCACCCCTATACATACATATGATGTACATATCTACGGCTTTGCCACAAGCAGTTACTAAATCCAATATTTGCATTTCTCGGTAACCCACTCGTCGCTTTGTCGTGGCTAACACCTTCGTCCGCCGCAATCGTAACCACAACTACGCACATAAATAACTGTTTCCCACCTGTTTATTAAAATGGCCACCATGCAATTGGCGAATTGATGACAACAGGCAAAATGTAACATTTGCAAGGAGTATCCGATAATTGGTTTCCGTTATCGCTGCCTCAAGTGCTTCAATTTCGATATGTGCCAAAAGTGTTTCTTCTTCGGACGCAATGCCAAAAATCACAAATTGAGTCATCCCATGCACGAGTATTGCACAACGGTAAGTAGCAAAACGAAGAGCTAAATGAAATATACATAAGTAGATGAAGATAACAATGAGTGAATGGTAGATAAAGTTAACATTAGTGTGAATAAGATTTAGAGAAAAGAGCTGACAATAATATATGTATAAAGATAAAGATAACAGCGAATTAAATGTAGATAGAGATTTTAGTAATCAAAGATTAGATAAAGAAAAAGATAAAGATAACAACGAATCATTTGTCGATCCGAACAAGATATTAATAAAAAGATTTAACAATGTATGAATGTTAAATGAAGATAATTTAACTGTGAATAAGATTTAGATAAAGATAAAAAACAATAAAGTGTATAAAATGAAGATTTTATGGGATGAGAAACGGATAACGAAAGTTATCATTAAATAAGATACAGAAAAAATATAAATTGAAATATATAAAAATAAATAAAGACATAGATGAAGCCAGTAATCGAGACAGAGATAAATATAGAGATCGATAAGAATAGCGACATAGATAAAAGAGATACAAATATAAATAGAGATTGAAATAGGTATCGAGATGGTGGATAAAAAGAAAGAGAACGATAGAATGAAGAGAAAGATAGAGAAATTGTGACAGAGGCAGATAGAGATATACTCGTTATAAGCTCAAGCTCAGCTTTAGTGCTCTTTAAATGAGCAGAAGATATAGCCACTTATTAGCAATGCTTAATTTCATATTTATACACCAAATTCCAGACCACCTCAACGGAAGATGTTCGCGATTTCACGCGTGCTTTGAAGAACAAATTCAAGAGTCGCAAATACTTTAAGAAGCATCCACGTGTCGGCTACTTGCCGGTACAAAGTGTGCTCGAGGGTAAGCTTAACGGCTTTAACAATCATAATGAGAACATTTTACTCAAACATACTATATACTCCGACTGTATAGGTGACGCTTTAGAGAGTCCCGCACCGAGTCCACAACATACCACACATACGCTGCAAAACGATATGCACTCACGCCTCGAAATGTATGCTTCCCGTTTGGCGCAAGTCGAGTATTGTACCGGTTCGAATTCAACGCCCGACAGTGACGATGAACACCAACTGATCGCCCAATACTGTCAGGCATTGCCCACAAATAACGGTAGCGGTCCCAAATCGCCAGTTCAAGTAATGGCAGCCATGGACGCCGAGCAACGCGAAGAGCTGGAAGCGATTATACGCGACTTGGAGGAGGAGAATGCCAATTTACAAGCGGAATATCAGCAATTGTGCAGCAAACAGAACAGCACCACACCTGACGCAGATGGTGGCATGCAGCACTCCACATCCGCCATGGGTGGACTAGCGGCGGGCGCTAATGGCGGTGGTCAAGGCGAACATGGACAGGTAAGCGCGTCAGAGAGTGAAAAGAGGGAGAGTACTGTTCACTCACTATTTACATACAATTCATTTTACAATTAGGATATGATTGCCGAGGCGAAGCTGCTGCGCCAACATAAGGGTCGCCTCGAGGCGCGCATGCAAATACTGGAAGATCACAATCGCCAACTGGAAGCGCAATTGCAACGACTACGCCAATTGTTGGACGAGCCGAATAGTGGCGCGGTGAGCGCCGCCGGCTCAGCATTGAATTCCAAACCGAACACATTGCAAACACGCTCCGTGACCGCATCGCAGCTGAATACCGACTCGCCGGCGAAAATGAATCAACAGAATGGCCATTATGAGCAAAACACAAGTGAGTAGGCCATAGCTTAAGGGGAGGAAACGTATGTTTTCAGAAAGATGAAAACGATGTAAAAGCTAATTAGCGTTATTACTTATCGATTTATAAGCCATCTATATAAACTTTTTTACAGTTATAATCGCACTTGAATTCAACACATTTGATTAACGCGAAATACCTATTTGAAGCAAAACTGTTCAGTTCAAATATGTAAAGATTTACGTGTCTACATTTATAATATTTGTTAGCAGGTGTCACTGTATGTTTCTATTATCACAGTAGACATACCGGCCCTATCAGAGGACACCTCCATCATGGTATCCCTATGTTTTCTATATACCTTATATATTAAAACTGTTAAAAAGCGAGACCACGCCCATTTATAAATAAAGCATGATTAATTTCGAAGTTCCCTACTTTTTTAAAGAAAAAACACAAAAATTCAAATATAATGGAGAATGTTTATCATAATTCGAAAGAACATTCTTTGGCATTTATTTTTTAAAGATTGTCTCTTTCAAATGTTGTCCGCCACGTCTCAAATGGTCGATCCGTTGAGTCCAATTTTCGATGACTCGTTTGAACATTTTGACTGGTAATTGGCAAATGACACACATGATGTTTTGCTCCAAGTCCTAAATCGAAGCATTTTACATATCCCCACAAAAAAATACGGTGTAATATCACATGATCTCGGTGGCCAATCGATCGTCCCAAAGTGTGAAATTCCGTGTTCACTGAAGTGTTACCTCAATAAATCCATTGATTGTCGCGATGTGTGGGAGGTGGCGCCGTCTTGTTGAAACCAAAGTTTCAATTTCAGACATCAAACATTTGGTTATCATGGCGCGATAACGATTGCCATTGACGGTTACGTTCTCACCGGCATCATTCTTGAAGAACTATGAACTGATGATTCCACCGGCCCACAAACCACACCAAACCGTTGTTTTTTCTGGATGTTATAGTAGCTTTTGAAGCTCTTCAGGTTGCTCTTCGTCCCAAATGCTGCAATTTTGCTTGTTTATATACCCATTTATCCAGAAATGATCTACAACGCTGAACAGAATTTGGCTCGAAAACGTCGGATGTTCTTGGAACTTTTTAAGAGCCCATAGAGCGAAGCGATGTCGCTTGGAGCGGTCGAGCGGCTTCAGTTCTTGCACAAGCTGTATTTTGTTAAGTTTTCAATTTAAGATCTCGACGCCAAATAATACTGAACGAAAATAACATAACATGACATGGACTTTTAAAAAAAAAGGCTATTGAAAAAAGCACCTCTACTTAGATCAGCTGTTTGGTTTAGGTTTTAGGTTTTATATTTTACAATAATTGAGTAAAATGCAAATTCATTTACTTTTGAAAAACAAATAAATTAAAAACTAAGTTTACAAGCTAATTATTATGTATGTATGAGTATATATGTATCATAAATGTAATTTTCCAATTACAACCTTTGCTAACTCTTAATTCTCTTTGTATTTCTCCCTTTAACCGCACACTGTGTTTTTTTTTTATAACGGAAATATTTGCCCTCCCCGCACACCGGACACCATTGTGCTTGTGTGTGTGTGTATGTTTGCATCATACAAAAACTGTCGCTAAACAAATAATCGCCAATAAATTTTGCCAACAACCTTCAATGTACCTACAACCTGCAACAACAACTAATGCACTCCTTTACTACAATCCATACATATATGTGTGAATATTAAATCAATATAAAACGGATACGTCAACAACAACAACGATAACCGGAATATTCACTATTCTATTACCTGCTCACTAACACGTTACGTTGGCTGATTACACCGTTTTTCCACATCCCACCACTCGACGCGCTGTAACTAAACTAATTCACTTGCGCCACGACAACGACAACAACGTCACCTAAACCACAACAGAGGGCATGATGCTACCCGGCATGGGCATGATCAATATTGGCAATACTGGTGCGGGCGGTGGCGCTGCTGAGCATATGGGTGTTGGCAAACATCCGCTCGGTCCTGGACTGGTAGCGCTACAACAACGCGTAGCTATAAACGCTGCTGGCGTCGGCGGTGGTGGTATGGGCATGATTGGTGGCGGTCATGGCGGTGGCGGTATGAGTCACATGGGTGGCATCGCTGGCATCGCTGGCGCAACAGGAAACGGTGGCATCGATATGGGCGGCGTTGGCATCGGCGCCGGGCAAGGCTTCATGTTGGACGATGGTCGTCCACCACCGCCGCCACACTCGAGTCTGCTGCACAATATGCCTGGTAAATGATGGTGAAAATGCACGAGCAGCATGACGGCAACAATAACAATGTGCTGGCAATTTGCATGGCCATTTCTTTAGTTTTATTTGCCATTTTTGTTGTTGTTTGCTGGGTTGATTTTTCTGATTTTGTTGTCATTTCGCTTTCCGTTGATTTGTTGTTGTGCCTTTTTCGTTTGAATTTAGCAAATTTTCGCAATTCTTTTTCTGCATTGATTTTGCTTGCGGCATTTTTTATGCGTTGCTAATTAATTATTGTGTTTGCTTTTATTTATTTTATTTGCTTGTTGATTGTCGACCACTTTCGACGTTTTCTCTTCGGCCGCTAAATGGACTTAATTGATTTCAAGTCAAAATGTATGCGGAAATTCGATCTTATTTTCAGTTTGTTTGCTGTGATTTATTTTATTTTACAGTTCTTAATTTTAAGTATTTTTAGAAAAGCAAAAAAAAATCGGTTATAAGCCTTTTCCCTTTACAAATACTACTATAACTCACATTAAGACCCTTTTTGAGAGTAACACATTGCTCCAGAAAAAATGTTGAGTGGTGTAAGCTCATTAATTGATTATCATTGTTTTTATATATTTACAATCTTATCTCTAACCCCTTAACTCAAATCCCTACAAAATTAATTTTTAACTGTTCGTCCTAAGTTGTTATATTTTTTAAAGACTCATCCGTTACTCGGAACGTCATACATTTTTTGCTTGAATGATATATGATTTTTTTTCATATTTTTTATATATAAACAAAATAATATAATAATATAAGCATTATTAAATTATTATAGTATAAATTAATATAATTATTTATTTTAATAAAAACAAATTAATAATTTTTTCAAATTTCAATCCCTTTTTACTAATACATCTCCCTCTCTCTCTCTCTTTCTAACGATCTATTGCTTACATTGGATATGCCACGAAATAATGGATAAACACTCATTGTTGAATAAAATATATAGATCACGCATAAATAGCTGAATATTAAAGTCAAGGAAATTTTTTACGAAAATATTGATTCAAACGGTAATTTGAATATATGCAAAGTGTATTCAACAAAGTGAACCACGTATATGACATTTCATTTTTTTTACCCGAATTTGACATTTTTGTTGCCATTGATTTAACCCATACCTTTATTCAAAAATTCAAATTTTGAAATTCAAAAGAAAACAAATTTCAAACCCAAAAAAAATATTTTTTAAAGGAATAAAAGAAAATGCCGAATACTTTCTGCTTATGCAAAACAACTCATGGAAGCAATTTACTAAGGTTTTGTGCTCCAACTGACAAATTGCAAACAATTTTATCAATATACATATATTATATTGTTAAAGTTAAAAAAAGACGGGTTAATGTAAACAAATACATGAATTGTTTACTATTTTATTGTCAAAAACGGGTATGTCAAATACTTAGTTCACTTTGTTGAATACACTTTGAATATATGTATGTTGGAAGTAATTGTTAAATTAGTTGTGCATAAGGCTCAAAATGCTCTTTCCAATCTTCAAAGAAGTTCTGCTGGCGATACAGTTTTCAGCCGTCGTGACTACACAGGCTTCTCCCACTGGTGCGCTTGGACTTTTTTTATTTCTTATACAATCACATTTCAATGATTCAACATTTGTAGCACATCGAAGCTTATCAGGAGCACAATTAAAGTTAATCAAGGCTTTTGAGGAGTGTTCATACGGCTCCACTGCCTAAAATTAAACAAAAAGAAGATGAACAAAGTACGTAATATTAAAACAATTTAGTATATAAAATGCAAAACCTGGAAAGTCACCTCACACTCCCGAAGTATTGCGAGATAAAGATTTTAGTTATTCACAAGATCCAAGGAATCGAAAACGTCAAAACACACTCGGAAAAAAGTAGTCGTAAAATCTATTTCTATCACATTGATTATTCATCACTTTGAAGGGTTGCAATAGCCGCGATGTACCGTTGGTATTAGATCAACTCTGAAATATTTTTTGCGAAACCATTCGATTATCTTTAGTCTTTAGTTCGGAGCAGGAAAAATAGAAGAACTGATCACTGAATTGAAATTATACAGCATTGTATTTGCCATTTAATTACCTTCTATCACAACGGTATTGCTCCAAATTCCGTCTAAATCGCTGATCTGATCTTGCCTTAGTTACAGGGGTTTTAAGCAGTTATTGCCTAATGGGTTACCTTGCGACGAGGCTAAATATTTTGTACTAATTGAAATAGATTTTATAAATCTTTCATTGCTACAATAAATTTAATTTATTCTATCAACATTTTTTAAATAAAAATATACTCTTTTCAGCCGCTGAAATTGGACGTGCCGTTGAAGAGCTGGTGACAGTCATAACCGAGGAGATGATCGAACAAACACAGTGTCAAGAAAACGATTGCGACACCTTGGGCGATGAGGATGAGGATGGCGAAAGTGTGGCAACGGCGATAAGTGCTAAAACAATCATAAAACCTTTAACGGCAACAACGAAAACCAAAACCAACGTAACAACCACCAATAACACAACTGCAACGATACTAAACTAGGAAGAGCACACGAAAAACTATAAAGAAATGCGACTGTTAAGGAGGAAGAAAATGAGTTGAAAATGAATGTGGGAAATGCATGAATCCTTAACGAGAGGATGTCGGCAGTAGTAGACAGAAGCAGCAGTAGAAGTGGAACCAGAAAATTTGTTAATGGATATGCAGCTAACGGTATCTAACATTATTAGAGCGTGGAGGCTGTCGAATCCTTTTGCGTAATATATACATACATATACACTTACATATATGCGTAATATTGATATATCATTGCAATGCAGCTAACTTATTGTTAAGTATAAAGAAATTAAGAGGAAATATGAGAAAACACAATTGTTTAAATAAATAAATATAATTAAATTTAGCTACAAATACATATAAATATATACTTACATATGCTTAATATGGTATACATACATATAAACTTAGCGAAAAAAAAACAAAAACAACAAATCACATATTAAATGCATACAATAAATACATACAAATTATATGCTATGAAATCGAAGAAATTGGCGAAAAAACGAAAAAATTGAATTGACTTTGAATCAACTTGTTAATTAATTCAACTGTTGTTTGCAACTGATTAGTTAAGATGAAAGCTTACGAAAAGCTTAACACAATAACGGTAATTTTTTGCTGAAAGCTTTTCAAATGGTAATGAGTTGCAGAGCAAAAGTGCTAAAGCAGGCGAAAGTGTTAGACTCGATGGAAAATTACTCAACTCTTTGTAAAAATGTGAATCAATCAAGTGGCAACAACAACATGCGCAAATGTTCAAAGAAAGCTTTCACAAATATTGAAATTTCCGTGTAAAAGAAATCATGTATATTCTAAACTTAATTTTTATTTAAAACGAATTGTTATAGTATATATTAAAAGTTTTGCTTATTTTGTTTCATATTTTGCAATAAGCATACTACAACAAAATCATTGATTGCATGAATGCCAATAAATACAAAATAAATTTAGTGAAATACTTAGTAGCTTATATGTAAACATATCACGATAAAAACGAAATAGTCTACCCAAATAGCTTCGGCAATATTAGCCACTCAAATATTTTTTTCTAATAAAATAATAAAACTAACAGAATACACAAACAAAAATAAAAAATTGTAAAAGAAAAATACTAAAAATGCATATAAAATTAAAAAAAGTAAATTTATATAACTGTTAAGTAACTGGTCTTTGTAATGCTTTGTAATTTTATATACATATGTATAAATATAAATTTTTATAGCGAGCAACTTGTAAAATTAAATGAAAAACTTTCCCATGCAGCAGTTAAAGGAAATGCAATGCAATTGTTGCTTTGATTTTCATATTTTTTAACGGTACCCATATTTATTAATTTGAGTTAAGTTAATAAGTTAAAAAAAAAAGAAAAAACAACAACATTCACACAAGTACAATTAAAACAAAATTTTTAAAAAAATTTCAGTTAAATTTAAATTAAAATGTAATTAAAATTCATTACTGTAAAAATTAAAACTTGTTTCTGTAAAATTTTGAAAATATTTCTTAAAATACTTGAAATTGTGTTTACTTTAAGTTTTATTTTTATCTTGTATGCAAAGCAATTTAAGTGTAATTTACATAATAAAACCCCGTTTAGTTAGTTTTTAAGTTTTATTTTTTGCTTTGTTTCTTTTAAAATTTTCAAATAAATATTGCGTGTTTTCATAAAATGATTTTACGAACTAAAAAGTGTTTTCTTTATTTATGCCGTTTTTTATTTATATTTAATTACAATTACATATTTACCCGGAGCTTTTCTCTTGCAAACTTTTGATGTGACACAAAAAAAATTAATATTTTGAGTTATACCACAGCATCTGAAGTTATAAGACAAATGAGCTTAAAGCTTTGAAAAGCTTGTTGCTTCAATACTTATATTTTCTTTCCAAAAAGTTTAAAAGAAATATTTTATAAGTTTTTCCGTGTTCTTTTATATTTAAGTGATCTCTGAAATCTAAATAATAAAGATTTTCGATATTTGGATGACAGCAAAGTTCCGATTTGAATGCTATTCCATTGTTTGAATATGAACATTAAAATCTTCAACCATTTCTCTTATAACAGTTCACCATCACGAGACACTCCAGCTAATACGTTTTCAGTTTTATTTATTAAAAATAAAAAAATGAAAAAAAATATTAACGGAAAACAGACTGTATAAACTTGTATTGACAAAAACCAACATAAATATACCACCTTTTCTACTCATAAATGTGGTTTTGATAAGCGAAATTACATAACCAACTATATATTGTATAACTTTGAATAATATTAAACGCGTATAATGAATCAAACTACAATTAGTGTTGACATAAATATTTTACAAACCAATCTAAAGAAGTCAATAATTCATTCAATTAACGTCCACAATCCGAACCTAATCAGTAAACCCTATCGTACTTCTTAGATTATTTCCGAAATATGCGAATCAATATACTACAATCTACATCTATTAAGCCTAGAATATACTAATAACTTCAATCTCAGTAAAAAATGAACCTCCAAAACTGCTTTAAGAATATCAATTCCATGTCTATATATTTTGAAAAATAAAATATAAAATAAAAATATTTTTAGAATAAAAAAACAAACGGAACGAAACAATCTTCTGAAAATAAACCAATAAAAAATAAACAAAATGTTTCAAAATTTTAGTAACTGATACAAATTTGGAATACAATTGAAGAAATATAGATATACATACATATAAAACTATATTAATATAGATCGAAAGGAAAACTTAAAATATGTATTTCTTATAAGTTAATGAAAGCTTACATGGTACTACTATAAAAGTCCAAAAGCTACAAGCATCTATTATAAACTGGGTGTAAATTCAAATATGTAGAAAATGCATGAAAGCTCTTTACATAGTGAAAGCTTCGCGCGAAAAAAGCATAACTTAAAACTAACAGTGCGCTGGTTTACGACGCAATAAGTTAAAGATGATATAATAACAACTTTTAGCGCTTGGTAATCCAATTATACATTATTTTTCAATTAAGTTTTTCAAGCTTTATAGTTTAGAGCTTGTACGAGTACACTTGAAAGCTGAAAATTCGCAAATGTAATACAAAATTATAATTTTTAGGACAGTTTTCTAATTTCTAACGGTACTTACAATATGACCATATTTTCATTTAATAAAAATTATTGCTTTAAATTACAACTAAATGAATTTATGCAATTGACTTGGCTCTGATGAGCGTAATAAAAGTGCGTGGAGTCCAATCTTTTGAAAGTATTACTAGTAATATTTTATTACACTCACTGCCAATATGAACGAACAGAAACCGCTTTATGCTTTTCAAAGCAATCATAGCACCATAAGCGAAAGCTTGCACAACTCACCTCCTGACTGCTATTTAAACACATACACAATTCTCTAAGACACTAAAAATTAATATCAAATAATATTTTGCTTCTGCTTCCCTTTCTTGCATTTGGATCAACATATTTTTCATTCAAATTATATGAAATGAAAGCTCTTTAAACTTTCGGACTGATCAATTTAATTTTTACGTAATAATATTTTCTGTTATTTGAAACAATTCTTTAAATTTTAAAGTTACACTGTTATGAAAGCTCACTAAAGCTTCATGTAAGCTTGTATTGAGAAGATCGCTCGACTCTATAAACTAAATGAATGTGTGTTTAAAATATACGTAAATATATATGAATAATATGCAAAGATATCTGACAATATATTACAGTATTACAGATATTTGTGTGTTTAAATGTGAAAACAAGCGTATCGAAAAATTGTATTGAACAACAACAAAAGAAAATTCATTGTAAGATCAAATGCGATAATGTCATTCTATAGTCGTTTTTCTTAATTTTGTAACGAATTTAAAAACATATCCAATAACATACTAGTACACTTCCTATAATTCATATACTTATACATATACATACAAAATATTCATATCATATAATAAATCTATAAAATAGTTAAACGCTAATTACATTCAAACATATGCACATGCACATATATAGCAAGTAACTTAAATAATTGTTTGAATAAACGAATTTAGGAAAATTATCAAAAACAGAAACAGAAAAGTTTACAATTAATAATGCGAAAACAGAAATACATACATACATATATTCGAATAAAAGATTTAGAATTCACATATCCTGAAATATAAACAGTGCTGCAAGCCACAATTAGATTTTAAAATTAATAAAAAATAAATGTACGTTTCTACAAATTCATTTGCTCGATCTAGCCGGTGTAGCTCATGTAGCCGGTGTTTGACGATTCTCCCAAAATTGATTAGTGGTGAATCGAACAAGCAAATGGTAGGAACAATACGAGCGGAAGAGTAGGAAGAGTAGTGACTATTGAAAATCAACTGGTGTGTAATTGTATCAAGTTTAGTTAGGCAATATGATTACTTTCCATTCACATAGTTTAGACTTGAACAGAAACAGTTGAATTCATAGCTTATTGTGGTAAATTTTACCATCAGCACAATACTACAAACTTCCAAAGTAATTTGAATACATATTCGAGTTCGATAATAAATTAGTTTATATGACTAAGCAGTTTCTTTCCTCTTTCTTTCTTTTTTTGCTTAACAATTTCTCACGGGATTAGTATTTTCTTGTGATACTTCCTATACGCGTTCGTACATCGTTCTCTCATGTTTTGAACACTGGCATAGTTGAATAACCTCAGCCGATGCTAGACCACAAACATACATGTAAATATACATGTTAATTGTTCTCAAAAAGTTGTTCAAAGTGCTGCTGAGCAAATAGATTTTAGTAGATTACAAATTGAAGTTCCTTCGGGACCTAGTGATGATATTCGCTCTGCAAATATTCATAGAAACAATTTGGGCGCCCCTTAAGCGCAAAGCACTGTGGTTAAGAGAGTTCTCTTCGATTAAGATTTCTACCTGCCAACATTTTTCTAAGCAAGTGACCCGATATTCTAAGAAAACTATTTAAATTTCTATTCATCATTAAGTAAGCTCCTAGTTCGAAACACACATATTATTTCCCCAACTAAACTCATTAAAACAACTGTAAATGTAATTAAATGGAGTTATACTTAAATATTGTAAATCAAATATGCGGAACAGTGGTCATCGCAATAAAAATCAGATAAAACATAAAAAAACACTATAATTATAATTATAATATGCTGACGTCATAATATACTGCCTAACTAAACGAAATTCTGACTAACTTCTGACAAAACAGAAAAAACAAAAAAAAATATTTGTCGTTTGATTAAACAAAAATAGATAAAACATATTTTATTGAACTACCTAATAAGAAAATACAAAGCAAACAGAGCAAAAACGTGTATCTCGGACACAACAGCGAAAGCTCACAAAGTTCATAGAACTTACAAAAATCTGAACAACTTTAAACTTAACGGACAATTATAAAGCAAAGTTCTGTAAGTATAAAGTTTGGTGATTTTTCGAGCACCTATAAATTAAATATTAGCAGGCTCATCAAGGAATATATACTTAATATCTACTACATACGATAAGTTCCATTTTTCGTCTTTTTACTGCCAGCAACCGCGTTGAAACTGTTAAACCCGCTTAACAGTTAAAACCACTATAACCCCTCAAAATACATACATATGTTCGACTAAGTTTTAAATACAGCATTCAAAACGTGCAACTATTTAGCAAATGAAAGCTCTTTCCTCTATTTTCTTTCGTATTAAGCTCGACGATATTCTCATTCAAATTCGTGAAAGCTTGCAATTTGTCATGAATAATAAAACGACTATTCATCTAATGTCTCTTAGACCCAAGAATGCTAACAATTTTTATATCATATCTGATTATGTACACATATACATACATATTTCTATTATATAACTAGTTATATACATTTATAAATATTACGTAATAAATTTATATATGTAATATATAAAAATACGTCTGACAACATAACTGTATTATCAGATGTTTGCATAAATAATCGTATATTTAATACAACAATTAGAAAGGAAAATTCCTTGTAAGATCAAAACGAATAAATTCATGAAACATTTATTTGTTTTTATTTTGTATCCAATATCCTAAAAGTACATTTCCTATAGTTCATATACATATACATATATAAAAAGTAATCATATCATTAATGCATATTTACTCATAGCTAATGCTAATTGTATGTATAACTGGCAAATAAACAAATTGATTAAATAAAATAAACGAATTTAGGAAAATTATGAAACGCTTTTAATTGAAAACTCAGCTTTAAGAAATAGAAAAGAACAAAGAAAAAAAATTTCTTGATATTCAATTCACCAAATCAAGTGATTAGTATTTCTTATTTTATTCCATTAATTTTATCAACTTATTTCAATTAGAAATAGATGTCAACTTTTTTCCAAAACATACTTAAAACTTGTTTCTTTCTTTCTTTCCCGATATAATACTTTCAGTGGCAAATTTTTATAAACATCCAAAATTGAATACCCATATTGTGATGTGATTGGCGTTGCAACCGTTTAGCCGGTTATAGCCGAATCGACGATAGTGCGCCACCTCTCTCTCTCCTTCGCAGTTCGGCGCCAGTTGGAGATCCCAAGTTTAACCAGGTCGCTCTCCACCTGGTCCCTCCAACGGAGTGAAGGCCTTCCCCTTCCTCGGCTTCCTCCGGCGGGTACTGCATCGAACACTTTCAGTGCTGGAGTGTTTTCGTCCATTCGGACAACATGACCTAGCCAGCGTAGTCGCTGTCTTTTTATTCGCTGAACTATGTCAATGTCGTCGTATAACTCGTACAGCTCATCGTTCCATCGTCTGCGGTATTCGCCGTTGCCAATGTTCTGAGGACCATAAATCTTGCGCAAAATTTTCCTCTCGAAAACTCCTAGTGTCGTCTCATCTGATGTTGACATCGTCCAAGCTTCTGCACCGTAGAGCAGGACGGGAATGATAAGCGACTTGTAGAGCTTGATTTTGGTTCGTCGAGAGAGGACTTTACTGTTAAATTGCCTACTCAGTCCAAAGTAGCACCTGTTGGCAAGAGTTATTCTGCGCTGGATTTCGGGGCTGACATTGTTCGTGTTGTTGATGCTGGTTCCTAGGTATACGAAATTATATACGACCTCGAAGTTATGACTGTCAACAGTGACGTGGGAGCCAAGACGCGAATGCGCCGACTGTTTGTTTGATGACAGGAGATATTTCGTCTTGTCCTCATTCACCTCCAGACCCATTCGCTTCGCCTCCTTATCAATGCGGGAAAAAGCAGAACAAACGGCGCGGTTGTTGCTTCCGATGATATCAATATCATCGGCGTACGCCAGGAGCTGTACACTCTTGTAGAAGATTGTACCTTCTCGGTTTAGCTCTGCAGCTCTTATAATTTTTTCCAGCATCAGGTTAAAGAAGTCGCACGATAGTGAGTCACCTTGTCTGAAACCTCGTTTGGTATCGAACGGCTCGGAGAGGTCCTTCCCAATCATGACGGAGCTTTTGGTGTTGCTCAGCGTCAATTTACACAGCCGTATTAGTTTTGCGGGGATACCAAATTCAGACATCGCGGCGTAAAGGCAGCTCCTTTTCGTGCTATCGAAAGCAGCTTTAAAATCGACAAAAAGGTGGTATGTGTCGATACTCTTTTCACGGGTCTTCTCCAAAATTTGGCGCATGGTGAATATCTGGTCAGTTGTCGATTTTCCAGGTCTAAAGCCACACTGATAAGGTCCAATCAGTTTGTTGACGGTGGGCTTTAGTCTTTCACACAGTACGCTCGATAGAACCTTGTATGCGATATTTAGGAGGCTGATCCCACGGTAATTGGCGCAGATTGTGGGATCTCCCTTTTTATGGATTGGGCAGAGCACACTGAGATTCCAATCGTCAGGCATGCTTTCTTCCGACCATATTCTGCAAAGAAGCTGATGCATGCACCTTATCAGTTCTTCGCCGCCGTATTTGAATAGTTCTGCCGGTAATCTATCGGCCCCCGCTGCTTTGTTGTTCTTCAAGCGGGTAATTGCTATTCGAATTTCTTCATGGTCGGGTAATGGAACATCTGTTCCATCGTCATCGATTGGGGGATCGCTATCGCTCTCGGTATCTATCCCATCCCGCACGTGTTGTGGTCGTTTGCAACGTTGCGAGGTAGGCAGTCTGTTTTCTCTCCGCTGCGAGACGGCACTCCTCATCGTACCAGCTTGTTTTTTGTCGTTGCCGAAAACCAATTGTTTCGGCTGCAGCGGTACGCAGTGAGTTTGAGATGCCGTTCCACAGTTCCCTTATACCGAGATGCTGATGAGTGCTCTCAGAGAGCAGGAGTGCAAGTCGAGTAGAGTATTTCGTGGCTGTCTGTTGCGATTGCAGCTTTTCGACGTCGAACCCTCCTTGTGTTTGTTGACGGGCGTTCTTTGCTGCACAGAGGCGGGTGCGTATCTTTGCTGCGACCAGATAGTGGTCCGAGTCTATATTTGGTCCTCGGAGCGTACGCACGTCTAAAACACAGGAGACATGTCTTCCGTCTATCACAACGTGATCGATTTGGTTCCGCGTGTTTCGATCAGGAGACAGCCAAGTAGCTTGATGTATTTTCTTATGCTGGAATCTGGTACTACAGACGACCATATTTCGGGCCCCAGCGAAGTCGATCAGCCTCAGGCCGTTTGGCGATGTTTCGTCATGGAGGCTGAATTTTCCGACTGTTGTGCCAAAGACACCTTCTTTACCCACCCTGGCGTTAAAATCGCCAAGCACGACTTTTACATCGTGGCGGGGGCAGCGCTCATAGGTGCGTTCTAGGCACTCATAGAAAGCATCTTTGGTCACATCGTCCTTCTCTTCCGTTGGGGCGTGGGCGCAAATATGTTGAAGAACCTCGCTTTGATGCGGATTGTGGCTAGACGTTCATCCACCGGGGTGAATGCCAGGACTCTGCGACGGAGTCTCTCTCCCACCACAAATCCAACACCAAATTTGCGCTCCTTTATATGGGCGCTGTAGTAGATGTCACAAGGACCCACCTTCTTCCGTCCTTGTCCCGTCCATCGCACTTCTTGGATGGCGGTGATGTCAGCCTGGAGTCGTATGAGGACATCAACCAGCTGGGCAGAGGCACCTTCCCAATTAAGGGTCCGGACATTCCAGGTGCATGCCCTTATATCATTGTCCTTAAAACGTTTGCAGGGGTCGTCATCAAAAAGGGGGTGTCTCATCCGAGGCTTTCGTAGATTTTTCATTGGGGGGTGTTTTTATGTGGTGGGTCCCAAGCCCTACGCACAACCGCATAAGCGGGCTTCGCCTTCTCACTTTAGCTCGCCTTCAAACGGATGTCTGTTGGCTACCCAGAGGATACTTGGTCTAAAACCGGAAGTCGTGAGCTGCTTGAACCATGTGGAGAAGAATCGTTTCTGGCCACTCCCAAGTGAATGACAATCAAAAACTTTCCTCACTTGTGTGAACTTCTACACATGATCCCATCCTCCAATTATAGTGGTTTTTTATTGAATATATTATATTTCCAAGATAAATCACATTTTGATCGAACTTTGATATGAAATCTACTATCTAGAAGTTCGAAAATAATTATTGCGAAAAAACTAACATTTTCGGTATAAAATCAGATCTATTCATATAAGTATAGGGTCCACATATTCAATATCAGGGAGCTTGCAAAGTTACAACCCTCTTTCAACCAGTTTTAGATTAACCGAGAATCCCCATTATAGTGCTACAGCGGTAGAAGGAAATGTTTCATTGAAGTTCTATTGAAATAGCTTATGCTGATATGGTGAATTATTTATATAAAATGTATGTATAAAAAATAGTAATAGAATCCCCCTTATCCCTGAAAATGTTTCTTAGCACTTAGCACATAAAAAACAAGTTATTTGTTTTGGACATGAAATTTGAGAAAATCTAATATGATCTAGTTTGCTAGACAACTTGACAATGAGTTGATCACCTGCCAACCAACAAAAAGAAAGCTACCAAATTCTATATCCTATATGTATATGTATATATGTACATATATATTTATTCGCGTGTATTTAGATTCCATTGATTTTTGTGAAATCCCATTTTTTACGATAAGCCGAACTCTCTCTCTTTCTCCTCTCTCTCTCTCTCTCTCTCTCTCTCTCTCTTTCTCTCTCTCTCTCTCTCTCTCTCTAAATACTTTGCAACATAGTCGAAGACTTATTATATTATCTATCTTGAAAATTCCTCAGCATCTATGTGCCCAAATTTTGAAGCTTTGCCAAGACAGCAGACAGTTGTTAAATAGCTTCCATTATGAAAGTACTAGTGAATTATTTGGCGCACTTGATCTTCCTCATCTTCACGTTAGTGATAACAGTGCAAACAAAAATGATATTAAAAGCTGGTAAAATTAATATGTTCTAAAAAAGAAGGCAAATTTCATAGTTTTTTCATTAAATTTATCAGAGGGTGAGCCATGCGAATGTAAGTATGAGAACTGCACTTGTAAAACATTCAGTAATTGCGAGGTGCTGAGCCAAGAGGATGATGTATTACATTGTGATAGAATAAAGGGTATCGTTTGCTGTCCCGAAGAGCCTAAATACAACACAACCTATATCCCACCTGTATTGGTGTCAGAATTGGGTGAGAAGTAAAATTCTTCAGGATCGGAATTCAGTGTACATTTATTTATCGATCGCATTTATTTTTGTAAATTTTCAGCCTGTGAAAGATACACGAAAATGACATCTAAAGAATGTCCCCAAAAATTTATAACGGGCGGAGAAAGAGCTAAATTGAAGGAATTTCCTCCAGCTGCTTTGCTAGGCAACTTCAACCCTACAACTAACGATACTACATGGTTCTGTGGCGGTACGCTGATAAGTGAACGCTTCGTTTTGACTGCGAGTCACTGTGGGAATGGGTAGATGAATAAAATATTACAAAAATATTATGATTCCTAAATTTTGCTGTAATGAAATCAGTGTCCATAGAAGTAAGCCAGTCTGTGATTAGTTTTGCAAGTAGGCACATATTCGAAATGTCATAGCTTAAGTTATCGATAGATTTGAATTGAATTGTATCATTCTATTATTGCATCTCTGGCAACTGTCGGTATTCTGATAATGTTCAAGGTTAACGTCGTGTAGTCCGTAACTTTTTGGATGGCATTAAGAGCTCATATTGGGATCGTATATTTCAAAAGCAAGAACTATTCAGAAGGTATATCTCGTAAATATACCATATTCATCGTTGAATCATATTGTTTTGCTGTTCCGTTTAAGTGTTCAATAAAATTACAGTGGAGGTTGTCAGATAAACGAAGCAAAATCGATAAGTTATTTGAGGAATCAGAAATCGAGAGGATTGAATTAGCATAAATTTAAAATCATACAAAAATCTCAATATATTTATTAGCTAATTATTAACTGTAAGCTGTTTACAGTGATTCCATAAATGTCGTGCGACTTGGCGATGTGGACTTCAGCACTACGAAAGATGATGTGGGAGTACAGCAGTTCTCAGTAAGCAGAGCGATACCGCACATGAGATACAACCGTACAAAGTACTACGACATAATGTTGTTGGAATTGAATGGCACAGTCACTTTCACCGACTATGTTCAACCCGCTTGTATACTCACACCAAATTTTATGGCATACAACCAAGACCAATATTGGGCCGTTGGCTGGGGTTACACTGGCGAATTGGCGGAAATGTCTCCACAGTTGCGTCGCGTCCTATTAGAAAAAATGGACAATGATAATTGTACCCAGATTTCAAATATAATCCATGATTTGCAACGCGGTCTTCGTGATCGTATACAATTTTGTTTGCACGGAAACTCCACGGATACGTGCAAAGGTGACTCCGGTGGACCTATACTTATAAAATTTCCCCATAATCTGGAATACAGATGTTTGTATATGGTCGCCGGTGTAGTATCGTTTGGCCAAGAGGTATGTGGTGAACAGGATATACCAAGCATAAATACAAATGTTACAGCTTTTGTGGATTTCATCGAATCTCATGTGTGGCCAAATGAAACAAAAGAAGAAAGGATGGGCTAAGTTCGGGTGTAACCGAACATTACGTACTCTCCTCAAGGTGCTTAACTTATATATTGCAAAGTGAACGAATCAGTTTGACTTCAAACTTGAGGTCTAAAGGAAGTAGACGTGGTAATGAATCTATTTCGAAACCGGCTTAAGTTATCAGTAGATTTGAATTGAATTGTATCATCGAATTTCATGTATGGCCAAATAAAAATTTATAAAAAAACCAATGTAAAATATGTAGAACAAGATCAATAAAATTACACCAATGTTGTTTATCTATATTATAAAAATGAATCGCTTAATATATTGCTAAGCGCATAACTCGAGAACAGCTGAATCGATTTCGCTAATTCTTTTTTTAGAATATTCCTTGAAGTACAAGGATGGTTCTTACGGAGAGAAAAACTTTTATAATCTCCCATACAAAGCATTTCTGATATATAGTTATAACAAGTAAGGAAGTGCTAAGTTCGGGTGTAACCGAACATTTTATACTCTCGCAATTTATTTATTTAACTTTATTTATATTATATAATACACAATTTGACCCACATATTCGTCATATACATATATTGTATAAAGTCCATTGAAAGTTGGAAACCATAATACTAGGTTAGAAGCACCGAGGCCCTCGTGTTCGATATATGGGGCCTTGAAAACCTATGGTCCGATTTTGACGATTTTTAGAATGGGGCTGCCACACTATAAACGTAGTATTTGTGCAAAGTTCTGCACCGATATCTTCACTAGTGCTTACTTTATATATTGTAAAGTAAACGATTCAGATCGTCTTCAAATTTCTGGTATATGGGAAGTAGGCGTGGTTGTGAAGCGATTTGGCCTATTTTCATTGAAATCGGTCGAGTAGTTCCTGAGATATGGTTTTTGACAAATAAGTGGGCGACGCCACGCCCATTTTCCATTTTGTAAAAAAATCTGAATGCAGCTTCAGAAATTTAGTGTGTCTGACGTTTTTCATTAGTAGGTTAGCCCACTTTTAGTAATTTTCAACCTAACCTTTGTATGAGAGGTGGGCGTGGTTATTATCCGATTTCAACTATTTTCATGGTGTGTGGTGGGGTACATAAGGTGGTGGGGTAAACCCTAATATTACGTAAGAGAATCGTTGATATAGCATCATTGGTTGGCAAGATATATACAAATAACCGATTTAGGGGCGGGGCCACGTCCACGTTCACAAAAAAATTACATCCAAATATGCCCCTTCCTAGTGCGATCCTTTATTCCAAATTTTTCTGTTATAACTTTATTTATAACACTTTATATGCCATTTTGTGGGGGTGGGAGTGGACCGATTTTGCTCATTTTCGAAAGCAACCCTCTCACGGTCCCAAGGAACATATGTTCCAAGTTTCATTAAGATGTCTTAAGTTTTACTCAAGTTATCGCTTGCACGGACGGACGGACGGACAGACATCCGGATTTCAACTCCCCCCGTCATCCTGATCATTTATATATAAGTATATAACCTCATATCTAACTCTTTTATTTCTTGGTGACACAAACAACCGTTATGTGAACAAAACTATAATACTCTATAATACTCTGTGTTGCGAGAGTATAAAAAATAAATTGATGTTCGTTAGTTTCGCAAAAACTCGAGAACGGCCAAATTGATCTGGCTAATCGTAGTCTTGAAATATTTGGATAAATCCAGAAAAGGTTTAGAAAGTACATAAGTAAATATGGAAAAGTTGCGAGGAAGATAATAATATGAGAATTTTATTTGAATTGACAACAAAAATCTAAAACAAGTAAGGAAAAGCTAAGTTCGAGTGTAACCGAACATTTTTTACACTCGCAATTTATTGAAGAAATTTTATTAAGATAACACACAAATTTACCCATAACTTCGGCATAAAGTTTAATAGAATAACGAAACTCGTCATATATAGATATGAGGGCTGAGGTAATTCCTGAACCGATTTCATTCAATTTCACCAGCAAGGTACACTATACACAATACTATATGCTCACTTAATTTTGCTAAGATATATCACATATTAACTAATACATATATGCGGAATAAAGCCCAACAAATTTTTGAAAAACCTATAATTAGGTATATGGGAGCTAGGAGACGTTATGACCCGATTTTAATAATTTTTGGAACAGAGACACACTATTGGAAGAAAACAATTTCCTCTGAATTACATTAAATTATCTGAGAGATTTACCCATTTTTAAATTTACTAATTTAATGTATACCTTAGCCACAAAAACGTGTGGTCGGGTCTGCTAGTATTTAATGAATTTAGTCAAAATCTTTTCGTCTATCAATGAAAGAAATAATGTTTTTTCTATCCAACGCACCAAAAACAGGTAAGTAAGAGCTAAGTAAGTTTGGATTTAACCGAAAATTGTATGCTCTTGGAATTTGTTATGCTCAAAAAAGTAGCAATATGGTAAAGATTTTTATTAAACAAATAAGGAAGAACTAAGTTCGGTTGTAACCGAAAATTTTATATACTCGCAATTTATTTATGATTTTTAAGATAACACACAATTTTACCCATATGTTCAGTATAAAGCCCACAAGAATAGCGAAAGTCATTCTATATAGTATATTAAGGCTGAGATAATTCCTCAACCGATTTCACTCTTTTGAAGTGGCACTAGTGTTTAGAAATCATATTTAATTCAAATTTCCTTCCATAACTTAAAATTTCTTAACTCGAATTCTTGAATTGGAAATATGATATTACACTTATGGATTGCTTAAATCATGTAACAAAGGCATGGGATACAGACGTCAAGAGACAAACAGTAGCAAAGTGCAACAAACAAAATTACATAATACATATTTTAACGTCTTTTAATAAAACTTTATGCGAAGTAAATAATCAAAAGTGTGTATAAATCTATATTTTACAGCTTTTTGAAAAATGTATATTTTAATGAAAATTTCTATATCTCGAAGTTTTTTTGTGGATTATGGAGATTCGAGTTAGAGAAGTTCCACTGTACATTACGAATAGAATACCATCTCATGGTTTCATAAAGATATCTTAATTTTTACTCAAGTTATCGGTTGCATGGACAGACAGACGGAGTTCAATTCTACTCGTCATCCTGATCATTTTGATACCTATCACAAACAACCGTTAGGTGAACAAAACTATTATACTCTGTGCAATATGTTGAGAAAGTATAACATGTATGCGGTGCCGAATATAAACCTTTCTAAAAATGCATTTACCAAGTTTTGTTCTCAGTGGAATATCGTATCGATATCGTAGGGCATCTATTCTCAAGCATGTTTTGGACCCAGGCAAAGTTTATTATCAGCCGATGCTGGACCACAAATATACATATAAATTTAAATTGTTCTCAAAAAGTTGTTCAAAGTGCCGCTAATCAAACAGGTTGTAGCAGATTATAATTACAAGTCCATACCACGTCTAGTAATCAAATTTTCTTTACAAATATTGATAGAAATAAAATGAACTATAATTTAATAATTATAATTATAATATGCTTACGTCATCATATACTGCCTAACTAATCGAAATTCTGACCCACTTCTGACAAAACAGAAAGACCAAAAAGAATTCTGAAGTTTTAATAGAAATCGTAGATAATCGGACAGAACTTCGTGCATACAAATATTGGTTTGAATCTATAGTTGTCATCTTCTATCTAATGTAATTCGCGACACGCATCTTGATAAAATTCAAAATAAAATAGAAAATTGTATTGACAGTTTGCAAGTATCTGAAAGGACTAAACTGACGTCCTTTACATTCTTCTTCTTCTTAACTGGCGTAGAAACCGCTTACGCGGTTATAGCCGAGTCCACAACAGTGCGCCACGCATCTCTCCTTTTGGCGGTTTGGCGCCAATTGGTAATACCAAGTGAAGACAGGTCCTTCTCCACCTGGTCCTTCCACCGGAGTGGAGGTCTCCCTCTTCCTCGGCTTCCACCAGCGGGTACTGCATCGAAAACTTTCAGAGCTGGGGCACTTTCATCCATTCGAACAACATGACCCAGCCAGCGTAGCCGCTGTTTTTTTATTCGCTGGACTATGTCTATGTCGTCGAACAACACATACAGCTCATCATTCCATCTTCTGCGGTATTCGCCGTTGCCAATGTTTAAGGGACCGTAAATCTTCCGCAAAACCTTTCTCTCGAAAACTCCTAGTGCCGTCTCATCGGATGTTGACACCGTCCACGCTTCTGCACCATAAAGTAGGACGGGAATGATGAGGGACTTGTAGAGTTTAGTTTTTGTTCGTCGAGAGAGGACTTTACTTTTCAATTGCCTACTCAGTCCATAGTAGCACCTGTTGGCAAGAGTGATTCTGCGTTGGATTTCAAGGCTGACATTATTATCGGTGTTAATGTTGGTTCCTAGGTATACGAAATTATCTACAACTTCAAAGTTATGACTGTCAACAGTGACGTGGGAGCCAAGACGCGAATGCGCTGACTGTTTGTTTGATGACAGGAGATATTTCGTCTTGTCCTCGTTCACCACCAGACCCATTCGCTTCGCTTCCTTATCCAGGCGGGAAAAAGCAGAACTAACGGCGCGGGTGTTGTTTCCGATGATATCAATATCATCGGCGAACGCCAGGAGCTGTACACTCTTGTAGAAGATTGTACCATCTCTATTTAGCTCTGCAGCTCTTATAATTTTCTCCAGCATCAAGTTAAAGAAGTCGCACGATAGCGAGTCACCTTGTCTGAAACCTCGTTTGGTATCGAACGGCTCGGAGAGGTCCTTCCCGATCCTGACGGAGCTTTTGGTGTTGCTCAACGTCAACTTACACAGCCGTATTAGTTTTGCGGGGATACCAAATTCAGACATCGCGGCATAAAGGCAGCTCCTTTTCGTGCTGTCGAAAGCAGCTTTAAAGTCGACAAATAGATGGTGTGTGTCGATCCTTTTTTCACGGGTCTTCTCCAAGATTTGGCGCATGGTGAATATCTGGTCAGTTGTTGATTTTCCAGGTCTAAAGCCACACTGATAAGGTCCAATCAGTTTGTTGACGGTGGGCTTTAGTCTTTCACACAGTACGCTCGATAGAACCTTATAAGCGATGTTAAGGAGGCTTATCCCACGATAGTTGGCGCAGATTGTGGGGTCTCCCTTTTTGTGGATTGGGCAGAGTACACTGAGATTCCAATCGTCGGGCATGCTTTCTTCCGACCATACTTCGCAAAGAAGCTGATGCATGCACCTTATCAGCTCTTCGCCGCCGTATTTGAATAGCTCGGCCGGCAATCCATCGGCCCCCGCCGCCTTGTTGTTCTTCAAGCGGGTAATTGCTATTCTAATTTCTTCACGGTCGGGCAATGGAACATCTGTTCCATCGTCGTCGATTGGGGAATCGGGTTCGCCATCTCCTGGTGTTGTACTTTCACTGCCATTCAGCAGGCTGGAGAAGTGTTCCCTCCACAAACACAGTATACTCTGGTCATCAACCACTAGATCACCGCTGGGGGTCCTACAGGAGTGTGCTCCGGTCTTGAAACCTTCAGTTAGTCGCCGGATCTTTTCGTAAAATTTTCGAGCATTACCCCTGTCGGCCAGCTTGTCAAGCTCTTCATACTCACGCATTTCTGCCTCTTTCTTTCTTTTTCTGCAAATGCGTCTCGCTTCCCTCTTCAGCTCTCGGTATCTTTCCCATCCCGCTCGTGTTGCGGTCGATCGCAACATTGCGAGGTAGGCAGTCTGTTTTCTCTCCACTGCGAGACGACAATCCTCATCATACCAGCTGTTTTTTTGGCTTTTCCGAAAGCCAATGGTTTCGGTTGCAGCTGTACGTAAGGAGTTTGATATGCCGTCCCACAGCTCCCTTATACCGAGATGCTGATGAGTGCTCTCAGAGAGCAGGAGTGCAAGTCGAGTAGAAAATCGTTCGGCTGTCGGTTGTGATTGCAGCTTCTCGATGTCGAACCTTCCTTGTGTTTGTTGATGTGTGTGCTTTTCTACACAGAGGCGGGTGCGTATCTTAGCTGCTACAAGATAGTGGTCCGAGTCGATGTTGGGACCACGAAGCGTACGCACATCAAAAACACTGGAGACATGTCGTCCATCTATCACAACATGATCGATCTGGTTGCGAGTGATTCGATCCGGGGACAGCCAAGTAGCTTGATGGATTTTCTTATGCTGGAATCTAGTGCTACAGATGACCATATTTCGGGCCCCGGCGAAGTCGATCAGCCTCAGACCGTTTGGTGATGTTTCGTCATGGAGGCTGAATTTTCCGACTGTTGTGCCAAAGACACCTTCTTTACCCACCCTAGCGTTGAAATCGCCAAGCACGATTTTGACATCGTGGCGGGGGCAGCGCTCATAGGTACGTCTAGGCGCTCATAGAAGGTATCTTTGGTCACATCGTCCTTCTCTTCCGTCGGGGCGTGGGCGCAAATCAGCGATATGTTGAAGAACCTCGCTTTGATGCGGATTGTGGCTAGACGTTCATCCACCGGAGTGAATGCCAGGACTCGACGACGGAGTCTCTCTCCCACCACGAATCCCACACCGAATTTGCGCTCCTTTATATGGCCGCTGTAGTAGATGTCACAAGGACCCACCTTCTTCCGTCCTTGTCCCGTCCATCGCATTTCTTGGATTGCGGTGATGTCAGCCTTTACTCTTACGAGGACATCAACCAGCTGGGCAGAGGCACCTTCCCAATTAAGGATCCGGACATTCCAGGTGCATGCCCTTAAATCATAGTCCTTTATACGTTTGCCGTGGTCGTCATCAAAAGGGGGGTTTCTCATCCGAGGCCTGTGTTTCTTATTCACTGGTTATTCGTTTTTATGTGGTGGGTCCCAAGCCCTACGCACAACCGCATAAGCGGGATTCGCCTTCTCACTTTAGCTCGCTTCCAGACGGATGTCTGTTGGCTACCCAGAGGATACTTGGTCTAAGACCGGAAGTTGTGAGCTGCTTGAGCCACATGTAAAAGAATCGTTCCTGGCCACTCCCAACTGAATGGCAGTCAGAAACTTTCCTCACTTACGTGAACTTCTACATATGACTCCATCCTCCACATTAATCAACAATAAACGCAAGAAGAAACATTCGCTTTGATTTGGATGGACTGTGTATAATCAGCCTAATGTATCCCAGATAAGTATGTCACTAAATCCTCCAACCGGAACATCTCGCAGTCGTGGCTCCCACTTTTAAAGTGGGGAAATGCGAATTGACCGACAATACGTGATCGGTTGCATACTTTGAAAAACGCAGTTACTGTGGATTTTGATTGAGGCACGTTGTAGAACAGGAATACGAAACCACCTATTGATTGTCAATGTCAACGGTTGTATCGTCAGACATGCGTAATTGATGTGATTAACCACCATGTTCAGTCTCTCTAAGACGCTACAATTGATAACCATCGATATTGTGGATTGTATTCTTTACACAATTTTTTGGACAACTTTTCGTACATTTTCTATTGTCTAAGTTTATAACACCGCATGGACGATGGATCATGTTGGCTGTAACAATATCATACAATTCTTGATCGATATTCCGATCCGGAATTTTCCATGGGAGATAATTTTATAAATTTCAGACTGTACATATATTGCCAAATACAGAGGAATGTATAATCAAGTTCAACAACGGTTCATTGGTTTTAGTTATTCCAGCTACGTTAAAAACAATAGCATCTTGCAAAAGAATGTATTCCTCAGCTCAATGTTTCATTTTATTATACCTGATGTACAAAAAATTTCATTCAGATCGGCCCAGCCCTTCACATGGAGCTCAGTGACAAGCAAATGTACAGTAGAATTATGTATTAGAGACCGACCGATTAATCGGCCTTGGTATCGGCATCGGCCGATTCTTTCTACTTCTTTCGGATTATACTAAAATACATTTTTTATACTCTCGCAACAAAGTTGCTAGCAACAAAGTTGCTACGAGGGTATTATAGTTTTGTCCACATAACTGTTGGTTGTAAGTCCTAAAACTAAACGAGTTAGATATAGGGTTATATATATCAAAATGATCAGGGTGACGAGAAAAGTTCAAATCCGGATGTCGGTCTGTCCGTCCATCTGTCCGTCCGTCTGTCCGTCCGAAAAACTGTTGACGAAAAACGTCAGAAACACTAAATTTCACATAAAAAATGGCAGATGGAAACTGCACTCAGATTTTTTTACAAAATGGAACATAGGCGTGGCATCGCCCACTTATGGGTCAAAAACCATATCTCAGGAGCTACTCGACCGATTTCAATGAAACTTGGTTTGTAATAGTTTCCTTACCTCCCAATAATATGTTGTGAAAATTGGCCAAATCGCTTCACAACCACGCCTACTTCCTATATACCAGAACTTAGAAGATGATCTGAATCGTTTACTTTACAATATATATAGTAAGCACTAGTGAAGATATCGGTGCAAAACTTTGCACAAATATTGTATTTATAGTGTGGCAGCCCCATTCTAAAAATCACCGAAATCGGACTATAGGTTGTCAAGGCCCCATATATCGAACATGAGGACCTCGGTACTTCTAACCTAATATTAGGGTTTCCAACTTTCAATGGACTTTATACAATATATATGACGAATATGTGTGTCAAATTGTGTATTATATAATATTAATAAAGTTAAATAAATAAATAAATAATAGAGGATGGAGTCATATGTAGAAGTTCACGTAAGTGAGGAAAGTTTCTGACTGCCATTCACTTGGGAGTGGCCAGGAACGATTCTTTTACATGTGGCTCAAGCAGCTCACAACTTCCGGTCTTAGACCAAGTATCCTCTGGGTAGCCAACAGACATCCGTCTGGAAGCGAGCTAAAGTGAGAAGGCGAATCCCGCTTATGCGGTTGTGCGTAGGGCTTGGGACCCACCACATAAAAACGAATAACCAGTGAATAAGAAACACAGGCCTCGGATGAGAAACCCCCCTTTTGATGACGACCACGGCAAACGTATAAAGGACTATGATTTAAGGGCATGCACCTGGAATGTCCGGACCCTTAATTGGGAAGGTGCCTCTGCCCAGCTGGTTGATGTCCTCGTAAGAGTAAAGGCTGACATCACCGCAATCCAAGAAATGCGATGGACGGGACAAGGACGGAAGAAGGTGGGTCCTTGTGACATCTACTACAGCGGCCATATAAAGGAGCGCAAATTCGGTGTGGGATTCGTGGTGGGAGAGAGACTCCGTCATCGAGTCCTGGCATTCACTCCGGTGGATGAACGTCTAGCCACAATCCGCATCAAAGCGAGGTTCTTCAACATATCGCTGATTTGCGCCCACGCCCCGACGGAAGAGAAGGACGAAGTTAACAAAGATACCTTCTATGAGCGCCTAGAACGTACCTATGAGCGCTGTCCCCGCCACGATGTCAAAATCGTGCTTGGCGATTTCAACGCTAGGGTGGGTAAAGAAGGTGTCTTTGGCACAACAGTCGGAAAATTCAGCCTCCATGACGAAACATCACCAAACGGTCTGAGGCTGATCGACTTCGCCGGGGCCCGAAATATGGTCATCTGTAGTACTAGATTCCAGCATAAGAAAATCCATCAAGCTACTTGGCTGTCCCCGGATCGAATCACTCGCAACCAGATCGATCATGTTGTGATAGATGGACGACATGTCTCCAGTGTTTTTGATGTGCGTACGCTTCGTGGTCCCAACATTGACTCGGACCACTATCTTGTAGCAGCTAAGATACGCACCCGCCTCTGTGCAGAAAAGCGCACACGTCAACAAACACAAGGAAGGTTCGACATCGAGAAGCTGCAATCACAACCGACAGCCGAACGATTTTCTACTCGACTTGCACTCCTGCTCTCTGAGAGCACTCATCAGCATCTCGGTATAAGGGAGCTGTGGGACGGCATATCAAACTCCTTACGTACAGCTGCAGCCGAAACCATTGGCTTTCGGAAAAGCCAAAAAACAGCTGGTATGATGAGGATTGTCGTCTCGCAGTGGAGAGAAAACAGACTGCCTACCTCGCAATGTTGCGATCGACCGCAACACGAGCGGGATGGGAAAGATACCGAGAGCTGAAGAGGGAAGCGAGACGCATTTGCAGAAAAAGAAAGAAAGAGGCAGAAATGCGTGAGTATGAAGAGCTTGACAAGCTGGCCGACAGGGGTAATGCTCGAAAATTTTACGAAAAGATCCGGCGACTAACTGAAGGTTTCAAGACCGGAGCACACTCCTGTAGGACCCCCAGCGGTGATCTAGTGGTTGATGACCAGAGTATACTGTGTTTGTGGAGGGAACACTTCTCCAGCCTGCTGAATGGCAGTGAAAGTACAACACCAGGAGATGGCGAACCCGATTCCCCAATCGACGACGATGGAACAGATGTTCCATTGCCCGACCGTGAAGAAATTAGAATAGCAATTACCCGCTTGAAGAACAACAAGGCGGCGGGGGCCGATGGATTGCCGGCCGAGCTATTCAAATACGGCGGCGAAGAGCTGATAAGGTGCATGCATCAGCTTCTTTGCGAAATATGGTCGGAAGAAAGCATGCCCGACGATTGGAATCTCAGTGTACTCTGCCCAATCCACAAAAAGGGAGATCCCACAATCTGCGCCAACTATCGTGGGGTAAGCCTCCTTAACATCGCTTATAAGGTTCTATCGAGCGTACTGTGTGAAAGACTAAAGCCCACCGTCAACAAACTGATTGGACCTTATCAGTGTGGCTTTAGACCTGGAAAATCAACAACTGACCAGATATTCACCATGCGCCAAATCTTGGAGAAGACCCGTGAAAAAAGGATCGACACACACCATCTATTTGTCGACTTTAAAGCTGCTTTCGACAGCACGAAAAGGAGCTGCCTTTATGCCGCGATGTCTGAATTTGGTATCCCCGCAAAACTAATACGGCTGTGTAAGTTGACGTTGAGCAACACCAAAAGCTCCGTCAGGATCGGGAAGGACCTCTCCGAGCCGTTCGATACCAAACGAGGTTTTAGACAAGGTGACTCGCTATCGTGCGACTTCTTTAACTTGATGCTGGAGAAAATTATAAGAGCTGCAGAGCTAAATAGAGAAGGTACAATCTTCTACAAGAGTGTACAGCTACTGGCGTACGCCGATGATATCGATATCATTGGAAACAACACCCGCGCCGTTAGTTCTGCTTTTTCCCGCCTGGATAAGGAAGCGAAGCGAATGGGTCTGGTGGTGAATGAGGACAAGACGAAATATCTCCTGTCATCAAACAAACAGTCAGCGCATTCGCGTCTTGGCTCCCACGTCACTGTTGACAGTCATAACTTTGAAGTTGTAGATAATATTGTCTACCTTGGAACCAGCATTAACAGCAATAACAATGTCAGCCTGGAAATCCACATAGTCCAGTGAATAAAAAAACATCGGCTACGCTGGCTAGGTCATGTTGTTCGAATGGATGAAAGTGCTCCATCTCTGAAAGTATTCGATGCAGTACCCGCTGGTGGAAGCCGAGGAAGAGGGAGACCTCCACACCGATGGAAGGACCAGGTGGAGAGGGACCTGGCTTCGCTTGGTTCAACCAATTGCCGCCAAACTGCCAGAAGGAGGGATACGTGGCGCGCTGTTTTGGACTCGGCTATAACCTCGTAAGTGGTGTCTACGCCAGTCAAGAAGAAGAAGATATAAAACACAGTGAATCACGTTTGACTAAACTAACAATTTATCATGGTGATAATTTAAGTCTAGTATAAAGAAATTCAATAATTTTGCATTAATAAAAGGTTTTATTTAGCACTGCTAGAAACATTTGATTTATGTCAAATATGCACAGTTTTGTTTAAAGTTGTTGAGATTTTGAAGATAATGTCATAAAGCCACTATTATAGAAGCATTCGTAGCTAGGTTAATCTATTTTTAAAAGTTTGCCATAGACAGGGTCACGTAATAACCACTTGGTGCTGGCCAGGACTATAAGGTGCTTGGAAAAGAACCTCCCAAACACAATGCGAGATATAATTGACAGAAGTCATCTCTTTGAAACTAGGTAGTAAGTTTTTACTAGATCTACTATTTTCGAATATTGGCCTTAGGCTCATGTTTGTCCTTAAGGGGTAACCCAGTGTAATCCATGAAAAATTAGGCTATTTTAGTGAATTTTTTTTATAGAAAGTACTCGGTCGAATGTTTCGAAGTTTTTTTGAACATGGTGTACTTTCAACTATATTTTAAGATTTTTATTTTACAAAAATTTTGAAAAATAAAGGAGTTATGGGTTGTCTTAGGTTGTGCCAAAAAAAAAATGAAAAAAAAACAGTTCCCCAACTGCTGACATGATTCCGGCCGAATGAGTAATTGAAAAACAAATTTTGAAAAGGTTAATAAGGTTGAATATATTTCCTATACAATGACCTACGATTATTGAAAAATATCAAACATTAATTGAACAATTTGTTCAATAAAAACATTCCCGTTTAAATGAACATTTGGTTCAATTACAGGAATCACACTTATTTATCAAAATTTGAAAGTTTTTTGTCTTATTGAATTGTACAATATTAAAATATTATCCAAAAATATGAAATCGATATGATTAAAATTTCAAGAATGTGAAACTTTAAACGGATTTATCTCAAAACTCGAATTTTGAAGTCAGTGGACAAGATTTCTTGAAAAGTTATGAAGCGATTTTGTTGAAAAATGTCCACACATCCTTTATTACAACTATTTTTCGAGTCAGTACAGTATATGACGAAAATTTTACCCCAAAAGTTAGATTCTTTGTTCAAAATCTATCAAGAATTCAGTTTTTAATCTTTTCTTTTTTCATTCGTTCATTAATAACAAATATTTTTGGTTTGTTGATTTGGATGAACCAATATTGAGTTAAGATGTCCACGGCAAGAACCTTTTTTGGACACTTCAAGGAAGATGAGGTACCAACGGCTAAGCTTTCGGCATTTGTAAATATAAATTTCACAAAATACTGTTTAAATATGTTTTTTTAATCTGCTGAATGAAATATATGATTGTATACAATAAAAAAAAATGTAAATGTACTCATGTTTTCAACCCCTTAAACATTCTTAGACTGCATACATGTGTACATATGTATGTGCACTTAAAGTTTTCCAGATATTTTAATATTGTTTACCATTATAGGGAAAAATGCAATAACAATTTATTGTACTTACATACATAGGTATCTATGAATCTATTTATGTACATATGTACATATACTTACATATTTGTTATTCAAATTTATTATTAAAAAATTATACAGTGTTGATTAGAAGATTCGTTTTTTCAACAATATTATTTGGTGGAATTAACCGGGGATATTTAAAAGGAAAATGAGTTCTGATGACATATATTTTGAACCAACTAAGCGGAGTCCAATTATCCGAGAAAATTTACATGTGCTTTCATATGCTATATTTTTTGCCCGATAACACCGTTCAATTAAACGGGGAAACCAATTAACCATAGGGCCGATTAAACGAAAAGTACTGTATATTGAAATTTTTGTATGATTTTAATTTTATTCTAATTCAATCCTCTCGATTTCTAATTCCTCAAAAAGCTTATTGATTTTATTTTGTGTCTATTTTACGACTTCTACTGTAATTTTATTGAACACTTCAACGGAACAGCAAAACTATATGCTTCAGCAACGACCTTTTTAAGACTTTGTTCCAATACGGTATATTTACGAGATTTACAAATTCCAATATATCGATAACTTCATTTCAAATCTTCCCCTACTTGCAAACCAAATCATAGACTCGCTTACTACTATGGACACTGATTTCATTACAGCAAAATTTTAGGAAGAAGAATATTTTTATGATATTTTATTCCCCTACCCTTTCTTACAGTGACTCGCAGTCAAAACGAAGCGTTCACTTATCAGCGTACCGCCACAGGACCATGTAGTTTCGTTAGTCGTAGGGTTGAAGTTGCCTAGCAAAGCAACTATTGGAAATTCCTTCAATTTAGCTATTTCTCAGCCCGTTATAAATTTTTGGGGACAGGCTTAAAATTACCAAAAATAATTGCGATCAATAAATACACACTGAAATTCAGTCCTGTAAATTTTTTCTCCTCAACGAATTCTGATTTCAATACCGGTGAGATATTGATTATGTAGTTAGCTCTTCGGCCCTTCTAGTATTACAATATGATATATCAACCTCTTGGCTCAGCACGTCGCAATTACTGCGTGTTTTACAAGTGCAGTTCCCAAACTTACATTCATATGCTTATTTTTTTAGACTGTTATTTTTACCATATTTTAATTTTATTTTTGTAACAGTTCAATATCACTATCGTGTAGATGATGAAGGTCAAGTGCGGCATATGATTCACTAGTACTTTCATAATGTCTGCTGTCTTGGCAAAGCTTCAAAATATGTGTGTGTAGATGCTGAGCAATATTCAAGATAGATAGAGAGCTCGGCTTATCGTCAAAAATGGAATTTCACGGAATTTCACATAAATTAATAAAAACGATAACAATTATATATACACATATTCTGTATTCGTTATATACATAATAGTGTCCGACCGATACCAAAATGTTGGCCGATGCCGATGCCGATGCCGATTCTTTCATCAACAACTTTATTTAGTAAATTAGTATAGTACCAAATTAAAAACAAAGACATCACTAAATAAGTAAACAACTCAATTCATATGTAAATATGAAGTTGTTTATTGATTTAATTAATACTCAAAACTAAATAAATTATTATTATAAGATATACATGTATGTATGTATGTATGTTGATAGAACAAATAATTTATTCGCGTTTCCTCAAAGCGAATCAGCAATCAGCAATATAGCTTTTTTTCTTTTAAGGCAGTATACCGGTATGACATTTTCAAAAAATCGATTTTTTTTATTTTTTGCTTATTCGATAGTTTATAATTTCAAAAATATCCTGTGAAAGCGGTAAGAGCATTTAAAGAGCAATCGCTCACAGGCTATAGTCGAAACTTTAAACGCGTTTTTCTCGAAACGACTTTTCACAAAATTACTGTTTTAAGGTTTGTTTCGTCGAAAAAAGACATTTTTTAATGATTTTTTTTTTAAATTATTGCTGTAGGTTTATTTTATTTATTATTATATGAAAGTACAACATTTGAAGGATACTTAAAAAAATTTTTATCGAAAAATGGCGAGGAATAACGGATTTATCGTCGATCTCTGCAGGCACCTCGAAAAAAAGTTTTTGTGCGGTGACCAGCCTACAGCATCACTGGATCATCCGAAACCAAACAATCAAAATGTTTTCTTTAGTTTATTAGTTTATCTCTCAATTGACGTCGAGTTTTTTTTTAATTTTTCAATTTTTCAATTTTTGGTCAAGCCAAAATGACGATTTTAGACGAAACAAGTAAGGAAGGGCTAAGTTCGGGTGTAACCGAACATTTTATACTCTCGCAATTTATTTATTTAACTTTATTAATATTATATATTACACAATTTGACCCACATATTCGTCATATATATTGTATAAAGTTATTGGAAACCATAATATTAGGTTAGAGGCACCGAGGTCCTCTTGTTCGATATATGGGGCCTTGAAAACCTATGGTCCGATTTCGGCGATTTTTAGAATGGGGCTGCCAAACTATAACATAGTATTTGTGCAAAGTTCTGCACCGATATCTTCACTAGTGCTTACTTTATATATTGTAAAGTAAACGATTCAGATCGTCTTCAAAGTTCTGCTATATGGGAAGTAGGCGTGGTTGTGAAGCGATTTGGCCTATTTTTACAACATATCATTTGGATGTAAGGAAACTATTACAAACCAAGTTTCATTGAAATCGGTCGAGTAGTTCATGAGATATGGTTTTTGACCCATAAGTGGGCGACGCCACGCCCATTTTCCATTTTGTAAAAAAATCTGAGTGCAACTTCCATCTGCCATTTCTTATTTGAAATTTAGTGTTTCTGACGGTTTTCGTTAGTGAGTTAACCCACTTTTAGTAATTTTCAACCTAACTTTTGTATGAGAGGTGGGCGTGGTTATTATCCGATTTCTTTCATTTTTGGACTGTATTAAGAAGTGGACACTGCAGAAAGTTTGGTTTATATAGCTTCATTGGTTTGCGAGATATATACAAATAACCGATTTGAAAAAAATTACATCCAAATATGCCCCTTCCTAGTGCGATCCTTCATTCCAAATTTTACTGTTATAACCTTATTTATGGCTTAGTTATGACACTTTATGTGCCATTTTGTGGGCATGGCAGTGGACCGATTTTACCCATTTTCGAAAGCAACCCTCTCACGGTCCCAAGGAACATGTGCTCCAAGTTTCATTAAGATATCTCAATTTCTACTCAAGCTATCGCTTGCACGGACGGACGGACGGACAGACATACGGATTTCAACTCCACTCGTCATCTTGATCATTTATATACATATAACCCCATATCTAACTCTTTTATTTCTGGGTGACACAAACAACCGTTATGTGAACAAAACTATACTACTCTGTGCAACATGTTGCGAGAGTATAAAAATAACAATAATTTAATAAAGTATGAGCTTCCTTAATAAGTTGTAAGCATTTTCTAACACCCGTTGAATGTGATCTAGTTTGTTAGACAACTTGACTATGAGTTGATCACTTACCAACCAACAACAACACAGCTCTACCAAATTCTATATGTCTATACACATTTACAGCCCTATTAGGTGCACTTGACAAATTTATGAAATATTTTGTCAAGAAATGAACTTTTTGATATTCTGTGCTTTGTTGCAAAATAGATAATAATTTTACTTCAATTTCACAATAAATCCTTTGCTCTTGGTCTAGATGTGAAGTTGCTGAAAGTGAGCAAATATTCCGTACTTCGAATCTGACCCTATTTTTCAAGCAAAAGGTCGTTATTTGGATGAGTGTTTGTTTTAAACGACTCTTCTTTCGTAGCTTCGTTGATATGATATTTTCCATACCTGAAGCAAAGTACTTGGTTTGGTTTTACAACCCCATTTATTCTATATAGATGATAAGTTTATACCGCCTTTACTCGATCGCCAGGGCCTCGTTAACCTCAAACAGGGAGTGCCGCGCTTAAATGAGGTTTATTGATAATCGCATGGCAGAGCCTATATATTCGCTTTTCCATCCCAGATCCCCCTTCCTAGTCTTTTGCTCCCCCGCAAAGCTATAATACATATACATATGTCGTATGTCCTTTATTTAGTTCGTTGTTGTGTTTAGCTTCAGAAAAGTTCCTTGGGGACTACGAAATCTAAACTTTGTCCTTTATTGGCAAAAATTTGCTAAACTGTAATCTCATGCAATATATAGAAAACAATTTCGTCAAAGTTACCCTCATTATCTTCATTTCTTTTATACAAAAAAGGGTAAAATAAGCTTCTTAATATAAGCAAGTATAAGCAAGGAAGGACTAAGTTCGGGTGTAAACGAACATTTTATATTCTCTCAATTTATGTATTTCATTTTATTAATATAACACACAATTTGACCCACATATTCGTCATATATATGGTATAAAGTCCATTGAAAGTTGGAAACCATAATATTAGGTATATGGGAGCTAGGTAAAGTTTCACCCATTTTAGGCATATTATTAGAATAGACATATTACCTACAAATTTCTTAAAACTAAATTAGAGACTTACCTATATTTTCGTTAAAAAAAAGATTTGAAGCTCTGAGGTCCTCATATGGGGCCTTGAAAACCTATGGTCCGATTTCGGCGATTCTTAGAAAGAGGGTGCCACATAAACGCAGAGGGTGCTTATTTATGCAAAGTTCTGTTCCGATATCTTCACTAGTGCTTGATTTATTATATATATTGTAAAGTAAACGATTCATATCGAGATATGGTTTTTGACCCACGCCCATTTAAAACTTTGTATACCAATTTGAGTGCAGCTCTTCCGTAAGGTATCTAGTGTTTTTCCCTACTGAATTAAAGTATTGTTTGTAGTTTTCGAAGGAGGGAGAACATGAGGTTATACTGTCTTATACGCTAGACAGACGGCAAAGTTATTCCCGATTAACTGCGCTTTTAATCAGTTCCAATTTTGTGGGTGACAGAATCAATTATTGCGGTTGTTAGCCGCACAAATAGTACAAAATCACTAATTATTAAAAAAATAGATATAAATACGTTATTATTATTACTTCCATTTTAGAAAAAATTAGCAAGCGTATGTTTTTGTTTACATTTAATTGAAAAACATCTGTCAGTACTGCATATTTTCATTCACAATAGATAAAAAGCGGCCATGTTTAACAATGTTGCCAACGAAAATGCCACGAACTCCCACTAACTTTCTAAAATTTTGAGGATTAAATGGGAGTTAGTAAACGGCGTTAACTGAGATAACTCTCGAATTAACCCCTATTAAAGCAGTTATTCCGAGTTAACGCCGCCGTCTGTCAGGGGTATTAGCAACTTTGTTGCTAGAGTATAAAAACGGCTCAATAACGCGAGCCATCAACATGTTCATATTTTTCCACTTTGTATAAAAATAACGACAAAAGTAAAATATCTCTATTACAACAAATTCACTTTCACAACTATCCACGGCGAGATATTTTATTCGTAAAGCGCACTGACAAGACCATTTTATAAAGAAAACAGAGTTTTAGTTTAGACACTGAAAAACTGAATATGAAATGTTTGATAAATTGCAAAAATTTTATGAATTAGAAAGTTGTTGAATTTGTAAAGTGCACAGAATAGGGCTGTTATTCTCATATATTTAGATTCCATTGATTTTTGTGAAATTCGGTGAAATTCAATTTTTGATAATAAGCCAAGCTCTGCCTCTCTATCTCTCTCGCTCTCTCTCTCTCTAAATACTCTGCAACATAATCGATGACTTATGAAGAGCATAACCTTATTATCTATCTTGAAAATTCTTCACCATCTAAGTGCACAAATTGAAGCTTTGCCAAGACAGCAGACAGTTGTTAAAAAGCTTCCATTATGAAAGTACTAGTGAATTATTTGCCGCATTTGATCTTCCTCATCTTCACGTTAGTGATAACAGTGCAAACAAAAATGATATTAAAAGCTGGTAAAATTAATATGTTCTAAAAAAGAAGGCAAATTTCATAGTTTTTTTTTTTTAAATTATCAGAAGGCGAGCCATGCGAATGTAAGTTTGAGAACTGCACTTGTAAAACATTCAGTAATTGCGACGTGCTGAGCCAAGAGGGTGATATATCATATTGTAATAGAAGAAGGGGTATCGTTTGCTGTCCCGAAGAGCCTAACTACATAATCAATATCCCTCCAGTATTGAAGTCAGAATTGGGTGAGGAGTAAAATTTTACTGAATTGAATTTCGATCTGATTTATTTTTGAAAATGTTCAGCCTGTGAAAGATACACGAAAATGATATCTAATGAATGTTCCCAAAAATTTATAACGGGCGGAAAAATAGCTAAATTGAAGGAATTTCCACCAGCTGCTTTGCTAGGCAATTTCAACTCTACGACTAACGAAACTAAATGGTTCTGTGGCGGTACGCTGATAAGTGAACGCTTCGTTTTGACTGCGAGTCACTGTGGGAATGGGTAGGTCAATAAAATATTACAAAAATATTCTGTTTCCTAAATTTTGCTGTAATGAAATCAGGGTCCATAGCAATAAGCCAGTCTGTGATTTGTTTTGCAAGTAGGCACATATTCGAAATGCCATAGCTTAAGTTATCGATAGATTTGAATTGAATTGTATCATTCTATTATTGCATCTCTGGCAACTGTCGGTATTCTGATAATGTTCAAGGTTAACGTCGTGTAGTCCGTAACTTTTTGGATGGCATTAAGAGCTCATATTGGGATCGTATATTTCAAAAGCAAGAACTATTCAGAAGGTATATCTCGTAAATATACCATATTCATCGTTGAATCATATTGTTTTGCTGTTCCGTTTAAGTGTTCAATAAAATTACAGTAGAGGTTGTCAGATAAACGAAGCAAAATAGATAAATTGTTTGAGGAATCCGAAATCCAGAAGATTGAATTAGCATAAATTTAAAAACCTACTAAAATTTCAATATATTTATTAGCTAATTGTTAACTGCAAACTGTTTACAGTGATCCCATAAATGTCGTGCGACTTGGCGATGTGGACTTCAGCACCACGAAAGATGATGTGGGAGTACAGCAGTTCTCAGTCAGCAGAGCGATATCGCACTCGAGATACAACTTTATGAACAACACTTCAAAGTACTACGATATAATGTTGTTGGAATTGAATGGCACAGTCACTTTCACGGACTATGTTCAACCCGCTTGTATACTCACACCAAATTTTATGGCATACAACCAAGACCAATATTGGGCCGTTGGTTGGGGCTACACTGGCGCATTGGAGGAAATGTCTCCACAATTGCGCCGCGTCCTATTAAATAAAATGGACAATGTCAATTGTACCGAGATTTCAAATGAAACACAGGATTTGCAACGCGGTCTTCGTGATCGTGTACAATTTTGTCTGCACGGAGAAACCACGGATACGTGCAAAGGTGACTCCGGTGGACCTATACTTATAAAATTTCCCCATTATCTGGAATCTAGATGTTTGTATATGGTCGCCGGTGTAGTATCGTTAGGCCAGCAGGTATGTGGTGAACAGGATATACCAAGCATAAATATAAATGTTACAGCTTTTGCGGATTTCATCCAATTTCATGTGTGGCCATAAAGTGCACGAATCAGTTGGACTTCAAATTTGTGGTATAACGGAAGTAGGTGTTGTAATGAATCTATTTCGAAACCGGCTTAAGTTATCGGTAGATTTGAATTGAATTGTATCATCGAATTTCATGTATGGCCAAATAAAAATTAATAAAAAAAAAACAAAGAAAAATATGTGGAACAAGATCAATAAAATTACACCAATGTTGTTTATATTTAATGAAATTAGTCAAAATCTTTTCGTAAGAGCTACATAAGTTTGGATTTAACCGAAAATTGTATGCTCTTGGAATTTGTTATGCTCAAAAGAGTAGAAATAAGATATACATATACATATACATATATTGGTAAAGGTTTTTATTAAACAAATAAGGAAAACTAAGTTCGGTTGTAACCGAAAATTTTATATACTCGCAATTTATTTATGATTTTTAAGATAACACACAATTTTACCCATATATTCAGTATAAAGCCCACAAGAATAGCGAAAGTCATTCTATATAGTATATTAAGGCTGAGATAATTCCTCAACCGATTTCACTCTTTTGAATTGGCACTAGTGTTTAGAAATCATATTTAATTCAAATTTCCTTCCATAACTTAAACTTCCTTAACTCGAACATCTCTATAACTCGAATTCTTGAATTGGCAATATGATATTACACTTATGGATTGCTTAAATCATGTAACAAAGGCATGGGATACAGACGTCAAGAGACAAACAGTAGCAAAGTGCAACAAACAAAATTACATAATACATATTTTAACGTCTTTTAATAAAACTTTATGCGAAGTAAATAAACAAAACTGTGCATAAATCTATATTTAACAGCTTTTTGAAAAATGTATGTTTTGTTGTAAATTTCCATATCTCGAAGTTTTTTTGTGGATTATGGAGATTCGAGTTAGAGAAGTTCCACTGTACATTACGAATAGATTACCATCTCATCGTTTCATAAAGATATCTTAATTTTTACCCAAGTTATCGCTTGCATGGACAGACGGACAGGCAGACGGACGGACAGACATCCGGATTTCAACTCCACTCGCCATCCTGATCATTTATGTATATATATCCCCATATCTAACTCTTTTATTTCTTGGTGACACAAACAACCGTTATTTGAACAAAACTATAATACTCTGTGCAACATGTTGCGAGAGTATAAAAAATTGATGAAGATTTCTATCTCGCATCACAGTGGTCACCGCAATAAAAAATCAGAGAAAAACTCAAAACACGCTATAATTATAATTATAATATGAAATCGAAATTCTGACCCACTTCTGACAAATTAGAAAGGCCAAAAAGAATTCTGAAGTGCATACAAATACTGATTTGAATCTATAAACGCAAGAAGAAACATTCGCTTTGCTTTGGATGGACTGTGCATAATCAGCCTAATGTATGTCACTAACTCCTCCAACCGGAACATCTCGGTGTCGTGGCTCCCACTTTATAATATCGTGCACATCAGTATACTCGAATGTCTTTGCGAATTGACCGAGAATACCTGATCGGTTGCATAGTTTTAAAAACGCAGTTAATGTGGTTTTTGATTGACGCACGTTTTATAACAGGAATACGAAACCACCCATTGATTGTCAATGTCAACGGTTGTACCATTACATGCGTAATTGATGTGATTAACCACCATGTTCAGTCTCTCTAAGACGATACAATTGTTAACCATCGATATTGTGGATTGTATTCTTTACACAATTTTTTGGACAACTTTTCGTACATTTTCTATTGTCTAAGTTTATAACACCGCATGAATCATGGATCATGTTGGCTGTAACAATATCATACAATTCTTGACCGATATTCCAATCCGGAATTTTCATGAGAGATAATTTTATAAATTTCAGACTGTACATATATTGCCAAATACAGAGGAATGTATAATCAAGTTCAACAACGATTCGTTGGTTTTAGTTATTCCAGCTACATTACAAACAATAGCATCTTGAAAATGAATGTAGTTCTCAGCTCAATGTTTCATTTTAGACATGGAGACATGGAGCTCAGTGACATGCAAATGTACAGTAGAATTATGTATACAACGAATAAAGAATATGTATATATATAATTATTATGGTTTTAATTGATTTATGTGAAATTCCGTGAAATTCCATTTTTGACGATAAGCCGAGCTCTCTATCTATCTTGAATATTGCTCAGCATCTACACACACACATATTTTGAAGCTTTGCTAAGACAGCAGACATTATGAAAGTACTAATCAATTATATGCCGCACTTGATTTTCCTCAACTTCACGTGAGTGGTAACAGTGCAAACAAAAATGAAATAAAAGATGGTAAAAATAATATGTTCTAAAAAAGGAGCATATTTCATAGTTTTTTCTTAAAATTTATCAGAGGGTGAGCCATGCGAATGTTAGTTTGTGAACTGCACTTGTAAAACACACAGTAATTGTGACGTGCTGTTGTTATAGGATAAGGGGTATCGTTTGCTGCCCTCCAGAGCCTCTCTGCTTCAATGTCACACCAGTATATCAGAAAAATATTCTGCTTCCCAAATTTTGCTGAAAAGAAATCAGTGTCCATAGCAGTAAGGCGCATGCTACACGTTCAATATATATCGTCATATTTCCTGTATCGCGATATTTATTGAACGTTTAGTATGCAATAATGAAGGATTACGATCCATATCACAAAATATGTTACACGTTCAATATTTATCGTGATATTAGGATCGCGATCTATATGGAATATTGATGGATTGCGGGTGAATACTTCGCGACTGCTAGACGTTCAATGTATATTACGTCAATATTTATACGATGCTAGTTGTGTTTTCACAAGAAAAAATATCTTAACAAGTAAGGGAGGGCTAAGTTCGGGTGTAACCGAACATTTTATACTCTCGCAATTTATTTATTTAACTTTATTTATATTATGTAATATACAATTTGACCCACATATTTGTCACATATATTGTATAAAGTCCATTGAAAGTTGGAAACCATAATATTAGGTTAGAAGCACCGAGGTCCTCATGTTCGATACATGGGGCCTTGAAAACCTATGGTCCGATTTCGGCGATTTTTAGAAATGGGCTGCCACACTATAAATACAGTATTTGTACAGTTTACTTGTGCTCACTTTATATATTGTAAAGTAAACGATTCAGATCATCTTCTAAGTTCTGGTATATAGGAAGTAGGCGTGGTTGTGAAGCGATTTGGCCAATTTTCACAACATATTATTGGGACGTAAGGAAACTATTACAAACCAAGTTTCATTGAAATCGGTCGAGTAGTTCCTGAGATATGGTTTTTTACCCATAAGTGGGCGACGCCACGCCCATTTTCCATTTTGTAAAAAAATTTGAGTGCAGCTTTCATCTGCCATTCCTTATGTGAAATTTAGTGTTTCTGACGTTTTTCCTTAGTGAGTTAACCCACTTTTACTAATTTTCAACCTAACTTTTGTATGGGAGGTGGGCGTGGTTATGATCCGATTTCTTTCATTTTTGGACTGTATTAAGAAGTGGACACTGCAGAAAGTTTGGTTTATATAGCTTCATTGGTTTGCGAGATATGTACAAAAAACTTAATAGGGGGCGGGGCCACGCCCGCTTCCCCAAAAAAATTTCATCCAAATGTGCCCCTTCATAGTGCGATCCTTCATACCAAATTTTATTTCCATAGCTTTATTTATGGCTTAGTTATGGTACTTTATGTGTTTTCGGTTTTCGCCATTTTGTGGGCGTGGCAGTGGTCCGATTTTGCTCATTTTCGAAAGCAAGCTTCCTATGGTGAAATAGGTGTGCCAAGTTTCATCAAGATATCTTAATTTTTACTCAAGTTACAGCTCGCACAGACGGACCGATGGGGGGCCAGACAGACATCCGGATTTGAACACCACTCTTCACGCTGACTCACTTTGGTATATATAACCCTATATCTAACTCGTTAAGTTTTGGGTGTTATAAACAACCGTTATTTAAACAAAACTATTATACTCTTTTAGCAACTTTTTTGCGAGAGTATAAAAACGCTCAATAACTCAACAACAACATGTCAACATGTTCATATTTTTCCTCTTTGTATAAAAATAACGACAAAAGTAAAATATCTCTATTACAACAAATTCATGTTCACAACTATTCACAGTTGCAAGAGCATTTTACTTTTTAACAGTTTATAAAGAAAAAAGCTTTTTATTTTAGACACAGAATCGAAATCGAATCGTATCGAAAGCAACTGTGTCAACCTCCTACAATTACTACGGCGCTAACCTTAAGGTCCAGACCCAATGCTGGATGGCTTTACTTGCTTTCGTTGACTTTGCGTACTTTGAATGCTTGTATGACCAAATGACTGCTTTGAACGATTTCAAAATAATGTCACAATCACTGTTGCCACACACTTAATTTTTTGTAAATCAAAAAGTCAATCAAAACTTGGTAATAATTTCATGTTAAATCATATATTATTATAAACTCTTTGTAAATTTCTACATAAATATATCAAATCTTTTAAATATTCTACATTTTAACTATTTGTACTGGCAAACGCATATGTGATAATTATTTGCGTGTCAATGTAGCATCAAAAAAATTACTGAAATTGGTACATTTCGCCCAAACTGGTAACTCTAGTTACAATATCAAATGTCAAAAGCCCCAGAAGCGCTGGCAAATAGAGCATAGAGCTATTTGAAACTTCAAGCGCTTGAAGCAAAGCTGCATTTGGTCTCTTTTCATGTGCTGTAGTGTAGTTCTATTCAGTTTTGACAGTTCCCACAGCAAAGCAAGCAAAGCCAGCCAGCATTGGGTTTGGACCTTTACACTACAGCGCAACACTCTAAATTACAACCCTAGCTTTTAATCCTTTATTCCTTTTCCTATGATATTCATGTTTGTACTTAAGCAAGAATTAACAATAAACTCACTCTCTCTAATTGTGGACGTCAAGCAGTAAGCATCTTTTATTTATTCTCGCGCCTACTCGTACCTACGCATTCACATTGGTACATACTGACATACCGCTATACACGACTACCGATCCCCACGCCTGGTGACTTCTACATCTGGTGACCCGTCAGGTAAATTGAACACAACAACAAAGCTGAAGCAATAAAGCTTAAGCTACTCATTCGAATGGCGTTAAACGACAGCCATGTGGTTTCTGGAAACCGCTACTCCGATGTCAGTATTTTGGATAATCCAAACTCTACTCCACGATTGCCATTACCAACGATGACAGAGGACAATATCGAAGCTGATTTTTATTCATTGGATTTTTGGTTTAGCGCTTCTTCGATAAACAGCGACAATAAGAAATACGACATCGTTCTCGCTAGTGTGCCGCCTAAGAAGTTGATGGAGCTTCGCTGCATAGTGGACGCAGCACCGACTAATTTTAAATACAAGTACATCCAGGAGAAAATAATCGAACATTTTTCGGACAGTCAAGTTCTTAAGGACATGGTTCTGGGCGATCGACGCCCCAGCGAACTATTCAACGAGATGAAAAGCGCAGCCGGGCCGACTCTGAGTGACAGCATTTTGCACGATCTGTGGGTAAGCCGACTTCCTCCATACGTACAATCAGCAATAATAGCCACAAACGTCGCTATGGTGGAAAAGCTCAAAATCGCCGATTCCATCATCGAAAGCATCGGGATTCGCAACAACAACACGCAAGAGGTACTCACGCTTAGTGAAGTTTCTAACCTCAAACTCGAAATAGTGGAACTAACCAGGCAAGTGCATAAACTTTTTAGTAGAAAGGGATCAAACATTCGTTCGCGATCACGCTCTAGGTCACGTGGACCCCATACTCCGTTAAATAAACCGGATAAAACGTTATGTTGGTACCACAACAAATTCGGCGCGAAGGCAACTAAATGCAGAGAGCCCTGTAATTTTGTATCATCGAAAAAATCATCGTAGGCCAGCTCGGCTGCTACAGTTTTAGATTTAGGCAAACCATCTAAAACTGTCCAAACATACCATTTACGCATATACGACACGTCAGCAAAAATGCATTTTTTAATAGATACCGGTGCGGACGTCTCCGTTATACCAAAGTGCGCTAACACAGCCCGAGCTTCACCTAACGGTATGCAACTGTTTGCTGCAAACGGTTCGCCCATCTCTGTATACGGTGAGGCGATCCTCAAACTTAACCTCAATTTACGACGCCAATTTATATGGAATTTTCTAATTGCTGATGTTTCTCAAGCAATTATTGGTGCTGATTTTCTAGCACACTTCGAACTTTTAGTCGACCTAAAAAATAAATGTCTACTCGATCGCAAAACCGAATTGAAGACGGTTTGCGGAATAGACAAAACTCATATACTCGGCATTAAATCATTTAACGCAAATTCAACTTATTCAAATATTCTCGAGGAATACGGTGACATCACACGCTCGCGACCGCTTAATACAGCAACGAAATCGTCAGTAGAGCATCGGATAATCACCACCGGTCAACCAGTATTCGCACGACCACGACGTCTCTCACCCGAAAAGCTGAAAGCTGCTAAAGAAGAATTCGATTCTTTACTGAAACTGGGCATTTGCCTCCCATCCAGTAGTAATTGGGCAAGCCCATTGCATATGGTACAGAAAACTGATGGGACATGGAGGCCATGCGGAGATTATAGAGCCCTGAACACAGTAACAGTTCCTGATCGATACCCGTTACCATTTCTACACGACTTCTCCAACATCTTGGCCGGAAAACGCGTCTTTTCGAAAATCGATTTAAAGAAAGCCTTTCATCAAGTACCTATTAATAAAGAAGACATCTGTAAAACGGCTATAACAACCCCCTTCGGACTCTATGAATTTACACATATGACCTTCGGTTTGCGCAATGCAGCACAAACTTTCCAAAGGCTAATAAATGAAGTTCTTCGTGGTTTATACTTCGTCTTCGTTTATCTCGATGATGTTTGCATTGCATCCACATCGGAAGAAGATTATCAAAATCACCTTCGTCAAGTTTTTCAACGATTAAGGGAGAACAACCTCACTATCAACGTTAGCAAATCCGAACTCGGCGTCTCGGAACTACGATTTCTCGGACACTCTATTACGAAAGATGGTATTCGACCATTACCAGAACGCGTTGAAGCCCTACGAAATTTTAAACAACCGAAAATTGTCAAGGAATTGAAGCGTTTTCTAGCAATGCTCAATTTCTATCGGCGTTTCATACCGAACGCACTGAAGAACCAAGGCCCTCTTTTCGACATGGTACGCAGTAATCGTCGAAACGACACCACACCGCTTACATGGTCAGCAGAAACGTTGGACAGATTTACAGCATGTAAGGAGCAACTAGCCAACTGTACATTACTCGCTCATCCACTACACAATACGGAACTTTCCTTATTGGTAGACGCGTCAGATTTCGCTGCTGGTGCTGTATTAAATCAAATCGTGGATGGTGCCCTACAACCTTTAGGATTTTTCTCGTAAATTCACTAGTGCTGAAAAAAGATATAGCACTTACGACAGGGAGCTGACAGCCGCATACCTAGCATTACGACATTTTAGATACATGGTCGATGGTCGCCGATGTCATATTTACACCGATCACAAGCCGCTTATTTACGCTTTTCAACAGAAGCTTGACCGAGCTTCTAATCGACAGATTCGTCAACTCGACTTCATAGCACAGATCACAACCGACATTCGTCATGTCAGTGGTGAAGATAACGTTACAGCAGACCTGCTTTCACGCATAAATGCTCTTTCCACCGAATCTTTAAATTATGACGATTTGGCTGACGATCAATCCAACGATGAGGAGCTTCAGAAACTCTTAAGTGGTAACGTAAATCATTCACTTAATCTACAAAGTTTCGTTCTACCTTTCAGCTCCAAAAGTTTATACTGCGATACCTCAACTGGACGCTTCCGACCGTTTATAACCAAAAAGTTTAGAGATACATTTCTACGATCAATTCACAATCTGTCTCACCGAGGCATAAAAGGTACAACTCGATTAGCAACTGAACGCTTCGTTTGGCCTGGTATCCAACGAGATAGCAGAAATTTAGCTCGTTGCTGTCTGCAGTGTCAACGGAATAAAACTATTCGACATAACCGTAGTCTTTTTCAACGTCAGAAATCTCCGACTCAACGTTTTACACACATTCACATCGACTTAGTTGGACCATTTCCACCCTCAGATGGAAATCGTTATTGTCTCACTATATTGGATAGGTTTACACGCTGGCCAGAAGCACTGCCTATTCCAGATATAACTGCACAAACCGTCGCCAAAGCACTTTTAAATGGTTGGATCTCACGATTTGGTGTACCTGCAACCATCACATCCGATTTAGGACGCCGTTTGAAAGCGCTCTGTTTCAACAGCTACTACAACTAGTAGGCACTCGTCATTTTCGTACTACGCCATACCACCCACAACCAAATGGACTTGTCAAAAGATGGCATCGTACTTTAAAAGCAGCACTCCTATGTCACAACACTAATCAATGGACTTCGTATTTACCTCTAATATTATTGGGATTACGATCCACGTACAAAAACGACTTAGATGCATCACCAGCCGATCTAGTTTATGGAGAGAATCTCCGATTACCCTCAGAATTTTTTACGGATACAAAACCAACGATCAACGAAACAGACATGGTCAAATAACTACGCAAATGTATGAGAGATCTACGACCAGTGGACACCGCTTGGCATACAAAGCAAAAAGTATTCGTGCACTCAGGACTGAAAACCTGCGAGCAAGTATTTATCCGAGATGACCTAATACGACCTTCGCTATCGCCACCATACAAAGACCATACAAAATCATTCAACGATTTCCTAAATATTTTTCAATAGATGTGAACGGCAGCATAGTTAAAGTTTCAATCGATCGATTGAAACCAGCTTTTATCGCCACTTCCCAAAGTGTCTAGGAGGGGAGTACTGTGGCAACCTCCTACAATTACTACGGCGCTAACCTTACACTACAGCGCAACACTCTAAATTACAACCCTAGCTTTTAATCCTTTATTCCTTTTACTATGATATTCATGTTTGTACTTAAGCAAGAATTAACAATAAACTCACTCTCTCTAATTTTGGACGTCAAGCAGTAAGCATCTTTTATTTATTCTCGCGCCTACTCGTACCTACGCATTCACATTGGTACATACTGACATACCGCTATACACGTCTACCGATCCCCACGCCTGGTGACTTCTACATATATAACCCTATATCTAACTCGTTATGTTTTGGGCGTTACAAACAACCGTTATGTAAACAAAACTATTATACTCTTTTAGCAACTTTTTTGCGAGAATATAAAAACGGCTCAATAACTCAACAACAACAACATGTCAACATGTTCATATTTTTCCTCTTTGTATAAAAATAACGACAAAAGTAAAATATCTCTATTACAACAAATTCATTTTCACAACTATTCACAGTTGCAAGAGCATTTTACTTTTTAACAGTTTATAAAGAAAAAAGCTTTTTATTTTAGACACAGAATCGAAATCGAATCGTATCGAAAGCCAATGGAAAGGGTTCAGCGGCTGGCGGCTTTTTGCATAACGGGGGCACTAAAAACCACCCCAACGGCGGCTCCTGAAATAATACTAAACCTGCCGCCTATAGATTTCTTTGATGAAAACAGCGCGGCAAAATCGTCGGGACGCCTTATGGCAGCAGGAGAATTTATGCATAGAACCTTCGGGCATAGCTCAGTGGGTAATGGCAGTTTAGCGGACACCGAATACCTGACCCCATTTTTCAAATGGGAAAGAAGGTTCAAAGTAAACTTAGAACGAGATGGCTGGCGTAAGGGCATAGCACCTGCACGCAATAATTTAAACATATTTACGGACGGCTCGAAAATGAAGGACGGAGTAGGCGCGGGGATATACTGTCCGGAGTTAGGTGTAAGTCAACCATTCAAACTACCGGATCACTGCAGTCTATTTCAAGCGGAGGTGTTTGCAATGGGAAAAGCCGCTGAGCTATCCTTAAGCACACCAACAGGATACTCTAATCAATCAAGGCAATATCCTCCTTCAACATATCGCCCAAAAGTGTCTTGTGTGGTAGGACAGCAGTGGATGATGTCGTTAGAAATAGGCGACTTCAATTCTACTGGGTGCCAGGCATAGAGGGTAACGAGATAGTGGACGAGATTGCCAAACGCGGCGTAAAACTGTCATCCGAAAGCATTATCAACGAAGATAAACCTATACACCATCTATATGATGATTTAGACAGAAACTTGGAAAAAAGTTCAAAGCGCGCTGGAAGAATATACCGGATGCAAAACCGCAAAAGTTATGTGTAAGGCGATAGATAAAAAGTACATGAGATTTATATTGACGTTCGATAGAAGCAAATGTAGGAATATGGTCGGCGTACTCACTGGTCACTGTCTTGTGGCGGCGCACGCCTACCAGATGGGGCTGATAGATAGCGAAGACTGCAGGAAATGTCAATAGCAAGGCACCAGAGACACAATTGAACACCTCTTCTGTGAATGTCCTGCATTATCAAGACTACGGCTTCAGCATTTGGGGACTACACATTACGTTAATCTGGAAGTGATTTCGTTGGTGATGCCACAAAGCCTTTTGAAATTCGCAAGAAGCGCAGGCATCTTAAAGGATGATTACTCCTCATTAACTACGTGACGGCACTCCAACTGGTATCGCAAAGAACCAAAACTGGTCTATGTGTGACTTTTTAGCCTACCAGAATAACCTAACGAATACGAAATCTATACTAATATTATAAAGAGGAAAGGTTTGTTTTTTTGTTTGTTTGTCTCGAATAGGATCTGAAACTACTGAACCGATTTGAAAAATTCTTTCACCGTTGCTTTCTTTAATCGCGAATGCTGCGAAAACGATTGAAGATATAACAAAGTGATGTACTACAATTTTGTAGATATTATTATTATTGTCACAATAATCGATTTTATATAAAAATTAATTAAAATACCACTACTTGAAAAGGATCTTTATTTGTACCTTAGTATTAATCCTTATCGAAATAAATGATTTATTATTTAAGACCGCTTCAAAACCTTTATATAACTTTTTGAATTATTAGATTCTGACATTCCATTCAAAAGATATCACTAGTTAAAAATTTTGAAAAGCCGCTCGGCGACTAACTATGCGTTGTAGAGTTGTAGGCGTCACTCGGGCACGGGGGTACGGGAGGGGGGTTAATATCACTCGCATGGTCGGCTCCTTACTGAATGGTCGTGTGCGGAATTAAAAAAAAAATAATTTTTAATTAATGATAATATAATATAAAAATGAATTGCTGTTCGTTTGTGCCACAAAAAAACGAGAACGGCCGACGAGAACGAAAGTGAGTAAATATGGAAAAATTGCGAGGAAGATAATAATAAGAGAATTTTATTCGAGTTGACAAGAAAAATATAAAAAGAGAAAACAAAAAAATAATATTTTGAAGGTTGTCATTGTTGCTTTGTTAAAATATTTTTGTTATTGTTCAATTGTATAAGGTTGTGTCGATAGCCCAAAACAATTTGTAACAAATAAGGAAAGGCTAAATTCGGGTCCAACCGAACATTTTATACTCTCGCAATTTATTGATGTAATTTTATTAAGATAACACACAATTTGACATATATATTCGCCATAAAGTCCAAATAGCCAAAAATAGCGCTTTAACGAAGATTTTCCAAATATTCAAGAAGTCGCTGGAAGTACTGCACAGGACTTTAAAAGATCTTGATTGTCAATGAACGTTTTTGGTGGAGCCAGGATTCTGTTAACAGGTGATTTACGCCAGCCAATTATTCCTGGATCAACTGTTACTGACGGGCTAATCGCAAGAGAAGTTTTCCTGACATGAAACCTCAATATGATAACCATAAATGACTGATTCAATGACCTATATTGGATAAAAGATATCGATGATCTTAATGCAACAATTTAGAATTTCGGTCCAAGAGAGTTGACACAGCTACAAACCAGGATGACGTAGTCAATTATCCAAAACTATTTAAAATTGCCTATACTATCACCACTCACTTTGCAATTAAAAGTAGTGTGAGTTGTCATCATGCTGCGTAACATAAATCAACCTCGAGTAATCAATATCCTCGCCGAAGCCAAGATTGGACCAACTTAATTTAATGTATACCTTAGCCACAAAAACGTGTGGCCGGGTCTGCTAGTGTTTGATAAATTGCAAAAATTTTATGAATTTAAAATTTGTTGAATTTGTAAAGTGCACAGAATAGGACTGTTATTCTCATATATTTAGATTCCATTGATTTTTGTGAAATTCCGTGTAATTCAATTTTTGACGATAAGCCGAGCTCTCTCTCTCTCTCTCCCTCTCTCTTTCTCTCTCTCTCTCTCCCTCTCTCTTTCTCTCTCTCTCTCTCTCTCTCTAAATACTTTGCAACATAATCGATGACTTATGAAGAGCATAACGTTATTATCTATTTTGAAAATTCATCACCATCACACAAATTTTGAAGCTTTGCCAAGACAGCAAACAGTTGTTAAATAGCTTCCATAATGAAAGTACTAGTAAATTCTTTGCCGCACTTCATCTTCATCATCTTCACAATAGTGATAACAGTGCAAACAAAAATGATATTAAAAGCTGGTAAAAATAACAGTAAAAAAAAAAAAACATTTTTAACAGTTTTTTCTTTAAATTTGACAGAGGGCGAGCCATGCGAATGTAAGTTTGAGAACTGCACTTGTAAAACACGCAGTAATTGCGACGTGCTGAGCCAAGAGGATGATATATCACCATGTGATATAAGAAGGGGTACCATTTGCTGTCCCGAAGAGCCTAACTACATCATCAATATCCCACCTGTATTGATGTCAGAATTGGGTGAGAAGTAAAATTTTACAGGATCGAAATTTGGTGTACATATGTGAATTTATCGATCGCATTTATTTTTGTAAATTTCCAGCCTGTGAAAGTTACACGAAAATTACATCTAAAGAATGTCCCCAAAAATTTATAACGGGCGGAGAAAGAGCTAAATTGAAGGAATTTCCACCAGCTGCTTTGCTAGGCAACTTCAACCCTACAACTAACGAAACTACGTGGTTCTGTGGCGGTACGCTGATAAGTGAACGCTTCGTTTTGACTGCGAGTCACTGTGGGAATGGGTAGATGAATAAAATATTACAAAAATATTCTGTTTCCTAAATTTTGCTGTAATGAAATCAGGGTCCATAGCAATAAGCCAGTCTGTGATTAGTTTTGCAAGTATTTCAAAAGCGAGAACTATTCAGAAGGTACATCTCGTAAATATACAATATGTATATGAATACATGTTTTAACGTCTTTAAATAAAACTTTATGCGAAGTAAATAACCAAACCTGTGCATAAATCTATATTTAACAGTAATAAAATGTATGTTTTATTGAAAATTTCCATACCTCGAAGTTTTTTTGTGGATTATGCTGATTCGAGTTAGAGAAGTTCCACTGTACATTACGAATAGAATACCATCTCATGGTTTCATAAAGATTTCTTAATTTTTACTCAAGTTATCGTTTGCATGGACAGACGGACAGACAGACGGAGTTCAGTTCTACTCGTCATCCTGATCATTTTGATACCTATCACAAACAACTATTATACTCTGTTCAATATGTTGAGAAAATATAAAAACTTATTACATGTATGCGGTGCCGAATATAAACCTTTTTAAAAATGCATTTACCAAATTTTGTTCTCAGTATAATATCGTATAGATATCGTAGAGCCTCTATTCTCAAGCATGTTTTGGACCCAGGCAAAGTTTATTATCAGTCGATGCTGGACCACAAATCTACATATAAATTTAAATTGTTCTCAAAAAGTTGTTCAAAGTGCCGCTAATCAAACAGGTTTTGGCAGATTATAATTTCAAGTTTATACCAGGTCTAGTAATCATATTTGCTCTACAAATATTGGTAAAATAAAATGAACTATAATTTAAAAACAAAACAAAAAAATCGATGATCTAGATTTCTATCTCGCATCACAGTGGTCACCGCAATAAAAAATCAGATGAAAATCTCAAAACGCGCTATAATTATAATTATAATATGAAATCGAAATTCTGACCCACTTTTGACAAAATGGAAAGTCCAAAAAGAATTCTGAAGTGTTAATAGAAATCGTAGATAATCGGACAGAACTTTGTGCATACAAATATTGATTTGAATCTATAAACGCAAGAAGAAACATTCGCTTTGCTTTGGATGGACTCTGTATAATCAGCCTAATGTATTCCAGATACGAATTGTTTACGAATTGACCGAGAATACCTGATCGGTTGCATAGTTTAAAAAACGCAGTTACTGTGGTTTTTGATTAACGTACTGCAGTGGCGAACGCAGGAAAAAAATTTGGGGGGGTTTTAGGTAAAAAGACAATGTTTCATAATTTTATTCACAAATTGAAGTCTAATCTTCTTTTATTTTGGGCCATAACATTTAAAATCTCTTCCTCCGTCACGTCTATATCTCTATGGATATTCACGAGAGCCATTCCGTTCAGGCGTGCTTCTCCAGTTTTATTTCTTAAATATGTTTTAAGCCTGCAAAGTGAGGAAAACGGGCGTTCACTTGAAGCGACAGATATAGAGATTGTTGCTCCAATCTTTAAAAAACGATGCACTGTTTTGAAAATTTTCATTTGAAAAACAAATAATAAGTAAAGTTGTGTATCTAATTCAGACCAGTTTTTTTTTTGTTATTTTTATTAAAAATATAGACATTTTAGTTAAGACACTCAAGTATTTTTTTGCAAATAGCATAATTTTGTATAATTTAAATTTATTTCACAACAGTTTGCTCATGGAACGAAAACTGAAAGTCGAAACTGGAACGAACCTTATTGGTGACTTTTCAGTTCAGAACTAATTTTCAAAAGAAGTCCATTTTCGACTCACAATTCCCCTTAAATCTAAAAAAACCAGTTCAGCAGCCACAGAGTTATAAGGCAAACTCATTACTTTGAAGCAAATTAAAAAAATGTCTCTGTCCAGTTTATATTTTTCTGGGTTTTTTAATTGGCCTACATTCCCACAACTTTTTAATACTATCCAGATACAATAGGTTTGTTTTTAGTTTAACATTTTCATAGTTTCAAAAAATTAAATTCTATCAGCAGAAAAGTATCAAAATAGGCCGTTTGTGAACAAAAAAAGGTATCAAATCACAAAATTTAGAAAAAAAAGTATCAAAAAAGATACAAATGTATCAAAACGGCAACGCAGTTAGTGACTAATGTATTCATTTATTTTACATATTAATACATCGTCGGCAGAAAGATTGCTTTGAAAACAACAAATTACAATTTTTCAAATGACTATGTATAATTAAAATCTATTATTTAAAAATAGAAAAATAGAAAAATTTAACCCCCCCCCCAAAGTTGGGGGGGTTTTAACACCCCAAAACCCTCCCCTGCGTTCGCCCCTAACGCACTGTAGAACAGTCTCTTCCGTGAAATAAACACGTTCTTCATTTACAGAGTCTCTTCGTATATCGGAAAGCTAAAAATACGCCAAACTTCTTCATTGCTGCGAATGAATTCGCTCATTTGATATCGGGTTATCACTACCTTTATGGAGATATGTATTTGCATATATATTTTATGGATTTCACCCATAGATTGTCAATGTCAACGGTTGTACCATTACATGCGTAATTGATGTGATTAACCACCATGTTCAGTCTCTCTAAGACGCTACAATTGATATTCCTTACACAATTTTTTGGACAACTTTTCGTACATTTTCCATTGTCTAAGTTTATAACACCGCATGGACCATGGATCATGTTGGCTGTAACAATATCATACAATTCTTGATCGATATTCCGATCCGGAATTTCTATGGGAGATAATTTTATAAATTTCAGACTGTACATATATTGCCAAATACAGAGGAATGTATAATCAAGTTCAACAACGATTCGTTGGTTTTAGTTATTCCAGCTACATTACAAACAATAGCATCTTGAAAATGAATGTAGTCGTCAGCTCAATGTTTCATTTTGGACATGGAGACATGGAGCTCAGTGACATGCTAATGTACAGTAGCATTATGTATATAACGAATACAGAAAATGTATATATATAATTATTATCGTTTTAATTGATTTATGTGAAATTCCGTGAAATTCTATTTTTGACGATAAGCCGAGCCTTCTATCTATCTTGAATATTACTCAGCATCTACACACACATATTTTGAAGCTTTGCCAAGACAGCAGACATTGGGCCTCATGCATAAAACGTGAGCTTGAGCTCGGACTCGATTTTTTGAGTAAAAGGTGCTTGTCGTATGCATAATAAAATTTGATGTGTTTGCTTTTACTCGCTGCTTCTGTTTGATCTCATCTTGCTCAGTTTGAACGAAGTTAGATGAGCTAGTGCTCATTGTCATATGCATAAAAACAAGCTTTTGCTTTCTTTTATGAGCTCTTGCTCAAATTTTGTTGAGGCTGCCTTATAGTTGACTCGCGTACACTCGGAGTCGCGTTTTTGAGGAGTCAGAAGAAACACATAGTGGTGCCCTCAGTAACATTGATAAAATTTTATTTTTTGTGCAGATCCTGGATTCCAAAATGGTATAACCACAAAGTTGCTACGAGAGTATAATAGTTTTGTTTACAAACTAAAAGAGTTAGATATAGAGTTTTATTTATACCAAAGTCATCATGGTGACGAGTAGAGTTCAAATCTGGATATCTGTCTTCTATCCGTCCGTCCGTCCGTCTGTGCAAACTCTAACCTTGAGTAAAAATAGTCACATATCTTGATAAAACTTGGTACACGTGTTTCTTGGCACCATAGGAAGGTTGTTTTCGAAGATGGGCTAAACCGGTCCACCGCCACGTCCACAAAATGGCGGAACCCGAAAAGGCAAAAAGTGCCATAACTAAGCCATAAATAAAGCTATGAAAGTAAAAAATACAAAGGATCGCACTGTAAAGTGGCATATTTGGATGTAATTTTTGTACAGATCTCGTAAACTACTAAAGCTATATCAACCAAACTTTCTAAAACCATTTCTTTTAATCGGATTATAACCACACCCACCTCCCATACAAAGGTTATGTTGAAAACTATTAAAAATGCTTTAATTCAGTAAAGGAAAATACCAGAAACCTGAAATCATTACTACAACTTCATTATAAAGATGGTACATAAGTGCTTCACTCAAATTGGTATCCAAATTTTAAATTGGCTCCTCCCACTTATGGGTCCAAAACCATATCACAGAAACTAATCCACCAATTTCAATGAAATTCGGTTCATAATAATTTCCTGCCATCCCAATAATATGTTGTGAAAATAGGTCAAATCGGTTCACAACAACACACACTTCCTATATATCAGAACTGTGAAGTCAATCTGAATCGTTTACTTTACAATATATAAAGTAAGCACTAGTGAAGATATCAGAACAGAACTTTGCACAAATAATGCATTTATAGTGTGGCATCGCCCTTCTAAAAACCGAAATTGGACCATTAGTTTTCAGGATCCCATATATCGAACATGAGGACCTCATCTTCTAATCTTTTTTTACCGAAAATATTGGTAAGTCTCTCAGATATTTTGAAGAAATTTATGTGTAATATTTTTCTTCTAAGAATATGTATCCGTGACAAAAATGGATAAAATCGGGTCATAACTTAACCTAGCTCCCAAGTACCTAATATTAAGGTATCCAACTATCAAAGTGACGAATATGTGGATCAAATTGTGTGTTATATTAATAAAATTAATTGATTAATCGCAATTTAGAGAGTATAAAATATTCGGTTACAGCCGAAATTAGTGCTTTCCCCGTTAATTGAATACAGAATTTTTGCTCAATTTCTTTTACACATGTTTCTAGTGTTTTTTTTTATTTTTAATGCTTGGTAATTTACCCGTTTATTTATTTCTATTTTATTTTATTTAAGTTTCTATTGTATTATTATTATTTGATCCTACTTCTACTTCACTTTCACTTGACGACACGTTTGCACTTCTATATCAATTTCGTATGCATAAAAATGAGTTCAAACCAATTGCAATTACTTGAGCAAAGGGTGATCAAACATCTAATGTTATAGAAGTGCAAACGTGTCGTCAAGTGAAAGTGAAGTAGAAGTAGGATCAAATAAAAATAATAAAACAGAAACTAAACATTTAAAATAGAAACTGACATTTCTAAGTTTTTAGTAGAAAAACTAAAACAAAATAAATATTTGCTAGAAAAGGGTGAAAAGGGTGAATTAAGCATTAAAAATAAAAGAAACATACACTAGAAATATGTGTAAAAGAAATTGAGCAAAAATTGGGCATTCAATTAACGGGGAAAGCACTAAGTTCGGGTGTAACCGAACGCTTTATACTTTCTAAATTGCGATTAATCATTGTGTTACTATAACACACAATTTAACAAACATATTCGTCATATATGTATATTGTATAAAGTACATTGAAAGTTGGAAACCTTAATATTAGGTACATGGGAGCTAGGTGATGTTATGACCCAATTTTACCCATTTTTGTCACAGAAACATATTATTGGAAGAAAAATATTCCCTATAAATTTTGAACTTATGGTCCAATTTCGGTTTTTAGAAGGGCGATGCCACACTATAAATGCAGTATTTGTGCAAAGTTCCGTTCCGATATCTTCACTAGTGCTTACTTTATATATTGTAAAGTAAACGATTCAGATTGACTTCACAGTTCTAGTATATAGGAAGTAGGCGTGGTTGTGAACCGATTTGGCCTATTTTCACAACATATCATTGGGATGTAAGGAAACTATTACAAACCAAGTTTCATTGAAATCGGTCGAGTAGTTCCTGATATATGGTTTTTGACCCATAAGTGGGCCATGCCACGCCCATTTTCCATTTTGTATAAAAAATCTGAGTGCAGCTTCTATCTGCCATAGCTTATGTGAAATTTAGTGCTTCTGACGTTTTTCCTTAGCGAGTTAACCTACTTTTAGTAATTTTCAACCAAACCTTTGTATGGGAGGTGGGCGTGGTTATTATCCGATTTCTTTTATTTTTGGACTGCATTAAGAAGTGGCTAAAAGAAACGACTGCAGAAAGTTTGGTTTGGTTTGGTTAATATAGCTTAATTGGTTTGCGAGATATATACAAAAAACCTATTTGAGGGCGGGGCCACGCCCACTCCTCCAAAAAAAAATTACATCCAAATGTGCCCCTCCCTAATGCGATCCTGTGTTCCAAATTTAATTTTAACAACTTTATTTATGGCTTAGTTTTGACACTGTATATGTTTTCGGTTTCCGCCATTTTGTGAGCGTGGCAGTGGACCGATTTTGCCCATTTTCGAAAGCAACTTCCTCAGGGTGCCAAGGAATATGTGTTCCAGTTTCATTAATATATCTTAATTTTTACTCAAGTTATCGCTTGCATGGACAGACGCAATGACGGACGGACAGACATCCGGATTTCAAATCCACTCGTCATCCAGATCACTTATATATATATAACCCCATATCTAACTCTTTTATTTCTTGGTAACACAATCAACCGTTATGTGAACAAAACTACGATACTATGTGCAACATGTTGCGAGAGTATAAATATTCTTCTTCCTAAATTTTGCTGTAATGAAATCAGAGTCCATAGTAGTAAGCGAGTCTATGATTTAGTTTGCAAGTAGGGGCAGATTTGAAATGAAGTTATCGATATATTGGAATTTGTAACTCTCGTAAATATACCGTATTGGAACAAAGTCTTAAAAAGGTCGTTGCTGAAGCATATAGTTTTGCTGTTGAAGTGTTCAATAAAATTACAGTAGAAGTCGTAAAATAGACACAAAATAAAATCAAAAAGTTTTTTGAGGAATTAGAAATCGAGAGGATTGAATTAGAATAAAATTAAAATCATACAAAAATTTCAATATACAGTACTTTTCGTTTAATTGGCCCTATGGTTAATTGGTTTCCCCTTTTAATTGAACGGTGTTATCGGGCAAAAAATATAGCATATGAAAGCACATGTAAATTTTCTCGGATAATTGGACTCCGCTTAGTTGGTTCAAAATATATGTCATCAGAACTCATTTTCCTTTTAAATATCCCCGGTTAATTCCACCAAATAATATTGTTGAAAAAACGAATCTCTAATCAACACTGTATAATTTTTTAATAATAAATTTGAATAACAAATATGTAAGTATATGTACATATGTACATAAATAGATTCATAGATACCTATGTATGTAAGTACAATAAATTGTTATTGCATTTTTCCCTATAATGGTAAACAATATTCAAATAACTGAAAAACTTTAAGTGCACATACATATGTACACATGTATGCAGTCTAAGAGAGTTTAAGGGGTTGAAAACATGAGTACATTTACATTTCTTTTTATTGTATACAATCATATATCGTCGGCTTAACGTGCAAAGGTGCTAAGTGCCATTTTTGAATTATTAAATAAAACAAAAAAAACTGAGTAAAAATTGAAGTTCAAAATTTTTTTTTTATTTTTCTAACGCAGTTTTGTCAACTGTGATATTTCATTTAAGTACAAAAAAAAAATATAATAAAAAATTTAATGAGCGCCTTTATATAGGCCTTTTTTGGACTTAGCACATTTTCTGGAGTTATTTGCACTTGGATGTTTTGGACTTAGCACATTTTCGAAAAAGAAATATTGCAGTTGTTTTGCAAATGGCGTATTTTATTATCACAAAAAAATATTATACAGTCTTACTTCGTTGCTGTCGTTTAAAGGAATACATAAGTACTTAAATGGAAAATCTTTGTTTAAGCCTTAAACTTTAAGGTATCACAAAAAGTTATTAAAGTCAGCCTTAATTCATTGCTGTTTGGAAATTATAAATTAAGCAAAACAAAAATTATATTAAAAAAAGGGGGTATCACTCATGTGGCAGGTCGTCATAATATTGATGGTAGTCTCTTGGCAAAGAAGTTTTTAAATATTGCAAATCTGCGTATTTTCTTGCTGTTAATTGTCTTCTTTCTTGGTGAAGCTGTGGCAAATTAGACGAATCCGTTGGCACAACACTTCTGTCCACTCTTTGTTGTAAATAGTTCCATGGCTCGGGAAAACGCAATTTATAAAATATTTCCCTTTCCGGTGTGTATTTAATCGCACGAATATCGGGTACTTTTGATTCACCCTTTCCGCGACCAGAACGAATTGTTTTTAAAAATTGTATACCCTTGAAACAGTTGAAAAAAGTATGATCCAAATACTCTACCATATAAGGTGTAGGTTTCTTTCGAGCATTCTGACATATTTGAATATACTCTGCTGGTACATTAACAATTCGGTGTTTAATAACACGCTCGATAACTGAATGTACGCTGTCAGCTTCCATTTGGGTGTGCCCCGTTTCTAGTATTTTTTGCTCAATTATTACGCCATGTTTAATGGATGTATTGAGCAAAGCGTTACTCATAGAAACATTCCTATTCTGGTACGTACATCCATCACTATAAAGAATAATTTTCGTAGCAGCTGCATTCTCGGTAAGATTTGGAATTATTTTATTCTCGATGAAGTACACCCAAATGCTAGCAAATTCTTCGGCAGATAATCCACCTTCTACTTCGTTCCATATGAAGCAATAAGCATCACGATTTATCAAATTGTAAAACACCAAATTATGGACTTGCATCTTCGTGCGGTAATAAAGGCTGCTTACTTGGCATTTTGGTGTCATTAAGACCGCTTGCAGATCAATAGTGAACACGAAGGTTTCTTCGATTTTGTCCTTTTGTTTCTCTTCCCTAGCTTCATGTTTTTTTGCCTGGTGAAGATTGTAGACGTCATCCAAAATATCTCCAACAGTATGTCGCGCACAGATTTCGCACTAGTCTTTTTTAGGGAAGAATAGACCAAGCTTTTGATCCGCAAAGGCGTTATAAAATGCTGAAATAGAGAGTGGGGATTTTCCATGTGCATTACACCAATCCTTTACGTAAAATTCGAAGAGTTGTTTTTTTGACGACCATTCTGGCAAAAGATATTTTTTTTGAGTTGTTGCACGGCAGTAATGTGATTTCATGGTTGGCAGAGAATTCAAAAACGAATTAACGAATTAACTATTTCACTTACGTAAATCTTAAGCTTGTTCGTCGCGCTTATATACTTTTTTTCTAACCAATTTTTCTAGTCGTTCGGGAGCACGATTGCCGCTTCTTCAACCCCAAGTATCACAAAAAAATATCTAAGCGAAGTGTCGAATAACACAGCAGCTATGCAGTGTTACCTAGCAAAAAAGACAAAGCACACTTTAGGTAGCAATCACATTGTCATGTGGACTTAGCCCGCGCGATTTGACAGTTGCGGACTTAGCACTTTTGCACACCACTGCCCAAAATAGCTTTAAAATAAAGTAAACCAATTTTTTTTTTGTAGCTGATGTGTTTTATGTTTTTTTTTAATAAACGAATGAAAAAAGAAAAGATTAAAAACTGAATTCTTGATAGATTTTGAACAAAGAAACTAACTTTTGTGGTAACATTTTCGCCATATACTGTACTGACTCGAAAAATAGTTGTAATAAAGCATGTGTGGACATTTTTCAACAAAATCGCTTCATAACTTTTCAAGAAATCGTGTCCACTGACTTCAAAATTCGAGTTTTGAGATAAATCCGTTTAAAGTTTCACATTCTTGAAATTTTAATCATATCGATTTCATACTTTTGGATAATATTTTAATATTGTACAATTTAATAAGACAAAAAACTTTCAAATTTTGATAAATAAACGTGATTCCTGTATTTTGTTTTTATTGAACAAATTGTTCAATTAAGCGAGTATCTGTTAATTGATTCCCCGGTTAATTGAACGAAAATTTGTGCAAATTTTGATGTGCAATTAAGCGAAAAGTACTGTATTTATTAGCTAATTATTAACTGTAAACTGTTTACAGTGGTGACATAAATGTCGTGTGACTTGGCGATGTGGACTTCAGCACTACGAAAGATGGTGTGGGAGTACAGCAGTTCTCAGTCAGCAGAGCGGAAAAACCTACGACACATGCAAAGGTGACTTCGGTGAACCTATACTTATAACATTTCCCAACTATCTGGAATATAGATGTTTGTATATGGTCGCCGGTGTAGTATTGTTAGGCCGGGAGCTATGTGGAGCATAAATACAAATGTTACAGCTTTTGTAAATTTCATCGAATTTAATGTGCGGCCAAATAATACACAAGAAGTAAGGATGGGCTAAGTTCGGGTGTAACCGAACATTATGTACTCTCGCAATTTATTTATATAGTTTTACTATTAAAAAAATTTCGCAAACTTTGAAGTTCTCATGTTCGATATCTGGGGCCTTGAAAAGTTATAGTCCGATTTTGGTGATTTTTATATAGGCTATACCACACTAGAAATGACATCTTCTGACATATTCACAGGTGCTTAACTTATATATTGTAAAGTGAACGAATCAGTTGGACTTCTAATTTATGGTACAAGTAAATGGTTCGAACCGAGTTTCGATGAAATTGGTCGAGTACTTTCGGAGATTTGGTTGTTAACCCATAAGTGGGCGGGGCCATGCCCATTTAAAAGTTTGTGTTCAAATTTGAGTGATGGCCCTTCTGTGCCATCTTAACCATGAAATTTAAATTTTCTGGTTTTCCTTACTGAATTAAAGTATGTATGTCTAATAGTTTTCAATATAACGTAGGCGTTGTTATAATCCGATTTCCTCTATTTTTAAGAAAGTGGCTAGAGGAAATGAGCCTAGAGAGGTTGGTTGATATAGCCTTATATATGATATATGTTCAAAAGACTTAGTAGAGGGCGGCGCCACGCTCACTTTCCAAAAAAAATACTTTCAAATATGACCCTTCCTAGTAGGATTCTTTGTACCAAATTTTACTTTCATAACTTTATTAATGGCTTAGTTCAAGCTCTTAATATTTTGGAGGTTACCATTTAGTGGGCGTGGTAATGGGTCGATTATGTCCATATGCAATACCAACCTCCGGGTGTCAATATGTGTACCAAGTTTCATGCAGATATTTCAATTTTTACTCAAGTTATCGCACGGACAGACCGACATACAGACGGATTTTAAATCTACTTGTCATCCTGATCACTTTGGTATTTGTATGTATATAACCCTATGTCTAACTATTTTAGTTCTGGGTGATACAAACAACCGTTAGTTGAACAAAACTATTATACTCTATGCAACATGTTGCAAGAATATAAATATTCTCAATTAGGTAACATGTATGAATGTAGGTACTGATCATGTTAATACAGTATTAAGTCACCATACCGATAGCGGCAATTCTTATTTTTCTTCTTTCCTTCTTTTATAAGAGTGGAGATTATCTTCAAAATCTCAACAAGTTATTGAACAAAACTGCGCATATATGAATCAAACTGTGTTTTATAAGGTGAATAGAAGAATTCATGTGTTAAGCTTTGAAGAAATAAAAAAAGTAAAAAAAGTGATTTAAGTGTAATTCGAAAAATGTAGAAGAATCGACCAAATATGGCCTATGCCGATGCTGAATTTTGTGGCCGATTAAGGAATCAACTCTACTTTGAAGTTTAGAGCTTCTACGAGTACACTTGTATGCTGTAAATTCTCAAATGTCTTGCAATTCGTGTTGCGAGGGTATAAAAATACTAGTCATGTGCAAAGATATATGACAATATTGCAGTAGCTTAACATATTATATATACAATGAATAGGATCACCAGGAATTTAGTAGTTCAAATGAATGTACCCCTATTGAATGCAAAACATACATTAATTAAACCAATTGAAGACGGAAATGCTGGTTTATATTTTCTGAATGCCCCTGGCGGAACTAGAAAGAGATTCCTCATGTCATTAGTTTAAGCCACTAAATAAATGTTTTCTTCAAATAAACGAACCTATGGCATTATGTGAAGAGACTTCAAACATCAGAAACAAGCATGAGAGTTGCATTGCTGAACAATACATCTGTTAAAGATTTATCTGAACAATTGCTGATGGATGCTATTGATAATGGTCCAGTACCTGTCGACGAATCGAGCGAATAGATTTCATTTCCCTCGAATTTCGGCCCCCTCGGAAAACGACCTAATCAACAAAGTATGCCAAAACTTCATTACCAACCACAAAAGTAATTGATGGTCGAGTGAGCGCGTAATTGTGGAAGCCAAGCATAAAGATTTAGATGACTTAAGCTACATAAGTCAGAATGTGATCATTAGTATACTTAATTCTTTCAAACCTATAGATTGTGTAATAAACGAAGATGAAGCCACCAACTATTCAATTATATTTTTAAACTCCTTGGATGTGCCTGGCTTACCACCGCGCAATTTACGACTAATGATTGGATCCGTATTAATCATGCTTCGAAACGTTAACCAACCAAAATTTTGCAACGGAAAGCGTTTGATAGTAAAAAAATAGATGAACAATGTGATATATGCGATGATTCTCAAAGAAAAGTTCGAAGGTGAAGAAGTTCTCATTTCGATCCCGTTGATCCTAACCGATATACCGTTTCAGTTTAAACGATTTCAATTTTCGTTCGCTATGACCAGGCCAATTTTTGAAAGTTTGTGGTTTGAATCAAGACAATTGAAGTTTTTCCAATGGTCAATTATATGTGGCATGTTCTCGGGTCGGGTCTGCATTATTGGCCCTTGCGCCAGATCATAAAACGAAAAATGTCGTCCAAATACAAGGTGCATCAAAATACATAGACTCACTGCATTATGATATAATGCTAGAAGGGACTGTTGCCACTAGGTTCTGTTGATGTAACTTCAGTAGTCGAAAAAATTAAAATCACAGTTCCCCTCCCTGCTGCTCAATTTATTGCTTAACACTTCATAGTTTTTCGATTAATATCATTTTGTGCATCGAATCTAATAAAGATAGATACTTGAATTTTTACTCGACTTATTACTTGCAAGGATGGATAGACAGACGGAATTCAATTGTTCTTGTTATCGTAATTTTAATACACATTCACAGATATATTTATGTATTATATATAAATCTATATCTATTGCATTTAACATGAGAGAGCTCTACCAATTTCTATATAATATATGTAAATTAGGGTGTCCCAAAAACATTAAAGTATTTTTTACGCATACCCGGAGCCATAAGGTTCATTCTTTTGTAAGTTTAATCTTGCTTTAAATTCCATATTTTGGTAAATAAATCAAAAGTAAAGCATGGTTCACCTGGCTTCAAATGAAGACCAAGCACAGTCTTTATGGCGAAATAACGATTCGTTTCAAGATGCCAAAAAAGAATTTCATGATTTCATTACAGTTGAAGAGGAGCAAAAGCAATTTTTATTACGCTGTGTACAATTCTGGAAGAGTTATCGTGACTGTAAAAAAGAAACCTTAAAAATAAAATTGGTTTTGGGTATATTAGGGTTTTATTAACTAAATAAGCTCGAACTTCTAAAAATATCTATCTGTCTATCTACATACATATATATATCCAATACAACTTAGAGGGTTTGCAATTTAATTTTCGAGAATAAATCTATCTGTAAAACCCTAACGTATATGTACATATCCACATATTTACACTCGTAATTTAGATTCCATTATCGGTTTAATTGATTTCTGTGAAATCCTATTTTTCTCTTTGTCTCTCTCTAAATACTTTGCAACATAATCGACGATCGATCTTTGCTAGATAGCAGACAGTTTGTAAATAGCTTTCATTATGAAAGTACTAGTGAAATATTTGCCGCACTTGATCTTCCTCATCTTCACATTAGTGATAACAGTACAAGCAAAAGAGAAATTAAAAGATGGTAAAAATAACAGTCTAAAAAAGAAGGCATATTTCATGGTTTTTTTTTTTAATTTATCAGAAGGCGAGCCATGCGAATGTAAGTTTGAGAACTGCACTTGTAAAACATTCAGTAATTGCGACGTGCTGAGCCAAGAGGGTGATATATCATATTGTAATAGAAGAAGGGGTATCGTTTGCTGTCCCGAAGAGCCTAACTACATAATCAATATCCCTCCAGTATTGAAGTCAGAATTGGGTGAGGAGTAAAATTTTACTGAATTGAATTTCGATCTGATTTATTTTTGAAAATGTTCAGCCTGTGAAAGATACACGAAAATGACATCTAAAGAATGTCCCCAAAAATTTATAACGGGCGGAGAAAGAGCTAAATTGAAGGAATTTCCACCAGCTGCTTTGCTAGGCAACTTCAACCCTACGACTAACGAAACTAAATGGTTCTGTGGCGGTACGCTGATAAGTGAACGCTTCGTTTTGACTGCGAGTCACTGTGCATTTGGGTAAGTGAAGAAAATTACACAATAATATTTTGCTATAATGAAATCAGATTTGAAATGTCTTAGCTAAAGTTATCGAGATATTGGAATTCGTACATCTCGTAAATATACCATATTGGTACAGTCTTAAAAAGGTCGTTGCTGAAGCATACAGTTTTGTTGTTCCGTTGAAGCTTTCTATAGAATTACATTAGAAGTCGTAAAATAGACACAAAGTAAAATCGATAAGTTATTTGAGGAATCAGAAATCCAGAAGATTGAATTAGCATAAAATTAAAATCTTACAAAAATATCAAAATATTTATTAGCTATTATTAGCTGTAAACTGTTTACAGTGGTGACATAAATATTGTTCGACTTGGCGATGTGGACTTCAGCACCACGAAAGATGATGGGGGAGTCCAGCAGTTCTCAGTAAGTAGAGCGATATCGCACTCGAGATACAACCGTACAAAGTACTACGATATAATGTTGTTGGAATTGAATGGCACAGTCACTTTCACCGACTATGTTCAACCCGCTTGTATACTCACATCAAATTTTATGGCATACAACAAAGACGAGTATTGGGCCGTTGGTTGGGGTTACACTGGCGAATCGGAGGAAATGTCTCCACAATTGCGTCGCGTCCTATTAAATAAAATGGACAATGACAATTGTACTCAGATTTCAAATATAATTCATGATTTGCAACGCGGTCTTCGTGATCGTATACAATTTTGTCTGCACGGAGAAACCACGGATACGTGCAAAGGTGACTCCGGTGGACCTATACTTATAAAATTTCCTCACTATCTGGAATACAAATGTTTGTATATGGTCGCCGGGGTAATATCGTTAGGCCAGCAAAAATGTGGTGAACAGGATATACCAAGTATAAATACAAATGTTACAACTTTTGTGGATTTCATCGAATTTCATGTGTGGCCAAATAAAAATTAATTAAAAAAAAACCAACAAAAATATGTGGAACAAGTAAATATGTAAATTGTTGATATGAAATACTTGAATTAAAAATTATGTTCAATAAAATTTGTCAAAATTATAGAGATATTCATTTCGTTTATCAAGTAAAGAAATAATGTTTTTTTTTTGTCCAACGCACAACAAACAAGTAAGTAGGAGTATTTTTTAAGATAACACACATGTTGAAGAACGTAAATCATTGTATATAGTATAATATAAGGAAGAAATTGTATGTAGAACAATTCCTGGACCAATTTCACTTACTTTTATACGCTTCCTTTATTTTGCTTTTATATTTTACATATTAGCCGATATAAATTGTAGAAAGCCCAACGAATGTTTCAAATACCTATAATTAGGTATATGGGAGCTAATGGAAATTATGAACCGATTTTAACCATTTTTGGTTAACATTGTTAGAAGAAAACAAATAAGGAAAGGCTAAGTTCGGTTGCAACCGAACATTTTATACTCGCAATTTATTGATATAGTCTTCGGCATAAATTCGGTTAGAATAACGAAAGTCATCATACATAATATATGAGGGCTGCGATAATTCCTGAACCGATTTCACCGACATCCCTATTTATGTAGAAACCGTTTAGCCGGTTATAGCCGAATCGCGCCATACCTCTCTTTCGCTCGCAATTCGGCGCCAGTTGGAAATCCCAAGAGAAACCAGGTCGCTCTCCACCTGATCTTTCCAACGGAGTGGAGGCCTTTCTCTCCCGCGACTTCCACCAGCGGGTACTGCAACGAGCACTTTCAAAGCTGGAGTGTTTTCGTCCATGCGGACAACATGACCTTGCCAGCGTAGCCGCTATAATATCCAAGACAATGCGCTCACTAAATTTTACTAAAATACCTCACATATTAACCGATTCCCTCTGAATTAAATTAAAGTATCTGAGAGATTTACCGATATTTTCGGTGAAAAATTACCCTTAGGTACTGAGTTCTTCATACTCAATATGAGGGTCTTTGAAAAGTTATAGTCCGATTTCGACAATGTTTCCACAAATATGATGATAGTTAAATACAGTATTTGTGTATAGTTTTATTCCGCTATCTTTATTGGTTCCTAATGTATATATTATATTATGAAGTGAAGGAATTTAATGGAATTCAAATGCCCATTTTTCATCCTTAACATCAAGATGTCAAGAAAATATTATGCACCGAATTTCATTGCAATTGGTCGAGTAGTTCCTGAGCGATCTAACTGCAACATTTCTTTCGGGGACACCACACCAATTTTTAACACCAATCTGTGTGATGTCCTTCCGTACCACCAGTACTTCTGGCGTTTTTCGTTAGTTAGTTAACGCACTTTCAGAAAACTACTAACTTTGTAGGGGAGTAGACGTGGTTATTATCTGATTTCCCCCACTTTCACATGATACACCTCAAAAATCCCATATACAAAGATGGTCCCTAATACTGTGATCCTCTGTATCAAATTTTACTTTTAAAGATCAATATGTGGTTTATTTACAGCAATTTATTTTTTTTTCATAAAATTGTGGGCGTGGAAATGGCCCGATTTCACCCATCTACGATACCAACGCTCTCAGGGTGCAAAAGAAAATGTGTACTAAGTTACCGAGTCATTCTGATCATTTTGACTATATATCTAACTTGAATAAATTTAGGTGAACAAAACTATTATACTCTGTGCAATATGATGCGAAATTGATATGAGTAGATTACTCTAATCAGCCTTTGACATCTGTATTCAGTATTAAATATTTCCAGTTGTGACAAGTAGTTCAGTTATGTTCGCATATTCGAATTAACATTTTTATTAATTTGATATTTCCTTTCTTGAAAATAAGTGAATGCACATTATGATTACAATAACTCTTTATTTTATCATGAATTGTAATTATGGGCAGTTCTATTCGGGTTAAGTGTTCGAATTATTGCAATGGTAACACTGAAATTTAAATGAAATTCGAAGCAACACTGAAACAGCTGATAATTTCTTATAATCGCGAAATATCAACGGAGATATCAATTCTTAAGGCAAAAATTTCACAACATTTTATACAATTATTGATAGTATATTTAGGAAACGGATATATTAAGCGCTAGTAAAACGATGAAGGAGCTCCCACGCTTTTCATCTGCACTACGTGCGAATACCGACTTGGAAGCGAAACTTCCACAAACCGGTGCCGACCAACGAAAACTACGAGAAGAGTAAGTGCCCACAGGTTCACAGGAACTTTATGTGTATTTTGCATACGTCAGAACAGTGAACAAAAAAATATGTAATGCCGAATGTAATTTCTTCTGCATTTTTAGTAAAATCGCTGAAAGGCAAACTGTTTCAAAAGTGATGGAACAGTTTCCGGCTGATAAACAAGCTCAAGCGAAAGCAAATCTTGTAAAACTACGTAATATTGTACAAGAATGCATGGGCTACGAAGAACAACCGCAAGTGGTCGAACATGCGACACTATTTCTATTTTGGCTGCTCTTGGAGCAACGCGTTGTGACAGTGGCATCCAAAATGCGTGTGCGCAGCTTGTTTGGCAGTGTTTTCGAAAAGAAATTTACAAAAATGCAAGAATGTGTTGCTGCCTTACGTGAACTTCTGGAAGATTATCAAATTGATGAGCTAAAACAGTGGAATCGTAAGACAAACCAGGATGCATTAGACAAAAAGAGCTGGGGCACAAATATACGCATCCGTTTAAAAGGGCCACCATTGGGGGACTTACATCAATTGCAAGATCTGGCACCCACCGCACAATTGCTCAAAAATGCGTCAGTCAACTTCTCCATGCAGTGGAATCAAGAAGCCGAAGAACAACGCAGTGGCAACGATGAGAGCGAATTATCGCAACTATTAGAGATATCAATAGCTTCTGGTGATCCGAAGCTGGTATCTAAAGTAGGCGAGCAACTTAGTTCCAAGCGCAGTAACAACGAATTGCAAAATGAACTAATCGAACTGTTGGGCTTTGAACGTTTTGATTTGGTTCAACAGTTACTGGAGCAACGCTCCACAATTAGTGCTCAATTGGAGCAATATGAAAAGCGTGAACAGCGTTTGCAACTTAGTAAATTAGCACAGCAACAACGAACAACAGGTAACACTGAAATGCGTCCAACCGTTGCGAAAGCTGTAGTTGTGCAATCTGCATTAGAAAAAGAATTGAACAAACAAAATCGACGTGAAGAGAAAAAATTACAACGCATGTTGCAGAGCATCAATCGTAACAACGAAAACGATGATGATAACGTCGCTCGTGCACTGAATCCAACCCAATTACGCCTTCAACAACAACGCAAACTACTGGAGAATGTACAGCAGCAACCGGTGCTTAAGACAACGCAACGCCTGCAAGAAATGCGTGCAGCAGCCAGTTACAACAACAACGTCATACAGTATCCATATGTGTTCGACAGTCAGTTGAATGCCAAACAACACGCCGGCTTCATAGGTGGCAATCGTATAAGTCTTCCAGACCATGCTGAACGCATAGACAATAAACAATATGAAGAAGTGAAGATTGCCGCCAATGAACCACCGCCACTCAGTATCGGAAACAATCGCATACAAATATCCGATCTCGATGATATTGGCAAAATGGCCTTCGAGAATTGCTCGCAACTTAATCGCATACAATCTGTTGTCTATCCCGTGGCGTATCACACCAACGAAAATATGTTGGTGTGCGCTCCAACGGGTGCTGGTAAAACAAATGTCGCCATGCTTACTATGGTGCATACCATACGTGCACATCTAGAAGATGGCGTCATAAATCGCGATCAATTTAAGATTGTCTACATAGCACCAATGAAGGCGTTGGCTGCTGAAATGGTGGATAATTTTGGCAAACGCTTAAAATCACTAAATATTGCCGTCAGGGAGCTGACGGGCGATATGCAGCTAACAAAAACGGAAATGACGCAGACGCAGGTACTGGTGACAACACCGGAAAAGTGGGATGTCGTAACGAGAAAAGGTGAGCTTGACCGTGTTGACAAAGGTCTGTAAAGACCGAAGAGTTTGTTGTAACGACAAAAAAATATTTTAAATTTTTTTGGGGATGCTGCCAAGATTTCAAACACTTGTATTCTCATATCTTAGTCAAGAAACATTTTATAGAACCAATATCAACCACTATTTTCTTTAATTTTTAATAACAATTTCAATTTCAGGCGCTGGCGATGTGGCACTCATAAGTTTGGTAAAGCTGCTTATTATCGACGAAGTGCATTTGCTGCATGGTGAGCGTGGTCCCGTTGTGGAAGCGCTTGTTGCGCGTACTTTGCGACTCGTGGAGTCGTCGCAAAGCATGATACGTATTGTTGGTCTCTCGGCTACCTTGCCCAATTACATTGATGTTGCACACTTCCTGCGAGTTAATCCAATGAAAGGACTCTTCTATTTCGATTCTCGTTTCCGACCGGTGCCTTTGGATACCAATTTTATTGGTGTAAAATCGGTAAAACCGCTACAACAGCTCACCGACATGGATCAGATTTGTTATCAGAAATGTTTGGAAATGGTGAAAGAGGGTCATCAGGTTATGGTGTTTGTACACGCCAGAAATGCAACAGTGCGCACAGCCACGACATTGCGTGAGTTGGCACAACAAAATAATACCGGTGCTTTCTTTCTGCCCAACGAAGCAACGAATAGCTACAGCTTGGCGCAACGCGCCATACAAAAGAGTCGCAACAAACAATTGGTTGAGTTGTTCGCCTGCGGTTTGGGTATACACCATGCGGGCATGCTGCGTTCTGATCGGCAAATGGTCGAGAAATATTTCGGCGAAGGCCACATTAAAGTGCTAGTGTGTACGTCGACATTGGCATGGGGAGTTAACCTGCCCGCGCATGCGGTTATAATAAAAGGTAAGCTGTTTTATTTTATTTTTAATTTAAATAATATTATGACGACTTACCTTCCAAGGTACTGATATCTACGACTCCAAACACGGCTCATTCATTGATCTCGGGATTTTGGATGTGTTGCAGATCTTCGGTCGCGCTGGCCGACCGCAATTCGACAAGAAGGGTGTCGGCACCATCATTACCACCTACGACAAGTTGAATCACTACCTATCATTGCTGACCAATCAATTCCCGATCGAATCGAATTTCGTGCAATGTCTTGCTGATAATTTAAATGCCGAAGTGACACTTGGCACTATATCAAATGTGGAAGAGGCAATTGAATGGCTAAGTTACACGTATTTGTTTGTGCGCATGCGCATTAATCCACATGTGTATGGCATCGAATATATTGACCTGCAGAAGGATCCCATGCTCGAGGCCAAACGGCGTGGCCTCATTATGTCTGCGGCTTTGAGTTTGGACAAGGCGCGCATGATACGTTTCAATCAACGCACAATGGATTTCAACATTACTGACTTGGGACGCACAGCATCACATTTCTATATCAAATATGATACAGTGGAGATCTTCAACGAATTATTAAAACCGTTTATGAATGAAGCCGAAATCTTTGCAATGATTTCACAAGCTCAAGAGTTTCAGCAACTTAAAGTACGTGATGACGAATTGGAAGAATTGGACGAGCTGCGCACATACTATTGTAAGGTCAAAGCGTCCGGAGGCAGTGAGAATGTGAGCGGTAAGGTGAGTATATTACATTTATTTACTCAATGATACGGTTAACAAAATAACAACTCACATATTTTTGCTATCCCGCGTCGCTACAGGTCAACATCCTGATGCAGACATATCTCTCGCATGGTTATGTCAAGTCCTTCTCCCTCATCTCCGATATGGCTTACATTGTTCAGAATATAGTGCGCATTACACGTGCCCTCTTTTCGATTGTGCTGCGCAACAACAACGCTATACTGGCGACACGTCTTCTGCAGATCTGCAAAATGTTCGAGCGTCAACAATGGGAATTCGAAACACCGTTGCGACAGTTCTCCTCGATAAATGCCGAATCTATTGACAAATTGGAACATCGCGGCATCAGTCTTTATACGTTACGTGAAATGGAGCAAAATGAATTGAAGGAGATATTACGCAATCCACGCCATGCTGAGTTGGTGTTGCGTTCGGCACGCGAAGTGCCTATGCTAGATATTGAAGCAACGCTGCAACCTATAACGCGCACTGTGTTACGTATAAAGATCGACATTTGGGCCGATTTCAATTGGAATGATCGTGTGCATGGCAAGGTTAGCGAAATTTTTTGGCTCTGGATTGAGGATCCCGAATCAAATTTCATCTATCACTCCGAACAATTTCAGGTACGTACTTTTTTCAAATTAAAAACTTTGTTGCTCGTATTTATGTATATATGATTTTCTCAAACAAGTTTTTGTTTTACTCTCTCAACAGGCCACACGTAAATTCGTTTACAGCGGCAAGCCACAACAGTTGGTTATGACCATTCCACTGAAAGAACCACTGCCACCACAATATTATGTGCGTATTGCAAGCGACACGTGGTTGGGCAGCGCCACTTGGACGGCGCTCTCATTCAAGCACCTCGTTTTACCCGAACATCATCCGCCATTGACTGAATTACTGCCGTTGCATCCGTTGCCGGTCTCAAGCCTAAAGAACCCCCAATTCGAATCACTATACAATTTCACACACTTCAATCCGATTCAAACACAAATCTTCCATTGTCTCTATCATACCGATAACAACGTGCTGTTGGGCGCACCTACTGGCTCTGGAAAAACCATTGTTGCTGAAATCGCCATTTTCCGTGCTTTCAATAAGCATCCACGCGCCAAAATAGTATATATTGCACCACTAAAGGCGCTTGTTAAGGAACGTATTAACGATTGGAAGCGTCGCTTTGAGCAACCACCACTACGTTGGAAGGTCGTCGAACTGACCGGTGACACAGCACCCGATATACAGGCCATACGCGAGAGTCAAATCATCGTAACCACACCGGAAAAATGGGATGGCATAAGTCGTTCGTGGCAAACGCGAGAGTACGTACAAGATGTTGTCTTGATTGTAATCGACGAGATACATCTACTGGGCGAAGATCGTGGGCCGGTCATCGAGGTAATTGTTTCGCGTACGAATTTCATAACGTCACACACGGGGCGCAGCATACGCATTGTCGGCTTGTCAACGGCATTGGCGAATGCGCAAGACTTGGCCAATTGGCTGGGCATCAAGAAAATGGGACTGTACAACTTCAAGCCATCGGTGCGGCCCGTGCCGCTGCAGGTGCACATCAATGGATTTTCGGGTGCGTATTAATTTCTAATATACTCGTAAAAGTTACTTCCATCTCAATGTTTTATCCACTGTATTACACTTTCTTACAACAATAAAATAACATAAATTAATATTTTCAATTTGTAGGAAAACATTATTGCCCACGTATGGCCACCATGAATCGGCCCACATTCCAAGCCATTCGTACATATTCGCCCTGCGAACCGGCCATCGTTTTCGTCTCATCACGTCGTCAGACTCGTCTAACCGCATTGGATTTGATCACCTTTGTTGCGGGCGATGATAACCCCAAGCAATTCTTGCATCTGCCAGAGCACGAAATGCATCAAATACTACAACAAATCAAGGACTCCAATTTAAAATTCTGTCTTGCATTTGGAATTGGTCTACATCATGCCGGTCTGCAGGAGCAGGATCGTAAAACAGTGGAAGAGCTCTTCCTCAATCGCAAAATTCAGGTGCTCATTGCCACTGCTACGCTGGCTTGGGGTGTAAACTTGCCGGCACATTTGGTTGTCATCAAGGGTACTGAGTATTTCGATGGCAAAGTGAAGAAATATGTAGACATGCCCATTACCGATGTGCTGCAAATGATGGGCCGCGCCGGTCGTCCACAATTCGATAACGAAGGTGTTGCCGTTGTGTTGGTGCACGATGAAAAGAAGAATTTCTATAAAAAATTCCTTTACGATCCATTTCCCGTTGAATCGAGCCTCTTGGGTGTCTTGTCGGAGCATATAAATGCAGAAATCGTTTCCGGCACAGTGCAAACCAAACAGGCCGCATTGGACTACTTGACGTGGACGTATTTCTTCAGACGCCTTCTGCGTAACCCAACTTATTACAATTTGGAGGGTTTAGAACCGGATCAGCTGAATGGTTTCCTTTCGTCGCTGATCGAACGCGTCATATACGAATTGGAATCAGCAGCTTGTGTTTTGCAACGCGAGAACATGCTTATACCGACGTTCCTGGGACGAATCGCGTCTTTTTATTATTTATCACATCGCACAATGAAACATTTCCTAGACGATTTAATGGAAGGCATGAACACCAGTGAGCTGCTAGTGGCTATCGCTGACTCGTACGAATTCGATCAACAGCCCGTACGTCACAATGAGGATAAGTACAATGAGTGCGTAATGCAAACTGTTTCAAATTTTAATTTGTCTGAAGAAAAGTATAATTCTATTTAATTACATTATTTCTTCAATAGAGAATTGGCCGAATCATGTCGTTATCGTCCACCCGCGCCGACCTGGGATTCACCGTATACAAAAACATTTTTGCTGTTGCAAGCGCATTTCTCACGCCTCTCACTGCCAAATTCCGATTTTCTAACCGATACCAAATCCGCCCTGGACAATGCAACGCGTGTCATGCAAGCTATGGTTGACTACACCGCAGAGCGTGGCTGGCTCAGCACCACACTACGTTTGCAACAACTAATGCAGTGTGTCATACAAGCGCGTTGGTTTGATGAATCGGAATTTCTAACACTACCACATGTCACTGCCGCCAATGTATCGATATTCTATAATATAGAACATAATTATGGGTATCTCACATTGCCGGCGTTGAAAGAACTGTGTAGACAGGATTACGAGCGCCTAGCCGGTCCGTTAAGGGATGTTTTCGAAGAGCAAGAGATTGAACAAATCTATAGGGTGTGTATAACTGTAAAAGTACTGTATTAATTTAAATAAAATTCAATTCAATTGATTGATTAAGGTGTTGCAAGTAGTGCCAGAGATAAGCGTACAGATCTCCATACAGGGTAGACATTATGATGACATGGAAGCTATGCGTGTTTTATCCACTGCGCCGTCGGCAGATAACTGGACGAAAATACATCCGAATGAAGTAACTTTTCTTGGGATTACTAATATTGTATATCAACTGCTCAACTCATCACATTTTTTCTTCCACAGGACTATGTGCTCTCTATAGAAATGAAACGTGTAAATTGGAATGTGCGTGAAATGCGTTCACAACATGGCAATCCCATCGGTGTACACTGTCCGAAATATCCCAAAGGCAAGAGTGAAGCTTGGTTCTTAACGCTCGGCTCACAAGCCAATAGCGAGTTGCTCGCCATGAAACGTGTGAGTGTGCGTGGTCATCGCACCACCAATCGTATTTGCTTCCAATCGACACCACGTCGTGGACGCGTTGTTCTGACGCTGTACCTTATCTCTGACTGTCTTATTGGAGTGGATCAACAATTCGAGTTGCAATTTGAAGTCGTTGATCCAAAAGCTTGAAAGCATTTTCAAATATAAATTAATAGCAACTTTAAGTTTAACTTTGAAGAGATATACCGTACGTCTGCTGGAGTGCTTTAGCTTTGAGCTAAAAACTATTTTTGATTTCAATGTTCCCTATCCTTAACAGTTTTGTCGTTACTTTAAGTACACGCCAAATTGTTTGCCTCATTGCACATTTACATATATGCAAGTATATTTAAGTACACATAAAGTAATATGTAATTACGTACGCTTTTCTATTAATTATCAACACTGTATTCCTAAATGTTCTTTCGTATTTTTGTATTTTACTGAATTTAATTCTTCTATATTAAAACTCAAAAGTATGAACCAAAAAAATTAAAGATATAAATTGATAATAATAATATACTACACAAATATTTCTTTGTTTCATTCGGTATTCAGGAATCCGTAGTGCATGATCTTAAATGTAAAGCACTACGCCATATTGAACAGTGTTTAATTATCAGCAACGCGAATGTAATGGAGGATTGTTGTTATTCAAGTAACTTTTAATAAAGGTATGGTTTGCACGGATGAATGGACGTAAAGACAGCCATACGATTACCGTTCCCTTAGTCGACTCTACGTAACCGGAACGGAACCGGATTATTATCCGAGGACAGTTAAAACGACAGCATGCCTCAAAATTATTTGGCGACTGTTTTATTCCGCTACAACAACAACATACGGATATCTACTCAGAAAAATTACCGTGTGCAACATGTTTGGAGAGTATAAAAAATAATTATAATAATTCTTCTGTAATATTTTTAATCAAAAAGCTTTTGACCTAATTATTAATTATAAATAATTTGAAGTATGTATTTATATTAACTTATGATGTTTTATTAAAAATTCAAAAATTTGTGTGGCAACACCTTTTACGGTTTCGGGATTATCGATGCAAACATTGTGGATATCAGTGACAATTGGAAACGTCAATATTGCGTAGAAAACGAAGACAGCGTCAACGTCAGCGATAGTTTACGTCAAATATTGTTAAGTAGCAGCGGTCGCAGCCACATCAGCAACTGAGTAGCGTTTTGGTAAATCCATCAAAATACTTTTTGTGGTGCAACGACAAGCAATCTTATAAGTGGTCTCAACATGGCGATAAAACCTGGCATGGGACGTAAGTCCAGCAGCAAAAATCCACCAATCTTAAGTCATGAATTCGTTATACAAAATCACGCGGACATTATTTCCTGCGTGGCGATGGTATTTGTTGTGGCATTGATGGATGAATCGACATCACCCTTCGCCAGCGCATTTATTTCGCTGCATCACAATGTTACTGGTGAGGAGCCCAGTCGGGAAAATCCGCAGGGTAAGCCATTTAGCTACGTGGCAGGCATTAAGGATTACTGTGCTATCTTCTTTTATACATTAACATGTATCATTATGCACGCCATAATTCAGGAGTATGTATTGGACAAAATATCGAAGAGGCTACATCTTTCTAAATTTAAATTGACGCGCTTCAATGAATCTGGTCAACTTATTGTCTTCTATGTGTTCTCATTTATTTTGGGTGCAAATATTATATCGCGTGAGGGTTACATGAACAGGTTTTCGCTGCTGTGGGGAGGATATCCCAATCATCCCATGTCGTTCCTGCATAAACTGTTCTTTATTATTCAAATGGCTTACTATCTTCACATGCTTCCCGAACTTTACTTCCAGAAGGTTAAAAAAGAGGATCAACAAAGTAAAATTATTCATTCCATATCCGGTTTCTCGGCCATCTGCTTGGCGTACTCATTCAGCTTCCACCGTATTGCTTTGGTTTTGTTGACGTTGCATTATCTTGGCGAAATAGTGTCGCACATAATCCAACTGATTGGTGTCTTCGATCGTGATGAGAAATTCGTTAGCGTCCGTTTCTTTAACAACATGTCGTTTGTTTTCGTTCGCTTTACTACTATGGTTATTGGTGTGTTAACATTGTATTACGGTATTCCCCCGGAGAATGCGTTGCGCGCCAATGGAGCACTTATTGGCCTAATGGTGCTGCAGGGTTATTTAATATATTCATTTATTACTGAAGAGCTACGTGCTACACGCGAAGCACAACGTGAAGCTAAACTACTTCAACAACAACAACATGCGAAGAAATCAAAGGCAGTAAAAGAGAAGGCGAAAAAGAAGAAGGAAAGTGATCTGCCCGAGGCTGATCAGAGCCCTAGTCCTGTTAAGTCAAAGGCTAAATAAGCATTTCATAGTGAATGCCAAATCAACTACGTCCACCAATAACATAAACAATAACAATTTAAATGAGCTACTTTTCAAAATTTACATGCTCATTAAGATACGTGTGTTTAAAATGTCGAAATTTTCTTACTGAAGCGACCATAGTAGTGTTGGAATTTATGCTTCCTGCACAGTTACACATTCACATATTCACGTCAAATGGGTAAACACGTATGTAAGATGTTGCATATTAAAATATGTAAAATCGTATTGTTAATGGATTGGCAGTGAGAAAGGGAAAGCGAAGATTGCATTTACTTACTATATACAAAAGTTTCGTTACAACTCAAAGCCAGATTGTGTACAAATTAAAAACACTACAACAATCTAAGCAAGAAATCAAAAGATTAAAGCAAACGCTGCCGCCACCGATGTGCTGTTGCTACTGCTAAATTTAAGACATATTTTTTAATAAAAAAAACAGTTATTTTCGTTTTTATTTTTTATACATACTGTTTAAATACATTTTTACAAATTAATTTCTACCGAAAATTAAATTACAAAAAAAAAAAATAATAATAAAAATATTAAACAAATACTAGTACAATGAGTAAACAATTGCTCCTATCTAAATAACTGTTTGAATTGTTGAATTCTACATATATTCGCTTAAATTTCCGCCAATATTTCAATTAAAAAATAAGAAACATAATAAAATCACATACTTCTACACTCCTCTAAAAGTTAGACGTTTGAGACTGAATTAAGCTCAACTTCCACTATGATTGTGGTGCAAATACGGAATCATGACATTGCTAATATTATTATTATAATTATAACAAAATAATAATAAAAAAATAAACATTAAAAAATAGGTGTTAGTCGCAGTGTTTCAAACAATAACACATTCACGTACGTAAACAAAGCAAACATATGAATTCTTTGGTACTGACATGAATTAAATAAAAAACTGCAAGTGTTGTAACTAAGTAGTTTTTAAGAGACTATAAGCTTGCTTGAATATTTTTGTATGAATTATGCACAAAAGTAGCAACAATAAAATGTAAGAAAGGAAAAAAAATAGATAGAAACTGCTTTAAATTGTTTCCTTTTGATAAATTTACATAAAATATTTAAAACTCTATAAAAAATATTATGTCTGCATGGAAAATGCATAGTGCAGCTCATTAAACCTCACTTACATTATAAACATTTTTAAAAAACTGTAAACATTAAAAAAATACTTTGAAAAAGAAAATATTGATTTTTCAATAAACAAACTGAAAATTGTGCTCAAGTGTGATTAATTTGTTTTACTTTATTGTGTTTTTTTTTTATTATATTTTGGAAATTTATATTTGAGAACTATAAATATATAAAAATAAAATTAATATACAGATATATACATATTTACTTCTTTTTTCAAGCAATTTACTTAAACTTGAAGTTAAACTGATAAATTAAAATCGTTAAAATTGTGTAAAACTTTTTCAAATTTATTTGTATTATTGCAATGTATTTGAATTAATTTTTTGTGTAAAGTGGGCGGGGGGGTTTTCTTTTAGTTTTTTGTTTATGATGAAAGTTCCGTCGTTTAATTCCAATAATCACCTTTTTGGCCATAGTTTGTAATCATAAAACTGTTGAAGTGAAATCATAACCATCAGAGAACTTACAACATATAACCAGAGAATTTACTTGTAAGTTCTCTGGTTCTCTGATATAACATAACATGTTGTAAGTTCTCTGGGTTGGGTATTCCAATTCAATGTTGTTCCGCATCACTGCTGCCAACATTTCGAATAATTTACCAGCACAAGTCTGGCAACACTACTCACGCGTTTTAGAGCGCAGATAAAAGTTAATATTTTTCATGTTGGAAAATCTAAAAAAAATGTAGTTTTCTTATTCGAATTTGTTGTAAATCTTAAGATTTAATTTTGTAATTTACTAAAGTGCATCAAGTGAAAAAGGAAATAATAGATTGCGCAAAAACAAATAATTTTACACTATTAAAATTGAAGTGCAAAATATTTCAACGCAAATCCATAATAGCAAAGTGCTAGTGACGTCTAGGTAGTGCTATCTGACACAAGAAAATGTTTAATTATCGTTTTTTCGTATCGCAACATTTATTGTCATCATCACCGACATTCGCAGTTTCGTAAACAGCACACTTCATAAGCCAAATATTAGGGCTACAAGCAATATTGTGTATTGGAACTTTAAAAATAATCTCAAGGGGAAGGGGTGTTTTAGAAAAACTTTTGTGGTCGAGATATAACAGCAGCCGCAGCACACCTTTAGCAATAGTGTACCTGTGTGTGTGCACATTGCTGTGCTTTTCCCGAGTAGGGTAGCGAGCGGAGGTGGTGGTTGGTCGACTCTGTCTTATCAGTTCCGAACTGAGCACTAACGCCAGTGAGCAAATTTCTGCGTCGTCAGAAGTGTTGTCAACGTACGACGCAGTCGTTTATGAACTGTACCGGCCATCGAAGGTCGGACGATGATATTTATTTGTTATTGTAATTTTAGTTAAGTTAAACGGAATTATATTTCACGCTGTTGTATCAACTTAAGTTAAAACGGCGACGTGTGTAACATTTTATTTGTCGCGAAAGCTGTATATCGTGGCAGCAGCGAACGCGCCACTCTGCGGGGCAACACAAAGTTAAATTTTTGTGGACATGACCGACAGGAATGCTGGTCATAATGGAACGCAGTGGACGAAAGCAACGGTTACAGCAGCAGCCGCTATTGCTGCACAACAACAGAAAGCACTTAATACTAATGTATTACCTGGAACACAGCTCCTTCATCAACAACAACGATTATACGACCCAGCAGCACTAATGCCAGCTCATAGCAGTATTTTTGGGACAGGTGTTGCTGCTTCGCTTGGTCATCTAACACATCCAGATGGCATAGCACCCTATGCCGGTGCACGCTTTCAGCCACCACCACTACCAATACAACATCCTACAATAGATGCGACTAATTTATCACATACTATTGCGCACCAGCATTCCCAACACCCAACGCAACTCGTGCAGCATCAACCTTCACCGACGCATACACCAACTTCAGTTCTAACTGCGCCAGCTGCCGCTTCGCCCAGTGTACCTGTACAAAGTGGCTTTGTTCCACCGCCATTACTGGCAGGTGCAGCAACGTCAGTGTTAACACAAAATCCATTTTCAGTAACACAGCAATTGGAACACCTAACACCTCATTTAAACTTGCAACAACAATTGGAGTTGAACAAAATTATGACTGCAATGAATAGTCAGTCTGGCGGTGTGCTTTCGCCGGGTTCAATAGGAGGTGGAAACAGCGCAGGAAGTTTAGCAAGTCAACAGCAAGCAACACGACACATTGTAACTGATGTGCCAATGTCTAGTACTGGTAGTAATAGCAACAGTTGTGGTGGCACAGGTGGAGCTGGAACAGTGGCAGGTACCATCAGCAGCACTATAACAGAGAATGTTTTAAACGCAATAAGCGCAGTACCAAATAGTAGCGTCAGCGCCAGTGTGCCGGCCGTGCATGGTCGTTTGACTGGCATTGGAGTAAGGATGCCGGATGATGATCGCTTACGTCGCGTACAGGAAATGGTGGAGTCGGGTGTAAGGTGAGGTTTGATAAAAATATTAATGAACAAAGTGACAGATTTTTTTAAAATAATTTGCAGTGAATTAGCAAAACAACAAATACAACAAATTGTCGATCGCGTTTCAACTTTGAAACCTGTGGAAAAGCTACTACTTTATTTGCGTTTACCGGGAGAAGCACCAGAATCAGGTATTATAATAGGAAAATAATGATTTGTTACGTTGTGTAATTGAATTTTTCAAATAGTTCTCCTCCACAACTTCATTTAAAATCAGAGATTATCATTTTAAATTAACGTTAAAAAATTTTCAGATCCATTGCGGCATCCCCAAAATCCATTAGGTTCACGTTCTGAAATAAATCACACAATCAACTGGGTGCGCTCACACCTAGAACACGATCCCAAAGTGTCCATACCAAAGCAAGATGTATATAATGATTACATGTGAGTAGATATATTAATATTTTTGTTATTTTGGAATCACGAGCTACATGTATAATTTGTTACCGCAGAGCTTATTGTGAACGCCTCGACATAAAGCCGCTTTCGACAGCAGATTTTGGTAAAGTAATGAAACAAGTGTTTCCGGGCATACGACCACGTCGTTTAGGCACTCGCGGTCATTCCCGATATTGCTACGCAGCTATGCGTAAAACCACCAAATTGGATGCGCCTCAATTGCCACTACTCGATACCACTGCGGCCAATGAATCATCCCTGATTTCTGGCGCAGGCAACGCCCTACTAGGCGATGTTTCTGCGGCCAGTGGTGAAGGAGAAACATGGCAAATCATACGCAGTTGGGCGGAGGGCATGTTGAATGTGAAAGTGGATAACGCACAAGAGCTAGCATCTCACATAAAAACTGTAACCGGCGGCAACGAACGTTCCGCTGGTAGTACTACACATAAAAAATACACACCGCGTGAGCCGAAAGAGAAACGTTTGATGGCCGTAAGTTTTAATATGAGAGGCTTTGTTAGTTGTTGTTAGCTTTTTTATCATTAATAACCAAATTTTTTAGGATATGGGTCCCCTGAAGAAGCGACGTAAGAAAAAGCGCAAAGGATCGTCATCGTCTGAATCCAGTTGTAGTCAGAATGCTGCGCAGGCGCAGTCACAAACAGCTTTGTCTGACCTAAATACGCCGGCAATCGATGTAAAGCCGTCTGTAATCGGCGAATTCGTACAGATAAAACAAGAAATACTGGAGTCGCCGACAATGCAACGAGTACAGCACTTGCCTGCTTCCGTGTCACATTTGCCGCAAATGGCTACAGTTACAGACAGCTTTTTGCAACAACAACAACAGCAACAGCAAATGTTACCCATGGATTTGGCAACGGAACAGCGTACAGTTTTGGCACGTGCACCTCCAGCCACTAGTGCCTTTGGAGTAGCCCATACACAGCCTCAAACACCACAACAACGTCAACCACTACGTACTGCCTTAGCAGGGACACCATCCAACACAACAGCCGTAAAGAATCTAACACCAAAAATCATTGAACTTGGGGCGGCTGAATCTGCTGCAATCTCAGCAGGTGGAGCACAAGAGCCGAACGCAGTCATTAAAGAGGAAGAATTCTTAGATGAGTATAGTACGAATATATTTTGTAAAAAAGTTCGAAAAGCACAGCAAACCAAAGGGTTTTGGGCTAATTCGCCTACTTCTGCAACCATTAATAATGCCGTGCCTATAATTACCACAACTGCAGCTCCCAAAGAGGTGGGGGCTTCGTCAAATGTGTTATCAGCTGTTGCCACATCAGTTATTGCAACATCTGCCGTGGCTTCCAATCAAGATGCACCTACACCTAGCGATTTGATGGGTCCACCGGCACAAATTGTAAGCACTACCTCTGTAAGTCCGTCTAGCTCGTTATTAGGTCCAGACAGTGGTGGTAGTGCTTCCCATCCCTCCACCGCTGCTTCGCCCAAGGTTTTGTCGCGCAACATGCTACAAATGCGGGCTAAACGCCACCAAATTATGGCTGCTTTGGCAGCTGAAGCCACTGCAAATGCTGCCAACAATCTAGCCGATCCGGATGCAGGTGATCTACCATCAAATTTGGGTTTGCCACGCGAGCGTGTCATTAGTATATGTAACATGGACAAGCACGAATTGGATGATTACTTTGTGGCCGGCGAGGTGGAGGAGGAACCAGAGGATCAAGATACCGAATTGCTTCAATATTTTCAGACGAGAGACGCTGAGGAAAAACTGAATTCCTTAGATGCTGTAAAAACAAATAGGCATCCAACAGTCGCGACGCTGGCAGCAACTGCAGCCATAGCAACAACAAAAACGTCAACACCAACGACGTCCAGAGCGCGTGCAAAGCCATTGGCAACGAAATTTTCACCACAAACAGTCAGCAAACAACTGAGCGTACAATTAAATGCCATGGATAACGGTAGTTACTCATCACAAGAGTTAAATAGTGGATTTATTGCCGCTGCTAGTACCAAGAATCAGACAGCAACAGGCGCTGTGCTGACCAAAGCAAGTCATACAACAACAATGGCTGTTGGATCGGCCTCAGCGTCTCTCACTTTCATGTCACAGAAGCATCAACAACAACAACAACAATCCCATACACAAGTTCGAAAAGAGAATATGCTGCAAACGCTTGCAACAAACAATACCAATTTGAACAAACGTAAAATCAGTTTGAGTGGCACAACGCTTAATGCGGCCGAAGTAATTGCGACTCGCAAAAATTGCATATTCTTCCCCATTTCACCCAACACCAATACGAACACGGGAACTCGCAACAATAAAAACACCGGCAATAATGCCAACAATACAAAATTGAATGGCAGCAGCATTTCGCTGCATGCGGCGAATATGCTCAGCTCTGGCGGTGACAATAGCGGTGGCTCATTCTTCGTCAGCCCCGGTCAGAGCGCGCATCGTGTACGTCCTAAAGCAGCATTCGCATTAGGCAAGCAGTTGTCTTTGGAGCATGATTCCAGTGACCCGATGATTGGCGCTAGCCGTCGCCGTCGAAGTTATGCCAATCTTGGCACATCCGGCGGTAATAGCGCTCTCTTACCACTCACCTCAGCTTCTGCGCCGCCAAGCCCATCTATTTTGCAACAGCAACAACAACAACAGCAGCAACAATTATACGGTACACCATTTTTCGGCGGTGAGATAAGTCAACAATCGAACAATCATACGGCAAGTGGTACGGCCTATAATCCGATGAACAATAACACGGACGTTAGTGCTGCTGATTTATTGGGCGCCGATCAGAACTCACTGGATTTGGATATGTTTAGTGCGGCGGTGGACCGAGGTATGGTTGGTTATGATGAGTTAACACTGAATGATTTAAATACTGTACCCAATGAGATGCAACGTTCACAATCGGTACCACTATCACAACTTCAGCGCATACATTCGCCGGCCTTCAATCGCAGTTTCCAAGCTGCTCCCTACTCGGCGTGCACATCGGTCGCACAGACACCGGTGCCACAGGAATTCGCTGACTCAACGACGTTCTTCTCCGAGAATAGCTGTAGTCAAAATAGTGTCGGCGCTTGCGGTGTCTTAAACGGTAAGCATAGAACGCAAACGATGACTGCCAAAATGCTGGACGACGAAGCTGCCTTGTTAGTCAACGATCCTGATGCGATGCTGGATAACCTGGACGAAATGTTCAATACAAATTTTTTGCGCATAAAATGTCCGAACAATTTGCAAGGCAACACCACAACAACGACCTGCTCTTCGGCGGGCTCCTCATCGGGTTACAGCAGCAGCGCTTGTACGGCATTTGGTAGCGCCGCACTAATATCCGGCGTTGGCAATAACGTATTGGGTTGTATAGGCAATACAATGTCGCGATCGGTGCCATCGACGCCGCTGCCGCATCAGCAGCAACAGAGTCCGTTCGCTACACACTTCTATGGCGGACGCCGACGGTTTGAGGATGAAGTGAATCTCTCGCCGTCGCTGACCACCTCTAGCAGTACTATGGGTGGCACATTTACTACAACTGTATTCAAATATGGCAACAATGGCGGCGGATCATTCGGGCAGAGTGGCGGCGGTGGAGGTTTAAACAACAATTACGACATGTCACGCTCCATGCCCACAACACCAACGGCAACACAACGCTTTCGCTACAGTCCCACCGAGTTTACTCGGGAATTTCTTAGCAACGGCAACACTATCGATAGTCTCATTAGCGGCGGCGCAAATACCGGCAGCTTAACTGATGCTGGCGCACCCAGCGAAGGTCTTAGCGCCGCGCTAACTGGGCTCACGGGCAATAATGATGCGCTTATTGATGACAGTTGTGGTCTAACCGCCGATGTCTTCGTCAATCACACCGTCACCGATGCTGAAGCAATAATTGCCGAAACGAATGAGTTGTTAGGAAATTTGTAGAATTCGCATGGAGAGGAAGTGGAGTTGGCTACAACCAGTGAAAGTTATAGCAAAAACAACAACACGAACAATAAACAACCTTTAGAGCCCACAAATGCTGTCGAAGTTCATTCACAAGCAGACGAGCATGTGATGCCAAGTAGTGTTGTTGTGGGACTATTATTGGAGCAAGTTGGTAAGCTTTGAGAGTTTTATCAACTTAGTTCATGTATGTTGTTGCACATTTGCCGGCAAATTGATCTGCGGGATTGCAATTGTATGTAATTAATTAGAGTTTAAACCCTTTTTGGCGGTGGTGTGAAAATAGTTGTCTCTCTCCTTGCATGCTAATGCAAATATTTGGAACGATTCAATTCCACGCGAGCCTGCGGTTTCCAAAACAGCCCAGAAAGCGTTTCACACGCTATACTAGCTGACTAGCTAACTGGGCGTTAGGGAGTGATACGTTCCACTTTGGAATATAATTATGTAGAACTATCCTAAACTATTGTTGTTGTAACCGTAATTTTTGTTTTTTGTTTTGTTGTAATTTTGATATATTCGGGCCCCTTGCAATGTCATTATTCCAACGCTTCTACAAGAAACTATGAAAAGCTTTATTCTTGTTGTAACAGCTGATTTTTTTATATAAACACGACCACCGTTGGATAACTCAGTTTAACAGTTTCCGAATCTGCACCATTGCAACAACAAAAACATGATTTTTGTGACCAAATACATGTAGATATGTTTCCATAGCCAACGAAACTTTCTCTTCAATCGCCAATAAGTGCCGAACGAGTGAAGTTGCCACGATTTACGCTCATTGAGAATGTCCAAATTGCACACTTATTCAAATAGATACATATATTTCTCGACATAACAATGCTGTTAACCTATAAATTTAGACCATATATAATTTGTGTTATTATATTTTTTTTTTGTATTGTGGAATGTATGCAAAATCGCTGGTTTTTGCCAATTCAATTGATTGTTAAATGTTGTATTCTATATTGCTATATGTATGCATAATGTAATGGTCGTATTTAGGATATACACATATAAATGTTTTATGTAAATTTATACACCTTAAATTTGTGAGTGAGTGTGAGGGCTGCAAAAATACAACAACTTAAATTGCTCAAGTACAAAATGAAAATTTTCCCAATTCTTTGTACTTGTAATTTAGTTGCCGAAAAGTTCATTTACAGTAACAATTTCAAGATTCCGTTTTGAAGACGAAGTACCAATTTCGTACGATTACAACTTTGCATTTTAAATGAAAAAAAAACAAAAGAACGTTAAATTCTTCAGGGTTTTTCCATTAAAGGAACTTATTTTAGTTTACAATTAGCTCGAAACGCGTAAAAAGTAGCTAACTGTAAAAATTTCGTACATTAACGGTTTCTTTTTAACGATGGCCTTATCATACCGTATCGGCGTATGGTCTTTTAAAGTCAGATTGATAATAACGCAGTGCTTTTGATCAACACGTCAGGTGTTGGAGTTTTTTCATATTTTTATTTGTTTTTTGTTTTGTGTTTGAATTTGTCTACATACGAATGTACAACATTTTTCAACATATTTTTCTAAATTTCTACACCCAACTAGCTAGCAGTTCAATTTATTGAATATAAATTAAATTTATATATTAAACAGATTATTGACTATTTTACAAGCTTTAAGCTTAAAAGTTTATAAACTAAACATAAACCAAAAATGTGAAAACAAAATTTTTTAAAGCAAATTAATGAACATAAAAAATGAAACGAAATTTTTATAACTGTAATATTTATAACTGTAAATGTATATAATTATATTGGCAGTGGAATTTGGGCCGCCCCTTATGATCAAAATTAATATATGTATACCTGTAATAAGGCAAAGAAAAATGTGAATTTTTTATAGTGAAATTAAAAAAAAATGATTCCGCTTTTAAAATATATATTTTTTTTTAAATACATACATACAAATTAATTAGCATAAAAGTACATTTCAAAAGCATACGAAAGTATCTAAAAGAAAAAATAATACGAAAGCGCCTTGCATGTGACATAACGGCATTTTATGTAGAAATGTTTCACAAAATTGTTTATATAATAACTTTCCCCTCACTAAATGGCTTATTAGCATAGCTGTAATGCAAATAGTATTTTAAAAGTACTGCAAATACATATTTACACTTAAATTCTTGTGTTTTTCCATTTTGCAAAATTAATGATTCAACTTTTGCATTTTTAAATAGAAAACTAACAAAAATTAAAAAAAAAAATTTAACTCAGTATAATTATGTACCCACATACAAACTCGTACATTGTGTTGGCATTTTTGGTAACTTGTTTAACCGTATAAACTAAAATAAAAAAAATTTTATCGAAAGCAATTGATGCATACAGCGGCTTTCACGATAATGCTTTTCTTCGTACAGCTTACAAATGTTTGCAAAATCGAATGTCGTTCAATGTAAAATGTGAAAGTTCAGTTGAAAGCTCATATGAAATTAAAGCTTTTATCATGCCTCAAACACAGTTCCATAGAATATTTTTTGCGCTTTAACATATTTTAAAAATTGAAAGTTTCTCATGACATGTGAAAGTTTAGTTGAAAGCTGTTTTTACTTAGAAATGTCTAGAATTTAAATATTTGAAAAGATTTAGTAAGCATATTATGAAATTAAAATGTTTTAATAATTTATACATATAAAGGCTGTTGGTACAAGCTTAAAACAAGCGATATTTGAAACGAATGTTTCTTACTTTCACAAAATTGATATTTCTTTTACATAGCTATCGCCACAATTTCATATTTGGTTTGCGTTCTAGCTCCTTACTTTAGGTTTCAAAAGTTTTTAATCTTTGTATCTTGTATTTGATTTTTGAAAGCTTTTTACATTGTATGTAATCAGACTGTTTAAAAGTCAAAACAAAAAATTAAAAAAATATTAAAAATCAATTTCGAAATCTATGAAATGTTTTCAATGATATTAATATACCATAAAGCATACCGTGACTATTAAAACTTAAAAAAAATCATCGAAACTATGCAAAAATTTGAAGTGCTTAGTTTGAATTAATTTTGCGAATATTTTAAAATGGGTTTTTTAACGTTTACAAACGGCTGCTTTTCAATTTTGTTTTTAGAGATTTAACTGATTCTATGATTAATGTGAGCGTTCAATTTTTAAAATTTGTATCGGCTTTTAAGCTCTCCATGTGAGTTTAAAAAAAGCTTTTGAAAGTAAATTTAAAATTTGTCTGACATTAGAAATTCGATTTCCTCAATTAACGAGTATATACATAAGAACATGAAAAAATACCTTTTTTCTGCAAACGCCACTAAGTGTGCATATTTATACTGATTTGAAATGTGTTTCGTGCCACTATTCTTTAATATGTATTTCTATATTTCTAATATGTTTCAACAATTAGTTAAATTTTATTTTTATTTTTGCTAACTTTGCCTTCTTATTATTCTCATGTATGTTTGTTGTATATATTTGTTGTCTCTTATTTATGCAATAAGTATATTATTGCGCTAACCGCCCTTTAATCTATGTATAATATTAAGTGAAATTTCGACTTTTCCTTTGGTTATTTGTTGCTTTATTTTCACTCTCTTCTAATTATGTAAGTCACCTATGAATACAAAATACTTTAAACAAAAGCTGACGCAATTTACAAATATTATGAATATAAGTAAGCCTTAGTTTTAACATAAAAGTTTTATTATTGTATGCCAAAACAAAAACAAAAATAAATCAAATCCTTTTTGTTGTCTAATTTGTGACAAATATATCAATTTTTCTAAGAAATTAACATTTTGAATGCAGAGCTTGTTCAAAGACTTGTTGTTATTTGTATATGTGGGCAAAATTTATTGTTACGAAATGTGTTTAAATGTATGAAATGCATACGAGCACACGCCGAAATATGTACTTTAACCGCTAAGATGTTGTAAAACAAAAATAAATTTAAAAAAAAACCTAACCTAAAATTTCTTTTTTGTTAAAACCATTTCCTTAAAACGATTTGTAATTTATTTATAACAAATATAATTCGAAAAAAGCAGCACTAAACTTAAGTAAATATCATCCTTATTTGCTTATAACAAGAATAACAAATTTTAAATTTTATAAAATAGTCTTAATATGGGAGTGTGCTTAGTATAGAAAAGTAACAAAATTATGTGGAAATAAATTATGTGTTTGTGCCTCAGGCTTATTTGTAAATGGTCAATAAGGAAAAATAAAACGAAAAATCATGAAATCAAGGAATGAAATTATATTCTATTATTCTTATATACATATACATGCAACTACCGTTAGATAAAAATATGTATACATTGCTTATACAACAAACAAATTATATACATACATACATACATATATATTTATTATATATACATATATAATTTGTATATATATAAAACGGAGATGTGTAGATAAAACAAATCGGGATTTAAAAACTGTCAAACTGTAAAAAAAAAATCAAAAGAAAATTCCAAAAATTTAAATTGAATTTTGAAAAAAATCTATACAACAACAAGTGAACAGAAACAAGCCAAATGAAAATGCAAGCATAATTTCAAACGTAAATCAATCAATGTCATACATACAGCCCTAATAAACGTTAATTTTGTACCGTTACCGCCAGTCAAACCCTGTGCCGTTGGCAAACGGGACATCCGAAAAACCATTAAATCAATACACAATCGCTTTGTAAGAAAACGAATTAGCAAAGAATCTACAATAAGTCGACAAAACATGCATAACATACATACAGTAATAACTACGTATTGGCTGTTTGATTTATTTTAAATACAATACCAAACTTATCAATACAAATACAATACATACATACATAGAAACATATAGAGCAAGTAATGTTAAATAATACAATAGCAGACCCACTACAGACACTAATTAAGCATTAAGTTACAGTTACATACAGTAAATACCATATGAAAAACTTCTCCAGCGCATAAAATTAACAAATGTAATTATTAATGTAATGCAATGTAATGCATATTAATTCAAGGGAATGCAGGAAAACTATACACACAAAATATAAATAGAAAATAAAAAACAGTTACAGCTAATATAGAGATCAGAATGAGCATAAGTCTTGTGCGTATACAAATTTAGTACGAGTCTACATACACACACATATATATACATACATACATACATATGTATCACCATAGTCCGTAACGTTATATAACTACTACACACAGACATAAATAGAACTCCTTTTTGATAAAAATGCGTAAATGAAATAAGATTCTTAAGCCCGAAAGAGATGGTAAACAATTAATAAAAACTGAAAAAAATTGAATTTTTTTTATTTTATTAGAAGAAGAAAACCGTAGGGAGGGACTTTTGCGGTTTAAATTTATTTTGAAACACTGCACTCGAATATCGTTGTATTCATTAGATGCCAAATCAAAAATATTATTAGTTCGACTAATTAAATCATTTATTGATTATAACCGTTGAATGGAATCTGCCTACGAACTTCTAAGGGACAACATTCGATAATGACCTCGGCAAAAAAGTTACTTTGCAAATCGGAAGCCTAATATATTTGTAACAAAATGTACGATATGAACATTCAAGACTTTTAGAACATCACCGGTAAATGTCGCGGATAAGTATATTAGTAAATAAGTTGTGAATCGTACCGACGTTCGTCTGATAAAAAGCACCTGGAATTCGAAATTGCTAAAGAAACTACAGAGGAACTTCCATAACTCGAACTTCTATAAGTCGAAGATCTCTATAACTCGAACTTTTGAATTGGCAATAGAAGTAAAATTTCATACAAAATTCCTTCCATAAATCGAACTTTTCGACCAGGGCATAAAACAAAATTTAAAATTTTGCTACCAAGGAACAATTTTAAAGGAGTCCCTATGTTCGTATGGAGGCGCACAAAAAATATGATATTACACTTATAGATTTCACAAATCATGTAACAAAGGCATGAGATACAGGCGTCTAGAGCCAAACAATAGCCAAGTGCGACAAACAAAATAACAGAAAACATTTTTTAATGTATTTAAATAAAACTTTTTGGAAGTAAATAACTAAAACTTTGGGTAAATTTATATTTTACAGCTTTTTGAAAAACGTATGTTTTAATGAAAATTTCTATAACTCGTATAAGTCTCTCTAACTCGAAGTTTTTTTGTGGATTATGGTGATTCGAGTTAGAGAAGTTCCACTGTATTAGTTTAATCACTTAGTTTTTGGGTTGATGCGGTGGCAATCACTTTCATTTTCATGTGAGATTGGATACTAGAAATATATCACATGAACAGCTTAGCAATTAGGTTGGCATTACCAGCTCAACGAAAGGTGCTCTTATGTAAAAATTGTGTAAGAAATGTTTTGCCGATTGCTGAGAATAAATTCACTCACCTACGGGTAGATTTCGACCAAAATTTTCGATTTTGCGGATTTGAAAGATTTCGAAATTAGCGACATCTATTAGCCGTGGAATGTACTTTTATCAAGTCGGATTCAATGATTAGGCCCAATGATTTTATCAATACATTTTCATTTGGGGTGTATGTAGTTTCGGGACATTTGTGGGTCGCAGTACTGTGTAGTTTTAGTTCGCAGTTTTGGGTCTTTCATCCGAATTCTGTGTGAGGTATTATATATATATACATATGTACATTGCTAAATGATAAATGTAATAAATGCAAGTAAGGGATGAACGATAAGGACACGTACACAAGAGTTTCTGCGACTTTTGTCAATTCGCCCTTAAGAATCGCATAGAAACTGCTAGTACCGCTTCCTGGCCTTTCACCGAGGACTTCACCGGTACCTGACTTAGAGGAAATGATTTGAACGTAAAATTGTTCGATCGTATCACCCCATTTTTCGATCGAAGCGGATTCAATGATTAGTCCCAATATTTCGTCCAATTCAACTTAAGGGGGGGGGGTATGGGATAACGGGCCAAAAAAAAGCGTTTTTGAAGATTTTTTTTTGAGAAAACTACTGAATATTTTTGAATATTATTATTATCATATTATTCAGTGACATTTCAAATATGTTTTACAAAAAATCAGTTTTACAAAATGTCGAAAATCAACGAAGTTGCAGCCACTTGAAGTAGGCACTCAACGGAATTCCGCACATTGCGGTGTCCCGGATATAAGATCGTAGAATCATCTGAAACACATGGGATAAAAAAAAATTAGTTCTTTAGAAGTATATCTCCCAGCCAACGGTGCCCTTTTAAAAGAAAAATTTTTTTTTCATTTTTTCAACGGTCGGTGAAGGTAAAAAGTACGTTTTTAGCCCTAAAAATGCGCCATTTTGTGACTGTAAAATCGAATAGAAGCAAAAAATAAATAAAATGGGACCGTTGGCTGGGAGTCAATTCTATGTTGCACAAGTGTGCAAAATTTCAATACGATCGGTGCATAACTTTTTGAGTTATCGTGGACACCGACTTCAGAAAAGGCGTTTCGTGAAAAACGCGTTCAAAGTTTTGGGATTCGTCAAATCTTTTCACATATTCGTGAGCACTTGGGCCGGTGGTGACTTCCATCTTTCTCCGAATGAGCTGAAATTTTGAGACAACATTCTTCAATAGTTGTATATTCGATTTAACAAATAAAAAAAAAATGATTTTTAAAAAATTTTATCCCATACCCCCCTTAAGGTTGAACCTTCTCAATTCGTAAGCCCTACATTAAAGAACTTTACGAAAGTCTCCGCATAAATTAAAAATTCCGCTAACATTACCAATTATTGTACAGTTTAATACAGTAACTGAAATCTCTATTCCAAAACGATAACGTCCGAGAGCTTGTCAGCAAACAGAAAAATGTGTAACCATGAATCCGAATTTGTAGTTGCGTAGTTTTTGTTTACACCTCGTGGTATCTTTAAGATTATATTTTACGGAAATATTTTTGTGGGAATGTGCGTCATTAAGACATAGTCCAATATTGATTATGAAACAATAATGAATGAAGTGAAAGAACAGCAAGCGTATTGGCAAGTAGAATTGCAAAACACAAGGTTCTTAATCTAATCAATTTTGTTGTGGGTATAAGAAAATTTGATTTATTTAGAGAGATATTATTTTAGATACTCGTAAACTGGCTTTTAAAATGAAAACTGATGAAACTCATTATGTGGACAACAAATGCTGTCTATGATATATGTGATGATATCGTAAAGTACCATCGACAATGAAAGAACACTCTACAATACCTGCAATACTCCCGCTCATTCGGTTGTTTAAGCAATAGATTGCTCGAATAGCCTAAACAATTTTGCTGAGGTTACACATCTTGACTGAATATAAATCGCGACACGTTCCAGTATACAGTTCAGTGCCTGATCATCCCATCGAAGGGGAGGCCATTGTCTTTGGTTCACCAGAAGTACGACTTCAAAGGCAATCAATCAATAGACTACTACAACCGCATGAGATCATTGGGAAAACCTCATGCCAACTTCGATTGGCTAAAGGAGAGAAGCAATTCATTCAAATTTAATAGAGAGCTGCGAATATTTACGCAATTTATTGATACAGAGTTTTTACCCCATGCAACAACTGGGAATGAAGATTCCGAGTAAACCTAGAAAAATATGGCTCGCGTGAATGAATGACAGCTTCATGCAACACATTAAACATCTATACGGATGACTCGAAAATGGGGGACGGGGTAGGTGCGGGGATATACTGTCCGAAGTTAGGTGTAAGGCAGCCGTTCAACCTTGGGAACCACTGAAGTATATTTCAAGCGGAGGTGTTTGCTATTGGGGAAAGCCCCAGAGCTAGCCCTCAAAGCACCAACCCGATAATCTAGAGTTAACGTCTACGTAGACAGTCAAGCAGCAATCATCTGTTCGCATTTTGGCAGAAAAGGGTTTTCGATACCAGGGTGGTAGAAGAGAGTGTTGCCAGGAAAAAGTGGATACACTTTTACTGGGTGCCAGGGCATAAAGGCATTGAGGGCAACGAGATTGTGGACGAGATTACTAAGAGTGGTGGTGGATAACGGTTGATCCGGAAACGTGACCGACATTGGCAAACCCATGCACTGTCTTTACGATGATCTGGACAGAAGCATGATAAGGAAAATCAGAACGCGTTGGAAAATATACCGGGTTGTAAAACCGCTAAAGCCATGTGTATAGCGGTAGACCAGAAATACACAAAATTCCTACTGTCCCTCGATAGAAGGGACTGTAGGAGTGTGATTGAAATATTCACAGACCACTGACTGGTGTCAGGCACATGCCTATTAGATGGGGCTGACGGATCAAGATGACAGCAGGATATGTCGAAATCAAGATACCAGATAAACAATGGAGCATTCGGGAGCATGACAGTATGAGAATCTGGAAGAGGTATCGATAGTGAAGCCAAATAACCTTTTAAAATTTCGTCAAGGCCAGCATCCTAAATAATGACTACTTCTCTCACTGTTATCGCAAAGACCAAAACTGGTCTATGTGTGGCTTGTTGTCCTACCAGACAAACCTAACCGAACCTTTGGGGATTTATAATTTAAAGTAAATTTAAACTGTCTCATTGATTTCACCAGAACGCTGACGAATTATAGCGCGTATAAAACCAACAATTTTTTGGAACGAACCTTACGAATCATTTTGAATTTTGTTTCGTTAGATTCCTTCTTGTGGGGATACATCAGGTCCAGGTCTGGCAGGGTTCTCTTTATAAGACGTAGTCAAAAGATCGGCCTTTTTATCAATGTTTAATGAATTGGTGTCATATTCCAACAACGAAAAAAACAACGACAACAACAAATGTGTATGTATACTGAAAATCTTTGCGGATTTTCCTTTACAAGAAATTTTATTGCATATTTTCGAAACAGTTTACTGTTACATCTGAGAAATATGTATGTATATATTTATTTAGTATATATATATATGTATGTATGTATATTACAAGTCCGTATATGTGTTAATTATTTTATTTATAATAATGCTGCCTTTAATTATTTTGTTCATTTCACTATATCCCGTACTACTTTTCGCTAAACTGTATATTTACTTTTTATAATATCTTTTGTAATATTATTTAACTATGTTGCATAGATAGATTTCTTTTTTTTTTGTTTGTGTTTTTGTTTTTGGCTTTTCTGAATTATGCTGCAATCATTTCAAACATACTTTCATTACGAATTGATTTTTTAACTTTACCGTTAGGTTAGAAAACGTTAAAAGAAATTCAAAAAGATTTTGAAAAACGTGTTTTTTTTTTCAATTGCATTTCTATATTTTATGGAATACCTTAATTAATTTTTCTTTTTTTTAGTTGTAGTTAAATTTTTGGTTTCAAATATTTATTTCGCTGAGGTGGAAAAATTCTTTAAATTTCCTATATATATATTTCTGTAATGCCGTTAGAATTTTACTTTTTACCGTATTGGAATTTGGTGTTCTTGTTTGCATTCTTCTCAATTTTATTTTACATATTTATTTATTGGTTTTTATTTGTTGTTTTTGCATTATGGAAAAGTAATCGTTTTAGGTAGACGTGCTGCGTTTTGGGAGTCTTTCACGTAAAAGTTGTTTTTGTTTTTATTATTATTTCATATAATACACAAATATACATGCGTACATACGTGTGTGAAAAAATTGTATTACTAATTTCGTGAAAAAAATCGTTCATCGCTTAGTGAGTTGACACTTGAAACATTTGTTTTTATTTTATTTTCATTTATTTCTGTTTTCGTATTTTCCATATTTTTATATATATCATTTTGTATAATTCGCGTAGTATATATAGGCTTATTCATTTTGTGTGTATGTGTGTGTGTGTTATTCACCCTGAGTAGGAATGCCAATACTTTAAAAGTTCTCCAATAAAAAAATACTAACAAAAGTCCCGTTGCACAAACTCATCATTTCTTGACTGACTGAATACTATGGTAAACTTAGCCATCAATTGGGAATTTGAAATCAATGACGCTTCTGGTGCCGTGCACTGGGGTTTTGGGTTTGAATAAGGTTTATGATTGATTCTAGAAATTTATGTTTGGGTTAGATTGAATCGAGCCAATTTGATTATCGTTATGCTCGGAACTTCCAAGGTTTCGTTTCACACAAGCTGTACACGATTATTACCAAGAAGACAGAATCTTAATATTTAAAACGCTCAAATCGCTTGTGGTACCAGCGCTACAACTTTGTTTTTAATGCTAACAATTCTGTGCCGCTAGGGAGACATATATCGCAATTCAGCGATTTTCAATAAAAAAATCAAACTATTAGCAAAGCAAGGAAACTTACTTTGGTAGTAATGGAAATTTTCGCTTTCGTACTCTCCTTCGTATTTTAATATCAGAGAATCTAGTAAAAGAAAATAGCCTTAAAATTCAAATAAGAAATATCCAAAATCCAAATTTCTGAAAATCTTGATTTAACTGAACTTTTTCAATCTCCAACCTAAGTGCACTGCCACCTCAGTTTTATAGTTTATTGAAATCTTTTATTTATATTCCTCTTTAGATAAACTACAATTCAATTAACTTTTTGTTAAAAAAAAAACAAAACTCGGAAAGCACCATTTTTAGTATTAATACCGATTGCCCGCTGTCTGCTGCCAACACATGTAAAACCGAATTGTTGTCTCAGAAGGCATAAAGCACACCTTAAAGTGTGAGCGCTTTTGCATACTAATAGACCTTGAGAAATGTTCCCAAAGTGCCCATTCTAATTCTGTTCGTTGCAAACGAACATGCATTTCATACACATTTAACGGGAAATTATACACATTTGGTTTACCTTTGCTGTATTTCACCTATTTCTACGCTAGTATTCGCTTTTTCTCTCTTTCTTACGTATATTTATTAGATTTCGATTTCATTTTATTTCTTTGCAGATTTGACTTGATTTCTTTGTTAAAAATTCAATTGTTGTTCATTTCATAAATACTTTGCGTTTTGTGTTTTATGCACCTCACTTGTGTTATGTAAATTAATTAAATGCCATCATTATTTGTTGTTGTTACTGTATTTTGTTTTATTCATTTACATTTGCATTGTTCGAAAGAACTGTACCATGAGTGTAATAATATTTAAATTTAAATTTAATTGTCTGCTTATAAATTGCCATTTAGTACATTTTAATTTATTTTTGTAATTAAAGAACTATTAATTTTTCATTTCCTGAACGTGAATTGTTTGCCGGTTACACTTAATCTAAAATTAATTTTTTTGCGTATTAATTTCAAGAGTTTTCATTTTGCGTTTGCGTTTGCCTTTGTTTTTGTTTTAATATTTCATAAATACGCTTTTTATATTATAATTAGTTATTAAATTAATGTTGCTGCATTAAATGTTTATTTATTTTTCCGCTAGTATTTAATTTATTTTTTATTACTTATATTTAATTGGTAAATATTATTTAACTAAATTGCATAATTCCTTCCCTACATTTTCTTATTTACTTTTCTTTTTCATTATGATTATATTGTATTACAAGTTATGCTGCAATTTACAGTTCATTTACTTTTCCTATATTTATATTACATTATATGATTATTATACATACATATATGTATATATGTATATGTATGTGTATGTGTATTTTTTATTATTACATTTTGCTTAAACTTTTTACCCATAAATTTGTCATTAAATAACTTTTTACCGTTGCATTGACAGCGTTGCGCTTAACTCATTTTTTTGTTAATTTTTAATTTTAATTAATTATTTTCTCCAATTGTTATACAACAAATGTATTTCATTTCTACAACTCATTTTCACATACTAAAATTGTTTTTCTTTATTTTAGTCTTTAAATCTAAGTTTACTTACATACATACATAACGTTATGCCATTGCGCATTTGGTTAAAATCTGACGCCGTTAAGCTATTGGCAAAAAAACTGTACATAATTTTATTTATTTATTTTTATTTTTGTTTTTTGATTAGCAACTCAGTCCAAAAGCTTCGTTGACACATCGTTCATTACATTTGCGGTCATTACTCAATTAAATAATTCTTTTAACTCTCAGGTTTATTTAACAACATTTTTTTTAATTATTTAATTTTTTTTTTATAAAAATTACCAAATTTTAAGACAATCAGTGCAGCATTGCAATTTGAATTAATTTGTTGTTGTTGTTTTATTAAATATTTGCATATTTGTACACAGATCCAATAATGGAAATAGAAATGTGGCACAAAATATTTTAGTTATACAACACAATATTAAGATAAAAAAAAACAAATTTAGTATATTAAACATAAACATAAAATTAAAAATTTAACAAATAATTTCAAAAATAAATCTTTAACTTTAATAAATGTTTAACTGAAAATTATGTTAAACATTTTATTTTTTAAATTAAGCAAAAGTTAAAAACCATACGAAAAAACTTCAAATATATATTATAATATGTGTATGTATAATCATAAATAAATAATATTTATAGTGAATGAATTTCGCAAACGTATTATAAGTCATTCTCCAACACAGCTATGTATGTAATATAACATAAAAAAAAAATAAATTAAAATAAATTGTTCAAAATAAATCAAAATTCAAAAAATTAACTGTGTATCACGACGTTTCTTGTTATGCACATAGTAAATGTAAATGATGTATGTATGTAAATAAGCAAATATCGTTCAGTTCCCTTACCATGCACGAAGAGTTGTGCGCGTGTTATTGATGTAATTTTCATATTCCAAACATTAAATTGGAAATTAAAAATTTTTTCTTCACATACTTAGATATTAAAGAAACAACTTATGTTTGCAAAGCTTTTGCTTATATTATATGAATAACTTGAGCGAGCTGTAGCGCATAGTAAGGTATCAAATGAACTAATTACGGACACAATTCGAACAAAATATTAAAAATTTAAATTAACAAAAGAAAATAATTTAAAAAAAATAAATACAAACAAAAGAAAAATATAAAAAATAATATAAAAATATCGAAAAAATATACAAAAATGTAAAAAAATAAAAAATATAAAAAACATAGAGAAAAAAATAAATAAAAAAATATTTCATTTGCTGTTTATATCGAGTTATCAAAAATATAAAGCAAAAGATGAAAATATTTTATTTGAAATAAGAACTGATTCCTCATACCGTAGAATTTAAACGTTTTTGAATTGACATTTCAAATACAAAAGTTTTCAATTAATTCTTCCTACAAACTTTAATTTTTTCATAAGCTTCTGTAGTGTGCTTGTTCGCAGCGGAGATTTGGTTAAGCAATTTAGAATCCATCGAAAAATATCAGCAAAAATTTTAATGAATTTTGTAAAAATTGGAATATATGTAGTTATAATAGAAGAGAAGAAGCTGCATTTTGATGGGAAATTAATTGAACTTGACTGGGCTATATGCCGCATTTTCAGTTACATTTTTGATTTGAGAAGACGTTTAACATATCAGGATTGAGAACGATAAAAATTTATAATAAATGACATGAGTTCTGATATTATTGGTTTGATGTTCGTATCAGAATTTTTATGTGATTTCAATGTCATGGAAACCAATTTTATCGATTTTACTATCGGAATCAAACTATGAGACTCATTGCTGACAGATTTGGAATATTACAATTCAATTTATTTCCATATGCCGCGAAAACACTGTGAGAAAAGCTAATCAGAAGGAAAAATTGAACTTCGGAATTGGTTTGCCATTCTGACATTCAGAAAATCTGTCTTGGATTTCACAACACCACTGATTATACATATTTCACTTGGGTTTCACTTGCTTCCGTCTACTTAATTGATGATTTACATATGGATATAACCCTAACAACATCTAGCAAGGGATATTGCGTTCGCAATACTGCTGAACAATTTCATATTTTACAATTGAAGTTTCGCTATTGCAACAATCAAAAATTAAAAAATACAACATCCAATAAATCTGTGCTTGAAACTGTACAAATGGTAGGTTAATTTTAACTTGTTGCAGAGATTAAAAAATTGTTGACTTAATTCAAATAAGTAATGTGGTAACTGTAACGAATTTTTAAACTTAATAGTAAAATTAAACGCAATCAACGAGAACGAAAACTATTATACAATTTAACCATTTTTGCCTTAATTAAATTACAAAATAAATATATAAATTAACATTAATTGCTATTGTGTTTTGCCAATTGCTCGCAACTGACTATCGATTAGGAATAGGCTACATGTGTCATGTTCTCAAAACAAAGTTGCGAATTTTTGAAAAAAGTAACATTTCCAACTTAACTAACATTGGTTGTTGTGGGTGTGGCTATGGGCACTGCTGCTGCCACGCCTACATCCGATTTGCATTTGTTGCCACTGCTATTGCCGCTCGTTACGCCGCCATTGCTGCTGGCATTGATGTTCACGTTACTGCTGCTGTTGCTGCTATCCATGGACCAGTCCCAATCCTTGCCCTTCGGTCGAAATTTCGACGACTTATGGTGATGATACTGCGAAAGGTTTTGCACTGCCGCCGACGTTGTTGTCGTTGATGACATATTGTTATTGCTGTTGTGATTGAGCGTTTCGGCCGATTTGGTAGTGTTCGCTTCGACAGCATTCTGCTGCTGCTGCTGCTGTTGTTGATATTTCGGTGACTTTTCGGCGTTAGCTTCAAGCAGCTTCTTCGTCTCGCCGCAATTCGTTTTCGCAAGTGATGTGGGACCGTTTTTCATTACGCCAGACACATCCTTGCCAGCTGCATCGGCCGCTGTCGCGCCGTAAGTGGCAATGGTGTTGCTGGCATCATTACTATTATTGTTCGCATACGGCATCAACAAGTCATCGCAATCGTATTCCCAATTGCGTTCGCAGAATTTCTTCTTGTAATGCTTCTCTGAAGACGATTTCGATTTGCGTTGATATTTCAATGGTATCTTCAGTGTATTATTACCATAAGGATCGGCGGCGCCGGCCGGTGGTGTTGGTGTTGATGTGGGCGTCGGTGTCGGTGTCGGCGTGGGTGTGACGCTGTGCGCTGCCGCCATAGCGGCGGCCAAGGGTGGCGTCGGCACTGCCGCATTCGGGCTGGGTGTGCGCGGCAAACCGATATCGGAGAGCGGCGGACTCTCGATGGCGCTCGCGTCAACCGGTGATGCCGAGTTCGCTTTCAGCATTGTTATTGGCGGCATTGAGGCGACATCGGAATGCGTTGATTTCATGCTGCTATCGCTGAGATGATCGGACGATGAAGCGTGACCGCCGCCGCCACTACCATTGCTACCGCCGTTGCCATGCGCATGCAACAACAACGCGTGATGATGATGATGATGTAGATGGCCGTGCAGGTAACTATTGGCACCGCTGCCGCTGGAGCTTGCGCTGGCGCCACTCACACTGCAACCACTGGAACTGCTAGTGCTGCCGGCGCTGCTGCCACCGCTACTCATTGGCATGTCCAGTTGCGAGGAGGTCGACGAGGTGGAGAGAAATGTGCGCGCCGTGTCCGAATTGCTGCTGCTGCTATGTGTTATACCCGAATCGGGTGAGGTGTTGCAACTAACCGACGATGGTACTATGTCCGTGTCAATCGAGCGACGCGTCTTATCCAATTCGGTAGAGGCGAAGGCTACCAAACGATCGAAGCCGGAGCTGACACGATGTTGCCAGTGTGTTTCATCGTCGGCAATGACATCATCTATGTAGAAGAAATTAATAAACAATTTAAGTATTTTTGCAAAACTCTTTTACTTATTTATAAACAAGTTGGTTAGATTTCGAACAGTAGTTATGCGTGTGTTGTGTTGTGGTGTTTCAATGTGTGTTTTAGTGTGGTAGGAAATAGAAATTATTCCTACGTGTAAAGTGAATTAACAAGTTAAGATAGTTTTAAGCGATAATCGTAAGCAAACCTAACATATGTTTATTGAAGACACCAGTTTATCTACATTTTAACAATTTCTTTGTGAATATTAATGGCTTCTATATGATTTGTGCTAAGTTGTATTGTAGTTCGTTCGACTTGTAAAGATAAAGAATTCGTTTTCAGTATTGCATAGTAAAATAAGGTTAGTTTTAGTCAGTGATCGAATTTACTACACTGAAAAACAATTTACAACTTTTAATAATTTTTAAATAGTAGAGATGTATGTATGTTTTTGGAATGTTTAAAATATTGATTATGATTCCTTACTGAATTAATTTTAGGCTATTGCTTCCATTTGATATTATAAAAAGAAATAAGCCTTTTGATTAGTGGTTATATGAAAAATTTAGATTTTGTTTTATTGATTGTGACTAACGATTTTAAGTTATCGATTTTTTTAGGTTATAAAGCCTGTACGAACTGCTATCAAATAAGCCTTTAGTGCATTTCCAGTACTTTGAAGTAATTGCATCGCTAAAATTTAACTAAGTATTACAACAACAAAACTTTAAAACTTGCATATATAACGCATTTAATGTTTCCTAGCTTTGTAAGACTTTTCTAGAGTAAACACCGGTGTTTCACTTTTTACATACAAATTTAAGTTATTAATAAATTATTAGTATTATATACAATTGTATCATAGTTTATGCACCACTTGTTAATTTGTTAAAAACCACAACAACAACTACAACAATAAGCATTTAGTAAGCAACCAATAACTATTTTGCAGACACTTACCAATTATCATATAATTTTTATATTAAAATTTTTTTTGTTTATATATCTCGCTTGTATATAAGTATGTACGTATGTATGTAAATCGCTATAGGGTGTGGAAATTATTTGTAAACCCTTTTACGTCAGCTAAATTTTGAGCTTGTTATAGCCATAGCTACGGTATGGAGCAGAAATGGTATGGGAGGAATTGTTGGAAACTGGAATGTAATGTGTAGGAAAATATAAATGAGGAGTTTCAATTGAGAGCTAATACAAAGTGCAAAATAAATTATTGTCTTAAGCAGGCGGGCAAGGCAGGCATGAGCGGTTAGACTTTAAAGAGTATGTACACATAGCGAGAATATAATGTGCTGCGGTTGATACGATTTTTTGTTTACGAAATTATAGATTATATGCATATATTATATAACGAAGTATTCTAGCAAAATACAACCCTATATATTATTTCAAGAGCCATTACTCTAGACAAAATTTATTAAAATTAAAGGAAGACCAATTTTTTATAACTTTTTTTTATTCTGATAATGAAACTAAAATGTTTTCTTGTATTTACTTTTTGTGTTTTTCTTCGCAACTTATTAACCGCTCCAAATATTACAGCAATAACGTTTGCATGCTCGAACAACAAAAATATTATAATAAAACGCAACACAGTGATTTCGAAATGTAAATGAAAGAGAAACCCAACACCTAGATAGTGGAGCCCCGAAACCAAAACACCAAAGGAATTAGGCGTAGAAGGGAAAAATAAAAAAGCGTTTATGTATGTTGACAAGAAAATAAATTGATTAAATTTTAATTGCGTTAAAAATTTCGAAATTCTTTACATATAAACCAAATATGTAGAAAAGCGTAAAAATTATGAAAAATCATGTGATATAAACAAGAATAATATTTTTTTGTGCAAAAAAAACTTATTAACTAAATAAAGGCGTCCTTTTGTTTTTAAAGAATGAAAAGTAAAAAAATATTTATAAAAATAACAGTAAACTTATTAGTAATAAATGATTCTAAGCAAATGTTTGTATGCCATTTAAAGTGAGCTAACAAATTATACTAAAATAAACTGGTACTAATAAACTAGAATTGTACAATTTTAGCTTAAATACCTAAATCTTTTTATGCTATATATGCTAAAAGGCCATGCAGGAACCTCACAACAACAATATAACGGTTAAACGTACGAAACACAAAACGGCGAAAGGCGGGGCGAAACACAAGTAGCGGCACTCTTGAGTAAAGGTATTTAGTACGTTTGACAATGGAGTTAGTAGCGAAATCTCAAAGCACGCTTTATACAGTTAGTATTTGTTGTTTTATTATTATTTATTATTATTTTTTCTGATATTATATTCGTACGCTTAATTATGTTTATCAGATCGCGTTGGTTTATTTCGTGAATTTTGTGGAGTCAATGAGGTAATATTTCATAAAATGACGCGTTATCAATACAACTACAAATGTGCGAATGTGTTTGTATGTATGCGTGTCTTCACTATTACTAACTTTGTTTACTTTTTCGTTTTAATTCAGGTACATATTTTGAGCTATTTCGTTGCTAATTTGCAGTGTGTACTATACGCAATGCTGCTATGTTCTAAACTAAACTATGCCTGAGTCGAGTGCATACAGTGCGTGTTAAGCGGGCTTTTGTCTTTTGCTGTGCTGGTGCACTAACTTTAGGTGGTACGTGGCGGTTGGTGCTTTTTTGGTAATAATTGTGTTGCAAACAGTCAATCAATTCTTACCATCATCACCGGCGCGTCCACCCACAATCGGTGTTGTACTGTGCGGCGTCGTCGCTGTGCGTGATTGCTGTTCGTGCTGTTGCTGCTGATGTTGGTGCGACATTTTCGACGCTGTTGCTGATAGCTGCATGGGGCGCTCCTCACCGCCAGCAGCGGCGCCACCACCGCTCATTATCGAATTGATTTCCGGACTCATTAGCAGCGGTTCGAGTGGTAGTTTCGCGTTGCGTCGACATGTTGGCGACAGTGAGGATTGTGGTGATTGTGTTGGTGCACCTGTAGCCGGTGAGTGAGAGGCGCCACTGTTGTTACCGCTGCTGCTGCTGCTAACACCATTCATATTGGCATATGGATTGTTGTTGTTTAGATGGTGTTGTTGCAATTGCTGGTTGTGCTCCACAGAATTGTTGTAGTGCGCCATCTTAGCGGGACGTGGCTGTTGATTGTTTGCCATGGGCGAAGTGCGTTTCACACCGACTAAGCATTTAAATAAATATAATTAATAGTTGCGAGAATTTTGTCCAAAAATTCATGTACTTACTTTCCACCTTATTGGGCGTGGTGTTGTTGTTGTGGCCATGTACTGTCTGCGCTTGGTAATGATTTTGTTGACTATGCGCATATTGTTGTTGTTGCTGTTGATGAGCGTTGTGTTGATGATGGTGTTGATTATGCATGTCGCTGCTGTTGCTGGACACTGCGGCCGCACGCCGCTGTCGCTCTTCATGTTCTTCCTTATATTTGCGTGAGGCCATGACATGATCCTGCAGTGAAGCTGCCAAGCCTGTGAAATATATTGTGATATTTGTAAGAAAGTGGTTATAAATAAATAGTAATGATAATAAAATAAAAATAAAATAATAATAAAGTTGGAAAATATTATTATTACAAAATTATGTATTTATATGTAATAATTCGAGAAGAGAAAAAATACTTATTAAATTATTTCATTTAATTTGTTTAAACTTTTTTTCGACGCATTTTCCAAAAAAAAAAAAAAATTTAAAATTTTTTATAAATACCAACAATGTTTACTGCAATTAAATGCACTCACCTTCTAACGGGGGATTGCTGCCGTTCAAACGATTGCCGCGTCCACTGTTGCGCTCCTTGCCGCCTGCTTTATGCGAGTGTGTTTGGTGATTGTGATGCGGCTGCTGCTGTTGGTGTTGTTGTTGTTGCTGCTGCTGTTGCTGATGATGGTGCTCATCATTGAAGTAGGCTTCGATACAACCCTTCATTTCGGCGCGTGGCAAGCTAACCGGCTGATAGTCGCGACCACGAGAGCCGCTAACTGCACCGCCAACATTACCGCTAGCAGCATGACGGCCAGTCGACGCTTCTCTACCATTGCTACCGCCGCTACTCATCGCCATTTGCTGATAGAGTGAGGAGTTCGCCAGATCACGCGGCGCATTGTAACCACCGCTATTGTTACTATTATTGGCACGACCACCATTCGGCGGAGCTGTCGTCGCTGCTGTGCTGCCAGTCGCTATCTTGTGATTGTATGCGACATGTTGCAGTGTAGACAGATTGTGTGTGGACTGCGTTGGCGTCAGCGGCGGCGACTTGCGACCGCTGCCAACGCCAATAGTGCGTGGCGACACGTCGACAGCGTTGCCTTGCACATGGGCGGTTGGCGTTTGCTCATCGAACACACGCACGTGCACACGCTCAGGACGTTGTGCGTTCGGATTTATTAGCAAACGGTCGTGCGCCGAACGGTCCATATAATTGTTGGCACCGACAGCGTTGGTAGCGCCTGTAATGGGCGGCGGCGCACCAACTGTGCTCATATTCACCGCCGCATTTATAATGCTCTGATGCGATATTTCAAGTGTGCGCTCAATTTCACCATTCACCAGATCGCCAATGGTTTTTGTGGACAGCGGTAGGCCGGACATAGCGCCGGCAGGCGGCATTTGTTGATTCAGTTTCTCTTGTGAGAGGTGACGGCGTAGCGCCATCTTTGCCGGCGACACTTGTGTGTAATCTGGCTGTGAGGAGTTTGAGCTTGGCCGGCTGGGTTGCGGTAACGTTTGTTGACCGCTGCTGCCGCCACTGCCACTGTTTGTATGATGTGGCGGCAGCGGTTGTGAAACCGCTGATTCGCGACTATTGCTGCGCTCAAGCGACATAAGGCGATCGCGCGTCGGTGGGTAGTACATAATGGCCGAGTCGGAGTTGGCCGAGCTGGAACGTGGTGCGACCACCACTTCCTCCGCGAGTTGTTCACGACTATTGGAACGTTGCGATGCATTCAATATGAGATTTTCAGCGGTAACGGTGGGCGCTTTGAATTCGAGCGGTGGCATTAGGTGTTGGTGATTGGCGCTGACGTGGTGTTGTGATGACGCGTTGCCAGCAGCAGCTGCCGCGGCGGCCATCATCATTGCTTGCTGATGTTGTTGTTGCTGTTGTACAGCGTAATGTTCGAAACTGGCAGCACTTACAGAGCTGCGACGGCGATGATGGAAGGCCAAGTCGGCTGGTGTATTACCAGCGCCCGCGGAGTGGCCAAAGTGTGCGTGTTGTTGTTGCTGGTGTAAGTGTGACATGTGTTGTTGTTGTTGTTGCTGCTGTAGGTGAGCATTATGCTGCTGTTGCTGGTACTTGGCAGCGATACCTTTATGGCTGCCTGACGCAGCGGAAGACTGTTGCTTGCCGCCACCATATTTTCCGGTGCCCACGCCGTTGCCGCCATACTGGCTGTTGCCAATGGACGGTGGTGGTGTTATCGGTGATATGGTGGTGGTAGCATTCAAATGTGTTGGCCCCTGAGTAGCAACGGTGATGAGGTTGCTCAGATTGTTTGGCGGCATGGCCTGTGATGGCAGCGGCGGCAAATGAGTGTGGTGTGGGTGCTGTTGGTGATGCATTTGTATTTGCTGGTGTGGATGTGCCTGCTGGTTTATGTTGTTCATGGGGGCCGCTGTGGCAGCTGACGCTGAGTTTTTGCTGCGTTTTGGCGCCGGCGATGATTGAAGCGATCCCAATTGTTGCGTCACTGACGACGGTGTTGATGAGTGCACGCTTAGGTCGTGCATGTGACCAGCTGATGAACCGGGCAAATGATGCGCGGCAGCTTTGCGATGCTCTTGATCCTCATTCAACGCAGAGGTTATGATACTCTTAAGGCGATCCTCGAAGTTGGCCACTTTGGGTGATTCCTGTATGCCGCCGGCAGCGGCAGCAGATATTGCAGACTTGCGAGCGCCAGGCAATTCGCATTTCGGCAGTAATCCGACAGCACTGCGTAAACCGTTACCATTGACGGGAGATGGTTGCTGTTGCGACTGTTGCTTACTGGCCGCTATAGGTGCCGGCATCAGATTACTATCGGCCACATAAATGGACACCGACGGTTGGTGTTCGCTACTCGAGCTGCGCGCATGCTGTTTCTTTTTCGACGGCACCAGGACCGGCACCACCTCTTCATGATATTGTGCCATACTGTTGTTATTGTGATGTTGGTAATGGGCAGTTGGCGGCAGAGTCAATTGTTTACCACTGACAACGCCAGTGCCAGCCATTGCGTTATTATATGCATTTCCTGCACCAGTCGCAGCTGAGAATTTACCTGCCTCGATCTGACGACCTGTCTCCAGTATCTTTTGTGCCAATACCTCTGGATTACTTTCCTCTATTTTGCCTACGTCCGGTACATCGGGCCACTCCTGCGAACGCGTACGATGATCGCGACTGCGACGCGGTGTCTTCGATGCGTGTGCCGCTGTTTTGCTTGGCGTTGTGGGCGCGCTATTTGATACCGCATTAGTGCACGCCGCTGCACCATTTGCTGACGTCGTCAACTGCAGCGGTTGTGTGGCACCAGCTGGTATCAACGTGGCGGGCATCATGGCCGGCGCACTATTTGGTACAGCTGCGGGGTTAGTCAGTGTCATATTGGTGCCTTGAGCAAGTAGCGCTGCTGCAGTGCGTCGTTCTTCGGCGGCTTTCTCCAAGAGCGCCGCTTCCTTCTCAATACTCGACACTTGCGCGTACAACTTTTTGCGTTGCGCCAACGTATTGGCGATCTCCTTCAGCACCAATTCGTGCGCGGCGGTTTCGCTCAGATCAATCGCGGTGCCACTATTTGGCAACTCAAGCTTGGTGCGTCCATTATTGCCGCAGGTCTTTTGATATTCCGGTAAATGATGTAGGTGCTTCTTCAATAGACGTTTCTGCTCTAATTCACAGGTGGTCACCTGCGACTGTATCTTCTTTGCTATACCTTGTAATTCCTTATGACGGCCCACAATCTCTTTCGCCTTGGTGATCAGATCGTTGGGAGATGTGACATTGATGCCCAACTCGTTCATGCGAGCCTTCAGCAGCATGACACTATCATCGATCAGTACCTTGATCTGCTTGTCCAGCTGACTGGCGCGATTCTTAATGCGTTGCTTGCGTTCCTGCTCCAGCTGTATTTGACGCTTTATGTTTGGCACAAAGGATTTCGCCTTCATCTGCTCGATCATGGCCATGTATTGGGTACGGAAGACGTCCAATAAAATTTGCAATGCGTAAGGTGTATCCTGCGGCGCCTCTGGTATTTCCAGCTCCGTGTGTGACATATTGCGCGTCAGCAGCGACGTTAACTGTTGATCCACACAGCCCGGCGCCGCTGGCAATTTTTTGCTCAACACCTCGTGTGAAGTGCTCAACAACGTCTGCTTGTGCAGCACATCCAAACCAGCGATCTTCAACGATTTGCGTCCGCGTGCACCCTTCTTCATGCGGCCTTTGCGACCGCGTGCGCCGCCACCACCACTGCCAGCGCCGCCATCCTCCTTAGATGAGGAGTCCTTGCTGTTAGCCGCAGCGGCAGCCATAGCGGCTTCCTGTGCTGCTGCTGCCTCACGTGCCGCAGCTGCCGCTTCACGTTGAGCCGCCGCTGCAGCTGCACTTTTGCTAGCGATTGCCGCTTTGCGCGTAAGCTTTTTACGCTTCTTCTGCGTAACGGCGCGTGCATTACGCGCCGTCGTCGTGACGGTATTTCTAAAGTTATTATTATTCTCCTCATCATCGGATTGCGACGACTTGCCCTTCGAGCTGCTGCACCAGTCGGACCAGATTTTGCGTGTGGTCGGTCCGTTGGCGGTGCCACCGGTTGCGCTGCCATTCGCCACGTCGCCTTCACCTTCGCTCTCCGTCGATGTGTCCATGTCCAAGTTGTTGCGTTGCGCTTGCTGCTGCTCGCGTTGCTGGTTCCTCGTACTTTTCGACGTTGCAGTCGACGTCGTCGTTGTGGTTGCTGTTGTGTTTGACTGATGTTGACTGTTGTTGTTGACATGCGCCGCCGGCGAGTTAGTGCGTTGCGTGCTATTACTACTGTTGTTGTTGGTCGCGTACGAGGACGACGAATTGGCGGCGGAGGAGTTTGAATGGGTGTTGCTGTTGTTGTTATGATGATGATGGTGGTGGTGATTATTGAGCGCGTTATTATTTGCCTCACGTTTGGCACGATCGCGTGTGGTGCGTGTGGAGCCTTTAAAGAAAAGAACAAAGAGAAAGAAGATGCAATTAATAAAGGATTTCGGCAGGCGTCGATGGCAGGCGAAAGCGGACATAGAATTTTATACGAAAACTGAACACGACATCGAAAAAGGTTTCATTTTAAGGCGCGCAAAGGAGTTAAAAATAAATATTATAAAATAAGTAAATAAAATAAAAACAAAGCTAAAATGCCTTGAGAAAAATAGCAAAAATGAGTGGATGGATGTTTCATGAATTTCGAATGTAAATAATTTGCTTGAGCTCGTGACTGTTGCGTGAATTTTGCTGAGTGTCCCGTGTGCACACACGCAGATATGCTCGTGTATTTTCTTTGTATTCACAATTGTATTTGTGTGTTGTGTATTTTTTTGGTATTTTTTTTTTTGGTTTTTGTTATTATAAACATTTTCGTAAAATTATTTTATTCTATAATTTTATAATTGTTTTTTTTTATATTTTTTAAACGACTTGCCAACTATAGGTTTTTAGTTAATTTATATTTCATTTTGATTAATTCGGTTTCGTTTTCTGCCGTATCGCTTTGCTCGTACTTGTTCCGACAGTAGTATTCACCTTTGAGGCAACCACTCTGTTGGATTACTCATAATTAGTGCGTTATTTTTACTTACCAACATGATCGTTTTCAGCACCTTTTTGTGTTTTCAAGCGTTGAAAATAACGCTCCAATATCGTACGATCGATCGTATGCAAATAGTACGATACTGGTTTACAGGTCCACGAGACCGAACCCTTGAGTGGTGGTATTTCGCTCACATGCATTATTGTGCCGATATCGCTGAGGTTTCTGTGAGTGAAAAGATCAAAGAAAAATACATAATTAGAATTAAACGAAAATGTGTGGGAAAATATAGAATGCAAGTACTGATTAAAGTACACTGTTCTCAGAAAAGCTCTAGTTTAGTGAATCAAATTCAATTAGCTTCATTATGATTTCAGCTGGTGGAAGGTAAAGAAGCGAAAGACCTCGTCTTCTACGATCGTAAATATTTGAATAATATGTTCGTTCCTCCTTAATTTGAGAAAGACTTAAGTAGATAAGAAGTCGACCTCACTTCGTGTTTCGAATTGGGAACTACTATATAATTTTTTTTCGATTTCTATCCATTAGGGTTTGAGCTATAGTTTTAAAACACGCAAAACATTTCATTTCTGACTGTAACACACGAGCGCCAACACTTACCTATCGGTAATGCGGAAATTCAGCGGACAAAACGATTTCGACGACACTATGCGTGCACCGTCACGCAAATCGGCAAAACGTTCCTTCAACTGATGATCCACATTCGGCCCGAATGCAAAATTATTTACAAACACCAGCGACGATGAGGTAATTTTCTCACGATGTTCATCGACCAAAAAATCGCCTTTAATCAACTTGTAATCGCAATAGCGTTTACCAAACCACGCCATAAATTGACGAAAAAACATATCCATGCGTTCGGCATAACGAGCTGGCGTATCGGCTTTTTCAATACCCACGCATGCTTTGAGCGGAAACGATCCGGCCATTTGTAATACCACCTGACCCACACCGGAGCCGAGATCAATGAATGTATCATCGTTTGTCACATGTACATGCTTGATCATCTGTTGTACGAGTTCGTATGAGGTTTCGCCATAGACTTCGGGCGAGAATGGTTCGTAATTATTGAGTTTATCTGGATCGAGTACGGCAGCATTATAGACTAATTGCAGTATATGTCTGAGTAAGCTGGGATGAGCGAATTTATTAAGACGCTCAGCGGGCAGTGAAGTTCCTTTTTCCTGTGAAGGAAACAAAAAAAGGAAGAAAGAATATTATTTTTAGTTTGAGATCATATATTTAACAACTATATACAACTAGTCATATATCATTGCTTTTGTAACTGAAATTAAATACTGTTTTCATATTATTTGAATCGCAGATATTCTTATCTCTTATACTGTTGATAATCCTAGAACTCAGTTGAAAAACTCGGACTTAACCTAACACTTTAAATGCTCATTTCATAATTAAATATTAGTTACAGGTTTTAATCATCATATTTTTTGTCTATCAGAGAATAACTACAGACCCTACTGTCTATCTTAGGGGATCGGCAATATTTTTGAGTCGAATTTTATATAATTTATAGCAATTATAAAATATACTCATGTCATTGAGTTCAAACATTCTGACATACTTAATTTATAATATAGGAACTGACTGTAAACATTCTAATCTCACTTAATTTTTTATATTACCTCCTAATAAAGTGAGAAAACTTCTTGTAATTTAATTATTATTTTTTTTTTTTCAAAAATTGATTTCAACAGCTTTAAACTCTTTTATATAATTTCCAAGCATACAAGTATTATCGCAGTTAGTAGTACCTAAACTAACTTTTTACGAAATGGAATTACTAATTTATAATTTGCCTGATGTAGCTTAAACAATATATGAGAATGAATTGTTATATAAAGAAGCTGGACTGGAATATCTAATATCTAACTGTTGATGAAAATCACTTTCTAATTTAATATGACTTATAAATTCCAAACAAACATTTGCACTACTCACCAATGCAACAATACTGTCAACAGCCTTGTTGAATCGATCGACAAGATTTGTCATAGTCTTGTAGCAGGCAGTGTCAATGTGGTTGAGATTAATCTCTTCGAATGCGGATGAGATGCTCGGCAATTCTTCGCATACGAATTTGATCGTGTCGATAATGTCGATGCCATTATCGTGTTTGTCCTGGCCGCTGCCAACTTGTAGGGGCCAAGCGAAGGTGATGACTTCGGAGGAGCCAGCAGGAGAACGCAACACCAGATCCTTGACTTGCGGTGTTGCCATATTGCGTAACTTTCGAACGCTGCAATGTTGTGGTCGTTGGCGGCCGCCGCTTTATTTACGCACAGCCAGCCAATGGGCAGTAGTAGTAGTGGTTGTTGTTATGATGATGATTTTGTTGCTATTTTTGGTTGTTGTTGTTGTTGAATTTTATTATATTGATGCGTTGTAGATGAGAATGTTTGTATGTGTGTGTGATACGAGAGGGCGGTTGGACTCTTGGGCGTGCGGGCGTACGGGTGCGTTGGTACAGCGATGAGCGTGTGTCCGTCGACGGTGCCTGAACTTAATTGAACCACTCACGTTATGAACTGCCTGCCAACTTGCCAACACCTTCTGCACCGTCTACGACAACTAACACCAACGACAATACCGACGACACACCGCCACCAACACCGCCGAAGAGACAATAATGTTGTCGGCGTGCAAACAGCGTGGCAACAAAATGCAAGCGTTCCAGTTATTGTTGTTGTTATTTTTAAGCGACACACGGCGCTAGAATGTTATCGGGAGCGCTTACGGGTGCAGGTTAATTAGCGCGTAGAGGTTGCAATTTGTAGCATCCGCATAGATTTGCTCCGAAATTGCTCAGGGCCAGACGAAGTGCTCGTTGTTGTTGCAGCACTGGTGCATTTACGCTGCCGTTAGACTGGTGGAAATGGCGCGCACACGCTCTCTTGCGCTCTCACAAGGCCGTATTGGTGAACTACAGCTCTGATGCTTTCGTTTCTGATCATATGATCGCTGTCGATCGCTTGTTGTTTGTTGCTTTTTTCTTATATTGTTACTGTTGTTTTGATGAACTTATCGTTGTAATTTGTACTTTTTCTAACTTTTTACTTATAACACTTTTAAAAACTATTTTTTTTTTTTTAATTTTATTTCATTTTCCTTACGATATAAATGTTTTTGTATGTATCTAGTTATTTTTCCTCAATTATGCGTGTGTGTGTATTTGTGTGCAGGGATGTTATTTACTAGTTTATGAAATCGAGTGATTTGTGGTGATGATATTGAGGATCTGCTTCGCTGGCTAATGATAACAAGAGTAGAAAGTAAAAAAAAAACGTTAGAGGTTATATGCTGACAAAAACCAAAATCAAAAATTTAAAAAAGATAAGATGAAAATCGCTGTTGTAACAGAATAACAACTGCAACAACAATAATAATAAGCCACGTAAGTTGTTTGGAGTTGGGTGTAGGAGTAAGCAATCGTGTGCTGCATGATTCCCATGTCTTAAACGAGTATCAAAAATCGAATTTTTAATTTATTTTTATTTAAAAAATCTAATTTAGTAGACAAATGAATGGAACTAGCAGTAATTGCATCATGATTACAGTGTTTTTATTTTATCTTTTCTTGGATCTGTCCAAAGTCCAATGATCTTGTTTCGTTCACACAAAAAATCTTGTTTATCTCAAAATATTCGAAATTTAGTAATTTTAGATCAATATTTGTAAGGACCTCTGGTTTAGTTCTTCATCTAATAAGGTTTGTATGGCTCTTATTTATTTCAAAAAAGCAAGTTACAGCTTTTCGTTTATATTTCGCTAACGAACACGACCTCACTCGCTCCACCCTTAACCCTTCAACATTCGCTAGCTAATTAGGTGATTCTCAGTCATTTCCATAAATTTTTTTTGTGTCGTTCAATCGTTGGAAATTCATGAAATTGAATGCTGATGATGACGATTTTGATTTTGACAGCAAATAAAGCAACAGCGCTGTTTTTGTTTTTAAAGTTCCGTTTTTTAACACTAAAAATACTAATTTTTGAAAACAATTTATTTCGATTATTTTAAACTCCATCAATAATAATTATTTTTCGGACGATATTTGACATGCGTGTGTGTGTGTATGGGAATTTTCAGCATTTTTTCTGCACGTTCAAATTTCTTTAGCACAATATGATCGGGTTACATATGCGAATTGGATTTCAACTGTTTTTCTTCAGCTTCTTTTGTAATTTTTTAATGCTTTTTCTACGAGAAGTACGAGTAATTGCAAAGTAGTCTGTAAAAGAAAGAAACAGAAAGGGTGAACATAAATAAATAAGGTATAAAATAAGTTTTAGGAAATATATGCATGTTTTTATATGTATGAATATGGAATTATGAATGGCGATATGCAAAAATATTCAATTATGAAATGAGAATAAACTGAACTTAAAAGCAAATGCGCGTAAAGTTAAAGGGTATATTCTTAAGGTATTAAAAGAAGTTAGAAAAATGCAGTTGAATTGAAATGTGAATTGGAAATAATAACAAATATTAAAAAAAAAAACAAATAAAAAATAATAATAATTAAAAAAAAAAAAAATAATAAAACACTAAATTAAATTAAAATACAGAAAAGTATATTTATATAATATTTTATTTAAATAAATATATGTATATGATTTTTATATTTATCAAAATAAAACCAGAAAAAAATTAGAAAACACAATTAAAAAAAACATTTTTAAAAACAAATTTCACTATGTAAAAGAGAACAATTATTGTTTTAAAAACAGTAGAAATTTTGCATAAAATTGAATTTCATTAAAAAAATACATATGTAATTTTGTTTAAATATATAAAGAATAAATATTTTGAATATAAAGATAAAAATTTTATTCAATTCATATTTTAATCGCTAACTTCATAAAATTCTTCTTCTTCTGTTTAAGTATATAAGGAATAATAAAGTCAGATGGTATTTTTTTTAAATGTCAGAAAATTATATTTTGCCAACAATATATTAGCGAACTACATAATCCTTTCAGGTTTTTTACTTAAAAATTAATTTTTATTTAAATTATTATATATATTAAACTGTTTATCAAATATAAGAACTTTTTTACTATTTGACAAAGCGTGGTAAATTTAAATTTCATTAAATTCGTACGAAATATTTAATTTGCTCAATTCTACATAAATTCGCATTATTTGAGGACCCCAAACACATAATAACATACAAATGTATTCATGTTTGTTTACGGCTATGCACCCGCCAGACGAGAGACAAATAAATTAGCTATAACGAATGAAAATAAATGAACGACCGAGCACAAATGTCAAGGAAAATCCTCTGAATTACTGCTACGAGACCAGACCAGGACAACGCACGCACGAACACATATACATACACACACTTGCACGCAAGCACTCAAATGAGTATTTGGAAAATTTTTGGAAATGAAAATGGAAAATACTCTATGCAACATACTGGTAGGCAGACATACATATATATTTACACTAACAGGTATATATTTAGGTGGGATAAATGTATTAAGGCCCATAGAGAGCTATTGTTGGAAGCAATGCACCAACGTTATGAAATGTACAAAATCTATATGCACATATGTATATAGAGTTATATGTATATGGTAAAATGAAATGCATACATTTCAATGGATGGCACACAATATGTATGTAAGTATTCACTCTTGTTATTTACGGTAATTCTATTGATTGGTGCAGCATCATTAGTTGTACATACAAACATGCATGTTATAATAAAAGATATAGATGCCAATAAATTTGCATAACTGCATTTCGCGGCATACACCAGCATGTGTTATCATATGTTGTAAGCTAACTATATGAATGCATATATCATGGGAAATTTGTTGTTGGGCTGCAAAGGCATTGGAAAAACATTATAATTTAAATTTACACCTCCAACACAGACAACAGTGTTGCACAAAGTTAATAATATAACGAAATTCTAAATATCTAACAAATCTAATTTCAATGGCATTATTGGGATGCCTTTGTAGCCGACTTCCATTGGGATCAAATTGGTTATGATATTAATGTATTAACTATGTCAGTGGTTCCCAAACTATGATTTGTAATGGTATAAGAAAAAAATAAATAATTAGAAAAACTATAAAAAAAAATATGAGAATTGATAAAAATTCAGTTTTCTTTAAAAAAAATGTAAAATTTTAAAATTTTTTTGTTTTTTTGTTCTGAACACCGTTTAGGTGTTTTATTTGAAAATCAATTATTATTGCATTCAAGAACACAGTTTTAAATGTTTGTATCCCCTAAATGTATACTTTAAAAACGGCAAAAGTTTTCTTGAAAACACATAGATATATACATACATACGTAATATATTTACCAGCATGAAACACCACATTATCGGGAGTGCACAGCATAGCAATAAGGCAATAATAAGAATTAATGTAACGGCGGGTGTGTGGCAGAACGTGGGAGTCTGTGCTAATTTATCTTGAAAAACAAATATTGAAATGAAATACTTATGCACAGCTTGAATGCGGTTTGTTGAAATTTGCGCTGTTAATTTAACCCTCAAACGGATGTCTTGAACATAATGTACAAATATGTATGTATATGCCATGCATACTGCATGTATGTCTAATATGTGGGTTGACGGCTGGGATGCCATTGCATGACATTTGCCAGACCAGCGAAAGCTTCAAGGGGTTGTTATTGATTTTCGAAATGCTGTAAGACTGGAAAAAATTTGCACGCGCTAGTATTATCACGCAATCTGATAGCATTGCAATACATTTATGTATATGTCTACAGATATGTATATATGTACTATATGGCACGTTTTTCGTAGTCTACGGCAGAATTGACTTGAGGCCTATAAAAGTCGTATTAAATATCTACACTCTTTAACGATATATATTTGTACATAAATAATTATATAAGACTGTTATTGAGAGCGTTATGTACAGTAGAAGATGAGGAAGTGAGGTCACTAAATGCAACCACTCAACGTCTAAGTCAAGTAATTAATTAATTGTTGTTGTAACAGTAACACAAATATTACAAACTACGGTATTTATACTCGTTAAAAATGAAAGAGAAAGTTAAAGAAATCCCTGTCCATAAGCTGCTTACGCTAAGTTATAAAGTAGACTTATTATTTTCGACTAAATGTTATAAAGCAACTCGATGGTCTCTCTAATCGAAAATCGAAGGATTTGGAGAAAATGAAGTCTGAGATTAAATATCGCCATTTATTTGTATCAACCTTCAAAAAGTCGTTCTTCCACCGCCCACTGTTACCCAGATATACTACCGGGAACTCAAGTTATGTTAATTTTATTCTACAATCCTTTATTAAAATTAGTATCGATAAATTTTGGCATAAGAAAATAGACCCGATTTGACAGACGTTAGGTATCTGCACAGATATACTGTTGTTGATCGGTTTCACTAAAGTTTTTATTTACGCTTAGCCATTTGAGAGAAATAGACAACTATGGAGATACTCTCTTGACGATTATGGTGATGTCAATGACCTCTACATTGTTTAATCTTCCATGAAATCAGCTTTCCTCTAATACTACGTTCGGACCGACATTGAAAACCTCTTGAAAACACAATTTGTGGATTGTGGAACCAAAGTCGTTCTGACCGACATTTTGTGTTTACGATGCGTTTTCATGGACAATTCACAAATTTATTTGTTTGATTACATTTGAGCATTTTTATACTCCCGCAACGTGTTGCTAAGAAAGTATCAAAGTTTTGTTCTCATGTTGTTTGTAAGTCATAAAACTAAACGATATAGGGTTATAAATATCAAAATGATGAGGATGACGAGACGAGTTAAAATCCGTCTGTCCGTACAAGCGTTTACTGGAGTAAAACTTCTGATATATTAATGAAACTTCAGGAATTACACCACCTTTCATATAATGATTTTTGTTTTCTAGTGGACTTTGTGCCCAATACATGAGTCGAGTTGCATGTAATTTTAAAGTGCTTTTTTTCTCAAAAAATTTTAGAATTTATTTTGCCCTGTACTCTAGTTACCAAATTGTCAGTGAGAGATGACCAGCATAATAGGGTGACATTTTTTTGTTCTTTAATCATGTAAGAAATGGAGGACATTCAAAAAGGTAATGCAGCATGTGCACATATAATGTTGAAATATAAAAAGTCACCATTAGAAAAAAGAAAAGAAAACGGTCTTAATAACAATAAACAAATAAATTGCGAGAGTATAAAATGTTCGGTTACACGCGAACTTAGCCCTTTCTTTCTTATTTTTATTTCTGTTTCTCCATTATTTTGACAAAGTAGTGGAATTTGTTTACAATATCAAATGACAATTTAGAGCTGGCAAAATATGTCTTCCAATAATATCGACTAAACTAGAGCAGACATCGAATATAATGATGAGTGGAATTTAAGTTTTCAAGAAGTTTTCAGCGAAAACTGTGATTTTGTTTGACAGATTTTGTATGGATGAAAACACAAGTTTTCGAACGAAAACCCATTTTTTCAATGAAAACACGTTTTCAATGTCGGTCCGAACGTAGTATAACATATATTTAGTACAACCAAAGTACAATAGCAAGTTCCAGTATGTGAAGTGTGTATGATGTTTTCGGGTCGAGACTATGTTTACACAGAATTTGGAAATCTCTATTACAAACAAAAATTGCCAAGAATTAAATATGAGTGTCAATCTAAAATTATGCTTAAACCTCAGCATTATTTCTCGAAAAATACACCTTGTATTTTCCCTTCTTAAATATTTATCATACGAAAGAAATATACAAATATTTCATTAAGAATTATAGTTAATATTATATTTATAACTCATCACTATTTCCCGTAAAAAAACCAAGTATTTTCCCGTTCGTTTGCATGTAACTGCGAATATTGTTAATGGAATCACTATTACAACACCTCTGGCAACATTGAGTCATACGAAAACCCCAACACGTGGAGCGCACTTTTATTCTCGCCAATGATGTGACATTGAACTTGGCAGCAACGAAAAAAACAAGTAACAAAAAGCAACCTTGGAAAAGAGCTGAGCGAGAAAATAAAAATGAAAAATATGCAGTATTTACGAGTTTGTATATTAATAAAATTATAATAAGCAAGTCAGCCAGACGGCCAACCAGCCAGCCAGTGCGACGACAGCAATATATAAAATGAGCAAATACATACATATGTGTGGATCAGCATTTATGACTTACAGACGCGCCTAAATCAGCGCACAATGGATACACAACAATACACAGAGGCATGCTTATGTAAATATTTCGCTTTCTGATTTGCATATGAGCATGTGAAATATGCAAACTATTTTCTGAACGCTTTGCGGTTAATTATTTTGCTAATAAACAGAGTTCAAGTCCCACGAGTGCAGACGTGCCCCTTTTGTGCGCCATCGCCAGCAAGCAACATAACCTCGCCACCATCGTGGTACAAGTGCAATTAGTGTGTAATATGAGCGCAGTAAGCAATAAAAATAAGAGCAGAAAATTAAGCAATAATAATAATATATGGTAGTGAATACAACAACACGAAAAACAAAAGCAAAAGCATCAACGACTAAGCTAAGTTTCGCAATTGTTAAACACAGAAATTATGACATCACAGACGTGTGTTCGCTTGCGTGGTCAAAGTGTAGTCGCCAACTCACCTCCGCACAGAGGGGTAAATAACTAACAAAGCTATTAACTAGAAAATGAAAATGAAAAAATTAAACGAAAACATGACAAGACGTTTAATTGTAGAGGGAGCGCGCTGACCTTCAGTTGTGTCGCTGAGGAAAAATGAGAATTTAATAATCTTAATCTACAAATATACATATATAAATATTTAAATGAACTTGCTTTCAATGATCATATATTGTAAAGTTGTAAAGGGGCGTGACAATCGATATTTGTTATAAAGAAATAAGTCTGGGTCTTTGTCGGCTTGGCTCGAGATCTCTATTTATTTTTTAATCTATTTTTTTTTTTGCAAATATAACGGTTTCATACGTACTCGTGTATAAGTTTTCATCGACCTTCAAGCGGAATAGTCAAAGTACTGTATATATATATTCCAAATCAACGCAATACTTACATAAAGAAACGAGGTGCCATTCGCAAAATCGTTCGCGAGTGTAAAATTGAGTAAAAGTGAAAAGTTTGAAACGAATCGTTTCACTAGTTCTGAAAATCACTCACAGATGATGGCTGGAAAATTATCGTAGGATGACTTAGTCTCATAATTTTTATTCGATAAATGTGCTTTCATCGATTAAATTTAAATTAAAAAGAAAAAAGAAAATATAATGTTCAATTAGATTATGGAAAATATTTTATATTCATTGACTCATAAAAAATGTGTTCGGCAGTTTCATTGTTTGGTAGAAATTTTGCTAGAAGAGATTTCTTCGAATATTGAATGTTGAATAGCAAATATTTTATGTATCAACTTTTTGTATAATTCACAACAACAATAACGTATTTGAATCAATATACATATGTACATAATCATCGAATGCATCGAAATAGCACAAGAGAATACAAATTCCAAAGATTCTTCTTATCAATTATCAATACTCAAAATTCTGTGGGTGCAGATGTATGCAGTAAGTATGTATGTATGTATGTATTTTTTGTTGCTATGACTATTGCTCAACAAGTAGAATTGCATTCTTGTTGTTGTGGTGGTTGTTGTTGATGGCAATCAGAGTTGACTTTTATAGTAGCTAACGTGCTAGAATGACTATTGTTGTTATTGCTGTTTCAATAGTGCTTGCTATTATTAAATTGACAAGTACACTACAGCAAAAATAAAAACAACAACAACAATAACAATGCAAATAGCAAATAAGCGTAAAAATACAACTACAATAACAATATTTGTGATAATTATTGTGCCACGAGAATGCCATTGTTATCATTGTTGTTGTTGTTGTAACTAATAATGAAGTCGCATAATTGCTTATTTTTAGTTGTGCTGCATATGCAAGCGCATATTTTATTACATATGTACATACAAAAATATCTATATTCACTATAAGTATATCAGAACACAGCTATTTATTTGTATATATGTGTGTGTGTGTGCGAGTGCATTCTAATTACGCGTACTTCTAGTTTCTGCGGACTTTGTTGCTATACAAAGTTGATTTCTTTTTTGTTGTTGCTACATTTGTTGCAATACTTTTGTTTTTCTTTATTTCTCACCGTTATCGACCTTGACATAGAAACGCCATGAAACGTTGAAAATGAAAATCAACATGCAAATACAACAACAAACACACCCACAATGACAATGCTATAATTGACGGCAATTGCAAAGTAAACAAATAAATAAGTAAACAACAACAACTAAGCTTATGAATTAAACATTTTCGCATGAATAAATGGTAAGAAAATTCGAAAATTGCAACAAAAATAAAATAAAATAATTGCATTTATGAGCGCAAACAAAATGGCGATAAGCGAAAATCAACGAAGTAGGAAATTAAATAAGAAATAAGAATAAAATAGAAAGGGTTAAAATTAATCAAATTCATAGAAAAAAATTAAATTACATATATGAAAAGTGGTAAAGCGAAATAAAAACATTATTAATAATATAAAAAAATAATATTAAGTGAAAAATTAAAAATCACTAAACATTTTAAAAATATTCATAATAATAAAATTAAATAAAATAAGAAAAAAATAAAAAAAAAAAACCCAAAAGAAAAGAGTAAATGAAGAAAAATTATACAACAAATCATATAAAATAAACCAATTCACATTAAACCGCAATATTTTCCGATTTTTCGCTCTATAATTCAAGGAATAGTGTTTTTGTAATTGAGTGCGTAACTTTGAAAGCGTGCAAAACGAACGCCAACAAAAAGTACGCCAAAAACGTCACCATTAAAGACAACAGTGCGTCAGCTGACTGACAAGTACAGACATAGATACAAAGATCTGTATGTAAGCAGAAATAATCACGCGAACGGCAGTTGTGTTGTCATTGCGTAGCGCCATGAGTCCACACCCACAACTTCCACTTTCCACTATCTTCCGTCTATTTGCGTCACTTCACCGACACATTAACCTACTGAATGAACAACGATTTGCTGGCTTCCGTATTGCAGCAATGACCGAGTCGTCATAAATTTATTTATTAAACGACTTTTAGAGTGCGCCGTCAAGCAGAGAATCTTGGCGCTTTGATTGTTGTGATTATTTGTGCATGTTTTTATGACTTCCAAAAAGCTAGACTAAAATTCCAAATAAAATATAATAAATAAATAATAAGCATGAAAATAATAATAAATAAATAAGCATGAAATAAAGTCAAAAAGATGAGCTTCTTTAACAGTAGGAATTTGGAACTGGAATGGTTATTTTACATAGTGTAATATTAGAGGAAATTCAAACAGATGTGCTTTATCGAGCAGTAAATTACTTTTTCATCTATCTATCTATAGAACCTTTCTGATTCCCTTTCAAAAAACAACAGTAGTTTTCGATTCCACACTCCTCTGATCATTATAATTGGGTTTTTCTTTTTCTCTCTTAATGGATTACATATGTACGAGTACATATAATAGATACTTTATTGAGATCATATAAACTCTCTATTTTATATATTATCTATTCGATTAAGTCAGTCTATTGTCTTTATAGTTATAACATGTTCGATTCGTAACTCTCTTGTCTTACCTGTGCGATATATTTTTTTCTTACACCCATATCTAATATTTATCAGATATATCAATGTATCATCGGATTGCCAAAAATATAGCGCTCCTAAAATGTAAAAATTACCGAAAATACTTCGCTTCAATTCGTTCAAAATACTTCCCGTCACATATTTAGGTACATTTTACATGATAATATATTAATGGCTTATTGGAAATTCCAAATTCTTGTTCAACTTTTGTTATTTATCTTCAATCATGAACATCTGGCACATATCTCCTACACAAGGTTGCCAACCGCTTGAGAATTTTGTTTTGTTTCACTGTTTTTTCTGTTTTGATTACAACAAAGTTGTACATTCTATAAAATACATAGTTCCTATACATAGAATGCAGTCAGAAATGATTTTTGATATGGGCTATAAGGAAGGAGTGGGTCCGTGTAACCCGCTCGAACTATATTTTTTCACCTAGATTCTTATAATATTACAAGCATATGTATGTGTTAGTGTAGATTTCATAAACAAGCTGTTGTTGTGTATTTGTTGTTGTAAATAACGTTACATCATCACTATAATATGATTATGAAGCGTGCTGTAATGCAAGGTGTTAAGTCTAAATATAAGCACGTCTGTATATACATACATATACATATACTATTGATTTCGTAATACTTTTCTATCTCGTATTACACCAGGTGGATTGTGCTGACATGTGCCGTTGTGGGTGAGCACGTACATTTCCCAGAATATAAAGTCGAATATAGTCATGAACTTTCGGGGCCTTTCTGAGTTTCTTAACAAAACTAAGAATACTTTTCTTTTCTAAACCTTATGGGAAGGTCAGTTGAAGATCTTAATAGTTTTATTCCACAAAATAACTTCGAGTTATGGAATATAATTTGACATTCATTTGACTTCCATTGTCAATTCAATAGTTTGAGTTATGGAGAACATGTAGTTATAGAAGTCCAACTGTATTTTTTAAAAGACAATATATGCTTTCGGGGCCATCGTAACACCTTTCTTTACAAATTTATAGAAAACCAAGGTGTAGTCTACAAGACAACGAATAGCTACACGTAAAGAATCCTTTCATTAAACTATCCAAACACCTCAATAGAGACAGAACTCCAAGATTTGAACTTCAACGAGTATTTTCTCACGAAGAAATTACGAATGAATAAATAGGAAATATTCACTTAGAAGCATACAGAGTATTGGGAGCAGCTTTAACATGAGGAAGAAATAAAATCTAGGGATATCTGGAATAATCTTCAGTTAGGTTATGGTATGTAATAAAAATAGATTTTTATTGCATTGCAATTATTGTAAGCGAACAGCAATTTCAAAAACGCAACAAACACTTCAAGTTGTAAAACGTATTCGTCAATATTGAACAAAAGACACTGTTAAATTTTTATAATAGGTATACGTTACGGTATATTATTGTAATTGTACTCAATAAAAATGTTATTTTAATGACACACTCTAAATACCGTACTGATTACATAATGGATTAGATTTATTAAAAGTTGATAAACAAACTGTAAACGTATATAAATATACGAATATGCACATAATACCGATACACACCGAGTTCTTATCTCACTTAACTGCTAAGGAAACCGCACACGAGGGTCACTCAAAACACACACAAAACATGAAAGCTTCCAGCAAAGCTCAGCGGAAACGCAAACACTTGTGAATGATTACGAGAATAGCAACTTGTTTAATATAATTATAGAAGGGAAAATAAATAAAAAACACGCGCAATTCATAAAGAAAAGGGGTGAGTGGCGGCAAAGGCGCAATGAAAACAAACAAATGTTATTTAAACAAAAGCACGTGAAGAGAAGTGATAAGGCTGGTATGAGTGCAAAAATAATTATAATTATGAGTAAACTATGCACTCAACGGACGTGAAGAGCTTAAAGCAGAGCGACACACGTTCTGTAATGTGCTTATAGGAGTACATATACATATGTATGTGTATAGTGACATGTGTATGGGAATTACTTCTAATCATTGCAGTGACCTCATTATCGCGCTGATAAAAAGTTAATGGAATAAAAACAAAACAGAGCGTGTGTTTTGAGCAACGTGTGAAAGTCATGTGTAGGGGGTAGTGTGAACATTTCATGGGTTCATAATAAAAATGAACCAAAAAGAATTCGATATACTTTCTCCGTTCAAAATGGAATACTTCATTCTTATCCAAATAATATCTGTGGCCCTCACAAGAAGTCATAGTAAAAAAATACATATAAACAAAACAGAATGAATATGCTTAATAAGCTATAATTGTTGTTGCCAATTTATTTGTTATGAATTCAGCTTCAATATGAAATAACTCAAAGTAAATAAGAAGTATGTAGTAAAGAAATAAAGAGTTGATAAGAAGTAAATAAAGAGTTGATTCGTCATTGGCAATCCAGAATAACACGACGTGTTTTTATTTCTCCGCACGTTCGCTGATGCATACAATTTAGACAGTTTTACATAGTGGTGCCAGATAATAAAAAAAACTGCGGACGTGCATACCCAGTTAATAATGAATATAAAATACTATTATAAAAAAATAGTATGAAACTGAGGATAATTAGCCTCAATCAATGAATATATTGAGAGGATACTTCGTTGTGCAGATAATTTCACGTTTTTAGACAGTCGATTTGCCATTAAGATAGTGTTATATCACACGGTTAGACTTTTTCCTGTGCGGATATGGGAAATCTAAAGTCTATGCGGACAATCCGGCTTCGATTTAGGCCTTGGAGCAAAACATCACGCGTTTCATTCGCCAATTACCAGTCAAAATACTCGAACGAGTCATCAAAAATTGGACTCAACGGATGGACCATCTGAATTTGAATTTTCTTTGTTTTTTTCTACATATATACATATATCAAGGGTACAGAAAATTAGCAGCTGCGTGTAATACATATGTATATGAGAATATTAAGCGCATTTAATTGAAACAATAAATTATTGAATAATGTCAAATGTTTGCAGCTTAGCAAACGCATACCTCAATTGCATTCCCTTGTACATATTCGATTTGTGGCATGTGGCATGCGCTCAAAAAGCAAGTAGCAAGTGGTTGCAATCCAGCAATTGATCGTGAGTCAAACACCTGCTGATCGCGGCAAGCGAAGAGCCATCACTGCAAACTTGAGGTGCAACGAAAATACATTACAACCAAAGTGGCACGCGACAAATGGACAAAGCCACGGACTGCTACATTACTACTTTTCTCCCCTCTTATGTATACTTTTTGCTTGAATACAAAATGGATTCGTAAATATACAATCGATGAGTGCAAAATAATATATGTACGAAAAGCTGAATGCCGCAACAGCTGAGAAAAGGATAGGAGGGCACAGAATCCAACAGGTTGCTTAAGGCTGAACGCCAAACAAGCAACACCAGTCGTCGACAACCGAAAGAAAGTCACAATACGTCTCGCTCCCTGCACCTTTGCAATTCACCCTGAGACAACAAAGTTCAATGTCTGCTATGTCCAACAGACGAAGTTACGATGTATGCAACAACACTGGCAATTCGCCGCAGTCTCCTTTGTACGCTTTTTCTTTGTGACTCCGATCGCGCAAACAGCTGCTGTTTGTTTGCGGTTTTTTTAATTATAAGATACACAAGTTTCAAAATACTGCTTGCATCAATCCTTTGGTTTGTATTATTTGTTTCTGTCTTCTTACAACCGAAACAAAAAAGTGTGTAGCATGTGCTCAATTGACAGTGTAATGACAGCTTCAATAAATGTGGTGAAAAACACATTTAAATAAAATATTCAATATGCATCAAAAATTAATCATAAGTGGTAGCGACCACAAGAGCCGCAGTTGACTTTCTGGTCAAAACATTAAGGTTGGTCAAAAAATGCTTTGAAGTAACGAAAAGAGCTCGGAGCTTACACCACAGTGATTAAGTTATATTTTAATCTATACTTTCATTATACGTCTCAGTTATAATAATGTGTTCGAGACTGCTTTTGTATTAAAAAAAAATACATATTCACATGAAAGTTCCAAGTAAATTTGGTCGATATAAGCCTTGAGCCAATGATTTCTATTTAATAATTAATATTTTACAATTAAATAGTTCTTTAATGAAAGGTTTGACGATAAATAAATGTACATATAACCAAATATTTGTGTTGATAGTGAAAGCTTTCATATTAAAGATACTCTGAAAAAGCTACGCACAGAATCCTTAAGTTTGAAGTGAAAGCTTACAAATAAACATTCATTGTAAATATTTCCTCTAGCTGAAATAGCTTTTCTTCAAAAATTTAAGAACAATGAAAGCTCTTATGATATGAAAAACAAACTTATTGTACAATTAGTACATGTCTAAATGCTTAGCTTTTTATGAAAGCTCTTATTATTAATATAAAGAAATAAATGCTAGATTATTTAGTTTTCAATTTTTATCTTCATTTAAAAAATTCTAGATTACATGTGTATGTATACTTCTATAAGCTTTTAAATATCGATGACGCTCAACAAAACTTGCAAACATATGACTAATTTCACCTATGCATTATATCACAGCTTAGGGAAAAGCCTCCATTTTAGTTAATTAATAATTTATAAATCTTATTTGCGTCTATCGCGCACCTTAGCACCAAAAATGCCAGCCATTTTCGTCATTCACACCAAATTTAATGCTTTAATCTTTGCGCGTTTGGCATAAAGCTTTAAGCTCAGCGCAGAGCTATCTAACAGAAACAACTATATTTATATATTTCTAGGACACGTGTTCACCATTAGGGCTTATATATTAATGGCTAAGTACATATATTGACAGGACACTCAGTGTGATTGCGATTGACACCCAACAACACGGGGCCTAAATGAGCTGATGGCGTTTCGTCCTTTACCACTGCCACACCATTATAGCAGAAACTTTATGCGCTTTTGTTGTCAACATTTTGCTTGAATATACATTTTCGTCATTGTCACAAGAGCTCAGGCGAACACCAGCAGCCACAAAATGCTCTGTGGTACTGGTACGATGGCTGTGACAAGCCAACACTATACTACAGAAACAAAAACGGAAACAGAAAAACGTTGAAACCCTAGGTGCGCTTTTAATAACCCAGACTTACATGAGTTTATATATGTATATAATATAGGTAGCGGTGTTGCCTCCTACACATAGCATATTCATACTTATAGAAAGGCACTTGAATGTGATATTTTTTGTCAGCTGCTCTCAGCAACACAAAGTTATTTCAGTGGTAGCAAAAAATAGTTGATGTTTGGTTTATTTTCTTTTTCATCTTGAGCTTGTGCGACAAAAACTGAAAGAACCTTAACGATGCCTCGCCAGCATTCCCTAAAACCCAACCCACAGCGGGGGGATGGTGTATTTTAAGTGGATTCCTGTCAGAAACAGTCGAAAGCGAAACCCACACCAACTACCATATCACAGTCGGGTCAACGACGAGGCAAGCAACGTTCCTTTGCGTTTGAGAGTATGTGTAAGCAATGAGGCTCTCTATAGGCTGCAGTAGTGCCATTGTAGAGGGCGTTGGTAAACATCGATATACAGTTTCGGCAGGCGCCAACCTCAAAAACTTCCAAGCCATTAATAAATATTTCTTATGCCGCTTTGTACTTTAATATTGAGGCCTACATTTTCGTACACAGTCACTCACAACGGACAAATATTTGATTATTGCAATCATTTTTCTTGGAAATGTATTTTTGGACTTGAGATTCAGTATGCACGGATTTAGTGATTTTTTATGTATCGGAAAAGGTTATTTGATATATCAATGTAGGATATAAGAAAGAAGTCATGCTACTTAATCAAAGTACAAATAATTCTTTTTATTGGAGTATCTTTGCTTAATTTCATTAAACACCTTGAACACCTTGTATGAATTTCGATTAGAAAACCTGATCTATGCGCCTAATATGTTTCCAGTATGAGTGGAAAGCACTGAGGAATACATAACAATTTAGAGACAACCAAGTCCAATTCTCAAGCAGACATTAATTCACAACATAACCTTAGCAACTTTACGAAATGAAAAAAATTACAAAATAATATTTTCTCGAAGAACCCGAAGAGTTTACAACTATTTTTATCACAATCCCTAAAATTAAAGTTCATTTCCTGAAACATGAATTATAGTTCTCTAAGAGCTATATTGCTACTTTCCATATCTTTAAATAACAATCAACTCTCCTATCATTGCAGGTCGTTCGTCAGGCTCATTACTTGTGCGCCATTTCAAATTTCGCCAAAGTCTATTTAAGTTCAAGCATATACCAGCCAGCGCCTATTTGCCTACAACCCATTAGAAAAATATTGACTCGGCATTACATCTCTTCCACTTTCCACCACGAAAGGCAACTTTTCTTTACAACGTCTACGAAATTCCTTACAGCCACTTAAGGTTCCTTGTCTGTAATATGCTGGCATTCCCGTACCTCTTATCTAAAACACTCATCCATTATACTCGTCTGGGGTTATTTGCACTTGTGCCTATCATATCGCACTGACGTCTTCTACAATTTGATAAAATCAGCGTTGATATCCAACATGCCATGGCGCTTTTTCATTAATGTAACAGCCTACTTGGGTGCCACCCTCTACCGTCTTCCAAGCCATTGTCATCGTCACCGTTCACTGTCGTTTTATCCTCTATAGAGCCTTTCGCAACTGCCACTTCCATACAACTTTAATGACATTTCCTTGCCAGAGCTTCCAACAATCAACTATCCAGAGTCTCCACCATCACCCAAAACTTCCGTACGCACGGTACAGATTGACAATTTCGTTTTGTACAAGTACTGTTTGTTAGGCGCTGGGTGCCGAAGTTGTATTGGGCGGTGCGGTCTTTTAAATGTGTTCTTTTATTTTATTTCGCGGGTGTTGAAAATGTACAAGATAACAAGAAAAAAGTTTGTTAGAGCGCGCCTACTGCACTTCCAGGCAATTGAAGGAGAGAAATGTAGTGTGAGAGCACATGAAGCTTCACCAACAAACTATCCATACGTAGCTGGCTTGCGTTGAGAGCTGTACGCTTAGAGCACGTCGTCAACTATACCAATTGTTCACGAGTACAGTTAACAGCGCGCAGGAGTAAACGGGCGGCATATCGCTTGTCATTAAAGCACCTCCATCGAGGACACCCTAACTAACCCACACTCACTTTCGCTGCCAACATCTGCTGCGCTGCTGCTGCCAGCGCCTCTGCCAACGGCCATTCTCCACTAATAATGGAAAAATGCGTTGAGCTCCTTTTGCCTTACACTTCGTGCCGCTCGCTTGATGGCTGGGCTTGACAACTTTTTTGTTGTGCCGTTATTACTTTTTGCTAACTGCAAACAAAACAACAACAAAAGCAAGTAGTGGGTGGTCCAACAGCAGTTCAGCAGGCTTGTATACATTGAACTATATACAAGCAGAGCGCCAAAGTTGTGAATGGTGAGAGAGGAAAATGGTAGAAGAAAACAAATATTTGTATATACGAAAGTATGCAGTTGGAAACTTTTATGCGCGCCGACATGAATGCGTTTAATGACTTTAAAGTACATACAGCATATTACAGATGTATATATATATGTATGAGTCTGTGTGCAACTCAATATGAAATGTGTTTTACTCACACATTTACGTAGAAGTAATTCAAACTATGTGTGTATATGTACATACACTAAATGTTTTGTGAAGATGAAAATAACTACTTTCATGTCGGTGTGTGCGTGTATCTGTGTGCAGCAATAAATAAAGTTTTTGTTGCTAAATTTCGCATGAACTTTGCAACTTTCGCCTCCTTCTAACCCCCTCAACCAACATTTCTAGTTCTCAAATTGCAGCATAAAACTTTATGCGCACCGTTAGTCCCGTCTCTAAAATTTCTACTGCACTCCTCCTCTCCTCTCTCGTTGCTATTTACTGTTTGCTGTTTTTCTTTTCTTTAAGTTTTTGCTTCAGCTGTCTTTTATGCTAATGTGAAATCGATTTAAGCTGCTTTCAGGCGCTTCTGCGTAATTTGCCTTTAAAGTTTGTAAATATAGGATAAACCTGTACAGATGTACATATATTATATACTATAGTTATATATTAAGTATATTTGCTGTCTGCTTTCGACGTATTTCAGACATGGACTTGCTGTTTAAATTTGTAATTTTATCTAAATTTCCCAATAATTGAAGGACTTGGTTATATTAACCTTGGTCTCTTTAAGGACGAGAACTGTATAATCTTTAAAGAATGAGAAATAGAGAGAGTTTAGTTTTTAAGAAACGGATATGTTATTTTTATTCAGTAATACAAATTACAAAAGGATGTAATTGTTACCACTTATGGTCAACATAATCAGCGTACCATTCGCTAAATCATCACCCATCTTGAGATCCAGCATTCATTATTGAATAATATTCGACCGAATAGACCACGTCCAGCACGGTTTGGTGGGTTTGTGGGCCGGTGGAATCATCGTATTTCTTCAAAAACGATGCCGGTGAGAACGTAACAGTCAATGGCGACCGCAATTGCGCCATGATAACCGACTATTTGATGACTGAAATTGAAACTCGTGATCTCGGCGACATTTGGTTTCAACGATACAGCGCCACTTCTCACACATCGCATCAATCAATGTATTTCTTAAGAGAACACTTCGTTGAGCAGATAATTTCACATTTTGGACCGGTGGATTGGCCACAAAGATCATGTGATACTACACACACCGTTAGCATCTTTCCTGTGGGGATATGTAAAGTCTAAAGTATATGCGGACTATCCCGCTTCGATTCAGGCCTTGGACAAAACATCACGTGTGGTATTCGCAAACGAATAATTAAAAATTGGACTCAAAGGATGGACCACCTGAACGTAGCCGGGGCCAACATTTGAAAAGATAATCTTTAAAAAAATAAATGCCAAAAAATGTTATTCCGAATGATAATAAACATTCCGCATTAAATTTGAATTTTGCGTGCTTTTATTCTAAAAAAAAATAAGGAACCTCGAAATGGATCACCCTTTATATCCACAATTATTTGATCGCAAATAAAAAGCAAAAAAAAATCGTTGCACTTCAAAAGGTCGTTTCTAATAATATGGCACCCGCTGTTTATGACTACATCACTATATCTAATTACATACATATGTACATCGATACATATGTAAATATATGTATGTTTTCCACCTTTGCGACCAACGCATGAATGTGTGTGTGTGACTGTGCGTTGTTTTCATTATGCTCAGCTGGGTTTACATGGCTGTGCGATAGTTTGCGTTTATGTGTGTGTGCGTGTGCAGCTGACCTCAATTTTTGCACTTTGCTGCTTGTTCTACTTTTGCGTGTTTATTTTTTTCATTGCTATTTTTTCTTATTTCTTATTTGTCTATTTTGTTTTGCTTTACTTTTAGGCTTAACAGAGACTTATTTGAGGGCAGTGTTTTTGTACACGCGTGTGTAATGGAAGTATGCATTTAAGTACAAGCATTACATTCAATAGACATAAATATATCTAAGTAGTTTGTATTTTTAATGTTGGCATTACTTCCATTCCTCATTTATTTGTTGGCAAACCATTACAATGTTTGTTTAGTTGTTATTTCCGTTGCTTTCAATATGCCGCACGCCGCATACAAGCGAGAAAAACAACGAAAAACTAGAGATAATACGCGTGCAAATTGTTTTGCTTACAGATTTTTAGCCAGAATGACGGTATACTAGTACCCAATTCGGTATATATACCATACTAGTTCTTTTTTCCTAAAAAAAGGTATGTTCTGAAAGAAGCTCTAAGACGAACTCTAATTTATGTTATGTTAAACTGGTAGGGCAATAAGCCACACATACACCCAGCGAAATATTTATAAAGCCACTCTCTATTTTCATGATTTCGTTGGAAAAGTTGGTATAAGCGTTCACAAATCCTGCATTTTAAATACGCCTCATTACATTTGAATTATTTCATAAACATTTAATTTTTTAATCGGTGTATGCGGAGAATATTTAACAAGAACCGTTACCTCTGAACGAAATAATTATAAAGCCAAAGAGCATTTATATGCTTCCATTCTTTATTTAGGCGTGACAGGTACGACTTAATGTGAGCTATTTATTATTATTACATAAGTAATTTAATTAACTAATTAATCTCATATAAATTTCATTTTCTAAATTGTGAAGAATGCCCCACGGAAAAGCTTTGACAGAAGAAGAGAAAGGTAAAATTATGGAATACCACGAAGAAGGTTTGTCAAACCTGGAAATTTCAAGACGATTTAATAGGTCTAAGGATGTTGTAAGAAATTTTTTACAATTAGGGACCAATTATGGAAAAAATAAGAGAACTGGTAGGCCTATAAAAGTAAACGAAAGGCAAAAACGTAGCATAAAACGTTTTATTATGCAAGAAAATGTGTGTGCGAGAAAAATAAAACAACAAATTAACTTGGAAATAGGTGTACGACGGGTGCAACAAATACTTAGATCCGAAGTGGGTAGTATTTATGACAAAGAGTGCGCCAAACCATCATTGACCAACAAACACAAATTAGCCAGGCTTCGATTCGCCGAAAAATATAGTTTTTGGGATGACAAATGGAAAACCGTTGTTTTTGATGACGAAAAAAGTTCAATTTAGATGGCCCAGATGGTCTCCAAAAATATTGGAGGTCCAAAGCGTCAGTAAGACAGAAATGTAAGCGACGAAATTTTGGTGGAGGGTCACTCATGGTTTGGGCTGGGATAGCTTACAGAGAGAGGACTTCAGTTTGCTTTGTAACAACAAAAATGGACTTGGAATACTACATTAAGCTTCTTGATGAAGTGCTAATTGATATCGGATAGGAATTTATTGGACAGAATTTCGTTTTCCAGCAAGACAATGCTGCAATCCACCGTTAAAAGAAAACAATTGATTTCTTGCTGTCTCGAAATATAAATTTTCTCGATTGGTCTGGAAATAGAACTGCCCTCAACCCTATAGAAAACCTTTGGGCCATATTATCATAAATGTTAAATAATGGTAAATGCCTAAGAAATGCCATTTTCGAAAAATGAGCAACAATTGATCAAACCGTTATTCATTCTTTAATAAATTCTATGCCAAGACGTCTGGAACAGGTTATTGCTAACAATGGAGGTCATACATCGTATTAAACATTTTATTTTTCTTTTAAGTATTAAAAATATAAAGAATAACCAAAGTGGTTTTATACTTATTTCATTCTGTAATATAAATTTTGTTCAGAAAACTTATATAATTTAATTTATTTTCCAAAAAATTTCTATAACTATCATTGAATTAAATATTTCTGAGAAACAAAATATAAATAACAGCAAAATTATATTTTTTCCATTCATTATTGAGCCAAACGAAGGTGGCTTTATAAATATTTCGCTGGGTGTATACCAGTTTTGGTCCTTTGCAATACCAAATGGAGTGACGTCACATTGTCCACGAGGAGTAGTTATCCTTTAGGATGCATGCGCTAGACGCAAATTTTAAAAGATTATGTGGCCTCTTCCAGATTCTTATATTGTGAGGCCACCATATGCTAAATATATTGCCTTGACAATGCAGGACAAGTACACAAGAAATGCTCTATTGTTTCTCTCGTACTTTGCTTCTGACATTTCCAGCAGTTATCTGGATTAGTCAGTCCCATCTTAAAGGCATGTGTCACCACCATAGAGTGAGTGGCCAGTGGGTATTCCAACCATACTCCTACAGTCTCTTATATCGAGTGACAGTAGGAGTTCTGAACTTAGAAGATTGCCTAGCTATAACTCGATAGAGCTAATATATTCAATAAATCAAACTTTCAAGATCTTCTGTTATTAACTTTTAAGATATGTTCATCACTTGTTGACCGAGATATCCATTGGTTTGTTGGATCAAAAGTCAATTTTGTATACTTTCTATAATGTACAATTTGGCATGGATTAGTCTCCAGCAGATACATTTAGATATTAATTAGTTCCAAGCATATATACAGTGGAAAAAAATACTAGAATGTCTAGTAATGAAAAGTTAGAATTAGAAAAGATGACTGGTCTGTAAATGCTTCATTAAGATATTTTGAGTGCTTTAAGTTAAATCTATAGCAATCACTATGTAAACAATTTAATTTGGAGGGATTAATCCACACTTCAAGTGGATGACACAAATGTTACAACAGTACTGTCACCATAAAGGCAAAGCAAAACAAAACCAAAAGCACTAAACTAGGAAAAAAAGAAAAAAATTAAAAAAGCAAAAATACACAGTCACAATATAGAACGAGAATAGTGGGATAAGGCACAATATACTCATATGTGCGCATATTACTAAGTGGAGTATGGATTGTGCTATGCACAGCTGGGATTTTCATCAGTTTCAGCGATTTTCATTTCATATTGCAAATTCAACATATCATTTCAGTTGACTCACACACACCCACATGCACAGAAAAGCATAATTTTTTATTTTTTATTTGCATTGCTTGTTTCATTTGATGCACTGGGTTTCGTCCTTGTGCTAAAAAAGGCATAAAAGCCTCTTCGTATGGAATGTTGAAAAGTGCTTGCTTGCTTGCCACAACAAAAGCAACAACAGCAACAACTAACAGCAAGTGAAACAGTATGCAAGCAGTAGCAACATTTCAAAATAACTAGCGAAAAGTGGGTACCAATCTTGAAAGCTAAAAAATCGATAAAGCAATTAATGCGAGAGCAGCGTCTGCGTCAACGTCGGCGCTGTTGTTGAAGTCAACGCTGACAGCAACTCATATTCGTGGCATGCAGCATTACACTCCGAACATCATTACCCCGCAAGTGGACCGCAGCAACATGCAACCACACAAACGTTGGGTGGTGACATAAAAAAGCGGGTGAACGACGACCCAGCCAGCTTGTGTTTGTAGTGTGTGAACCCTTATTCAACCCACAACGAAACCCGCATAGTTAGTTAGGCAGTCAGTCAGTCAGCGCCAGCCGTTCAGCCAGGGACTCGCTGCCTCGAGCAACCCAGTTCTCTTCGAACCGCAATTGTGTTACTTGCTTTCAGTGTATCTTCGTAGGTCTCCTTTTCACCGACCCATCGTCATTCTCTCGCAACCATAAGGGGGTTACGTGGGGGCGATGGCGGCGACCCAATATATACCCGTACAAGCTCACAATTTATTTCGTTGGAAATTATGTTGTCATGCAGCCGAGTACAGTTTTTGGCTATACAAGATCTCTTGGCTGCGAGTGGGTGGCAGTGCTGGCATGGAACAGTAAAATTTAAGTAATCAATGAGTTGGCTTTAATTTTTGAATAGCAGACATTTAAGTGAATCTGGACAACTCTTTAAATTTGTCCTTTATATGTATGTCTTAGACTAATTAAATCCTTCATAATATCAGTATTCCGTTGTGAAGAAAGTGATTTAATTCTTGATCTCATTATTGTTAGATAGAGATAGAGATAACCTGGTATGCTCTTTGACTCAAATAAATGACCGAGCACAATATCACATACGTATTTTAATTATAACTTGATCCCTTCGGACTGCTTTAATTCTGAACTGTAACTTTATAAAGCTATGAAACCATTTAATACCATTTTACGTCGAGATCTTAAATTGAAGGCGTACAAAATACGGCTTGTACAAAAACTGAAGCCGCTCTTCCTTCCCAATCGAAATCAATTCGCTCTATGGGCTCTTGAAAAGTTCCAAAGATCAATGCGTATGTAAACAAGCAAATTTGCCGCTTTTGGGACGAAAGAAAAAAAACAACGGTTTGTTGCATTTCTTTGAAAATGATGACGGTGAGAACGTGATAACCGACTATTTGATGCCTGAAATTGAAACTCGTGATCTCGGTGATATTTGTATTCAACAAGAGGGCGCCACTTCCCACACATCGCATCAATCAATGGATTTATTTTGGTTAGCAGAAAATTTCACATTTTGGACCAGTCGATTGGTCACCAAGATCGTGTGATATCACACCGTTAGAATTTTTCCTGTGGGGATACCAGTTGAAATGCTCGCACGAGTCATCGAAAATTGGACTCAACGGATGGACCATCTGAGACGTAGCCGCGGCCAACATTTGAAAGAGATAATCTTTAAAATATAAATGCAAAAGAATTTTCTTCGAATGATAATAAACATTTCCCGTTAAATTTGTTTTTTCTGTAATTTTTTCTTTAAAAAAGTAGGGAACCTCTGAATGGATCGTCGTTTACAGATAATATTTAGCTCGGTTGAATATTGTGGAGTAATGATCTCGCTTGGTAAACTGATTAACAAGAGTGAAAACTCAACTAATTTAGAAGTTGTGATCGGTACAAACTTGGGAACGGTTTAGACGTAGAGTTCATAAGTACGCGAAATTTCCAGTAATTTGTAAATTCTGTATAAGAAATAGATGTTTATCGTGGAACAATGTGTGGTGAAAAATAGACGTATAGTTCAGCAAGGAAAGTCGTTTGTATTACCAAGAAATTTGCTCTACAGTCAACATATTCAATAAATGAATACAAAGTAATATCGAATAACTGAACACTCAATAGCTCTCATCTTTTTCTAAATTCTCTCTATCTTCTTCATTTTCTATTCAGTTTCAGACGTTTTAAAAACTTTTTATTAAAATTTTAGAACGTAAGGTTCTGTTTCTGTCAGAAATTTAAATGTTTTACTATTTAAAGACACAGTTTACAGTTTAAAAACACAGTAAACCAACTAAAAACTAAAAATAGAACCACGTAACGAAAATACCGAATCAGCAGCTGTAAATCAAAACAACCCAAATTCCTAACTCTTTTTCAAACGATTCAAAGCCATTAACGCCAATACTGAGAACAAATACATAGATACCGGAAAACAGAAGAAAAAACAAAAAGTGAGTTGAATGTTGAATGGAAGTTGCTGTGTATAAATTTAAAGACATTAATCATTTTACAAAAATCTGCAGACAAGCTACTTAAATAGATTGCAGAGTGAAAAAGAAACAAAAACAGAAACCAAAACTGCATACAAGATTCAGCAAATGGTTCGTTGCTTAGGTATTTACATTTGTAGGGTTGCATATAAAGTACATAGAACTTGAAGTTGCGTTGGAAAAGCAAAAATGAAAATGAAAACCGGAAAATCAGTCGTGCCCGACATCACGTACAACTGAACCCAGTGCAATGGAAAAAACAAGCAAAGAGACGATGTAAGTAAGTGAGAACAAAAGAGAACAACGCTAAATCAAAGCTTCTTATTACAAGTATATCTAAGAAAAATATTTGCAATACTTAAAGCAAGAAACAAATGTTGAAAAAATCCTTCGCAGCCGCGGTCTACAGTCGAGTAGAAGTAAAATGGAATAAACGGCATAGTTTTCTTCAAAGGACTGTGAAGAATTTAAAAAATCATTGTTTTCTTTCAACAAGTGTTTAACCCTGAATTTACAATAATCTTACGGTGAAATGATCGATAATTTCGATTGCCACGATTCAAGATCTTGTGATATCTCACCGTTAGATCCTGTGGAGATATGAAAGGTCTAAAGTCTATGCGGACTATCCTGCTTCGATTCAGGCCCTGGAGCAAAACCTCACGCGTGTTACCAGTCGAAAAGCTCGAACGAGTCATCGAAAATTGAACTCAACGGATGGACCGTCTGTGTAGCCGCGGCCAAATTTTGAAAGAGATAATCTTGAATAGAATATTGAAAGAAAAAATTAAGTTAAAAAGGTAGATTTAAGTTTCTTATATATGTTTCGAGAGTATCATGCCCCCTTTGAATCTCTGGATGATGGATGGTTATTACAGAATCCCATTATTATATGTGACCTGGTCTACGAAAAGGGAGCTAACGTGCGAACAAGTTATGACTTTTTGGATTCTATCACGTGAAAAAGCATCTCATCTTCCATCAGAATCAACTAAAAAGTGAAAACTGATTTTTTGACACCTAAGCCCCCTTTCCGTAGACCAGGTCACATATAATTTTTTAAGACAACCCATCAAACAACAATGGTTTTTATCCATTTCTCAACGCTCCGAACACATTGCTACCCACTGTACACTATTGAGAAGCTATTATTTCTAAAACAGCTACGGCAACAATACACACATACATATGTATATACATATTTGTATAAACAAAACAATAATGACATTACAAAAACAACAAGACGTACTAAAGTACTCTTGCAGTCAACAACATTGCTTGCTTGGAAAAAGAAGCGCATACTGCACGGCAAGCAAGTCAAGTCAGTCGTATAGATCGACACACTACGGTTTATAGACAAGAGTATTACAACAACAACAAAAGAGCCAGCAAATAACTGCGTCAGTGTTAGTGTATGGCGGCAGCGATAGCGACAGCCGGCTGCCAACGTTGGAGTGAGGTGGGGTGGTGTGTGGCAGACGAAAAGTGTAGAGACACAGAAACGCATAAGCACACACACGCATTATATATGTATGTAGGTATAAACACACACACACGCATTATATATGTATGTAGATATAGATATGAATATCTGTGAAATACACTCGCCACCGCTATAGCGCACTTTTTACACTACAGACACACCCACCATAACGAGACGCGTGCGGCAAATCAGCAAAAAAATACAGAAAAAACAAACGTGCAACATTTGGCTGCATGCCGCGAAATGTGGCAACAGCGCCAGATAGCTAAAGCAATGTTGCCACTTCGCCAGTTGTACGCATACATACACACACATGAAGAAATATAGTCGATAACCAAATACAACAACAGCGCGCCTAATACTAGCACAATAAATTGCTATTTGAAGAAGCAATTGGAATTTGTGGGCGTTGGATGGCAGCCATGGATAGCAATGAATAAAATTGAAATCTTCTTCCTGGTATGCAGGTATGTACGTCGAGCGAAGGACAGACAAACAGTTCTAGGAAAATAGAGAGCAAGACAAACAAACACAAATGCGAATTTATAGTGCCAGTAATAACACAAAGTGTACTTGTATATTTTGTATAATGGCGCAGAGTGGTAACAACAATGAATGGGAACCAGAGCTCCAGCGTTTATCCCTGGATAAAGCGCAAATCAGATGGCGAATATGAAATGACGACCGACCGAGTGACTGACTCAAATTTGTACGGCAACTGCCGGAATGGCGCGCCGTTTAACCGCCGACTCTTGACTGGCTGGCTGGCTGACTGTCTGGCGTTCAGACCGACTCGAGTAGTTAAGTGCTTCGGCTGAAAGTGTGGAAAACTTTTGTGGAGCCATGAAGTAGGTAATTTACTATAAAGCTGAAACAAAAGAACAATACCAGCAATGCTAAAGGTAACTAAGTAAATAACAATGAAAGGGGATCAACTAAAAGGATATGAGAGCGCATACACCCACACACTGTTCACATATCGTACGGAAAAATATATATTTATATATGTGGCTGATATATGGAAGCGCTGCATGAAGAACCGGTTATAGTTTCAAAACCCAAACTTATATTAAGCTTAAGGCTAAGGCGTAGGGTCGGTGTCTGTGACTGAAGGAAAATAAATAAAATATGAAGGATATTTTATACCAGCGCAAGGAATTCACACAGAAATGTGCAGCAAAAAGGAATATGCGGAAGTGTGTTGGGGAAACTTCTATACACCAGCCATGAAATGCTGGAGGCGACTTGGAGCAAACACATATTATAACAGGAATTTCCTTAAGGCGTTTCAGAAGCAAAGAAAAAATGTGGATATAAATTTTCGACATTAGAAATGCAGAGTGAAGTAGCATGAAAAAGACAAGTAAATATATCGCTGTAGCCAAAGATTACACGCAAGGAAAATTCGTTTCCGCATAAAAAGGAAAAATAGAGAACCTTTGCAGTCTACAGTTTGCACAGGATAATACAAAAAATGAAAACATTAAAATATATAGAGCAAGCAGGCAGGTTAGGGTTAGAGCGCAGTGACGATAGACAGACACAAGTCACTTTTTTATTTTTTGCAGTCAGTTACTCGGTAACTTACGGCCAAGCTCACTCAGCCATTCACTTTTATGACTGAGATTGCAACGAAATTGTCTGGAAATGAGAAATTGAAAAATGGTGAAATTACATTAGAGGCATACATTATTTACGAATGTTTATGAAGGAGATAAAAGAAAAGCTAGTAACAAGTGAATGAGATACGCACGGAGTTATTAGTTTGTACCATAAAAAAGCTGAAGACGTAGATAAATGTGCCGTTGAAAGTAGTTTGGAAGATGAGGTGGAAATAGTGGCAGGCAGATGATTAGAAAAGTGAAAGCACTTGAAATGTACGCGAACTTTTAGAATGCCTTCTAAGCTGAAATGCCTGAGAAAGTTGAAGCGCTCAAAGCATTAATAACATTAGAATATCAAATGAAAAAATATATTCAGAAACTCAATGATTTACCTTCTAAACATAATGCAAAAACTTTGGAGCTTTGTGAAAGCTTGAAGGGCAGATTAGGTGCTAGCCTTTATTTCGACTTCTAGAAAAAGACAACTAGGAAAAAGACACTGTTTAGATAGGATAATGCGAAAATTGTTGAGCTTTGTGAAAGCTTGAAGGGCAGATGGTATTCTAGCCTTGATTTTGACTTTTTTTTTTTGCTTTTTTTACTTTTGCCACGGGTTAGATGAAAAGATGGACTTTGCTTCCGCCGTTTTCCAATAGATGTCTCTAGGGTCAAGCACTGGTCGATTACATCGTTTTATATCGATCTTGGACATTTGTGTCAACATTAACCCAACAAAATATTTGTAGAGATCTGTTTGCATCCCAAACTTATTCTCGACATTTGCACGGAATACGCATGCTGCCAGAAAGATGGTCAAAAGTAGTAGCTAGCGACGGCCAATATTTTGAATAACATTTTTGTAACCGTTTTTTGCAAAAAAAAGCCTTAAATTTACAAAAAAAAACGGCAGAAGAAAAGTTGTAGACCTAATAATTAAATAATTATTTTTATAATTTCGATCTAAATATATTTTTTATCTATATATGATATTTGGCAGAGATGCTAAAATTGTATGCAAATTTATTCTGCTCGCTATATCAAATGTATGGGGAATCCTATTTAGGTAAAAAAGTGATTAAAAACATCTTTCGAAATTTGTAATCCATTTTAAAGGGGGGTTTTCCAAGCTGCTTTGCAATATTAATATACTCAACACGTTTCTCTGTCGCATGAAAGGTGAATTAATAGCTATTTTACAGTTGAAAGTGAGACGACTTTTCGAACGCTTAGATCACCAGTTTAGATTCGAACACGATTCGTAGAGCAAACGATTAATGACGGAAAAAAGCTGTCACAAAGCAACTATCCACGCCCGCACATATGGCTAATGGGGTTTTAAGATGCGGAACAGCGAAAATTATACAAAAACAAAAAAAGCTGTGAGGGTTCGAAAGACAAAACAAAGGTGTTCTGTGCTCATCGGCACCCAGTAAAGCAAAAGACGCGTGTTAGGAACGTGCCATTAGCCGATTCAGTGGACCGAAACAGGGACTCAAGAGTGCGCGCACTACACAGCATTGTTCTATACTGAATTATTCGCTTGTGTAATGTAACGAATATGAAGTCCAAAGGAAAAAAGACGCGCTGGAAAATACACAAGGACATTCGGAATATTTTAATGCGACGCACATGCAAAGTACATATGATGTTATGTCTTGCGGAGTAGGTGGGGTTGGTTTCTCTGCTGTATGACATTTATTGATTTATTCTTTATGGTGCACGTGTATTTTTGTTTTGTGACGTTGATTTTTTTTTCGTTATATTCGTACGTATTTATTACCATACAAATGTACGCGCTTCCTACTGTTTTTTATTTTATTCAATTCCATTGCGAGTGTGGCGCGGAAAATGCCCTTCATTACAGTGAGCTGCTGCATTGTCAAAGGATTATGTCGCTCACACACGGAGACAAGCATGTATACACTCGTCTGTGTGGCAATAGAATACTATCCTCTTTCGCATTCACCAAAGCGTTATTCAATAAAGCGAAAAACAACCCTCACACCGTTGCACACTTTTTACCATGTGATTATTCCACATCCTTTTATATTGGGACACCATCAACAACACCAACACTACATGATGTATTTATTTGTTGTTTATTGTCCTTGCTTGATTGGCATCCCAACGGGTCGCATGATTATTCAATTGAGGGTTAGGGTTAAGGTTTCAATGGCGAAGCAGCAGGTTGTTTGGTCGCTGGCACAATTGCACGTTTCCCGAGCGAATGCGAAACAAAGAAATTATAACAGGAAAAAAAAACAAAAAATAAAAGAATTATAGAAATATGTAGAATACAGCAGCAATGTGTTGCACAAGGCGCGTCGAACTGTATGAAATTAAAGAACTCTCTGCTACGTTTAAGGCATTATGTCACGCATGGCGTTAATAAAGTGCTGATTTAAGACTGTTGAACGCATTTTGTTAAATTTAATAAACGTTGATTTTGGAGATTAATATCATTCATTGGTTTAACAGAGCGTCGAGAAAAACTTTTATTTCACCAAACTGTATTTGTTTTCAAAGCTGTTTTTATATATTCTCTTTATTTTATATATTTAACGTTGCATACATTTAGGCGAACAACACATTTCATGAATAAAGTTAAAAGCAAATTTTACTCATTGAGTATATTTTTCTCACTCAAATTGTTTTAAAAATTAAAGTACTTCTTTATAGAATCATTTCCAATTTTAAGCCATTTTCTCATTATTCATACATAAAAGTCTACTAGTATTTATTCTTATATTCCGACAAAGAGATTATTATTATTAAAAAATCAATTTTCAGACAAATTCTAAAAGTCCTTAAAAATTGAAAAAATCAGTTTTGTATATATATTATATATATTTCCTGACATGACTATACTATTTAGTTTCCGCGGTTATAAATTAACTAAGTAACCAATATCACATCATAATTTCAAAAAAAAGAAGAATCCCAGATAGATTTAAATAAACTTATGATTTTTTTAAATTACTTGTAGTTACTAATCGAGCGAAATATGACACAATTATCTAATTATTATTATTTTAATGTCTGTTATATTGGCGAAATTTACTCTGTAATTTAAAATCAAATTAAGTGTTGAAAATAAAAGATCCGTCAAATAAATGCAAAAATTAAATTTCTACGCCGCTGAATAATCAAATTAAAATGTGCGAGGTAACTAACCGGAGAGACTATATTCGTTAAATGAGTTCGAGAGTGAGAGCGGCACCAAATAAAACGAGCAAGGCATAAAACAAAATTTACAAAACAAAATGCTCAAAAAATTTGCGTGAAAAAATCGCCACAAATTAACATTAAAGGTCAGTGAACACCACCGCACACACAACCCGTTTCTGGCAGGTAAATAAACATATACATACACATGTACATACATACGTATATATACATACATATGTATGAATGTGCCGGCACATGAGCATCATCATCATCACCATAATCAAAAACTCAATCAACAATCTACACACACGCACATACTACACGTGTAAACAGAAGAGAAAAAGAAAACACAAAAAGAGAGGATAAAAATAAAATTAAAGATCACAAAGCGCTGAACGAGTTTTAATTAACACATTAATAAAACAAATGTACATACATATATACATATAAAAATATGTATGTATATGTATTTGCATATGTACACAACTTATGCGATGCGTTTCAAAGCGTATCTACAAAACTGAGTGTAGAGGAGAAATGAAGCAATGCATGATGAAAACAAAACAAAAAGTGGAATTAAAAAGAAAAAATCAAATTATACTTAGTTAAAAAGTATAAAAAAATTCACACTGGTTTTATAGACAATTGTAAAATTTTTATTGTATAAGCACATTCAATATGCTGCGCATGTGGTACATACCTAAAAATAGATTTGAAAACTGCAGCATGGTCAATTAAGCGAATTTTAGCAAACGTGTAAACCGCAACGGTACAACATATATAACGAATGCGAAAGACGCGAACCGAACAAACGTTAAACGCACGAGACACAAATAATGCGCGAAACACCTGAAAAGAGAGAGAGAAAAAACGAAATATTTAGTCGATGTATTTATAGAGATGGAAATTCTTAACTTGTGAATGAAAATACGTATATTAAGCTGTTTGAAGTAGTAACGTATAAATATATTGTAATTGTTTGTTGTAAAAAAGAAAACATTTTATAAAGAAATACAATTTAGTACAATTTTTAAAGTAAGGTTATATAATATAGAGATTGTACACAAATGAAATACACTCAACTGTTTCCCGTTAAACTGCATCATCTTCAGACTATTTTTCGCAACAAACTCTTTCTCTCTAGTACTAATATTAGCTTGACTAAATTTTCTCTACATAAGCGGCGCATCCAATCATTTCAAACCTCCCCTGATTATAACTGTTAATTGTCCGATAAAAAAATCAAAATAGAACCGAGGTTATGTTTACACAAAACCAACTCTTTTACTGTGTCAGAAAATAATATAATAAATTGTATTTACACGGCATACCGGTATTGCAATACTAGATTGAGGCTTTAGAAGTTCAGGACAAATAAAAAAACTAAGCTGGAGAAAAGACATTGAATGCAGAGTTTCTTAAACCCTCTGAGCCCCCCGAGTAGACCCTTCTATAATATAATATACCTGGGAACCACTTCAGTCGAGCAGTTTTAATACTTGACATCAAATTAGCGGTTTGAGTCGCAAACTAGAACACTTTTTACTACGCGCCTTGAGTTTATGCGACTAATGAAGTGCTGAGAAATGTGAAGATCGGCTCCAAAGCGGCAGATGATAACTATCTTATTTATGAAAAACTTCCACAACTTAAAACCATACTCGGAGATCAAAAATTTTTTACAGAGGGTTGGCATCACAAAGGACTGGCTTTAGCTGCCCAAGTGGAATCTCCTGTGGCACAGGAACCTTCCTAACCTAACCTAGGTCAGAGGGTTGGCATCACAAAGGACTGGCTTTAGCTGCCCAAGTGGAATCTCCTGTGGCACAGGAACCTTCCTAACCTAACCTAGGTCAGAGGGTTGGCATCACAAAGGACTGGCTTTAGCTGCCCAAGTGGAATCTCCTGTATCCCAGGAACCTTTCTAACCTAACCTGGGTCCCCTTAAGGAAACAACTTCTGGATGGAATTTCCATTGCCAAATAAAAATCAATTAATGCTTATAACTGTATTTATGGTCATTTCTACTACTGCTATTCACCTTTCGATATGAAGCGAAAATGAGATGCACTAAAACTAATATGGCATAGCAGGTCGTGGAAGTGACCAGTTAGGACCTGTTCTCCTGCTTATAAATACAAAGACACACTCAGTTACTCAAATAGCAATGCAAATGTAGCCAGTAATAGAAACTATGCTTAAAGAAGTTCGCTAATAATGAACGGCGACGGTGGTCAAACACGCTAAACAGCCTCTGTTAGATTTTTTTTAACTCAAAACGTGCCTTTAAAAGCGTAGCAAACGGCGAAATTTGCAGCAACTCTGTGACAAACGAGTCCAAGCGGCTGTTATGAAGAAGCTTAGGAGCAAAACAAAATAAAAAAGCAATAAAATAACACGAAATAATGCACGCAATCACTGTGTGCAACGCTGAAAATTGTATATCTCAAAGTTGCACATTTTATGCTGCTGCAACATAGACGACAATGTCTAAGCAAGAAGCTGCCACTAAACTAAAGATGAGCGTGCAATATTGTTGTTGGAGAAACCTGTTTGTTGCTGTCTCGTTTGTTTCTATTTAATGATATTTAGATGCTGTAAGGTACGTAGAAGTCAACTGCAGATATACATATATTTTGTGAGCAACTATTTAGCTCAGGTTTTGGGAATTGTGATACTCAATGTGTGCATATTGTGAGTCTTTTTCATGAAAGCTTATATAAATAGACAGTAGGCAATACAGGTGCGTACCAACCCACAGGCAGACCAGCTTAACATGCTAAATCAGCGCTTATGTGCCTGGTTACAGTCTCTCACAGTTGTAATGGAACAGTTGAGTCAAAAGACTTTTTTCAGACTTCAAAAGAATGCTCGCTGAAATCGGTTAAGAATTCTGGTAAAGTATAAAGTGTGTATCACGACTGATAGAATATCTGTACAGCAGACACTAGAACTCCCTACCGCATAAATTTTTACAGTACCATTACAACTTAGACACACTGTACTTAAAAACATTTTTACTTCTCTATGCGATATTAGATAACGAAAAGTTACAAAAACTAACTACATACATACATATAACATGTGATATGTAAGCACAAAAGTAATAGAAAAATTAAAAAAAAAAACAGACACACGCTTAGAAATAGAAAAAAAAACAAGAAAAAGCTGAAATGAGAAAAAATGCGGCAGTTAAGCTCAAACGGAGAATAATGAGCGTAGCGTATGCGTCAAGGCTGCCAACGAAATGATAATAGAACACAGGTGTCGATTAAGCCGAAAGGGAGCTGTCATCGGTATGGGGCTCGCCAAACTTAATGAATGCGCGACAGCGCCGGTATAGCGAATAGATTCATTACATAAGCGGACAGTGAGACAGCGGAACCGCGACAAACACACAAGTTAACACGCACGCAGAGTGGGGAGTCGAGGTTTGGAGACTACGAGTAATGCCGATGTGTTTACGGCCGAGTCAAGCAGATATACATATACATATGTATACATATGTATATTTGCATTATACACAAGTATGTTTGGGCATTTTGGTTCTACGCTAGAAAAATTTCGTTAGATTGCATAGCAAAGTAATACTACAGTAGTGGTGAATAATAAGTGTAATAATTTTTATGGAAAAACGAACTGATTTGCTTAAACCTTTAGTCTAATTTCGTCTCAGAGTTGACATTCTTCGAAGTTGTGTTTAATGTTAGACTTATCGGGATGTAAGCTTGTCGTGGCGCGCTGTTGTGGACTCGGCTATAACCGCGTAAGCGTTGTATACTCCAGTAAATAAGAAGAAGGAGCTTGACGTTCGCAGTTAATTATTATTATACTCTAACAATATGTTGTCGTGGGTGTGGCGTCGCCCATTTATGGGTCAAAAACTATATCTCAGAAACTACTTGAGCGATTTCAATGAAATTCGGTATATAATATTTTCTTGACACCCTGATGACAATTAAATGGGTGATATCCGTTCACAACCACGCCTACTTCCCATATAATACAATTTTGGATTCCATCTGATTCGTTGACTTTTAAATTCAGATATTTTCAGAGCGAATCTTTTTTTCTAATGGTGTGTCTCTGTACCAAAACTTGAACTTGAAATAAAAAAACACGAGCTAATCGCAGCTTTTATGCAACTTGGCAACAGTGTTTATGTATTAATATACATATGTTTATCAGATAAACTTTCGATACATGCGGTTTTGTGGTTAATTTGCTCACTCACACCATAATATTTTCACACCAATTAGTGCACTGCAATCAATTTTAAGTAATTATGATTTGCAATAATAATTAATTATTTGTTTATTTATTGTCATTGTAATTAAGAACTTATTGCGTTATGAAATCAATAAAAAAAACATAACAAATTTGAACGGTATTTCCAGGTAATTCAGCCAAATCGACTTTCAAAATAAATATTTAAATTAAATATATATTCCATGCTTTCAATTAAATATATAAAAATAATAATATTAAAACCAAAACATTTAAAATCCGATTACATACCAACTAAGCACTTTTTAACACGGAAGCCGCCTTGAAATATGTTAAAAATGATCAAAGACTGCAATTATTTGCATATTTAAAAATAAGTAAGAACTAAAATTACTGTAATTGCATTATAATTGTGTCACACGACTCACTTTTCCATTTGCATTATTCAAATTACACAACAATGCTGAGCCGAGCCGAGCCGAGCAATAATTCCCTCAAATAAATATGGCACAGATAAATAGCTAACAAATTGCATCAAATTACATGCTGTAATTTGCAAATTACAGCAATCACGAAATATGAATGTACATATGTATACGACATTGGAAATGAGGGAACTTAGAGTATTTATAACCCTCTCATTTCCTAGAGTACGACTACTAAAGAGTAAATATTCATATTTGTATGTATGCAGTAAATTTACGTAATGTAAGACAGTTATAGAACTTTCAGATGCGCCAAAAAAAATTGAGGAAATGGTGGCCACCTGTTCATTTCCATACTTAAAAATCATACAAGGTGAAATGCCAGACAACAGCTGCCTTTTTACAGGTTTTGCGGTTTTTTGCCAGGGCAAATTGAGTTTGGTTTGTTGGACGCGTTGCAGTGGTGGGTGGTGGGCGTCGGTTACGCCCACAAACGGTTTGTAAATAATTTAAGCACAATTAAGCGAACTCATAGCGGATGCAAATTGTACGTTTGCAAGGCGCACAAATTCCCACAGACAGACAAACAGACATAATTGCTTGATGGATAGTGTGCTGTGGAGCTTTGAATGTGTGTGTGTAAGACATCTGTAGGGAAAACTGACCTAGCGAAACAAATTTTGGCTTAAGCGCTACAGTTATGAATTCAGAAAGTTGGTGGACATTATTTTTTAACAAAAATTATTATTATTTTTTTTTTTTTTCAAAGTAGAAAAGTACTAATTAATAAATTAAATATGTTGTAATTTCTTTAATATTCTTAAGTGGTCTTTCAATATCACAAAACACTATAAATTAAGTACAAGCGTACCAAGTGTTTTTCCTGTAGGGTTCACTGTTATTACTGTTAGAGCGTTGACCTGGCATTATTGCATTAAAATGGAACATGTGCTGACGGTAAGTGGGCACAGTTGATTTATTTATGCGATTGAGCAATGAAATTATTTTACAATCTATTTCTTTTTTTTACTATGAAGCAAGGATGTGATTTAAACTGTTTCAGGCAATGAATTTAATGGTCAAGTGCATAATTACACTGTACAACACTCGGCTGGGTATTGGACCAAACAGAGTTTTTTCGGGATATTGTGACATATGTAAGTAAAAAAAAATGCATTCTCCTATTACCGAAGTTAGCCTCCAAAGTCGAAATATTTGGATTCGAATTTAAAAAAGGGCTTTTTAAAAAAATATTATTAATTACGGGACACAGTTACTAAAAAAATACAAAATAGGGATATAATCTACATTTTCCCCTTAATTCTTCGTGTTCTTCGTGTTGTTCTTCGAGCTTCAAGCTTATATAACAGATGATATGAAGAATCAAAAATTGAAAAAAAAACACAAATTTTATATATCTAAAAATACTGGACATATTTTAACATCTGTCATATAAGCTTGACGAAATAAGAAAAAAATTAGCTTTTATCTATATTTGGACTTTTTAATAGCTATATCCTGTAATTTCGACTTCAAATCCAAATATTTCGATTTTGCAGGCTAACTTCGAAAATCGATAGATGCAATTTTTTTACATGTCACAATCTCCAGGAAAAACTCAGTTTGGTCCAATATCAAAAAAAGTCGATTTTGGTGAATAGTGTTTTTAAAGGTAAATTAAACATTTGTAATTTCCGAGTGAAGGTTCAACAGAGACCGCTTTTTAAAGTTTAATATAGAATATGAAAAAATAGATATAGTAAAACAGTTAGTTCTAATTTTTCTTTTACGAAGAGTTTTGACATTACAAACCCTCCAATTTTTATCAAATCTACGTCATCAAGTTCAATGAGACCACTAGTTCTGATAAAATCATATTTTTAGAATACGCATCTGTTCTAATTAAAATACAATATTTTGTATAAATGCAACTCTTGAAAAAAGAAATTGAAACTCTAAAAATGGCTTTAAAATGAATACAAATTCAAGTCCTACACAAATTTTTCACTCGGCCCATGCAACCCTGCAACAACCACATAGTCCACCTGTGCAGAAAACCACATCCTAATATACAAATGCAGAAATACATAAACGCATACATAGATAACTGGTTCGTGCATGCATAAATTTATGGGCACTTTTGCTGTTAACTGTCTTTCTGTCTACCAATCTGACCGTCTGTACCTGTCTAACAAGAAATAAGTTAAAATTGTCTGGCTGATGACACCAACTCCAACTCAACTCACCAATTGAAACACTCATTAAACTACACGTTATTCTAGTTGTTGGTGTTATTGTTTGTGTTGCTGTTATGTGCTGCTGACGGCTGTTTCCACCTAAAGTACCGTTAGGCTGTTTGGTTGAGTTGAAAAATCGCATTTCAACCACAAACATCAACAAGTTTTATGCATTTACTGGGCGCAAATGTAGACAGACACACAAACAACCACATGCATATAGGTATATATGGATGTACATAGAGGCATTTAATTGACAACACCTGTAGTCAAGGTTTTACATAAGCACTTCAATACATACTTGCATACAAATGCAATTGTATGTAAGTTAAATATATATGGAGAAGAGTACATATGCTTATGCGTGCGTGCATTCGTATTCCCCGGGCATGTGTGACAGTGACAGTGACTAAAGCGAAAAACAATATAAAATGACAGCGACACATAAGTACAGTGAAAAGGTCATAAAACTCGACAAGCAACGTTGCAAACCTTTCTACATACACATAGAAATGTGCATACGACTATGTACAACAACCAACCGGAAAAATGGCAATAACAACAATGCGCCAACACTTCTTCAAACAACAACTCCACACTCGAAACTCAGCAATGCAATGGCGCGTGACAACGCAGCGACTGTTGTGGCAGACATGTCAGGATGGTAATGGATAAACCGAGACGGAAGAAGAAGCATCTGCTGGCATTTGCGTTGCAGTGTCGCATTTGTGTTGCAATATTGAAGTTGCAATATTATGAATGGACGGAAGAGCGGTGGGGCAGAGAGAGAGTAAGGCAATAAGATACAAACTGTCTATATATACACAGCTTAGTGTACAGTGGCAAGCATAAAATATGCAGTATTTCGAAAAATTACCAAGAGTACTAGAAAACTGTATTAGCGGTTCCTTCATGCATTCTCAATAATTATCATAAATTACATTAATTAAATGTTTCATAGTTTCTTAATCTTGTTGAATTTTGCTGCTAAGCTGTTAAATGTGTTGATAAGGGTCTTCCCAAAAAATATTAATATTTTTGTTTCACTCATTTTAGACAAATATTTAATGGAGTCATCAATATTTTTCAGTATTATTCAAAATTAAGGTTGATTAAATATGTAGGATGAAATAGTTGGTTGGAGTCCACAGTTCTCCTTTAAGGTAGTAAATACAAAAAAAATCAGAACTCATGATTGGTTCATCTAAAAACAATAACCAAAAAATATTTCGAAAGTACATGGATCTAGTTAATTAACGAAGGAAAAACGAAAATATTTAAATTTAAAATTTTGACAGATTTTTAACCAAAAAACTCAATTTTATTTTAAACATATTGTACTATTTACTAATACATTTTTTTTTTTTCAAATTTTGAAACCCACCTAGCCACTTAAGGTAGTTTGGTATCATAACATGAACAGACTCGGATTTATAATCAGTGAAGAGCAAATCTGAAAAAAAAATTCAGTTGTTTAAATAATTTCATCATAAGATATATATATATGTATGTATATATCATTATAAGAAATGAAAATCATACTAACATTCCTCCAAATTTTTTTTTTAAGTTCTTCAACACAGCCTGTCGATGTCCAGTAGTAAATTTTTAAAAAGGATAGTAAAATATATTACTCAACATTTTCAATAAAGCACCGTAGCATAGAAGAACGGTTGCATTTTTGCTGCACGTTACAGTAGAAACGGCAGGTCGTACTACACAGACTTGACAATTTCGTTGTGGTAGAAACAAGTCGTAAACCGGAAATCCCGCTATATGTGTGTATGATTTTTGCAGTTGTTACATTATATATACGTTTTTAATGAATATATATTTAAGTATATTGCAAGAGTATAGGTTAACTTTCGAGGAAAATGTGTACAACAATGCCATTGACGTTTGCCTCAACCATGACCTATGTCTACAACTGAAAATAACTTTTTGCTCAAAAACTTTACAATAAGAACCCAGAGGTAGAGAAGCAATAAAAATTTAATTTTTTTACAAAGAAAACCTCTAATAATGATGGAATTACTGTTTGATTATGATTTGAAAGTGGACTCTAATACGGAATTAAAAGGTCGGACTTGTTAGATAGCATACCTTTTTTTGCCTAGTAATGTAGACTACATGTAGAAAACTGTAAATATATACAATTATTAAATATTCATTATTTATTTTCCTTTCCATAATAATTGGCTTTTAAATAAATGTTTCATTTGAAAATGCATTTTGCGATTTCCAGTCATTTGGAAAATTATCACGCCACACCCCATTCTCTTCTGTGAACTGTGCCTGTGTGTATGTTCATTTCCTTTAATTGACAGTTTTATTATATGTGCGATTAAGCTATGACAAATTTCTGTGATAAATTGCAAAATGAAAAATACGAAAATAACATCAACAAATGGGCGTGTCGCATTGTCAGGTGTGCCAGGCAATAACAGGCAGGGTAAAGTAAAAGCTATTTACAGCTAAACGACTACGCCTCACCAGTCAAGCTGACAACACAACACAATCCATCATCTGCTATTAGCGTAAAGCGCTGTACACAAATGCATAAATACTTGCATACTTATGTACAAACATTTAAAAATACAAAATTTCTCAACACTTCTGCATAGTAAAGGGCCAAATACAGGTAAGAAATTAACGGCATTAACGATGAAATGTAATGAAATTTAAGCGTTGCTTAGAAAATAAGTTACCATGAAAATGGCCAAACAAAAAGAAATTAACCTGGGCAAGATGAGGGAAAAAGCTTAAAATAGCAACTGATGCTTTTTGTAGACTGGCTGACTATTCCGAACACTCACACGAACCGCACCCTTGCCAGAGTACTTCGCTTACCAGCCAAATGTCTAGCTGTCTACTTGTCTGCTTGGCTCAAGCCTCGCCACCTTGACGGGCTAACTGTTTATGACCAGGACTTTACTCGACGTCTTGCCTCGTTCATTTTCGCGTGTCAAAGTGTCATAGATTTATAGATGCGCGAAAACAAACACGAAAATAATAAAATTGTATCAGGTTCGAAGCAAGATTACGCGAGCAGTTTGACAAGCCAGTAACTTAAAGGGAACGCCAACCAAAAAATTTAAATTCCTTTTGACTTCGACGCATTTTCTGGTAGAATGGAAAACTAGTAGAGAATTCAAGAAAGAATATACGATTTTTTTTCCTTATTATGTTATAACTGCAGTTCAGCAGATGTAACGTATACGAAATATCTACTATTATCAAAGAAACAGTCAGCGCATTCGAGTCTTGGCTCCCACGTCACTGTTGACTTCATAGCGACATAACTTTTAAGTCGTAGATAATTTCGTATATCTGGGAACCACCATCAACAACACCAACAATGTCAGCCTCGAAATTCAGCGCAGAATCACTCTTGTCAACAGTCAAGTCCTCTCTCGACGAACCAAAATAGAACTCTATAAGTCGCTCATTTTTCCTGCCTTGCTTTATGGTGCAGAAGTGGACGATGTCAACATCCGATGAGACGACACAAGTGCTTACGAGAGAAAAGTTTTGTGAAAGATTTATAGTTCATTAACATATGGAACATTGGCATCGGCGAATATCGCAGACGATGGAACGATGAGCTGTACGAGTTATGCGACGACATTGACATCTTCTTCTTCTTGACTGGCGTATACACCGCTTACACGGTTATAGCCGAGTTCACAACAGCACGCCACACATCTCTCCTTTTGGCAATTTGGCGCCAATTGGTAATACCAAGTAGTTCTTTTTTAATATTATTTTTTAATAAAAAATCCTGTATTGGTAGTTTAAAATACTTTTTGTGCAACTTTAAGAAGATAAGCGAACTGAAAGTAAACCAACAACTAATACTTATAGAGCTACCCATGTATAATAACAGTCGCTAAGTGCATAAAGTCATCAAAGTGTTAATATTGACACTCCACTCCGTTTATCAACACGCCTGCCACGCCCACAGCAATTGAGTCTTAAACGTATTGAAATTGTTGTTGTTTATTTTTGATATTTTCTTAATATTTGTGTACATTGTTGCAGCGTTTTGTTATTGCCTTGCACAAGCTTGTGACGTAATCGATAGCAGTAAAAAGCGAATACAATAAAAATAAGAGATACGACATGATAAAAAGGGTACAACTTGGCCAACGCGTTCAATAAATAAGCGTGCAGATGTGTGTGCGCACAAATCAAAGTGCAAGCAGCACGCGTCTGCTGTTGTTGTAAATTTATTTTTGGAATTTATTGCCAACTTGCAGCTTTAAGTTACGCCCTCTCGCGTTCACTTTGCTCGCGCAATAAACAACGCGCCTCGACAACCGGGCGGGCAAGCGGCCAAGAAGTCAGTAACCTGCCGCAAAAACCGGCTAAATGTCAATTCAACAACAACATGAAAAGAGTGAAAGAAAACAACAATAAATAAATCAGAAAATTCCTTCATTTGCGATATTACTCACTTACTCGTCATGTAATATTGTTAACGTTTTGCATTTTTTGTTTTTTTTTTTTTTTTTATTATTGTGGCGTGTACGCGACACGTCACGAAACACCGTTACGATGCAGCTGGCACTCGGCCTGCTGCTGCAACTTGTTTCTCTTCTCCCTTATTTTTATAATTTTATTAAGTTTACTGTTGCTGTGCCCAGCTGCTCCCTTCATTGTTGTTGTTGTTGTTGTTGTGATGGTGTCAAGTGCTCGATATCAAGTTGAAATGGTGTTAATGGCAAGGCGAACAACTGCAAGTAAGGACTATTTCCGCAGTAAATAAATAAGAGGAAATAGTGCAATCAGTGAAATAAGCAGAGGATCAGAGGAGCAGCAAAAAATAAAATAATAAAAACAATGTTAGTATGCTTCAATTCATGAACCCATTTTGTATATCAATTTGATTGGGAGCCACCCAAACAAGGATCCACAAGAGGGAAGTCAGGGAATTTTTGGTTTTTCGATCTGTAGACAGCCAACTAGCTTGATGTATTTCCTTATGCTGGAATCTAGTACTATAGACGACCATATTTCGGGCCCAGGCAAAGTCGATCAGACTCAGCCCGTTTGGCGATGGAGGCTGAATTCTCAAGCACGATTTGGACATCGAGGTACGTTCTAGGCGCTCATAAAAGCTATCCTTGGTCCCTCTCTTCCGTCGGATTGTGGATGCAAATCAGCGATATGTTGAAGAACCTCGATTTGACGCGGATTGTGGCTGGACGTTCATCCACCAGAGTGAATTCCAGAACTCGACGACGGAGTCACTGTCCCACCACGAATCCCACACGAACTTGAGCTCCTTTATATGGCCGCTGTAGTAGATGTCACAAGGACCCACTCTCTGCCGTCCTTGTCCCGTCCCGCCGGTGATGTGAGCCTTTACTCTAACGAGGACATCAACCAGATGGGCAGAGGCACCTTCCACATTAAGGGACCAGACATTCCAGGTGCCTTTTCATTGGCGAGGTTTTTTATGTGGTGGGTCCCAAACTCTACACACAACCGCATAAGCGGGATTCGCCTTCTCACCAGAGGATACTTGACCGGAAGCCGTGAGCTGCTTGAGCCACATGCAAAAGAATCGTTCCTGGTCACTCCTAAGTAAATGGCAGTCAAAAACTTTCCTTACTTACGTGAACTTCTATACATGACTCCATTCTTTACTAATGTAAATATTCATTAAGATTTCGAGTGACTCAATCATGTATATGTCTCTGTGAGTCTAGATATGGTATACATATATGGGCATGATCTACTACAAAACTGTTTCAGAACTGAACTTAAATTTAAAACTTAAATTTGCGGCATTTTAAGCGAAAAGTGTTCATACCAAACAAAGTATTGCACAGAACACATTTCGGCTTTATATTTCCGAAAGCAGAGACATAAAACACATAAATATGTAGACATACGAGAAGAAAAAGCAGCAAAAGCCATTGAACAAGACCTCGTAAAATTCAACCAAAATATTACGGCGAATGTCAGTCGCAGTATTTATGTCACAGCAATAAACATAAAAGTAACAGTAAAATGGCATTAAAGCCAACTGACACTACCGGCTGGTTGGCTGGCTGACTAAGCAAGCAAAAATTCGCAAAATTTTAAGGAGCTGACGAGTGAGCGTAGAAAGAGTTTGAGTCGAATAAGGAACAAAGAAACATAAACTTAAAAACAAATGTGAGTTTACAACAGTACAAACAACATATTGATAAAAACAAGCAAAACATAAAAACAACAAAACAACAAAACATCATTGAAAACAAAAAACAAAATGCAAAGATCAAGAAGAACTTAAAAACAAGTAATGTGAGGAAAAAAAGTTGGAACAGTAAAATTAAAACAAAAATAGGCAAATAAATGTCGGCGGTTAGATAGAACATAGGGGTATTATCATAGCGGTAGAACACAACTTCTGTGGTGAAGACCGTTGCAACAACTTTAATATTTAATGAAATTATAATTAAAGCCCTCGCGCACTACTTTTTCTTGCTTATTTACATTTCTGAGTTCAAACTCAAACTATATACATTAAATAAACTTAATTTTCCCCGAAGCAAGCGTTAAGCTCGAAGCTGAACCTGTGAATGTACGCATTTAAATTTAACATGTGCCAAAAGAAAACAGTAACACAAGTGAAATAAAATGAAAAAAGAAATAAAATATAAACAAAAACAGAAACAGAAACAATAAAATGAAAAGAATCAGCGTCTGTGCCCGGTTTGCCGCATTGCGTGTCTGCGTGGCATGACTTTGTGGTTTATCGGCCCCTACTCACAACACTGGGTTCGCTTGACGCGACTATGTCTGTACATATACATATAAAGCATATATAAATTTTGTAGAGAGAGATCTATAGTGCGCACGCCAAGTTACCCCTACCTTCGACTGTGAATTCGTATTTTGGTTTTGTCACTTTGTTGCACGCATGTTTCTTGCGTTTTTTTTTTAGTTTTTGCAGACACAGTTCATCTGGATGCTGAGCTTATCCAGATCTTTGACCGTCTAACTGTCGCATTTTATGTTGAATCTACTAAAAGAAGCTTTTGAAATTTATTTACTTTTGCTAAGATTGTTTTTTATACACAGAACTGATGACTTTAAAGAGCAAAACTATTGGAAATTGTCTATAATCTGATGAGAATTTTAGACATTTCCGAAATATGGATGAAATCAGTTGTGGTTGCAACGAAAACATTTGGTTTCATGAAACTCTGAAACTGGACTGAAGGAACTCTAAAAATCATCCTATAATTTTCAAAGCTTTCGAAGTCTACTAAAGATAACTGTAGGTATTGTAGACTAGTTGATTACACTCTCTGAAACAAATCAATCCAGCTGGAACAAAATTATCAGATTTATTTTCAATAATGGCAGAATTTCAGTGATTTAGTGGTGTTGAAGTTAGAATCGAACTTTTTCCTTAAAGAGTCTTGTTTTCTGATTAAAAATTAAGAGGATATTAGAAGGACTAATGACCTTATCCTTTGCATATGTTACTCAGTTACGTTTTTTAATGTTAACTCTTTTCACAGTCTCCTACACTCTACCAACAGCTAAAACTTTGAAATTCCATTAAAACGAAAACGAGTTGGTTGAAGTTGGTTGAAGACAACCTTGAAATGTAGAAATCATACTTCTACTTCTAACTGAATTTATGAGTTTTTCAAGACCGCCTTTTATACATTTTCATGTTTCTCTACTCTGTTGTGTCTACAATTATATTGTGCTGGTATTTTCTGCTTTCTGCTTCTCCGCTTCGACTGCTGTTATTCACAGCTTTCGACGGCAGTCATTAGTGGCCAACGACCTTTTTTATGGCTTTTTGCAATTAAATAAAAAACGAACAACCTAAAGCAGTGATGGAGATAGGGAGAGAATGTCTGACATAAGTCAGTAGCCGTCAGTTGTGTGACGAATCGCGCGACAGCACAGACAAAGATACATACACTCATATAGTAGAAACAGTCATCCAAAACGCAGACAAAGCGGCTGACTGCTGAAACACTGTAAAGTTAGAAAGGTGGAATGGAGCCCCATATGAGTGATTCAATTGGAGTAACATAACATATATGTACATATTTATATCTTTCATATTTTTATAGCTATGGACATGAAAGGGTTTAGGTTAGCTTATGAACTCGTATATCGTATTGTAAATTATTGGTTTGTAATTTCGTACTGTTGGCTTTGTGAGCGAATGAATGAATGACCCGTCGTCGAGTGAATATAAACAAAATAGCTTGAGCTGCCGTTCTAAATGAAAAGTCATAGAATTTGTGTAGTGATTTATGAAAAGAAGAATGAGGGCGTTGAAAAAATTTGTATCCTACTAACCAGATCCTGAAAACCATCAATTTTATGTAGATGACTGTCATTTGCTCACGGAAAACTCGCTCAATTGAATTACATTGGTGGAGGGCAAAATTTTATCGAAATTCGATAACCTCTCTCATGCAATATTTAATTTACTTTTTCGCCTCAGGTCACCTTATGCAGCTGATGGAAGGACTGATTATTTTTTGTAATTTTAACTTCACCACATTTCCGACATATGTTTGTTTGCGTATGTGTGTATATTTGAGGCTTCCCTACAGTAAGACAGTAATTACAATTATAATCACATGTCTGTTACCGTTATACACAATACCGCAAAATAACTATAGGTGAGGAAATATGAACATGTTCAAGCAAACCGAAACCACATCGAATAAAAGAGGAAGACACACAGTAAATAATATACAATTTCAAAATATCGAATGTGTGTCTTAAATCTTCACGAACACTTCACCTTCTCGGCTTTTACTGTATAAATAGTTATATCGTTCGGGTTCGTAAAATAAATCAACGCTTAATTTGAATAGAATTTTAGACATCTTCAACTAAAGGAGTGCGGTTGATGGACCATTGATACACTTGAAAGGAGTGTGTTAGACCCCCAGTGTTATGGGTCTTAAGTCAGAGGACTGCGGTTGGTAAATAGTGCATCGATTTGTAAGAAGTACAAGAGGTATTTTCAGTCAAAGGATTGGACGGTTGAAACCAAACGTTAACGCTTTAATAAAATCTCATTAAAGAAAACATTACATGCAATCGTACCCCGGAACAAATTAAAACTAAATAAATGTATTAATGTGTGCCGGCGGCCTGGAAGTTAATTTCCTTGCGTTTTAGGTCAATCACTTAAATGCGTGCCTCACATATGCTGTGCTTTTAAAATCAATCGTTCCCCACTAACATGTATGCCCTCGAGCCAAGGGTTACCGTCACGTCTGCCACAATGTAGATATGTATTTGTGTCAGTGTATCGCTGAGCGATCATAATCACTGCTTCGAACACGCAATTCCGACATTTATCAGACGGCATTGCGGAGCGTGTGTGACTGAACTTGAGTTCTAAAGTCGGGCAAAATCCATTGGAGCGTCGTCTAGTGTGCTAGTTTCTGAAGACTTGGTCATTGCAAATGTGCCAAAATCACAACGCGGGTCACATGCCACACGACAATTGGCCATTGAGCGCACGCTTGGGCAGTTAGTGAGAGGAAAACGCATTCGCTGATGAGGGGTCAAAGTTTGCATGTACCACGGACTGCCGGCTCAACGGTCTTGCAAATTAAACGATAACTGTTTTCAAGAAAAAATCACCAGGGCTTCAAGCTGATATGTATTCATTATGAGAACAACAACAAAAACTATGTAGCGGTCTTTAAAGCAACAACTCTGTGTGGCAGCCAGTAATGTCCGGTGATTTGGCAGCTCTAGTTTAATAGGTCAACGCCGCAACGGACATACACACATATGTGCAAATCTGCACATGCAGCAAATGCAACTCTGTGTCAACCCATTGTTAATATGTCCACTCACCACACCGAAAGTAGGTTAATGCGTTTTGAAAGGCAAACACTAGCACAACAGACAACATAATAACATTACATGGGTGGAGTGGGTTAGGAAATTGCATTAGCATGGGGTAGGAAATTTCATTAGAGCGATGGAGGTTCGAATTGCATTAACTTAGCTGTGGCCAACAACTTTTTTACGGATAGTAGACATATATTCAACAAGCTCGACATTCTACGTTGCTGTAAAAATATCCTAGACGCACATTTGTGTGTGTGTACGATATGCAGGCACCTGTGTTACTTGTTTCAACTTTTCCTAATTAGCAGCGGAAAATGCAATGGCGTACTAGTTTGATTTCCGGCATAAAAGTTCTAATAAACAGCTATTTATACACACGCTTGTTAGTGTGTGTATGAATAATTAATTAAATGGAAATACCTTTTAGAAACTTCTATCCCGAAGTTAGTTAAGGAAGGAAGTATAAATACTGCACATACGAAGTTATTTGTGCGTTAATTATGCTTCCACTTAGGCCAAACAGCTCTCATTATTTTTGTATATTTGTACATACCTGCAAGTAGAGAGAAATATTTGAGTTTAGTAAACTTACAGAGAAAAAATAAATAAAGCAACGAAATAAGCATACATATTAATAGCTAATCATTGGTTTTCACAAACGAAAATTGGGTCTAAGGCAATCAATACGGGAAATTTATGTATTCACATATAATACCTAAGACAGACAATAAAAGCTCTAGAAACCATGAACCAGCGTAGTGATCCACATGTAGTATATTGTACTATGTTTACATTCATCAGCTGATAGAAATAAATTCAAGCAAAATGTAATTATGAATAACAGGCAGGAAAATTGATCCTGACTTAGTTATAACTTCAAGCAATCTTAAAATATTATTGTCCAATATAATTATTACATATTACATATTTTCAGATCATTTTTTTCAAATTTTGTTTTTTGATTTCAATTAATTTTGAATTTAATTTATTTTCTGTATGTCAAAATGTCAGAAAACATATGATTGTGGCAGAAGAGCTTAAAGCTTTCGGTGTGTTCAATGCAATCCATTGTAGTACATTTCACTTTCAAACAAAATTCGGAAAACCGGTGATACACATATGGTTTCTGAAGCATACTACAATGTATACTACATGTCTGTCTCAGGTATAATATTATAAGAACAATATTTCCTCCGACTTGCTATGAAAGATTGACAAATGTTTTAGGTAAATAATAAGGCACAGGCACTTAGGCCTCATATTCGATATCAGGGGTTTGAAAATGTATATGTAGTCCAATTTCAAAACTTTTTAGTGAGCGATGCCACATCTCCCAAACCGTTATTTGGCAATGTTTTATTCTAATACAGAAGTGGACAGTGAAATCCGGATTTGTATTAGTCCCGTTGACGGTGCCATCTATTAGGGCTAGTTGCCCAAGGCCATGGTAAGAAAAGCAACCTCAGACCATTGGGCTGCCTCTCTACTTACTCTTTCTTTTAACACATTCTTCCTTGAACCGTTCACCAGTTCTCCTCCTTACGTAGGACATACAGAAAAGGTTAGATTTGGACTCATCTGAGAAGATAACATTTTGCCAATCAAAATTAATCAAGTTGTGATGTTCTTTTGCCCATCGCAAATGGTTTTGAGGCATTTTTGAGGTTAAAAGTGGCGACCCGACGAGCGTTCAACCTCTTAAAGACTTCGAAGAAAGGTTCTTGCGCTAACTTCGGTACCGACACCTTCAAATTACTCCACTTTAATATCCTCAGAAGTTTTAAAGCGATCCCTCAACCTGTTATATTCTATCACCCGATCTTCTCTTGTACTTTTCTTTTTTGCTCCAGAGTCAGTTTTTTAAGAGATCTGGTTATATCGATATTTTTTACAAATTCTGCGATGGAGAAGCCAACTCTATTACTAATTTCGTGAATAATCAGATTTTCTTTTCGCAAAATCAAAATATTACTTTTTGCATTTCGGAAAAATCAACCCTGTCTCGCCCATAAAATTTAGTACTTCTGACACAGACTCATTTATTTACTTATTAATAATATTAATATTCATAAACAAAATAGGAACGATATTTGAAAAAAATTAGCAAATTTTGAGAATTTAAAAAGCTTTTAATCCAATAATATTTGGGACTGACTTAACGCTCTCTTTCGTTAACGTTTTTTCATCTAACACGAAAAATGTGCCGTCACTCTTATCCTTTACGAAAAATATGTTCGACATTAACATTCCTTGGCGTTGCGAGGATAAATTTATTTATCAAGCTTCTATTTATTTATTTATTTTCTGGGTGCTCCGCCAAAGTGTATTGTCTGTCTATTTATTGCACGGTTCGTAGTTTCGGGCTTGCTTTTAACTCGAATGTTATTTCTTTTTCGTTTTGGTAAATTCTTGTAGTTGTTGTACTCTAGCTTTTAGCCGTTACTTATGTATACTCTCTGAAAGGTATTTATTTGTTCTTACTAAGGTTTGGTCTTGCGTATCTTACTTTTATATAAATGTTTATTCAGTTATTCACTTTGGGGCTATTGGTCGTGTATTTCTTATTGTTTTTATATTTTTTTTTATTTTACTGTTACTGCTGTTACGTGTCCTTATTTATAAAACTGTGTGGGTTACTGTCGAAATTTCAGTGCTGAATTGAAAGCTTCGGATTCTGTTCGATTCTACAAATATATGGTTATTTATAGGTTTTCTTTTACTTGTTTTATTTTACTGGCAAATGAATTGAATCGATATTTTAATATTCAAAAAGATTATATGAGGTATTTCAATATTTTTCACATAAAATGTGAGAATTATTATTTTAATTTTATTTTTTAATATACCTAAGTTGTATATATTAATATTTTGAAAACTCTTTAAAAATACAGAAAATCATTTTTCATTAAAAGCAGAAATTATTTGCGAAATTGAGCGGCAAAAGTTCAATTCACGCAAATAAATAAATATAAAAGTTTGTGTGTAACAGTTCAAAAGTACATTTACATAGAAACTTTGAAACAAATCAGCAAGCAGCAGAAACTTTTGAACTTTTTTGCCTGTCTTTGCCACTTTTCCATAAAAACTTGCAACATTTTTAAGAAAAATTAATTTGAGAAACTTGAAAATAAGTTTGAATGGAGGCAAAATGATTGCAAATTGTTAAATATAATTCACAATAAATATAATATAAATATGAAGGTTATAAGTATGAAAGTGCTAAATTTAGGTAAATGCAAAGTTAAGAAAGAAATGAATGAAATTTAAAATAGCCATCCATCCTTTGTTATATTTAAGCGAGTGACAAAACAAACACTCGCAAAATAAAAGAAAATGTACTGTACGCGGTCGGTTAGAAAGTCTTCAACTTCAAAAGTAGTAACACAACCTACCATATGAATACAATTTTCAAACGATCGAAGCCAAACCTTTTGAAAACATCAGAAACTCTAAAAATGAGTCCGAGAGAAAGCAGCTCTAGCAATATAAGGTAGCTCAAAATATAAAACCGATTTTTATTTCTTATAAGTAAGGGCATTGGAAATAGTGGACATTTAAAAGAAATATCGCCTTAACAAAATAATTCAACAAATTGGTTATTAAGTTCTCCTTGAACCAGACCCGACACAAATTTACTGCTTTCAAAAATCCAGGTGTAACCAATATCTGTAAACTAAATGGTAGGAGACTAAAAGTGGAGCTTTAAAGGTATGAGCTTTTACTGACTACGTTTCCTTTTGTAATTATCATAGAAAATCGTCAAACTGTATTTGATAGATAACCTTAAAAAGAACTCTTAGATCCAGATTGGCACGGAAATAATCAATTGGGCTCACTATTTGTCTGCTAGACTTCGAAAACATAGTTATTTGTGAATTATGAAAACTCAAAGAAAGAATTTTACACACGGCAAAGTGAACCACGAATAGCTTTTTAAGAAAGATAAATAGCAGGAAAAAATATTTCGTCTAACTAAAAGCCATTCAAAAGCAAAAAAATTAGTATAATATTAAAAACATCATTATTGTTTGAAACATGTTCTTTTTTTCAAAAACCTACTACTTCAGAATACTTGAAATTACGGTCTTAAATCCAAAAAATACTCACAATATCGCAATTATATTTCAATATCTAAATCTAAAATGTCAAACAAAAATTTTCGCATTAAAATCTAAAAACTTTCAACGGAAACCACACGAGCTTAAAGACTAAACGAAAATTTAAACGAGTGAAATTGAAATTTACAGCATTTCGCTTAAATCGAAAATAACTTAAAGCCATTAACGACAACGACGGCAACAATAAAATCCGAGCCACCCAAAAACGCCCCACAAAGTAAACGGCAACAGCCGAAACATCACCCTCAACAATGAGCGAGCGAAGTCGAGTCGAGAGTCAAAGCGAGTTCGAGTATACAGAAATGCCAAATATGCTATGTTTTACTGCCGAGCAACAATATACTAAGTACCTAGATATATACTTAGACGGTATATATAGCACACACATACATATTTGCTTATTTGCACACAAATTACTAATGCTTGGGGCGTTGAATTTCAGGAATGCGAGTGACGGTGGGACAGACGCCTAAAATTTGTGCTCTTGGAGTGTGAGCATTTTCCCCAAGTGCGCGGTGGCACAAGTATATATACTCGTAGAACAGTAATAAATAAGAGCTTATATGCTAAGTTTCAAATACATATGTACAGTGAAAGACATAGTATATAGTATATGGAATGGAATGTTGATACAAAAACCGGCCGGTAGTCGATTCGCATCGGTTCGGGTCGAGTTGTGCGGTTTGTCAGGAGGTCCTTTTCCCGACACCACTACACTGGCGCGGCGATATTATTGTCAGTCAGTGCCTGCAACTGATGGCTGAAACAAAAAACGTGCGACGAGCAGGCGTGTGCCGTGAGGGAAGTGATTTGAGGAGCCCGCACATAGCGTCATATTGCTTTTGATGGCGAAAACTGCAAACAAGTGTCGAAACAGACGAGGGAATGCTGATGCGAGCACGGGCGGCGCATGAGAGAGTGAGTTTGCCTAACTGAGTCTACAGTGGTGTGTGTGTGTGTGTGCTACTGCTAAAGGGGGAGGACGAAACCGGCCGCAGCGGAAGCAAAGTATTTCGAGAGAGGAAAATCAATAAAATCAAGGGCAGACAATGAATGCAAAGCAAAGGCAACAACAATAACAATGACAACAACAACGAAAGCAATTGCTTGTATATATATAGAACGTAGAATGTTTGCCGTAATAATTACGGGCACATTTGTTGCCCACCCAAAAGGGGTTTGAGTTGCTTTGTAGTTGGCAAAGCTGGAAATAGTGCTTGTCTTGGTAGCAGAGCAAATTATCTTGGCGACTTGGCCGCATAGGAACTAAGTGTATACTGTATACAGTCGGGGCCTGTTGGTGATTATGTATTGTATTTTGTTGCTTTAAGCAGAAAAAAGGTGTGATAAGTAGGCGCTGCTCAACTTTCAGCAGGAAGCTTTAAATAGGAAAGCCGGTGGCTACAGCGTTTCGAATTCCCTAGATTATCCAGTTGCCTAAGTAAATTGAGACTGTCAGTTGGTCGTTGGATTTATGTTGAGTATAGTAGTTTACTTGATTATGATATGACTGATGAAATGACAATCAGCTGATTGATTAGCTATAGATATGTTAGCCCCAAGACATAAAAACAAAAGGCAAATTAGTGGTTTATATGGGATAAGTAAATTTGAAGCCAAAGAAAAGAGCTAGAAAACTATATACATCAAACAAAGTGCTTCGTAATATCACGCAAACAGGAAAAATAAAGAAGAGAGAAATCGCAGTTTTTCGAACGAGGGATAAACCTTGAGCCAGATAGGAGAATATGTTTAAATAAAACACCACAAACTCTTTAATGGGTAAACTAAATAAAACCTTATAAGGAATATACCCTAGACTCTATAGTCTAGTCAGCCAGTCGAAGTAAATGGAAATATGCTAATCAGTAATAGTCCTGGATTGTCTAAGAAAAAGAAATTTCGAAATGATAGCTTCTTCGATAGGGTAGTGATCTTTACTGAACTCTTTCAATCAATAAAAATCGTGTATAAGACGCTAAAGGTCTAATCTCTCAACTCTAATAACACAAGTATACACGGTTTTGGATCTGGGCAACCAAAAGTGGTTTCTATGACAACTGATGACACTGAATCCGAATCTTCATTTCGTTTTTTAAGATTGATTCTAGTTTTTGAAATAATCAAGAATTTAATTTTTTATGATTTTTGTCAAATAATATTCATTTTATTAACTTAAAAGTAACATGTCAGAAATGAAGATTGGTGGAACTTTGCCTTTTGGATTGTTTGGTATCTGTTTCACGTATTAGAGTCCAACAGTAGTCGCTCATCATGCCTTCATCCCAAAATCCTTGGTATCTTCTTTCAATGTTGGCTAGATCTTGGTGTAGCCGCTCTTCTTGTTCGTCGCTCGTATCACCCAAGTTTTCGGGAAAAAAATCGAGATGGGAATGCAGAAAATGTATCTTCTTTAATTTTGCAACATATCGCCAATAATTTCCTTAAAATTAGGATATTTGTGATTACCAAGAAAGTGGTGAACGATATTTTGAAAAGATGCCCATGCGTCTGCTTCATCGGGCGATAAACATTTTGTAAATTTATAATTTATTTATCATCCATTAATTTTCTAATATCAGGTCCGACAAATATTCCTTCTTTGATTTTTGCATATGACATGATTTAAGAAACAACTTAACTAAATACTGAAAAGCCGGTCCTTCACGGTTTAATGCTTTGATGAAGTTCTTTGTAAGGCCTAGTTTAATGTGAAGAGGTGGCAGGAAAATGTCCCGTAAGATTGGGAGAATTTTCCTCAATCGGTATTTAATTACTGTGCTTGCAAACTGTACTTGTAACAGCACAATGGTGCTATCATGCGAGAACTCGGAAACTAGAATCAATCTTAAAAAACTAAATGCATATTCGAATTCAGCATATCAAATATAGTTAAGAATCGTTCTTATCTGCTCAGATCCAAAAGTTGACCTGAATTTGTAAACTTGTGTAATTATACCATTTTGAGTTAGGTAATTACTTTAGCCTTTTATTACCTTTACCGTTTTTTTTTTAAAGCCGACTTATTATCAATATTTCTGAATGAAGATGAAAATTTTTGCAGTTCATTCTTAGTTAAATGCCTTACATTGACGGATTTTATATCCGCTTTTTTGTGTATTGCATTTATTTTCAGTGTAATTTTATTTTTCTTTCTCCATCTGTAGCTCAAACGTTTCGCGCTCTTTTGGATATGGATTTCGTATGACAAAATAGCTGAGAGTGGAAAGGAACGAGATTAAGCCGAAGTAAAAGCCGTTGGTATATAATTTTTAATTTAATGAAATGAAAGTATTTTTTGTGCGCCTTTCATTATTTACTTTCTATAGAACTCGCTTTCATCTTTTACAGGGTTTACGTGTGGGTGTGAGTCATATTTAAATTGCCCAGCAAAAAGGGATAGATATGAATATGAGCAATGAGGGCATAAACCAAAAACAAAAAAAGAAATAAAAATTTAAATTGTATAAAAATAACGGCATAATCATATAATGCAGAGCAGTCAATTGTATCATTGGCTACGACGGCAAAATGCGATTGTTATTGTTCTATGAGTAATGTGTGTGCGTAAGTAAATATTAGCAAAGCATTTTCATGAGGAAATGACGTTTGTTCCAATGACATGCACACACACACACACAGTCAAACACAGAAAAACACTGCGAGCGATTAGCGCCTGGGTGTGCCACGCAGTCTGGTGGTCTCGTCGTTTAACCGGCGCGCTTACTCTTCTATTTGTTGTTGTTGTGTTTTCTCGTTTTTTGCACACAATAGTCCGAGCCGAATTCGAGTGGGCACACGTTGATAAATGGATCGGGATGGGTGGGTGTCGGCTGCCAGGGAGCGTGTGTTTATTTTTTCTCTCTTTCAATTCTAGTTATTCTTTTGCTTGTTAGCTGACTTTTTGTGAAGTTTTTTTTTATTTTATTTGTGGACGCTACTTCGTTATTGCATTGCACTGTAGCATTTTAATTAATTTGAAATGTCAAACAATGAATTCATTTCTTCTTCTTCTTCCATTTCTTTTGGTTTGTTGGCGCTGTGAAAGTTCTTTCAAAGCGCTTGACGTCGGCCACAGGCGCAGCGTACAACAACAACAACAACTTAATTAAGTATACAGCACGCAATTTTGTTGGGCTAGGACACGAGTGAGGCTATTTAGAGAGAACTTTAAAGTGGTGGGTAGTTTTAAATTTCCAAGTTCGACCTTCACATTTTTTCGAATTTTTATGAGAAACTGTACTAGTTCTGTGGTGGAAGGTGTCACTTTGAGGAATAATCCCTCTATATATTTTAAACATTTTTTTTCGCACATAATTCAATCTGTGCTGGACATACACGTAGGCTTTAATAGCTCTCCTAAACTCAATTAGTAGTCAAGTAGTGTCCTTAGAACAAAAGAAGGAGAAGGTTTTTCCACTTTCCACACCACTTCACCACTTTTTCCCAAACAGATCTATATGCAAGAATATATTTTATACTTATATATTCCTTTTTTGACAACCTTAGATACCTGTATTTGAGGAGACCAACCGAATGAAATGTATTTTACCAAAGAACTCCCAGGAGAAAAGGAGATCACTCCAAGATTCTCCACAAAACTACTTAATTTCATTAAGCTAATATAATTTAAGAGCAACTATTGGCATGGATCCATATTCCTTTTCAGATAGTTTTTTGTGAGAGAATTGAGTTATTGTTGTTCCTAGTAAGGCGAGTATGAATCAGTTGCAATCGAAGCCATTTAACGGGAGAACCAGGAAACGAACTGTTTCAACGAAGTCGGATCAAATGAAAAAGGGTGTTAGATGGGTTAGGATGGTGGGCATTCAAAGAGGTGGTTAGTATAATTTGGGGACTCTTTTAAGTGCGGTCATATATTCGGTATGTCCGGGTCTAGTCTGGATAATATAAATTTAATCTTCTACAGTATCCAGCAGAGCGAAGTTGCGACACTATAATTTCGAGCTCGATGTCTTCAATTGGTGGTGCTTTGACTCCAAGGACTCCATTGATTGAGAAGAAGTCAATGAATGTGTTAATATGCTAGGGACAGCTCTATATAAAAAACCTTATTCCATTCTTATGATAACTTCAGCGAATTTCCTTCGAACAACCTATGCTTCGACTTTTCAATTTGGTCGAGAAAATTATGCCCATTCAAATGCAAGCACAAAATTGGAAAAAACAGATCCCAAAAATAAACAAGCGCAAAAATTAAATTGAATAAATCTAAATTGTTTATGAGTCAGTAAATAAAATTGAACCAAAATGGAGATGATAAAAATAACAGCAGAAGCTGGTGAAGTGAACCAAGGAAAATGTGTAGAGACAGTTCAAGTAATGGAATGTCGCTGATGTGAGGCAAGGTAGCTATCTAATGCTCTCAGCTGCTGTGGCAGATGTAACTTTTCGTATAACCACTGAAATTTCAATGAATGAATTATCGAGCTTTAATGTATGCGGAGTTTACATATAATATTTGAGAGCATATTTACTGCAGGCCTTCGAAAATACTCGTAAAAAAATATAAGCAGACCAACATGGAATATATCTATATACATATAATGGCTTTAAACTTAAGGCCAGATGATGTAGAACGTACTGCAAAACCCAAAAATTATATAAAGCTACGCACACATACAAGGAGTAGCAACAGCAGCAGGTTGGTTGCCGACAGCCGTTAGCAGTAACCACAACAACAGCAAATTTAAGCCAACAAAAACCGTACGAGACAAGCATTATAATCAAATCAAAACTGCGCTGCAACGGCGCCAACAGCAGAAAGCAGTCGACAGACGTAAGCCACCCCACGAAAACACAGCCCAAAAGTCCAAAACCAATTTCACTTGAGAACCAACTAACCGAAAATTTGCCTCTACAGCACAGCAATGGAGTCAACGGCTGTCAGTGCGCTGGAATGTCATTTTCAATTTTCGGCATTCGAGCCACGTTCATTCAAATTTATTCAAGACGCACACCTCACATACATTCTGACATATACACATGTAAATATATACACAGACATGCGCTCAAATTTCTGTATACACTCTCGGGAACTGTGATATACAGCGGCTTTGCTGAGCATCCTCTTTGCCAGAGAATAATGTCTTTTCGGCAGAAAAGTAATGAGCAGCTGTCTTAAAGGCGACTACACCCATAAGGTTTGTCTCCATGCAGCGCTATGCCATTACATGTGTATATGTAAATAAATAAATTTGAGTTAATTTTACATGCTCAAATTAAATTTTATAACGAATGAAAATAAAGCCAGTAGAATGTTTGTAGTATATCAAATGGATTCCGCAGTAAGGCAGACGTAACGAAAGACGCTAGTGGAATTCGCACTTTAAAAGGCCCGGTACGAAACATTATTGAAAGATTTATTCAGAATTGTATAAGAATTTCCTAACCTCATTTTTACCGTATACATTTCTGACTTTACGGATACGTACATAAGCTTATTTGCCATATTTGCAGTCTAACGGTCCTGAAGAGAATATCTAGACTTCCTTACATCCAGAATACGGTACTATCCGATGTGGTTTTCATGCAGAGCAATATTCAAAAACAATTATTGAGAAGAATTTTTGAATACCGAAATATATCAAAATATGGAACTGCCAATTGGATATCTAGGTCATTTCATTTGACTCCAATAAATAGCTAATTTTCGTGCGGTCTTTGATGATAAATTAGATATGACCGAGCAGTCTTAAATCCAGTTTATACGAGATAGAAGTATTATCAAAATTAAAAACGCATGTCATAAAAATTTTGATTTTCGAGTTCGTTTTTCAGGCTGATTTAATCCCTAAGACTATATAGCATACGGGTTCAATTCTAGCTTTTACAGGACCAGGAAAACTGCGGAAGGTCTTTACTATATAAAAATATTGGGTGATCCAAGAGAAGTACTTGTTTCAATAGCCAGACAGATCACGCGTGAGTCGCGTCAAGCTGTCAGTTATTTTTTTTTTCAAGTAGGGATCCTCGAAATGGATCACCCTTTACATCATAAAATCTAACCTCCCTAGCAGTCGACTAAAACTTTGCTCGGCTTTATCCTTTGGTCAGATATAAAACACAACCCGTTTCGAGTTCCTAAGCCAGACTGTCTTGAAATCTCTACATTTATAAACAGTGAACGCAATATAAGTAAATATAAAGTTTAACCCTCCAACCTAAAGAAACTTATAAGTAGCAAGGAAACTTTAAATCCAGCTACAATGGAGTTTTTGGTATCATCTAATATATAATCTTCAAGTTGAGGAACGGTCCTTTTTCAAATAATTGCTTCGGAGTTATTGGAACGTGAAATCAAATCAAACGTACTGCTGTGGAGATATTCGTGATACTGTTCGATATATTTTCAACACAAATCAGGCGCGGTACAAATGAACAACTGACATGAAAAAGTATTGCCATAAAATAGATGAATTGTGCCGTGCTATAAATTTAATAAAGTTCACGACACAAATATTAAATTTCATTTCCCCCGAATTTGCTGCGCTAAAAAAGCACACATCTGGGTTGCCGCAGCAGAAAAAAAAGCAATGAAATCAAATATAATAAGGGACGAAAATTATGGTGCGTCAAATTTAAGGCAAATGTAAAAAATGGGATAGTGGCCATATTACTTTGGCGCACAGCAGCCGAAATGCGGCGTAAGGCAATGCGAACCGATGTGATGCGGTGTGAAACGAATGCCAGCGAAAATGGAAAATGGAGACTTTCCACTGAAACTCAACACAACGGACGGTCGGAACGCAACAGCAACAACCACAACAACAGTGCGACAAAAATTTGGTGCAAAGTAATAATGGCACAAAAATGGGGTTGGGAGAAACGGTTTGTTGGGAGTTGGGTAGTACCAAAAAGGGATTTACATTGCAACTACTGATGATTTTTATGCATACCCAGCAGACCCGCGGCCTGCTACCCGAACGCCGTCGACCCGATTTGCGCACACAAGCGTCCAAGTTAAACATAAAATATGTATGCTGGCAGAGACGCTGCTGAACGGGCGAGGAGGGCAGCAAGCAAAGCACAAAATAAAAGCATAAAGCGCTCGAAGGCGAGCAGAAAAGCAGGCACCAGAGCAATGTTTGTTTGTATGTTACAAATATAATAGAAATGCAGTAGGCAACAGCGCGCAACGAGGAGAGGTCTAAGAGGAGAGGCAGACGGCATTAAAACAACCAACTACCAGCCCACCTCCACCAACCAGCACAGCAAACGCAGCGCCATTATCGTCGTCGTCGTCATCTACAACAGCAGCAACCGAAGCGCAGGCGAAATACAACCCAACCACCCACTGACCTGACGCAGCTGCGACAACACAATGCCGTGGCACTGACAGCGCCGCAACAACGCTGACAATTTACGGAGTGCGCTGGATTCGTGGAGGTAAAATATAAATACTTTTCACACACACACGAACAAGAACAGACAACTCATGTATATATAGATGTTGTCGGTGGGTAAGAGGGCGTGCTGCGGAAAATGCCTGTGTATTCAGCATTCACTCAGCAGCTACCACGACCGCAACAACGAACAAACGAACAGTGACGTCGCTGACATCGGCGCCGCGCTGCTTTGTTGCTGAATGGGGTCGTCGGGCAAATGGTGGTGTCGGTGAAACTTAACAAGCAAAAAATGTTGGTGGAATGTTGGCTCTTGGCTATTGACTACTGACTACTGACTGTGATGGCGGAATGGCAACAACAACAAACAAGTAATAATAATAATGGCTAACGCATCAGTGACGAGTAGCACAGCATACACTGAGAAGATACATGAAAATATTTGCACAGCTATAACGAGTAGTGGTGTTGAATATCTGCAGAGTTGCCTCGTACGCAAAATTGCTTAAAATGTGATTTATGCATATGTAACATATAATATAATTGCTGGAGAGATACTCTTCTTCCTCGACTGGCGAAATTCGAGATTCTGGTCGAAATGTTTTCCAAACAAAAATCTTTATAAAAAATAAATTTCATAGTTCTGATAACTGAGATACAATCTTTAAAAGTTTTAGACACTACAAAAAGATATCTGCTGGTTATCAGTTCAAAATCGTAGCAATATATAGTACCTATAGGAAGTATGAACATTTTCAAATTCAGCCAGTTTTTGAGAATCGAACCTTTTCAAAACACAAATACATATTTTTGCCATTAACAATTTATGTAGTGGCAACACTGTCTGACAAGCCATCAATGCCGGCGAGTTGGTGGGTGGCTAAACAACGAATTTGTATGTATGTATGTATCTATGTACACTAAAGGTATGTATATACACAAATAATAATAATGTAGCTATGGGCAGACGCTTGGCGGGGAAACACACAATAAATGAAAGCATATACGTCAAGCTAACGGTTATATCGCAGGTGAGTATGTATATACATTGCTGGCGACATAAAAACGCACGAGTAATCTATAAATGTATATGCATTTATACAAAGTTATTTAGTACATAGACAAATAAATTATGTATGTACAAATGCAAGTTGTATATAAAGTAACACTCACACACAATCAAGCATACATGCATGCATATAAACACCAGCATAGCTGTAAATATCGATTTTCTGATTTTCCTTGCGGCCGCAGCGACGTCAGATGACGAGTGAGGGTGAGCAACATCAGTGAAATGATACACAACAGCACAGCACATAGTGAGTGGTTCGAACGGGCGAGTGCGCGTTTTAATGGTGCTTCGGTTGCCATTGCTGTTGTTTACTCGTGTTATTTATTACCTTTTTTTTAGCTTTTCATTGCTGGCAAATGTTGCTGATGCTGCTGTGCTATTGCTTTTGCTATTTTTGTTGTCGTCTGTCGCTGAGTTGCTACGTACATATGTACGTATTTGCTGTTTTTGCTAGCAATGCTGACAGCAACGTTTTGTATTGTGTTGTGTTAGATAGATGGCAAAAAGGAAGAAAAAAGAAAAAACATGCCAGAAGAAGCAGAAGAGTTAACATTTTCGCATTCAGAAACACAACTGATATGTACAATATGTATGGTTTATTAAGCAGTATACAGCTAACACACTGGAAACACTTTTTGTTAGTAGTTTAATGGAAATTTTAGTGAATGAAAGTGAAGAAGTGTTGTCCTAAGAGATTTTTTAGAAAACTAAAAATTCTCAAATTGTTATTTAACGGAATTCTGTCTCTCTAAACCAGCCGAGAACTCGATGGATAATTTTCGTAATCAGTAGCCTGATTTAAACTGCAGTTGACCTCCTGATTTCTTAGGGAGATGCAGTACAGTTTGGACTCTGTTCAAGAAAACCTTAATAAAACGAAGCGTTCACTGGCTTTTTATGGTATTTATAACTAGGGTCATCAATAAATGTATTCCGAATTAAAAGATAACTTTCGAAGCATAAATACAAGTTATAATAAAAAAGATTGTTCAAAATATTAATAAAATTAGTAAAAATCATATTTAATAAATAAGAAATTCATTTAGCTATTCTTGCTTAAATGTGCTGCGTAGGATTCCATAAATCATTAATTCCTGTAGTTATTGAGTAGAAGTTTTGTTCTTGGAAGGGTTATTAAATCTGGGCTGAGATTTTTTAAAAACTAATATATTTAAGTTTCTTTCAACAGAAGGTTTCAAGACCGGAGGATTCTCATGTAGAGGCCAAGGTGGTAATCTGGTCATTGACGTCCACGGCATACTGGGATTATGGAGGGAATTCTTCTCCTATCTGCTGAATAGCAGTGAAAGTACAACACCAGGAGATGGCGAACCCGATTCCCCAATCGACGACGATGGAACAAATGTTCCATTGCCCGCAGGGGCGAACGCAGGGGGGGGGGTGCTTTTGGGGTGTTAAAACCCCCCCAAAGTAATTGAATTTTTAAATAATAGAATTTAATTCTACAGTCATTTGAAAAATTGTAATTTGTTGTTTTCAAAGCAATTTTTCTGCCGACGATGTAAGAATATGTAAAATAAATGAATACATTAGTCACTAACAGCGTTGCCGTTTTGATACAATTGTATCTTCTAAATTTTGTGATTTGATACTTTTTTGTTCACAAACGGCCTATTTTGATACTTTTCTGCTGATTGAATTTAGTTTTTTGAAACTATGAAAATGTTAAACTAAAAACAAACCTATTGTATCTGGATAGTATTAAAAAGTTGTGGAAATGTAGGCCAATTAAAAATCCCAGAAAAATATAAACTGGACTTTGCTTTATAACTCTGTGGCTGCTGAACTGGATTTTTTTAGATTTAAGGGGAATTGTGAGTCGAAAATGGACTTCTTTTGAAAATTAGATCTGAACTGAAAAGTCACCAATAAGGTTTCTATTATTTTTTTAGAGTTTATTGTTAATCATAATACAGGAAAAATTTGAAATTTTTTATTATGACTTTCAGTTTTCGTTCCATGAGCAAACTGTTGTGAAATAAATTTAAATTAAAAAAATTATGCTATTTGCAAAAAAATACTTGGGTGTCTTAACTTAACCGCTGATGTAGAAGATCCCGATGATTTCGTTGCTGAATTTAGAATGTGGAAAAGGTTAAAAATATTTTCTTCAGATTATATTTACTAACTAAAATTTTGAATATATTTTCAGGAACTGGTTAAATCAAACAAAGAGATCCAAAACTTTTTTAGACGCGTTGAATTGTTGCGATGCAAAAATTTTCAAAACAGCATCGTTTTTTAAAGATTGGAGCAATAATCCCTATATCTGTCGCTTCAAGTGAACGCTCGTTTTCCTCACTTCGCAGGCTTAAAACATATTTAAGAAATAAAACTGGAGAAGCACGCCTGAACGGAATGGCTCTCTTGAATATCCATAGAGATATAGACGTGACGGAGGAAGAGATTTTATATGTTATGGCCCAAATTAAAAGAAGATTAGACTTCAATTCCTGAATAAAATAATGAAACATTGTCTTTTTACCTAAAAATCCCCCCCCCCCCAAATTTTTTTCCTGCGTTCGCCACTGATTGCCCGACCATGAAGAAATTCAAATAGCAATTATCCGCTTGAAGAACAACAAAGCGGAGGATGCCGATGGATGGATGAATGGATTGCCGGCCGGTGCATGCATCAGCTTCTTTGCAGAATATGGTCGGACGGAAGCATGCCCACCGATTGGAATCTCAGTGTGCTCTGCCCAATCCATAAAAAGGGAGACCCCGCAATATCCAATTACCGTGTCATAAGTCTCCTCTATATCGCATATAAGGTCCTGTCGAGCTTATTGTGTGAAATACTAAAGCCCACTGTCAACGAACTTATTGCACCTTATCAGTGTAGCTTTAGAGCAGGGAAATCCACCATGAATCAGATATTCTCCATGCGCCAAATCTTGAAAAAGACTCGAGAGATATGAATCGATATACACTACCTTTTCATCGATTTTAAAACTACATAAAAGAGGAATTACAATCTGCTATAAGAATGGTGTACAGCTGGACCAAAATTAATTTCTACAAGTCGCATATTATTCCCGTCCTGCTTTGCTTTATGGTACGATGTGAACTTCCGATGACAATAGAAGTTTTCGAGAGAAAAGTTTTGCGCAAGATTTATCCTGAACATCGGCAACTGCGAATACCGACATAGTTGACATAGTTCAGCTAATAAAAATACATCGGTAACGCTGGCTAGGTCGTGTTGTCCGAAAGGACGAAAACACTCCAGTTATGATAGTGTTGGATGTAGTACCCACCGGTGGAAGCAGAGGAAGTGGAAGACCTTCACTCCGTTGGAAAGATCAGGTTCTCCACCTGATTTCACTTGGGATTTCCAACTGGCGCCGAATTAAGAGGGAATCTGAAGAATGGCGAGCTATTATGGATACGGCTATAATCGAATAAATGGTTTTTACGCCAATTTCACATATACAAGCAACTATCTCAGAAGATATCAGATCATAAATCTTCAATAATACCATCAAATAACCGCCTCTTTTACAACACTGACTTTTCTTGAAGCTTGGTAACGCTGAAAACGCCCCATAATACCATTATGCGATATATAACAGCTATCAGCCCAGCTAATGACTGAATTCTGTGTGGGTGACTCTAATTTTTTGCCAACCTACTGTGTTTATGCAACTTCAAGCACGTGCACACATATATATCTGCCAACTTTTAATCATAATCATGAGATATATTCTTAATCACACACATACATACATACACATTGTCAATGGAATAGCTTATCTGATATGTATTTATGCAGCTGTTACTTAGTGCTTTGGTATGAAATATATTTCGCACACGCATGTACCTACATACATACATATATGTATACATATAACGAAGGAATGCGTTTATGGCAGTGTGCGTGCACATACCAGCACAGACCGAGCAAAATAGAAGAACAACAAGCGAAACAGTTAAACAGGCAATGAAAGGAGTAGTGAACAAAAAAAAAACAACAAGTACAACAATAGAAGGAAGCAGCAAGCAAACGCTGGCGGCGAAAGCCTCGAAGTGGGTACTAAAAGGCGGTTAGCGATGGTGGTGGTGGGGTGCTGGGTACAACATTACAGGAAACGGAAAACAGTGCAAATACTGGTAACGACGTCGTCGTCGTCGCTGTCGTTCTCGTTGTCGGTGTCGCCGTCATGTGTCAGCGTAGCCTTTTAACAACATGGAAATATGCATACAAAAAAGGAGCGCTTGTCCCCGCCATACAGGAAGAACTCTTATCATAGCGGCCTCTGCCCCACTTCCAGCTGTAGCAGTTGCTTGTCGGAAGGCAGCATCAACGGCAGCAACGCTGCTGCTGCTTCCTCAGCACATTCTTCTGTAGGGTTTGTATATTAGTGTGTGTATAACAAACTACATTTATTCAAGCATTTGTTATCCTGTGTAGGTCCTTGCTAGTACAAGAAACAACGCTAGTATATAAATTGTATGTATTTAAGTGGATATATAACAAATGTACATACACACATCTAAGTAAATTTGTATTTGGTGTGTGCACAACTACTGCCGCAGCGAAAAGTAATTTTGTGCCCATTTTTATATCAAACACAAGCTCCATTTTTATGATTTTTTTTTCTCACATCGCAATTTATTTATTCATGTATTTTATTTATATTCCCTTAGTTTTTGCCCATTCATTTTATTTTTCGATTCTTGTTGGTTCGTTGCTGCAACTTTATATACATATGTATATATATTAGTACATTATGTACTATATATTTATGTGGTTTGCTATGAATGTATCTGCTGGTTGGGTGTGCCTGCTGCTTGAATGCACAACAACGGTATTTACAGCAAATTAAATTGAAGGCAAGCGAAAATTATGCTTTAATGTTGGGGCCATTGAAGTCGAGTCTCCACATAGTTGTTGTTGTCGCTGTTGCTGTTGTTATCGTTTTTGGTATTTTTGTTTGTGTTGCGACTTTTCGTAAATTAGTTAAATTTGCGGCTTAATTTAGATAATTTCATTTAAATGTTGTGCACAGAAAGGGAATTTAATAAATTACCCACAACGTTCGGAATAATGGGAGCATGAAGAATGAGGCTGTAAAGTGATTAGCGGAAATTGGTGTAGAATCTCATTTAAAATTATTGTGCAACTTTAAGAAAACTTTATGCAATCGAATTGCCTATTTTGTAGTCAAGTCAATTTAGAACAGTTTGATCTGTTCGAGCTTTATTTAAAAAATGGAATTTTAAAATAAATATAATTAGAGCAATAAACATGATTTAAAGAAACGAATTTGACAACAAATTTTGTCAAAATAAAATATATATGACCATTTCCTTTTGATTCTTTGTAATAACAAGAAATTCCATGACAGTCGTGACGAAAAAATGTGAAAAAACTTCGTTTTCATGATACTTATCTACCCGATTACATAATCTGTAAGCACATGTTATTGTTCCTATTTTCTCTAAAAAAAAGTTTTTGAATACACGGACTCAAAGCTTAAAACTGTAATCTTGCTAAATAGTCCTTTTTTCGTCAATGATCTCCGATCTCCCTGTACCACCCGTAAATTACTTCGTCAGAAGTCCAATTCCAAGGCGGTATCGCTCCGGCATATAGTCAAATAGGTTTTAGCAAACGAAAACCGGAATTGCGTTCTTTGAATTCTGAATATGTAGCCAAAACTCGTCTTTTTAACTCATTTTATTCTGTTTCATTCCACAAATTTTCAAAGTCATTTCAATTCGTGGTTACTCCATTGCATTGCTTTCGTTGACCTGAACCCATAATTTTGTACACTTAACCGAGGTTTTGGGATCGTTGTATTACTAAAATACCCACCTAAGTGCTATACTTCTTTCAGAATATATATTTTCCCAAAATTCCTAGTGATCTCAAAGACCTTCAGAATACTGCAGCATATATTCTTGAAGTAGCAACATAATCGGTTGTCTTCACAGTGCCCTGTAAGCTATGAAGCGACCCCAGACCGTTGTATAAAAACGATACCCAAACCATCATTTTTTCGCCGGTCTTAATTGTATACCTGTGGTTGATGATTACCTCGATCAGAATTTAAAAAAGTTTACTTCTGTTTCTTCAGACCATCAATGTTGTTACGCCATTACTCTTCACACCAAAGCCCATGTTCTTCAGCAAACTTTAAACGTAGGCACTTTTCTTGGACTGAGGGGTTTGAGATTTTTCTTTGTAAACACTTTGATATCTGATGGATCAACATCAATAACATTTCAATGAATAAATAATAGATTTTTCTTAATAAAACGAACTACATATTTGACATACATTGTTATTTCTTTTCTGAAATTTGCAACTTTTCTGTATATTATTGATATGTTCCCGAGATTTCAGATCGCAGTGCATATTCTTTTCCATATTTATACCATAAAGAGAAAAATGAAGGTCTATTCATTTTCATTTTAATAAACATATTTTGGTTCTTGTTTAAAAACCCTATACTTTATAAATCGTACACTCTTATACTGACTTCGTTGCGAAAAATATATAAAACAAGTAAGGAAGGGCTAATAAATTTGGGTGTAACCGAACATTTTATACTCTCGCAATTTATTTATTTAACTTTATTTATATTATATAATACACAATTTGACTCACATATTCGTCATATATATTGTATAAAGTCAATTGAAAGTTGGAAACCATAATATTAGGTTAGAAGCACTGAGCTCCTCGTGTTCGATATATGGGGTCTTAAAAACCTATGGTCCGATTTCGGCGATTTTTAGAATGACGCTGCCACACTATTAACATAGTATTTGTGCAAAGTTCTGCACCGATATCTTCACTAGTACTTACTTTATATATTGTAAAGTAAACGATTCAGATTGTCTTCAAAGTTCGGGTATATAGGAAGTAGGCGTGGTTGTGAAGCGATTTGGCCAATTTTCGCAACATATCATTGGGATGTAAGGAAACTATTACAAACCAAGTTTCATTGAAATCGGTAGAGTAATTCCTGAGATATGGTTTTTGACCCATAAGTGGGCGACGCCACGCCCATTTTCCATTTTGTAAAAAAATCTGAGTGCAGCTTTCATCTGCCATTTCTGATGTGAAATTTAGTGTTTCTGACGTTTTCCATTAGTGAGTTAACCCACTTTTAGTAATTTTCAACCTAACTTTTGTATGGGAGGTGGGCGTGGTTATGATCCGATTTCTTTCATTTTTGAACTGTATTAGGAAGTGGCTAAAAAAAACGACTGCAGAAAGTTTGGTTTATATAGCTCTATTGGTTTGCGAGATATGTACAAAAAACTTAGTAGGGGGCGGAGCCACGCCATTTCCATAGCTTTATTTATGGCTTAGTTATGGCACTTTATGTGTTTTCGGTTTTCGCCATTTTGTGGGCGTGGCAGTGGACCGATTTTGCTCATTTTAATTTTTACTCAAGTTACAGCTTGCACAGACGGACGGACGGACGGACGGACAGACAGACATTCAGATTTGAACTCCACTCTTCACCCTGATCACTTTGGTATATATAACCCTATATCTAACTCGTTTAGTTTTGGGTGTTACAAACAACCGTTATGTGAACAAAACTATAATACTCTCTTTAGCAACATTTGTTGCGAGAGTATAAAAAGGATGCATGTACTTTGCATTTTTCTACGAAATTAAAATTTGTTTTATAAATAATGAGTGATAAAAATATGCCGTTGACTGGCAGACATTTTAATGGCTTACTATAATTTTATTGTAGCTCTGCTTTTCCTCATTCTCGCCCTTATTATCTTATGTGGATATCTTTAATTAGTATAATTAAAATGCATACCTGAAAAAAAGAAAGAAACAAATAATTAAATTAACAAAAATATGGATAGTTGAGAAAAATAGTGTAAAATTAATAAACTGTGACTACTTTTAGCAAAATGATGATTTATGAGAATCAATAGATTAATCAAAATCGCTGAATGTTGGCATAATTTCACCTATGCCCCCAACTTTTCCAGTACTTAATCGAAGCTTTTTAATTTAAGGTCAAAATTATGCCAAACCTTAGCGTATTCCCCCGATTAATTACAAGATTATTCATTGCTTTAACGAAATCCGTTTGATATTATGACTTTTTTGGGAGTGGTTCCTGGAGATTGGCTGTAGCAGCTTCAAAAACTGTTGTTTTTGCAATACAAAATTATTCATTACTCTCCAAAGTTACCATAATCATTTTTTAGGGCTTCTAACTAGATAACGATAGAGCCTAACATAATAATAAATATTTAGATACCTCAGGAGAGCAATAGTGACAATAGCAAAGATGGAATATTTGTAACATTTGAAACAAACTATTTCGTAGAACATTGCTGAGGCGAGAGGCGAGAAGTTTCTTAAAAACATACGCATTTTGGTTTCAACGTTTTTGCCACCACACCAAAGTCAACGACGCATTCAAAAACCTGAGTAGTAGAGAAAAAACGCCTGAAAAGGGAAACCGAAATGCAGTGGAGCGTTGAAAGGCAAACAGCCTAAAAGTGAACCGATAGTTTTGATAGCGGCAAAGGACGACGAAACTACAGCAGTGATAAGATTAAGAGAGAAAAATAAAAAAGAGAAAGAGAGAGCAAGACAGCACCCTACGGAACAGCTACTGAATTCAGCTCAGCATGACAGCTCAACTGGCACATTTGGGTGGTGGATTGCAGTGGTGCTCCATCAAACGTACCCACCCGCCACTAGAGACCTCACTTGCTTTTCGTTGTAACGCAGTAATCAACGACTGTAACGGTAAAATGTAGATTTAGAGCAGTGAAAAAGGAAAAAAAGCACCCAACTTACACTATAAATAAATGTAGTTCAGCTATTTCAATGTGTGTGTGTGTAGGCGTGTAGCAGCGACTGTGAAAGTATGCGACATTTGGTAGAACTTCGAAGACTCAGCTCCATGGTTTTTGTGCATAGCACGCTCATTCTACTACACATCAAGCGCAAGTGCCTCACAAACTTAACGGTATCGCTGCCAAATGGACGGGGGAGAGGTAAACGCAATGAAAGGTAGAAAAGTAAGAATCTGAGTACAGTAGATTTCCGAAATAACGAACACATTAATTGTCAGGCTTGTTCGCTATATCGAATTTTTCGTTAATTCAAGTACTCACTTAAAGGTATTTTTATCAATAAAAATGAGTTATACATATATCCGTAAATTGCAGTTTAATAAATTGTTTTATTAATTATTTGTTAAAAAATGAAAAACCATAACAAAACAATTCAAATCCAATAAATCCAAAATGGACCAATTCTGACACTCATACTTATATTTGGTGCTGATCAATAATTTTAAGCTTTTTTATAAAATTCAACATTTGTTCAATTTGCACATTTCTTTTGAATTTTTTCCAGTTTTATTTTTAATTCTGGTTCGATGCTACTTGATTTTTCCCTCTTACTTCATATGTCTTCTTCATGTTGTTCGTTAAACTGAGCACTTACAAATTCTCGATGTTCGTTATTTACGGTACTCAATGTAACAAATTTGCTTGTTCGTTATAAGCGGTTTTCGTTAAAACTAATATTCGTTATTTCGGAAAACTACTGTACTTGGTTTTCAAGTGCCTGTTCGCCTCTAAATATGCCTTACCTCAACTATTTTGCTACCTTAAGCTAGTTGATTAGTGCATCTTAGATGGGTATATTCCATATTGGTAAGGCACTTGCTCTGAGCCGAGACAATTGGAGATTGTCTTTAATATAAAGTGTACCATTATTTCCATGATCTTGATGGAACGGAACCCGGTTGTTGATATACGGATGATCACCCCCACTTAAGACAACCTTTATAACCTCGCTGATCTATGGATATAGCCACCAATATTTCTCTACTCATTTACTCCGCGCTACACTGTGCACTCGGTATAAGCCAATCCATTACCACCGTTACCGCTGCTGCGTTGCTTTGCTATGATCTTGACAAACCTCTGCAGCGAATCTCTGCGGCTGTGGCAAACTAAATTGCACATTAATGTTTTGCAAGTCCCACAATACTCCCGCCACCTCACCTGCAGCGCAGAGGGCCAACCAAATGTGTTTGCTCCACTCCGCTTGATGCTGTACTATAATTTTCCCACTTTTTTTGTTTCATTGCGGCTTTTTATTCGCTCATTACTTTGCATCTTGCATCTCGCTTTTTCGCGCTTTTGTTTTGGTTGGTTTTTCTGCCAACTATTTGTCACTCACACATGCACACACACTCATATATTTATATGCGTATAGTGTAATAGTTGATATTTTCCTCTGTTTTGCAATTCGCTCAGTCACTCTTCGAGCAGTACATTTGCACATTCGCATTCATATTTACATTGTTTTGCGCATGGAAATGAGGACACATGGCTTTTTTTGTCCCATTTTTATGGTTTTACTGATTAAAGTGAATATCTCTTAGTTTTTCCCACTTTTTATCTCATCTGTTTGCTTTTAGTTAGAAAACTACATGTGCAAATACTAACATATCTATGCATATGTAAATACATATGTATATAGATAAGTATATACAAACGTGAACTTAATGCTGCATTTTCCGCTGCGGTGACGAACACACATATTTTTTCTCATAACCATACATATTATCCATACATACGTATTTACTTCAGTGCCAGGCATAGTTGTGGGAAGCCATCGCATGAATGATTATAAAAGTGAGTAATGGCAAACTATGATGAAAATATGCATAAATACAGTAGTGCAAAAAAATAATTTATATACATTGTAAATATAATACAATTACTTAGTGGGCAGCCATAGTAGAGAGCTAAGTAATTTTTCCCGGTACTAAAAGTTTGTAGCTAAATTTAATATAAAAACTCAGCTAAACTGAGTAAATATTTTAATAATGTTATTTTCCATATAATTTCTATTTCACAACCTCTAAACTTTCTAATTATATGTCCGTATGCATAGGCCTTGTAATTAAGATGTTCCTATTACTTTTAAAACATCTGTATTTACATACATACAAAAGTTCAGATTAGCATAATGCATTAAATTTTTGTATCCATGAATAAAAGTGCTCAACTGACTTGCAGTTTTTTTTTTTTTTGCTTACGTTGCGTAACATCATTTTTGCTTATGACAAATTCATTAATAATGCGTTTTCTACAAACTTTTCATTAATTAATGCATCGTTTATTTTTTCCGAACTCTGGTGGGTGTCTTAAAATAAAAATTAATGCAAATTTGCAATAAACATTTCATATCCAGTTGGACCTCGTTTATCCGGGAACGTCGGGATTAGAATATTGTTTAATATTACTAGGATAAAATAATGTTTGTATTTAAGGAAGTTATTCCATGTGACGGCCTGTTATTTTATTGATTTTTTAGATTTTTGAAAAATTAAGGATTTATTGTAAATTTCTATAACCCGTTTTCTATAACTTGAAGTTTTTTTGTTGATTATGGTGATTCGTGTTAGAGAATCTCCACTGTATAAATTTTTACCTAAAGATATTGTGTGGAACATGAGTTACAGCATTCTGAACATCCCCGCCTGTGGCAAAAAATTGGAGTTTTGCTAGACATTAAAAAAATTGCGAATTTTGCGTTTGTTTAATTGTTTGCAATAAGAAATCAAAATTTTGGGAATTTGGAAATTTTCATTATTGATAATAGAGAGTTTATATGTGCTGAGTGCACCCTACAAATTTCAAGTCATTTGGTCTATCCGTTTTTGAGATACGATGGAGGAATGTTTGAAAAACACAGTTTTTAGGAAAACGCGTTCAAAATTTCCACGAACTCTTTGACAACGAATTTTTTAAAATCACTTTACCACGATATTTTAGACATGTTAAGAAAGGAATTTATGATAAAAAAATGAATATTTTGAGCCCATCACAAGGGATGACACTATTAATTATGTAAATCTAAAAATTATATGCTCCGGTGAAATTTAACTCTATCAATACCAGATACAACCCAAAAATATTATCTGCTACGCTGTGCGTAAAAGTTTAAAAATTTAATTTGTACATTATTTTTTTCTTATTTTAATACCATATTAATTTATTTTTTAAATCAGAACAGACAATTCTACATTATGATATCACATCAAGTACAGCAACGAAACGTCCACATCCATTGCAACATGTATTTAACAAATTCAGTGACATTCACAAAAATTTAGCCACATTGTTGTAGTATTATGCGCAACATCGGTAAAAAAAAATTTGGCTATTGATTATACGAAAATGATCACACAATTATCGTCTCCACAATACTCCCCATACACATTTCTTCACACATTCTCTGCTTTATTATGAACTATTTTTAAATTTTTTTGTATACAAGTAATAATTTTTGTGCTTATTTCTATGGCCAACGCACACCACAGAAACTCAAGAAAAATTTAAAAAAAAAAATTAATTATATGACCAAAATACACGTACGAGTTAAGAAACAGCTAACTCGTCCGATTGCCTGATTCGTGTTTCTAAGCAGACGACGATTTGGTTACTTGTCGTGTGGTGTATGTGTGTGTGTGTTTGTGGGGAGAATGTGCTTCGAAAAGGGAATGAGTTCATTCAACTGTCAAAAAGATAGAATTAAAACTAAAAACAACAACAACCAGAATACACAGAAATCCGGCAAAGCAGATTTTAAAGCTGCCTTGGTGTGTAGAGGTCGTCGCAAGAGTGGCGGCAAGGGCGAACGCACGCACACAGACAAGAACGACAGTCGCGAAGGCAACAATAAGCAAGAAGCCGGAATAAAATAGCATTTGAAACTATGGCCATGGCAAGCAATAGGCAACAAGCAAACTACGGCCGTACACAGCAGGCAAATGTGTTGGCTGTGGTAAGATTTTGGGGAAAGAAAAACAAAAAAACGATGCATTTTCATTACGAGCGTTTGTACGACGACTGCAGCTGACTTGATTTTGGCGCTTTGGTTGCATTGTTTGCCTCTTTTTAGTTTTTACTGTGGCTTTTTGGTTATTTTTAGTTTTTGACTGTGCAATGGCCACAATACATTAGGTGCATTTGTGGAAACATAAATATGTGTATAATGTACAGTTGCGGCCAAAATAATAGGATCAAAACTTTAGAAACTTAATGGACACTTACAAAGGAAGAATTTGAGCAAGATTAATCATTTAAACTTTCTTTTGAGTGTTCTTTGGCACAACTTTCCAGTTCACTCACCAGACCATTATGGATATTTATATATGGTAATTGAAAAAAATTTTTTTTTCCTAAGAGAAAAAACTGCATAGAAGTTTCATTCGTTTAATGTTTTTATTTCTACATTATTTCATTTGAGACACAAATCGGCGTGGCGTTTTGTTTATACAAATGCATGCCAAACCAAAAACCAAACAGCAATAAACTGCGTGAAATCATAAAAGCAGGAAACACGGCGACTACAGACCTGACAACATGCCTACTTACATACATATATTTATACACACATTACGTACGTTAATGTAATTCTGTTGATGTTGCCAAAAATAGCTGCGAATGCTTACAAATTGCTTTTGTTTTCTGATTTTTTCCTCTTTTGTTTTTACATTTTGCCGTCAGTGTTCTGAGAAATGCATTACAAATAAAAGTATAAATACAGTATTCTCTTGATTTTAATGACTGAAAGTTTTCGTAGAATAAAATATGTAAAAGCTGTGTGAATATTATCGACAAAATGGCTGACTAATATAAAAGCACAACAAATTTGTTAAGATTAAAAAAAAGTACAATTGATAAAAACATATTATTTGTTTAAATCATGGTTTCAACTTAGTGTTTATAAATATTATTTTAAATCAAATCAAAGCGTTCCACTGTAGCTAAGCACATCAATTACTGGCTACAATTGCAACAGCATACGATCTCTTCGTACTCGTGCCGTCAGCAACTTTATTTATAAACACTGCGTTCAAGTGTGGATAAGTTCAGCGAAATGTTGCAGATTTCAAAGGCGTTGATGCGCAACATTTTGCCCAGTCTTTGCCCGTTTTTAAACGCTATTACGCTATTCATCATCACCACTGTAGTTGTTATATTTTTAGCAAAAGTGCCATTTTACTTTTATGTTTCCTGATGTTCACATTTATTTTGTAGTTTTTTTTTTGCTTCATGGCAAATGACTCAATTCGCGAATGGCGCACACGCGACAAAGACAAGACGACTCATTTGAAAAATCTTTCTTGGCATGTCTGCAAAATGAAATTCGTTTAAAATCATATTTTCATTCGTTTTCATCATTTGCTTCACTTCTCTTTCTTTATCAGCAGACACTTGCACTCACTTGACCTCCAAGCAAAAGCAGAGAAATTGTTATTATTTTTTTTAATTTTCGCGTGGATGTATGTTTTCTTTTCGTTATATATGCATATATTTTGTATCAATTATATTTTCAGTTGTTATGGTTTTTATAGAAAATTAATTTATATACAACGTATGATAATTTACACCATATAGATATGCATATAGGCATAGTGTGGTGGGCCATTCAACTTTAGCAATGGGGGTTAAGAAATATGATTAAGAAATGATTACCACTTTCAGTGTTTACTATATCAAAACTCGTAAGCAACTTTAGTGGTGATTGATTTCGCATTTCATTAAATTCTTCGCATTCACATTTTCTCAGGTGTACATTAGCATTCCAACGAAACTGAAATTAGTTTTTAATTCCAATGAAACTGAATTTAGTTATTAAATAATTTACATTGTGTTCTCCACTATCATTACAAATGAATTCCACGCTTTCAACTCTATTACTGACAATTTTATGCCACAATTCATGCAACAAATGGCAAACATTTTACACACATTATACACTTCATTCATTATATATTTAAATATAACCTAAACAGCTTTTACGTTGAAATACGAATTCTACATTTTAGTTGTCAAAGTATAAATAGCAAAAATTATACTAAGAATGCCTCACCAAGAAATCTGCCAATATATATTCATAAATAAACTCAAACTTTTAAATTTCTCATTCTTGTATTATTTATAAAGGTAATTCTTTTTTTAGTTAGATCACAATATGGTAACATTATATTTTTTCTCCCATGTTATTAAAATTCCAAAATGTATCATGGTGTTTAATTATGAGTTATTGTCGTCTTTTTGTCATTTTTTTTAGTTGTATGTTCATATATTCATAATTTCATAAGAATTCCAAACAATGGTTTAAACTATAATTAGCATATTTGTTGTTTCTTAATATCTGCGATCTTCATTAAAAAAATCAATATTTCTGTTGCATGTACTCATCCTAATATGATATATAACATATTGTGAACTGTTCAAAAAACACACATAAATAATGGAATTGTCATTTGTATTAAATTCGCACAAAATTCCGGAAAATAAAATTATGTTAATATATATAATGCATCCAATAAGAAATAACCTAAAAATTTAATAAAAATAGTGATAGAAGTCCGAGGTATTGACTCCGTTATTGCCAACTAATTGAAGCAATACACGAAACTTTGTATTCCTTCCATAAACAACAACAACATATTCAACTAACAAATCGAAGGAACTAACATTTTAAATTTGGCTCAAGTACTCAACGAACGTACTCAAGAACGAACGAAAAGTGCCTATAACGAAATATGGAGGATCAGCTGAAGTTAGACAAAAATAAATAACAACGACAACAACAAAGTGTTATAGAAGAAATGCAGCAATTGCATACGAAGCCAATAGCTGTAAGTAATATGTATATAAAAGTAGCAAAAACAATGTATGTATGCTGCAATGCCCAGCTGCAGCCAGGCAGAAGACAAAACTTAATAATAAAAAGCATTGCAGCGATGCGATAAACAACGCAGCAGCAGCAGCATAACTCCAAATGCAGCAGCAAACAACAAAAGTGATGTGCAGAGGGCGCAAAGTCAGGTGTACGCAAGTGTTTCGAGCGATCGATAGACGTGTGAAGATGAGGAGGGCGGAAGTTGCGACACAAAACTGGTTTGAAATGGAAACAGCAACACACAAACGCATAGCACGAAAAGGAAACTTAAATTAACAGCAAATGAAGAGATAGACAAACAGAAAATATATGTACGCACGAGGAGGGGGTATCGTACTCAGAAGATAGGAAGGAGGCCATACATAGTGGAAGACGCAATTGAAACTGAAGTTAAGTGCGAGTCGAAAACCAATGCGCCGATGTCGACAATGAAGAAGAAACGTAAAATAAGTGGAAAAAACAGAACACATAAACTCAGGCGAAGCATAAACGCGAACGACGTGAGATAAGCGCAGAAGCAGCAAAATGTGTGGATATGAGCGAGAATGCAGCATGAAATGCAGCGCTTGCCGTAGAAGCCGTGCGATGGCCAACCAGCTTTTCGAAAACAATGTGGAAGCGAAAAATATCAGACATACAGAATCGAGTACAACCGGTAGACTGTAATATTTTGAAATAAAATTCACTACTAAAAGTTTGTGCATAATTTGACTTGCTTAGAAGCCACTGGCACAGCGTACTGGCGTAGAGTCGGAAGAACGGAAAGACAAATAAACAATTAGTTTGCATTTCGCCATTGGCACTGTAGCTGCCCACTATTGTTGGCTCTGTACAATGAATTGTTGAGCGTTCCAAACTAACTTCACAGACTGCAGTAGAGACACATATATTGTTTGCATCATTTTATTGTTGTAGTATTTTGACTTGCTTTGGATATGCCCACTGTTGCTTATACATATTTTGGTTCTTGATGTTTATATGCATGTATTTTAAAGCAATAGTACTATTTGTAATGTTTATAAAATATTATAGTTATAAGAATGACCAATATATTATATTTTCGTTCACTTTTACTAACTAATCAACAGATTGTAAGTTAGAAGTCTGAATGTAGATATTGAGAAATATAAAAATATTTGTCCCAGTTTTTATAAGTGAATTTTGCCTATCTTTAAACTTTATAATTTATAATAATAACAATAACAACCTCCACTTAAAAATTTAATTCTTAAATCGAACAAATCTCTCAATTAATGCGAGATATCTGGAAATATCAAACTAAACAAATACTCACAAATCATTTGTCGCTAAATATAAAATTAATTTAGTACTGCCAAATTTAACTACTTAAAATTATAAAATATGACTATTATACACACCTTGTCTTATTGATATAAGTCGCTATGTTGACGACCGGTATGCGTTTCGTACATTATAGTACCACAAAGAAGGTTTAACACCGGATAACGTAAACTTTCTCACGCTTTCACGCTTATTATAATTGTGTATTTTGTAATAAAAAATTGTATTTTTTATTTCAATGTTAATATATACATACTTGTACACTGTAAACAATCTCTCTCAGTTATAACACACGTATCATTTAGATTTTTTGCTGGGAAGACAACGTTTCTCAATACAATTCATGAAACCGTGAATGTAAGGTTATATTATTATGTTAATTATATAATGTTCAAATTCCCGCTTTCTTTAAAAAATTACACGTTTAATAAAGATTTTGGCCAAATAAGCCATATGGTTTTGAATAATTTTTTTTACTATTACACAGAAATACTCATTTCTGTTAATTTTCTTTGTTTTATGAATTGAATTCGTGCATTTTTTTTCTTTATCTTTATTTTTCTTTGTTGTTTTCATGCACGCACTCAACATTTGGTAGATAAAGGCAAACGCCATGATTCCGCGATACAAACGTTTTGTTTCTCACACACAAGTATCATTCATTTTCATTTATATATTTCACCTCATTGTTTTTAACGCTTATTTTATCATTGATTTTAACTTATGCAATGACTTTATATATTTATTAATTTCTTTAGTTTGCATATACGCTTATACATAGATGAAAACTTTCACAACTATGTAATTAATGCTATTGAAGCTAAATTTAATTAATGAAAACGTTTTACAAGCAGTCACTGCTTATTTCAACGAATCGTATCTGCTCTGTTTTCAATCTCTTTATCATTTATTGTATAACAGTTGTAGAAACTCCATGCTATGCTTTGCTTTCATCGAATCTTCGTAGATATGTACATATACCGCCCGTTTTCTACATTTTTTAAGTTTTAATGCTTGACTCTATTTTTTTGTTTTTGTTTTGTCCCACACATGTCACACACGTACGCAAATACACTTAAAATAATAAAAATAATTGCTGTTTGCTTGTTTTGCTTCGTTTTCCACTGCCTTCAAATCCTCTAGCACTTTTTAAACACAATTACATCCCCCTTTGTTTCTTCTAACTTCTGATTTCTACATTCTATTTTTCGTCACCATCAGCTATTTTTGTATGTATTTGAATACTGCTATCAACTTTACGTCCTCAGTCACACCGTCTAGCTCTGTATATGGTTCAGTCAACGTCGACGTCAGTGTAGTCTGTTGTTGTTGCAATTGATATTTCTGCTGTTTTATTTAATTGATTCTGGTTTTTTACTTTTTGTTTTTTTTTTTTCGTTTTACTGCTACTAGTTGTTTTTATTTTTGTTGTTTCTTCAGGCTCGTAATCTTTTCAACGTTTGCATTCTTCTCACATACGTTTTGCACTTTTCGCCTTTTTTTCTCTTCCATCGCATACCACTCTTCGGTTCAATACATTTAAACAATTTTTGTTTTACACTTTACACATTTAATTTTCTCAATTTCCTATTATTCATTTTTATACTTTAAATATATTACTTCAACTTTTGCTTTAACACTTTTTATGAACTCATAATCGTCGCTTTACCAATTTTCTTCACTCAACACATTCGGTTTTTCATTCATATTTCTTTCCTCATCTATCCATTTCAATCGATGCTCATTTCGGCTTTACACAACATTTCTTCTTCACTTTACTCTTGTTTATTAATTACCCCCTTTCAACGGGGCACTTCGAAATCACTCTGAATCTTTTTAAAATTTGTTATTTTCACTGATCTGTTCAAATTTATAGCATAATTTCAATCCTCCACACGTTCTATTAACAGTTTGCGCCATTTCCCCCCTTTTCAATTTAATCGTCTGGCTCACTGGCAATTGAAGAAGGAACTGAAATAAACCAACTTTTCACGTTCTCAGCCACCCGACTGTTCCACAGTACTAAACGTTCCTATAGCTGTGCACCGTGCGCTGAATGCGTCATGGCGACGCTGAATTGGGTGTCGGCCATTTTGAAATAGCTGTCAAATATTCCATCAACTTAACGAACGTTCAGTGGAGGCATTTTGTTGGCGGATGTTTTCCTCAAGGGCGTTGGCAACGAATTGAGGGATTCTGCAGAACCAAATATCTATTGTGTTAATGATAACAATTTAAAGACTATTATTAGAATTATTTAACTAAAAGTCTTTGACAAAACCCATAAAATATACTGATACAGCATTAAAAGGAAAAAATCCCATCATTCATAGCGACTTAAACTTGAACTGTGATAGACAACGAGAAATATTATTAAATTTTTTTTTATACAATGCGATCATGTCTTACAATATTTCTTATACAGTGATTTATCGGCATTATTTTAAGCATTCAACGTATTTCCTTATTAAAATATTTCCTTTAATTTTCTTCAGTCTGATTAAATGAAACACAAACACATTCACTATTCGCCGTGAGATGGCGCTACACTCTCTTAGATTGAACGGACAGCATTACCGAAAAAGGCTGTTTTTCTATATGGAAAATGCAAACTGTTTTCATTTTATTATTGATATTAAATTTTAATATTAATTCAATCACAATTTGTAATTTAATATGGAATTCTAAGCTTCCTTTAATTGTATATAACGAAAAAATAAATTTTCTGTTTTCATTTATTTGGTAACGCCCATTTTGGCCCCGAATAACGAAGTATGACGACACTGTTAATTGCTGCAGTTTGATTTTGTTGTGGATTTCTACGAACAGAGTCGCCGTAGATTCAGTCCGATTTGGAAGTGCAGAATTTTTGTCAGAGATAAAATTTTTGTTGTGTCTAACCAGTAGGTAATATTTTGAACAAACTAAAAGGAAAAAATGTTATTTAAATAAAATGAATTTACTTTAACGGCTGTAAAATCGTGTAGAGTGTAAACGACCTTATTAAAATTATGTTAAGCACTTATCCGTAGACGCGTTTGTTGAATTTGCATGTGTGGTGTATGTAATTAATAAACTTTTATTCGATGCCTTACATCGTTTATTTGAATTTTATATTTCAGTTTAACTTAAGGAAATCTAGTTTTGTGATTAATTTGTGCAATTCTTAGTGCACAGATTAAAATTAGAAATCAATTTTGTGGCGTGTACGCTATAAAAAAGTAAAATAAAACAACCGCAGCCAAAGCGGAAAAGGTGAAAAGAAAATGAAAGAAAATTGAGCATTTAGTTTATTTTGTATCTCTCGTTGAAGTGAGAAAGTGCTAACAAGAAATTCAGTTAACTAAGTGTATAAATGAAATGTTGAAATATATTTATAATAAAATACTATACGTACACAAAACAATTTAGCTTTGTCTAAATAAGTAACGCAAAAGTGAATTTGTCTATTAAAAAAGGAGTGTCGTGTATTGCAGGGAAAATTGCTACGAAAGCAAAACAAAACGGAACGCGAAAGAAATAAATGGAAGACAAACAAAAATAAAGGGGTAAGGAAGCTGAAAAATATTGCATAAACTATTATTAAGAAATACAGAAAATAAAGAATTTGTGAAAATTCTTTAACATAATCAATTAGAGAAAGGTCTCGTCGGTAATCATAGATTCCCACAATATTATTTTATTTAACTGGTTTGGCATGAAAATGTACATGATACAAAAAAGGACATGGCACGTTTGATTTGTATAATATAAACGAGCAACGAAGTATATATGTATGCTAACAGAGGCATTTGTCGTATTTCATTTGGAAATATGTAGTGATATTTGTGATGTAGTATCTACCTGGAGATAAGTATTGTGGCGCCTTCTTTAATCTAATTCAAGCGAAATACTAAATATACCACCAATTATATGTATCCTATCTGTGTATAGTTTGTACAGTTTGTATGTGTTGTTTGCTTGCCTCGCAGAAAAATGGTTAATATTGAGTGAAGGGTGTGCCTATATATTAAAGTCCATTTAGAATGAAAAAATTATATCTATACAGAATTTCCGTATAAAATCATATAACAACTCTGTCGAAAAAGAAAGTGCATATAAAAGTGTAAACATAATGGCTGAAATTAAAGAAATAATAAATTCAATTAGAATCAATTTATGCTGATTTCAAGAAGAAAGTTGTGTCAAAATGAGTTTACATGCATTCCAAATCAATTTCAGGCAATCTACAAGCTTCTAGTATGCATATTATAGAAATTGTCTGATTGAAATGGAAACATTTTCACAATACTTATATGTACTCATGCCTGCAATGCTTATCCGATTTACAGTTGATTGGATGTCAAGCCGTTAAACTCAAGTCACAAATCATAATCCAACTCAAGTAACCAACTATAGCATTGCACGTTGCAGAAGAAAAAGGAGAATACACAGTGTCAACAATGGAGCGCTGTTCATGTCTATGTTAGTAGTCACATAATTGAATTAAATTTATTTTCATCTGCGAAACTAAACAAAATTAAATGAAAACACAACAAATCACTCATATAAGCTTGTAAATTCAATGTGTGCACGAGTTGAGCGAAATTACAAATGCACATACGAGTGTAAATATTTCTACAAACTTGGTAAACTTGTTAGAAATCTTTTATTTTTGTGCCACAAATCACAGCGCTGTCTTGTTATTTTCTTCATAATTTTTTATCATGCACTGTTGGTGTTATCCCTAAACCACAGCGCCTCAGTACCGTCTGGATGCGACACCAATTTTTTTTTGATGGTTGCAGTCTATAGACGCCGTTCCGAAAATAGCCAACACATGCCAATCAAAAGAATACGCCAAACGAATTTATTGTTTAGAGAAAAAGATGCACAATAATATTGTATTTATCAGCTTATGTATAAGTAAGCAGTGGCTAAAATGTTGCATTTTGACATTTAGTGCTCACGCTTATTTTTATTTGTGCCATTTTGTTGTCACCCTTATTATATTTTATACTTGTTTTTGCCATTATTGTTGCTAATGCTCTTATGTTTGTACACTGGTTTGCATTATATTTACCGTGTCTGCCAGCGGAAACGTTCACACTTGAACTATTTGCTCACTAAGCGCTATGTCACCTACGGCCAATCCGAAATATTTGTTCGGGCATACGTTTCACCGCAAAACAACAAAACAAAACGCATGCATAGATAAATGTGTCTATATGTGTTTACTTGTAGATTTATTTACTTTCACGCTGGTGTGTTTCATTGATGGTGCTGCCACCTGTGACGTAGACAAATTGACAAAAAATAAATTGTTGCTATTTTTTGGCATGTATTTAAGTACTCATATAGGTACATACATATGTATGTATATATTCATATCATATTTTTGTAGAGCTTTAACCAATGGGACTGGGTGCTGACAGTGCGTTAGCTGCTTGTCAACCTCAATAAATACGTTTTATTTTATTTCAAGCTGTTGTTATCTTTAAATATTATTTAATTGTTAATATGAAAACCATTTGTTGTCTAATATACCCTTATTTTTCTTAAGGTTCTCTAGTATTTTTACAATTATCTTCCAATTATTTCAAATTTGATTAAATCGTACTCTCTCATTAGAGTCTAGTATAGAAAAGGTTAAATTTTTCGAAAATATACACTACTTGTAGGTAATTTTCGTTCTAATATTTTTATACAGTGATATATGAAACAGGATGGCTTGAAAAATATTATGAAAACAAGAAAATAACACTGGTCGACACAAAAAATGCATCAAAGATTAGACAATGATATTCTAATAGGATTTTCATCGCTGAACACGAATATTACCTCCAAAAGTGCCCATCACGTCGAGATTTTGAGCAAAATGGACTCAAAGTCTCAAAAAATCCTGTTTTTGGCCTTTTTTGATCACGTGTAGAGAATTACGCTGACGTGCTAATTTAAAAAAAATTTTCAAAAAATATGTAAAGCAAAAAATATATAAAGCATACATTTATTATTTAATAAAAAGTCTCTGACATGTCAAGCTTAATAACCAAACAATCTTCTGCTCTTTTTTAATTATTTTATATATTTATCTCGGTCATTGCCACTAATAGATAGCGACAACGCTTGATAAACAATCGAAAGTGTAGATTTTTAAAACCGCTTCTGGTAAAGGTGTAAATTGTTTGACTTTTTAGTCTCCCACTCAATTTGAAAATGTCCATTCGTTCTAAGCAAATATGTAGACATCTAGGTTTGTTGGCATTTGTGTCAGTCAAAAAGAAGCTTCGCAGCATATTTCGTGGCACGTACTTACATACAAACTTATGTAAATATATACACATATTCTCAAATTTGCCATTCAGCAAACACAGCTGACCAGATGGACTGGCACATGTGTACATGATAGGTATGCATGTGTGTATCTTCTTTATGTTTTAGCTCAGCTGTTTCACTTTTAAGGTCGTGTTCGTGTTCTTGTCTTGAATAAAAAGAAAAACTGTATGCGAAAATCCTACAGTCTGCTGATATTGCTTTTTCAACGCCACCTTGAACGTCATCAGTTCTGAGGGAAATATTTTTTTCTTTGTTTTACAAAAGTAAACACACACATACATATTTAATTGTTTTCGATAAAATCACGGCACTTTTTATGTTTTAAGTGTACGTTGGAAATGCATGATGTTTAATACATTAATTTAAATGAAATATTTTATTTTTATTTTTTATTAATATTTCATTGTGAACAGTGGTTCCACAATTCTTTAAATATTTTATAAATACAAAAATATATTCAAAAGTTAGACCCATGTTTGTTTGCACCTTATCGACCTATAAACCCGGGTTTTTTATGATTAGATAGAAACCAGACAGTCTCTAATTATATGATCACCACTGAGATATTTCACAACTTGTACTTTTCCTATAATAACAATAAAAGCTACCATTTTTTAAATATATGTAAATAAAAAATGTTTAAAGAGCCATATAAATTAATTTCTATATAAATATAATTTTTGCACGACATTTGCCGCCTTTTCTGTAGCATCTAAATATCTAATCGTCTGAGATATAAATTCACATGCTTACGCACGTTATACACCAGTCTACTGAAGAACAGATAAAAGTAGACGAAAAGGGTTTTCGTTGATTTATGACTCGAATCAGTGTTGGCACCTATAATCACAGACATGTGAAGAAGGCGGAGAGTATTATGAATCATTTAGTAAATGTACATGTGTATAACATGTGTTGGGTAATGATTTTTGGAATTAACCTTCGACTCTGTCACAGCGTGGCAATCTATTTGAACTATACAAATGTAGCTGTATAAGAAAATGCATACAAACCATTCATATCTAGGTACACACGACATTAAGTTTATTTATTAATTGACATTTCTTTTCATTCACATATTCTTTTGACGTTTAAATGAGTACACATACATCAATTAGTTATATTCTCTACTTTATTTTTGTTAAATCGCGGAAACTCGTGTGCGATAATCGTTAAATTCGCGTGCTTGGCATTGTAATTTTGTCAATTTACGGGTCGAATTGCTAGTCTGTCATAAAGTCTGTGAGGATTTCTTTTACGTATTAAGCAATTTTACTTAATTGAATTATTTGTTCTATGCATTCAAGAAGGCGAATGACAATAGCAAAAAAAAATGCATTATTTTGCTGACACTGTGTCGCGTCACTGAAACTATTCCAAGCATGTTCCTATTTGCTTTAGATTTTCTGCGGTTTGGCGTTTCGGTGCTGCTGTACTTAAAGTCACGCACCTTCATCAGTATGTCGCCGTTTACTCATTCCATACTCATTCCATGATGCTAACTGATGATTTACAATAATATACTTCTAGCTTTTACCTTCATTGTTAATTACTTGCACTGGTCGCTTTTGAATAATAGGCCATCTGTTTAAAGCAAAAGAAACTTACTTCTATGAAGGAATATGTTTACCAAGTATCATCAAGTTATCGCTTGCCGATACTGACGGGCGGACTGACTGATGGACAGTCAGACATGTGGATTTCAAGTTGTGTCGCAATCCTGATCATTTTATATATAAATATATGCACATATATATGACCATACATCTAACTCGTTTAGTTTTATGTGTTACAAACAACCTTGTGTAAAGAAATCTGTTATACTCTGTGTAACACGTTGCGAGAGTATAAAAATATTTAATTTCATTGACGTAATTAATTAGCTTCTTGATTGTTGAAAAAATATTTCAACATAAAATATTGTTTGTTGCCAACTTCCACTATTATCTCTAAACAATATAATTTTATTAACCTTTTTTCACACTTGACTGTTTCGTGTTGCCTACTCTAATCCCTCGTTAATCACTTGACAGTTATCAGTTTTTTTTTTGTTTATGTTCTACAATATAGCATTGCCCCATTTTCAACAGTAGCAATACAAAAACAATGATGGCGAAATTCCATTTTCAACTGATAACCAATAACCCCACAATTTTATTTTTATTATTTTCATAACTTGTTTTATTGATTAATAACACTTTGTATGTTATCGCGTAATTTTTCATGTTCTACGTGCTCTTCAAACCAAACACAAACTCCAAATTAATTACATACAACATATTTATTGCACACACCCATCAACCAATATGTACATACAGTCATAAGTAGTAGTACTACTAGAATTTGAACGAGTATGAGTACTCGTACCTTCATTGTGGCCTCCATATCAGACATTAAAAGATTAAAAGCTGTCATTGATCATTAACTGTTGCTCTTACATTATAAAACATATTTGCTTGTGGAATGTTTATGCTTGCTGAATATTTAGCTTTATTTAAAATAAATTAAATTAAAATGTCTCAATCACCCAACGTGTGCGTGTAAAGCGAATTAGAGCAATTACTTAGGAATCATCTGTATTTCGTGATGGGAGTGCAAGAGTGCAACTTAAAATATCCGTTGTATTAAATTAAAAAGGTTGTTGCTACATTTATGCAATTGTAATGCATATACTGTTAATATTGCGGCCAGAATTTCAGATAATTTTTTTTTTAGTTGTAGTATGTCAAAAATGAATTTAGCATCGGCTTCGGGCAGTATCAGCAAAAGAAAATCATTATTGGCATCGGCCTAAAATTGAGAATCGGTCGGGCACTAGTTTTAAATATTCTGACGTATACAATCGCTCGCTTATTTGGTCGTCTGGGTCACTTGAGAGTTTGTGTGGGCGAAAATCCAAATAACTGGTTGCCAACTTGACCAGTCGAGTAGCTATGTACTTTTATGGCTATATTTACCATGCTTTTAATGAAATCTCATGTTTTTACACATATATTTGTGTAATCACATTTATACTTCCCACCACAATGTAAGAATCACGAACTTTTATGTAATTTACTTTATAACAATATCAACATCGAAAGCATGTGGGTTGTTTTTTGTTTTTTATTAAATACAATTTCAGCCTGTTAGTGCGTGGCAAATGCAAAAAAAGGCAATAGGTTGTAATGTTTCTTTCTGTGAATTTCAAAATAACATAAACTTAAACATTTTTAAAACCCTTTTACTTGACCATTTCCATCGTTAATTATCTACGGCTATGTGTTGCCCATCATAGTAGTATGATCGCATCACCAATTTGCACTGAAATACATATTTATTTATGTATGCACGTACATATATGTATGTATATGTATTTATTTATACTCACCACCTAATATATTATGTTATGTCAACTGCGATATACATAGTTTCCCCCTGTCATGTTGACATTTATATTCAACATTCAACGAAAAGTGTGTGGGACAAAATTTATTTTCTATTAGTACATTGTTATTTGCCGGAAGTACGAAAAATATCTAGTGACAAACATTTATTTTATTTTTGTTGTATACTTTACAACAATTTTAATGTGTGAAAATCTCAAAAATCGTATATAGTGTCAGCAGCAATTATAATTTTAATTTGTATAGTTAGTTTCGTTCATTGTAGGAAGTTCAACAGTTAATCGTCGGCTAGTAGCGATTCTTTGAATTTTTATACTCTCGCAACAAATGTTGCTAAAGAGAGTATTATAGTTTTGTTCACATAACGGTTGTTTGTAACACCCAAAACTAAACGAGTTAGATATAGGGTTATATATACCAAAGTGATCAGGGTGAAGAGTGGAGTTCAAATCCGAATGTCTGCCTGTCCGTCCGACCGTCCGTCCGTCTGTGCAAGCTGTAACTTGAGTAAAAATTAAGATATCTTGATGAAACTTGGCACACTTATTTCTTGGCACCATAGGAAGGTTGCTTTCGAAAATGATCAAAATCGGACCACTGCCACGCCCACAAAATGGCGAAAACTAAGCCATAAATAAAGCTATGGAAATAAAATTTGTTATGAAGGATCGCACTATGAAGGGGCATATTTGGATGTAATTTTTTTGGGGAAGTGGACGTGGCCCCGCCCCCCTACTGAGTTTTTTGTACATATCTCGCAAACCAATAGAGCTATATAAACCAAACTTTCTGCAGTCGTTTTTTTTAGCCACTCCCTAATACAGTCCAAAAATGAAAGAAATCGGATCATAACCACGCCCACTTCCCATACAAAAGTTAGGTTGAAAATTACAAAAAGTGGGTTAACTCACTAACGAAAAACGTCAGAAACACTAAATTTCACATAAGAAAATCGCTTCACAACCACGCCTACTTCCTATATACCATAACTTTGAAGACAATCTGAATCGTTTACTTTACAATATATAAAATAAGTACTAGTGAAGATATCGGTGCAGAACTTTGCACAACTACTATGTTAATAGTGTGGCAGCCCCATTTTAAAAATCGCAGAAATCGGACCATAGGTTTTTAAGGCCCCATATATCGAACACGATAAATAAAGTTAAATATATAAATTGCGAGAGTATAAAATGTTCGGTTACACCCGAACTTAGCCCTTCCTTACTTGTTTATTTATATTTGCTCGCAAAAAGAAATTTATCTAAACAGTTAACGAATAAAACTCCAAATTTTGCCTATTTTATGAACAGCTGGATTGTATTATAATATGTCCTATAATTAATTATAGTTTTTTAAGCGATAAGTTAGTTTTCTGTCATTATAAACAAGACACATAAGTGTAATGATTTTAATTTAATTTGAGAGCAAAGTGTGTAAGAAGGCTTCCATTTCGAATAAGAGTGAGATATTTGATTAAGCGATGTTTTAATATGTAACTATACATATACATATGTATTAATGTTGACCACTTCTGTGAAAAAAATAATATAAAAACCGCAAATACCACAAACTTCACCTAGAATCGACAAAAAATTAGCTTGAGCGTGTTTTTTTTTTTCAATTAACCACATTTCTTTGTGGACACTAATAAATCCACATATGTATGTATGTACTGATAGCACAAAACTCAAAAATATTTAATTTTTTTACCTTTCATGGATAATTGCTTTGTCATAATTTAAATACATAAAAATATTAATATACAGTATACTCTCGAAAAGTAAATCGATTGGTATTTTGGGTAATTTACTTTTTCGAATAATTTACTTTTCCAAATATATACATAAATTATCTGTTTTTATAATAATAAATGCGTTTTTAAACTTAAAAAATTCATTCATTTATTTGCTTCAATAAAACATATGGATTTACATGAAAAACACATTTACTTTTACATACATACATACATATGTATTTACTATGAAGAGAAAAAATCTTGAATATTCTTTTGTTTTTTTTCTTTTGCAATATATTTTTTTTGACCATTTTTGTACGACAATTCAAAAAGTCTGACACCTGATTTGCATCGTTTTCATGTTTAAACCAGTGGATCAAGTAGGAGAGTTTATTTACTAAAAAGACCCGATAAACAAGAGAGTAAGTGTTTTTGCAACATCGTAAAAAAACGCTGCTTGCTTCGTTTCGAATTTTTTATCACACTCTCTGAAAAGTAAATTAAAAGATTCACTTTTTCGAGGTGCATGTGTAATCTTAAAGGTGATTAACTTTTCCGCGATTATTTACTTTCTGAGAATTTACTTTTCGAGAGTATACGGTACTTTTTGTGAATAATATACACATTTGATAATGAATGAAATATTAATATTTATTTGATAAAAAAAAAAATAAAAATGAGCACATTTTTTCCTTAAATCTCTTTTTCCAGTTTTTTTTTAATTCAATGGTTGCACTGTGGTCTACCAATTGTTAAGATGAATACGGAATTTAAAAAAAATATAGTCGTAAATTATTTTGAATATAATGTGAACATACTGTGAGTTTGCTTTATCGATACAGTCTGAAGGTTTTCCCCAACGTTATGTACTGACAAATCTCACTTGTGCGGTTTCTGACACTTGTATTGTGGTATTTTCCCCTTGCCGTGACAGAAGAGCTTAATTGTCAGATAAATCGTAATGCCTGAATGCGACTGTTTCAAAACAGCTGTGTTTTGATAATATGGGGGACTTATTCACGTATCTAAAGGTGTTAATTATGCCAAAAACAAGTAACTTTATCACAGGTATTTTGTACGATATATTAAAATAAAATTTCGTTAAATTACTTTTTATTTGTATTTAAAATAATACTATTAATCCAATCATTCCATAATAAATATATTTTATAAGCGAGTTTTCATTTAACGGGAAGTTTTTAAAATTATTTAGTTTATAAAACACTTATGAAATTTCACATCCTTAATTATGATATTTTTACCAAACTACTGATTAAATTAATTACATACAAATTAATTTTATTAGTTCACGGCTTATGTGTGCAGATGCCCCAGCAAAAGTTCAGCAAATCGAGAACAATTGCATATGTGTGTGTGTTTAAGACTTTCACTTTGCCAAAATTCAATGCCAGTTCGGCCTTAAATTATGCACCAACAAAGGCGAAGCACAAAAAAATGTTCACGAACACTGCAATTAACCGCAAAATTAATGGAAAGTGCTTCAAAACGAAGTCCCACACGTGGCGTGCAAAGCAATCAATGTTATAAATAATTACTTAGCACATATAAATTCTGATAAACATGAAACCTAAAATTATCAGAACGCAAAAATTTGGCATTGTTTTTGTTTTTGCCTCTTGCGTACTACATTTGTATAAATGATTATTCCCTGCATTTTTTATTAATTTGCTTTTCTTTTTGCAAATACTTCTTTATGTTATCGCATATGAGGTATACGCATCAAAACTTACTCAACGCGCTGACTAACCGAAAGACGCTGCCATATGCCATATGTATATATTCAACACGGCACGCTTGTTTGACTGTCTACCGGCTGGCGTTTGACGGACTCATTATTTATATGTATGTTGTTCACGAATAACTATAAACTATGGGAGTTGACTATTCATGGAAAACTGTTACGCAGCTCCATCAAAGCCAAGTCCAACGAAAACAAAACTTAATTAAGTAGTATTTGCTTTCCGGTTTTCTATTTTTGTTCCACACATTCAGTATGCTTCATTTCATGCATATTTGCTTTACAAATGCTGTAATAAAACTTTTCTGAGTTACGTATTAAGCTTTAGCGTTTGTTTTGCTCATATTCCTCCTCATGCTTGAACGGTGTGCACAACAATATTTTCTCATATTACCTTTTTCGTGACTTGTCTTGCTTTGTTTTGGTTGTAATCTTCTATGCGCCAATATTTTGCGTAAATATTATTCTCTGTTCTCTGTGTTGTGTGCAAATGTATTCAACAATATTGATTGTATAATAAATCGCGCTGGTCCAAGGTTCCACAAAATAGACATGTAATGCATTTGTATGTTTATTTGTTCATACAAAACATTGACTATAAGTTATAGACAACTAGCATATAAAAACATGTATGATTTATGATGATGTACTGTAGGGCATAAATTTAACTATGGAATAGAAATGCTATTTTTATTCAGATGAAGTAGGTTTTCCATACACTCACATGCGTATACACAACTATGCACTTAACTATTAACCTCTGGATTACCATTAACGGTATTGAGGCTGATTTCAGATTCATATTTGCCGATTTTGTCGGAGTTATTTAACGTCGCTGTCAAGTAATAGTTAGAACTTTCAACTTCCGCAAGTATAATTGTACTGGGCGAGTCTTCTAGTTCCGAACTATGACGATAGAATAATATAGCCGTAGAATCTGGAATAAGTTCGTCATAATAACTCACTTTGTTTGCAATAACTTAAGTCGTTTTACGCTGATTTAAAATAAAGTCTAAAGTCTAAAATAATTTTAAAATTTCATCATAACATTTGTGACTTTGACATTGATTGCTGTGTGGTGTATTTCGTACGTTAAACTTTGTACCGAAAATAAGGTTTCAACGCAGAAACATGTTTGGTATTAAAAAAAAGTAAATTAATCTTACTCATCACACCTACTTATTTCGTTTCTTCAGAAATTCTAATGTGTAACTCATTCATCATGTGTTTCCTTTATTTCATATTTTAACGTATTTTAACTCGTTATTCAGTAATAAGACACTTCTGATCAGTTAACTCAGTTGGCAATATGATTACTGAGAATCTACATATTGGGTTCACGTGAGTGACTCATAAACTATTTATGCGGCTACACAAGGTGCTGAGTATACAATGTTCTCATTTTACACAATAAAAAATTTTGTGTTGTTCCACATTTCCTACTGTTGTTAGTGGATTTGATGGCTCTTAGTGCATATGCATTCTAAGGTACAAAGTTGTCTTGCTTGCTTGTTCAGTTAGGAAAGCAATTATCTTTCCAATAGCTGTAAATACTGACAATCGGCTTTGTTTGTGAATATTACGCCCATATGTGTTGCTTCAACTGCGCAGATAAGATTTGAAAATGCTGTTTTATCGTCGAATGAGTTTTCAGTTTGGCTCTTTGTCTTATTCCCTTTCAACTGTGAATTTCCTCTACCTTTTTGCTGTCTACAAATGAGTGTCGGGCAAGACATTCATCAATTATCAAGTTGTCAGTTTGTTCGTTTGGCTTGTGTGAAATGTTTTACCCAGATGGCAGCTGTCATAGCCACATCACCGAATCTTGTTGTTACCGCTAACCTTCGCAATTCGGTTATTATGCTGGTAGACAGAATTTCACTTTTCGCTGTCAGTTTGTAATTACTAGTGTTATTTTATCCTCTTATTAATTATTTTAGTTTTTATGTGTTTTTTATTTAAATGGAGGTTAGATTATTTATATTCTCTTTCTTTTATTTTCGGTCATTTTGCTACGGTTTCACCGTTTTTAAGTTTTCTAGGCACCATCTCTACTGTTTATTTATATTATCTGGGTTAACGTTACCATTTCTCTAATTGTCTTTATATCGCACCAAATCTACTGCTTAATTGCAGCACAAAGCATCATATTATCTCGTTTTATAACATAAGATGTCATTCTTTTTTATCTGCAACTAATTGCGGTCAATGACCCAACTGTAAATATATTTTATATGTATTATATTCAAGGTATAATCAGATTGTGTCGATATTTATTTATTTTATTTTATTTAAGTTCGAATCCAATTTATAATATTTGTATTCACTTTCTTCGTTTTGGTGTATACTTTCTCCATTAATATTGGAGGTATGTGCTTTTGTACAGATATTTACAGTTTTATTTGTCTAAATTGCTTTGATTGATTTTTGTCACCGCCTTATTTCAATTCCTTATATCGTATGCTATAATTGTTATTATCTAACGTTACTTTAATGTGCTCGTACGTTGACCATAAAGCGACATGTGTAATGTACAATGACATTACTTTATTTGTCCAAATGAAAAAATTAATTTTGAGTCATAATGCTCATTACATGAATTATGGTTGCCAGTCACTGCTTTGTTGTTTTTTATTTCGAGAAAATTTCTTGAAAACAAACTTTTGAAACAGTAATGGAATTTTTAAGATCGCGAGTGGAGTTTGCCTGTCTATTTAAAAAAAATAGATTTCGGATAATTTGCATCTTTTCAGCTAGCTTAGCATATCCACGAATAATGTAATGAAGAAATAGTTTTAGCTCACTGAACTGTGCTTCCCTTCCAATATGAATACAAAAACACCAATTGTTGCAATTCTATTGTGATGAACTTTTTTTAGCATTTCACTATTACTATTTTTGTGGCTATCACTTTTATTATGTTAATATTACATGAATTTTTTTGCTTGTTGTATTATTTAAATGTATCTAAATTTTTTTTCTAAACACTCGCTGGTGTTAACCAAAAATTTGCATATACCGTTAACTTGGTCAAAACATGTATCAAAGTTACGCAGCGACCTCACCTCCCAAAACAAGGTAACCAAAAACAAACACTAAAATTTGCATTTATACACGCTCACAATTTATTTATAGAGGTTTATGACTTTGCAACGACTGCCTAAAGTTGTTGTTTTATTAATGAAGTTTTCCATACGCATTACTATTGTTGCTTTGTGCAGCGCATGACCGTCGGCTTTACATGCATGAAAGGCATGACATGCCAACATGCATATTTAAAATAATAATAAATTACATAATGGAACTGTATTGTTGTAATGTGCATTGTGTGTTGTAATAGAAATTTAACAATATGCCGCCGCTGTGTAACCAATAAAAAATTGTTTTATTATAAATTATTTTGATGGCCATTGTGGCGCATTTCCACTTTCGAAATTTTATAATGCATGAGTTGAGGCTAATAAATCAAACTTTTCCAACGAAAATTAAAACAAAAAATTATTATTAATATATATACAAGTATATATATATAACACAACGTATGTATGTAAATAATTTTATTATTTATTTTTTTTCTGCATTTCCCATCTATGCGCTAATTTATGACGCGTGATACAGGTCAATAACTCATAGTCGCGCCAGCGTTTTGTTGCTTATTTTGTTTATTTCACAGCGACGCCAATAAGAGTCAACTCATTTGAAAGGCATTTTTATAAGCATTCACTTGCTGACATAGGTATAAACTACATTTATGACATTCATCACTTTTACAGTTATTATGCAAGCATAAGCAGTTGTTTTTGTATGACAATGTCAATTGAAATCACACACACATGTACACATATAATATTTCGCTACTGCAATTTCGCTTCGGAAATTAAATCAAACAATTTTCCAAAATGACTCACCGCCATTTTAATTCAATTAAGCGTGTATGATCACCAAAATGAAAGTGAGCAACAACAACAGCGTAACTGTATATTATTCATGAAATTCTTTCGCAACACTATTGTGGAGTACTTTGACATTTCTCGCGTAATTTTCGGTATGGCAAAATGCCACAACAAGCAAAACAGCACACAAAACGAAACAAATCGCTAGTCGTCGCTCCCAATAATTTGATATACACATTATCCAAACTTCACATTCCGCCCCGAAAGCGATAGCAAAAGCAGCGTAAATTTTATTAAAGCTCAATTTCATGAACTCTGACACACTGACGCATGCTTCTACTATATATAGTACATCTAGTTATGTGTATTTATAAAGCATTTATTTCTGTATACATACATACATAAATATGTACACATTCCACTATATTTAGTTCTAGTACGCCTATGGCACCCTTAATATGTCGCATGTGTCATGCTATTGAGCAGCTATTTGTCAACTTTTCTTATTGTTTGTTGCATGTTTGTTGTTGTTATTCCCAACGCAACATATGTATTGATGGGGGCTATCAAGACTTTGCTTTACGACTTCTGATACACTTCTTATGACTTATTGCATGACATATGACTTTTTCAACAAAAGGCGAAAAGACGAAACGCCCTTTCTTAGTGTAGTTTTAATAACTCACAAATTCCTAGCTGCTTTCACTTAACCTGACTCTATTCGTAAGTATATGTTGTAACATATTAAAAGTACTCTCAGTTTTCCCAGCCAAATCTAGTTTATAGTTTTCTGTTTATGAACAGTAAATAAATAAATTTATTTCTACTATTCTCTTGAAGTCTGAGAACAGCAAAAAATCACTGGTCTTAATGAAACAGAGCTATTCGGTATGTTTGGTTCTTACAGTTCCTGGAAAGCAGATTGACTTGGATTTTGTTGTTTTAGTGATTGCGTTCATCTAACGGATGGATTTGGAAACGAGCTGTTTCGACAGCGTCGTATCATATGGTAGTTATGTACAGTGAACAAAAAAAAACTTGTACAGATAAAAGTTTTGACTTTGAAGTTACTTATCTCTTAAACTAATTAAAATATTGACTTGAATCCAAAAGATTCTATGACTAATAAAACGCACTTTATCTCACTTGTGGATTCAAGTTTGAGATACACAGCTGGTCATGGGTTAGACGCACCTATGTTTGCCTTTAAGAACCAATAAATTTTTTAGCAAAATTTGAAAATAATACGAAAAACTAATGCTTTGGGCCTATCGAAACGTCAAAAGATATACTTATTTTACTCTCACCATTGATAAATGTTTAAAAGATCCAGAGGAATATGAAAAAACTTTAAACGGATAAAAACAATACGATCGGAAAAAATTGTTAGAATTGCTTCTAAGATCAGGGAATTAGCCGTAGTAAACTTTCAACTTTTTGAAGCAGAAATGCAAAATCTCTGAAGCGTCTAAAAATTATAAAGAAACCACCTCTGAATACCATACGCAAATAAAAACGGCTTCAATTGGCGGAAGAGTACATGTCTGGGAGTGTTCAATCTGACACTCGACTCAATAATTGGCGTTCATTTGCACTGATGAAAAACTTTTTAATTTAACTTGATTAGTTAAGTCATTTATTTCGAGTCAAAACGTTAATATTATGACTTGGCCACCATATTCTCCGGATCTTAATATTTGAAAACGGTTGGGGCTGCCTTACATGGAACGTTTATGAAGAAGCAAAGCAATACGAAGATAAAGAATCATTAATTGCAGCAATTATACTTGCTTGGAGCGAGATTTCGGTAAATTACATAGACTCCCTCTATCATTCAAGGACGGAACGGATATATGAAGTTAGCAAACAAAGGAAGCAGTACACTTTACTGAGAATATTTTTTATTTTATCCTCTTTATTAAAAGTGTATTCGAGGATTCCCGTTACTAAAAATGTATTTGTTGTAAATATATGTTTACTTATGTACATACATATGTACGAGTATATGCACATATTGGAGGTTTTATGCTTTCAAAGAGAGTTAATGCATTTGCCCACATACTTTTAAGCAAAATGCATATCTGCATATGCATTTGCCACTTTTAATTCCACTTGAGGCTTGTCGTTTGTTTTCTTCTCAACTGCTTACATACATATGTATGTATTTACCCACTACACCCGCACCCGCATCCGCATTGGCATTTTGTACCTTTGCAGTTTTTCACCACATTTTCCCTGCTAAACCTTTTGTTCCACTTGTGGATGTGATGTATGTACGTACGTGTATGTGTGTGTTTGTAAGGTTAGGTATGTGTAGACAATATAAAAATAGAAAGTTCAAATATGTACGAGTATGCAACGCTGTCAACAGAAAACCAGAGGCAAGCAGGCGAATGAATAAAGCACAGCCAGGCAAATGGTTAAGTACCGCTGACGATACACGCCCCGTGAGCAGCAAGTAATTTTCAAGCTTTTTCAGGGTTAGTGCACTTGGCTGCATTCTTTGTTTTTGTGTGTGATTTTTGTTTTGTTTTCATTTTTCTTTTTATCAACGCTAGCTTTACGTTGCGCTTTTGTGTGTGCCTTTTCTTCATGAGATTGTTGTGTGTGTGTGTGATCTCTGTCTGTTTATAAGTTTTTCTTTAAAAGGGACTTACAATTTTTTTTTACTTATAGGTTATCATATCTTTTACCATATTTCGTTTTGTTTCATCATTTTGTTTTTCTGATTTTCTTTATTTGCTTTTTATTCTTATTCATCCACTTCTTTATTTAGTTCCTCTTAAGTGTGTGTATTAACCTACTTTTTTTTTATTTTTTTATGTTTATTCACATATTGTGGTTATTCCATTGTAATCTTAGTCACCATTCTGCTCTTTGTTATGATACCATTTCATATACTCATGCGACATGTTTTTGTTTTTGCTGCTTTTGTTTTATCATTATTCGGCTTAAATGTTATTCACTTACTCGTAAATCTTTTCTTATCTTCGGAAAGAGGGGGGCTTAAAGCAATTCGATTGTCGTATCTTATTTGCAAATAATTGTACATATAAAAGTTACAGTAGAGAGCAATAAAACTGCAACATCACCTCAAACACCAAATGCAACGCTACACTATATATACATTCGGAGTATGTACTTGATGCATTGACTTTATCTCAATATCTGGGATCAGAATTAAAAACCGTTTGAAACTCATACATATATTTACTTTGACAGTTATCCACGAAAGGAATTACATAAAACATCCCATCCTTTCCCTTTTCTTTCATCTATACTCTTCTACATACATACATACACATTTGTATATAGTATAAATTTCGATTCATCTTTAATGTCGATTCACCAATTCTCTATTTACTTTACTTTCCTAATTCCCTATTAGTTTATTATCTATGTGAGAACTCACAATTTATGTATTATTCATTTGCAACGATTTTTGATTGCATGTCATATTTTACATTCGGCAATCGATCGCTAATCTCAAAAAAAAAAATAAGCAAACATACAAAAACATATTCATTATATTTCCCGCCAATCACTTCGAGGTCTCAAAGTTCACTCTGCTATATCAATAATACTGCGATTAAGGCGCTCATTGTTATCTTTATCTATATAGTCCAACTAGAATATACGCTGATTAGCAGCTGACAAAAGCGCCAGCATAAGGTTAGCATGAAACAGGCAAATTGATTGTAATTTAATTTAGTGGAATTAACACATTTGAAAAGAGCACTTCAAATGCGGGCTGAATGAGACTTCAGAGGCGCTAATAGGTCGGACGTTCGTTCATTCACATTTTGTAATCGACTGTGTTTGGCTAGCTTGTGTGCGGGGTGATGTCTTCAGTATGTGAGATAAGCAGACAAGGATCTTAAATGTTTTCGATATCTACATGTCTATATGTAATGTTAAAAGTACTCAAACATTTTGTACTGAGACGCCATGGCGTATGAGCAATATCCCATTTTTATATTCACTTCTACTATTCCTTGAAGTTCTTATTTTTTGTGCCACACATTGCATTTTCTGGGCAGTTTGACAAGTGTTCGCGCACAATTTGCCACACAACAATCGATATTTCCTGTCTAGTTGGCTACGCTCCCAGCTGGCCTGCTGTGTTTGCTATCTTTTGCCAAAATGACATCCATATTTTATGCCCATTTGGCTTCGGTTACCCCTAGTCAGCCCCTTCTATTTTGTTTCGCCTCGCTAGTTTCTTCTACGTTTAGCTACTGTGGGCGAATGTCAGTAAGCGGAGCGGGCATTTTTGCTACTCTAGGCGAGTGAGCAGGTGTTTGTGATGACATTGCTTCTCAGGTATCAAGTGTGACAATCAGCTGTGACAACAGGACTTGAGTATTGAGGAAATAGCATTAAAAAGTACAAAATTTTCTTTTGTAAAGTATTGAGTTTGAAAATCATCTATATTGATTATTATGTGTGTTGAAACAATAATTAATTATAATAATATATAAGGCAGCATGACTAATTTACATTGAGAGAGACATAGTGACTTCGGAAACTAGATTTAGCAATTTCTGTGCTTAGTATTGAAATTTGAATCGCTTAAATGGGTTGAAAGTTGGTTAGAAATAAATTTTGGGGAGTGAAATTATATTAATTTATTATTGGAATGTGGATATCCAACCAATGAGAATTGAGATGAGAAGGCAAAATAAACATATTTTAAACAATTTTTCCACCTATTTACACTTACATTACATTACATTCATTTCAATTGATGTAGATTATGAAATATTACAACTTGAGGATAAAATGCAATATTTTAGTTAAAAAATTAAATTAAATATCGCCATATTTAACATCAAATAAAATATTGTATTATTATCATAATAACAAAGGTATTCTCTAAAATATATAAATATATATTTATTTTAACTAATTTTATTATTTTATTTTGCAGATAATGCAAAAGAATTTGGAAGACTGATGTATTATTGGATTTAGGTGAGTAATTTCTTAATTTCGACATCTAGTGGTTTAGACACCTCATTAACATAGTCAGAAAACTGTTGGCTGTATTTAAGATTTATGCTAACTTAGTCTAAGGCCTAAAACAGAAGTGCGCTAAAAAAATTCTTTAAACAATTTTGGTTAAAACATAAAACATTAATTTGCTAAATAAACAAAAAATCACATAAACATGACACAATATTGAGGATCGAAAATAATTTTTGATATTATTTACTTTATTTATTTTTTTAGTTTTCTTTAAACAATAAAGCATTAAACTATTGGTATAAAAATCCCTCAAATTTAGTGGTAAATTAGTTGTCTATCTAAATTTATTTTTTTTTTATCTGGATGATTAACGCCTTTAAAAAAGAACAACCGTCAACTGAAATCATTTGTCATCCAAATTGCTTTATTGGTTACTTGCTCATTCGGGGGAAATATGTATTTATCTGTACATATACATCAGAGAGCTGCAACGGGTATATCATTTTCGTGCACACTCGAATGTCCACTCTGATTTTGTTTGATCAAAGTTTTCGGTATGAATACACGTATTGATCGTTTGGAGACATGTTCAAAACGAACGAGCCTTTCGCGACACTCGAAACACAAGCATATATGCTTGTTTTAACAGAGTGCCGAGTTGACACTCGTTTGTGAACGAGCTGGCACTCTAACCCGATCGTATTGAATGTGATCGAGTCACACACGAGTGTGCACAAAATTTCAGAATATGTATGTATGTAATTGGCAGTCATGCTATTATTGCGTAGTGATTGTCAACGATTATTGGTTTTGTTTGTTTTGTTTACTTTTTATAATTCATAATGACAACGATAGAAAATTCGGGTTGTGAGAACATTTCCAATGGCACAAACACCTTATCTGGTCTACACCTGAAATTTGTGATTTAAAAAAAAATTAAAATATTTAAGTGCAATGAAATGTTTTTTATTTATGATTTATGAATTAATAAATAAAATAAGTTTTGAGTGAATTCTATTCTTAAATTGAATTATTATTTTATAATATGTACTATGTACGTCTAATATTCAAATTATTCAACCAAAAAAGCTAAGACAGAACGCGACATCCCGACGCCAACAAACATACATACATATGTGTGTACGTATGTTTATCTATTATTTTTTGGTCTTCGAGTGCCACTCGAGTGTTTCGATCACAATCAACACGTGCACGACACACCCGAAAATATAATATACATAAAATCCGAGTTTGCTGCTTGCACTCGAAAATAGGACCGTCGTGATTGTTCGTTTGCGTTATTTTCGCTTCGGGTTCCAAACTCGATCGAACACGTGTTTGAAGAGTGTTTCGACACACTCGTACCGAATTTAAGCTAGTGTGATTGAACACACTCGAACATACCCGAAGCTGCTCTCTGATATACATATGTACATACGTCTGACAATATGAACTGATCTGCTTACATGCATAGTTTCCTGGTATTTGAATCATATTCACACCTATTTACTAAGAGATAAACTAAATAAAAATTTATTTTTTTAATATCAGATATATATATATATTTGTATGTGTATATAATATATTACCAACCTAAGAAAATTTTATGGAAAATGTGATTTTTATAGAATTTTGAATTATTCAAATTACATATTTTATTACTTTCCCGCTATGTTATTAGTTTCGTAACATTGACCAACATCTTCAAAATTTAATGAGCCGATAATTATGATGAAGTAGTATTCGTTATTTGCAAGCATATTAACATCTAAATGAAATTACATATGCCACGCTAAGTACTTAAAGTGAGTAATATATATACACATAATACCCTCACATGTACGTATGTAATTAGCGAAATTAGGGAGTTGTCATATAATTAGTCATTTTATTGACGGTCAAGTGGCCTTTAAAAAAACGCGTTGCGCGACATGTGCTTTCCATAGAGCACATACCATATAAGCGATAACAATAACAAGCGGAGCGTTGTAGCTATTCACAAGTTTGACGGCTAAGTTAAATAACAATTTTACATGGCTTATAAGTATTATAAGTATTAACGGGATAATTGTTAGGCCGTCATGCCACTTTTGAGATAACTCGAATTGCAAAAATATTGTCATGCGTACTTATGAATACGTGATGTTTGTTGGTTCCTGATAAAACTGCGTTATGTGATATTTATATAAGAATGTATTTCAGAAAAATGTTTCTAAGACAATTAACGGTCCAAAGATAGTTCTAGTTTATTTAGTTGAAGTTCAAGTACCAACACAAATTGTTTCTTATATTTTATAATTTAAGATTATATTATATAGATTAGAAAAACGTGTGAAGTAATTGTGTAAATATTTTTACTACACCGTGAATTCGAACTTAAGCCACTCACTCACTCAGCATTGATTTTGTTTACCCTAATTTCCATTAATAAAATTAATATCACTGCCTCTGTCATTCATAGCCGTCAACACCATTACATGAGCGCCATCGGCCTACTGTATTCAAATTACTTATTAAATATATAAATTTCATTTCCAATTATACCCTTCATGGCACTCGACGCTCTCGCTTCATATCCACATTCACATATATGTATGTGTACGTATGTACATCCATGGCTATCACCTCTCTTCCCTTCTGATCCGATCAACATTTACTGAAAGCGATGAGTCAGTGAAGAAAATTCCTTGGTCCATATTTGCATAAATATTTAATTAAAACAGCCGTAACAGGACACTCAGAAACGCTATCATATGTACAGATACACATATTCTTATAGTTAAACAATATGTCTATATGTATTTATATCTTTTTAGTTGAATATACAGAGCTAATAAACTACATGTACTTTACATGTACATATATGCAGAGCTTAAAAGATTATTTTATGCACACCTTTAATTATATCCTCTTCTACGGATTCAACAGTGTTCGTATATATTTATGTACTCATGGGTGTTTGAGGTGTGTATTTTAAGCTTAAATTTCAATACTTTCAGGTTTGATTATCGTGTACATGCACTCAAAATTGTCAAATTGATATATGTAGATAAGCATTAATTTTCATCAGACAAATGCACAAAAAGGCTGTTTCAATTAGAGACTTCAGATCATATTTTTTAATTAAACATATTTTTTTATAATTCTTATAACTTATAACTTATATAAAGTCCAAGTTATGGCTTTAACCGCGATTAAAGCAGTTAATCCGAATTAACGCCGCCATCTGTCTGGGGTATTAGGAGCATAATCTTATATTATGTATTATATGTAATACTATAGTTGGAGCAATAGTGTACGGTAGGTATTCTTCTTTATTAAATAATCTAGTTCTGAGCTCAGATATTTCAAAAGAATATAATCTATAACAAAAACTAGTCGGGCATATTATCGAGAATAGTATCTAATATATTAATTCCAGAAAGTTGAGATTGTAGCAATAAATATAGCCTATGTTACTCGTTGTGAATGAAGCTTTCCAATGGTGAAAGAAATTTTGAAATCGACACAGTAGTTTTTGAGTTTATTCATTACAAACATACCTACAAACCTTTTCTCTTTATAATATAAGTATACATAAACAATAATGCTATGAATATCGTTATGATAAATATTTATTATTTAAAAATCAAGTTCATATTCTTTAGAAACTACCAATTACTTGAATTACAATTTTCTAATAATTCAATGATTATATTTATGGCTCTGAAATTTAAATGAACTACTTCTATTTTTATGCAATGACGAGAAAAGCTTGTTGTCATATGCCCCTGTTTTAAATTTCATATTTATGAATAAATATACAACGAAACGAATTTATAAACATACTTATTATATCTATAACTTTTGTATACACTTACTATGTACTTATTTACGGTTTTCCCGGCAGGAAAATCGCACTAACGACAAAATTTTCAATTTATAACTACTCAATTTATCGACTACTTAATTAGTATCAGGCGGGTAAGCTGTAATATTTTTGGTCCTCTCCATCTGTTGAATACTGTTTCAAGAGATGATAGAAAAAAATATGATGATGCGCAATGTCCAAAGCGACTCGAACTGTCAAATTTTCATACTAATTGAAGACAAAACCTTGTTTGTAACGTCATGAATCAAAACTGTGTGTGTCAAATGCACTTAAAATTTATGTCATAATTATCGAAAGTTCGTTTATCATTATGTTATTATGCTTCTATGGAAACAAACACTAAGGAGAACTAGTAACGGCATTAACCGCATTGTACCGAATCAGTGCGGAATTAGTACATTTGCCTGTAGGGAAGTGCTCAAATGTTTATTAATAAATTTGTAAAAAATACGCCCCAATAAACCACAATTGCGGTTAAGCACACTTTTCACACTCTGGGGCGGACAGTCGGTTGTATGTATGTATGTATATATAAACATAACGTGTACACTGTTTGTAAATTTATATTGAAGCCGCCTGTTAGTCAAACAGTCATCGGACCCCATTCACCAATGCAGCGGGGAAACAAGATTTATTTCTCCGTTTGTATATCAAATGTAAATATTTACCTATGAAATTATATCCAATATTTATTATCACTGAAATGAGTCAAGTGAATCGAAAAGAAAAACATTGTTTCGAAGTTTCAAATGAAATAAAATCACAAATTGCGTAACTCTTGTTTTCTTTTTTTGTTTTCAATTCACACACTTTTACAATTAAAATGTTTGTCTTTATTTTCACCTGATTACTGACCGCTCCAAAAAAATAAATGTAGCTTCATTCAGTTTTTTCTTGTAAACAAACAACTATAGAGACAGCGTCGTGCTCTTATCACACACTTCCGCTATATAATCGGACCAAACACATAGACAGATATGACTTAACATATTTAGATGATAGTAATTCAATTTCTCTAATCTGTCAAGCTCTATATTACGAGTAATCAGGCTGACATACATATATACATACATATATATGTGATTTTGTTCAGTTCATCCACTTGTCCGCTTCTTATCGCCTTGCGCACGCGTCCAACAATCGCCACTTCCTTTGTTCATATTATTTGCATTTTTTGTTTGTTTTCGTTTTTGTTTTATTTCAAGTTGCTGTGTAATCAAATTGTTTGTTAGTCGGATGTTGGGTGATTCACCTTTGGAGTTTGCACTAAAACAAATTGCTCTAGTTGTTGTCATGTTTACATGCATCCAACTTGTATTTTTTATTGTTTCAACTGTTTTTCTTTTTGTTAATTGTATCATATACACACACACACAAGCATATATAAATTTATATCGGTATATATATATTATCAACACTTTGCTCTATATTAAATTGTTTGGAAATTGTTAAAAAAAATTGTTATATTCATTTGTAGGTTAGGGTCGTCTGAAGACTTTGGAAAAGGCAATTTATTCTTACATATGCATGTGTTTCGAAATTGCTTGGCTCTTTATGGAGAATAATTAATAGATATTATTATTATAAATTTTCCAAAGTATGATGTTACTATTATTTTCTAAGCCTTATCTTCTTCCAACGGACATTGTTCCTGTGGAAATTGAAATTCAAATATCTCTCTTCGATCTTTTGGAACTCTAACTACTTTCGAAAACAAAATATATTACATATGTACACACATATTTATTGCTTGTTAAGTAATTAAATATTTTAAAAATTTCGGCTGCATTAAGAGCATCCTTAGTGGCTATGTCTGTACTCCTACGTTTTGGTTGTTGTGTTTGATTAAATATGTGCGAATTCCATTGGTAAATATTTTTCACATTTTTAATTAGTGTTGTTCACGCAAATATTTCATATTATTTTTCTTAATGAATGCCCGGGGGATTTCATTAATTTTCAAAATATTTACATATAAAATTGAAAATAATAATAATAAGTATCGAATAATAAATAATTGACTATCTAAACTGTTTTTTGTACAATATAAAAATATGCAAAGAATTTCTGAATTAAATTTTTAATTAATTTTCTGTAGAATTTTTCATATTATGCGCACATAAATACATATGGACACATGCAATGCTGGAACTTGTTTATTTTTGTGCTGATGAAAGTGTAACAAATATATAGCAATTATAAAAGCGTCAGTTCAGATTGAGTTAATAACATTCTTGCGGATTCAACGTTATCAAGGGAAGCCGTTTTATAATTAGAAGCACTGTAATGTGAAAATCCGAGAATGAAGTAGAGAAACGAGAAGAAACATAAACTCTACTTTAAAGTAGTAATAATTATAAAATATCAGTTAGACATTTGTTATTTTGAGTTATTTGCAACGATATCTCGTTTTCAAAATATACTTAAACAAGTAAGGATTAAAGTTCGAGTGCAACCGAACATTTTATACTCTCGCAATTTATTGATGTAATTAGATAACACAATGTGGCCCATATATTCGGCATCAAGTCCATTAGAATAACGAAATTCATCATATATAGGCAGAGGTAACTCCTGTACAGATTTTACTCATTTTTATCACCAAGGCAAATTATATTCAAGATTATATGCTCACTTTATTTTTCTAAGATATTTCACATATTAACCGATTTATAAGGTACCGGTATTTTTGGTGGAAAATTACCCTTAGACACTGACTTCTTCATGTTCGATATCAGGGACCTTGATAAATTATTGTCCTATCTCTACAATTTTTCCACAAGTGATACTTCAGCTCAAATACAGAAAAGGCAGTGTAAAGTTTTATTCCGCTATCTTCGTTGGTTCCTAATGTATACATATGTATATTATAAAGTGAAGCAATCAGATGGAATTCAAAATTCAGTTATATGGGAAGTTGGCGTGATTGTGAATCGATTTCGCCCATTTTTCATTGGTAATATTAGAATGTCGAAAAAATATAATGTACCGAACAGAGCAGAGCTCGAATTAAGATATTAGAGAAGTGGCGAGACTAAGACGACTTTAATTAAAATTTATTATTTGTCATTTATAATTTGTTATTATAATTCCGCTGCCGCCGAAACAGATTCAAAAGTAAAACACATAATAATAGTAATAATTTTGCCCTTCACCTTCTTTACTTTAGCCTTTCACAAAACATTGAATGGCGACTAATTTTTTGTCTGTACATTGTCTCATTGCAGTTTTCGCACAATAATTGTACGTGAAGCTAATTGCGTAACACCGGCTAATTTGGACAAAATAAAACGACACGTACATTTAAGCAATGCAATAGTAGTTACAACAAACACACACCGATGAAGAGACACTTGATTATTATGCATTGACAAAAGTATGGACTCATTACATATGACGAGTACTGCTGGTGGTAGTGGTACACACTTATCGTCATTGCTCTCAACAGCAGCAGCAACAACTACTACAACAACAGCGAATTTAAGCGCAACAACGCCAGCGAAAGATCATTATAATAATTCGTTGCTGCTGAGTCGGGTCGCAGGAAGCGGACAGTTGCGCACAAGTAGATCTCCATCGGACACACGCAGTTCCGAACAAAGTACGTAGATTGAATGGATTTACATATATTAAGTATACTTAATTGCATAAGTATGTCGATATGTATTTATGTACATATGTATGTATGTGTTTATAGTTTTATTTGTCAATATAGAAGCGCTTAAGCATACCATAAGCTATCGTATGCAAATAAGCTGCGGATGTGCATTAAACGATTTTATTATTTCATATATTTAATATTTAATTTACATATTCATAAAAGTAAAAGCATTAGTTGTTTTTATACCAATAACAATTAGCTGGATTATTTTTTAACATTTACATATTTACATGTGTCATACGTTTTATTTGTATATATGTAAATAAGCAAGTAAATAACTCACGCCATGCATTTCCAATAATAAAACTAAATTTATCCTACGCTTTCAAAAGCTTCGCTTGGCTGGCTTCAACTTAATTAAATTTGAATTGTGACTAATTTTAGCAGTTCATCTCCTATTTGTATCAACATATGTACATATCTACATGTATATATATATATATGTATGTATCTGTGTGTGTGCTTGTTTGTTAGTTAATTTGTTTGATGAGCACCTCTCCTTGGAATTCCTTCAACGAATATCATAATGTCCATTTATTATCTGTCATTGTGTAGCGCTTTCTTCAAGTCAATTGGACACTTCCGTTTGTGTTTGCGGTATGGTGAAAAAGTAGGTGTGTCTACAGATACAATCTATAAAATACATACACATAAGTATGGTATGCGTATTTTAACTGCACATAATTCATTTTACTACTTGAGTTTCAGTTCTATGAAGGCATAGGCATACATATTTATTTGCCCATATATGTGAGTGTGTCTGTATGTATATTTGTATCTCAAATTTATGACCGGCTCAGTGCATACCGCATTATTGGGAGCGCATTCCTCATATTTATATGTTACTAACTACTCGTAGTTCGAGCTCACGAAGGAATTCTATTTATGCAGCAATTAAGATAAAGTATTTATTGTAGTAGCACTCAGACGGATGATTAAAAGCCTTACAAGTTGTGATGTATACACTGCGATACGTATATATGTATGTATGTATGTATAGACGCATATTTTTCAACTCTTAGTAATAGTTAGGGTAGACAAGTAAGTTATCGAACCCCAAATCGATATTTTATCGGAAATTAAATTATTTCTTAATCAATCGAAATTGTGAAGCAATAATCTGTCATTATTTATATAATGAATCATTCTATAACTTGTTTTTTATTAAAATTATATTTCCCCCCTCCAACGGAGCGGAGGCCTTCCCTTTCCTCGGCTTCCTCCGGCGGGTACTGCATCGAACACTTTCAGAGCTGGAGTGTTTTCGTCCATTCGGACAACATGACCTAGCCAGCGTGTCCGCTGTCTTTTTATTCTCTGAACTATGTCAATGTCGTCGTATAACTCGTACAGCTCATCGTTCCATCGTCTGGGGTATTCGCCGTTGCCAATGAGGACCGTAAATCTTGCGCAAAATTTTCCTCTCGAAAACTTCTAGTGTCGTCTCATCTGATGTTGACATCGTCCAAGCTGCACCATAAAGCAGGACGGGAATGATAAGCGACTTGTAGAGTATGATTTTGGTTCGTCGAGAGAGGACTTTACTTTTCAATTGCCTACTCAGTCCAAAGTAGCACTTGTTGGCAAGAGTAATTCTCCACTGGATTTCGATGCTGGCATTGTTGGTGTTGTTGATGCTGGTTCGTAGATAGACGAAATTATCTACGACTTCAAAGTTGTAACTGTCAACAGTGACGTGGGAGCCAAAACGCGAATGCGCTGACTGTTTGTTTGATGACAGGAGATATTTCGTCTTGTCCTCATACACCTCCAGACCCATTCGCTTCGCTTCCTTATCCAGGTGGGAAAAAGCAGAACTAACGGCGCGGTTGTTGCTTCCGATGATATCAATATCATCGGCGTACGCCAGCAGCTGTACACTCTTCTAGAAGATTGTACCTTCTCTATTTAGCTCTGCAGAGAGAGGTCCTTCCCAATCATGACGGAGCTTTTGGTGTTGCTCAACGTCAACTTACACAGCCGTATTAGTTTTGCGGGGATACCAAATTCAGACACCTTTTCGTGCTGTCGAAAGCAGCTTTAAAATCGACAAAAAGGTGGTGTGTGTCGATCCTCTTTTCACGGGTCTACTCCAAGATTTGACGCATGGTGAATATCTGGTCGGTTGTGGATTTTCCAGGTCTAACGCCACACTGATAAGGTCCAATAAGTTTGTTGACGGTGGGCTTTAGTCTTTCGCACAGTACGCTCGATAGACTTCTTTCAACTATTACCTCTAAAAGGGTAATGAAAGTGTCAACAGGTTACATCTAGCTGAAAGCACTAAAAATTAGATTTTCAAAAATTTTTCCTGAAAAAACTTCTAAATTTATTGTTTTGAGACACATATTATGGTAACTTTGAAGAATATTGAATTTGTACAAATAACAGTTTTTGAAGCTGCTACAGCACATCTCCAGGAACCCCTCCCAAAAAAGACATTTTGCGGTGACCACTATAACTCTGAAGTGGATCATCTGAAATGAAATAATCAAACGGATTTTGTTAAGATAATGTATAATCTTAAGGAATACGTAAATCAATTTGACAAAATGGTGGCTTCTCAAAACAAAAATTGATTTGCCGTAATTTTGGCCTTAAATTGTGTATAAAGAAACTATTTTTATCGATATTAAAAAAGCTCCGATTAAGTGCTAGATAATATAGTTTAGAAGCATGTGTAAAACCGTCGGATTTACTTGAATACATGTACATTACGAAAATGAAATTTAAAAAATCTAACTAGATGTAATGACTTTAGAAATGTAAAAGTTGTATCAATGCCCACAAATACCTGTTGTACGTGTGTTATAAAATATGCTTACAACTTAAAATGTTGTTGATGTTTTAAAGTGTACAATACTTTTGATATTTCTTATCTAATTTGCTTGATACCGCCCAGACTTTATTAACTCTATTTATCATATCTGTTCATAAATCTACTAACACTTATACTTTAGTTAACGTTTTGAAATGTTTTTGTAACATTACTTTACTACTATATTATATATACGTTATGTAAATTATCTGTATATTTGCATGCTTGTAATTTATGTGTTTTCAAGTTTCTAATTTCCAACACAAACTATTTTCTTTTTTGTTTTAACAGATTTGCTATGTATTTAAGTGTTACTCCATCAAAGGCTTTGAAAGCATTTAATATTTTTTTTTTATTAAAAAAAAGTTATTAAGAAATCTAAAATCGGCGTGCAATTTCCAAAATCTAAAATAATTTTTAAACTGTAATTGAATTGCTAGAAAGTACAAATATTCATACATTAAGTGTACATTGCTGTGAGTTTTAACACACTGTGCTTCTTCTTCTTGTTCTCGTTCTTGATCTTTTTCCGCTCATTATTATTGTTTTGCGCATTTCGAACAATTCGAAGACATTCAACAAATACTGCAATACACGCTAAATACGCTCTCACGCACGCACTCACATGCACACACAAGCTATCAAAGCAAAAGATATCTCCAAAAATTAGCGAAAGAAGAAGAAATAGCTTTGCTGCACACGCCCGCACGCATTTCGCTTGCTTTTTAGATTCAAACGCAAACAGCTGCGACAAGGATAACAACACTGAGTTACAACAAATACTAAATAGAGAGCACTGCTAATTGAATAATAAAAATATTCGAAAGCAATTAGCAACAACAACAACAAAGCAAACAAACCATACATGATCAATCAAATATATGCATACAACTAAAACATTCTAAAAAGCCAACAACAATAAGCTGCTTGTTCTTCGTTAATATCTGCATAGTTGCTGTTAGTATTGTTATTATTATTGTTGTGTTACCAGTTGTTGTCAGTCAATTGGGCTGCACGCGCCCAATGAAGCGCCAAAATATACATAAAATTTGAATAAACTTAGATAAAACAGTGAATACAAAAGCATAAACTTAACTATAATTTCAACACTTTACTCCAAATCTATAAACAACAATTACAACAACAAAACTACTTGACGGCACCGCACAACAAATCACAATATACGACTGTCTCTGTACGGTTGGGTGCACCGCTCACGTGCTAATTGGATACTCCTCTGTTACCTTCAATTTTTGTCAACACTACTCACTTGATATCGCTGCTATTTCGAATTCGCATTTTTTGTTGCTTGTGCGTCCCACAGTGTCACGTGAACGCAGCAATCGCGGTAACAGCACCGATTCGGCGGGGCAGCACGAACGTTTGGCTCTCAGCGGCACAGCGCCATCAGCACTGACGTCCTCAACGGCCGGATCGACGGTGGTCGGCACCACCGGCACACTGGGCGGCGCTGGAGCATCAGGAACTTCGCTCGCGACAACCACATCGACGGGCGGTGTCAGCAGTTACGGCAGCAGCACTATGACCGGTTGTATCGGCAGTGGCAACAGTGGCGCCACTGTCGCCACATTTCGTGGCTTCCGTAGCCACTCGCCGTCAAGTCGACGCAGTCGCGAACGCAATCGTCGCGAGTTCCAGCGCACACACGGCTCTGATCAGGGCGGTCTGTTGGCCTATAGTGGTTTGAGTGGCTTAAGTATTGGTGGAATTAGCAGCGGCGGTGGTATCGGTGTTGGTGGCATCAGTGGCGGCGGCTTCACTGTAGGTGGTGGTGATGGTAGCACACTGGATGGTATGGGCGGCATTGGTGCCGAGGATTCGCGTTTATCAGGTGTGACTAACATGACAATATATGTACTTATATGTGTAATCTAGTATATTAAATGCTTGTTTGTGTGCAAACTTGAAATGTATGCTAAGGTTTTATCTGTGATAGTTAAAAACAAAACTTGGCTCACATTCTCAAGACGTACGTCTTTTTTGCTTTGGATTCATTTTAAGTTTTTGTCATTTTTTAATATTTATATTTGTATTTTTGTGTCAACGATCAACTTGCTCAATTTTCTCTTTTGTTACCAGGCAACGAGGATCTCTGCTATCAATCGTTCGCTTCTGACGAACAGGATGGCACACAATTGGATGACAGCAAGAAACATCATCGTCGGCATGAACGTACCTCCAGCTTGCAAGCGCTCGATCGTCTCAACACGAAAATCCAATGTACAAAGGAGTCAATACGGAAGGAACAAACAGCCCGAGATGGTGAGTATGAATTACTTATATAATAAAATGTGCGTTGAAGTAAAATTATACAATATGGTTAGAAGGAACAATTGAAATCGTGGTTAAACTTTTCGACATTTCCGAATGACAATCTTCCCAAATTTTCTACATTTTGTAAATCCAGTCTCTAAATTAGGATATACATATAATGATTCAGCATCTCAACATTTTTTTTCTAAAAAGCGGGGAGAAATGTAGCCAGGTAAACTACCACGTTGACTCCAACTGTTTTGTATTTTGCACAAAAGTTGAAAATTCAACACCTTCACATCCTCTTTCAAATACCTTCTCGATACTCGTACTATTTTGTGTCAATTACGTTGTGATTGATCGAAGACCGTTATCTACACATGAAATCAATGAAAGGCTTGGAATCATAAAATATAACTCTTCTCCCTCTAAAGCCAATTCGAAAACTATTTTCTTGATTCGATTTCCACTAAACCAACCGTTTCTTGAGAATTTGATCACCTCGAAGGAAAGACATGAAACCGTAAATATAACCCTTCACCCTCTAAAGCCAAATCGAAAACGATTTTCTTAATTTGATTTCAACTAAAGCAATTGTATCTTGAGAATTTTATCACCTCGATGGCAACCTCTATATAAGCTACCTACCCAAACTAATCACATCATTGTTAAGAGTTGCGACTCTTCGGTGATCGACGTTTACCCCTATCCAAACGAAATTCTCACATCAGTAATTATCTCTTCTCACGTCCTTCTAACCCGACAGTTTTAATGACGAACTTTTTATTTTATTAGGTTTTCTTGGTCTTAGAGTAGAGTCATGGAAGCGATTACATTTGAAGTTAAAGAGGCTGATTGTACAACAACAAAAAAATGTATTAATTTCTTGAGCTAATCATAGTTCAAAAAGATAATTCCATAAATTTTAGAGAGATTATAAGGACAACTCCTTAAGACAAAGGAGATATGCACCATTCTAAATATTATGTATGCTGTTAAAACAAAAGCAACAATATTATTGCTTAAACTCTGAAATATTTGGGAGTGCTATAAATAAATCTGTTTTTCGAAAATCAAATTGCATAAGATTGAACCAAGTAATAGTAAATAAAAAATAAATCAAAAATGATATAAACAACATGACTACATTATCAATTACACCTAAACCACAAAGAGTAATCGTGTATTTTTGTGTTATTTCCTCATTGCCATTTGTTATTTCGCAGATAACGTGAATGAATATTTGAAATTGGCGGCGAGTGCTGATAAGCAACAGTTACAGCGAATAAAGGTAAGTGTCAGGTGTTCAAAAATCTACATCTACTTATCTTAATAATTCGATTCAATACTTTGTCGTAATTTCAGGCCGTTTTCGAGAAGAAAAATCAGAAAAGCGCACACAGTATCTCGCAGCTACAGAAGAAACTTGACAACTACACGAAGCGGGCGAAAGATTTAACCAACCATCAATTCGCGAATAAGAGTCAACATCGTCAGCCGCGTGAGGTACTGCGTGACGTGGGCCAGGGCTTAAGGTGAAAATGCACGAGGGAAAATTAAAATAACAATAACAATATTTCTAATCAAAAATTCATTTTCAATTTCCTCCTCAGAAATGTCGGCGGCAACATACGCGACGGTATCACTGGCTTTTCCGGTTCGGTGATGTCTAAGCCGCGTGAATTTGCACATTTAATTAAGAATAAATTCGGTAGCGCTGATAATATTAATCAAATGTCAGGTGAGTATGAAAGTATTGCATGTGGACGACTGGCCTACATTTAGGCGCAAGCGTTGCTTTCTAAAATTGCTTTACTTTCATAGTTGAAAAATGAAATATAATTTCCTTTGTGTTTTTTTATGAAAAAAAAATTAAATTTTAAATTATAAATTTAAATATTCATATTTTGTATTTATTTTTACCAGAAACTGAAATCAACAACATTAACATGCCGGTCAATGCTGAACTGATTGGCAGTTCGACGCCGAATAATAACATAGCGGCCACCTCCACCGGTTCGGGTAATACTGGTGGCGCGGGTAGCGGAAAATTTAATAGCGATAATGGTAGTGAATGCAGCAGCGTTACCAGCGAGAGCATACCAGCCGGGTGAGTGCAAACTCATATTGTAGTTGGTATATTTGCATATGTTTATATCGCAACTATATCGTCTACTTTATTATATTCTAGTTGCCGTTTATTTCAATATTATAATCCCTCTTTACTTGCTTTGTTGCAGCTCTGGCAAGAGTCAATCGGGCGCGAGTCAATATCATCTTGTACTCAAATCGCTTTTAACCGAATTGGCTGAGCGTAAAGATGAAATCGAGAAACTAAAAGAGCGTGTTGAACGACTAGAGGTAAGAAAGAAAATATTTCAGGGGCTTTCCCAATTTATTTTCTATTTTTTGATACTTTTAATTCATACTAAAAACCAAATCGCAGTTCACTGAGTGTCTTAAACATAATCAACTACATATCGAATATTTGAATAAAATAAATATTATATTCCATAAAAATCGAAGGATTGTTTAAACACCTGTTCAAGAATTCTAAAATAGTCATCTCAATAGTTTGTAAATTATAATTAAAATGACGAAAAAGTATGTTCCTCCTTGACGTATTTTTAATTGATATACGTATATTTTCGTTTCAGACTGCACAAAAGGAATTAAACAGCTTAACTTCAACGCTAGAAAGTGAACGTTACCGTGCCGAAAGTTTAGAGGAGCAAATTAACGATTTAACCGAACTGCATCAGGTATGTAAAAGAACAAACACATATATACAATATAAAATGAAAAGAAAAAAGATTACGAAACTAATTGCATACTTATATTTTATACAGAATGAAATTGAAAACCTAAAGCAAACAATTGCTGATATGGAGGAAAAGGTGCAATATCAAAGTGATGAGCGATTGCGCGACGTTAATGAAGTACTGGAAAATTGCCAAACGCGGGTGAGTGTAATGCAATTAATATTCTCCAAAACAAAAAAAGTAAATTGTGCAATTTTGTATTAAATGCAATACATATGTATATATAATTTTTCTATGCACAATCCTTTATTTGTAATTGCGTCTTATACCTCAGTTCATTAGTATAATTTCGACTGAACGTGTACATATTCGCTAATACAATATGCATTAATTGTAATTGTCAATTTTATTAATTCCATATTTCTCCAATTTAGATATCCAAAATGGAACATTTATCACAACAACAGTACGTGACCGTCGAGGGTATAGACAATTCGAATGCACGAGCGCTCGTCGTCAAGCTTATTAATGTCGTTTTAACGGTATTACAAGTGGTACTGTTATTGGTGGCGACGGCGGCAGGCATCATAATGCCATTCCTGAAGACGAGGTAAGTGTGCAGAGCGAGTGTTAAGCTGTATATATTATTACAACAGGGAGAATTTTTGTATGAAAACAGAATTAACCAAAATAGCTATTTGTGGAATAAAGAACGTCAAAGTAAAAGGTTATGGCGACATTGTATCAGCTTAGAGTTCAGAAACAAATAATATAAAAATGAGCAATCTGAAGACATATTGTGATTGTATCGTATCCTTACTCCCGGCCCATTCCAGTTAAATAGACACGACTGACGTGTAAAAAGATGCATATAGATTGGACTTTTATACATATTATTTACATATTAACTTTTTCAATGTTAGTTATACAGTCCCCTTTTATACCCATTAATAAGCTGCAATTAAAATATGTTTGCTCTAAAGCAACAAAGTAGTTCAAGAGTTGTGTATATGAAAGCTATTGGCATGGGATGAAAACATTCAGAAAAAATATTTCAAACTTATAGATCGTTTTGGTTTTTTTGTGATACATGATTCATGAAAGGATATTTGATTTCATACAATTGCAATAAATTTCATTTATTAACACCATAACGTACTTCCGTTTATAGTCATTGATCAATATAATAAAGAATGTTTGGAAAATACTTCTTGTATTACAGATTTGTCTTCTGAATCTACTCTATATTTACCTGTAATTATACTTTTAGATATTTTTAAATGACCTTACAACAGTCTGAAGGTCCAGACCCAATGCTGGCTGGCTTTACTTGCTTTCGTTGACTTTGCGTACTTTGAATGCTTGTATGACCAAATGAGCGCTTTGAACGCTTTCAAAATAATGTCACAATCACTGTTGCCACACACTTTATTTTTTGTAAATCAGAAAGTCAATCAAAACTTGCTAATAGTTTCATGTTAAATGTTATATTATTATTTGTTATAAATTCTTTGTAAATGTCTACATACAAATATCAAATATTTTAAATATTCATTCTAACTATTTGTACTGGCAAACGCATATGTGATAAATATTTGTGTGCCAATGTAGCATCAATGGTACATTTTGCCCAAACTGGTAACCCTAGTTACAATATCAAATGTCAAAAGCGCCAAAAGCGCTGGCAAATAGAGCATAGATCTATTCGTAACTTCAAGCGCTTGAAGCAAAGCTCCATCTCTCTCTCTCTGGTCTCTTTTCATATGCTCTAGTATAGTTCTATTAAGTTTTGACAGTTCTCACAGCAAAGCAAGTAAAGCCAGCCAGCATGGGGTCTGGACCTTGAGACAAATTTGCAACATAAGTTACTCATACGACCTGTAGGGCCATGACAGACAACGATCTTGTGTAGTATCTATACTTTTCTTTTTCCCCAAATATTTAGAAACTTTTAACTCGATATACAGTTTATTAAAATATTTTTGCTTTTTTATATGCATATGCACTTGAATTTCCATAACTCGAACTCTTGAATTGGCGATAGAAGTTAAATTGCATACTTTCATTACTTTTACTCGAAGTTTTTTTGTGGATTATGGTGATTCGAGTTAGGGAAGTTCGGGAAGTTCAACAGTAAAATAGCTATAAAATAATTAATTTTGAAAATGTTTGTTGGAATTTTTTTTTTAAATATTTAATATGGTAATATTTAAAAACAAAACTAATAATACACAAATACTTATCCGGTATTTGAGTTCAAACGTAGAAGAACTCGCCGAAAATTTCTTTTCAAATATAACTTATATGTTTTATTCGTCTCACGAAAATCCTCAGATACACACTGTTTATTCAAATATTTACATAAACATATAGCAACAAATTATTTTTTCGTATTATAATTTCATTTTATATCTTTTGTTTTTAACAGAGTGCGCGTTCTGACGACATTCTTATTCATTTTCTTCATTATATTTGTGATACGACAATGGCCGGATGTGCAAGACATCGGCGCTGGACTGATGCGACATTTAAAGGAATCATTGGTTGTCAAATGAAGTATGTAAATGGCGCGCTTGTAAACAAACAATGCATAAACGTAGACGTAAGCACACAATGAAAGCGATAATGCAATGAAATGTGAAAATTTGCAGGCAGCAGACAGTAATGGCAGCAATACATAGAGACGTGTGAATGTAGCAGCAATTAGTTATAGAAATTTTGTTAATTTTGATTAGCTGTTAGTGTCATTAGAGAAATATGGAAAACAATATGCAAATAAATTACAATGTTAAATACTATTAATAATAATACATACATACAAACAAACAAACATATATATAGAGAGAGAAAGTAATGCTATAAATTAGTGCAAAAAAGCACCCGGTCTTGTACAGCTGCACTGTGCTGAAAGTGTCGTTTAGTGCGAGTGCGCGTCTAGCAAAGATTTACACGTGTGACATATTTAACTATTTTATATTAATTTTATGTTTAAGTACGTACAATATTCGAGCCACAATACATTGCAAAGAAAATACTCGTATGTAATTGGAACTATTTTTATTGGGTTTTTTCATATGCAGCATGTACGTACATAAAGTATGTTAAAACTGCACCAGTATATGAGTATGCCGTTAGTTATACTTTTTGTATGTGCTCATTTATGCACGACATTCACACACACATACACACACTTTGAAATAGTGAATAGTAAGTTCAAAATGCTCTTCTGCCATTTTTTTAATATCTATTATCTCAAATATGTTTTTTAATAGTGTAAATTGCATTTTTTTTTAATTTTTTTAATTTTATGTTTTATAAAAAGTTTTCAGCCAAAACAATTATTTAAAAAATATCTCCAAAAACCATTAGAAGTTTTGACTTTTACAACGTTTTTCGAATATTTTTGCTACATCAAAAAATTTGTTCTAAAAAGCTTGCGTTGCGATATTTTCGCATTTACGATCGCTGTTATGAGCAACAACAAGAAAACTTTAAGTAAGAAAGCCTTAGTAAGTCGGCTTATTTTATAAGACAGCCAAAGCCGCTGAGTACAAAAGGCGCGCACACAAAACGCAAACATCGTTTGAAGGCTAAAATAAATAACTCAATAAATAATACATATACAATTTCAAAATATAACTTGCTCTTGTATGGTACTTCAATTTAATAGAAATGCAACCATTTCAAATAGAAAACTATAATTTTTTTTAACAATTTTCGGTATTTATATTATTGCATATTTAAATAACTGTAATTAACTGTATATTGCGTGTATTTAAAAGTATGCTGATTTTGGTGGAGTTTTACGTAATTTTAAACGATAGTTGTTAGTTATAGCGAACATTAATTATGCGTAAATGCATTAAGATGCCCTATTGTAGCGTAATTTTCGAGCATAAATCAACTTAAAATGAAAGAATAAGCTTATTTTACAAAACGCAGACTTTTGTATGTTGTATTTAGTAAGTGAAGTGACATGTGTGTTGGGATTGAAAAAATGTGTAGTTTGCATTGGAGTTTAAGTAAAACGGCCTAGAAATCTAGATTTTTTTATAAAAACTATTTGTAGCGCAATTGTTTCCTTAAAAATATAAATTCTCAAAAATATAAATATGTGGAATATTCAATAAAGATTATTTTTTTTTCTCACCAACTAAGAGTATTCTCCAACCCAATTGCATAACAAATTTAATTACATGCTACATAAATTTTAATTATTATTTTTTATTACACTTTGTATTACAAAAAATAACTATGAATGAAAAAAGTATAAATCAATAAATAAATGGAAATTTATATTAAAATATATTGATCTGAATAATAAACGGATAGAATAATACTGCGCTCTATGACTGACTTTAATTGCTAGTGTGTAAAATGGCATGTGCTTCTGACTTCAATTGCTGTCTTTCCCACTCTGTAAGTGCATTGTCGCCATTAAGCGAAAACGAAAGTATTTAAAGTAAACCACTTGAGGCAATTCAATCAAAAGACGGGAGTTCTGTTCCACTTAAAGACATTTTAATCGGTTAACAGATGTTTAATTCTCACACAATTAGGCCAATTAGGTGGCTATGGCAACTTTTATAAATATCGGTAAGTATATATAAGTGTTGACGTATTAGATTTAATGTGTAAGGATTTTTTTTTTAATTTGTTGATTTCATTCAGTGAGAAGACTTGCGAAAAGGGTTCATAAAAATGGGTTTTCAAAATGGACGCTGCAAAAGACCTATAGACCTATAGGCACGGCAAATGACGCCAAATTTTTCCATCTCTTTTTACATTTCTCTTCAGTAAGGTTTGCCATCATGGGAAGATATACGATCCAACAACGAGTCGAAATTATTAAGATTTACTACCGAAATACGGAGTCATTGGCCTCAACATTAAGAGCGCTACGTCCTACGTAGCGATTAGGCTCATTTCTCATAAGTAAAATATGCGTTATTGGTCAGGCAGCAATCCACACGTACTCCATTAGTCACCTGAAAAAATTACGGTTTGGTGCGGTTTATATGCCGGATTAGATGATATGTGGTTCCAACAGAAAACCGCCACAAGCCACACAGCGAATGTAACAATCGATTTATTGAAATCCATTTTTGATGAACGTCTCACAAATTGGCCAAGTCAATTAGCCGCCCTGGTCGGCGATTTTACGCCGTTCAACTATTTTCTGTAGGGCTACGTCAAGTCTACGGTCTACGTCAACAAACCAGCGACGATTGATGAACTTCATACGAATATCGAAGGTGACATTACAGCGTCTGGAGTTCTGCAAGCGGCTCGTGTTGGCCCTGCAAAAGAAATCGAGTTTCACCTATAATAACATTTCAAAGGAATAAAGAATTTCATTGATATCCCAAACCGTTTACCACTTAGAACATGGCAAAACAATCAACTCTGATAAATATCTACTTTATTTGTCGGGAGGACATCGGAATCAAAATAAATTGCCAAAGTTGCATCGAAGAAGTGGAGATTGAGACATCGAGACAAGTGCTCCTTCATTGTCCAGATTTCGCTAGACTGCGGCTGAAACATCTCGGCAGGACGAGCTTCAAAACGCGTTATCGTCACTTTCGTCACAGAGTTTGCGGCATGACAAAGGACTGGTTTTAGCTGCCCAAATGCGATCTCCTGTGACACAGGGATTCGCCCTTTCACATAACCTATATACATATGTATATATAAGTAGTACAGCCTACTTTACCACCAAAAATCAAAGGAAACCGGTTCAATGTTAGCTTCTGTCAAATTCAAGTGAGAGCTGCTGAAAAACATGCTTTAAATTAATTATTAACTTACATATATAATATTGTTAAATTTCAGTGCATGCTATTTTAAATTCTTAACTCTGCAACCTTATTGAACAAACTATAATCGATGAATAATAATTAAAAGTCACAGATATATTTGGAATAAAATATGAATCATTCATTCTTGTATTTTGTTGTTGGAACATTTTATATTTACATTACACATTTAACGATCCCTTTGGCCACATTAAACGCGTGATAATATTTTTGCTTAGTAATTTCATGTTATTACAATGCTATAGTGGTTAACCTAGAGTTAGATCTATTACATACGTTAAATCACAAACATTATTTATATTATGTGTGCTCAAAGTGATGAGGATTTATTGAAAGAACATAAAACAAGCGGAAGTTATAGTTAAAATAATTCAAAGAAAGAAAGAAATGGAAACAAACCACCTTCTTAAGCACCCGATGCATTAAAGTAATGTAAGCTTATTAACGAAGCATGCATGGAATTGAATTTAATAGAACTTTTGATCGCTGTCTTTATTTATTATATTTTGTATTTTCAGTGGTGTTATGTGTAATTGGTAACTCCAGAAAATGGCTCGCGATAGTTCGAACAAAGCGCAGCAGGATGAAAAGATACACTTTTGACGCAACGAATCGGCAAAAAAAAAATAAAAGAATGAAATGTCTTTGTTTTGTTTAACTAAAAAATAGATTATAATTGTAAAAATATATGTATATGTATATATATATGCATGTATACAGTTCCTTAGATAATTATATTATTATTAGATAGACGTATGTAGACAATTTGGTAGCTATGGTGATATTGTAATAGTTGCTGCTTACACATATATATTAGTTGTTCTTGCAACAGTTTATTTTCCATTAATTTGTTTTGGTTTTTGTTGTTTATTTTAATTTTTTTTTGCTTCTTTTAAACATTTCTGGTTGTTATTGTTTATTGCAGTACGTATTTTGCATTCTCTTCTATGCTTACATGTACTTACATAGCAGTAAAATGATAAAAGTTACATTCGTATTTACCTATAACTAAGTATTTGTATATATGTATGTATGTGTGTATGCATGCATGCACACAAATAATCGAAGCCAATATTAATCACATTTGATGTATACATAAATTCTAATCAAACAATTAAAAACGAATAAAACTATAATAATTTACAGTTGCTCCTACACACGTAGAGTCACACATTTGCTTGTTGTAACTCCCTCAGTAAGCGTTGACATCTGCGCTGGAGTTCGCAAGCAGTATTAGCACCTGACACTGTGACATTGTGACCAATCAACGCGCTACCACCGTTCGTGGTCGCTTCTTTAGAAACGCACACACACACATAGCTGAGACCATATCCGATATCCGTATGCATACAATTTACTTATTTCTACATATCATTTTATTTAAAATATAAACGTTGTTATTCTCATTCTCACTCCAGCTCACTGCAAAGGCTATGTCTGATTTGGTGCTAGCTTTTGTTGTTTGTGACGGCCACATCTGTAGATTTCACACTCATATGCGTTGTGTGTGTTGCGTGCGTGCGGCTGGTGTTGCTACCTGCGTCTGTTGCTGCTGTTGTTGTTGTTGTTGTTGTCGTCTCGGTGCAACTAATTCGCTGCCATTTGTGGCATTAATTTCATTACGCGTTGCAACTGTGACTGGCTCATAAATCGACTGCTGCGGCAACTCATCATCATCATCGTCATCATCATCGCATTCTTTGAAGGAACCAGCTAAATTCGGATTGAGGATATTGTTCGAAGAGTGTGCTACTGCTACCGGTGCTGTGCTGCCTTGTGGCGCACTACTGGCCGCATTAACATGTTGTGTACGTGCTGAAGCTATACCTGTTGTTGTCGTTGCTGTTGCAGCATCAATAGCTATGGCAACATTGATCGGTGACTGTGGAACAACCTCCTCGAGGAAGGGTGGCGCTGCAACGCTTATAGACTGTGGTCGGCGGAAAAAACTGAAAAATGTAGAGTATTTGTAGAGATTGCTGTGTTTATTGCAATTGCTAAATTGTTCTCATACACACCCGAATAGTGGTAGCCGCCAGAAAGAACGCCTAGTTGTGGTCTGCTGTTCGACATCATGCTGGGGAATATTCGGTCTGCGATCGAAGGGATTTACGCGGCGTGAACTGCGGTTGGGAGAGTTTTGTGACTCTAGTACTAAATGGAAAAAAGGAAATTTATTACTCGTGTTGTTAAAAGGCGATAAAGAAAAAATAGCAATAAACAAGAAAATGTCCTTTATAAAGCATTTTTGGACAAAAATTAAATTAAAATTTATAATAACTTCTCATTTTCTTTATTATAAAAAAAATTATTTAATTAAACAAACATTTTTCAAAATGAATTACGAATTTCGTTCTTCCTGCACTGTCATTAACAATAATATTTTTATTAATCTTTTTTCAATAAAAGAATAAGAAAGAATAAGGTTTGGCAGAATTACAAATTCAAATCGCTTTACTTCAACTAAAAAATTATTAATTTAATTTATATACAAATTATTATGCAAATCTCATAAATGAAAATATGAGAAATCTTTTTTAGCCTTTTGGAAATCAATCACTCACCGTTCTCTTCATCGGAAGTGACATCGGTAACATAGTGACTATTATTCGGTGGTGCGCGCCTAAAAGTGCCATGCCGTGTTGTCGTGGCATTACGACCGTTGCGTCGACTACCAGCCGAGGCAGCGATACGTGCACTACTAGCGGCACTATTACTGCTTGTCGCATTGCCGCTATTCTGCCTGGTACCGCTGACTCGTGCCGGTTGTGTTGCCGGCAGCAGAGGTGTTGTGTCATCGTCTGTATCGGTTACACTATCCAATGAAGATTGTCGATTCGTCCTGCTTACGCGCGGCTGGCGTTTCGTAAAAACCTTCCGTTTACAAATGGGGCAAACGCGACGATTTTCCGTAAGCCAAGGGTCAATGCAGTGACTATGATAAGCTGCATGAAATATATTTTTTTATTAATACATTGAATTCAAAAGTAAGGTTCGATAAACTTACGATGCTTGCATGGCAACACACGCAATTTGTCGCCCTCGGCAAATTCATCCAGACAGATGACGCAGGTGTCTTGTGAGAGATCACTATTTTTAGTATACTTCAAGATCGGCAGTTTCTTAAGCATATTCTTTGGTAAGCGATGCCGGCGTAAACGACGTTCTTCACGCACACACTTGTAGATCATGTAGAAAATCTGGAAGCGAAAGCAAGCAACATACACAAATTCATACATTTACTTATTAACAATGCACTTCTCAACTCATTACCATTATGAGGAAGCAAAGCCCAATTAAAATAGAGAATGGTAAAATCAGTTGCGTATTGATATTGAATGGCAGCTCATCGTTTATCACCAATATCACATCTGTTGTAAAGAATGTCATCAAATTTATGCCGGTTGTTTGGCCAACAAACACTGCCGGTATATAGATGCCGCTCGCATTTTTCGCTGACATTTGCTCTGAATAAAAAAACAAAATATTAAATTGGCAAATAACGTAAAGAAAATTAAAACAACTCACCCAAATCATCGCCTTTATCATTGAACACGATGACGGCATCGTAACTAGCCGCCTGCGCATTGCGCACTTTTTTCTCGAAAGTGCAGTTTGTGCCGCCACCTCTGCAAATGTATAAAGTGTATGATTTAGTTATGCTTTTTCTGCATTAATGCCTTGCATTTTGTTACCGCTCGATTATAACGACGAATTTCGAATTCTTGGGGTAGCCTTGGCGTGGCGGCGGGTCCAATGGGTCGCAGGCATAGTTATCCTTGGCTGCCGGTATAGCAAAGACTTTGATGCCATTCGCCGGTAGACTGGGGCCAAATTGCGCTGGCAGATCATTGTACTGCTCAATTAACTGCGAAAAAGAGAAAAACTGAAAGACATTAATACAAGCACATTAGAAATCATGCGAAGAAAGGAACGAATTAGAAATAACTAAAAAAAATGTTATATTAACATTAACAGAATATAACATTTAATAAGGTTCATTGTTTAGATTAAATATTGTGGTATTTACCAAACTATTTATTCTTCGATAGACCAGCACATGTGCCGCCGACTCCTGGGTAAACAGCGAGAGTCCGCAAAAGGCGAACAATTCCAAGAGCATCCATTTTGAACACATTCGGAGCTCCATGGTCAACTGAAATGAGTTTACAGAATATCGTAATCGGGTGTACTTTCGTTTATTCGGTTTGTGGTTTTCTGTTTGATTTCTATTTTCTTATTTTTTTCATAGAATGCACTGAAACCGACAAACAGACTTCAAGCGATTTTTTCTTTGCTGATTTGGGCTTATTCGCCAAACTTAATTGCTTGGACTTAAAGTGGATCGTATATTCGTTTCAGAAAGCGTTGATGTTGTTGTCGCTGCTGTTCCGCAAAACGGTTTGCATGTCTCATTGGTAATGCGAATCGAATTGTATCTATCGATGAACCTGAGAAATAAAAAAAATAGACGATGAAAAAAAAACAAATAATAATAATATTGCTATCATCATTTTATTAATATGATCACTAACGTTATTATTATTACTATTATTGGTATTATTATTGTACAGTGAGTAATAAATGCCGTTAATCAGCCCTTCCTGAAGGAAGTTCGAGGTTAAATACAAGTCGCGTTTGTCAATTGTTACAATGTTACATGTCACTTTCATGAAAAAAATACTACAGTGATCACAACTAAAGTCTTTTAAAATACTGCTTCGATAGTAAAATTTTAAATTTTGTATTATCTCCTGGTCGAAAGTTCGATTTATGGAATGAATTTTGTATGTAATTTTACTTCTATTGTCATTTCAAGAGTTCGAGTTATGGAAGGAAATTTGATTTAAAAACGCTATTGCCAATTCGAAAGTTCGAGTTATGTCGATCTTCGAGTTATAGAACTTCGAGTTATGGAAGTTCGACTGTATGTACATAGTTTTGTAATATATCTTTTCTATATTTATTGTTATTAGTAAGTATTTTTTTTTATTAATAAGAAATAAATGTGACTTTTATTCTAAAAGAAAAAAATATTAGATCGAAGTGTTTGAGAAAAAGCTTGGTAAGTACCTCGAGGCACTTAAGCGGGATTCTTTTAAGTGCCCTTCCCGCATAAGTGTCTCAAAAGTTTTGCATGTTAAGAAGGGGATTACTGTAAATAATTTTGGATACCAATATGGAAATGTCGTGTAAAGTTGAAATATATTAAAACATTTTAGAAAATATTCCAAGTTTTTTTTAAATTGCGAAGGGTTCTATCATGAATATTTTAAGAAATAATTTTTTGGGATAACAAAATAAAGAGCAAGTAATAAAAGATTAACTTAGGGTGTAACCGATCTTTATAAACTATTACTTTATTGATTTAATTTATTAATACACACAATTTGGCCCATATATTCGGCATAAAGCCCACTACAATAACAAAAATCATTATACATATGGTATATGGAAGCTGGGGAAATTCGAGGATCGATTTCACCTATTTTTGCCACCAAGCTACATAATATCCAAACATTTTCGTTCACTTAATTTTGCTAAGGCGTGGTCATAATTCCATTCCATCCATATGGAGTTATAGAAAATAACTCTAGATAGTTTGGTTGATATAGCTTTAGTAGTTTATGAGATATATATGTACAAAGAATACAATACAGAAGGGCCGGGTTATGCTCACTTTCCAAAAAAATTTTATTCAAATTTGCACCACCCTTGTGTAAACCCCTGTACCAGAAAAAAAATCTTATAACATGTTTTATTCGGGACTTACTTATTCGAGCAGATCCATCGAAGCTTTTCTCGAAATTTATATTATTTGTCGCGTACTTCCTTTATTAATATATATATTTTTATTAATTATGACTGATATTGAATTTATATATGTGAGTCTTCATATGTATGTATAACACTTTGATGACAATGACCCCATTGAATATAATGGGCCTTATCACAAATTCACAGTTAAATGTATGTATGTAAGTGAATGTTTTATATGTATTACAAGAAATGTCATTTACAGCAAGAACAATTAGCATTTTTAATGATTGTATATGTATGTTGTGATAAAATTTGGTATTTCATATCTGTAATACTTTTCCATATAGTTGAGTTAATAGATTAAGAAGCAGTTATTATTACGGCCAAAATGTTATTCTTATATGAATGTATGCATTTTTAGACTAACTAACCAACAAGGATGGGATCATGTGTAGAAGTTTAGGAGGATGGGATCACGTGTAGAAGTTCACGCAAGTGAGGAAAGTTTTTGATTGTCATTCACTTGGGAGTGGCCAGAAACGATTCTTCTCCACATGGTTCAAGCAGCTCACGACTTCCGGTTTTAGACCAAGTATCCTCTGGGTAGCCAACAGACATCCGTTTGAAGGCGAGCTAAAGTGAGAAGGCGAAGCCCGCTTATGCGGTTGTGCGTAGGGCTTGGGACCCACCACATAAAAACGTAGTACCAATGAAAAATCTACGAAAGCCTCGGATGAGACACCCCCTGCAAACGTTTTAAGGATAATGATATAAGGGCATGCACCTGGAATGTCCGGACCCTTAATTGGGAAGATGCCTCTGCCCAGCTGGTTGATGTCCTCATACGACTCAAGGCTGACATCACCGCCATCCAAGAAGTGCGATGGACGGGACAAGGACGGAAGAAGGTGGGTCCTTGTGACATCTACTACAGCGGCCATATAAAGGAGCGCAAATTTGGTGTTGGATTTGTGGTGGGAGAGAGACTCCGTCGCAGAGTCCTGGCATTCACCCCGGTGGATGAACGTCTAGCCACAATCCGCATCAAAGAGAGGTTCTTCAACATATCGCTGATTTGCGCCCACGTCCCAACGGAAGAGAAGGACGATGTGACCAAAGATGCTTTCTATGAGCGCCTAGAACGCACCTATGAGCGCTGCCCCCGCCACGATGTAAAAGTCGTGCTTGGCGATTTTAACACCAGGGTGGGTAAAGAAGGTGTCTTTGGCACAACAGTCGGAAAATTCAGCCTCCATGACGAAACATCGCCAAACGGCCTGAGGCTGATCGACTTCGCTGAGGCCCGAAAAATGGTCGTCTGTAGTAGGAAGACATGTAAGACATGTCTCCTGTGTTTTAGACGTGCGTACGCTCCGAGGACCAAATATAGACTCGAACCATTATCTGGTCGCAGCGAAGATACACACCCGCCACTGTGCAGCAAAGAATGCCCGTCACCAAACACAAGGAAGGTTCGACGTCGAAAAGCTGCAATCGCAACAGACAGCCACGAAATACTCTACTCGACTTGCACTCCTGCTCTCTGAGAGCACTCATCAGCATCTCGGTATGAGGGAACTGTGGAAAGGCATCTCAAACTCACTGCGTACCGCTGCAGCCAAAACAATTGGTTTTCGGCAACGACAAAAAACAAGCTGGTACGATGAGGAGTGCCGTCTCGCAGCGGAGAGAAAATATACTGCCTACCTCGCAACGTTGCAAACGACCACAACACGTGCGGGATGGGATAGATACCGAGAGCTGAAGAGGGAAGCGAGACGCATCTGCAGACAAAAAAAGAAAGAGGCCGAAATGCGTGAGTACGAAGAGCTTGCGAAGCGGGCAGACAGAGGGAATGCTCGAAAATTTTATGAAAAATGAAGCGACTTAACGAAGGTTTCAAGATTCGAAAGAACTCGTTTTCTGGCCCTTCTTTAGATTATATCGATAATAGCAATTAATTTTTTGCTACTAAAATTGTTTGCATAACCACAAAAACAATATTTCAAGGCCCCTACTAGAAACCGAGTTATCTTGTAGCGTCTTCTTCAGAACTGTGTTTCATAGTATGTCGGAACTCTCCTAAGATGACTAATGATAATCTATCTAACTATTTCGTTTTGGCATGTAATTAATTGAATTTTAAAAAGTTGTCAACTATTCATAACGACACCAACACCACTTTCCCTGAATAATCTTCATTATCTTTATGTATGTAATGCCTATAAAGATCTGCTCATACTCTTGCATATACACATATGTATATACATAACATATGTACGTAAAGATAGTTAACACCTTAATGCAAACAACGAGTATTGAATTTCAAGTGATTGCCTGATAAGCGTCTCAATAAACTATATAAGTTATAGAACTCAAATTTAATCTCAAACTATCATGCATATGTATTTACTATGCTTCTGTGTGTATATTTATATTTATGTATATATGTTGTCGAGTATTAGAAAATACCGCTGATAATGAATTTTGCTGATTTCTATACTCTCGTGACATAGTTGCTAAAGAGAGTATAATAGTTTTGTTCACATAACGGTTGTTTGTAAGTCCTAAAACTAAACGAGTTAGATATAGGGTTATATATACCAAAGCCATCAGGGTGACGAGTAGATTTGAAATCCGGATGTCTGTCTGGACGTCCGTGCAAGCTGTAGCTTGAGTAAAAATTGAGATATCTTGATGAAACTTGGTACACGTATTTCTTGGAACAATAAGTAGATTAAGTTCGAATGTGGGCAAAAACGAACCACTCCCACAGCTACAAAATAGCGATAACCGAAAGCCTATAAAGAGCTATAACTAAGCCATAAATTAAGTTATGAAAATTAATCTGAAAATCTCCGACATCAGACTATAAGTATTCAAGGCCCCATATATCGAATGGAGCTTCGAATAAATTTTTTACCGAAATTATAGTTAAGTCTCTTAGATATTTTGAAGAAATTCAGAGGGAATATCTTTATTTTAATAATATGTCTCCTTACCAAAAAATGCGTGAAATCGGGTCTTAACTTCACCTAACTCCCATATATCTAATATTATACCTTTATACTAGGGCTCTTAAAATTCTTCGATTAACCTGAAAACCGATTATTCGAATATCCGGTTTGTAACCGTTCGTACGAATATTAACCGGTTAGCACTATTCGGTTAATCGCAATGTTCCGACTATTCGAATAGTTATACCGTCACTATTCGAATAAATGAAAAAAACAGAGATTTTTGCTAATAGTATGTTTACATATGAAAATAATCTTGTTCTAAGCTCGTTCAATAATCTAACCGTTTACATATAGCCAAATAAGATTATCAATTGTCAAATGTGTTGCATTTGTTGTTGTATTACACATATTTCTCTCACCCTCGTCCATTGTTGTTTACATTTTCATTTGACATTTCTCCTTTTCTTCGCAAAATTATCGATAAACCTAGGAATAACACCGAAAATCTAGTTGTATAAAACGAGATAATTTTATAATCTCGGATTATCCAGAGAGCAATTTTGTATGGAAAATCTCGTTTCTTAATTACAGATTATCGAGTTAAGCTCGTAAATGGAGATAATCTCGTTATATGTAAACATAGTATAAGGCTAAAACCAGATATATGTCCGTATTTTCCAGATATATACAATGTGCGGTATAAATCGGTTGAGAAGTGTTCGGGCAGAAGGGCACGAGCAAAACCGACCACTGACCGACCCAAAAAACCGGTTATTCATAGAAAACCGACTACCCACTCGTCGAAGTTTTGCCCCAAAACGCCCCAAAGCCCCAACCACCGACCGCCCACACTGCCACGAGTGTGTCCCAAAATAAACCGGTTCCACAAAGTAAACGGTTACTGCATACTAGGCATATGCCGCAAAAAACCGAAAAATTCGGCAGCAAGTGGGTAGGGGTATAGAATAGCGAGCTCAAGAACATACCACGTAGTGTTGTATCAGTCATTTTTTAATTTTGCATGTGAAACAACAACAGTTTTAATGTTTCACTTTTTTCAATAAAAATAAGAAAATTAATGAACTTGCACTATTCGAATAGTCGACAACGAACGGTTAACCGAATAGTCTAAAATAAGCGGTTAATCGAATAGTCGATGACTGACGACTATCCGAATAGTGCAAACCGAATATTATTATTCGAATAATGCCCTATTCGGTTAATTCGGTTAGTCTATTAGTCGAATATCAAGAGCTCTACTTTATACCATATATATGACGAATACGTAAGTCAAATTGTGTGTTATATTGATAAAATTAAATTTATAAATTACGAGAGTATAAAATGTTCGGTTACACCCGAACTTTCCCCTTCCTTACTTGTCTCAATTCATTTCATTTCATTTTACTTTGCAATAACATTGTAATGAAATTGAAAAATATGCAGTACAGTTGATCTCCTATTTGCACGGTTAACTGGGACAGTAAATTACTCGTGTAAAAAAAACCGTGCAAAAAAATCAAATTTTTATATAAAACTCACTATTGGGACCAATTTAAGAAAAAAATCGTGCAAAAAATAGAAAACGTGTAAAAAAGACCTAATTTTACATGAAAATCTATCTATTCGTACAGTGAGAATTTACACTGTTGTTGTTGTTATAGACCTTTCTGGTATTATACATATGTATGTACATGTTACTGTTAGAAGGAACAAACAACAACTATTCTGGGAATGGTAAAAAATAATACATTTCAAAGTTCCGTCATTAATCGCTGTGTCTTCTTTTTTCTTACTTCTTCATACAGCTTCACTTATTTGTTTACGTATTGAAATTGTTGCAACCTTTTTAATGGCTTTCGAATCTAAGATTTGTATTTTTTAGTTTAAACCTAATTTAGAATAAATTAAATTCTATTAACAGCAATGGATTTGTGACGTATGGAATTTTGATTTTATTGCAAAAAAGTATACAATGAAAATAAAAAATTCGTGTAAAAAAAGTAAAACCGTGTAAAAATGGTATCTGGGAAGTGTTCAAAAACACCGTGTAAAAAAAAACCGTGCAAAAAAAACCGTGTAAAAAGGAGATCAACTGTATTTAAAAACGTTGACTGAAACACACACAAACACATGTGAAAATGAAAACGTCGGTTTGACTACTCGTAATCTCATATATGACGAACGTAAATTGCTGGACTTTTGTGGACAAATCGGTTTGTTTATGGCTGCGTTCGAAGCAATGAATCATGAAATTGTGTTATGGTAAGCATACCAAGCAGCCGTTCTAAATGCAAGTATAAAATCCACCGGCTTTCGGAAACGGTTTAAAACTACTAGAATAAGCTATATTTAATTACAAAATATATCTATTAGATATAATATAAGGTTTCAGAATCTTCACCCAATGGTCTAAAATTTCGTCTTAAATCAATGCGAAAGTGAGATACAATGAAAACATATGTAAACTAGCAATCAAATAATGATTCAGCGTTGACTTTGAGTTCGCTTATGGAATTTAAATTAGTCAAATTTTATTAAATGAACTTTCTCTCAACTCTTAGTACAACAACTTCGGTGCAATTGACACTTAACGGAATTTTCTTAAACAAAACTGTAATTTTTATTCTTCAAGAATTTATACAAATAAATATACACATAAATATTTGTATCTTAGTAAATATCTAATTACAGAAAGTCGTTAATTTTAGCGGCGATGTGTTAGTGGCTTATAAGGAGCATCCTCCTTGCACCCTTTTCTTTACATACACTCATTTTCTATAAATCAAAACTGATATGATCAATTATATAATTATTATATGAAAATCGGCTTAAAGTTGTTTTTTTTTTTAAAGAACATCCTAATAGAGGAAAAAGTTGAATTTGTTGTGTAAATATATAAATCAACACAGAACGACTGAAATGATAGCAATGCACTGATACAGCGGTGTATGCCGTAAAAAAGTGTAAAAGTTATTTTTGGTGAAGTCAAATATAAATACAGTGAAATTACCCATAACCGAACACCAACGGTCGCAGCATTATTGTCTGGCTATGGGAGTAATGGATGTATGCTATCTATTCTTAATGTTCCGAAATTACAAATGATAAATATACATACATATACGTATACTTATACTCTCATAATTAAGTTGATTACGTGTTTACATGTGATTATAGTTAATAGATAATTTTTGTATTCAATGGAATTGCCTACAGACTATTGTATCAATGTGATGTGATGATGCATTGTTCAAAAACAAAATAGTAGGTTGATTTTAAAATATCATTTCCTGCTTGACTTTTATAGTCATTTATTCATGATTTCTCGAGTCGCTTGTTGCTTTTCTGCTAATAGAAATTGCTTATTTATGGAAATATTAATGAAAACGTTGTGTTCTTCAGGACTGCCCGTATTGGTGAATGTCACTGGTGTTTCTTTTTTATTGTATTACGGAGCTTTTATTTATATAAATGTGAAAAACATTAGCGTTCGTACGTTGATTTAAGTGAACTTATATCAATTATGTACGTTTTAAAATACTACAAACCCTATCATAAATACACATTTTATTGCAGTGGACACAACTGCCACTATATCGGATTTTTTTTGTAAAAACGCCTACATTTGGGACAATCAGTAGTGTCCACTTCACTTTTTCATTCTAAAATACTCATATTTACAAGATAATAACTAATAAGCAGTCTTTAGGTATTATTTTTTGATGTTACATATACACAAGTATGTACGTAGTCACCGTCGTCACTGTGAGTAATGCAGTCAAGCAATACACATAAAATTAAATTAGAATCTGTTGCGTGTTAACAAGAAAATTATATGTACGTGCATGTATTCATGATTTATTTACAACGAATATTTCCATTTAGCGTGCTGCTTTGAACTGAACCAATGAAAAATATTATGGTGAAAATCAATTAATACTGAACCAGCGAATAAACTACAATGCAAATAAAAAACGATAATTTTGATTTACAGTGTTTTGAAGAAAATTGTAAAATTTAATAAAACGTACTTGTGACCATAACTTGGATTTGATTGCATTAAATTATAAAATTGGTAAAAGTAAGCACAAAGATATGACTCATATTTACATATTCAATATAAAACTTTTGTTGACTTGCTTGATTGATTGATGATTTGTTTATTAAGTAACTTTCTTAGACGGATGTTTCATTCGTTTAATTAGATTAGAATTTTACTTTCAACAATGCCTTACAATGGGCAACCAAAACAATTAAGAACGTGCAATTCGCAACAGCATAATTCACCAAAAATATTTAGTGCATAACATATACAATTAAATAAACAACTAATGTTCGTATGCAAGTACGCTTTTACACATTTTGTATCTTCACATGGACCTTAAAAGACACATAACAAATATGTAGCTGCAAAACAGACAATGTAACCGTAAATCAATGAATTCTCATAAGCAACGCTATAATCGCGTAATTTTCTTTCTGTGTAGTTTTTCTAGTTGTTTATCACATTCAGAATAGGGAATATTGGAAATGCAAACAATCACACAAAATACCTGAGCAACACATTTTTGCACTCAACAGCTATTGTCAGCAGGCGAGATTAGCACAATATGATTGCAATTGTACACACAGGTGGTTGACACGATGTATTCTGTATGAATGTAGTAGCAGATCTTTGTATTGAAATTAGTATATTTCTCTAACCGAAATCATACACATTTTATGTAATAAATACATTGTTTACTCAAAGGGCTAAATGTTAAGGCCAGGGAGAACTTGAACTTAAAAAGCACATCACCACTAAAAGCGAAGCCTTTTTACTTGATATTACATGGCTAGCATAAAGGATTGCACAGTTAAATAGCAAGTCGCATCAAGGAAACGTTTACTAATTCTCAATACATATTAGACATTAACAGACATATAGCCTCACATTTTCATTTTCAAAATTGCTCTCTAACCATGGCTTCTTACAGGAAAAGCAAATACTCTTACTGATTATTTCGTGAATTTATGTAATTATTTTTATTTGTGTTAAATTCTTTCTGCGATAGTTATGTACATATGGAAATCCAAATCACAAAGCAAATTTTTGTTCATTTTTGTACGTGCTTCATAAAACCACTTTTAATGCGTCGTATGATTTGCGAAGAAAGAAACACAAAAAGAGTATAGACATGTTAAAAACGAATACTGTTGCTAAATAATATTCTGCAATTTTCATGCAGGTACACTCTTAGAATGCAACATTTTGTCTTGTACGCTTCAATTTCGTTGTTTCATTCACTATATATCGCGACTTTCTCAATACACATATGTAAAAAGTTTATATATTTATTATAAAACTTACAAAAACAATATAAGGTTTTATACTCCACTATGTCTAATTCATATCTCTTATCAGCTGATTTACCTGTATTTAGTTTTATGTCATTTATGATTTTTTGTTTGCTATGTTCTCATTCTGCCCACCTTTAATCAAAAACGCCTTCTTAGCTGATTTCGTTTTTTAGATTTTTGCAAATATTTCGTTATTCTCACTTCACTCACTGTTTCTATTATTATTTTTTAATTGTGGCTTAGCTTGTGTTTTTACACACACCTTAAACTCTTGCTTTATTGCTTTTACTCGTTTATCCTCCACACAATCGCAGACACCTCTTCACATGTTTTCGTTATTATTATATTTCTGCGTTTTTTGTTTTTGACTTTTCTCTTTATTCTCTACTTTGTCGATGTCTCTTTTGGTGTAGCCTTGTGTGAGCCCGTTCGCAGCCGAAAAAATATATATAGACTTTTAATGTCTGTCTTCTATAATTCACGTGAATTTGATCTTTCAATTTCAATTTGATCTAGGAAAACTATAATTTTCACTTTTGCGGTCATTTTTATATCGATTAGGCTGCATTTTTAATAACTTCGCATTTTTTAGTAGTTTTAGCACACGATTGTTAAGATTTTTTGAGAATTTTTCGTTCCGTATGAAAAAGTGAAGAACTTTATGCTTCTTCTTATTCAATTAACTGCGCACAATTTTCATCGCTCATTCACAATAAAAAAGTTGGATACAGATATGTTACAAAAACTTGAATACTCTTATCAAGTATTTTTTTATTATTTATAATTAAATTTGTTATTTATGCATATTTACAAAAAGTCAGCAGTATGTATGTGTTGGTAAAGGATGAAAAAACTTTGCAAGTGTAGTGCGTATGTGTTAGCTTCGAATTGTAGAGTAGTTTATATTTTATTTATTGAATATTAATATTTAATTTTTTTTTAGAAACCATAGTCAGAAAACATATTTTGGATGTTTCCTTTACTAATATATAGTAACGACAATAAAGAAATATATATGAAGTTGTTTATGTACATACCTATGTATTTGTATGTAAAACGAAATTATAATCCCAGCTAGTTTGTTAAAAATATTTTATTTAGCATTGCTTGCAGTAAAATAAAACTGCATAAAACAATTAAAAAGTTTAACAGCTAATGGTTTGCACATTCATTCATATACAATTTTTCGTCATGCTTTGTCAGAACATGATAGCTGTACACTTCGCTCACTTTGTTGGCTTGATGCTCAAGTACATCTTGTTTTGTATGGTTTGTTTAACAGGATTGATCTTTTTCAGGATTTGAGTCATTGTTTCAACAAGACGATCACTAGAAACTCCAGTCTTTTTATTTTTAAACTTTGTCAAGAGCTCCGTCGGTGTCATGGGTTTTCGCATTAAATAACGACGAACAGCTTCTTCGGTTATACCGTAATCACTACAAATAAAAAATAAACATATATTAGTATATCAAATATAAAATTTTCCTTCAAGTGTTCATACTCTTTATTGTTAACATTTACAACACCGGCAAATGTCGAAGGCACCATGGGTGTTGGATCTGTTTTCGTTCGTTTCGCTGGTGTGCTTACAGGGCTGTTGCTGTTCTCCGAAGCTGTAAGATCACTTGGCATGCTATTGTTAACTTTGCGTTTAGTTGCACTGTTTGGAGCTGCTCCAGTTGGTGTTGCAGAGCGCGAATTATTATTAACTGCATTCTTGATATTTGGAGTCTCTTTTGCTTTTTTCTTGCTGTTGCTACTCTCATCTTCAGAGTCGCTGCTGTCTAAACTAAAATCACTGGAAGTATCTGAACAAAAATCATATTTACTTTATAATTGTCTACTTGTATTATTATTTAAAATACCTTTCTTCTCATCTTTTGTAACTTTCTTGGTTTTCTTTTTGTCTTTGCTATTTCCTTCTTCTTTATTTTTATCCTTCTCCTTATCAGATTCATCCGATTTCTTTTCATCCTCCTCATCTTCTTCATCCGAAGTTAATAATTTACGCAAAGCATCCTCCTCCGCAACGGATTTCATATCCTTATCCAGTTTCGATTCTGGATCTGGTTCACTTTAATTACGAAAATAGGAATTTATTCTCGGTTAAAACATATATACATATATGTATATTAAAAAATAGAGCATACTCTTCGCTGGACTCCGTATCATAGTCCATTTCACGTCCTTCTTCATCTCCATCATCCGATTCTTCGAAAGCTTCGTCATCTACGTCACGTTTTTTCTTTGGTTTCTTCTGCTGACCTTTTTTGCCTTTTTTCTTGCCACCTTCCTCGTCGCTATCTTCCTCTTTCTTCTTTTTCTCTTCGTCTTCATCCGAATCAGATTCTTCATCTGAATCAATCCATTCATCCATTTCACTGATCTTTAACTCTTTCGGTTTTTTTGCCGCTCCCTTGATTTTCACCTCTTCCGGGTCCTGTTCTTCTTCCTCGTCACCCTTCAAACGCTTACGCAACATAAGCGAAAAATAGTTCATTACTTTCTTTCTACGTCCAAATTCCTGTTCTGCTTCTTCAGCGGATAGCGATTTATAACGCTGAATCGGTTGGAAATTATACCACTCATTCAATGGATATGCTTCTATTGCACCATCTGGAGCATGTGTAAACACATAGAAGGCTGCATTTTCGCTAACACCACCTTCACGAATCCCCTTGAATTTTTTACCACTTTTGCCACCGACTTTCAATATCCATGGTTGCGCTTCAGGTCTATATTTTTTGGCTATTATACCGAACTTTTTTCGACGCACTTCCTCACGAAGATCACGATTATATTCGGATCCTGCTCCAAATTTTGGCATATCTTCCTCCATACCTCGAAATTCTTTCATATTATTTTCACGTTCCATTTTCACGCCCCGCCATTGAGCAAAATCGACGTTCAAGGTGGCATTGAAACGCATAACATGATGCTTCTTTCGTAAATCTTTAGGTACGCGAATATTGAATTCCTGTATGTTGCTTGGAGGGGCAGGTGTTGACGTGGATGCTGCTGCACTGTTGGCATTGGAGCCGCTAGACTGAAGATAGGTCAGAATATTTTTTATATTTCATATTATTTCATTACTTACACCAGATTTAGCAATAGATGCCATGTTTCAATGGCAATATCAATAAAGTTTTTGCGCTTTGTTAAAAAATATTTCGAAATGGATATGATTTATTCAGCACGATGAAGCAGTAAAGAATACAATGCAATAAAATATGAAGCCGCAGTAAACAAAATATACAGTGTTGCCAAGTAATAAATATCCTCAATCTACATAAAATTTATTTCCAAGGTCATTAATATATTTACTAAACATACATAAACTTTTAATTCAGAGTATGCTGATTATGTATGATTCTTTATCCCTTTATGAATTTAATGCCATTTCTATTCCTCTATTATATTTTATATGTAAAAAAAAAATATTTGTTCAAATTAAATCTTTTATTGAAGGCTTAGCAACACTGTTTATGTAACAGCTGTTGGCAAAAAGAAGGAGGCAAGAAATGTCAAAAATATTGGGCCATATGTTTTTTGAATGTATTTTTCGCTTTCACATTTAACGTTTATTTTTCTTAGGTTTCAAAATAGTTGTTATTTGTCTTAATTTTTATTTTATTGTTAGCTATAGTTATGGATACATTGAATGAAGATTGCATTGTTCAAATTTTACAATATTTATCATTGAAAGACCAAATAGCAGTTTTACTCTCTAATGAAAGTTTAATTGATATTCTTGGGAGCATGTGGAAAATAAAATATAAAAGACAATTGCTTTTAAAATTAAAGGCTGAAATGCCAATCGAGATCTATGAGCTTAAACAATTTCTTAGAGTTGTGCACCCATACATAGAAAATCTTCAACTCGAACTTGAATCAAAAAATATGATTAGTGTGCTAAATGGATTTAAGTTTATCAAAACAAGTAACCTTTATATAACTGTGGGAAGTTCAGAGATGCTGGAACACGAATTTGTAACCATTTTACATGATATTTTTCCAAACGTGAAGGTTCTGCAACCAAATGGAAAATTTACAGGGGCAGGTTTTGCAATGTGGAAAAGCTTGGAACAATTAACGCTTACTTCATGTTATATCTTTCGATTTCACTACTTAGAGCGGATACTGCAAGAACTACCATTAAATACATTAATCTTGAAAAGTTTTAAAATGAAATTACCGCGCCTAGCAGAGAATGCCCTTCAATACTGTAGATTACGAGTTTTGATACTAAGCTCGTATGAGTTATCTTATTTCACGCCCCAATTAAAGAATTTGCAACATTTGAAGGAGCTGTATATAAGCGATTTATTTTCTACAGCCAATTTGGATTCACTCCACAAAAAACTCGGGGAGATGCATCATACTCGGCACATTGAAGGGATATATACACGTGATATAACAACAATTTTTCCAAAAATTATTAACTGTCGAATGCATACCCATTTGAGGCGTTTAATACTGGCCGTGGACCCTCTGGCTTTTTCAGACATGCTTATTTACATTTGTTTGTTACCTACATTGCGTGTATTGCATTTCCATGCATGTTATGTGCGTAGCGAGTTGGACTTTCAAAAATTGTTTTTGGTCTCTGCGCATTTGGATGAAATAAGTTTGGAAGGTTGCATTATCAGTTATGGTAGTAATCCAAGTTTGAATGTTAACGAAGTTGTAGAGAACCGAACAAAACCAATTACTTTAAATTTTTATGCCAATAAACTAGATGATGAAAATAAGATGGTAAATGCTTTTATATAAATAAATTGCTTTTATCTAATTATTAACTATTTCCACATATGATTCTAGGCTGAATTGCAAATTACAGGTCGTAGCAATTTGTTTATACTGGAGTGTGAACAAAAATTGAAGAAACGTTGTGGATACTTGGTCTATGAATTTGGCTGATTAAATATTACATTAATTCTAAGAAATATTAAAATACATGTATTTTTTTTTAGAATTTCTAAAGAACTAAATTAATGCTTAAATATGTATTTCCTTTTGTTTTTTATGATATGATTACTATTTACAATTAATGTTTAAAAATTATTGTTATAATCATCTATTATATTATGAAATTACAACTTTATTTAGCAGTGTTTAATAGATTGGTTAAATGTTGAAAATATTGAAGGATTAAAATTTAGACATGAAATAAAAAATGTCTAAAATACCAAAGTTGTTTATTTTGTATTACTTGTAAACGTTAATATAATTATTTCTATAAATTTTTAATTATAAATTATTTACATATGTTCTATTTGTATTGCAAAATTATATCAACATCCATAATCTATGTGTATTTATTGTAAATTGGCAACACTGCTGATTATCCGCTGAATACACCTTTCTCTATCGATTAGTAATTTACGAAAGAGATGGTAAAATAGACAACAAAAAGATTTCATTGAAAATAGGAAAAATTTTGCTAATTCCTTTACAAAGTAAAGCTTAAAATTCCTTTATATTAGAGTTCGATTCTCGAGCCTTATTTATCCACAGTGACCCAATTAGAAATGGCAATGGATGTGATAAATAAATTCTACTCAACAGTACATACAACAGTGTCACAGCTGTCTGGTGTTCTTCCAGGAAACAACGTCACCAGAGAATATGAAGTGCTGGAGCAGGTGTGTACGGCAGGTGTAGGTGAGTATCTACTTACGTAAACACAACCCACAAGCAATGCAACTACTTATTAACATTTAATGAATACTTAGGGCTGATGTGGAAAGTGTACAATGGTTACAAGAAAAGCACGAAACAGGAAGTCTCCGTATTTGTATTCGAAAAGAAAATCCTTGAGCGCTGGTCGAAAGATGATCGAGAAACAATGTTGGAAACTTTAAGGCGTGGAGTGCAGCAGTTAACAAAGATACGACACCCACATGTGCTGACCGTTCAACATCCGCTGGAGGAGTCTCGAGATTCATTGGCTTTCGCCACGGAGCCAGTATTTGCCTCATTGGCAAATGTTGTAGGTGATTCGGTACGTTCGGACAAAAAACTTTATGACGTCGAGATACGTCATGGACTTTTGCAACTATTTGACGGTTTGTCATTTCTACATAACGACGCTAAAATCGTGCATCGCAATATTTGCGCTGAAACTATTGTGATTAATAAAAATCGTAGCTGGAAATTATTTGGTTTTGACTTCTGCATAGCTAATCAACCGGCGACTGATGGTAAGCCCTTTTGGCCATGCCGAGAATACTCTACGTCTATGCACGTACTAGCTCAGCCTAGTTTAGAGTATTGTGCTCCAGAAATTGCGTTGAATACTATAAATAGCACCGAAAGTGACCTATTCTCGTTAGGTATGTAACTGAAAATATTTGCTTATATAAAAATAATGAAAAACTCGATACTTTTTTAATATTTTTTAGGTGTTCTTATATTCACTATTTATTCGGGTAAACCGTTAAAAATGTTTGGTAGTGATTATAGCTCGTTTCGTCGATACGCTGCCGATTTGAATCAACGAAAGTACCCGCCAATGAATAGTATTCCTAGCGATTTGAACGAAAGTTTAAGAGCTTTGTTGCATCCAAGTCCACGCATGCGGCCACAGTTGCATGAAATGAAACAGGTAGAATAAATATATATACAAATATCAAACAAATTATATAAATTTATAATAAACAAACTGTTTTTATGTATATGACCAAAGATTACATATTTCCAAGATGTTGGCGTTAAGACACTTAGTTATTTGGATTCCCTTTATCAGTGGGATAATTTACAAAAATCCAAATTCTACAAAGGACTTCCACAAATCATACCAACACTACCACATCGCGTTAACTTACATTCCATATTGCCATATTTGGTCAAAGAATTTGTGAATTCGCCAATGATACCATTTGTTTTACCTAATGTATTGTTAATTGCTGAGATGAGCAGCCAGAAGGAATATTGCGAACACATCTTTACGCATCTGAAACCCATTTTCAAATTGACCGATCCCATACAAATACTTTTAATTTTCATGCAAAAAATGGATCTTTTACTGAAGTTAACACCTGCTGAAGAAGTTAAGTTACACGTTTTACCGCTACTGTATCGCTCTTTGGAATGTGATATGCCGCAAATACAAGAGTTGTGCTTAGGTGTACTACCGACGTTTTCCAATTTGATCGACTACAACGCTATGAAAAATGCTGTGATACCACGGATTAAGAAACTCTGCCTGCACAGCACTAATGTTTCGGTAAAAGTAAATTGTTTGATATCGATTGGTAAACTGCTGGAAGATCTAGATAAGTGGTTGGTGTTGGATGAAATATTGCCATTCTTGCAGCAGATACAAAGTCGGGAACCTGCAATTATAATGGCTATAATCGGAATTTATAAAATCGCCATGACCAACACAAAGTTAGGAATTACAAAAGATGTAATGGCGCATAAATGTATACCGTTTTTAATGCCACTGTGCGTTGAGAACGGTCTTACCATCGCGCAGTTCAATACGATTGTAGCGCTGATTAAGGAAATGTTCAGTCGTGTGGAGAAGGAACAACGTGAGAAATTGGAACAACTCTCAACTATCCAAAGGGACAACAAGTGAGTTTATTTGACTAAAGCAAGTGTTGTTAGAAAAATCAAACATTGTCTTTTAATAGGCCACGTGATGCTTCAGAAATTTTGACTAACGAATTGGAGCAGGGTACGAAAACAAACACAAGTCTCAATAGTAGCGGCAACAGTGACGATGACATGTTTTCAGGCTTCTCCATATCACAACCAACGAAACAAATAACTCCAACACAAATAGGTCAGCAACAAAAACTTAAAACGAACAACGATGTGCTGAAGTGAGTATTTTCTTTTACTCTTTCGTTGCTGTTACTTACTATTCCTTTATAGAATATCACACAACGCACAATCCAAACCTGACATTCTTTCCTCGTTGATGAATTCCAATCTGACCAATTTGAATAACTCCCCATCACCAAAGTCTGCCGGTGTCGGTAATACTGCAGTTTCTCCCATTGCAAATCCATATGCATTTAGTGGTGGAAACAATTTAACCAGTCCCAACCAAACTCGCGCGAATGATAGTTGGACCAACAATTGGCATAGTGCAAATCCGTTAGTTATGAATCATCAGTTAGCCTCACCACAGGCTATTAGCAGCAGTAATAGTAACAACAATGCATCGTCTTTGGACAATTTGGATCCCTTCGGTAGCAGTAATAAGAGCGTTAATACTAGTACGCAACGACCAGCAGTTAACTACATTTATCCAACTGGATATAATGGCGGCGGCGGTGGCGGTATTGGTGTTAGTAACGGTAATACTTTGAATAGTATGAATAATTTGGCACCACTGCTACCACAGCAGAATACCACGCCACAACAGTCGCAGGATAATAAGAATCTGAACACATTATCACAACAGGATATTTTAAGTTTTCTCAATTAGTTGAGCAACGACAAAACCTATGCGTCTCGGTGTAGGTTACATTACTGTGTCAGCTGCAAATGTCGGTACAGCTGCGTGTATATGTGATAAGTTAATTGTGATCACACTAAATAACAACACATATACGAAGCAACGACTGTATGGAAGTTGTATAGACTTAAACAGTAACAAGTGTAATAATCCAAGTTTATGTTTTGTGCATATATGTACGTTTTAGTTATTTCACATATGCTTATTTCAAACAGTGCGGTGTCGGTATTTAAAGTGCAATATCGTTTCATTGTGATTTCATTAGATGAAAACGTTTATGGTATTCCAGACTAAAGGCCAAATTATGCATGTAATTTTTATCTCAGTTGTGATTTCATTAATTTTTCGTTTGTGCTTTTAATGCCAAAACATACGTACTGAAATCCTATTAAATGCAAAAAAAGTAGTTTAAAGCAAAATATTTTTGTTAGGAATAAAGGATTCAGTAATATTTACATAAACATTTGTATTGGCGTTTTATATACTAGTAAATTCGAATGATATAAAGAAAGATTAAATTCACTTTTGACGTTTGACTGTATACAAAATATCTACACTTTCATTACAATATGATAAGAAGTACATTGAATAATTGTAGAACATAAAAACTTAAATATGAAGTCATAAACTGATTGAAGTATTAGCAGTTGTTGAAGAAGACATTAAAGCATGCAGCTATTGAAGTGTAGTGTAGTGTACCAATGACGCAATAAATAATCCTATGTGTGAATCTAATAATTTTACTGTTTTTAGACTGTCATTGTGTGTGTGCGTTGAACTTTAAATAAAATTGTAATTAAAAAAAAAAATATTTTTAAATATCCCTCACATTTTATCAGTGTCTATGTTGATGTTATCATTTTTAAATAATTGTAATTTATGGTGTATACAAAGAACAAGTAAAGACATTAAAATTATTTCATAATATAAATAAAATGTATAGATATGTAATATATCTGTGAAATATTCCCATATAAATTTATGAATTTCAACATATACAAAGAATGTACTGAACTTTCGCTCAAATAAATCCAACAAAAACATTTAAAATGTTTATTTTGTCAAACGTTACGAAGTCATGTAGTTAGCAATTACTTATTGATAATGCACATCTCTTTCGTATTTTATTGCTTTGTCGCCTTATTAACTAAATTCAATTATTTACAAAATAATTTAATGCTCACTAGTTGAAATGTATGCCTTCGGAATTGAAAGCTAACAGCAATTTCATAAAATCATCCAAATCCATTGAACGTGCACGTGAATTTTCCATTTCCAACTTCTGCAGTATGGCTGAGACTTTGGCTTGCATGTTGAAATCTGCCTCTAGTGGCTGTAAACACGAATTGTATTCATATTAATATTTAATTCTCATTTCATCGCAACTTAAATGCTTACTTTATTATGCAGCGATAGATGCAATTTGTAATTTTTTTCCAGCATATCAAGCACCGAATTGATTTTGAACGCTGCACCCAGAGTTTTGTTTTTCCTTAGAAATGCAATACGTGTTAGGCCATCCCATTCTGTGAAATTAACTGGTGGTGGTGGATTCTTTGGTTCCAAACGCACAACGCTCGACTCAACTTTTGGCGGTGGTTTGAAATTATTTTTACCAACTTTCATTAACATATCGACGCGTGCCAACAATTGAGTATTGATGCTCAAACGACAATAAAGCTTATCACCCGGTTTGGCTACCAAACGTTGTGCGAACTCACGCTGAAACATAAGGACTGCACATCGAAATATTGGTCGATGTAGTAGTAATTTGAAAATCAACGGCGAACTGATTTGATAAGGCACGTTGGCAATACACAAATCGAAGAAGGGTAACTCCGCTTTAAGGAAATCACCAATGAGTACTTGTAATTTTGGTTGTAACGGTGTGGCCTGCACACGTTTTTGTAATTCTGCAGCTAATCTTGTATCGATTTCACAGGCAATTACTTTCTTGGCTCGTTCTAACATGCGTACCGTCATGTTACCGGTACCGGGACCAATTTCCAATACGGTGTCTGTGTTACGCAGCGCAGCCTTTTCCAACATACTTTGTATGACGAGAGGATTTTTTAGTATATGTTGGCCAAAATCCTTATTAAACACAATGCCTGAATGGAAACAGAGTAAACTTGTATACAACTATGAGCAACATTTTGATATAGTATTATTGCACTTACCCTGCTTCTGCACCTCTTGGTGTATACGCGTTTTCTTTTCTGTTTTTATTTTAGGCATTTTGTGTTCTTCGCTTTATTAAATTATTATTTAGTAAATAAATGTCGGTGCAGAGAATTAATTCTATTCTGATTTGTTTTGCTTTTGGACCATGTGTTGATGAAGATACAAAATAGAGATGCCAACAGCATAAGTATTGTGACAATATGTTGACAGTAGATGACGCTGTAAGCAGTAAAATTATTGAATATGTACAAGAAAATATATATATACGGTCCATATAAATTAAATGATTTATTTATTATACAGTTTGTCGGGATATAACCCATTTGATTCTTTTAAAGATATGTGATGAAATTATATGCGTGGTTGACTCAACTCTTAGTTATTCAGACTAGATCCCGACATTCTGAACATATGTGCCGCATATCTCCACAATGCCGCTAACAATTTTTTAAATCTCCTTTGTAATCCATCACTAACTCAAATTTAAATTTACCGTTAGATTACGTCGATGGCTACTGACTTTTCCATCCGAATATGATTTTAGATAACCGTTACAACAACAACATCGTCAACGCAGTAACGGTTCGGTTAATCCGAGCAACAATAAGAATAGATTGTAGAGATTTCAATGAGAATTTTTCTAGAATCGGTAGTCCGGAATTTTAAAGTTTAGTAAGGGAAGTGTTTAGAGTTCAACCAAGCTCAAAAATTCCTTATGGACTGTAATCTTTAATGTTGTTAGTATAAATTTATAAAAGCGGACAAAACTAAATGGCATGTGTGAAAGTAATAATAAATACGGAAACCGTATTTTCATGAGCGGCATTTTAAATAAGTTTGTGTGTACTGGCTTTTAAAGAGCCAAAATGTGATAATTAATGTTTAAATACAAAATAATTATATTCATACATACATATGTTTGTCATACGTATTTTCACCAAGTCTCATTTTCACTACTCTCAATAAACTTCTTTGACTACATTTTGACTTTGATTCATCCCAAAAAGTTGTCAAACAGAAAGTGTAAACATTCAGACAACAAAGAAGAATGGAAAAAACAATAAAAATAATCCAAGAAGAAATACGAAAGTTTAAACATTTTTGGTTTTAAATGAAAATGTGAATGCACGAATACGAATGTAGAAGAAAGCGATAAAGCACGCAAACTAATAAATAAATTATTAATTAATGCAACAATCCAGCAAAGAGAAGAAGTTTTTGAACTTCTACGAATAAATTTATCATAGAATTAATTATAAAACTGATTTTGTTAAATTTAGACAACGTTTTGGTAATCAGGCGAAAGAAATGTATTTTAAGCACAGTGGGTCATGAACGACGAAAACACTAACACTTAAATTGTATATTAAAAACAACAAAAAATTAGGATTCTTATAAAATTGCGCATGTTTTCACTTTCAGGCAAAAGCTCGATTGAGGGCGATTTGATCTCTATTCCTTTTTCCCCATCGAAAATATTAAATTGGGTTCCAAAAATAATAGCATGTCGTAGGTAGCGTCTTCTAAATTTTTATCGTGCCTTCCCCATCAAGGTTTATAGTTGTCTATATATGTATGATGAGAGGAGGAGGAGGACTGTGTTGGAATGATAAGCATTTAGTCTGTACTGTTTACTCTTGAAAAAAAATTGTTGGACTATATATCAGTCACTTTGTAGTCTCGGGTGTCATCGTAGTAGCAAAACTGTAAACTCAGTTTCTAAGGCGTGGGTGTTCTGGTTCAGTCCGCTTGCTTGATATTTCTCTCTCTCTCTCTCTCTCTCTCGGGATCATTAACATCAATATCGGTAATTTCTGACCTACGTATTGGAAATCTTGCCTTTTTAGAACTGTTTCAAAAAAATCTTCAGAGGGCAACGGGTCTATAATATTATTACTCTAAAATTCTTACAAAAATGTCACACTGCGAAGACGCATTATCATCTCTAAAGTCACGTGTGGGTTGTACAATTCTTAGATAAGAAAATTTGGTTTAATAATGCTGTCTAGTCGTCAAATCAAAGCTTATATAACGTTTTACTACATTTCGCACATTTTTGACACTAATTTTCTGTTAAAATTTCCGACTTGAGAGTAATGATACTGTCAAAATCAGATAACCTGAAGTAGTACTCCATGAAACTCCATATTTATTCGTCTTAAACAAAATCTTAAACTCATTGACTGAATTTGTGTAGATGGAGTACGAGACCACACCACTATTGTGGGTAGTTTCTTCCCACATTCACCTGCCGCTAATGTGAGATATTGCTCCATATGTTCGTCTTAACATACATACTCATTCGTACACATTTAGCGCGGAGTAAACGTTCGTCCGTCGGTTGCACCTTCGAAACCGGCTTAACCACAAGGCGTGCGTGTAAGCTTAAGCGCCCAGTGCAAAGACATACTGGCCATCGGCTGGCGCTTAACCCATGTTGTTGTTATTGGTAACTGATGATGTTGATATATCGGCAGTCATGAGAGACCATATGTATCACAGCAATCGCCAACAGCGTTCTCCATTCGTTTACAAAACGCCGAAACGTTCGCACGTCGAGGAGCTTTTTCTTACTAAGCGTACGCGAAACGATTTCTTTTAATGGTACCATAACGTCATTTTGATAAAATAAAGGCAAAAATTTAGGCACAAAAGCATTTTGACGAACTATTTGTTTGTTCAACTACGCGAAATTAATTCAATTTGCTGTGTTTTATGCGGAGCCACATAGCAAAATAAAAATACAAATAAATTAAAAGGCGGATGCTCGTAAATCTAAAGCGCTTAATAAACTCATAAGAATTCGGCTACTGTTCGCTGCAAAAACTCGTCGGAATGTTGGAAATCGAAATTAAATGGTCTGTCTTTGTATTGCTACAATTCGTGTTTGTTGTGTTGACTGGCGCACAAGGCGGCCAAAGTGTTGCTCCGAACAAGGTAAAGGCGTGAAAACTTCTTAACATTAAAACCTGTGAATAATTAAAAGCGCATTGGACGCAGCGATTACTAAAGCATTATGTAAACAAATTCATATTGCAAAAATAAAAGCCGTGTAAAAATCATGTTTAAGAAACTAGAAGTGACTGAAAGTTAAACAAAATTTATAAATGTTGGAAAAATTTCAGTATTGGGAACCATACTGATCGCATAAGCTCTTCGTAGACCCCTTAGTATATTTGTAATATTGAAGTTTAGTCAAAATTTCTAAGTTTACTTATAATAATAATCGTTTTTATGAAATCCGTCTGTGCAAAATACCAAATTGGCAAAGAAATAATTATATCCCATGTGACGACCTGTTTTTTAGGGATTTTTTTTATAATTTTTTCTACGACCAGTAAATGGATGGAACTTTAAGTTTCTTATCATTCTTGATCATATATTTCGACAGTGTAAATAAAAATTTTAAGCTAAAAATATTGTGTAGAATATGAGTTACAGCGTTCTGAACACCCCCGCCTCGAAAAAAATGGGATCGCACTTCCTCTACGATTCCGGCTGATTAGCTTATCGAGATCAAAAAAAAATTAACGTCGCATAAATCTATAAGCTTAAATTAAATGCAATGGAATTTTGGTAGACATTTGAACAAAAAATGCGATTTTCGTGTTTTTTTGTTGTTTTCTATAAAAAAAAATATTAAAATTTTTAATTTTTGAATAGATAATAGAACGTTCCATGCCTTTACATGTGCTGAGTATACGCTACAGATTTCAAGTCATTCGGTTAAGCCGTTTTTGAGATACTTTGGAAGAGAGAGCTGCCAACTCAGCGCTTCGAAGAATTCGTTCTTTAATCTTTAGTTTTTAAAAATCATTTTACTAGGGTTTTCTAGACATGTTAAGAAAGCAATTTATGATAAAAAAAAATACTTTTTTGAACCCTTCACATGGAATGACCACCCCCTTAAATCGAAACCGAAAAGTTAAGGTATCATCTATGTATCTAAAGTAAAAATCGAGCCGTTGAGACGATGATTCAGAATTCGTATATAGCTTATTTCAATTCATAAAATTTCATTATCCATTTAACGGTATTTTCATAAATTCCAGCTTGACGTCACCATTTTGTATGAATCTCTTTGTCCGGACAGCATTCGATTCATGGGCAGGCAGCTGGCGCCAGCCTATGGTAATCTCAAAGAAAATTTAAATATAAATCTGGTGCCTTTTGGGAAATCGCGTGTAAGTTATTTTAATTAATTATGTTATTTTATTTATTTAACTAGTTCTAATGAAAAGTGTTCATTCAATGCAAATGATAATATAGTTCGAAAATCTCCAATATGCAGTTCGAATTTTTGTCGTCCAATAACGGTTTTTATTATACCTAGCAAGAGGAATATTATAATTATGAATTTATTATTCAAAATTAATCAGGCGATTTCCTTTCCTTTTTGAAAGGCATTTCAAAAATTAGCATTTCAGCTTTTATATCAAATTATTACCTTTTAAATGTTAATTCTATGCATTCGTTTGCCTTACGTACGTAATTACACAGATGAGATGTAGCATCACTTATGGAAAAATTATCTAAATGAAGAACTCAGTTTTCACCGTAAATATCGGTAAATCTCTCAGATATTTTGATTTAATTGAGAATCTTTTTCTTCTAATGTATCTCTGTACCAAAAAATGGTTAAAATCGGGTCATAAATTCTTATGCTTTGTATTTATATGGCATTTCTCCTACAGTCCGTCAACTTAGGCAGCGAGTTCTATTGCCAGCATGGACCAGCAGAATGTGCCGGAAATCGCTTGCAATCTTGCGTTTTGAATCAGGAAAGCACGCAAAATCAACGAGTGCGCTTCGCCATCTGCCAAATGTTGGCGAAGGACAAACAGAATGTGGAAGATGTAAGAGACGGAAAACTTTTACTTTTATTTCAATAATTATTTCATTTTTATTTATAACAAACTTACTATATTGCCATGAACGTCAAGTGCACCGATTTGGTGGGCCTCAGCAGCGACGTTGACGATTGTGTTAACACGAACGTTGGCACACAGTTGCAATTGTTGGCAGAGCAGGTGACCAACCAGTATACGCCCTCATTTGTGCCGACCATCATTTATGATGGTGTAAGTGAACACTTGTGCTTATATAATATTTTTAAATATATTTATTTTTAACATTTTTGGTTTTCCCGGCGACAGGTTTTCAATCAACAACTGCAGGATGCCTCGTTGTACGACTTCCGTGGTACCGTTTGTGCGCTGCTGCAAAAGCGTGGCATCGTCAACGAGTCGTGCAGCGCATAAGACTGACGTGGAGCAGCGGCAAGGAGAGTAGGCAGTGTGGCTGGCGTAATGTAGTTTCGAAAATGTGTTCACAAGCGTATTTAACGGTGTATTACTATCAATTAATTAATATGGTTTGTTCTTAAATAAAATAGTTAAAAAAACTAAAATGTGTTTTGTTATTGTATACTGGTAATTATTTATATACATATGTATATGTATTCAAATGAATATTTTCAAAAGATATGCAAAAGGCAAGTATCATCTATCTCGATTATATATGTCACTTAGCAAAAACCGCAAACAAAAATATGAAAACAAACTGTTGTTATGTGTGCGTGAATTCACGAGAGCGAGAGTTGCGCAACATGTTGCGAAAAAAATGCAAGAATGTTGCAAACATAAAATAAAGTAATACAAATAAATTGAGTAATGAAAATAATGAGTTAAAGAAATCGGAAAACCGCTAAATATATTAAAATTTTGGTTATTATTATTTCAAAATTAGTTGTTAATATGCTTAGATATGCTGTGTAAGAAATAACTGTAAATAGCTTTCACTTCATATGTTTTTTTCATTTGTTGGACATGGACATAGCGTATTCGCAACATTGTTGATGGGTAGCTGACTTTCTAAAGATATCATAGGGGCATACCGACTCATGATTATTTGAATATGTGAAACATCTTTGTAAAGTGGGTGCTCCGCGAGTTCCAGTTAGAGGCAATCATCCAAGTGGATTGCCGCGATGGACCGAACCCAATGCGTGGAAATACAAAATTAGATGGTTATTAATTACTATTAACAGCGACTATTTATACCATTGTGTCACCCAGAAAAAAAGTTAGATTTGTGTATATATATGTATATGTATATAAAATTTATAATATAAATGACGACGTCAAGATCAACACGGAAGAGCAGTCCGATGGGGGCAGCAAACCGCCCTACCAACCACCCAAGAGCTCTTGGAAGGAGCTAAGGCCATGCAGGCTGACAAAACCTGCGAGGAGAAGGAACCGCTCCTGGAGGAGCCGGTTCTATAAACGCATTCCACATGACAATAGCCCAAGTGAACCTGCATAGAGCTATGGCAGCCTCGGCTGTCATCTCGAACAGGTTCATATCGGATAACTTGGGTGCCCTCCTAATTCAGGAACCGTGGGCTCGTAGCGGTGCAGGTCAACTGCGCAGCGGGCGAGGTAATCATTGCCTCGGCCTACTTCCCGGGTGAATCGTCCGTGGCGCCACCAGATGAAATACATAAGCTGGTCGACTACTGCAGTATGGCCAATCTTCCCCTGGTATTGGGCTGCGATGCAAACGCTCATCATTGGGAGTGGGGAAGCAGTGACTGCAGAGGTGAGTCACTATTGGAGTTTATACCAAGTAGCAACATAGAAATAAGTAATGTTGGCTGTCAACCAACATTCGTCACTGGGGCTAGAGAAGATGTTACCCTCAGAAACCACCTCGCAAATGGTCTGATCTGATGGTCTGAGTGGAGAGTCTCCACAGAACCCTCTTTGTCCGACCATAGAATTATTAAATTTAAGGTGGGGTTAGTTGTTGGGAATCGTACAGAGGTATGGAACCCAAGAAACGTGAATTGGTCCAAGTATAACGATATTCTTGGACTTAACGCGGTGAGTGTTGTGTATAAGAGCGGTGAAAGCGGATGCAGGGGGATCGAAGATAGGGCAGTTATTATGGAGAGCTTCATAATAGATGCATTTCAGGCAAGCTGCCCTCTGACATCCCTGAAGGTTAAAAACAAAAACCCATGGTGGTCCAAGAAACTGTCGTCACTAAAGAGGGTGGCGCGGCGACTATTTAACAAAGTCAAACGCACTAGTGAATGGACCGAATACAGGAGAAACCTGACTGAGTACAGTAAGGAAATTAGGATTGCAAAAAGGGACAACTTCAGGAAATTTTGTGAAAACGTCTTCTCAACTCCTGCGGCAGCCAGGCTCCACAAAGCCCGTTCACAACAAGTCTGGAAGAAAGGGCGAAATGTCTGCTGGAGACGCACTTCCCAGTTGCGACCCCTACGGAACAGCTAGTCCCGACGGAGGATCATAAGCCTGGTCCACTGGACTGGAAGGTGGCTAAGGAAATCTTTACCACCGACTCAGTAAGATGGGCCATAGGAACTTTTAAGAAGTACAAATCACCAGGAGTGGATGGTATTTTCCCAGCGCTGCTCCAGCATGGTCAGGAACATATCCTCAATCACCTAGTCACCTAGTCCATGTTGAGAGATAGTCTAGCACATGCCTACATCCCGGAAAAATGGAGAATCGCACAGGTAGTCTTCATACCGAAAGTTGGTAGGAGGGACTTCTCCTTGGCGAAATCATACAAGCCAATCAGTCTTACCTCCTTCCTACTGAAAGGCATGGAAAAAATTGTGGATAACTACATCAGGACTGTGGCATTAGAGCTCTACCCGTTACACTCGAGCCAACACGCTTACAGAGTTGGCAGATCAACTGACACGGCTCTGCACAGCTTGGTATCGGAGGGTAAGGATGCATTTGCGACCGGTGAGGTGGTCCTGTGTGCCTTTCTAGATATAGAGGGTGCGTTTGATAACACCTCCCACGCAAGTGTCACTAGAGCCCTAAACAGGAGGCGGATCGACCCATCGATCGTAAGATGGGTTAGTGCAGTTCTTAGTACTAGAATCGCAGAAACGCAGATAGCCTCACGCAGTATACGACTAGGTACGACAAGGGGCTGTCCCCAAGGTGGTGTTATCTCACCGCTTCTATGGAGCCTAGTCGTGGACGAGCTATTGGAGGTGCTAACAGAAAAAGGAATACGATGTCAGGGATATGTGGATGACATCGTAATTATCGCCAGAGGCAAATTCGAAAGCACTCTTGGAGACATCGTCCGAAGAGGACTAACCCTAGCGAGGAAATGGTGTATTAATGTTGGACTCAACATCAATCCATCAAAAACAGCCATTATCTCCTTCACAAGAAGAAGATCGCTCCCAGCCCTAGGTACCATTACACTCAATGGCGAAGCGGTAGCTAGGGTAGAGGAAATTAAATATCTTGGAGTAGTATTAGATACATGTGGACTCCGTGATTGCGAAAGCCACCAAAGCGCTAATGGTGTGCAAACGCCTAGCAGGCAAAAACTGGGGCTGCAGCCCGCATATACCTCGATGGATGTACACCATGATTGTGAGGCCTGTAACCACTTATGGAGCAGTGGTCTGGTCGTCAAGGATCTCCCTGGCCACAGCTGAAAAACAGCTGGTCAAATTGCAGCGGTTAGCCTGTATATGCATCACTGGTGCTATGCGCACGTGTCCAACTGCAGCTTTGGAGGCAATCCTGAACCTCACCCCACTTCATTTGGTGGTTGGCACTATGGCCAATAAGACCTTACTGGCCCTAACAAGGTAAGGGTTCATCTTGTGAGACGATTCAAAACAGTTATGTCAAATAAAAAGGAATGGGAGGACTCAACTCTCAAGGAACTTATACGCAGAAGCACACAACAATGGTACACAGACGGATCAAAGACAGCAGTTGGTATAGGCGTCGGGATAACGGGGCCACGCCTGAAGCTGTCTTTATCCATGGGCCAATTCCCCAGCATCTTCCAAGCTGAAGTCTATGCCATTACCAAGTGTGCAGAGGTAATATTGGACAGGGGCTACCATAATGAGCGCATAGCCATTATCAGCGATAGCCAAGCAGCTCTCCAGGCATTATCATCCTTCGAGGTGGACTAGGGGCTGGTCATGGACTGCATAGATACTTTGAATAGGATTTGCAGCAATAACAGCATAACCCTAGCTTGGGTTCCAGGGCAAAAAGGAATACAAGGAAACACCTTTGCGGATCAACTAGCAAGGAAGGCCGCGGCCACCAGCCCAATCGGGCCAGAGCCCTTTATCGCGGTTGGTCGGCACGTTCTTATAACCCGCCTGAAAGAGGAGGAGGCAGCAAGCAGGAATCGCTGTTGGTTGCACATGCAGGGACTTCGTCAATCCAAACTGTTCCTGGGAGGATACAATCTATCTAATATTTCCATTTTGGTGAAATAAAATTGGATAGAAAGCAATTATTGCGGTTGTTAGCCGCACAAATTGTACAAAATCACTAATTATTAAAAAAAATAGATATATAAATACACTATTATTATTACTTCCATTTTAGAAAAAATTAGCATGCGTATGTTTTTGTTTACATTTAATTGAAAAACATCTTCAGTATTGCACATTTTCATTCACAATAGATAAAAAGCGGCCATGTTTAACAATGAACCACGAACTCGCACTAACTCTCTAAAATTTTGAGGACTAAATGGGAGTTAGCAAACGGAGTTAACTGAGATAACTCTCGAATTAACCCCGATTAAAGCAGGGGTATTACTTGTTTCTGTTTACAAACCTAATAAGAATGTTTACTGGACAATTCAGCCACAATGAAGATGTAAATACACGAGGCTAAGGCCTATTTTAAAACAAAGGACAATCGCACTACAAATGTGGCACCGAAAAGTGCTTATAAACGGATTAGCGCCTTCGATTACATCTTTTTGATTAAGGGGTTTTGTCGTGTAAAAAATGGCCTATTTTCAATATTTTTTCCTCCATTGCGACGACATTTCCGGTGACCCCCCGGAAAAAAGGTGCGTCCGCGATGTCAGAATAACTCCTGAGTAAATTGTAAATCGAACGCTTGTTCAAAATTTCATCAAGATCGGTTGAGTAGTTTTCGAGAAAATTTGACAACCAACTTGGAGGTTCCGAGAAAAACGCGTTTAAAGTTTTGAATAACAATAATACCTGACTTGGAGCGCACACCTTCCAAAGGCTGTATGTCCGAAACTATTATTCGGATCGACTTGAAATTTAAATTTAGGACAATATTCTTGAGATGTTGTAGAAATTAATAAGACAAAAAATTGATTTTTAAATCCACGAAATCCATGTAACTCCTTAATAAAATTAAAATTTTCCTATCGCTTTCTTTGCCTTCCGACATATCAAAAATATATTGTAAAATCAAAACTAAAGGCGTAGTTGTTTTAATTCAAATAATATTTTTATTAATTCGTTTTAAATTTATTCACTTATTTTATTTATTACATATTTCCTTTACTTTGTGTACTTGTCTCTCTATATGTATATGTATATGTATGTATATGTTTATATATATATATTAAATACTAAAATATCTATATATGTATGCACACATGTGTAGTACATGAAATTTTTATGAAGAAAATTGTGAAAAAATTTTTTAAATTCATTTACAAACAAATATGTATATACATATATACATGTTAGAGAAATAACAACATTGCCCACATACATGCATGTGTACATACATATTGCATATGGGTAAATACATATTTACGTATTTGTTATATATATAAATATGTATATATATGTATATGCTAAGTTACGCAATCACCTGTAACAATAATTGACATAGAAATTTCAATATTCATATACATATCTATGCGTAAGTAGATGCATATATTTATATAAATTATAAGTCTTAATTGTAATGGTAAAGCAATTGAATATATAACTACAATGTAATGGTGGAAAATAAAATGCTTTTATATGTACAAATGTGGGATAAGAAATAATAATAATTAATGCATTTTTGTGTACGTCGTGATTTTGTAGTGAGTTTTTTCACATAAGCATGTTTATACATATATGTATGTATATATTTAATGTGAAAGTGCGATAAGAATGTGCAGACGATAAATGCTTACATTTTCACAAAAATAAAAATAATTAATTAATACAAAATTTTCATTGATAAATAGCACGTGCATAAGAGTGATTCCCTGAAACAGTTATGTGTATTTATGTATTTATTTTTTATTTTAAAACGACTATTTAACAATTCATGCTAATTTTAGGGCATTTTACTCTGATTTTTGTATAATAACAACAAAATTTTATTTAATAATGCGCAACTTCAACACATAAATATTCATATATTTTATTTTATTTTTCTTCAACTCATGCTTTCAGGCCAATATTTTTTTATGCATTAAAATTAAACAATATCATAAGAAAATAATTTTTGAAACTATAACAATTTTTGTAATACAAAATTTCTAATTTTAGATTCTTTAAATGCTTACAAAAAGATGTGCATAAGTGCGAAAAAGTATGAATAAATTTATTTATTTATATGTAAATGATATTTTCTATAAATTTTCAAGGCATGTATACATATGTATAACTTCACAAATTTTATATCGTATAAAACAATTAATATGCTTTTTTTGCTTTATTTAATTTATGCAACAAAAATATATATAATATATTCATTAGAATGTAATGTTTTCGCGTGATCGTTATAATTTTTTTTATTTTATTCCCTGTTTGGTCACCTCAAACATGTGTTTTGTTTTTTAATATTTTTTTCTCACATATTCACACAAACAATTCTTCGATAAATAACTAAGCGCATATAATAATTGTAATGCCCGAAAAAAATTTAAATCTAAAATTCCTAAATTTTATTCTATTTAGATGCCAAAAGGCTGGACATTTTTGTTTTGGAAGTTTTTTTTTAAACAATTTAATTATTTATTGTTAAAGAATTTTCCATAAAAAAAGTAGAGGTAATTCGAATCGCACCGCAAATTTTGGTTTTATCGAATTTTTCGGAAAATTTTCGAATTTTAAACACATAAATTCCCAATCATGCGTATTCCCACTTAGCAGTGAAATGTTTGAAACTTGCTTACGAATGCTAAATGCGCTGCAACACGGCGCATTTACTTGACTGCGAACTCAAAATTTCAAGCACTCACAAGTGAAATCAATGCTGCGATATTTCAACCAGCCCTTTGCGCTGGTCCAGCGTTCACACTGAGGTGCTGTTACTTTTATGTTGGGCGCCCGCCAGGGACACAGTTACGCTGGCGCCACTGAGCGTCCGACGCGGCAATGGCTTGGGCGGTAATTGGGGCTTATGTTGGCGTTGCTGTGCAACAGGTTGCTGCTTTTGCTCGTGTAGCTGTTGCAACTGACGACGCTCTACGTCGCCGATCTTCTCACGCACCGTTTTTTCGCGCTCTTGATACTCCACGTAGCCGGATTCATCGCTACACTCTGAGTCTGTGTCGTCGACGTTGCAATCCGGAGGCGGTGGTGCAGCTGCCACCAATTGGCGTTGCCGTTGACGACGTATACGCGTTGTGCTATTCGCTAAACCGTTCGCTTGCTGCTCAATTGTGTTCGTTTGTGCGCTGGGATCGTTCAGCGCGTGGGGCAAAGAGCCGTCACTGCCTGTGTTCATCTTCAGTGTAATTGTGCTCGAACTGCTGAATGTGGTGGCGTCACTGTTTTGACGGCGCTGCAGACGCGCTTCGAGTCTTTGGTAGATTTCATCGGCGGTGACGGGCGATTGCGCCTCACTGGACATGTTGAAAAAGTGTGCGTCGTCGCCGTCCATTAAAGTTGCTTGTTGTTGCTGCTGTAGTTGTAACAACTGTTTGTCGTGGCGGTATTGCAATGACAGATCATCTTGGTTAGCCGTCACAGTACTGGCCGTCTCGCAGCCGCTCGATATAGAGCCCTCATCGCTATCGGCACCGCTGTGTCGTTTACCGGTTGTGGAGTCGTTGTGTCCTTCCTGCAGCAAGCTGCTGGTTGTGGCGTTCGAGGAAGCGTTGGACGATATGGAAGACTGCGCTTGGTGACGGTATTGTAGGGGCGCCGAGGCATTCGTTTCTAAGCTGCTACCCTCGTCGCTGCTCAGTGAAATTTGTGCCATTTTGCGCATGGAATTGCGATGTAAAATATTTAAGATTGTCGCCTGTCGAAAATACATATCATCGGCGTCCAGATAATCCTCCTCACCATCACTGCAAACACCATCGCGTCGTAGGCCCACATGTGTTTCATCCTCTTCCCCCTCGCCGTTCACCTGTTGAGTACAATCGCTGGGTAGTAGATCACCCTCGGGATGTGCCATTGGGTCACTATTTATGGTTGGCAACAGGCTGAGCGGCTCCTCGTCATCTTTTAGTGTGCACAAATCGCTGAGACTGCTGCTGGTGTTCTTGTGCAATTGCATGTCGAAGTAGGGCAAAAGTTCTGTTGCTAGGGATGCATTTGCATCGTAGTCATTGTATTTCAGCAACTTCTCAAAGTCATCCGAGTCATCGGAACCGTAGCTATTACGCTGTTCTTCCGTTAGCTCTGAGTTTGGCGCAGTAGCGTTCTGTTGGCTGGCGCACTCTTTGGTTATGTGCTTATCATGACAGCATGAGCTAAGCTCCATATCTCCAGCCAACATATGCTTTAGCTTTTGTGATTCATCAAAGGAAACGCCACATAGCGGACGTGCTTTGCCTGTGCGTCTTATTGAGTGTCCACGTCGACAGCGTCTGCGGCCCAAAGTCATCGCGGGGTATAGTGAATCTTTTTGGCAACATGGTTTCATTTCTGGTTCATTGGTATCCTCCGCATCCTCACCTTCTTCTTCGCCGATTGCCTCTTCGATAGCCATTAGCTTCGGAGCGGACTTGGATCGCTCCAGCGGTGGTCGGTAGTTGTTACCACCAACGCTAAGTAATATTTTACGTCGCGGCAAACTGGGATTTTCGTACGCTGCATTGGCCAGGCTGAGACGAGCGTTCTGCTTCAGAATTTTTTCTCGTTTAAATTCACGCAGTGCACGTTCCAGATTTTCCTGCAGGGAGAAACGGAAGATGAAAATTGTGAGTATGCTTAGCTCATATCAAGACAGACTGCTCCAGTTACTCACCTTCAATGTATTGCAAATATCCTGTACCACCTTCTCCTTGCTGCAGAGTACCGCATGGCAGCGTAGCTCATGTTTGAGTTTACGTCCCTCATGTCGGTAAACCCAACAAAAGATGCGTGGATAGTTCTTTGGTGCACAACAGTGTGTGATACGATTGGCCCAGTACTCGGTGAGTCCGTGTTGACGTGTTGTGGCTTTCAGTCCACTCGCGCATACCTTGATGCGCATGATCATGTCGGGCTTATTATTTTGTGTGTAGTTGCGCCAGAGTGTGTTCAGTTGCTTCTCAACGCAACCCTCACCTATTAGTAAGTAAATAAGATACATTTTGAGTAAAGTGAATCATATAAAGGGGTTTCTGATATATTTCAAGTTTATGGGGAGATACTGTCGGCTCAAAAGGATTTGTATTAGAATAGTAGGAAATATTACTTCGTTCCTATGTATTTTTTAGGTTTAACTACTCACCTTTGGCCCAACCGGTTAGCACGTTGCCCAAATATGATACCTTATATTCGGGATCCGGTGTGCTTATGTCCACACTATGCAAACGTTTGCCCCACAAACGGCCGAGGCTGCGCGACAGGGTACGCATGGTTTTGCTGCCCAATTCAGCGGCTGCCTCGTCATCACCAGCCGCCACAGTACTGTGATCACAAAAGCGTTCCAGACCGCTCGAAGCACTTTGCAGTTCATCGGCCGTATCCGCTTCCAACTCCAGCACATCGGTGAAGTCCATTGTTTGAGCTGTATCTTCTTCGTTATTGTTGTTGCTCGAGCTAATATCACCATCATCTTTTGAGTAACGTTTGGAACGATCCAAATAGGGACCGTTGTTGCGCCGTCTGCCACCATATGTATGAAATTTGCCATCTAATGGTGTTTTGCCTTTATCCCCACTCGACTGGTGTTTTTCCAGCTTCTTCGTGTGCTGCTGATAGGTATTACCTAAAAGGCGTGCGATTGATGAACTCTTAACAAATGTACGTGGGCGGACCGGAGTGTTGTTGGCGTTGGCAGCCTGTTTTGCTGTTGTATTTGTTACTGCTGTGGACGGACTCGCCGTAGCTGTAGGCTTTTCGTTTTCATTTCCATTGGAGTCTTTCTGTTTCAAGGTCTTCTGACTGATGCGTCGTCCGAGTGTGGAGAACAGGGAGAGACGCTCTTTTGTGGAACTCTTTTTCTTTGGTTCTTCATTTGTGACTACTTTCTTTTTACTCTTCGTTGTTTCTTTATTTTGCTGTTGTTGTTGATATTGTAAATGTTCATTTGTTGAGAGTTTCGAGTTCGTGAAAATTGTCGAAGTTGCATTCGAATTCGAATTCAATCCGTTTGCTGCATTACCATTGCTCATGACTTTGTTGTCGAAAATATTGTTGTTGTTGTTATTGTTATTATGTGCAGCCACAGCAATAAAGTCGACCTCATCGCGCTGTTGCAACATTTCACCGTTGCCATTGGCAGCACTGTTCATGTTATTACTGTGTTTTACAGTCGCTGTTGTGACGTCCATCATGTTGTTGTTGGTGCTATTGTTTCTGCTATGTGTTTGTTGTATATATCGGCGTTATTATTGCCAATTAGATCACCGGTATATTATATAGCGGAATGTTGTTATTGTTACCACTTATTTGTTTATTACTAATATATCCGTTGCTAATGTTATTTGCTATTAATTGATTGTAGTTGTTGCTTTCTAATGATTTTTCATTGCTTTCATTGGCTTGTTTGGCTATTCAATCTTTACGATTTCCGTTTCTAATTTTGTTTACCATAGGAAATTGTAAATTGTTTTTGCTTTTTTTAATATCAGCGGCAACTAAAATCGCCAGTTTTTGCCTCCTTATATGTTTTTCAATATTTCTCCACCGATTACACTTCTAACCATGTGTGTTTTGTTTAAAACTCACTTTCCTTTTCTATCACTTATATTTGGTAGTTATTTTTTGTCGGTCTGTTGTACACATATCATTGACCTGCAAGAGAAAATTAATCAATATTAATATGGATGAATTACGCTATATAAATACGATAAGATAATGATAAGAATTCGATATACATATTTACTGGTCTTCATATTTACATCTATGCAAATATTTGATTCCAAATTTATTTATGTGTTGCTTTTCAATTATTTTTCTAATATTTTAAATTAGACCTTAGCGTTAAATATAACATTACAATGAATAGTATTGTAATCTTCAAGAGATATACTCATACTTCTAAATCCACTTCAGTGTTGAGAAATCCGGAAAAAAAATTTAGAAATAATAATTTTTTATAAGAAAAGTTTGGTCATCAGAACAAACTTTTAACGCATTGTTGTGATTTAGATTTGGTTGCAAATACTTTACGGATAGCAAATTCATGTTTAACATCGATATTGTCTAGAAAGGAAAGTGTTTATAAAGTAATAACAAGTTATGTACATAAGCATATATAATAAAGTTAATCGTAAAGAGTTGAGTAATTTTTTAACAATTAACCTCATTACACAAGATGCCACCTGAAAGTTCAATAAAACGATAAGGTAGATTTATTACTAAGTAAACCAAACAACATTCGTTTGATAAGCAACCGCACGACCATCAAGTGTAAGAATGAGAGTTTCCTAATATAAGAGTGATTCAAAGAGTAATTCTGTAATTCTTAGAAACATCAGAAAATATTAATAATATACATATGAATACATAATAGTTTCAAACATTTGAGAGAAGTATAAGAGAGATGTATTACTTTTGAATAATCTAAAGTTAAGTAAATAACTGGCATTGGCATTTATAGGTTTTTATTTAAGCAGCTGCAAGTTTTGAAAATATTTTGACCAAAATGAAATCTCCGTGTGAGTCAGGAGCACGATTTTTCTGTAGTGTTTCGAGTGAATAGACACGAGTTTATAGGGCGGCTTGCCGATCACCTAATTATCTTTCTATGAATTACGGCCTTGTCACTGGGTGGACAATATCAAATTGCCCGTATATTTGATAAGTAAAAATTGGGGGGACACAATAAAAATTTTAGAACTCTCCTCTGTAGTAAAAATTCAGGACTAATATCACTTGTTTGGTTTATGCCACTTTGACGATTTAAATTAAATCCGTTGAGTCCGGTTTCAAATTGAAAGATTGAATAATTTTTGATTTGATGGGCTTCTCATGAGAAATTTCCTTTCAATGATATTGTATTTATTTAGAATCCCTTTCTAATACAGTTTTCTTTTCTCAAAAAAATTTAACATTTATTCTGCCTTTTATTCGGATTTCCGAATTGTGAATCAGAGTTAACCAGCGTAATAGGAAGACATTTTTTGTTTTTTTTTTATCATGAAAAAAATGGAACACATTCAAAGAGGTAATGCAGCATTTGTATAATGCTAAAAAAACGCTAAAACGCTAAAAGATACATGTATATGTATATGCTGCATTTAGAACGAAATATTAAAAACCCATAAGGTTAAAAAGAATTATTGCACCAGTTTCAACAAAATTTGAAATATGTTTAAAATTTTTTTAGGTAAATATTGTATATATTACAGTGGAACTTCTCCAACTCGAATCACCATAATCCACAAAAAAAATTCGAGTTAGAGAGACTTCGAGTTATAGAACATTCATTAAAATATAAAATTTTCCAAGAAGCTGTAGAATATAGATTTATACACTGTTTTATTTATTTATTTCGAATAAAGTTTTATGGACATACGATAAAAGATGTTTTCTGTAATTTTGTTTGTTGTATTTTGCCATTGTTTGGCTCTTGACGTCTCTATCTGTATGAATTATGCAATCCATAAGTGCAATATTATATTTTTTGTTCGCTTCCGTATGATATAGAGAGACTAAATTTTGAATTATGCCCTTGTCGAAAAGTTGGATTTATGGAAGGAAATTTGTATGAAAGTTACCTTCTATTGCCACATCAAGAGTTCGAGTTATGAAGAACTTCGAGTTATAGAAAATCGAGTTCGGAAAGGATATTTGTATGAAATTTGGCTTCTAAACGCTATTGCCAATTCAAGTGTCCCAGTTATGGAGATCTTCGAGTTATGGAAGTTCCACTGTATATATATATATATTTAGTACGAGGGTCTTGACGTTATTGTCGGGTATACATAGCACCCTTAACATCTGACACAAGTATTAGGACTTGTTTCGGTCACAGCCACATGGTTACTAATTCTGAAAATGTTTAAATATGATTTAGATGTTATATTATATAGAAGATACTGCTATCATAAAATTCTGTTCCGCTTCATCATCCGCAAATTTGTTCGAACATTTTCAATTTTTCGTTAATTGAGAGTATAAGCAAATAAAATTATTATTTTCTGAAGCAAATTTTTCAGAAGTAATAAGAAAAAGTACATATTTAATTGAGCTAATTTTTTTCATGCGCATTCGAGAAAATATCCATAGGATTGAAATGCGAACACATTCAGATTTAAAGACAACTTTCGAACAAAAAAAAATGTATTAGTTTCTTTTCATACCGACGGAATTATTCTATATTCTCAGGTATTGAGAAATAATACCAATTGAGTTAACTTTCAATAGTAACTTTTTCTATTTTCTTATTAAAAATATATTAAATGAAAATGAGCGGTTTTAAATGTGAAAAAGTACTGCTTGCTAACGAATATGTTGATCATCAAGAGATTTTCCAACATATGTAAATGACATTATATTTTTGTATACTTATTTGGCTCTAACTTCAAAAGTGGTCTCAGTCAGCATAAGTCTGGAAACTATACTAACTTTTTATCTAATATATATTATATTTATCTTAAATCGTTTGACAATAGATGAGACAACTGATCAAATAGACATTTTAAGAATATATGCACCCAGAACACAATAAAAAACATCAATAGCGAATGTCACCTTTGTCAATTTCATAATTCTATGTGATACGAGTTTACTAAATGAAAAGTCAAATTGTGTGCATCTAGTTAAAAATACTACAATAAGTTTAATTATAGCCATTGACGTCGCTTAATTAGTTTTGCATGAAACAAACTTCGTACCTCTCATCCACAACCTCTTTTTTAGCACAATTTTCAGGTTAGTTTAAAACGCAGTCCATTTTTTATTTACACTCAGACAATATTTGTTTTTTTTTTATAATTTGCACACTTAACACGAACTGTTATTGCAAAACACTTAAATAATATTAAATAATATTTTTTTGTTGTTTTTTGTTTTTTAATAAATCAGCACATTTTAAAAGTTAGAGATTTCTTAAAATTTCCACTTTAATTGCGAATTGCAGCACACACACTAGTTTCCAAAATTTTGCCAGTTTCTTCACTGATTTCTCGAAAAAAAAGTTTACGTTTCGCGGTTTGTAAAAATTCAATTTGCAAATATCCCGTTAAATTGTTTACGCTCGCCCATTGACGCGTCGGCTTGCGAGGAAAGTGAACGACTAAAATGGCTAATAAGCCGCCAGTGAGCACTCGTACGCTGAGCACTTTACTGGAGTAATTCGTTTATTTTTTACTTATTTTTGACGCGTTCTTTTTTTTGCACAAATAAATACGAAGGTACGCAAATACATACGGACGCAAAGGCATTTATTTGATTGTATCGTGTATTACACGTCTTATATATGTTTGTATGAATATGAGTGCATGTGTGTGCTGACGCGATTTAAGTGTGTTAAATGTTGATAAATCGCTCAACTACACGATAGCACCAACAGCTGTACTCATATATATGTATGTGCATGTAATTGTATTGAAAAAAATAAACAAAGCACTTGCCATTGCAATTATTTTTTGGTGCGAAGATTTTGATAAGATAATAGATATGTACATATTTAATATGTATGTACGTATATTTATTTATTCATTATTTAATAAAAATTGAATGAAATAATGTTTGATTAATGAAACTTATTTGCTTGCGAGTAGTTAAGACGTTGTTAGTTGAAGGGTTGATGAAGCGTTGGTGTTTTGATACGGAAAAGTGAGGGAAAATAGCTCAGTGTGTACATAATATTAATTTTTTTTAATATTTATCTGGTGTTATTTCCTGTGAAATCAGGCGATTATATGAAGTCTATTAATGTATAATATAGTATTTATATTTAAAATATATTTAAACATTATTGAAGTTTTTTAGAACTGACGTATACTTAATATCAAACTCTATATATGTTTCCTTTTAGCTTTTAATTTTTTAATTGCCGGATATCACAGTATTTTATTTATAAAATTGATTAACTTTGAGTTTACATATTTTGTAATACTTGCTGGATTCGAATAGTTGTATACTAGGTTGAAACTCCCAGCTCTGAAAAGTAAATTTGCTTAAATAAGGTTACATCTCCTATTGACATCTTAATGCACTTAAAAAATAAGGATTTTTTTGTTTGAAGGATTTTTTAAATATATAATATTTAAACTTCATGTTGTCAAAAGAAATAACTCAAAACTTATATTTCCACATTTATTTTTTTTTTTTTTAATTTATATAGTAATTAATAAATCAATTATTTTGAAACTATGTGCATACAAGATTAACGCGAAAATAATCAATTAAGGGGTTATGGGTTTCAAAATTTCAAAATTTGAAAAAAAAAATGTTATATATAATATCAAATCAATAAGAGATATTCCCTAAGATATATACTCTAAGAGATATACCCTTTGAAGGTTGCGCCCATCCGACCAAGTCAGTATGAATGTAAAACTTTAAACGCGTTTATCTCAAAACTCTATTTTTCAAGTCGGTGGAAACGATTTCACGAAAAGTCATGAAGCGATTTTGTTAAAATTTTGCACAAATCTTTAAAATAACTTTACCTAGTTAATTAACGAAGGATTTTTCTTTATATATTTTATAACTTTTTTATGTCGAAAATATGCCTAAAAAAGTAAGTTTTTTGGTTCTGTCAAAAATACAAATTTCAATATTTTCAATAATTTTGTCATACACATACGTTCTTTAAAGCTTTGTTTACGATTTTTAAAAATATATACAAAATGGTTTGACTAATAAAAAATGTGTGCTAGTAAAATTGTTAAACAAATATACGTCACTAACTGGTTAATATTTGCTTAACTTTTTGCACTTTACAGTTATAAAAATGAGAATTTAAACAATAATCTAATTAAGTTGAGCTAATACCCAAATTAAGCAAGTACACATTTATGTAAAAATGTGTTAAACATACAAATTTCTTTTATCTTTATGCATTCATAGATATTTTGCAAATGTTTATGGCCAACAGCGTGAGTGTGACGCGTGCGTTCCCCAAAAAAAATCTTACCAACCACAGTATTTGCCTTAAGTGTCTAAAATTTCTACGTATGTACATATAAGTGGTTGGCATGTGACCAAAAGAATTTATGGGGCTTTCTCATTTATCAAATGCATGCAAAAAGTTAAAGATACACACATACTTATATGGTATTATAGAAATATATAGCTACAATCCCGTAGTATCTCGGGAATCTAAAAAATTTGGACTTTTCGGGAGATTTCGGTATTATATTATGTACCATTTTATTTTTTGTGCATAACATATACATATGTATATTACTTTAGGTAAAAGCTAGGTATTAGCTTTTATCATTCGAATTTTTATACGGAATCAGGTGCTTTTCATATTCGAATATGGTTAACCATTGAGTATTAACCAAATATTCGGAATAAGTTGATTTGGAACATTAGGAGTCGCTCGGGTGTTCGAAAATAGTTCAAAAATATTAATATTTCATTTCATTAACCATGTTTGAATATTCGACTAATTGAATAATAACAGTTTATAAGAATTATGTGCAATACTGCCAGGTCCTAAACGTTTACAAATTTGTATACCAGACATACAAATTTGGAAAATAGAAGATATATGTTGGAGATTTCGGATTATGGAAAATATATATTACTTTCGAATATTGATTAAGGAAGTGATTTCTTTTTATGTGGACTAATTAAGTTGTTTTTGAAGACTATGGACTTTTCTTCGATCACATTTGACACCGCAGAAACGTTGTTAATAATATTGAGTTGAAGCCATAAGTAAGGAAAACCTTACAAATTTAAGAAGAGAAATTATAAGTTCTGAATATATTAAAATTGTGATTGTGTGTTCAAGCATTTATTTTCACATCTTATTATAAAATAATGTTCTATTCGATATTACGGGATTCTGGAATCCCGTTTTGCATTCTATATTCAATACACAGTTCTTCAAATGTGGTTGTTATGATATACTCTAATCAGAATACGATAATCGCGGTGGGAGTAGTAATTAATCAAAAGAAAAAATGTGTCCACATGGTACTTATTCAAATAATTAAATAAAATGGTTTAATATACTCAGATAAGAAAATGAAACGACGATCTTGATAAACAAATTATATTTTGATTTTGTAAATAAATCTAAGTCTACATACATACATATATAGCAGTTGGTAAATATTTATGAAATTAAAGAAGATAAGAAGCACTTCAATAGTGTTTGTTTTATTATTACTAAACTGAAAAAAAATACGATTTAAAAATATGTTTACGATGTAAAGGTCATCAATTCGTAGTCGATCTTTTTATACTCTCGCAACAAAGTTGCTAAAGAGAGTATTATAGTTTTGTTCACATAACGGTTGTTTATGTCACCAAGAAATAAAATAGTTAGATTTGGGTTTATATATAACCCCCAAATCGGTTATTTGTATATATCTCGCAAACCAATAGAGCTATATAAAGCAAACTTTCTGCAGCCGTTTTTTTAGCCACTTCCTAATACAGTCAAAAAATGAAAGAAATCGGATAATAACCACGCCCACCTCCCATACAAAAGTTAGGTTAAAAATTACTAAAAGTGGGTTAACTCACTAACGAAAAACGTCAGAAACGCTAAATTTCACATAAAAAATTGCAGATGAAAGCTGCACTCAGATTTTATGAGTCAAAAACCATATCTCAGGAACTACTCGACAGATTTCAATGAAATTGGGTATACAATATTTTATTGACACCCTGATAACACGGACAAAAAATGGGCGAAATTGGTTCACAACCACTACTACTTTCCTTATAACTCAATTTTGAATTTCATCTTATTCCTTCACTTTATAATACATACATAAGGAATGAATGAAGATAGCGGAATAAAACTTTACACAAATAGTGTATATCTTCTCTGACTTCATTTGTGAAAAAATTGTCGAAAACGGACTATAACTTTTCAAGGCCCCAGATATCGAACATGTAGAACTCAGCTCCTAAGGGTAAATTTTAACCGAAAATTAGGTGTTTTCTTCTAATAGTATTCTGTTCCAAAAAATAATTAAAATCGGGTCATAACATCTCCTAGCTCCCATATACCTAATTATTGGTTTTTCAACAATACGGTGGGCTTTATTCCGCATATATGTATTGGTTAATATGTGAGATATCTTAGCAAAATTAAGTGACCTTGCTGGTGAAAATGAATGAAATCGGCCCTCATATACTATATGTGACGTTTTCGTATTCTATTAAACTTTATGCCGAATCTATTGGTAAATTTGTGTGTTATAAATTGCGAGAGTATAAAATGTTCGGTCACATCATTACTTGTTAGACATAAAATTAATCTCTTGTTAAAGAAACCTTGCCTGCTCCGTTTTAAGCACTCAAAAGATGTTTTATTAGTATTATTATTATGTAATATATAACTGAGATTTTTAATTTGCACAATTTCTTCCAAGCTTTAATCATTATCTTATCATTCGCATGTCTCAGTGTTACTTTAATTAAATATTTTACTAGAGCGCCCAAGCAAGTGTGCGCTAGGGATTAAAATAGATCCTATACAATAAACTGAATGGTTTTTTGAAATTAAAATAATATAATTGTACATTATTATGAGCGCATGACAACCATATTATGTGTTTAATCATATTTTGATAAGTGAGTTGACTTTGAACGATTATATTATGCGCCAAGTGCTCAGTTCTGACCTTTTTGAAAGCACACTGATGTATAAAACAGAAGTGCAAAACCGATAAATGAGTCTAATTTTAAAGCTCCTTGTTGCCTTGCCACATGCAGCATATTATATTGAATGTTTAGACTTTCGATCAAGTAGAAGTGAAATAATTTGACTGATTGGCTTTATTTTGAAAGTGAGGAAGTTCGCACGTAACGCATTATCGGAATTTTATGATGCTTATTTGTTTCAATGATAAATGTTTTGTTTTATTTGGCTTAAAGTGGCATTGTTTTGATTTGTTGTTTGCAGAGTGTGAGTATGTATGTACGAATCATACAGATATGGTCAAGTGCCTGCGTACATTTGATTGACAGTCGTTGATTTCTGTGATTTACGTAAGAAATTTGAAAAGCTCGTTAGGACCAACACTTGTAGTTTATAAACTGAAATAAATATTTATATGTATTTCTGGAAATAGTGAATGATGAAGTAGCATATTTCTTTGTTGTTGCCCCAATCAGACCGTGAGTCTGAGGTATAGAATTGCAAGCAAATGTCATGTATTTTCTTTGAAATTGTATGGAATTGTTTGCGGTTTCTGATAAATTGTATTGCTTATTCTCCGTGGAATGCATTAATATTAATGGAGCTTTAAATTATTTCATAATAATACATTTTTATATTACCTCTAATACAGTTTAAAACTCTACTTTTATTTCTATATCATTCAGATGGTGTAAACTTTCAGTGGCGAACGCCGCACAGTGTGACACTAGCGTTCAAGAACGGTACAAACAATTCTTCTTCTTCTTGACTGGCGTAGACACCGCTTACGCGGTTATAGCCGAGTCCAAAACAGCGCGCCACGTATCCCTCCTTCTGGCAGTTTGGCGCCAATTGGTTATTCCAAGCGAAGCCGTATTATTTTCTCCAGCATCAGGTTAAAGAAATCACACGAGAGTGAGTCACCTTGTCTGAAAACTCGTCTGGTATCGAACGGCTCGGAGAGGTCCTTCCCGATCCTGACGGAGCTTTTGGTGTTGCTCAACGTCAGCTTACACAGCCGTATTAGTTTTGCGGGGATACCAAATTCAGACATCGCGGCATAAAGGCAGCTCCTTTTCGTGCTGTCGAAAGCAGCTTTAAAGTCGACAAAGAGATGGTGTGTGCCGATCCTATTTTCACGGGTCTTCTCCAAAATTTGGCGCATGGTGAATATCTGGTCTGTTGTTGATTTTCCAGGTCTAAAGCCACACTGATAAGGTCCAATCAGTTTGTTGACGGTGGGCTTTAGTCTTTCACACAATACGCTCGACAGAACCTTATACGCGATGTTGAGGAGGCTTATCCCACGGTAACTGGCGCAAATTGTGGGGTCTCCTTTTTTGTGTATTGGGCAGAGTACACTGAGATTCCAATCGTCAGGCATGCTTTCTTCCGACCATATTCTGCAAAGAAGCTGGTATTTGAATAGCTCGGCCGGTAATCCATCGGCACCCGCCGCCTTATTGTTCTTCAAGCGGGTAATTGCTATTCGAATTTCTTCACGGTCGGGCAATGGAACATCTGCTCCATCGTCGTCGATTGGGGAATCGGGTTCGCCATCTCCTGGTGTTGTACTTTCACTGCCATTCAGCAGGCTGGAGAAGTGTTCCCTCCACAAACTCAGTATACTCTGGTCATCAATAACTAGATCACCTCTGGGGGTCCTACAGGAGTGTGCTCCGGTCTTGAAACCTTCAGTTAGTCGCCGGATCTTTTCGTAAAATTTTCGAGGATTACCCCTGTCGGCCAGCTTGTCAAGCTCTTCATACTCACGCATTTCGGCCTCTTTCTTTTTTTGTCTGCAAATGCGTCTCGCCTTCCTTGTGTTTGTTGACGTGTGCGCTTTTCTACACAGAGGCGGGTGCGTATCTTAGCTGCTACAAGATAGTGGCCCGAGTCGATGTTGGGACCACGAAGCGTACGCACATCAAAAACACTGGAGACATGTCGTCCATCTATCACAACATGATCGATCTGGTTGCGAGTGATTCGATCCGGGGACACTACTTGGCTGTCTGGCTTGATGGATTTTCTTATGCTGGAATCTAGTACTACAGACGACCATATTTCGGACCCCGGCGAAGTCGATCAGCCTCAGACCGTTTGGTGATGTTTCGTCATGGAGGCTGAATTTTCCGACTGTTGTACAAACAATTATACAATCTAAATTGACTCAATACAATAGTGCCAAATGGTAATGGAGAAAATATGTTTTCCAGGATAATTGAAAGTTAAAAAAATTAACATACAGATAAAGGTTAATAAAACATGAAAGTCTCCCGCATTCATAATTGGATAATATTCGACCGAACAGACCACATCCAGAGTTCAGTGAAGAATATATAGCAGTTATAACTGAGAGGTATACGAAGACGTATGGGACGACTAGGCGCAATTTACGTCGAGATCTTAAACTGAAAGCGTACAAAATCCAATGCAAAATGCTTGTGCAAGAACTGAAGCCGACCGACCATCCCATGCGACATCGCTTGACTCTTTGGGCTCTTAAAAAGTTCCAATTCCCTATTAAATTTGAATTTTATGTATTTTTCTTTAAAAAAGTAGGGAACCTCGAAATGGATCACCCTTTATAAATCGAATGTATGTATAAGTATATGGTGTGACTGCATCTACTATATTATTTATGTAAATAAAAGATTAGCATATTGGAAATACCACAATATCAATTTGCGACAGCACGAGACTGAATATTATGCGCAAATATTCCGATAAACAAATGTGTGTGTGTGTGTGTGCTTGTGTGGTGTGCAAAGACTCAAACGGACATGGGTGTGTAAGTTCGTTGCAGCAGCTGCACAACTCAACTGAGTTGCTTATAAAACCACTAAATAAATCACAATCAGAAGTCAAACACAACGCTTAAGTCTGTTGGCAATAATATTTTCTGCAGCTTAGCACCCCATCGAGCGGACACTAACTGCCCATAAACATGAAAATTATAAGCACTTGAGAATAAGTGATTAGAATGCGTCTTTGTGTGAGTAATTAAAATGCAAGACGACGTCAATCAGTTGTATGTCACTGATAGGAAGAACGTGCCAACTGAATACATACATTTGTATATGCATATATATCTATATATATATACATATATATTTATATTATATCTATTTGCATGTGTCTGTGTGTACATACCGATATCAGAACGGATTTTGTGGCTCGGAATCATGATTGCATGCGATCGCACGTGATCTCAAGTCAGGAGGAAATATTGAGCACGTACTTGCACTGCGGAAGTTAAGGCCTTTGTGTTAAGGACTTTGAGCTTTTGAAATTGGGCTTGCACATAAATTTCTTCGGACTTATTCACAGTTTTATGATTTTTTTCAAAGCAAAGCTTATTTATGGCCGTGATCAGCGTGTCCAAGCTACGTGAGCATGACTAATCGTGCGCTTATACATTTCTTTATAGCCTTCTACACGCTTTCGTTGTAAATAATGTGCTTTCTTGACAATGCACGCTACTTCTGCGCGCATTTTATTCTTATGAATTTTACTTTTGTAATTTTAGTGTGGCTCTAGTGCACTCATTATTGCGACAAAGGCAACGGATCATTAAGATTAATCACTTGCATTTAATTTTTATCACTGACCTTACTTGTTGACGTCCATAAGATATGCTGTTACAGAATATAGAAATATACATATATGTTTGGTATAATCATATCGCTTGTATAACGCACTTTCCGCTTTACTTCAATGGAATTAATTATTTTTCTAAATAAACTAACCACACACACTTGATTGCGCTTTTATTCAGAGTCGTTAATTACCTGTCATCATTTGCTTTTATGTTCTACTTGTGTTCATCAATTGTGGCTAAATTAACATTATTGTGAAATATAATTTTAATTGTTTCAACAACTAGCGCGCACAATGAAGCATTAAGCAACTAATTGAAGTCTGAGATGCTACTGGTGCAATTTAGAGCACTGAGTAAAATAGTACATAGTTGAGCGTCCTTTTGTCACTCGTCCAAGAAAGTAAGAGTGAGAGTTACAGAATTTTGGCGCACATCAGAAATTGATCAATTAAGCAGCTCGATAATTTGCTGATTTATGTCGATTTACCATACAAAAGAAAAATCTTATTTCACTACATCAATTTTTAAACGAATACAATTCGGCTTGAAACTGGAAAGCAACTCTATGGGTAGTTGTCCTCGCTGAAAATTTGGTTGTGGCTATTGATAAAATAACAATCACATGTTAAAACTTCAACTTCTTATGAAAAGCAAAAACAAAAATGTATAACAGTTAATCGTTGATCGAGTACCCGCTGTGTGAAAAGCTAAAATTAATGAATTATTATCTTAATGTATTAAATTAATTAATGCAAAAAGGCTATTAAGTACAATTGGCCACACTTGACAAAAGTGCCTAATGATTTTGAAAATAGTTAAAAGACATTCCACAAAATTGAACACTAGTGAAATATAAAACTATTCTTCAGAAATTTTTTCTTGATAAAATACAGACACTTCTTCACGCAACTCTATAATGATAGGCACTTAGCTCCTTAAGTTTAATTTAACTAGAAAGACTTTGCACTTCTGTGAACTTTGATCATGAAATTGCTTATTCGTTGGTTATATAATTCAGGTGACATTATAAATAATTAAGATGATTTTCGGACAGCGTGAGAAACAATTAGACAAATGTTTTAGTAATGCATAAAATTAGAATCAATTACGCAATCCTTCTTATTCATAATATAGGCGAATACATGTAATACATATATAATTGTGTAAATGTATGTACCAAGTAGAGTCAAGTTGACTGAACTTCCTTTGCGACATTTCCTACCACCAATAGGTATTTTCCGCAGCAAAGTAATATGACAGAAAAGGAAAATATAGAGTATTTTGAGTTTTACTTACAAATAAATTGTTTAGCACTTTTATGCTGAGTGAACACATTTTATTGTTGAGTGCAAATTAAAAGTGTTAAAATGTATTTTTTTACTTGAAATATTAAGCTACTTGGCTAAGGAAAAAGTATGCATAATAAGAAGGTGTTAATTAATTTTCACACATTAGGATGACCTTTAACATATTTTTTAATTAGTAATTAACTCCAAAATGCGGATTTCTCGAATTACTAAGTAATGATAGAAGTTTATATCGTTTTATTTCTTTTTATTTTTGGTGTATGACTTTTATTTAAATGCGAAAAATATATTGATATTAGAACGAGCTTTACTTTTCAATACAACATTTCATAAATAAAATTGTAAAGTTTATTTTATTTCTGTTTACAAAAGTTTTTAAAGGTTATACATATCGCTCATTTACATGAATACATGTAATATACCTAATATAATGCTGAGCATAAGTGGGCTAAAAAGAGTGTACTGAACCTTTTCGTAGGCACAAATGTGACCCCTTTTGAATTAAGTCGTTATTTGTGAAAAATATGAATCAATTTCCCTGTCTAAGTTAAATGTGTCGTTATTCCTGAAAAAAGCAACATGAAAATTTTAATTTCTTTTTCACAAATATCGTTCTAACACAAAATACATATGTCTTTCTTTCTGAAAAAACTACATACCTAATTCTGACACAACTGAGATGTATCGTTGTTGTGGTTAAAAACTAATGCAATATAACAAGTTTAATAACGTCACATTCTTATTTCACGGTTCATTTTTCTACGCATCAGAATACAATTTTTATACAATATGGACGATGAAATTGCACACATTTCTGCATACTCAACTCAAAAATCGTGTTTTTTGAGTTGTGACACTATTCATATAAATGAGCGATATGTACATTTAATTTAAATTTTACTTCTACATAATAATTTGTATTTTAAAATTTTTAAATTACAACATTTAATAAATATCGGATGCATATTTCCATTTTCATTAATATTTATTTTCTAATTTTCATTTATTTTTTTTTTTTATTTTTTTTTTGACAGCGCAATTCTCGTTAACACCTCTTTTCATTAATACCGCATGCTTAGCCGATTATGATTATGTTCGTACTTATTTGCTCGCCGATTTAATATCTTTTATACAGTTAATAAATGAGTAAATACAAAAAATTGCTTTTCATTCTGTGAAATATTTGGAAAAATTCCATTCGTTATGAGAAATTTCAATATTGATTATGATAGTCAAATTTAACAGATTTTTTATTGATTTCAACGTCAGAGAGTCTGCTCAATAATGATGGTATGCATTTATAGGGTGCCTTTTTGAAGCTATTGAAAATGAGAAAGTGTAATAATTTAAAAAACAATAATAAATTCACATAAAAATAGTGACAATAATTTATAAATATACTTATTTTAAGTTTTTCGAAGTATTTAAATATTAAATAAATAATTTCTAAATAAAATAAAATTTTTTGAATTCAGATTTTAAAAATAATAACAAAGTTAAAATCGTATGGAATGAAAATATTCAAAAGAAATTAAAGAAAGCAAATGTTATGAAGAATGACAGTCAAAATTGTTTAAGGTTATGCTAATATTACCATTATAAATAAATATATCACGAGTGAATTTATATACATTTATATGTACATGTATACATATGTATGTATGTAAGTACATTTGTATTTTAGTTTGAGGCAGACTTGCGACCTCTTTAAGAAATATGTTGTTAGCTATTAGACGTCGAAGTCACAATAATTTTGCATATAACTACATAAATAAGTGGACAAATGTAAATATATATTCACATACAAATCTACATAGCAGTGATGGCATTAACTCGGAGCAAGCAGATGCTTCGCGTTTCACGCTACTGTTACGTTTATCTAATATGAAGTGAGTAAGTGTGCTTCATTTGTTTGTTGTTGTCGTGGCTGTTGTGCTAGTAAATAGTTCCTTGTGAGTTTTTTAAGCAACTCTGTAGCGACCGTAACTGTTAATTATCATCGCCAACTGCTGTCATCCCCCGTCTCTTTCATCTAAAATTTTCTTATAGCTTTTTTTGCTTTGTCGCCAGTAATTGCTGTTCCGCGCTGCGCGCTGTGCATTCTGTGACACATTTTCCGCCCCTCGGATGAAGTCAAAAGGTGAATAAGAAAAAAATTATAAAAAAACACTGTATTTGTTGTTGGCTGTTTTTGCAGCATCGCATCTTTTTTGCATGGTAAATAGTAACTGTGTTGACTTTTTTGCCTTTAATGTTGTTGGTTTTTTATTTATCTTTTGTTGTTGTATTTTTTCCTACCTGCTGCGTTTCATAAATCGCGATTTTGCGCTTTGTTAGGTGGTTGTTGTGGTTGCTGTTGTTGTTTTTTTGCGCTGTATACATTTATTTTTAATTACACAATATTTGCATACAGCACTCACTACTGAGCACCGTTTACTTAATATGGATATTCATATATGTATATTTCTAGCTACTGGCGTCCAGCTGTTCGTCGCAGCCTTGCCCAATCGCACTTTGTGCCACTCAACTTGGTTGCCGCTGCAATGTTGCAGGTGCAATATTGTGTTTTTGTTCTTTGTTGTTATTGTTGACACATACACAATGTGCAGTAATCATTAATGTTGTACAAAGCGAAGATATTCGCAAATTAAATAAGTGTATGAAAAGGAAAACTGAGCACGAGTACAACATAAATTACAAAAAACAAGAACAACAACAAATTATAAATATATAAAATAGAAAAATAACAATGTACAATTTGCCACAGCTGCTCATTGCGCGGTATTTTCCAAAGATTTACACAAGTCTTGTGCTTTTTTGCTCATTTGCAGCGTTTTTTGCGATTCGCCTTTTTTGCCGGCTAATTTTTCAATTATTTTGTTTTTATTTGCATTTGCGCCCTTTTATCAGTCACTCTTTCAATTGCGCACATGTATTATTGCGTTCAAAGACATGTCTGTATTGTTGTTATTGTGCAAATTGCTGCGACGGCAGCAACATAAATTCAGTAAATTTACAAAAATTCCACACTTCTGCTTTGTCGTCGTCGTCGTTGGCAGGTTGCTCGCTTAAGTCTTTTGTTTGGCTTTTATCTCACATACGTGTTTTGCCAGGCATCCTCATTACACATGTGTGTGTTGTTGTTAGTTTTTTTTTAATATAAAACAATAGTTGAAATTTTTTTCTATTTTTGGTTTTAGTAAAAAAATCGTGTTTAATTAATTGTTCGATATTTGGGCCTTGAATACTTATGGTCCGATTTTGGCGATTTTTAGAAGGGTCATGCCACACTATAAGTGCAGTATTTGTGCAAAGTTCTGTTCTGATATCTTCACTAGTGTTTACTTTATATATTGTAAAGAACGAGTTCAAAATTCTGGTAGGCGTGGTTGTGAACCGATTTGGCACATATTCAAAACATATCATTGGGATGCCAGGAAAATATTATGAACCGAATTTCATTAAAATTGGTCGAGTAGTTTCGGAGATATGGTTTTTGACGCATAAGTGTTTGGAACCACAACCACTTCAAACTTTGTATATCAATTTGGGTGCAGCTCTTCTGTACCATCTTTACCATTAAATTTAAGGTTTCTGGTGTTTTTTTCTTAATGAATTAAAGCATTTTTAGTAGTTTTCGACATAACCTTTGTATGGGAGGTGGGCGTGGATATAATTCGATTTTTTTTCATATACATATATTGGATTGTATAAGGAAGCTGTTGCGACAGTATAAAAACTGCATAAATTAAACAATAGGTTTGCAATTTTTATGTGATACTGTAACACGAAATTACTTGCCTGTGAATAATTAAAAATGTACTTGTCAACTTGACTGCATTTGTTTTTGTATTTTGATTAATGAACTAAAGTTTTTGCATCCATGGAAAATTGCAAAAAGCAAGTACACATTTTTAATTTCAACAGCTTACCGCAATATCATATTTCATACTTTGATTACAATATTTTATGTGTTTAGCTCATTTATATACGTATATATGTATGTATAGAAAAGCATTGCAAATTAAAATTAGCAGTGCAAACAAAAATGCACATTCACTTTATTAGCCGCTTCATTGCACTGTCCTAATTACTTTTCGCTCTGTTACAATCGCCTTATTTGGTCGGTGGCAAGTTGCTTTCTTCGTCAGCATTTCACCAGCTGACAGCGACTGCAATGCAATCACCCTTTACAGGTTGTTGATTTATATTTGCATTTATCAAGTTTGCATTGTTTTTTGTATATATGTACAATGCTTGAAACAATTTCTCACAGCCGCAAAAACTACGGCGCTTGTCACCTGACTGAATGAAAAATTGGAATGGAATACAATTTAATTTTTCAAAAGATTATGAAAATAGCTTTGTAATCTACGATTTAATTGATAAGTGTGAGAAAAAAATTGTAAACAGTTCGAGTGTTTGGGGAAAATCAACACTTTTCTATGTGTATATGTACATAAATGTATACGTATTACATAGAAGCAAATATAGTAGTTTTCCGAAATACCGAATATTCGTTTTAACGAAAACCGCTTATAACGAACAAGCAAATAGAGTATCTTAAATAACGAACATCGGGGATTTATAAGTACTCGGTTTAACGAACGACATGAAGAAGGCATATGTAGAAAGAGTTAAAAATCAAATAAAATCGTAGTAAAAACAGAGTTAAAAATATAAAAAATGAGTACATTTGATTGAAAATTTTAAAATTATTGATCAGCACCAAATAGAAGTATAAGTATCGGAATTTCTTAAAAAAATTTATTAAACCGTTTCAACTATAAAATAATATGCCGAACCTTTCGAGAAATAACACAATTTATTAAACTTCAATTTACGGATATTTAACTCATTTTTATTGAAAAATATACATCTAAGTGAGTACTCGAATTAACGACAAATTCGATGTAACGAACAGGCCTGACAATCAAAGTGTTCGTACTGTATGTACAAGCAGCAAAATGGAGGAATTCGGTTAAACAATTAATTTGTGTTTAACGTAGATAATTACATTTCGTAATTACGAAATAGAAATTACATAAAAGCGTTACCATATATTTTTAACAAAACCACGATATTCTGTTCCGTTTTGAAGAGAAAATATTTAGACGTTGTAATTTGTGTTTGGAGAGGTCCTTTTCACATTATGGAGAATTGAACCATTCAATCTCGGCAATTTTCCAGACAGAATTTGTCATTTTTATTGTTTGGCGCTCAGCCATTAAACAAAAATTAAAATAGGTTTCATTCCTGAAACCTTCCATTCTGCCGCTCAAAAATGCCCGTTACAGGCCGCTCATTGTGTGGACACTTCAATAGCACTTCATATGTATGTTTAAATCGTCTGCCGTTCACCGCTCAGTCGCTCATTTCGTGGCCGAGGCCGTACGAAAGTTTTGATGTATATCCGCTCATCCTTTTTCCTTGTCAATATACATTAGTAAATGAGTTAATCCTATCAAAACAGTGTGGTATATTTATATTTTTTTTGAGATATTGTCTTTTTCAATTACTCCACAAGAAAATACAATATGAGTAGCTTTGGTATAGCAATGCACTTTATATCTTCTATCTGTTTGTTGATCGACATGAATATAGTGAATTTGGTATATCTTATTATTATTTATATATAATTATTTAATTATAATTTTGCATTTCGAAAATCTATTCAAAAAAATTAAAAATATATACTAGATTAATTTTTTTTAATTATGAAAAAGTTTTCAACGACTTTCCAAACTATTTTTTTTCAATAACTTAGTCTTTGGTATCGCTTATAACAATTATCTCACAGTAGTAAGCAGCCAAATTCCCATCATTACATCCAAAATTTCAAATCAATAAGTGTAAAAATTTGGGCAAAGCAAAGTAGCATAAACAACAAAAACTTTACCACAAAAAGCATATGAACACAAAAGCAATAAAAACACATCAAAAGAAGAAACGCCGAGAGAAAATGAAGAAAAAACTAAAAATCCGCATTCTGAACATGCTTGAAATCGCAATTGTTTTCTCTTTAATGTACTTTCAATTTTAACATGAGGTCTTAGCTGCGATTGCATGAATACACTGGCGCTCACATGGTTACAACCAAAAACTTTTGCGCGAACTTTGCTGCCCATTCACCGATTTTGCCAGCGAAGGGTTTTCACTTGTCTTGAAATGATTTTTTTTAATTTTTGTTTTCTACTGGCGCGTTTGAGTGGTCATTATTTTGCATTAAAGCCAGTTTGTACGAGTATGTCCTACATATGAATTACATATTATACAAAGTTGTGTACATATATATGTATGAGTATATTTATATGTATAGACTATATATGCATCTGTGTGAGTGTGTGTGTGTAAATTTGCACGATTTTTGGCTTACTGTTTAACGTTTACAAAATTTAAGCCGTCAAGTGCTTGTAGGCTTGCAATTACAAGTGCCAGTGTATAATCATATGTGTATATATGCGTACCCAGTAGGAAAAATTGCAGAGAGGAGCACTGTTTAGATTTAGGTGATAGACATTAGAAATTTTACGTAAATATTTACTCAAATAAAAAATAAATTATAATTATATATAATATAAAACAATTAAAATTATTTTTTAATATTTTTAAATTTGTATATATTTATTTTGTATTATTTCTACCATTTTTATAAAGAGATATATCTTAAGTTTGATAATCACCAGAAATTTAATTTAATAAAAAATGTAAACAGATGGCAAGACTCTCATATTTATTTTAAAATTTAAGCTTAATCTTCAAATTATGATTTTTCTTCTTCTTTTAATGTTTTTTTTTTTTAATATTGTTTGAAATTAAATTTTAAGCAGGTGGCAATATTTTTGGCTTTAGAACTTCTAATTGTTATCAAAAATCAAAAACGGCAATTCAAATCATTATGCCTTCACTTTGTTCTTCTCTTGAACAAATATACACAGCGTGACGAAATTTCGTTACGCAACACAATTTCGTTGCAGTCGATCGCATATAAAAAAACCTAGGAGAGACAATATTTCAATATGATTTTGTATATGCACAGTGTGGCGAAATTTCGTTACGCAACACAATTTCGTTGCAGTCGATCGCATATAAAAAAACCTAGAACAGCCAATATTTCAATATGAATAATATCTCCATTTATGCATACTAAATATGTAAAAGCGGCTAATAAACTTTGTTCTGCACCTGAATTTGCTTACTTTGAATATCTTGAAGAGCTTAAAATTTCTCACGCTAGCATGGCACAGCAGCGCAGAAGCACAATTTGGCGTGTGGGTTTAGCTTGAAATATTTTGTTTACTGTTTGCTGTTTGAAAAGACTAACCTAAAAACAAACAACAACAACAAAAACACAAAAACGTAATGTATTCTCAGCAATTTGTTTACTTGCCTTACTTCCAGCCAAAATGAAAACCAAAAAGTCGGTGGCGACTTATCCGGTTTGCAGAAATAAAACCAAAAAATCAACTGCAACTAAATAAATCAAATCTGAATTGCTAAATTCGCTAAAAGCGCAGACCGCACAAGGAAAAAAACGCGATAAAATATGTAATCAACAAACAAGTGCAGCGCCAACAACAGCAAACAAAACAAAATCACATGAAAACGCATATTTAGCCAAAAATGGATTTGGCAACTGCCAAAAGTGCACACAGCACGCAACGCAGGCAGTCACCGAGAAGTGGGTCAACATTATGCTGGCCAAAAAGTGCAACTGGCAACTGTGGAGACAAAAACAAGAACAAAAACAAATTGAAGTGAAATGATTTTAAGTAAAACAACTGCACAAGAGTTCGGGTCTCTCAATATGTTTTATAAGGTTTTTTTAATTTTATAACAACAACAACAACAGCAAAAAGTTCATGCATTCAATTTCATAAAAGTGCTGGACGCTGCCGGAGGGCATACCGAAGCGATGAGTGTCACAGCTCCCAAGAAGTGTTTACGCGCGAGTTGTCGTTGCAGCAACACACCTTTCCACTGACCAGTTTTCGTTGCATGGCCAAACGTGCGGATATGCAATCATTGGCAGCAACGCGTTGCAACATATAACGAAAACACTCGCGAAAAAAATAAAACGCGAAAATGCAAAAAATTTCGAAAAATGGGCACAAAAAAGAGAACGCATTGACGCCGATCGACGCCGAGCGCTGTGGAAAATTGCTTTGCTTGCCAACGGCGGGCATGTTGTTTGCCAACATGTTGCACATGCATTATTGCTCACCAAACGGTATGCAACATGTGTCCAAGCAGAAAATGTGGAATGAAAAACGATATTTGTGCTATTTCAAAATTATGTAGGAGCTGAAAAAATAAGTTTGTGGGATTCAACGCTTCTTGATGGGGCTTCCTGGTTAAAAGGATGAATGTTGTGACTCAAAGTGCTAAAGTGAAATTCATTTTAAACCAGTGGCTTTTAGCACAAAACGTAATAACAGTTGTTTCCAATGAATCCCCGTCTTAAATGTTCTTAGCAATTCTTTCTCAGATCCGTCCAAGGTCTACTCAACTCGGATCACTCAAAATTATATGAGGAATATTTTCTGCCAGTACAACAATTTCGATAAGGGTTAATTATTATTAAATAACGAACATCGGTGATTTTTAAGTACTCGGTTTAACGAACAACATGAAGAAGACATATGAAGAAAGAGAAAAACATAATCATCAAAATAACATCGAGCCAGAATTAAAAATAAAACTTGAAAATATTCAAAAGATATGTGCAAATTGAAAAAATGGTGAATTTTATAAAAAAGCTTAAAATTATTGATCAGCACCAAATAGAAGTATAAGTGTCAAAACTGGTCCATTTTGGAAGAATTTATTGGATTTGAATTGTTTTGTTACGGTTTTTAATTTTTTAACAAATAAATAATAAAATAATTTACCAAAATGCAATTTACGGATATTTAACTCATTTTTATTGAAAAACATACCTCTAAGTGAGTACTCGAATTAACGAACAGGCCTCACAATTACTGTGTCCGTTATTTCGGAAAACTACTGTATTTACAAAATTTTTACTTACCTTATCATTGTGAAGTTCCAACTAAAATTGATTGTACAACTTATTCACTTTCCTTTGGTTAGAATAGAACAATGGTCTTGCACAACACTGGGATTTTATACTTTGGAACAGCCGTTCTTCTGAAATTCAGTGCACAAAGTCTGAAAAAAATAACAAAAAATATATTGTCAATAGAAATATGTATGAGTCGAAAAAAAAAGTTTTAAAAATCTGGTTCAAATGAAAAATAAAAATAAATAATTTGTATAAAATAATATTATATGAAAGATGTATTTATGTTTAAATACTCTTTTCTTAAAAATAAATGTGCGAAGATGCTTAAATAATTTTAATTAATTAATTTCGAATTATAGATAAAAAGAAAGATATACAACAACAAAAGTTTAAAAGTGAAATTTCTGAACTCCAAACTCGGCTCGTTACCACCCTGCTGGAGATCGTAAGCGAACAACCAAAAAGTACAGCACAAAAAATTAAAATTAATAACGAAGTAAAAAATGCATTACAAGTTGAAAAATAATTCACACACTGATCAAAGCGATTAAGTTGAAAAAAAAGAAAAAAAATATTAATAATAAGTATGTATGCCATTTTCGCTGCTTACACGCTGCTGCTGACCGAGCCGTTCATTCATTCACTTCTTGGCCGGTCGATAATCAGTGGCGCGGTCAACAAAAGCCTGAGAAACAAATGAGCTGTGCTTGTAAGCCAAAGAAGTTGCATGCTGCCGACTGAATTCGGACAAACGCTTGGCCTCACTAAATTTTCACAACAACACGGGTAGCGCGCGTTAAGTCAAATGTCAAATTTCTAAGCGCAAGCTAACACCTGCAAGCACAGACACACATGCGCATACATATTTATATTAAAGTAGAAGTGTGAAGTGTTAGTAAGTGGCTAAAGGCTAGAATTAGTATGCCAGCAATGTGAGTATAAAATTAATATTACGAAAATATCCAGAATTTTCGCAATGGCTATGAAAAGCACAATAAATATGCAATAAAGTACAGTGAAACTTTTGCACTACATTGCCAATGAAAAACCACAGTAAGCAGAGCAAATGATATGTACAACAACAATGACAATAATATACATTTGTATGCATACATATATTTATAAATGTGTGTGAGCGTATTATGCCTAAAAGCTTCAAGCCAAACCAGTGCCACAGCAGCGTATTTCGAGTGAATGAATTGCATACCAAAGAGTTAACGAAACCACCAAACATGCGGCCGTCCGACCGTCGAACAATCCAACCAATCCACCAGCATTGGTGAATGCAGCCAAAAGCACACACACACATATGCACATGTATCTACAAGCAATGGTTACGCGATTTGACTGGCGCTCGCCACATATTTGCCAATAGAAAAAGCCGCAATGGCCGAAAAAGAACAATAACAATAACAAACAAATGGAACAATGAAGCGTAAATAGTAAACAACATATTACAACGTATTACAACAAGAAAAAACAATAACCATTAGACGCCATTAAGTTATTTGGCATGCAGTTGGCGTTGCTGGTTTTACTGTTGCTGTTGTTGGTGCTTTCGTTGTTGTTGCTACTGCAAGTACCTTGCGAATACCTTGGCATATATGCATGTACGAGTATATATGTATATATGCATATGCATGTATCATTTGGGCCAATTGAACGAACCTTCGTACATTCTGTGATGTAAACAACTCTTTGTATGTGTGTTTGTAAATGCACATATTTACTTGCAATTGACAATTGGCGAATGGACGCCACTGTACCATGCTATTGACTGAAGGTAGGTAGGAAAGTTCTTTGAAGGCCACCATTTCGCAATGTTGCTGTGTCACCTATGTAAGGCTAAAAGGATCACTATTTACTAGGTGTCAATACACAAGCTTTATTCAATCATTACACTCGTTTGGGTATTGAACCATATTTGTCTTTCGTTCGAAAATGGGCTTAAAAATATTATTATTTACAGGATATAGTTACTAAAGTTGAACTTCCATAACTCGAACTCTTGAATTGGTAATAGAAGTCAAATTTCATTCAAATTACCTTCCATAAGTAGAAGTCTCTCTAACTCGGAAGTTTTTTTTGTAGATTATAATGGATCGAGTTAAGGAACTTCTACTGTATTTCGAAAAATATTGGTCCAATTTTTTATGGTTCTGAATGTGGTTAAGTGACCTTCCTGGTATGCGTATTTAGAACACACATTTGTTACTTATGACTCTTACTCATATTCACTTATCGTGCATCCCTGATGTTTTCTGTCAGAAGCTCTCAATTAACTCCAGTTTTGGGTTGGCGGATCATTGCAGCGTCTTCCAGGCAGAGGTGGCAGCCATTAAGGTATCAGTAGACATACTGCTTCGAAGTGCGGCATCCTGCAGAGAGGTTTGTATTCACTCCGATAGCAGAGCGACATTACTGTCTTTGAATTCGTTGACAGTACGCTCCAATATAGTGGGTAACCAGCCATCGCGGACTGCAAAGCTGATCATCTTGCAAGGGAGGGTACCATAGCAAAATTGGCGCCGGAGTGGAAACGAGTGGGTAGTCCGTGGTCCACCTGTGTCAGAGCACTGGATTCACTGACTTCGAGTCAGCTCGCCAAACGCTGGAGAACAACCAGCGCCTGTGCAATAGCGAGGTCTTTCTGTCCTGCAGTGGATCTCCTTCAATGTCCAGCATTCACCAGACTTAGGTTAAAGCACCTCGGTAGGCACCACCCAGAATACATATTTAGCCAATGCTAATCTGGTTTTTTTCAATGATTCCAAAAAAACCTAAATGTTCAACGGGGAAATTTCCTGTAGGGTATTCAATGCACATACTATTGTTTTTGCTGTTTTTTGCGCTATATTGTAGCACATAGCGCTTGAATGTAATTGCTATTGTTGTTGTCATGGTAAACCAAATATGTGACTATGCAACATTGCGTTACGCTAGATTGGAAGCTAAGACTCTGTTGTTTATATACAACTTTGTCTTAAGACCATACTGTTCTTGTTGCTGTTGTTGTTTAGTATGAACACTAACAATAGCAGCAAGAATTGGCAATTGAAGTTATTGGCGAGTTAAAAACTATTCTTGGCTTCTCTATTTGGGCCACGCTACGCTGACTTCTTGCCGCACTTGGTTGCCTGTTGCGCCCATATCAAAAAGTTTTTGTTGTTGTTATTATTATTTGTTTTTTTTTTTTTTGGTGCCTAAACCACTTGTACGCTCGATTGGTTCGATTTGGTTGGCTCTTTTGAAAGCAGTGCATTTTTGTATGCATATTTGTAGTTACCTTAGGCACTGCATTTGTTATTGTTGTATTTTTTCTTTTTGCTACCAGTACCTTAGTTTCGTCTTAATTATGCTTGTTGTTGTGTTGACCAAGTTTTAGCAGCTCGTTCTTTGTGCATTTTGTTGCACTACTTTAACGATCGCGGTTGCCACTAAGACTGTTGTTGTTGTTGTTGTCATTGCTGTTGCAAATGTGTTATTAGTGTCGCTTCGTTCGGCTGTTACGTGAGAAAATTTTTTAACTAAACATTTTAGTTACGGTATGTTTTTTTTTTTTTGCAAAAACTTTTTTTTTTCAAATTGCTCTTACGTTGCCACCATGTTGCATGTGTGGGTCTGTTTGTATGTATGTAAAGCTATGAATTTGGTCAATGGCTTTGCCAAGTTGTCGTTGTGCCATTAGTAGTAGCTTCTAGTTGTTGTTGGTTTTTGAATTTATTGTTCTACACACAACTTACCGCAATTGCTTGGCTGCTTCACTTCATGCTTTGCGTTTGGTTCTTTGTTTTTTATTGTTATTCTCTATAATATTGTTGTATTATATATTTTTTTATTTTTTTTTTTGCTATTAGCCATTTATTGATTTAAATTTGTTTGCACAACTTAGCCGAGTGATGCAAACTGAAGTTCCTCCAAACTTGGGCTTACCCCACTCTGGTATTTAGGTGTGCAAATACATACATACATATATATGTATATTTCTGTATGCGACAATGTGTGTGTTCCTTAATGTAGAAAATGCGCCAAAGCGCTAGATTTCACAATTATTAACCGCGACTGTAATTTAGCATGAATTGCTCGTAAAGATTTTTCAATAAAATTAAATGTAAGCATCGTGGGTACGTTAAAATACATAAATACATATTGCTATTATTTTTTATAACATCGTAATTTTTTAATTATTAAATATTATATTTTTTTGTTTTCACAATTTTTTTTAAATAATTTGAAAATATGATTGTATTGTAAGTTTTTGTATTTATTTTTTTATGCAAGAAGTAATATATGTACTATTATTTATTTTTTAATATTCTATTAAACGAATCTTTTTTTAGGAATTGTATTAAAAAATTTTATTAAAAATTTGCTTGATCAATTATATCAATTCTTGAAACATAACATTTGAATAATTAGCATCTCGATAATTTGTTTGTTAAATAATCTTGAAACAATTTGATCATGATCATTCTCAAAATTCAAATGATCAAAATCTAAAATTGGCGCTATATTTAGTAATGACGGCAAAGGGTGAAAGATTCGTATTGCATCTATGAGGGGTCACTATATCTGAATCCATATAATACAGTTAAATTATTTAAAAAAATATATGTTTTTATAATGGCCAAACTCTCATCCAGACGGACAAAAAAACTAATTTTACAAAGAAAAGTATCATTCATAAAGGAAAGATTAATACCCTTTAAAATCTGAAATATGGAATATGCAAGAAAAGTACTATATAAACAAGTAAGGAAGGGCTAAGTTCGGGTGTAACCGAACATTTTATACTCTCGCAATTTATTTATTTAACTTTATTTATATTATATAATACACAATTTTTACCCACATATTCGTCATATATAGTGCATAAATTCCATTGAAGGTGGAAACCATAATATTAGGTTAGAAGCACCGAGGCCCTCGTGTACGATATATGGGGCCTTAAAAACCTGTGGTCCGATTTCGGCGATTTTTAGAATGGGGCTGCCACACTATAAACATAGTATTTGTGTAAAGTTCTGCACCGATATCTTCACTAGTGCTTACTTTATATATTGTAAAGTAAACGATTCAGGTCGTCTTAAAATTCTGGTATATAGGAAGTAGGCGTGGTTGTGAAGCGATTTGGCCTATTTTCACAACATATCATTGGGATGTAAGGAAACTATTATAAACCAAGTCTCATTGAAATCGGTCGGGTAGTTCCTGAGATATGGTTTTTGACCCATAAGTGGGCGACGCCACGCCCATTTTCCATTTTGTAAAAATATCTGAGTGTAGCTTCCATCTGCCATGTGTTATGTGAAATTTAGTGTTTCTGACGTTTTTGGTTAGTGAGTTAACCCACTTTTAGTAATTTTCAACCTAACCTTTGTATGGGAGGGGGGCGTGGTTATTATCCGATTTCTGTCATTTTTGGACTGTATAAGGAAATGGCTGAAAAAAACTACTGTAGAAAGTTTGGTTTATATAGCTCTATTGGTTTGCGAGATATGTACAAAAAACTTAGTAGGGGCGGGGCCACGCCCACTTCCCCAAAAAAATTACATCCAAATATGCCCCTTCATAGTGCGATCCTTCATACCAAATTTTATTTCCATAGCTTTATTTATGGCTTAGTTATGGCACTTTATGTGTTTTCGGTTTTCGCCATTTTGTGGGCGTAGCAGTGGTCCGATTTTCCGAAGGTTCGAAAGCAACCTTCCTATGGTGCCAAGAAATAAGTGTGCCAAGTTTCATCAAGATATCTTAATTTTTACTCAAGTTACAGCTTGCACAGACGGACGGACGGACAGACAGACATTCAGATTTGAACTCCACTCTTCACCCTGATCACTTTGGTATATATAACCCTATATCTAACTCGTTTAGTTTTGGGTGTTACAAACAACCATTATGTGAATAAAACTATAATACTCTCTTTAGCAACTTTTGTTGCGAGAGTATAAAAATCAGATTATTATACTCAACTAATTAAGATATGAACAATCAAAATGAAATTCCTTAGCCCATCATAATCTCTTTTGGTGTTTCCATGTTTCTTTTGACAACGAATGTTATTCTTATAAAAAAAAAAAAATATTTGAAACGAATGAGTATCTAAACGATTACTGTGAGTGCAGTTAATTACTCTCGGAAGTTTTCTTGTGATTGATTGTCCTTATATGTACCTATATTGTGAGTTGCGACAAATGCGAATATGACGATATTATGATCTCAATTAAAACTAAATGCTCGTATGAAAAATTAAACAATTCAATTTATTTGTTTATTTACTTCCTTATTCAATGGCTTTAATGTAAAAAAAATTAAATAAACAAAATTGTTTATAAACAATTTGTTGACTTCTAGAAAATGTATGCTAAATTAAGGCATTGATGTAATGCAATTACTCATTTGATGTACATAGATACCTGTATTCTAACTATTACATATAATAAATATGTCTGTCTATGTGCATATAAATATATGTACATAACTAATTGATTTTGTTTTTAGTGCTGTGTATTAATTACGTTTTGTTATTCATCTATGCGCGACACAATGTTGTCAGCGTTGAATGAACGGAATTCGATTAGAACAAAATCATGAAAAATCGCATCACAAAAGTATGCTACAAACACACGTCTATTTGTTTATACTTATGTACATATATTGAAGTAAATTCAGTTACTAAAGGAAACACATTATTCGTTTGCATACTATATATACGTATATATTATTATATGAGGATGTACATATACATATGTATGTATGTGTATACATATAAGTGAGTACTCGTATATTAAGCATCCCATACACGTCTAACGGATGTCTGCATACTTATCAACGACAAAGTCAAGCGCGTCGTGCATATTTACGAGATGTAGACTTATTATCATATTTGTATATATTATACTTGTGATCATATGGTTTAGCAGAACTTTTTCATACAAACACTTGGCAGCACTGTAATAACTAGAATCTGTTTAATAGCGGAGGTGTCTTTACGTTGACTTTTAAAGCCTTATTGACTTTACTAAGTCATCAAAAATATACTATTTATTAAATTGCATTCCTTTATGAAAAGTACATACAGTCCTGCTTAATGCAAAACCAGTAAAAATGTTCAATAAGCAAAAGGATTTTCATCACAAATTCTTAATTAAAATCGGTTTAGCGAATAAAAAGATTCAAAGAAATCAGGGGCATAACTAAGTATAAGAGAAATTCATAAGAATTTGCCATTAGAAGTGCGAATTCTTCCGCAATAATTGGTATATGTAGTTGTATTTCTGTAAGTACTTGCGAACTTCATTTTTCAAAATTATATCTAGATCATTGCTACATTGCGACATTTTTGGAACTTCTATTGAGTTTTGGACGTCAAAAGGTCAAAATATATTTCGACAGTGTAAATATAAATTTTAAGCTAAAAATATTGTGTAGAACATGAGTTACAGCGTTCTGAACAACCCTCCTCGAAAAAATGTACTCACACTTCCTCCACGATTATCAGAAGCAAAAAAAAATTAGCGGCGTTTTGATCTGTAAGCTTAAATGCATGTAAAGCTCTACGATCAAGGGAATATACTTAAAATTGGACTTTTGGTAGACATTTGAAAAAAAAACTGCGAATTTTGCGTTTTGTTTTTTAGTTTTTTGCTACAAAAAAATCGATTTTTTCGATCGATAAAAAAAATGGTTGAGGCCATCATATAGAATGACCCCTGAACGTAACATTAACCATAGTTACGGAGAATGTGCCATATATTTTTATAATATCTGTAATGTTATCATATAAGTAGTAAATGCCAGCATGTTAAATTCGATTTCTTCGATTTAATTCGAAACGACAAGAAAGCGCTGATTTCCATCGAAATCAAATAAATACGAAGTGAAGTGGTGTAATGTAATTGTTGTAGAATTTAATGATCACACGAGTGGAAGTGCAAATTAACGGATATGGGCAGAGAACGGATGTGAGGTATTATGCATGATTACACAATAGGCATTCCTTTGCATTGATATGCAATTGTATTGGTAACAAAAAATGCGTTGCTAGTACGGAGGTATAATGATTGCAAGCGTACACATTACGCATAAGTAAATATTTAGATATATTTACAACTAGCTTACAAATAGTAGGATATATTTACCGTTTGAAATGTTAAAATAAAATGTAATGAAACGAAGTAATTAAAATTCAGTTACAACTAATATGAAATGAATGAAAACGACCAAACAAGAAAAAACATAATAATAAACACAGTCTGTAATAGTTATGCCAAATGCACACTCGTAAGTAAGCAATTTAGAGCAATATACTGCCTACATGCATATTTATTAAGCCCGCGAAGTGCACCAACCTCGGGTGTCTACGTGAGTACTGATTTGCTTACAAATTTGATGGAAAACACTAACTTTTACACTGCAAATTTTGCTATACAAAAGTACGTATGTAAGTATAAGATGCAAACATGCATATCTAACTTCGATTATTAGCAGCAGCCCTATAGGAAAAACTTGAGTTGAAAAAGTTCGTTTTTTTCTTTTTCTCTCTTTCAGCTATTTTACATTTCATAAGTAAATATGACGAATAAAACCTCCGATTCCCTTGAAGTCAATGAACTACAACGAGACATCGAGATTGTGCAGTTGAGAGGTCCTTTTGGCCCGCAATGGAGGGTAAAAGGTCCTTTCCCTCAGCAAACTCCATATAAGGTATGCTTACTAAACATTCTGGCAAATGCTGTTTGGAGGAAGGCGAGGTGGAATCATCTAACCATTTCCTCCTCCAATGTCCAGCTTTTGCCAGGCTGAGATTGAAACACCTTGGTAGGTACACCTTCGGTAAACCTAGCTAATTGGCTAAAATTGACATTAGTCGACTGAAGAATTTTGTAACAGAACAAGCGATTTGCCTAATCATAAAGGTCTTTCTGAACCATTAGAAGTTTTTTGGACATCGTGAGATCTTCATGCATTTGTAGAGATCTGTCTACTAATCTTACATAACCTAATTGATATCAAAAAACGATTTTGAAAAAAGAAAACAAATTCTTAGTTCCGAATAATTAAAGAGAATGCATTTTTTACACAAATAACTGCAATAAAGTTGAAATACGATACTGAGGTAATCTGAAATAACATTTTTACTCCTTAACACACATTCATTTCAATTAAAACCATCTCTAAACGAAAAAAATATTAAGGTACAAGCAATATGACGGAAGAAAAGTCATGGATTCCATTCACCCCACATTGGATTTATCCTCATAAGAAGGCGATTGAGCTCTATTCTCTCACTTCTTAAAAAGTAATTTAATTAAATAGATTCTTATAATACTACTACCACATCGAGTGCCTCATTTCTGCCAATTATTTTTCTGAAATCTACAAGACGGCCTTTGTGTGTTAAATATTAAAATTCCAATCACCTCGATTTGGTAACAATATTTATTTTTTTTCAGTGCACGCATGCGCATTGAATTTCAATTATCCAAGCATATGAATATGCGTATGATATATACTAAAGTATGTTTGTGTTATTAACCCTCCATTACTAACCTTAGGGTCGAATCGACCCAGACACGCAAACTTTTTAAATTAACAAAAAATAAAGAATATTTTTTAACGCAAGATATATGTGTAATCTAAATTTGTACATATTTAAACGTTTATAAACAATAAGAATAAGAAACATGTAAAATATTATAAATAAAAAGTTGTTTTAAAAAATAGCCTGGGTCGATTAGACCCATAGTTAGCAATAGTGTAATAAATATTATGGGTCTATTAGACCCAGGTTAGTTATAACGTTTTAAAAAAAATTACGAAATAAATAATACACATCATATAAAATAAATTAATTACATAGCAAGGCGTCAGAATTCTTTAAGTCTGTAGATTCCGTAGGTGTTCGTCAACACTTATTATTCAATTTGCAATTATACATGCACACTACTGTTAGGTCGTTGTTGGTACTTTTTATTACACAACCTATGCATTGGCAGAGTTTTTGTTATCAAAGAATACCACGTTAGTTGGAACTATCCGAAAAAACAAAAGATTCTTGCCACCCATATTTTCAAACGCTAAAAATCGCGAAGTGTATTCAACAAACTTTTCGCTATACAAAAAAATTTACAATTCTCTCTTACATAGCAAAATAAAAAAATAAATGCGTCCTTCTCCTCTCAACGTTTCACAAGACCGGTAAGGTATTAGATGGCCCTAAGTGCTTGCCAGAAATTATAGATTTCTACAATCATACGAAAGGAGGAGTGGATGTAACTGATCAGTTGGGTGCTGGATATAGCGTAGCCAGAAACTGTCGGCGTTGGCCTTTAGTAATATTTTATTCACTTTGAATATGGCTGCTATAAATGCTAGAGTTATTTCACTCTGTACTCAAAACACAGCAGCAGAGTACAAAAAAAGATCTGTTGTAATGAATACAAACTTAATTTCAATTTAAGTAAATAAATTAATTGTTTATCACATCATTTTATAAATTTAACAATAAAATACTACAATATACTAAAAGACGTATACGTTTTAGCAATTTACAAGTTTAAACGATTTTAATAGATAATACAAATGAGAGTCGATAAGACCCATGGTTAGTAACCATGTGACATGATTTGAGGTTAGTAATGCAGGGTTAAAGCTGAAATTCAGTCTATTCCCTAGTAAACAACACACATGCATTTGCACGAGTAGGCAGTTAGAACATATTAGAGCAGAATACTTTCGCAGTAATCAAAGCTAACTCATTCTAGATGAGTAAAGCGAATTATTATTGTGTTTGTATTGATTGAAGCAAACGTCATGATTTCTATTATTCACCGAAGTAAATCGTGGTTATGGGTGTCAATGTGCTAAATTGCCAGACGCGTTTTGTCAAGTTATCAGGCAATTAATATTCACCTTGAGCCAGCCATTCCTGACTTTATGAAGGTACGTGACAATTCGTGATTGGCGCTCAAAAAAAACAAAAAACAAATCGCTTTGAATTATAGTTTCTTATTGATTTCTAATTTTTTCTAAATGAAAGGCATACAATTAATTATTTGTATGCGAAAAACCTTTGAAATTTGAAATTACACACAGTGAGTTAGAAATTTGCACGCGAAAAATTATGCTAAAATCGTGATTTGAAAGAATAAATTTATATTTTATTGGTGTCATGGTGGTGGTATGATTTCCAAACAAATAGCTATAGACAAATACTAAAGCAGTTATGTGGATAAGTAATTTTCTTTAAAGTTAATACTCATTATGAAGAACTGCAATATGAAATAGTTACGAAAAATATTAAAATAAAATAAGTTTTATCTTAGTTTTTCGCTCGAAAGCTTTCACATTAATGTCACAACCACATTATAAGTAATACAATTGTTATAAGTCCACCAATAACTAAGTATCCTTGAAGAATCTTCTATGGTTTTTTTTTGTTTATTCGATTTTCGAATTTTCGCGAATTGATGTGATGGCAACGGAGTACCTTTTTTCAAGCAAACCTGTTGTCCTTAAAATCCCGCTGAGGAATACTCGCAACGTTTCGAATTTAGGTAAGAATCTCGTGTCCCATTTAAAAGCAGTTTTATGGTTGTGTAACTGATTCACCAGCAATGCACAGTGGTTCCGTCCATAGGCCAAAAATAAAAAAATCGATAACAAAATATTTTGACAAAATATAAACTAATTGTCTCTAAAATGACCAAAATTTTATATGGTAAAACAGTTTTATCTGGAAATCTAACGGAACTTTTTAAAAATAGAATCGAAGACGTGAATACATGTTCATTTTCATAGCGCATCGAATACTACTCATCTAAAGGGGAAATTCAAAGTGATCTGTCGAATATTTACGTTCCTGAAATATTTAAATTTAATAAAAGCTTACTTGTGTTGTATTTTCTTTAATTAATGCTTTTCTTTACCTTGTTTTTCGGATATTTTAGATTTAGTTTAGTTAAAGTTTTAGTTGTGTTCCCCTCCTCTCCCCTTCGATCTTTTTGTCCAGTGGATTTGTGGGTGTCTTAAGTTAATATACGTAAATGTTAAAGATTCCTGCAGATACTTGCAGATATATGCATAATCTAAAATATATTAACGCCATCTTTTTTTCTCCAAGGTCAAATTAGCCTTGTCAAGTGCTATAACGAAGCCATAAATAAAGTTATGACAACAAAATTGGGTACAAAGGATCACATTAGGGAGGTGAATATTTCACCAAATTTTCTGGAGTCATTTCCTTTAGGCACTTGATTATACAACACGAAAATGGAGGAAATCGGATTATAATCACACCTACCTCCCATACAGAGGTCATGTTGAAAACTTTACTGCTTTAATACGGAAAGTAAAAACACCAGAAACACTATATTTTATTGTAAAGATGGTACAGAAAAGCTGCATTAAGCTTGGTATAAAAAATGGACAATTGTCGTGGTGACGCCCACTTATGGCTTCAAAATGATATCTCAGGAACTACTTGACCAATTCCAACGAAATTCGGCTAATAACATTATTTTGGCTTCCCAATTCTACAGTTTGAAAATGAGCGAAATCGGTATACAACCTTTACACCACAATTTTGAAGTCCATCTGAAACAAAAAATGCATTTAGGGTGTGTATGGCATTGCTGGTGTAGAAATCGCCGAAATCGGACTATAACCATTAAAGGTCCCAGATATAGAACATGAGGATCTCAGTGCTTTTGGCTAATTCGGAAAATCTCTCAGATACAAACATAGCCCTCCCTTAAATATCTGATAATAATGTCTTATTAAGAATCTGTATATATATGTATAGAAGTGGGCGGATGGCAGTTAACTACGCTTTTTTCTCCCAATATGTTAATATCTCGGTTATTACAATAAAAAGAAAAAGTTTAAAACAGAAAATAACAAAATTATTATAACTTGTCCCGACCATTCCTATGGTAGTTATAGGATATAGTAGCACGATGTGGCCAATTTTTTTAAATATATTTAAAATATTTGTCTAGGTTTTTGGTGAAAATTTCATAGCGATATCTCAACGGGAAGTATTTATGGCCACGGCTTCATACAAGCGGAACCATTGTGCAAAGGCAGCTTCAAAATCAAGAAAGAATAACTCTTATCAACTGTCTTTGGATTGACCGGACAATTAAAAGGAATATTTATCAATCTTTTATGTAGAGTGAAGCGAACTAAGTACGATTTAAAGGGAACACGTATGTACGCCGAGTTCTGTAACCGCATGGTTTTTACAAAGTTTATTTTATTTATATATACTGCAAAATTGAAATGTAAAGTACGGTCGTAATTTTTCAAATAAATAACAATAACAAATAAACCGTTTTGCGGTTTGTCACAAACAAATATTGCTCAAAATAGTACAATGCGTTAAGGCGCATGCCTGCATGCTCCAACACCAGCTTGTCATTGCGCTTAAAACAATATTTATACACGTCTGTGGATATTGACTTACATAACTGTTTATTAATACAAGTGTTTTCTTACCGAAAATTGCAAAATTTTACGCAGAAGGACAACTACCCGCCGACTGTCCCACTTACCACCTCATCGCCGATTGTCACGTGCGCACTGTTATGCCAATAATAATTATCATAACTTATATATTATATATGCATACACACCTGCATATATGAACATATTTTTACAATTACATTTTTTACATTTCGAACCCAATGAATAAATATATTTTTTCAATTATTGTATTTTCGTCAAAAATAGCGCTTGCAATAAATTATTGACACTGCTGCTGGTTTGTTGTTGTTGCTATATTGTTGCATATGTATTAATATTTGTATTGAATAATAATAGGTAAAAATTTACAAACTTGCAACGGCAGCAAATACCACAAATGACAAAACAATTTGCATACAATGGTGTTGGCGTTTACTGAAATATAGTTGCCACCTATTGCAGTTGCTAATTTGCCAATTATATAAATAAACATATACATATGTTGGTTACTGCTGTTATGAGCGATTATGTGACATGCAATGTTGCGTAGATTTGTAAAATTCACCAAGTTTAATTGAGAGGTGTTAATAATTACAATATTGTATAAAATTGCTACATTTTACAGTTAGATAACACACCCACACAAAAAAAATTGGTTCTTACCTGGGGGTCTTACTATATGCACTCAATACTTTTCGGGTCGATGAATCCGAATCCGAGATCCGTTTCACCACATCAGATCAGAGTAGTGATATAGCCCCAAAAAACAATATGGACATCGTTTTTAAAAAAATCATCGTTTGAAACTCACTATTCGGAAGTTTTCGGGGTCACGGATTACGAATCCATTGTAAGTTTTTCAAAATTTTATATGACGGATCCAAGATGGGAGCCGTTACTCGGGAGCCGACTAAAATGGTCATACATTTTAAAAATTTGTCATATTGTAACGAGTTTCTAGCGAATTTGATGAATTGTTACAGAAGTTGGCCGCCAAATTGTTTTTTTGGTGCTATGTCAAAACCCGGATCTGATGGGTTTAAATGTACCCATCAAACATAAGTTACACCAAGTAAGACCCCCATGTCTGAACCTTATTTTTGTTTTGTGGTGCTGTGTAATTAAATACTTAATTTTACAATTAGCTTTGTTCAAAGGCCATTCAACTCCAAAACCTCACCTCAAGTTGCACTAACTAACTAAAATTTGAGTCACATTACACTATCTTATAGCAACTTAAGAATTGAAAAAATATTATTCGAAACACTATTAAATTATCATTAAACTACTTATCGTTCTTGATAAGTTCGATGTTGATTCGCCTCTCTGCTGTTTTCCAAAGATACTCATATTTCATACTTGTTGAATGACTGGTTTAATGCTAAACAGTTTTTAAATTAACGTTTAATACTTAAAAAATCTGAACAATAAACCTATCAATCTGGCAACACCGCGCTTATGTGGTTTAATTCAATTAAATTTCAATAATTACATTTTTTGCCTTTTACCTGTGTTGACTTTTCCTGCAGAATAATTTACTTCAATATTTGAATATGCTAATACGACGGCTTTTGCATATATACGATTATGTGCGTAAGTATACTCGAATGTAGAGGTGTAGATATATGCAGTTTTTCAGATTGTAAATTCAATAAACAGAATTTAATTTGTTTTGTTGAGAGAGAGTTTTTTTATTATTGGCATTTGCTTTTAGCACATGCCCGTGAAAAAGTCTTTCTGACGCTTTGTTTGCTTAGAATCTTCAAATATTTGGCGAAATTTCAGCAAATATTCTTAACAAATAAATTATTGTGGAGAATTGGCTTGTTTATTTAAATATCCTTATAAAATTTAGCTCAAAAGTGCCGCTAGCATTGAAATGAAATAAAAATGAAAACAAAAAATGCATATAAGGGGAGGACTTTCGTTTTAAATGTATAATGAGTAATCCAGGAAGTTGTTTGAATGTAATTTTTATTACTTCGGAAAATTCAGAAAGAACTTTAACAGCATTTCAGACGTAATGTCGTTTGAGCCCAGATTGGCTCATAAAAATTCAGGGACAAGTATCTTAAGTTAAATTTTAATACTTTAAAGTGCTGAATACATAGACGACGACAAGCGACGAGTAACATCTGTCAAATATTAAATCACACGCGTTCTTATGGGCACAACTCTCATGACTTCGCGACAGCAGGCTTGACGTTGTCGCTGTCGCCAAATTAGAAATGTTTCTAATTTGACCGACGACAAAGGCCGCAAAGGCCGCTGTAGAGTTGCTACTATTATGATTATTTGAAACGAATAAATCGACCTATTTATACATTTTTTGCACAAAAAATTTCACTTTGAACAAGATATGTAAATTTTCTTGAAGTGAAAGGTTTCAACACCGTTTTTAAGACGCTGGCTTCAAAGCGACATTTGTAGCCAGCCGTCACAGCGTCGTGCCGTGTCGTCGTCTTTGTGTTCAACACTTTAGGCTCAAAAAATGGTTCCACTACAGTAAGTTACAACACATATTGCAATTGCGGGGTTATATTAAGTTCTGAGATACATTGCTTGAGTTAGATAGCTTCTTGCTGTTGTAAGTCTCAAAATGTGGCAATAAAAATGGCAAATAAGATTTGTAGTAATTTTTCTTTTTCAAAACCATGGCTATTCTATAACTCAGAATTCACTTTCTACATATACTTCAGGTAACGAATTCATTTTAATTAAATTAGCAGGTAAAAACAAGTTATTGTCCGTTATTTGTCGTTATATCATAAGTTAATACATTGAATTTTGTTTCTTAAAATGGAAAGGAATGAAATTTCAATGGATCGGTCGAGGAGAGTAAAAGCCTTTAAATCTAACTGGATTAGGGTAAGAAAATTGTAAGATTGCAACAAAATTTCTATAGATAGATTCGAGTTCGAATCTTATCGAATCAGACGACAGCCATAATTTTTTGTTTAGTTAAAAAACAGCTCGAATTTTATATAACTTTGGCTTATAAAAGCCGCCGTTAACCAAATTGATGTTCGTAATGAGGAAAATGAGTAACCTCATTACGACACTCGTAAGCCAAACAATGACTAAACTGCTGGCAATAATATTTACTAGTTATTATTATACAATTTCAGAAAAAATTTCGCACACAACTTCACTTGGCAACACTGGCAATGCCTCACCAACGTAATTATCGCAATGCATGTAACTGTAATGAGCGTTACTCGACGGCATGCAATGCGTTTGCTCACCCATGTTGTCCGCAACTTTTTGATTTGTTTGGCGATTTTCTTGCAATTATAATTTTAAAATAATTTATATTTGTTGAAAACTATTTTGTTTTCAATTATTTTTCGTTACGTATTCGTGTTAGTACTAGTATATTATTATTGTTGTTTACGATTTGCTAAAAACTGATTTATGAATTTTTTGCGCAAATTACCATTATTACGCTGACAACTTCCTGTGTTTCATACACAAGCATGCAAGCGTTTTTCGCAATTGCATGGAAAATTCTAACTCGCAAGCCTTTCATACATACATACATAGTATATGTAAAATACTCATCACTGAACGCGCTGCTGTGGCATTATTTTATGCGGGCTCGCATGCGGCGCAAAGTATATTTTTCATTTTCGTCAACGAGTTATGACTCTGTGTAATGACTTTGTTGTTTCCTGTTTGAAAATATTTTTATTATCACTTTTGCTTTAGAAACAGGGTAGTGTTTATTTTGAATTATTCAATTTTAGAAAAAAGCTTTTGTTACTAGTATATTTAAAATTTATTTTCATTTGCAAATAGAACAATGGGGTACATTACAAGCAAATATATATGTAGTCACATGTCATGCCATTAAAATTCTCTTACAATTTATTTTTGAATAATTGTCCAAAACTGTGACAATTCATTCATAACCAGTCGGACGGGCGGTCATAAAAGTATGCAAATTACCTGCGCATAAAATTTCACTGCATTACGCGTACTTTTAGGGACGTAAATATGCAAGCAAGTACTATATAAATTGATGGGGTACACATATGTACATATATAAACATCTGGTATGTATGACCAGCATAAGCATAAGCACGTAAGTGAACCGTAAAATATGCTGCGTACTTAAGTCCAAGCAAATAAAAGTGAAAACTCTCACTTGGCAAATAACAATTTAAAACGAAAAAAAACATAAAAGAAAATCCAACAACAATTAAACTTCTTCATTACATTTCATTTTTGGAGTGCATTATTGTGCGATTTCAACAATTTGGCCGGCAGACTGACAAAAGGAATGACGGATTGTTGGCTATAAGTCGTCACTGCCATGTATGCATATGTATTATGTATGTATGTATGTATGTTTTGACGAGCGTATAAATTGGTGTGGTTTGGGACGTGCCAAGTGAAATTCCTGACAAACTAGTAACCGGTCAGCAGACATTCTCGAAAAGTGACAGACAAAAGAAAACAGTAGTTAATATTAGTTGTTCAGCTGTCAGTTGAAATTTGCAACTGAAGTTTTTGTTTTTTTCTTGGTTTTTGGATGAGAAAGTGGTGCTACTTAAAGTAAACATACTTTTTTGACGACTGTTAACTTTGTAAGCCGGTCAGTTCAGACAGGAAATATAATAATATGAAAAGCATATACAGATGTTGAATCAAGACACATTTTCGTTGAAACAATTTAACCGTTCCTTGATCATTATATGATCTTGGGGATCCTTCAACTGAAAACAGTTGAGCCTGAAGCCTCCATGAAATATTATCATTGTTTAACACTGTACAACACTCTACTCGGTATTGGACCAAACTAGGTTAGGTTAGGTTAGGTTAGGTCGAAGGGTAGATCTCCGCATCTACAGAGACTCTCACTTAGACATCATAAACTGTTCTTTGTGACATCTAAATACTCCTAACGGCTCGCCAAGCCCATCGTGAAGATTCGACAAGGCGCTTGGATTCTGTAATAAAGTTTTAAAATAAGCTAATGGCGATTACGGATTGCAAAGTTGTTCGAAGCTACTGATAAGGATGTTAGACACTCCCTAACTAGTTTAGAGCGTACTGTCATCGAATCTAAGGTCAGTATTGCCACTCTGCAGTCGGAGTGAATACACACCTGTCTGAAGGATAGGATTACATATAAATACTGAACCCCATATAGGTCGTTATTTTAATATCAATGGGGGCTAAACTATTTTTTTCCAGGATGAATAAGGTGTTTCAATAATAATTTTTAAAAGAGTGCACCAATAAATGTTTATTGTAATTGAATGCAAATTTATTAATTTCGTTTCGAGAATGCATGTACACGTACTACATTACTTTCAAAATACTCTTAAGAAAATCACTTGTTATGTACTCGTTTTTGTTTTAGGGCATTGTGTAACTCATTATTTTTAATTTTTTTTTACACACCACCTACGTTTTAGCAGTAAACACGCTATTGCGTATTTCATAATACGTTGAACAAACAGCTGCATAATCTTCTGTAACATCGCAAGCTCTCGTACGATCGTCAAAATATTAGCTAACACATTGTTTTTTGTTAAAAACTTTTCAAAATAGCTATTAAAGACATGCAAAATTTTCATCTATCGCTTTAAACGCTTTCGTGTTCCTCATTATTCCCGGTTAATTGTTGCCCACTTCATTCTAAGTAGAAAATAACAACTTAATAGAAGTTAATTTTGTCATACTTGTTATTTGTGAATTTAAATTGTTAGTGCGTCTCTGGCTGTTGACACGCAGTCACTTAACTGAAAAACTTTGATTGCAGGTTTTTCGAGGAGACCATGGTCACAAGTAATTGTATTCGTTTATATTTAAGTAACCTTTCGTGTTAACTTCCACGCGACAGCTTAAGGTGTCAAAAAATAATTTTTACTTCATCACCTTTCTTAATATTTATGTTAGTACTCTTAGACACAGCACATTGACCTTTGTCAAGTGGAGATTTAATTGACGCTTTTTAAATTTTTTTTTTTTTTGTGATGAAAGTTTCAGATTTTTTTAAACCTTTGCTCTTATTTTGCGACAAGGGGGAATAGAGTTTATTATAAAGCGTCTTTTTGAAAGATATGTGAGATCATATTACTGCGGCCTCTTGAATGTTTAGTCTAAACCCTATATCTATGTGCACATAGGTACAGAATTTGGGAATAGTGTTTTGAGATTCACTTTGTTTTCAAATGTTTTCTCAGTGAGTTATTTATATGTCTACTGGTCCCTGAATCCTGGGTTCTGGACGCAAATCCAAACCAAAGAGATATGTTAACTAAATATTGAAAGCGATTACTCTTACCAGTTAGTATCTTCTATTTTGTTGACATGGACTGGCTTCTCACAAAAAGTGAGAAAAATAATAAAAGCTTTTGAAGTGGATTTGTAGCAAAACAAAAATGACAAAGTGATTGAATAATGCGCAAATGCAAAAAAAAAATATTTTGATACAAATCAACAAAATATCGAAAATATTAAAATCGCAATATCCGTAAGATTACAAAAAGGCAGTTACGCGCAAAAAAGCTCACATAAAATATCATTAATTGCGAAAACAACAACTCGATTGCTCTTTTTTTTACTTAGCAAACCTACCCTTTTTATAACGTTTAACCAGCGAAAGCACGAAAGACAGAAACAAAACATTAATCAACATGAGAAGAAATTATTATGAAAACCAGTAAAAAATCGAATAAAATATTTAGCTAATAATGACAACAAATGGACAAAACGAAAAATAGTTATAAACAAACAAAAATAGTGATAAAAAATACTATCATTGACATATTGGATTGCTGGTCGCCTGCAGAAATATATACATATATTTATATGTAAATGGAATCACTGGAGCCTGCCGAACCAGTCGAGCATCAATTTGTACGTATACATACATACATACATGGTAGTATATATGTGTGCATACACACACATATAGCCGACGATTTGCGGCTACAACAAAAAAAAGACCGGCCTATAGGCGTCAGCATACTTAATTAATTTGGCTGCTAATGTACAGCAGCGGCAAAAACAAGTAAAAGTCGATAAAAAAATGTTGAGCGATGAGCTGTAACAATCAGTGACAGGAATAGAAATACAATATGGACACAAACAATAAATACATACAGACACGAGCGACAATAATATGGCAAGTATTGTGAAGAAAATATATTCATATTCATTACCATTTCTATGCTATTTATTACAAAGCGTGTTGGTGGCAGCAGCAAAAGTTGCGTTCGACTTTGAAATGTACTTTTTTCATATGTACATATGTATATATGTAAATTAGAAATGTTCTATGATAAAAGCAAAATCTATCTGAGCCACGTATCGACTGATTATGCAAGTTTACCGGCTATAAAATATGATAAAATGTATGTATGAATTGGCTAGTATTCTAACTTTATGTATGTATAGATAGATGCCCCATTTGTGCCACTGAGTTCAATTACTCAAGTAAAGTTTCTTTATTCTCAAATCATATTATTTTGCGTTGCACATGCAAAATTTAGTAGAGAAGCTTTGAAGAATTAGCGTTAGAGTTTTAAAAATCAAGAACGATAGAGACAAGATTGTGACATGAAAAGTCAAAAACGAACGAAACGAACTGTCAAACTTCAATAATAATTTCAGGCAACACTTTCGTTCATGACGTCACAAACTAATGCATTTTAAAAATACTTGTTCGAAAGCTCTTCAATATCACGTACGCTAAAGATGCTAATGACAATGTAAAATGTTTACTGGGATATTTTTTTAATAAGGAAGATCAATGAGTTTTAGACTTGGCGTTGAGTTGGAAGCTACGTGATTAGCATACATAAATTGAATCGATGCGTTTGTCGATTGTGGAATGTGCATAAGATTAAAGGAATAAAGGTAAGTCATTTGAATAATTAGAATTTCAAGAAGAAAGAAAAGGCAGACAAGTAGAAATGAGGAAATCATTATAGCAACAATAATAGGGAGTAGAGAACAGTGATAATTGTACGACTGGATCACAAATACAAACTCAATAATCGATAGAAGTCTAGGTTGTGTTAACGAATATTTATATAGGTTAGAATACGATCGTTGTCAAGTGTGAATAAGTTGGGAGCCACATTAGAGGACTATATTAGATTTTGATTAAAATAAATATTATCCAGTACTTTGTGGCATCGTGTGATTTTGTTACGTAGTAGATACTATGATAAAATACACGGGATCTCCCTAACTTCTCCTTAGAACTGGTTACTCGTTTTTAAAATAGGCTAGTACCTGAAAAATAATTTGCAAACATACAAAAAGACTAACAAAAAATAAAAAATAAATAAATAAAATAAAAAAGGATAAAAAAGGACAAAAAAAGACCTCAACTAAATAAAATAATTGTTAGTATACATACATTTGTATATAGCCGCAGCCTTAGTTTTTGCTGTAGAGAAGCCAGGTGAATGTCATACATATGTATGTTAGTCGCGCGTTCGATTTTTTCGAAAGTGTTAGACGATTAAATGTAATTTGATATAATTTCAAAATCAAAATATATGTACATACATATATCATATATTCTGGGATAAAGTGAGTCTGAAACCGGAAATCAAATATATTCATATCTCTACAATTCATGAACAGCTATTCGGAGTAATGCTCTATAATTAATGAGGTAATACTTCGGCTGCACTAAAATTAGAGTGATTTGAATTACACCACCAATTGCGTTTGATTTCCGCACAATCTTATATAAACTTCAGCGCTTGACAAATTCGCAATTGGCAGTCACTGCACTTTTCCGCAATTAATATATTTTACTACATGCAGCCAAGCGACATAATCCTGCAGTAAAAATTTGTGGTATGCACTTACCCCCACACACAAAAACACAAGTTTTCATAATTGCTCAAGTGTACGGTTACAAACAATTTTATATTTTTCTATATAATTATTTGTGCAATTTTCGATTATCTTAAGCGGTGAAAATTATAAACAAATTTACCGTTATGTAAGTTTTAACACTTTATAACATTTTTTACAGCGAGCATTTACCTAATTTTTGCACAATTTACAGCGCTTATGACATTTTTTTTGTTGCACTGATGTATATTTTATTTTCATATACAACAAATGTATACTTAATGTGACAGTGATACTTAGGCAGAATATAGCCGCATTTTGTTCTTTAATTGCATTAATGAATTTTTAATTGAGGAAAAAATTATACCGATCTTACTTTGTGACTTCAAATAAATGTAATTTGGTAACTTTATTATACTACTATTAAAAAATTAGTCAAAATCCAACAAAACAAAATATCAATGCTGAATTCTTGAATGAAATTTTAGAGAATTTAAATAATTTTACAGAAAAAATTAAAATTTATAATTTTATAGTTCTGATTAGGAAGAACTAAGTAAAATATAATTGTTTTAGTATGGTTTTGTTTGTTCGATATATAAATAAATTTTATGAAATTGTTGCATAATGTAATAGATAATATTTATTTATTTATTTTTTATTTATATTGAGCAGATAAAACATAATAAAGCAATAAATTATACAATAACTTCATATTTCTATCGGTTTTAATGATAGAACTAAACTATTTGTAAAACGTAGTAAATGCTTACTACATTATTTAAATAGAGTATTAAATGGCAATGAAAATAAAATATAAAACTTACGTTTTTATTACAGGCTCGTTGAGCTTTTATTGCTGACCTGTAAAGATATAAAAGTTAAATATTTATCAATACGCTTTATAGAAAAATATGAAGAAATGTCTTTTATTGCAAAAAGCATTTAAGCAAATGAACTCGTTTAGATGTAATAAATGATAAGATTAAATTAAATAATATTTTAATCGTATATAGATCCTATATACTTATTTATATATCATAAAAGTTTCCTGTAATATGACTGCATTGGCATCTTACTAAGCCTAAATTATATTTAATAATAAATAATAAGCGCTATTAATTAATTATTTCAAATGTTTACAGGAGTCATCGTTTCAATTGACTTCAAACTAACCTTCAAATTCACTCTCCAGCGCTTTAATTTGAGCAGTTCTTCGCAAAAATTCATAATTCTGCCAACAAAGAATGTGAAAATATAAGTGAACCAATAATATAGTTATCACATTATTCAGCTAGAACTGGGTACTAATTCCATTAAGTATTTTAAGGTTAATTTAGAAACAATGTATTTACAATTTTCTATATTTTTTTGAAAGCACTTCTTTCAAAAACACTCTGTTAACTTATTTAAACACAATATAATTAACCATTTTATAGGTTATTCAAGAAGCATTTAATAGACTTATCCTTCCGTTGCGGAACTTTTTATATAACATAAATATGCCTATAATGTTCTTAAATAGACTGATAATAAAATTGGGCCAACTCGAAATTCAGATACGCACTTAACACACTTCGAATTTATTTTACTCTTTTATTCTTTTACTCTTAAATATGCCATTATTTTGACATTTCCTTCGACAGATGTCCCACTAATTATTGATTTAATTTATTTTGTTAGAAATTGAGTTAGAAAACTTCAAAACCGTTACAACAGACGTCAAAATTCGATAGCTAAACGCTTCATCTAATGTTTAATGACTCATAGCAAAAGTAAAACTGTTGAAATGTACGAGTATACATATATTCTACAAATTAACTTCCGGGTAGAGCAGGTGGTCCATTTGGGTAATACAAACGACCAACGGCAGTGCTCAATTAGTTGCGATTAAATGAAAAAGCAAAAGAAATTTTACAAATCAAAGTGAGAGTTTTTCACTTTCTGTTCATTGGTAACAAAAACAAGAAGACAACAACAAATAATGAAAATAATAACATTAACTGTTGGATATCAATGAGTCTGAAATGATAGCAATCAAGCAAACAAGACTCATGCCAAGACCAAAAATACTTCCTGTACAAAGTTTTTAACAGAAATTGGGCGAATTGGTGTATGTGTGTGTGTAGATTTGTATGCGCAGCGGGTAAAAGCGAAACGCGTTGTGGCAATGGATCAACAAAAGCTTAATTTTTGTAGCCGATAATTATTTATTTGTGCTGGAAAATGAAAACAAAATTGATTTCTATTTTTATTTCCCAGCTGCATACATACATACACATACACAAGCTAAATGAAAACAATTTAGAGAAAAGGCATCAAAATCAATCAGCAGCATGAAAGAAAATTAAGCTGGAAGCTATGAAGAAAAGCAAATCAGTTAATAAGCAGTGAAGAAGCAGTTTCGCCCAAAGCGACAGCAAACGAAGCATTTTTTGGGCGCATAGTGAAAAGCTTTGTATTAAATATTTTTAGAATAAATAAAGCGTTAAAGCAAACATATATGGGCAAGTAAACAAGAAAAAAGTTTAAAAATAAAAATAAAAAAAAAACATAAATAGTAAAATAAAAGCAATGAAAAGAATGTACCCAAGAAAGCAATGCAAGCAACTATGCCTCCAAATAGAAGACACGCTAATAATTATGTTACAAACTTACTAATGATAACGATCTTAAAGAAAGAGAGCAAGTGAGCTGTAGAGAAACCGCACACAAACGAACAAAAGAACAACAATTGAAAAGTAAACCACAGTGCCGAACAACAATGCGTTGCCACAAGCAGGTTAGGCACGGTAAATGCGCAAAGGTAATGTCTAGAACGCGGCGACAACATTGGAATGTGAGGTGAGGCATGAAAAATGGGATAAAGAAATAATAATCTATTACACACATTCACATAAATAAATAAAGAATACCAGCAGCAGCACAGAGGTGATGAGGCGCAGAAGGCAGAGTGCATGAAGTGCGCAAGCGTAAAAAATAAGGGCAATTGTTGCAGTCAAGGCCCCGGCAATGAGTGAGACACTTGAATGTCGCATTCAAGTCGCTGTGCCCCTTAAGCAGGTAATGGCGCTCAATGACTACATTGGAAGCGCTGTGACTCGGAATATATACAGTGGTGCCCAAAAAAATAAGAACAAGTGAAATGAAAAAGTAAATTGTGCTTTAAAAGTAGGCGTAATTGAGGGTAATTTATGCATTTATAATTTCTACATGTAGTATTCTTTTAGAAAGGTATTTGATTTACTCTTTTCAGAATAGTAAAACGATTTGGAGATATATATTTGTTATTAGTCGTGTTTTTCCTGTAATATTGCCTTAGAAAATATGGAAGTGATCTTCGTGACAAGATTCACCAAGGACTGGGACAGTTAAAACTCCGTTCCTATATAATGCTAACAAATTCTAAGTATGGGCATAAAAATGTGACGAAGCGCCTTGAGCCTAAAATAGTATGACTACCAAGATGTTTCGACCTCACTATAACGAAAGCTGTACTTTAAAGTAGTAACTGTCTAAATATTTCCACATCGCCCCCACACACATTTTTTAAATAATAGCACTAAAGGCTTCTTCAAAATGGACACTACAAAAGTAGACCGATAGACACTATTTTGATATTTATCTTCAGGTCCAATTTATGGTCGTCATAATCGTCCTGACAGATGAATAATTTGAATCCACAGGCACACTACAAAATGTTTCCGACCCAATGAGACAAAGAAGAGCCCTAAGTGTCGAGAATATTGTTGTATCTCACACGTCGTTCTGAAGCGTTGGGCATCTCTGTGACGTCGTTGTGGCGAATTTTGCGAAAAGATCTTGGCTAACATTCTTACAAGGCCAAATTGACGCAGGAACTGAAGACGCTTGACCAGAATCGTCGTATGTTCGTGAATTGGGCTGCGCAATAACTTGAAAGTGATCCGGATTTACATCAAAAAATCAACTTCAGCGATGAGACCATTTCTGGCTAAATGGCTTCGTCAATAAGTAAAATATGCGTTATTGGTCAGGCAGCAATCCACACGTACACCTTGAGGTTTGGTGCGCTTTATGGGCCGGCAGCGTTATTGGGCCGTACTTCTTCCGTAATGATCAAGACCGACACGTTACTGTGAATGAGAATCGCTAGCGCTCAATGATAACCAAATATTTTTGGCCCGGATTGGATGACATGCACTTAGACAATAAGTGGTTCCAAGAGGACGACGCCACACAGCGAATGTCACAATCAATTTATTGAAAACCAAGTTTGGTGAACGTGTTATCTGACGAAATGGCCCAGTTAGTTGGCCGCCTCGGTTCAGCGTCTGGACTTCTGCGGGCGTGCCCGTAAAAAAACTTTTGTAGCGCTCTTATTGAAAACCCCTTTATTATTTTATGAACCAAGCAGTTCTTACAACATTATTCATTTGTTAGCTATAACTTCAATTCTTATTCTCCCGCTCATGGCTGTAGGCACCTTCACATGTGATGAGCTTATCTTTTATCCGACGCAGCATCTCGAAGAAATTAAAGTAGAGACGCGCATGGAGTGCACGTTCTCGTCTGTATTAAATAAATTTCTGGCTGTTGCCTTTTTAGCACAAAATCTTTTTTTTAATACTTTTTTTAAGTCTGTACATATTTTTTGTTTCTTAGCCATTCCTCCGTCTGCTGCCCCCACTGCTGCTGTTTGTATTGTCTTTTTAACTGTCTTTCATTTTTGTATTTCTTTATTTTGTGTTCACATCTAAAAACTACAAGTGTTCTGCTTTCAGCGCTTCACACCGCCTTCTCTTGTTGTGCGCGTCTGTCTGTGGAAGTGGGAAAAAGCGACTCTGTTAATTGCCCTAAACAGGTTAGCAGACACTTGTATGCCATGTTTACAACTGATTCCACGCACATACATACATACATACATCTTTATTGTTTTTTATATGTTGCTTTTATAGTTGTAATTCTTTATTATTAGCTGAAAATTTTTCACAAGTTATTATTTTGTTTGAGCATGACTAGAAGTAAAAGTGGTTGGCCATGTGGGGAATTTTGCTAAAAGCGAACTTTAAGTTGTAATTTAAACATTTAGTCACACACTGACATGATTTACATTTATTCAGAAATAATGAGGGGTTTGTCAGCTTCATCGACCCATGGACAAGGTAAGAAGTTCATGAACATACTAACCAGATAATCTTCTACTTATTTCTTGTTGAAATTTTTTTGGGGATTCTACTTTATTGAGTTCCTTAGCACTTGAGCGGCCTAAAACATTGCTACTGAATTGAAAACCAAAAAAAAGTCCACAGTCCAGTTGATAAGAGAGAGAAACACTACAAATTGAAAAAAATAGGAAATAAAGCTTTCAAATGAATTTAGTATAATAAGTGTTGCCATCTTAAAAAAATAATAATAAAATCGATATCGGAATCGGAATCGGTTTAAGGTGAATAAAAGCATTTTTAGAGTGTTGAAAAAATCATGTTTTTTAAATAGAATATTATTAGAATTAAATCAAAGGTTTTACTGGAATATGCTAATTGAAATAATGCATCAAATAAAATATCGCTATTACTTATTAGTTAGTAAACTTAAGAGGTTATGTAGGTTCCAAAATTTCAAAATTAGAAAAAAATCATATTAAATAGTGCAATAGGTTTAAAATATTATCCACAAATATCAAATCAATCCAAGTAATATTCTAAGAGATATACCCTTTGGAAGTTGAGCCCATCAGGCCACGTCAATCTGAATATAAAACTATAAACCCGTTTATCTTAAACCACAATTTTTCAAGTCGGATTTTGTTCAAATTTTGCACACATCTTTGAAATAATATTACCTAGTTAATGAACGGAGCATTTTTTTTTTTAAATTTTTATTACAAGAATTTTTTTTCGAGCCAATATATGTAAAAGTAAGTTTTTTGGTTAAAATTCTGTATAAAATTCAAATTTCAATATTTTTTCCTTCGGTCATTAACTTGATACCATATACTAAATATTTTTGGTTTATTGATTTCGGATGAACCAATCATGAACTATGATGTCCACGGCAAGATGTTTTTTTGACACATCATAGGGGATGAGGTGCCAATGGCTGAGTTTGTGGAATTTATAAATAAAAATTTCACAAAATAATATTTAATATATATCTTTGATATTTTGAATTGTTTAAATTTTATATATGATTGTATATTAAAAAAAAAATATAAAAAAACACCTTTGTTTTCAGCCTCTGAAACCCACCCAACCCGAAGATTTCGCTGATCTCATTAACAATTTTAACTTATCCTCGAAACGATTTCGAATCATAACAAAATTAAGTCGTCAATTTTAATTTAAAAAAAATTAAAAATACAGTTACTTATACAATATATATATATATCTTGAAATACTCGAATTCCGCTTGTACAGTAGCAACATGCCAAACAATTAGTGAAACAACACACAATTATGAGAATTAATACAGTTATTATAAATACATATATGGATACATATTCAACACAATAGCAAATATATAATTACAAGTATAAAATGTAGCAAAGGGAAAAGTCAACAAAAGCTAAATTTTAATACAGAAACACCTAAGTTTAGTTGTTGCTACTCTACTGACATTGAAAACTTCAAATAACAGTGTTAATAATTATCAAGGCAGTTACGAGTATTAAAACAACAAATATGTACCTTAATCTATCTTCATGAAAGAGGAAATATATGGGCAAATCACATTTGGACACAGAAAAGGCCACTGTAAAAAAGAAAATATTGAATTTAAAAAGTCTGTACACATAAAATTGCATGTGAATAATTAATAATAGTGCATTTTGGAAATTATTGTAGATGCTTTCTCTTAAATAATATGTCTATCCTGCAGTAGTTTGGACAGCCTAAAAATGTCTCAAAAATAAGATATGTAGGTATGTTTTATGTTTATTTGAAAATCTTTAAAAATATTTAAAAATTATTGTAAGTAATTAAAGAGTAGCAAACACAAGAAAGATAGTGACGAAGTAGCCATAAATTTATGCGTCATAAAAAGCTTCAGTGCAGGTGTCACATAGAATTAAGTCGAACTAGAAAACTAACACTTAAAATGACACTTATATATGACACTTTAAACCAATAAAAAAGTAGCTAATTTTTTTTTTCAAATTATTTCATTACAATGTATTCGTTGTAAGAGTGAGCATTATAGACATTAAAAAGTAAGGAAAAAATAAAGCGAAATAATGCAAATACAAATTACTCAAGTTACTTTTAGGAATAGAAAAAATCAACGAAAATAAAACTCATGTTGTTCTCGAATTGCTGTGAAACCCAAAACCAACCTTAAGGCAAGCAAATAATTAAACAACTGTGTCAATAAAGAAAAGCTTAGTTAAATATTATGCATTATGAAGCGACACTTGTTTTCGAGTAAACCGAATATTTCGACCTAAATGATGTTAATTTCACTTTTTTGACTTTTCTGCTTCCACAAGCCCTTATATGCACTAATGCATACACATTTGTATGAAATGTATCTACACACCACATTCACAGTTACAATCAAAAAGACAATACGAGTATCAGATGTAAAACTTCGCGCTTCGTTCAACTTATGGTCAACATAAGAGGCCTACTGAGCGTACTATTCGCAACACCATCACCCATCTTGAGAACAAGAATTCATTATTGGATAATATTCGACCGAATTGAAAGCGTCCAGCACATATTGAAGAAAATAGCCGTAGCTGAGAGTGTACACGAAGTCCGTGGAGATTATATTCGGCGTTCGCCTGTAACTTGGACTTACGTATGAAACGACTTGTCCCATTTAATGTCGAGATCTTAAATTGAAAAATAAAAGAAATACAGTTGCAAAAATTTTCTCTATATTCCCAGTCGACATCGCTTCGCTCTATGAAAAGTTCCAAGAAGATCCGACGTTTTCGAGCCAAATTCTGTTCAGCGATTAGGACTTTTTCTCGCTCAATGAGTATGTAAACAACCAGATTGGGGCTTTTGGGACGACGAGCAACTTGAAGAGATTCAAAAGCTGCCATTTCATTCAGAAAAAACAACGTCAATGAAATTGAAGCTTGGGGTCTCGGCGACATTTGATTTCAACAAGACGGCGCGATTTACCCACGTAGCATCAATGAAAAGATTTATTGAGAGAACACTTCGGTGAGCAGACAATTTCACGTTTTTGACCGGTCAACTGTCCACTAAGATCGTGTGATATCACATCGTTAGAATTTTTCCTGTGGGGATATGTAAAGTGTAGAGCCTATGCGGACAAACATCTCTGCTCGCATTGATATTACACTAAGTACGAACCTTAAATGATGATAATATCGATTTCTTTGAACCAAATCAGTATATTGTCAGTGTTACTTTATATCAATCAGATACATGTTGCGCCATGGTAGCTCTTTAGTTCAAATTTCCATGTAATAGGATCCATGTTCTGAATTTTTTGTACAAATGTCAATGGTCAAGGTCTCTTTAGCTTCTCTAAATAGTGAAAATATACATATGTATGTTTATACACAATTGTCTCAAGACATAGATCACTTTCTACATATCTCGGATTACTCGAGATTGAGTTACAAAGTATTACAGTCCTCTTTTAAAATTGTGATTTCAATACATTGGAGAGACACATTTCTTACCTGTTCGACCACCAATTTCACCAGTTGAAACAAAGTCGCCAAAAACATAACAATTAAACCAAGCAGCACCAAATCAGACGCTGCGTCCAATAGGGCGAATTTCATTGTTAAGGGGAACATGACACCAAACTGGCTGGTTCAATATATTTTTGCTTCAAACCGCAGATTATTTCAAATGAGCGCGACAATTTTATTTCACTACTCATAAATTTCGAAGCCAAAAAGTGAACTGTTGCCAAGATATTTGCAAGCCGTATACTAAACATTTCGAATTTTATAATTTTTTAAAAAACTTTGACAATTTGGTTGTTTATTTATTTTTGAATAAGTCAGTTTATATTTCGTATGTGATTGCGTCTTTTTCCTGCCGCTTAACCCCGACGTACTCGAAAATTTTGTGTACCAGGTATTCATTAACTCATAGGTATCTGTGTGCGTAAGAGAAAAATATCAAATGAACTTTCCATGTGTCCAGCTCAATCCCACTATGTACTTACGTAAGCACACATATACAAAGAGACACGGTTTATTTATTATACGCCGACAGCGATTATCTGTTTCATTGTTGTTTGTTGTTGTGCTGTGGCGTTTATTATTGCAGTAATTATAGGAACAACAAAGGCATATGTGAGTATTCATACGATCACACTCATGCATACATAAGTGTATTTTCGTACAACTCCGACTGCATCCGCTCTTCGACGCACACAAATTATTTCCACACATGCACTTGCATACTTTTTGTTAACTCTAATAGCGCAATCAGACTTAAATAAGCACTTACTTGGCACCACTGCAAGCACCTAATCCTGTCTGTCGGTCTGTTTGTCTGAGAACTTAGCCACCTTCGTTGTTGCCTCATAAGCAGTTCTCTGCCAAAGCGACTTCCTTTCTACAGTGAACCGCGGAAATCGATTAGAAACAAGCTTTCAAGAATCTACTTAATGGACCCTTTTGCTGTTGTTGTGTTGTTTATTTTAGGCTTGCTGCATAAAAGGTATTTGTATGCACATGGAAGAAACAGGCATCAGCACCGCTCACTTTGCTGGCCTCAACAGTAACCCTATCATAATTGTTGCAATACACACCTCCTTCATTTGTACCCTGTACATATTTCCTGTTTTATGAATTCCCCTCTATTTAATTATCAATGCCAGTTCCGAAAAGCTACATTGAAAATTGTGCCGATATGTTATTAATTTTGTTTACGCGTTTTTATGTATTGGTCCACACTTTGTTGTTGCCTCTTTTTTTGTTAATGTAGCTTGACGGCTGTTATCTAACCGCATAGCCGAGGTAGCCCTGCGAGGAAATGGACGAAATACTACGGCTTATGGAATTTTAGATTGTCTTTAAGATTTCTATCTTTATTCTGGAAGAAACTAAATGAAGTGCTGTAGCATATGGAGTTTTGAACTGTGATATTAAGACCTCGGTATTTATTCTAGAAGGATTTAATTTCCATCCCAATTAAGGATTCTCTATCGTCGTTCAAAAGTTTTAGTGACTCAGACAGAATCGAAGACAGATCGACCAAATAATTTATTGTTAGTGATTGTAAAAGAAACTTTATCATAGAGTTTCAACATCAACTCGAAGAGAAAAGCGATTTGAGCGTGGAGTCCAACTATTAAAATGATGATATAGGTGAACAAGTAGATTCAACTTAAAAAAAATTAAGATACAATGTGCCTAATTTTCTTATTTGCAGCCTCTTCTTTATTAAAGCCCGTTTCTTTATTTGTAAACTTGTTTTAAAGTTGCAGCGGAAATTGTCTTCTAATCACTTTTCCAACTGAAGATAACCCACACGTGGGCACTACTCAGCATACAGCATATAATTCTGATAATAAACGATGAAAAGCGTGATAAATAGGCTCAAAGAAGATGGTTAAATACTAAATCGACCAAGGTGGCAATTATGCTTTTGTCGGAACATGCTTTGAAAAACGCCTTATTTATTATAGAGTAATCAAAAAGGAAACGAACTGTGCTGTAAGCAAATTCTTTAACCTACAGTATGACGCCTAACACCTGAAAAGTTGATTAATTTGTAATCCGATTTAATTAATTCTGTTTCTAAGACAGCAGACACTGGAGCACAGCAGCCTAAGGTGCATTTTCAAACAGGAAAATATAATTAAAAAGGTGTATGCTTACATAATGAAAGAAAAATAAAAGGTCACTGCACCAAAGATCATTGAACCTGCATAACAAAAGGTTTATCTGTGTTTGAGTTAGGCCATTTTGAATAAAAGGCTATATCCACGGATAAATTCTATTTTGAGAACATGTTTGAGGCGTACATATGTGAATATTCAAATATGTGGTTGCCAAAGAGTGACAAGGAATACTTTCCAAAAAATAACGATCCAATAATAACTCGTTAGATACTCTATTGTGCAGATAAAGACTTGATTGTTTGACAACTATTTACTTACAAAAGCATGTGATCAAGAAGAGGTCTACTCACTCCATGAGAGGCCTTTGGTTACTTGAAACTATTTAGTGCCAGCGTCCAGTAAAAGGAAGCAGAGTAATGACGGAAGAGAGCATAAATGGTACGTGATAAACTTCAAAGTTTATAGTCTTTATGATTCGCAAAAGACTTTAAGCATCTGATTGCATTACTGTATTTAGATAACAAAAAACATTCCAATATGTATCTTGGAGTAATTGGGATCTGTAAACTGGTAATATTATGGAGTTGTTGAAAAAATGGGAAACCCTCCTTTATCTTGTACATACATATATCTTCACAGAGGTGGTATGCAAAATCTTCAAATTTTATGTAATAACCTTTTCGCACAGCCAAATTAATTTAATACATTGAGATTATAATTATGAAACCAGTTTTTGCCTTTCGCATAGCCGGCTACTCGATCAACGATCAGCTGGTATACATTTTTGTTGTTGGTAAGTTTCATCAGCTGATTGATATTTTATCAATAAACACAGCCTAATTTATAGCGTAGACCACAACACTATTTCATTCAACTAGATTCGTATTCGATTAAAAATTAATGTAGTAAAATACGATTTTTCTTTTGTATGGTAAATCGATCTAAATAAACGCTTTAATCGAGCAAAGACCGGTTAATTGATTAATTAACTCCTGTACGAAATAGGCTATAATGAGCACTTATAGCTTATATTTATTATTTATGATTGATGTAATTTTTATGACTAGATATATGACTTTAATATATAACTGCTATAGCTAATAATATTGAAATCATAGCAATTGAAAATGTGTAAATACCTTTTCGCACTTGAAATGTAGCTATGTTGATGTGAAACGTTGTAGAGAAATCTGAAAACATAAAAATAAAATTTATCAATATTATTTATTAAGATGAAACGAAACTATAAGTGATTTTCTACAATATAAAACTTTTCATTGATTTTCCTAACTCTTTCAAGAATAACCCTACAAAATTTGCTTGGTGGTGCAATTCTAACTTCAATTATTAGAAAAATAAACCGGAAATGTTCTCAACATTCCAGCATCTTGCACTGTCTGGTAACAACAACGACAAATAGTGCTTTAAACAATAAACAAACAGTAAAAGAAGCACATAAAATGGAATGGAAAATATTCGAAAAACAAATACAAAATATTTACATGTTGTAGAAACATACCAACAAATGGGTAAACCCTTTTGACTAATTAAAGCAACAACTACTACATTGACATTTTTACTACCAGAGATACTACCATGTGAGTATACAAAATTAGAAACATAAACAAAATAAAATTGTAAAATACGACTAATGGAAATAGAAAATACAAAAACAGCAATTAACAATATTCAAAAGCAGAAAAAAAACAATAAAATTTATTAAAGTATTCGGATCATGCATCATTTTTCATGTTCGTAAGCAGCTGCGGCATTTCAGGAATTTCAGAGAAAAAAATCAAAATGAAATAAATTGAATATTTAATTTCCTAGCAGCATAGATTCAAGAATAGTGAAGCAGCTCAAGATTTGAATTCGAAATCTGCGCTTTAGCTGCAATGTGATTGTGAAGAATCGAACTCAAATTCTAAACACAATGCAACAATGCATTCCAATATGTACATAGTTATGTTTGTATGTAAATGTTGGTTATAAGCTGTTGGTTATAAGCTGCTGGCAAGCGGCCCATCATATTTTAATTTAATTACACTTAACCTTAATCACACATGGAACTCGTTGCCACGGGCAGATTCTCAGTTTTGAAAAATGTCAGATTTAAAAAATTCCGTTTGATGCTTTGAATTAGAAGACTAAAGAAGAACAACAATAAAACAGTGAAACAGAATCAATAAAAATAATATTGGACATAGTGATGCCACCTCTAGCATGTAATGTGTGAGTGTGTTTGTGGCCTGACTTTTGTTAATTAACCCTTGACAATGCTGTGTGCGAGCTTCTAACAAAGCAGCACAGGTCAAAGCGGTTGTACAAACGAGATTAGGTTGAGGTATGTAAAGAACAGGTTACAAAAACATTTTTATATTACAAATATTTGAATATTTGACAATGAGGCACAAAAGCAGATGTTGCCGGAAGCGCTGGTTAAATTTGATGAAAATAATATAAGGAATGAAAAAAGTTATTTATTTTTATATCAAAATGAAATTATAGTATATTTCATGATTCAATTATAAAAGGTTTGGTAAGTAGTGACAGCTTAGATTTGACACTGCGTTACAAAAGGTTGTATTTGCGAAGGAAAGAAAGACGGGGAAAAAATATTCGCTTTTTTGGTGAACGTAGTTAAAAATACATTTTAAGTAATGTAAAATATACTACTATTCTAGATCCAAAATTAATAAGTGGCATGAAAATATGTCCGATTTTCTACTAATAATGGTTTGAATTTTTATTTTTTGTATAGGTAAGTCACGTCCAGTCCAGAGAGTTAATATCTATTTAATATTAAGTTATAGAGAATATAAAATTTAAAATTGTTCTCCATGAAACAAACATTTAATTTTATTTTCGGAAATTAGTATTAGAACTTAATAATAAATCACCAGACACCCACGAACAGATTAGTCTGGCAGAAGTTGACCTACACATTATGATTTCGCTTCAATTGAAGCGCTAGGAAGATTCTAACAATGGATAAATAACGTTGATTGATTACGTAATCTTTTATCGAGAGGGTTACAAAAAGTGCCAGAGTTGAGGATATAGTCCAAATTGCCCTCTGTGAAATAAACAATTGTGAAAACAAAGAAGCACGATTGGAATGTTAATAGTTAAATAGCAAACATTAAGGTTGACTTGGGCCTATTTAATTATATTAGTTATCTCCTACAAACACTATTTTCAAACACGTTCTTGCTATAATATGCCCTTTTAACTTTCTTATAATTGCATTCATCAGTTTTCTGCCGTCTATTTGAAATTCACTCGCTGTCACATTGGTCTTTGTCACAGTCCATCCAGTACCATCGACTGGAATTTCTTTGGACTATAGATTAGTTTTTCTGCGATCGTGCAATCGTACATGTTTTAAATTCATTAAGTCAAATAAAGAGATGAGCGTCTCGATATATCTCATTTTATCAAACAATTTTTCCGTTTGCGCAATGTAAAAATCAAATGAAGCGCTATGAAGATATTTCGAAAAAAACATTATTGTTTTGCTAACGCAGAAGGGTTGTCAAAAAAGAGTGAGAAAGCTGCTTACTTATCAAACCTTTTATAATTGAATCATGAGTATATTTGACTACAGCAAAATATTATTATGGCATTGAAATTTTCTAAAAAAAAACTGTATTTTTATGCCAATATTGCTATACCGTATTTATTTTTATAATTTATTTAATTAAGGAAAAAAAAATCAAAGCCAGCAATAAAGTTTTTCGAAACTCTTTAATCCGATAAAAATCCTTTCGCTTTTTTAAATCTATAAAAATTCGTTCATTTTATATTTTTTTACTAAAAATTTCAAACACCCCATGGCAGCCAATCTCAAAATTATCTTCCAAAAATAAGATTTGCTTTATATTCTACCGAGTACTGCGTTAAACAATTTAAAAAATTTTGAAAATTAGTTCAGCCTCCATTATGCTGATACTCTATACATAATATACTCTTATTTTGTTGTGTCACTTTTGTTGCGGTTGAGCGATAAAAAAAATGCTTACTCAAGTGCTCGCTTATAACTCATAAGTTACTCATCTGCTTGGCAAACAGTTTTCTTTTAAAATATTTGTATTTTTTTTTCTTCTTAATAAATTATAGTGACTGCACCCACTCTCATTAATTCCATTGTTCGCATACAACCTTTATCTACTTTCCCAGAGAGGCAAAGAGACCCTCGCAATCAGGCAATTGACGCAATACGATGACGACTGCCCGGCAATTAAAAGTTATTCAGACAATTCAAAAAATAATCGTACAAAAAACAGCCGTTTGCCTGGCTTGTGTGTTTGATGAAAGCGTAAATTACAGAAAGAAATGTTTTGATTCTAACGACAATTTGCTAATTTCACAATTAAGATATTTTTAGAAGCAGTGTAGTCACTACTCTTAATTAATGTATTTTTAGCTATGTACCTTGACCTCTTTTTGACAGCGTCTCATACTAGTTGTTAATATTAATAATTTTTGTTTAATCTAAAATCACATAAAAGTTAGGTTGGTGTTTCATCATATATACCAAAGGTGTAAAACTCTATTTAATTTGTTTGGGAACCACAAACCGAATAAAGCTTGATTAAAACTGCTTGAAATTCTGCCAAGTTGCTCTAAGCTTTATAAATCATTAATTTGAAAGCAAAAAATTATCCACTTGAATTAAAAACTTTATTATATTACAGCTTACTATTCTAAATGTACTTGAAATACGCCACTTGCTGCTTCGATTCGCCGGTCTCCAAATATGAAGGTGGGCTTATGTTTGAAGAGCTTCGCAATATGAATAAATCGCGTGCAAAAACAACTGCATAAACGTGCATAAATGAATAATACAAAAGTATAATTATGAATTGTAGTATATGGAAGTTGTTGTTGTACCACAAATACAAAGGCATATGAGTAGTAGTCGCTTAAAGTAAACAATGTGAACAAAGTTTTTTTCCTTGATTTAAAATTAACTCATTTACTGCAGTTTATTTTTGTGCGACGCTCTAGCATTATGGCGGTCAAAGGTGACTGACAGTCATTGGCAATGTGCACAAAAGATTTCATAAAGCTAAAGGTGCTCACATGCAAACAGATGTAGATACATACATATGTAAATATGTATTTGTGATGCATATATAGCGTAAATTTATATTTAGTCATAGTCATTAATTTTCCGCCTCATGAGTACTGCCGTTCACCCGTTTCAACTCAACACTCAATTGTGACAATTTTAAATTTAATTTATTTGTTTTAAATTCGTTGATTTTTTAAGCGCATAGAGATTGCAACAATAAATATTACTTTAAGCAAATAATAAACGATTTCTCTTAAAATAACCACGCATCCGTCACTCTTATTTTCTCATATTTGCACTTGCATGGCCGTGCGTATCAGGAATTATGGTTGAATTGAAAATGACTCAGACGTACAAAAACATTTTTACATACAATTGCACGTACATATTTATAAGTATAGCACATATGATGGGGCTACTGAGCATAACGAATGCCCCAAAATAAAGCTCAAGTGCATAGTCTAAAGTTTTTAAATACATACCCAAGTATTCTACATACGTACATACAAATCCAATACAAATAGTATATGTAAATTCACTTTTGTGCAATCACTTGTAATATATTATATATTTCGTAGGAAAATTAACTATAATTTCTCTTAATTTCCACTCTACGGAGGAAAAAACGAAAATTAAAAGTTGAATATATTGACCCTCGGCGCTGATACTCATTGAGCCGTTGGCACACTGTGACTGTCGTACACTCGGATTGTAGTTGTATTTTAAACGGTAAAACTTGAAGAGTGACGAATCGAACAAACAAATGTCATAAATCAAATAGATAGACATAATCAACTAGATATAGAATGAGGAGAGTAGACTTTAAGTGATGCTTCACAAGTAAATTTTTTGACAAACGAGCATAGTTTAAACATACAATAGCTAGCAGAAAAGTAGCGAAACCAAAAGGGCCTATGTGATAAAATTTCATTAGATGAGTAACGTCTTATATCTAAATTTAAATTTATGTTACGTATGTATGTTAAGTATGCGTTCTGTTGACCTAATTTCTTGTAAGTGACCTAATTGTGTAATTAAAATATTAAATTGAATGAAATGTACTATCAGATAGATTTGTACAAGCCCTTAATAACAAAAGTGTTCAATATCTTTATTTTTTCGAAAAAAGTTCTTTTGTTCCTATGTTCCCAATGTATTATATCACTCAATCGGTTGAGTAGATGAATCAAGAGTGATTCGTTTGAATTGATGTAGTCTTAGGTGAAGAGAAGTTTATGATCCGTATTATGAATGCAATCACATTTCCGAAACCAGTCAGTGAAAAATATAATTTTAATAACCTTTGATCTTATAAGAATCCTTTCTCAAAGGGCATATTTCAAATTCCGAAACTTATTTGGCGAGGTCTATACGTATATACAACCAACTTTAGTAAATGTTTATTTATGTATTTCTTTATAATACACAGGCGACTTCACTGTATATGAGTAGCTTAATTCACTTTTATAGTTGACTTTAAAAAGTCACTGCAAGTGCTATATAATTTAGCCCAGTAAAATTTCATGTCATTACATTACAACCGATACATTGGATTTAATGTAACGTTTTGAAAAACCCTTTCGAAATCCAAAAATACACAAATATGTTATATCACTTTGAGAACAGAAAGTAAATCTATATATCTATCTATCTACTAACAGGGTGCATAAGAAAATGACATAGAAAGGTAAAAAGCAACAACAACTTGATTGAAATGTAGTGTGTACTAAGTATATACTCAAATGCATTAGTTGAATTTATTGCAACAAATAGCCACCCACTAAAGCAACAATGTTTACATATATATGTATATGATATGTAGTATCTACGACTATTTGTCGTCGCTACTGCGATACGTTAAGTCATATGCACACACTTAAGTGTTCATGGTACTGAGTTTGTAATGCATCAACGCACAGAACTCACATTACACAACCCCTCACAGCACAGTTATTTTCATTAAGGCAAACTGTGTCCCAGTTAGCGGGGCAGTGCATCAGTCACCCAGTCGAATCAAATCAGTTGTTGAATTAGTCATTTGGACAAACCCATTGCATGCAACTTGTCGCCACCATTAGTTGAGGAAATATATATGCATGAATATGTGTGGGCAGTCAAGCGCTCAGCCATGCCACCAGCTACTGACACAAGTGAGCGAGGTTGCCAACACCCGCATATTTCTGCTTCTTACCACAATTAACTATTAATTGAATAATATTGTACACCCGTGAGCAAATAAATGCAGTTGGGTGACAATTATTTACCTCTCAATATTGTATATGTATACACATAAATATTTAGTTAAGGAACTTTAAGGTTATAATAACAAATGTTTATTTAAAAGTATATTAAAAATTTGATTGAACTTCTGAAATGTGATAATTTTAATGTTTTTATTTGTTATAGACTAAAATTAAAAATATTAGTATATTTTAGTAGATGTTTTGTAGATGTTTTGTATCCACTAAAAATACTTTTAAAATTTGTTAAAAATATTACAAATGTCAGAGAATGACAGATAAAAACAGCACAAGAGCCCGAAATGTCAGTGAAATGATTGTGCGGATCCATTTGCCTTTCTTAGTCTAAGTAAAACACCTTGAGGGGTGTTAACACAAATACTTCATCTTCGAGTTTGTTATGATAAATTTAAGAAACCAGTGTTAACCAAAATTGTTTTCAAATTTTACACTTAACCGCAAAATTTAGCAGTAAACACGTAATTGTTGACACAAAACGTGAAATTTAAAAAAAAGAGGTGCGCTCATCTCTACGAATATGACTTAATAACATGAGACTAAAAATATAAAAAATGTTGAATAAATATTTGAAACTTGTCAAAATTAAATTCATAATAATTAATAATTACCAATGAGTTTGGAATTTTTATTGTATTTTATATATATATTTTTTTGTAATTGTCATTGTTACATGTAAAGCAAACGTGCGCCATGACATTTGAAGGCCAATCATAATTTTGTAATGTATTTTGCACTAACGATTGCATATGAAATTACACCAACACATGAAAAAAGTAGAAAAAAATAATAATAATAAAATATAATACCGTATAGCAAATCATTACAGGCACCTACAAACAATCACACCTAGTCTTATAAAAATATTTGCAGCAGCGTAAATAATTTATTTAAAAAACAAGTAAGGATAGGCTATGTTCGGGTGCAACCGACCATTTTTTACTCTCGCAATTTATTGCTATATTTGTATTAAGATAATACGCAACTTGACCCATATATTCGGCATAAAGTCCAATAGAAAAACGAAAATCATCATATATAGTATATAGGCTTAGGTAATTCCTGAACCGATTTCACTTATTTTCATCACCAACATATATTATATCTGAGATTATATGCTCACTTAATTTGGCTAAGATATTTCACATATTAACCGATTTATAAGCTACTAGCAGACCCGGCCACACGTTTTTGTGGCTAAGGTATACATTAAATTAAGTTGGTCCAATCTTGGCTTCGGCGACGATATTGATTACTCGAGGTTGATTTATGTTACGCAGCATGATTACAACTCACACTACTTTTAATTGCAAAGTACAGGCAATTTTAAATAGTTTGGGATAATTGACTACGTCATCCTGGTTAGTAGCTGTGTCAACTCTCTTGGACCGAAATTCTAAATTGTCGCATTAAGATCATCGATATTTTTTTTTTTACCACCAATATGGGTCATTCAATCAGTCATTTATGGTTATCATATTGAGGTTTCATGTCAGGAAAACTTATCTTTCGAGTCAATGAAGTGAAAGAAATTTGTTGGAAATGCTATTAATCCATCGAGGTGTCAACTGCCAACTATTTCTACAATCGCAATTTGGTATTGTTGCAAAAACACTCATATGTTAGTTGTTAATTGGCGATTCTTTATGTGTAGCCACAAATTAAATGATTTTAGGCATGCGATTAGCCCGTCACTAACAGTTGATCCAGGAATAATTGGAAGAGTCTGGCGTAAATCACCTACTAACAGAATCCTGGCTCCACCAAAAACGTTCATCGACAATCAAGATCTTTTAAAGTCCTGTGCAGTACCTCCAACGACTTCTTGAATATTTGGAAAATGTTCGTTAAAGCGCTATTTTTGACGATTTTGCTGACTGGTGTTTCGTTCATTTGCAATTTAGGAGTAATTTCAAGGCCGAATGTGCCGTATGTTTGCCTACTAACAGGTGCCAAGTCGTCCCTATTCCCGTTAACCTTGGTGGTGAAAATGAGTGAAATTGGTTCTGGAATTACATCAGCCCTCATATACTATATATGATGATTTTCTATTGGACTTTATGTCGAATATATAGGTAAAATTGTGTGTTATCTTAATAAAATTACATCAATAAATTGTGAGAGTATAAAATGTTCGGTTGGACCCGAACTTAGCCTTTCCTTATTTGTTACAAATTTTTTTGGGCTATCGACACAACCTTATACAATTGAACCATAACAAAAATATTTTAACAAAGCAACAATGACAACCTTCAAATTATAATTTTTTGTTTTCTCTTTTATATTTTTCTTGTCAACTCGAATAAAATTCTCTTATTATTATCTTCCTCGAAATTTTTTCATATTTACTCACTTTCTAATCTTTTTCTGGCCTTCCACGAATATTTCAAGACTAAAATTAGCCAGATCGGTTTGGCCGTTCTCGTTTTTTTGCGGCACAAACGAACAGCAATTCATTTTTATATCATATTATTATCAAGCGACAATTATTTTTAATTCTGCACAGGACCATACAAAAATTTCAAAATTTTTAACTCGTGATATCTTTTGAATGGTATGTCAGAATCTAATAATTCAAAAAGTTATATAAAGGTTTTGAAGCGATATTAAATAATAAATCATTTATTTCGATAAGGATTAATACTAAGGTATAAATAAAGAGCCTTTTCAGGTAGTGGTATTTTAATTAATTTTTTTTTATATAAAATCGCTTATTGTGACAAAACTATAATAGTTAGAGATATGATGTCGCGACATTTTTTGTAGATAATGATAAGTTCTACAGTAGTACATCACTTTGTTATATCTTCTATCGTTTTCGCAGCATTCGCGATTAAAGAAAGTTTTTTGTTATTTCTTTACATTATCGGAGTTTTGGTAAGGAACCCAATTTTTTTTTTAAACTAAATATAGCCTATGTCACTCAGGGATAGTATAGCTTTCCAACGGTGAAAGAATTTTTCAAATCGGTTCAGTAGTTTCGGAGCCTATTCGACACAAACAAACAAAAAAACAAACATTTCCTCTTTATAATATTAGTATAGATTAAGCCCATCGTATTTTTGAAAATCCTAAAACAAAAAAGATTTCCTCTGAATTAAATTGAGATATCTGAGAGATTTACCGATATTTTCGGTTAAAAATTTTCCATAAGGTACTAAGTTCTTCATATTCGATATCCGGGGTATTGAAAAGTTATAGTCCGATTTCGATAACATTTTTACAAGTGATACCACAGATCATATACAGTATTTGTGCAAAGTTTTATTTCGCAATCTTCATTGGTTCCTTATGTATATATTACAAAGTGAAGGAGTCAGATAGAATTCAGAATTGAGTTATATGGGAAGTTGTCGTGGTTGTGAACCGATTTCATCCATTTTCCACACGTGTCGTCAGGGTGTCAAGAAAATATTATATACCGAATTTCATTCGAATCGGTCGAGTAGTTCCTGAGATATGGTTTTTGACCCATAAGTGGGCGATGCCACGCCCATTTTCCACTTTGTAAAAAAAATCTGAGTGCAGCTTCCTTATGTAAAATTTAGTGTTTCTGACGCTTTTCTTTAGAGAGTTAGCCCACTTTTAGTAATTTTCAACCTAACCTTTGTATGGGAGGTGGGCGTATTTATTATCCGATTTCAACTATTTTCATGATGTGTGGTGGAAAAGAAAGTTTGGTATGGCTTTATTGGTTTGCGAGAAATATACAAAAAACCTATTTGGGGGCGGGGCCGCTCCCACTTACAATTACATTCAAATACTAGGACGATCATTTGTACTAAATTTTACTTTTATAACTTTATATATGGCATAGTTATGGCGTGGTATTGGTCCGATTTTGCCCATTTTCATAAGCAACTCTCTCACGGTCACAAGGAACATGTGTACCAAGTTTCGTCAAGACATCTCAATTTTTACTCAAGTTATCCGTTGCACGGACGGATGAACAAACAGACATTCGGATTTTGACTCGTCACCCTGATCATTTTGATATATATAACCCTATATCTAACTCGTTTAGTTTTATGACTTACAAACTACCGTTATGTGAACAAAACTATACTATAATACTCCCTTAGCAACCTTTGTTGCGAGAGTATAACAATACTCGTATATACATAGACACACGATCATATGAATAAAGTAAATCAAAGCGGTAAGGTATGTGTCGTGCGCCACAGTAATAATATTAGTAGCACCCTACCATTGCCGCACAAAGCTGTGCACATCATGAAGGCCCCTAATGACTTTTGATTTATTGCGACGAAAATTAATATTATTATACGTCAAATCTTTATAAGCCCAAGACAAAAAATAAATAAAATAAAATAATAATAAAATAAATAAAAAAATAAATAATAAAATATAAACAATCAGTCAAATTTTTAACTGCCATTTGAGTTGTTTTGACAACTTTTTTGACTGAGTTTCGCCATAAGTATTTGCAGCTGTCAGTCATAAAAATTTTTGTGCTTTCTATGAATTACGCTTTATTATTATTCTTAATTAATTATTTGACAATGCTTTTTATTTATTTTATTACTTAACTAATTGGAATTCACCGAAAGTGTGTAGGAAGAAAGCATAAGTATTTGATATGACATATGTACATAAAATTTCGAATTCTTTTGTTTATTATTATTTTTAATTTTCGCGCTTCTTTTATTGTTTATTTGTATTGCCTCTTCCGTGAATGGCACATTTCTTATTTCTGTGTTTCTTTCAGTTCAAATGCCTTTAAAGTGATGTATGTCTACTTAATAGCGTATTATTCACTGTTTGTATATCGAACCACCCACGCAGTTTTTCACAAAACGTGTGCAGTCTTCAGAGAATGTAGACATATTTTTGGCGAAAAAATATAAACAATCAGATATACAAAAATCTTTAATGGCAATAACATTATTAATCATTGTTCTTGGGCTTATAAAGATTAGAAGACAATTACTTAAGTGGAATCCGCATACTTTTAAGAACAAAACAAACAGCAACAACATATTGAGCATATTTCTTTTGTATTACGAATGTGAATCCAGTTAATAACTTCCTCTCATAAAAACATTTCAAAGGATGCGGTAGTGAATCAAAATGGTCCAAAATAGCTAAGACCAAAAAGAATGCTAAGACCGTCAATCTTGATGGACTTACTCAATATATGAGTTCGATTCAAATGGTATGAAACAACGCAAGATCTTATTACAACATCGAACGGTCAGGTCAATAGGAAATATTACACAGTTAATAAGAAAACATAAATGAATACATCAATAATAGAATGGAAAAATGATTTATAGTTTTTTTTAGCAAAATTTAAATCGTTCAAAAAAGTTTTTTAGAATCAAAATTAGAAAGTAACTGGACATTGTTAGAACAAGGTCCTACTAAGACGAGAATATCTCGAGGATGGATGTAAATACAAATATATTTATTGTATTGTAACTTAAGCATACATAGGTATATATTGCAGACTTATATTGGGCACTTCTTCTACCCTCTGTACTTTTTCCGAAAAATATGAGTGTATATACCTGTCAGTATATCAGTATATAACTTACTTTAACTTAGACTTGCAACACAAGTGTACTGTTTAATGAAACCAATAATGAGTAAATGAACGACAAAAATAAACCACAAAACAAGATACATATGAAAAAAGACAGCAGAAATAGAATCAAACAAACAAAACAGCAAAACAAACCACTAAAAAAACACCTACACCAATTTTAAACCGGCGCAAATGTACAATGCCAGACCGGCTTAGACCTTCCTGATTTTACTGGCTGTCGTACGGTCAATTGTTTAACAGCCGCAGCAATTGTAATCATTACACACACACACACAAGCCATATATCTAAATTTCTAAAAACGGAATAAAGGTCAAGTTTAAATGTCAAGCCCCGAGCTAAATAAGCCGAGCAGGCGGCGTTCCCTCAGCTCGTTGCTTGGCATGCAAGCGATCGATTGCGCGAGAGCAATCATTTACGAGTAGACTGGAGGCACAAAGAGGCGAAAGATCGCATACCAGTGAGCAATAAATGAGTATGTAAAAATCGGCAAATTTGTAGTCATTTGTTCGAAGATGTGAATGTTTAAATGAATGAACGACTGACTGACTGTGGAATTAGTGAATGAATGGTCGAGAGTGTGGGTGATTTGAAAAGAGTAAATAAGAGGGTACACTGGTGGCTAATTTTTTATTCTTTTAGCACTAATGTCGCAAAATAAATTGCTGTGGGAGCAACCACAAATAAATAATAGCTGTCATCGATTGGCTAACTGCTATAGACAAGCCAATCGAACAAACTTTCCAAATTTCCATACTAACTAGCAGCACTGAAATCGAATTGTATGTACTTGGTCGCACTGAACTCTTCAACCACCGTCTATGTCTAACGTTTTCTGCAACAAATTCAATATTTATTAAAGTTTTTTATTCCATAAATTCAATACAAAAATACTAACGATTTATCTTCGCCTGCCCTTTTCAATTTAAAATTTGTGTATAACAATTTTTATTATTTTGACAGTAATTTGTTCTTTGAGCCGTTCACAATAGTAAAATGGTTCCAAAATGAGTAAAACAAAACTTGGTAGCACTCAGTAAGCGACTATTGAAATTTTAATGAGGTATTCGCATGGCGCACTATCGTCGATTCGGCTATAACCGGCTAAACGGTTGCAACGCCAATCACATACATACATTCGCATACTCTCCAGCACGAATTCAACTAGATATCTTTGTTGTTGCTTTCACATGTAAAATTTTTGACAGGCGAGCAGCGCCCAAAGATAGCGAGCAGAGAAGTGACCAAGCCATGGCAGCTAATATTCGGTAGATTAGAAATAAAGAAATTCACCACATATTTTAACAACATTTAATTTCTATTCTTTCCCAAAACCTCCCTATCAGAAAATGTTCGATACAATATTTTGAAAAAATATTCCCTTGAATTCACCACGAGTGTATACAACATTACTGAAGACCATCATCTCTGGCAGCTGTTCAAGCTTCAAACAGAGCACGAAAAATAGCGAATACGCCAATTATCAAATTTTTGAAATGGAATGCCACGGTATTACCGCTATGTGCCGCAGACACGCCCATTTGTAAGAAACAAAAGCCACAAATTTAAATAAACTGGCATTTGACATGATGATTAGTCATTCGGAGGCGAGCTCCACTACTATAACTCCCTCACATTGCCGCTAACTCAATGCTCAATGGAGCCGTTACAACAAAAGCAACGCGAGTACGAGGCAAACATATAACTTTGTATGAATGTACATCTGTGCAAATACATATACTACGAGCATATAACCCTCATGTAACCTTAGCCGCCATTCGAGTGTCTGATTTTTCCTTTATTTCTCAAATTTATGATTTTATTTATTTTGTTTATTTTATTTTCTCTCGCAAAGCGCATGCTAACGTTACTTTGTGGACTTTGATTTAGTTGGTTTGGTTTTTTTGTTTGTGGTTTTCTTGGTGTCCACCCACAATTTGTTTTGCGCTTGTGGGTGCTAATTATTATCAATGCAATTGCCGCTTCCCAAGCAAAATCGCTTCGCTCTATGGGCTCTTGAAAAGTTCCAAGAAGATCCGACTTTTCGAGCCAAATTCTGTTCAGCGATGAGGCTCATTACTGGTTCAATGGGTATGTGAACAAGAAAAATTGCATTTGGTACGAAGACCAACCTGAAGAGATTCAAGAGCTACAATTATATCCAGAAACAAGTAAGGAAGGGCTAAGTTCGGGTGTAACCGAACATTTTATACTCTCGCAATTTATTTATTTAACTTAATTTATATTATATAATACACAATTTGACCCACATATTCGTCATATATATTGTATAAAGTCCATTGAATGTTGAAAACCCTAATATCAGGTTAGAAGCACCGAGGTCCTCACGTTCGATATATGGGGCCTTGAAAACATATGGTCCGATTTTGGCGATTTTTAGAATGGGGCGCCACACTATAAACGTAGTATTTGTGCAAAATTCTGCACCGATATCTTCACTAGTGCTTACTTTATATATTGTAAAGTAAACGATTCAGATCATCTTCTAAGTTCTGGTATATAGGAAGTAGGCGTGGTTGTGATCCGATTTGGACAATTTTCACAACATATCATTGGGATGTACGGAAACTATTACAAGCCAAGTTTCATTGAAATCGGTCGAGTAGTTCCTGAGATATGGTTTTTGACCCATAAGTGGGTGACGCCACGCCCATTTTCCGTTTTGTAAAAAAATCTGAGTGCAGCTTCCATCTGTCATTTCTCATGTCAAATTTAGTGTTTCTGACGTTTTTCCTTAGTGTGTTAACCCACTTTTAGTAATTTTCAACCTAACCTTTGAATGGGAGGTGGGCGTGGTTATTATCCGATTTCAATTATTTTCATGGTGTGTGGTGGGGTACGTAAGAGAATCGACTTCTTCATTGGTTTGCGAGATATATACAAATAACCGATTTGGGGGCGGGGCCACGCCGACTTCCCCAAAAAAATTACATCCAAATATGCCCCTTCCTAGTGCGATCGTTTATTCCAAATTTTACTGTTATAACTTTATTTATGGCTTAGTTATGACACTTTATGTGTTTTTGGTTTTCGCCATTTTGTGGGCGTGGCAGTGGACAGATTTTGCTCATTTTCGAAAGCAACCCTCTCAGACATCCGGATTTCAACTCCACTCGTCATCCTGATCATTTATATATATATAACCCCATATCTAACTCTTTTATTTCTTGGTGACACAAACAACCGTTATGTGAACAAAACTATAATACTCTGTGCAACAGGTTGCGAGAGTATAAAAAACAACGGTTTGGTATGGGTTTTGGGACGGTGAAATCATCGGTCCACATTTCTTAAAAAATGATGCCGGTAAGAATGTGACCGTCATTTGATGTCTGAAACGACATTTGATGTCGTGATCTCGGCGACATTTGGTTTCAACAAGAAGACTTCCACTTCCCACATATCGCATCAATCAATGGATTTATTGAGAGAACACTTAGATCATCACGAATTCGTAATCGAAAATTGGACTCAACGGATGGACCATCTGAGACATAGCCGCGGCCAACATTTGAAAGACATATGCTTTAAAAAAAAATCCCAAAGAATGTTCTTTCGAATGATAATAAACACTCCCCATTAAATATGACTTTCCTGACCCTTTATATAATTGAATATCGACCATAAAAATTTTGTATCTTTTAATCGGTACTACAGTGCGAAAATACGAAAAAAAATAATTTTATGTATTCAGTACCACCCTAATAGTAATGTCTATATATCTCATCAACACCTCGCTATTAAGTTTTGCGGCTTTTCATGTATTTATGTGTATCATGATTTTTATATGAGGTTGTTTCGCACTCTTCCGAAGGCAAACTGGCATACCGTACATTTTTCGATTTTCCACAAATTCACAAATCACATTAAAGTGTCTAATAAGTTTATTTCAGACTAGATCATATTGAAAAGTTGAAGTGAATTTGCAAACGTTTATACACGGGTATTATGCATTTCAACATTTAAAGTAGACGATGAGGGATTATTTCATATTAATTAGTACAGTATTGTAAGAAAAAGTGCAAAACATACGTAAAGTGTAGATTTGCCACTATGAAATTGGAACGTAGATGGCTCGTGAGTCATTGCCGGCACCTTCTCACTGAAACAACAACCTCATAATTTTAAATAATAAATACATTCTCATCAATACAAAACCGATAACATTTTCAGACTGTGTGCGCTTGCTTGTTTCAATTTGCGAATATTAATTGAGATAAATACCAAACGAGAAACCAGTTACTTATCATAGACAGCGACAGCAGGCTCTCAGTGCAGCACTTCGCCGACATTAAAAACGCGTGCAGCGGTGCTTAACAATCGAGAACCAGTAAGAAAAATATTAAAATGATAAAATGTAATGAGTAAAAAAAAAAAAATGAACCTGAAAACCGGTGTAAAAATCGTATCTGCGTAATACTCGTATCATCAGACAAAATGGATTCGATTTCACCTGTGCCACAATGTTTACACACTTAAGCGCATACTTACGTACTTACTGACAAGTGTTTACTTTTCAAGGTGACCGCATATTGAGACTTGAAGAATTAATATTTGCGTACTTATGACAAGACGATATGTAATCAAGTGAAGGAAATCGAAAGGCATAACATTTCACATACTTAATTACTAATTTTATTAATGAGTAATAAATAAAAAAAAAATTAAATTAAAAAAAGATATTAAAATATCAAATGGCCTACGTATTTATACGATTTTGAGAATTTGAATTTTGATACATTTTCAATTATTTTATTTTTAGAATTATTTGGAAGTAATCACACAGAAAGAAGAAGAAACAGGTGGTTTATTAAATATAAAATTGTCGAAATTTTGTAATAAAAATTGTAATAAAAATAAACAGTAAGGAAGGGTTGAGTTCGGGTGTAGCCGATTATTTAATACTCTCGTAAGTTATTTATGTAATTTTGTTAATATAACATACAACACTAAATTCACTGATTTTCACCACCAAAGGCCACCGATATTTTCGGTATAAAGTTCACCGGAATCCGTATATGAGGTATATGGGGCTACAGGAAGTTTTCACACTTGTTGTTGTGTATAACAGGACCGTTATACTTCAGAGATCGACGGTAATATCATAAAATAAACAAAATTTAAGCAAAACTCTCTTTGCCAATGGACACTACTATTTAATTGCTCGCAACTGTATGTAATAAAAATATTTAAAAAACTAATAATCTTATCATTATCGAATCATGACAATTGAAATAATGAATAATATTTTAATTACTAAAAAAAATTGTATTAAACAATGTACAAAATAATTAATAAATAATATTTTAACTACAAAAATAAGAAAATTATGAACACAGTTTTATCACAGCCAATTTCGTTGTAATAGCAGTCATAAATTCTACAAAGCGATGACTACTCAATTTATATAAGAAACGTCATTTTATATTACATAATGCAAAAGGTTCAATAAACTCTTCGCCCAAAGCAATATTCACTTTCATTTATGACACTTCATTTTAAGTCTCTTGTCAACTGAAAATCGCCTACGCATCTTCGCTGTAAAAAAATATTTAATGGAGAGAAATTATGTAAACAATGGTTCAATGAGACATCTTCGGTTGTCAGCGCACTGCAGGCAGCAGGTAACATGCAAAATGAAGTAGGAACACTGATACAGCATGGTACTATAATATATAATATTTAATTTAATTCCATAAGTAAATGTCGTTGAACTCAAGAAGAGATATGAAGCACCGCCCATCTCTCCACGACATAATTAAGTGTAGGTTAATGATATTAATGTGTTCCTCATGTCGCTGATTACGCGACTCCGAAAACCCCCTAGTAACAAATTTCAAGCGATTCCGATGAAGTTGTGGAAACGCTGTCCGCCACTTTGGTTTTCTGGGGCTATGTCAAAACCCTGATCTAATGAGGTTAAATGGACCTCGGAATCGGATTCAGCGAGCCCAAAACCATAAGGCACACATAGGTCGTGACAAACATTTTTTTGGCTGTGTAATATAAGGGATTTATATATTTAATTTTAGACCATCGGTAAGCCCTCAAAAATTTAGTTTATATGGATCTATGTGTGAGAAACTAAAGTTAGCTTAGATCCGATGCGATCCGAGGATGCGAAAAAAATTTGGAACTTTAGCAAATCTACCGAGTTGTTGACTGGTGCTTAGTTTGGACTCACTTGAGAGAAAGATGACTGTAATAATAGCTATGGAGCGGCAGCTGGCAGACAAGATTTATTGTTTCCTCCCCCTTTAACCAATCATCAAGCTCAGCTTTCGTGAATTCCATTGCAATTGGGAACCCAGAACTCATAGTATGGAGCTTTTGCCTTTTGTTGTATAAGAAACAGAGGAAGAGGAGGAGGAAGAGGTTTCGCGAAGTCCAGTATTATGGTTGCATAATACGGAATTAGAAACTTATCTTTTCTTAAAAGAACAATAGCTCTTTTACAGATAACACAGAAGCTCAATGTAACAACCCTAACGGTTCCAGTTATTATAAATGAAGATTATCGTGATATAAATCTAGATCAATTTCGCATGAGTGGAAATCGTCGAAAATATAAGATTGATTAAAATTCGGGATTTTCTGATGACGGGAATAATATGTTTATTCCTCTAATTTAACTGTCAAAGTAATGGTTTTGTACTAATATTGACAGGTATTGAAAATACCATATAAGGCTTAATAAGAATTCCAGTTTAATGTTGAAAAAATGTCAGGTATGAAAACAACGTTAGGAAAATTACGTAATTTACACTTGCAACACTCGTACAAATAAGTGATATTTATGCGACAACATAAAAAATCATTACAGCATTTTCTTCAGAGGCGTGTGCCATGCCAAACACCGTGGCGTATACGCAACCCATAAATTCGCAGCACCGACGAAAACTTGCATAACACAGCAACAAAAACAATAGCTTACATGACGACGTATGAGAAAATAAAACACTTACTTTTACCCATTGATAATTCGCTTTATCATTATGTATACTTGGGTAATATTTCTTTTTATATAATTTTTTATCGTCTCAACTTTCCAACGCTCAATGGGCGGTTCGTTGACGATTCGTGTTTGCTGACTGCTACAGTTTTTACTGTCAAACGTCAGGGTAATGTCTTTAACCTCCAGTTTGCTGGTAGTCAGTCATCAGCACACGCTATTGAGTTACCGGAAACTTTGATATGACCGAGACCATAACGCGCTGGCGCCGACGCTGGCTAAATAAGCGTGTTGCATTTGCGGTTATTGCGGCCACGAAGTTGCAGGTAATGAAACACAAGTGAAGAGAAGACGCGGAGAAGGGTATGGACGAGCAAGCTAAGATGCAGCAAAGTTAATAAGTTCAAAAAGTGTGTTAGCAACTTAAAGTAGGTATAAAGGGTGACTCGTATGGCGAGCAAAAAGAAATCCTAAAAAATATGTTTATTATTAAGAAGCCGAACAGCAAGCATAAATATTTGTATTTAATTTTATGTGCAGCTGTAAAAAAGTTACCACAAATGCACCAACTCACACATCCTCAGCAAATCTACGCCAGCGCTGAGTATTGCATTTCTAACAGGGCTTGCTTGCAGCAACTCTAGCGCAGCAACGTTAAAGATTGTGCATGGGAAAAGCAAAAATAATAAAAAAGATTTAAAACAAAAACAACGCAACAATGGCATGACGACTGCAGACTAACGTTGACAGCAGCCCACAGCATTATGTCCACGACTTCCGCGATGCCCGGTTGCGCATCAAACAGTGGTGCTACTCAGCCTAGGGTAAACGTCTAACCACCTTCGAATGATTTTTGAGATTCTACGAAAAATACTTTAGAAAATAAATTAAATATTTTTTCATTATTTATCAGTAAACTTTTCTGTGCAATATGGCAAGAAGTTCGGATTTATTATGGAGTTAGGTGGGTTTCAAAATTTTAAAATTAAAAAAAAAATGTTGTCTTATTAAATAGTATAATATGTTTCAAATATTATCCAAAGGTATAAAATCGATCCGAATAAAATTCTAAGAGATAGACTCTTTGGAAGTTCCGCCCATTAGGTCAATTCAGTCTGAATATAAAAGTTTAAACGCGAAACTCAATTTTTTAAGTCGGTCACGGACTCGATATCTCGAAAAGTTATAAAGCCATAGTGTTGAAATTTTGCACACATCTTTGGAATACATTATCTAGTTAATCAACGAAGGATTTTTTATATTTCTATTACAACTATATTTCAAGCCAATGTATGTCGAAATTTTACAAAAAAGTGAGTTTTTTTATACAAATTTATATATTACAAATACAAATACAAATTTTAATATTTTCTTTCTTCCTTCATTCATCAACTACGTTTAACATTTACTATGGAAATATTTTTGTTTTATTGAGTTTAGATCAACCAATAATGATATACGACATGAGTTTTTTTGACATATCATGGGAGATGAGGTACCAACGGGTGTGTTTTCGGAATTTTTAAATAAAAAACCCAGAAAGTACTATTCAAATACGTATATTTGATATGCTGAATTGTTGAAATGAAATATATGTTTGTATGTATTAAAAAAAATTGAAATACCCTTGTTTTCAGCCTATGAAATCCACATAACCCCTTAAACGCAGTTTTTGGGATAATGCAATTTGTAATCAAACATCTAATCAATCTAATTGACCTTGTTCTACATATGTTTAAATTTATTAACTTATGAAAATATTTATACATTTTTAGATTTAATTTGTTTATATAGAATCTACAAAAGTTTAGTGTTTGACTAGATGACTAAATTTGCAATAAATCTCGTAATGCAGACGTAGTGTAGTATCGATAGTAGTATGGTGCAGCTATATATCTTCTTCTAGTCAACTATAAGAAGACTGAAGATTCTTTCTCTGCTGTTTACATTAAATACATCAATAATATATGCAAAATTACATATGTAGGTGCATATGTACATAGTATGTATACCGGTATGTACACCCACTTTATTACCCAGTCAGCGCGGTCGAATATATTCAAACAAATGATTGCCTGCCATGCTGAGAGACTGACTGATTGAATGACTGAGTGCGCAAGTGAGTGAGTGACTGCAACTGGTATGAATTAACCGATTGGCTACCAAGCTGGCGGTGACATGCGCCTGCCGGTAGTTGTGCACAGCTAATAAATTAATAAATATACTTATAAGTTTAACAGCAGTTAAGTAGCGCGCAGTAAGCAGCTTTGAGAAAAAAACAAAACGCAAAAACAGCAACAAAAGCAACAACATAACCGCACAGTAAGGCAACATCGTAGTTGCTGTAAAAAGTAATTTCTTTTTGTTTTCGTGTGAGTGCAACGAAGTGCAATTTGTCATTTGTTTTTGTTTTAACTAATGTAAACTCTTGTTGTGCGTTGTTGTCGTCGGTTCACACCGCTAACAACTAGTAAAAGTAACCAGTTATGGCAGGTCGCCATTAGATGGCAGCAATTTCAACATTTTTTTTTCTCCACTTGAATTTGTTGTGCAAACAGTAAAAGTAAAATATTTACACTTTTGAAGCTTTTTTTGAAAGAGTTTATTGCATTTATGCTACGTGAATGGTGCCACACGTGTTGTTGTTTAATTTTACACTTTTTTGGAATTTCTACACCTCTTTGCGTTTTTTTTACTGTTCGTCTGACGCTCATTTACCTTAAAAGCGCAGTACAACCAGACATCGCTTTAATTACTTAAGCTCTAAAAAACAACAAAAATGCAAAGAAAACCAAACTATAACAAATTTGTAATGCAACACCAAGTCAACGAAAGCGCATACTCGCACACTGCATTGCAAAAGTCAATGAACATGCATACAAAGTACATATTTAAATTTGATTCAAGTAAAAGAGTCCATTTGCGAATGCGAAGTCATTGACTCTTATTTATTGGCTCACATGATACTAACCATATTAGTAGTTGTTGCACATGCTTAAGCATATGTAAAGCCATGTGCATTTATATGTACATACATATGTATGGTATGTATGTATGTATTTATATCGCACTTTCATGCTTTCACAATTAATTTAAATTGTGTAGATTTCATGTCTAGCCATATTGATTTTTAATCATCTTAAGATCATAAACCACTTATTTAATTACTAGCAGTATGTGAACATACTCTTCAACACAAATACAAAACATAAATAAATAAAAACTATGAACTCTTCATGGAGGGAACATTTCTCCGACCTGCTCAATGGCAGTGAAAGTACAACACCAGGAGATGGCGAACCCGATTCCCCAATCGATGACGATGGAATAGATGTTCCATTACCCGACCATGAAGAAATTCGAATAGCAATTACCCGCTTGAAGAACAACAAAGCGGCGGGGGCCGATGGATTACCGGCCGAGCTATTCAAATACGGCGGCGAAGAACTGATAAGGTGCATGCATCAGCTTCTTTGTAGAATATGGTCGGAAGAAAGCATGCCTGACGATTGGAATCTTAGTGTGCTCTGCCCAATCCATAAGAAGGGAGACCCCACAATCTGCGCCAACTACCGTGGTATAAGTCTCGTCAATATCGCATATAAGGTTTTGTCGAGCGTATTGTGTGACAGACTAAAGCCCACCGTCAACGAACTGATTGGACCTTATCAGTGTGGCTTTAGACCTGGAAAATCCACAATGGACCAGATATTCACCATGCGCCAAATCTTGGAAAAGACCCGAGAGAGAAGAATCGATACTCACCATCTTTTTATCGATTTTAAAGCTGCCTTCGATAGCACGAAAAGGAGCTGCCTTTATGCCGCGATGTCTGAATTTGGTATCCCTGCAAAACTAATACGGCAATGTAAGCTGACGTTGAGCAACACCAAAAGCTCCGTCAGGATCGGGAAGGACCTCTCCGAGCCGTTCGATACCAAACGAGGCTTCAGACAGGGTGACTCACTATCGTGCGACTTCTTCAATCTATTGCTGGAAAAAATAATACGAGCTGCAGAACTAAATAGAGAGGGTACAATCTTCTACAAGAGTGTACAGCTCCTGGCGTATGCCGATGATATTGATATCATCGGAAGCAACAACCGCGCCGTTTGTTCTGCGTTTTCCAGACTGGATAAAGAAGCGAAGCGTATGGGTCTGGTGGTGAATGAGGACAAGACGAAATATCTCCTGTCATCAAACAAACAGTCAGCGCACTCGCGTCTTGGCTCCCACGTCACTGTTGACAGTCATAACTTTGAAGTTGTAGATAATTTCGTTTATCTGGGAACCAGCATTAACAACACCAACAATGTCAGCCTTGAAATCCAACGCAGAATCACTCTTGCCAACAGGTGCTACTTTGGACTGAGTAGGCAATTGAAAAGTAAAGTCCTCTCTCGACGAACCAAAATCAAACTCTATAAGTCGCTCATTATTCTCGTCCTGATGTATGGCGCTGAAGCGTGGACGATGACAACATCCGATGAGACGACTCTTGGGGTTTTCGAGAGAAAGGTTTTGCGCAAGATTTATGGTCCTCTAAACATTGGCAACGGCGAATACCGCAGACGATGGAACGATGAGCTGTACGATTTATACGACGACATTGACATAGTTCAGCGAATAAAAAGACAGCGGCTACGCTGGCTAGGTCATGTTGTACGGATGGAAGAAAACACTCCAGCTCTGAAAGTATTCGATGCACTACCCGCTGGAGGAAGCCGCGGAAGAGGACGACCTCCACTCCGGTGGAAAGACCAAGTGCAAAGTGACCTGGCTTCACTTGGTGTTTCCAGTTGGCGCCAAAAAGCAAAAAGGAGGAATGAGTGGCGCGCTCTGGTGGATTCGGCTATAATCGCTTAAAGCGGTTCCTACGCCAAATATATATATATGAACTCTTCAGTAAAACACTAACATGTAGAGTTAATAGAGCTGGGAAGTGTCGGTACCGCAAGTAATAGGAACTTAATCTTCCGAAAGATCGAAAGTATGTATGTATGTTATTGGCGTTCAACGGTTTAGCCGGTTATAGCCGAATCGATGAGAGCGCGCCACTCTTCTCTTTCCTTCGAAGTTCGGCGCCAGTTGGAGATTCCAAGTGTAGCCAGGTCGCTCTCCACCTGGTGCCTCCAACGGAGGCCTTCCCCTTCCTCGGGGGAATTCTATTCAACGATGAGGCCCATTTCTGGCCCAATGTCGACCGTTATCGCGCCATGATAACGGACTAGTTGATGCCTGAAATTAAAGCTCGTGATCTCGGCGGATTAATGGAGAGAACACTTTGGTGAGTGAAATTTGAATTAATTTCAGGTTTTGGCCGGTCGATTGACCACCAAGATCGTGTGATATCACACCGTTAGACTTTCTGTGGGTTTATAAAAATGTCTATGCGGACAATCCCTTTTCGCCAGTTACCAGTTGGTATGATCAAACGTGTCATCGAAAATTGGACTCAACGGATGGACCAACCGAGACATAGCCGCGGCCAACATTTGAAAGAGATAATCTTAAAAAAAATAAATGCTAAATAATGTTCTTTCAAATGATAATTAACATTCCCCATTAAATTTCCTGTGTTTTTTTCTTTAAAAAAGTAGGGAGCCCCGAAATGGATAACACTTGATATTGACGGACTTAACTCTTAAGTATAAAGCAATTAGTTTTAGAACTATAAATAATATATATGTAAATATCGAAACGTTATAAAGTACGTAGCGCCGCATTTTTCGCTTAATTGCGCTTCTATAATAGCACATTTTTCGTTCAATTAACCTGGGAATCAATTAACCAGTATTAATGTGTACAATTGACTGGCTTGCACAATTACAGGAATTTCAAATTATCTGTAAAACTAGTCAATTGATTATATAATGTACGAGCGCTTTACAAATTTATCTGATCTTTTAACAATATTTACTTTGAATAAAAGAAATATGCAAACAGGTAAGGAAGGCCTAAGTTCCGAACCGAACATTTTATACTCTCGCAATTTATTTAAATAATTTTATTAATATAACACACAATTTAACTCACATATTCGGTATATATATATGGTATAAAGACCATTGTAGAAGTGGTTGTGAACCGATTTGGACTATTTTCATAAAATATCATTGGGAATTTCATTGAAATTGGTCGAGTAGTTTCGGAGATATGGTTTTTGACCCATAAGTGGGCGGAACGACGCCCATTTAAAATTTTGTATACCATTTTAGTGCAGCTCTTCTATACCATCTTTATAATGAAATTTAAGGTTTCTGGTGGTTTTTCTTACTGAATTAAATAATTTTTAGTAGTTTTCAACATAACCTTTGTATGGGAGGTAGGCGGTTATATCCGATTTTTGGACTGTATAAGGTAGTAACTAAGAGGAACGACTTTAGAAAGTTTGGTTGATATAGCTTTAGTAGTTTACGAGATATGTACAAAGAACTTAGTAGGGGGCGGGGCCACGGCCATCCCCAAAAAAATTACATCCACATATGCCCCTTCATAGTGCGATCCTTCATACCAAATTTTTTTCATAGCTTTATTTATGGCTTAGATATGTATATCTTCGAATTTAACCTTCTTATGGTGTCAAGAAACACGTATACCAAGTTTCATCAAGATATCTCAATTTTTACTCAAGTTACAGCTTGCACGGACGGACAGACAGACATCCGGATTTGAACTTTACTCGTCACTCTTATCATTTTGATATATATAACTCTATATCTAACTCGTTTAGTTTTAGGACTTACAACCAACCGTTATGTGGACAAAACTATAATACTCTCGTAGCAACTTTTGTTGCGAGAGTATAACAATTAATTAAACCTCATTTGCTCTCTTTTAAATAAACTATCTATGAAATAACACAAATATTTTTATTTTCCCCTTAAAACTTTTATCACACTATTTTAAATAGGAATTTTTGGATCTGGTTGTCAAGCCTTTTACAAACTTTTTCGAAATAAAATATTACTTTATTTAACAATTTTTTTAAGAACCGCTCCGAAGCGTTCAACATGGCTACAACATTTGAGACTTTAAGTTTAAGAGGCGAAGCTCTTGACACTTGTTCTGTAAGTACATATTTACACATAATTAAAGTTTTAAACCCAAGGAATAGGAAATAAGACAATCTTCTCCAAATTGTAAACTTACTTAGTTACTTGCTTCGTTCATAAAATAAAAGCTTGTCCTTGGGAAAAACATCAAAGGTCATATAAAAATAGAATCTCGAATAAACAAGCTACTTTGAAGCGAAATGGAAATGTTTAATGAGCACTAACTAGTGATTAGTGAAAGCGCTAATTAAGCGAAATGTAAATATATTTCATACATATGCGAATATTTGTGTGCTCCAAAAAGTAACCAATTGAAGCATTACAATTTGCAGTTCATTAATAGCTCATCAGTCTTAACAAATAGGTTTCACTCATTTAGTCCTCATTTACATAGCGAGTAATTAGTGAACTTTATGAATGTATGTATGTACAATGTACATACGTTTGTATGTAAGTATAAATGCTGCACGTGTAGGCAGTAGAGTGACGTTGGTAGCACATATCATTCACATGTGTCAATTAGAACTTATATATATACATATATATATTTGGCGTAGGAACCGCTTTAAGCGATTATAGCCGAACCCACCAGAGCGCGCCACTCATTCCTCTTTGCACTTGGTCTTTCCACCGGAGTGGAGGTCTTCCTCTTCCGCGGCTTCCTCCAGCGGGTACTGCATCGAATACTTTCAGAGCTGGAGTGTTTTCTTCCAAGTATTAGAACTTGCTTACTATATATTTGTAATTATTATATACAAGTACTCATTAACTGGTGGTAAAGGGTTATGGGGCATACAAGCATACATTAAATCACATATAAAATATAATAATATTTGTATAAGCATTTAGTTACGTTTTTTTTCGAATAAATAATAATTCATGAAACTATATACATATATACTTTAAATTTTATATAACTTTATATATTTTTTCTTTGTTTTAAACATAATAAATATATGATTTAAAAGTTCAAATTCTATTTTTAAATAACGCGTACACTGCATACAAATTAATGGCGCTTAATTGCATTGTAATTACATGTTCCAATAATAAATATTATTTCACAGTATAGTCACAGGTACAAGTGTACCTGCACTCAATAAGTTCACGTTTTTATCATTCCAAATATATGTTTGTGTGTATTTGTTTTTCTGTCGTCGCTTTATTGCACCGGTGTTTACCGATAATCGCTCAAGGCATACCGTTATTTAACACAAAAACCGCTTGCACATCACAGTATGGGTGAGAGGCGCTCACTGTTGGTGATCATTTGCGAGTTCAGTGCAAATATTTGTTGTTTTTGCATTTGTTTGTTTTTGTTAGATATTAAAGTTTCTTGTCAGTGCATTGTTTACCGTTATTGCATAATTACACTTTGCTTAAATGCAGTTTGTAGTTTACGAAATGCTCACAGCTCTTTAGAGCGAACTATTTCTACTCTAGCAGTTTTTTGTATTTCTCAGTGGCAGCTCTCCTTCGACTTTAGAGGTTTTGGACTACGTCTTGTAATCTTATTAAGACTTTAGCCGTAATCGATTGGTCACTTCACTGCTCGCTATCTTTGGCCGCTGCTTGCGTTACAAAAATTTTACAAGTGAAAGCAACAACAAAGTTATCCAGTTGAATTTGCGCAAGAGAGTATAAGGATACCACTATCGCTGCTTGCTGAGTTCTGCCAAATTTTGTTTTACTTATGTAGACTATTCACAATGGTAAAAACGACTCAAAGGATAAATTTTTGACAAAACTGAGAATACAAATATATGTTTCTGTTGTTTTTACTTTGAAATACATACCATAAGTGCTGTCTGTCTGTTTGCATTACAGGATAGTGCGTTCTATTGGATTCTCTAAAACGCTTAGCCAATCGATGACAGCTTATGTTAGTCATAAAGAAGCAAAATTTATGCGCAAGAAAATTATTTTTTCTTTTTCGATTAATTTATCAAAAAACACTTCTAATTCACTTAACTGCTTGGGTCGCTCTAAATGCCAAGTGTGACTTTAATTAACCCACTGACTGACAGCGCCTAGCAACGATGAATCATAAAACAAATATGCTGACGAAATCTTCAATTTAATACTTAAAATTAATCGGTCTCAGCGCTTAACACCACCAAATACCATCAGTCAATTTTAGAGCAATTAGAGAAACAAGAGAGAGCTGAAATCATAATTTTCTACTCATTCAATTTTAACTAATAAAAAATATGTTTTCTTTTTTAACCGGTAACAATGTTAACTGGAATTCAATATGAAATCATTATTTGCAATGGGTGGATAATGCTATACTTGTTGAAGGAGACGGATATATGTACATACATATGTTATTTAAACTGGAAAGGTGGACTTTAATAACTAAACGTCTATCTACCATAGTTATATGACTACACTGACATAAAATCTGTCAGATGGTTGCAAACTGCTTCTCTATAGTTTTCCATAATTAAAGGTCTCTCTATCCATGCGGCAGTGGTTCCAGAACTCGGTTATACCATGTACCATAGTTTTCTTTTGCCAATTATTTAATTCTCTTAGGTCTTTAAGTAAAAAACACTTTCAGTTTCTGAATTCAATCACTTATACTATATACAAAATAAGTACGTATGCCAATGAGTGCGTGTGAACACCGCCACGGCTTTTGAAACAAATAGATATATTTTGAGTAAGAAAATTAGGCACTCATATAGTTTTCTAATATGCACTTGTCTTTATGTATCGCTCTCACTCTGTACATCATTCAGCTTCACCTCGCCACTGCAACCTGCTGTGTAGTGGGACTCGTTGGTCTGCCACGACGATTAACTAGAATTTGTGTCAAACTGTTGGCGCCAGAAGGCAAGTTGCTTAAACATTCTGCTTTAATTATCTTATTATTTGTGGCCTCTTTTGCATATTCATAATTATAACGATTAACCTAGCGATCTCCAGTAATAGGCGCAAACGAGAGAACCAATCACTGACGGCATAAAAAATGACATAAATTCATGAAGCTATGCTGGAACATACCTGAATACATACATAAAGTGATCGTGATTTTCGAGCAAACAATGGTTAGAACAAATAAACAAATATCTACATACATTGTATATTAGGGAACTGTGCAACCCGTTTCTACACCGTTTCGGTCCCGAGAAACTCATATGAAACGTCGGCTACTGCGCCGCAACCGTCTGTTATTCCCGACTCGTTTTGCTGAATCTAGTCTTAATTGAACTACTAGCTGCGAGCTGCTATGAACAGGTGGAGTTGGCTAAGCTATTCAACTTTGTTGCTCCACTGCGTATGTGCGCCGCCGCGAATGCTGAGCCAACCAGCTGAGTGCGAACAGACAGCCATTCACTCAGTCAAGCCAAAAATATTTATTTATTTGTTTTGCCATAGCAAAATATTTACAAGCAACTAAGTGTATTTAACGTTGTTGTTGTGTGCTGGATTTCGGTGGAATGTCGACGAATTACGACGAGCTGCTGCTGCAAAAGCCTCGGTTGCAACTTGCAAGCCAAAACTTTGTTTACCCGTACGTTTCAGTTGAGTTTATTTCTGCAACTGTTGTTTACTATTTACGGCTATTGTAATTTGTTATTGGTTTCTATGTTGTTGTTATTGTTGTTTTCGTTGTTATGATATTTCGTTACGTTCACTGCTTATTTGCTGGTGGGTTTGTTGTCTTTATTGGCATTATCGATTAGTTATTTGTATTTTTATAATTGTTGGGATTACGTGATTTTGTCACACCATTCACTTTGTTCGTAAATGATTTAACACCTATGTATGTATATGTTATGGTATTTGGTGAATTCCAAAAGTTAAAATTTTATTCTCAAATCCGAAACTTTTTGGCGATTTAGAAATATCATAGAAATGTGTTACTCTCATCATCCGATAAATACGCAATAAAAGCAAGCTCTTCTCAGTTGATAAATTTCTTTCAATTCAATCAACTTTTCGAAAATTTGCATAACAATTAAGTTTGAAACAAAACTAAGCGTGTTAAAGTGTTCTAGAGAATCGTTCGGGAGATAATTTCACTAAACGTGTATTTTGCAATTCAAAAAATACAAAAAAAAAAACAAGTTTTAAGTTATTTAAAATAGTTATTTCGTCAATAAAATTAGGAAATTTCCATTGGGTTTTCATGTATAACTTTAGTTGATAGTATGAAGTAGAACTTAAATAATCTAAGCAACAAATTTTATGTCTCAAGCTAATCCAATGATCTCTAATGAAAGTGAACTTCAGTCAAATAATCAAACCAGAATTTTAATTACAAGTAATTTTTTTATTTTAATGATCAACGAAATTGCTCGAAACACACTTAAGTTTGCAAGCAATTAGTAATTACTGTGAAGACGAAAATAACGAAACACAAATAAAAAGTCACAAAAGTTTTGGGCTGAGACACTCGTAAATAGGTGGACTCACGTCATTCGAAGCTATTAGCCACAAGCCATTCAAGTCAACAAATCATTGTGGTTTTTCAACATTTTTTATACACTTGTCAGCCAGACAATCACGATTATATTGTAAAACCAACGTATGAAAGAACGCTGTGCTGTTATGTACGAGTATGTGTATAGTTAAAATATCGATCATTGCATAGATAGTAGAGAAAATTTTATTATCTCAGAGAACAAACAAAAAATACACAAAAATTCCTATAAACTCGAGTTATCACATGCTCATCCATCATTACTGACTGCGATTGGATTAGAAGCAGTCTACATACCCTGTAGGGAAAAGATATCTCGAGCGAATAATTAAGTTAGTAAATTAGTATTATAAACAAAATTATGAAAGGAGAAATGCGACAAATATTTTCATGACAGCAAGTGAAATTTTTAGTTCCCTCCTTCGAAAAATAATAAATTTCACATATTCATGAAATGTAAAAACAAATTATATTAAATTCGGAATAGAAATTTTTCTCTAAACTAAAAAAAATATTTTCAAACGATTTGACCACATTGTTCCCCAAAAAGCCTTTCGGTTGTAGTTAACTTCAAACGTAAATATATAATTTATATGAAATGCAAAAGAACTAATCCACTTAATACTATCTATTTTACTAATTATCTTCTAAATTTCGTATACATATTTAGACGTTCGTTAACATATGAACGCCCTGTCGAGAAAGAGTATGAGCATATTAATTATTTTATATATATTGCATAACACGTAAAATATAATTAATGTTCAGTGGTACATATTAAGATTTCCTACAGGGTTCCAAACATTTTTATTTGGTAAGTTTTTTTGTACTTTTTTACTCGTATATACTGGTAATGGCCAAAATATCTATTAAGCAAACAAAATCATACTCGTATCTACAACACGTTTCTTATTTGCAACAACAATACTAATAAGAACATAATTATTCCCAGACATGATTAGTTGAAATAATAATTACACGTAATCATGAGATTTATATTCCATTAATGGTAAAAGTAATTTAATCAAAAGGCAAAAAAATAAAATAAATATGTAAATGAAATTTCTGTGTAGTGATATGTTATGTAGTTTGCAAAAAATTAAAAACAAAATTTCGCATTTTTTAAGAATTCCACAAATATCATGGATTTTTTCGTATTTTCGTTCTTAAAAAATTATCTGGATAATCTCGCGACGATCTCTGGTTAGAGTCCGATCGATTAATCGGCCCTGTTATCGGTATCGGATTCTTAGACGATTTTTTCTACATCGTTTGAATTACACTTACATACATTTTTTTTTTACTTTCTTGATTTCTTAAAAACCTAAAATATGAATCCTTCTCTTCTACTTATAAAACACAGTTTGATTCATAATTGCCTGAACCAATCATTACTCACGAAGATAATTTAAGTCTAGTATAAAGAAATTCATTATTTTTGCTTTAAATTTATTATTACATTATTTAGAATGATCCGATTTATTTCAAATAAGCACAGCTTTGTTTAACAACTTGTTTAGATTTTGAAGATAATTACATAATGTCACTCTTATAGAAACCCTTGTTGCTAATGGCTAAAAACTGGGAGAGTCTATTTTTAAAAATTTCCCTTGAAACAAATTTTCATAATCAACATCATTCGCCATAGACGGGAGCAGCTAGTAATAATTTCGTGCTGGTTTGGAACCCTCCAAACAAGCTTTCTTTCTGTCCTTAAGGGAGGGGTCTGGGTTTCAGCGCAAAAAAACACTTTTTTGTGACTTTTTATCTCAAATATCGATTAAACAATTTTATTCAAACCTTCTATACATTATTGAGCATAGTTCTGTAAATTTTTCATGCAAAAATATTAAACGATTAGCCCGTGACAGAGCTTCCCATAGGACGTTTAAAAAAAAAAAACAATTTGCGGTGTTCACTGTAACTCGGCCGGAAGTTATCCGAAAATGAAAAAACATAAAAATTTAGTTAAATTTTAAACAAATCTTGCCCCCAACGTTCTCTGATTATTACATTTTTTTTTATTTAAAAATTTTTGGCGGCCATCTAAAGTGTGAACCGTTATTTTCGACTAAAATTTCCGCCATTTTCAGGGTGGGAAACACCGTTAATGTTAAAATTACTAAACGTAGCGGGGAGGTATTATGTGAAGAAAATGTGTACCAAGTTTGAAATGAATCGGTCGAGTAGTTTTTAAATGGCAGTGAACACGGATTTCAAAAAAGTAGTTTTGAGAAAAACGCGTTAGAACCCTAATTGGAACTGTTAGATTACTAAATTGTCGATCTCTGAATGGAATGTAATATCCACGGTGTCATAGTAAGATATAAAAATGTGTTAACAATTTCGATTTCGACCAATATATTTTTTATTTAATTTATTTTCTAAATATATGAATACAATCAATATATCTAGATATCTTGTCATTGTTACCGTAACATGAACTAAATTGTGTTATTATTTTATCACTATGAATGTTAAACAAAAATACATACTCTTGTATATATGCATGTACATATGTATTTATGTAAGTATGTCGTGAAGGTTAAGATTTCTTTTATTTTTGCATTCACAATAAACTTTTGTATAATCGTCGTTAG